>NC_042957.1:26908190-28124023 GCF_901001165.1 Salmo trutta
AGACTCCTGAACAGCTAATCAAATGGCTACCCAGACTATTTGCACCTCCCTCCCCCCACGCTGCTACTACTCTCTGTTATTATCTATGCATAGCCACTTTGACAACCCTACCTGCATGTACATCATTATCTCAACTACCTCGACACCGGTGCCCCCGCACATTGAGTCTGTACCGGTACCCCCTGTATATAGCCCCGCTATTGTTATTTACTGCTGCTCTTTACTCATTTGTTTTTCTTATCTCTTACTTTTTGAAACTTAAAAAAAATATATATTTTCTTAAAACTGCATCGTTGGTTAAGGGCTTGTAAGTAAGCATTTCACTGTAAAGTCTACACCTGTTATATTTGGCACATATGACAAATTATTTGATATTCCAAAAGAAATCTGCCGTTTCCAGTTACATTTTAGTCATTTAGCAGACACTCTTATCCAGAGCGACTTACAGTAGTGAATGCATACATTTCATACATTTATTTTTTTTGTACTGGCCCCCCGTGGGAATTGAACCCACAACCCTGGCGTTGCAAACACCATGCTGGCGTTGCAAACACCATGCTCTACCAACTGAGCCACAGGGAAGGCACAGGGAAGGCACAATAGTCATTTATAACATTAACAATGTCTGCACTATTTCTGATCAATGTGATGTTATTTTAATGGGCAAAATAATTGCTTTTCTTTCAAAAACAAGAACATTTTTAAGTGACCCTAAACTTTTGAATGGTGGTGTATATGGCTACATTCAGGCATTGAAATATTGGCCGAGAACACGAATAAAATAAGCCATCAGAACAAAACAGCAATACAGTATTGAATCCACAGGGGTGTTAGAATAATTTAAGTGTGGAACTTTTGTTGCTGAACAGACACAGTATATTACTCATGGCTTTTCTCTGAGTCTCAGCAGTTCCTCACCGTTCCAAGGCCACTTGAGTGGTGTATCAAAAAGTGTCCTTCGCCATCACACTTCCAATCCACTCAGACAAGTCTACAGACAGATCATTTTAGATATGCAGGCAGAAATACCATATTTTTTTCTTGGAGTTTCTCCCCACATCCCTCTCTTCTCTCTACATAAAATCCTTATTATGTAAGCATCCGGAATATTGTTGCAGCTGCTCTGTTGAGAAATGTTCTTAGACTTATTTCCATCAGCAGCTTAAGCCTTCAACTGTGAATACCCAGCTGGGATCTGGTGCCTTATTAACATAAACAGGGAAGACACTCAATGGATAGTAATGAATGGATTAATTCTATTGGACAGGTTACAAAACCATCTAATGTTTAGTGTACATACTGCATCTTATTCAATGAAATAATAGTCAATGAAGCCAGTTTTAAGCGATTCAGTTATCTCCATCACGCCGAGTTTAAAAAATATAGTTTATAGTGTCTCTAAAGTCACCCATATTATGGGTCAGTATAACATGAAATAAAACGTTAGTTACGTCATACAGCTTCTACAGTAAGCCTACGTACCGTTGTCAGTAAACGAGGTATCACAAACCTATTGTGGCTTAATCAGGTTCATGAACTTGCTCTTCCTTATTCTACTTTGCCAGGGTTAGAGAGAACCGTGTACTGTACACACTGTACTGTATGAATGGTTGGTCAAGAAAGACATAACTATATTGCAGTTCTTACAGTACAGCTACATGGTAACTGTTCATTCATATAATATGAATAGGGCTCTGCGTTTTTCTTAATAAGCACTGACCCAGGAAAACCTCTGGGCCCTACTTAGAGGCCAATTCTATTGTAGGCTATAACCAAGGCTCAGGTTTTTTTTCTTGCTTGTGTCACATGGTCAGGAGAAATCAGGTCTCCAAACACAACTACACCTGGTTTCCCATCAACTTCTGTCTAGGTCGAATTAATCGAAGAAGCCATATTTCGAATCAAATCACATTTTATTAGTCACATGCGCCGAATACAACAGGTGTAGACCTTACAGTGAAATGCTTACTTACAAGCCCTTAACCAACAATGCAGTTTTAAGAAGAATAAGTGTTTAAAGTATTTACTCAAATAAACTGAAGTAAAAAAGAAAAAAAAGAAGCAAATAGAAAATTAACAAATAATTAAAGAGCAAAAGTAAAATAACAGTAGTGAGGCTATAGGGGGTACCGGTACAGAGTTCCAGCCTGGCACATTGCCTGCAGTCAGTCAGTCAGTCAGTCAGTCAGTCAGTCAGTCAGTCAGTCAATCAGTAGTGTGAGGTAGTGTTCCATCTGGTCTCCCCAGCCTGTTGGATAGAATTCCTGTGCTGACCGCCACAGCTGTGAGTCCCCCCCCCCCCCGCTACTTCAACCAGACGCTAAAAGAAGCCCTCTTGTCCCGCCGACCGACACATTCCTCCAGCTTATGGTCATAATCACATTAAATGACTAAGTCCACTTGATACAAGGCTTTTACTGGACTGAATAACATTTGTTGTCTAAAACGGTGAATAGAGCAGAACCGTTTCCCCTATGGCATGTTTCTTTAGATGCTGTCTGTTGATATGAGTAGATAGAGGTATATCAACAGGCCTTCCTCTCCTTACCTGGCCTCCTCCTCACTGTGGCTGTGAAGAGCGGAGAGCGGAGAGCGGTCGATGTCTCTCTTGGGGATGTTGCTGTGTACGGTGTTGTGTCTGTGGAGGTGTGACTGCTGGTTGTTTTCAGCCTGGAGTGGTTTAACAACACTTGGCCATGGCTGAGTGTGACCCTGTTGTCTTGTCGATGTACTCTATCTGACTGTGTGTGTCCTCCTTTCTCCTATCCGCTTGTCACTGAGATTCTCTCCTTTCTCCTCTTTTGCTCTTTCTTTCGCTCCCTCGTTTGCCCTCTCTCTCCCCTCTCTCTTTCTCTCTCACCCTCCCCTCTCCCCCTCTCTCTCTAAACTTGCCAAGTGCTATCATGAAAGAGAGGACCACAATGACTTTTTGTGTTCATCCTCGAAGATTCTTAATCAAGTGCATAATGTGTATGTGTACCTTGCTTTTAAATGATCAAATAAACTGAAGTCTCTCTCTCTGACTTGGCTGCAGTGACACTGGCCTTCTCTATAATTAATTCAGGCCTGGTAACCAGCTTTGTAAAGTGGGTCACTTTACTCCTGTGCCTTAGTTGAGCTTGAATATGAATGGATATTGAGGCTCGCTCAGGCATTGTTATTGTCATGCGTACGGGCCGTCTTCCTCCCGGTGCGGCTGTTAAAGAGACAGACACCGCTGCTAAAATATAGATGCTCTGTCTGAAGTGGCTTTTTGAAAAACCCCAGCAGAAAGACTGACTGACAGACAGACTGGGAGATATTCTTGGCTCTGGGTAACATCCCCATTTCCCCCTTCCAATTAGCTCTTTATTAGGAGCGTGGACAGGGCAGGCAGCCTGCTTTCCAATGACAACATTATTATAGGGGGCCTCAGAGGATGGCCCTGGTCCCTGCAGCATCAGCCTTGCACAAGACGCTCCAATTCCCTACAGTCACTATCTAATCCCCTGGGCGGGGAGACAGGGACTCTGGTAAGGGCACTACTTTATCTTGAGGAAGCCTTTTACAGCCTATCACACCCTCCGTTATACCGAGATTAGCTGGGAAAGACTCTGTGCAGACACAGCAGTTTCTGTATCAAAGTCCATAATGAATAGGACAGCCAAGGCTAGAGTATCAGCATACTACCCGCATCTAACATCCCTGTGGTGAGTCTGCAGTCAACCTGAAGCCATGGCTTGATACCTGAATCAGGTAAACAGCTGGAGAACTGATGTGGGAGGTCATTTTTTATGTTTTCGTTGACAAATGACATCATACTTTTCAAACTGTTTGGGATGTGTTTAAATTATCAGACCTTTTATCATAAACAAACCATTTCTGACTCATAATCAATGACTCTGATTATTTATTATTTTGTACAAGTTTTAAGGCATCTGAAATTCCAAGACAAACCCTGTTTTAAGCTGGTGATAATGTCACGTCATGATTGCGGTGTTAAAATGGGTGTTGAACTAACCTTTCAGGCAGCTCTATAAGTGTGTCCTCTCAACACCTGGAGTGAAAGGCTTTGGTGTGAACACACCTTTGTTTATCATAGTGCCTAGGTGTTGTCAGCCAGCCTCTTGACACTCTGCTGCTGGACTGAATGAACACAATGCTTTGGAAGCCCTCCAGTTCCCCCCCCCCCTCTCTTGACTAAGCTCTCCTTTTCAAGGAAGGTAATGCATGAAGGTCTGATCGTCTGATTGTGGCCCTCCCATTTCACAATCCTCTGTCTGGGGGAGATTAGCTCCTCTGGGCCTTGGGCCCGCCACCTGTAATCATTCCTGGAGGGGGTGCGGCAGTGTTGCGTCACACCGAGACTGAGTGTGTGTGTGAACGGAGTGCTCTTCATTGATAACTGTGTCCGCTATCAACAGGGTAGCCCAACCTACTTCCTATACTGTGTGTCTCTTGTTTGGCCATACAGACATCCCCTACCAAAACCAGATACCTAGCTCTACCAAGGCCTTCCTTCCATGGCATGTTGACTGTAGGCAGTGGGGGATGTAGACTGCCTTTGTTTGATCAACATCCAGGGTTTCCACAAATAGGGTCAACAGAACAACCAGAGCCAGTTACCCTCTATACCCACCCTGTGAAAAACGTGGTGTGTACAAAACAACGGTGGAAAATAGTCCTCTTTCCCATGCCTTGGCAGTTTCGGATTACACTTTGTTTCCTGCGGATTTCAGGGAATTTCATCAGAAGGCAGTTGGTTCATCAGAGCGCTGTGTGTGTTGGAGGGTATGGATGAGGAAGTGACTGTCGTACCAGGGGAGGACAAAGCTAGGGGCTATTGTTCAGCTCCCAGTAGTGAGAAAACAGCTGTGCCCTTAACCACACCACTGTGTAACGCAGCACACTGCGTTGACACGGGAGGGAAGCAATTAACAAGTTCTCTCTCACACTCCGGCTGGAGGAACAAGATTTATAGGAATAAGGTGGTCTGACTTGTTAATAATATATTGCCAGACATGCAGTATGTATGGTGGAATTTAATTTGCATCGTACGGAACAGTCTTGTAGTGGCAGTTGATTCGGAGTACCCTTGTGTTGTGACCACTTCTGTCTAGGTAAAGGTGGCTAGCGTCTGACTGGAGAAGCTGACGCCAACAATATGAAAACGTTCACCTTCTCTGGCTGCAAACCACTTATGATTGAGTGTTTATGTGTTGAAGTGCACAGAGTCCCCTGTCTCCTCAACCTCAGTGTCAATCAGCATGTTTCCAGTGGGACCCGATAAAACGGGGGACCGGCTCGTACAGGATATGGGTATGTGCTGCTGTTGTGCTGCCCTGTCCCCGAGCCCATCAATTACACAGCCATAAAGCTCTCATTTCAGCCCAGAGAATTCCGCCCCAGCACACCAGAAATCCCACCAGATGCTCCTCGGTGCTCTTAAAAACCCCAAAGCTTCATAAAAAAAAAGAGAGTGAGACAGAGAGAAAAAAAAGTGCGGGGCGGGTGTGTATCGGGAGGCGAAACTAGTGGAAACTGGACAGACGGGGCCTTGATAGGTTTAACAGGCTGACTCAGAGCAGCGCAGGGCCAGATCCCACCTCATATAACAAGAGTAGGCTTGGCGGGGACGCCGGCTGCTATTGCTGCTGCTGCTGAGACTCACAGGCAGCCCAGGCTAGCTATCATGGCCTGGCTAGGTTATTTTTCGGGGGGAGAGAGGAGAGGCGGGTGACACAGACAGACAGACAGACAGACAGAGGGGGAGTGGGTACGTGGACTCACCCCTACCAGACCCCACTGAACCTGGTAACCTCACAGCCCCCCCCCCAATGAAGATGTGAGAACGGGGCTCCACTGTAGAGAAGAGGGACAACGAGAGATCTAGTGAGGGGAGGGTGGGTGGGAACGGATTCTCATTCCTTTGTTTTGGACATGACAACCATATTGGGTGTCATTGAGTCATCAGCTCACCCCACCCACACCTCTGATGGCGTGACGCTGACTGGGGCCTGTGCAAGTGTTAGTGTGAGTGTGTCGACACATGACCCCTTCCCCCTCTCCATCACAGCCACAGAAAGACACAGTGATTTGGAGACGTGATTTGGTTGAGAAAATGACACTGATTATCTGTTCCCGGATGCGGCGTGTCCGTGGACGTGCATGTCGCTCTCTCTTGCCCAGCAGTGAGCGCTGGGTTCACTGTGTGATTAATGCCCATTAAAGGCCATGTGGTTCCCATTTTGGTTCAGCCCAAATCCTGTCTCCCAACACGCTGATTACAGAGCAGCGGCCCAGTGGCCCAGCTCTCTCTGCTACACCTGCTGAAGCCTGGCTCCCGGACCCTGAGTCCCCTGATTGTTTCCTGGGTCTAGTCTGCTTCTGGAGCCTCTCTGGGGTTTCACACGGTGGTGTTAGTTAGTGTAACTAGTATTGATGATTTCATTAGGGGGAACTGTGTCTGTCTGAAGGCTATGGGATCTGAGGTTCTGTGAATGTATTAAGGCTGTTGAAAGGAAAGTGATGTGTTATTCTTTACTTTCAGGAATGCACACACACACACACACACACACAGGGGATATTGTATTGAAACCGCAGTCTTGACAAGTCCTCAGAGTGGAGGAATCCATGTGTAGGCCTGGCCAACCAACCAGCTCCCTCCGAGATCAGACGTTTGTCTGTTGTCCAGCAGCACACAGAGAGATCCTTCTCTCCTTTTGACTTCACCGCAGAACAAACACCAGCGTCAAGCCCACTCAAATGAAAGATGGCTGCCGACGCCATCAGGAAATCCACTTAGGCCGATTTCCCGGCTCTTGTGAAGAGTAACACGACACTCGACCTCAGCTGTCAGGGGAGCGCTCAGGGCCCCCACTTGAAAGAAAGTGTGACGCTGATGTCATGACCGCAGCTATTCTCTGAATTCCACGCTGATGTACTACTCATCCTTCAGTGCTGTGCTTTCCATCAAGCCCGACCTGTCAAGAACAGACTTGGGGATTGGACTGGTGGACAGGAGGGAAGAGGGGAGGCGGGATGTGCAGCTGGAGAGGGGGAGAGAAAAACAACAGAACCCTCTGATGTGTTTGTGTGCTGGAACGTGGAGCCCCTCTCTTTCTGTTCTCCCCTCATTACCTCTAACACAGGAACAGGGTTGAATCCTGCCCCCTTTTTGTCCATTGTGCCATTCTTCAAATGTACTTTTCAGTTTCCTCCCATAAATGTTTAAATGTCCCCATTAAGTATACGGTAATTGCATTGTCTCTGTGTAACGCCCCTGGCTACGAGACTAATTAAAGCAGAAACAGGAGTTTAGGCATATTTATTAAGACGACTTTGATTAATTATGGAAGACAGATGTGTGACTTTAAATGAGAGATATTAAGAGCGAGATGATCCTCCAGCACCCAGACTAGTTTAGACGGCCGAAGGAGGGAGGGGGAAAAGGGAGAGAGAGAAAGGGTGAGGGAGAGAAAGAGAGCGACAGAGAGAAAGAGGGTACTGAAACAGGACACGCTCACACAGGGGGCTTTGTTCCCCCAGCAGCATATTTGTAGGCAGTGTTTTTGTTTTGTTTTTTTCGGGGCTCTGCTATTCTCTCCGAGTGAAAGGCGACGGGGCGGACATGTGAGGCCGTGACTGATGCCAGAGAAATGTGTCAGAGGGGCACGTGGCGAGGCGCGGGCGGTGGGCGCTTTGTCCCCCTGCCTCCCTGCCACTTCAGCCCATTATATGGCCTTAATTGGCCCTTCATTATGGGATCTCAGTCGTGTTAGGGAGGCCGGCTGCCCTGGTTGCCCTGGTGAATAGGACTTCGGCTGAAGCAACATGCTGTAGAGGGCTGACAGTTTCTGGGCTGGAGAGAAGGAGGGGAGAAGAGAGGAGAGAAAAGGAGAAAGGGAGAAGGGAGGGGAGAGAAAGAGAGAGGAGGAGAAAAGAGGAGAGGCGAGGGGGAAGGTTGTCGTCTAGGACAGAGGAGGTGTCAGGCCGATGCAGGTGCACCTGACAGGGCGCTCGTCTGTTTCCATGGTTTCAGACCCATTGGCAGGGGCAGGGATTAGGGTGAGGAGGGGGAGCAGGGCAGGAGGTGATGACAGGCCCGGTGGCCTGAGGGTATCCCACACTGTGATACATTTAGCTTCTTAATGCCACTTCCAATGATCCCACTAACTCTCCTGTATTACTACACATTACATTTTTATCAGCTGAATAATGTTGTGGGAGCAGGAGGGTCTTTTCATCTCCACCTAGCACCCAGTTCAGATCTCTTCAGTTTAAACAGAGACAATGGTTGTCAGGCACTGTTTTGTGAGGGAATTACTGTAAACATTGGCCTTGGTTGCTATAGATTAACACAATGGCATCCAGTGGGGTTTTTTCAGGCTCTGCCTTCTTCAGTTTGTCACGCACGTTTTCCCGTCTTATACCTTGGCCAAACAATGCACTTTGTATCTTCTGTTGAGTAACAGCGGTACTTTAAATAGAACAAGTGTTTAAGAATCAATCGAGGGATTACGTAAGAGGGCTGTTACGTTCAGGGTGCTGTTGTCTTTGTGGTGCATCCATCCATGCCATGTGCCAACGTCACGCTGCTACAGTGCTGCTACACAGACGAGCATGGCAGGATTTTTTTGGGATGTTTCGGAGAAATGGAAAGAGGGATTAAGATTAGAAAGTACCATAATGTGTGTTGTATTAAATGCTCATGCCTTGTAATCCAATTGAGACTGAGACAATAATAATGAGTGTAGCTGTGACGGCTTCTTTCCGACAGCACCACTGCAGTAGGCAGGAGGGAGGATGAATTAGTGCACGGATAATACTGGGGGTATTTTTGGACTGCGGAACATGGAACATACAGGATAAACATGGAACTTGTTTTGAGTGATTATCTAAGGAAGGCCAATGGATAGGAAAGTGTGTGTGGAACTGGAAGTTCTCTATTTCTAATACAGGGACTGCTTTTTTTGTTTCCAATTTCCAGTCAGTGCTCCTTTTTAGGGAAGAGGACATTTCATATTTCCTCTAACTGTTTTATGACTAATTATCAACAAATGCAGTTCAAGTGCTTCAGAGTTTACTGGAGAACTTACTGTTATTTGCCAGTATGAGTATTTATTGGAGCCTCTATACAGTATTTGTCATCTAAATTCCTCTTACGTGCTCCAGAAATGAGAATGGACCTCTCCCAGATTTATCCCAGCATTGAGTAATGGGTGCCATGGACGTGCGCGTCATTCACAAGCCCCGGTAGTGATTTTTAGAGATAAAAAAGAAGAGCAGAGATCGCCCACTAGAAGTCAATAATCACAGCGCTTACTCCAGCTTCTCTCAGAGGAACTCCTGCTCTCCGGCTGCCAACAGGCTGCCAACAGGCCCATATTGAAACAAATGGCCCACTTCTCCTCAAAAGAGGATTCATCTATGTTCTGTATAGCTACAACCCGTGGGTTTGGTATGTGGTGGAAATGTGCAGCTAGCTCAGACTTGGCAAGAGACTTGGCTTTTTGAAAATAGCTTTGTATTCTATCCTAACCTTCAGCGTTGAGAGAGAGACAGAATAGTTCTGCTGATATTTCTGTAGTTATGTTATGGTGTTTTCAAACTTGATGGAAATGTAAAATGATTTGAGGGACCTTATCAAGCATGTTTTTATAGAAGTTTTATGGCCTACATTTTGTAGTTCTAGCAGCAACCTTTGAGTAAGTTCTGTGGGCCAAATGAGATCAAATTACATTTTATTTGTCACATGCCGAATACCACAAACAGGTGTAGACCTTACTGTGAAATGCTTACTTAAAAGTTTATTTTTTCCTTTATTTAACTAGGGAAGTCTGTTAGAATAAATTCTTATTTACAATGACGGCCTACCAAAAGGCAAAAGGCTTCCTGCGGGGACGGGGTATATTTATTTATGTCAATATAAATATAGGACAAACACACATCACAACAAGAGAGACAACACTACATAAAGAGAGACCTAAGACAACAACATAGCAAGGCAGCAACACATGACAACAACATGGTAGCTTCACAACAACATGGTAGCAACACAAAACATGGTACAAACATTATTGGGCACAGACAACAATGCAGTTAAAGAAATAGAGTGAAGAAAATATTTACTAAATAAACTAAAGTAAAAAATTTTTAAAAAAAGTAACAACAATGAGGCTATATACAGGGGTACCGGTACCGAGTCAATGTGCGGGGATACATCTTAGTCAAGGTAATTTGTACATGTAGGTAGGGGTAAAGTGATTATGCAAAGATAAATAACAGCGATTAGCAGCAGTGTAAAAACAAAGGGGGGGGGTCAATGGAAATAGTCTGGTGGCCATTGGATTAATTGTTCAGCTTGGGGGTAGAAGCTGTTAACCTCTGGTATCATTGGGATGCTAGCGTCCCACCTCGACAACAGCCAGTGAAATTGCAGGGCGCCAAATTCAAACAACAGAAATCCCATAATTAAAATTCCTCAAACGTACAAGTATTATACACCATTTTAAAGATAAACTTCTTGTTAATCCAACCACAGTGTCTGATTTCAAAAAGGCTTTACGGCGAAAGCACACCATGCGATTATGTTAGGACAGCGCCTAGCCACAAGAAACCATACAGACATTTCACAGCCAAGGAAAGGACTCACAAAAGTCAGAAATAGCGATTAAATGAATCACTAACCTTTGCTGATCTTCATCTGGTGGCACTCCCAGGACTCCATGTTACACAATAAATGTTTGTTTTGTTCGATAATGTCCCTCTTTATGTCCAAAAACCTCAGTTTAAAATGGCGCGTTATGTTCAGTAATGCATTGTCTCAAATAACATCCAGTGAAATTGCAGAGAGCCAAATAAAATTACAGAAATACTCATCATAAACATTGATGAAAGATACAAGTTTTATACATAGGATTAAAGATACACTTCTTGTTAATCCAGCCGCTGTGTCAGATTTCAAAAAGGCTTTACGGCGAAAGCACACCATGTGATTATGTTAGGACAGCGCCTAGCCACAAAACACCATACAGATATTTTCCAGCCAAGGAGAGGACTCACAAAAGTCAGAAATAGCGATTAAATTAATCACTAACCTTTGATGATCTTCATCTGGTGGCACTCCCAGAACTCCATGTTACACAATAAATGTTAGTTTTGTTCGATAATGTCCCTCTTTATGTCCAGAAACCTCAGTTTTGTTGGTGCGTTTAGTTCAGTAACCCAAAGGCACAAAGCGCGCTCGCAACACCCAGACAAAAAGTCAAAAAAGTACAATAAAAGTTTGTAGAAACATATCAAACGATGTTTAAAATCAATCCTCAGGTTGTTTTTGTCATAAATAATCAATAATATTTCAACCGGACAAAAGCTTTGTCAATAGAAAAGGAGAAACAAGAAAGGTGCGCTCCCAATCATGCGCTGGACTCATGTCTGGAAATGTCCACTGTCCACTCATTGAAAGTGCTGTATCTCCCTCATTTTTCAGAGTAAAAGCCTGAGACAATGCCTAAAGATTGGCCACATGTAGAAGAAGCCATAGAGATTGTGAACTGGGTCCTAAGTCTTTGTATAGTGGATAGGCTTTAAATGGGAAAACAGCCTTTCAAAATAATAGTACTTCCTGGATGGATTTTCCTCAGGTTTTCGCTTGCCATATCAGTTCTTTTATACTCACAGACATTATTTTTACAGTTTTGGAAACTGACTGTGTGTATTGGTTGCTGACTTCCCTGAACAGTTGCATATCGCGGGGACTATTCGATGCTATTGCAGTCCGCCACAGGATGTTTTTGTGCTGGTCAAGGGCAGTCAGGTCTGGAGTGAACCAAAGGCTATATCTGTTCTTAGTTCTACATTTTTTGCTTATTTAAGATGGTGAGGAAATTACTTATAAAGAACGACCAGGCATCCTCGACTGACAGGATGAGGTCAATATCCTTCCAGGATACCCGGGCCAGGTCGATTAGAAAGGCCTGCTCGCAGAAGTGTTTTAGGGAGCCTTTGACAGTGATGAGGGGTGGTCGTTTGACCGTGGACCCATAGCGGATGCAGGCAATGAGGCCGTGATCGCTGAGATCCTGATTGAAAACAGCACAGGTGTATTTGGAGGGCAAGTTGGTCGGGATAATATCTATGAGGGTGCCCATGTTTACGGATTTAGGGTTGTACCTGGTGGTTTCCTTGATAATTTGTGTGAGATTGAGGGCATCTAGCTTAGATTGTAGGACTGCTGGTGCTGGGGTGTTAAGCATATCCCAGTTTAGGTCACCTAACAGAACGAACTCTGAAGACAGATGGGGGGCAATTCTGTCCTCCCGATGCACGGAAAACTCAGCCAACTGTATATTATCCGTGTCGTCGTCCAGACACTGCATTCAAACAGTTTGGGGTGGTACATTAGGCATATCAATCCGATTAGTAGAAGTACTGTCATTTTTGGACCTTGATTTACATTGTGTGAAAGAGAGGATAGTTTGTCTTTAATTTTGTTTCTGGTGAAATATTGCATTGGAGTTGAGCATGGCATTCAACATGGCTAGAAATAGGATAGCTATCCTATGCTCTTTTGTTGCTGAGAGAGTCATACTGCAGATTATGATGCAACCCCATGGAAATATTCTGGATTATCTTGCCTCAGAGTTCCCTTCCCCTGCAGCCTTAGGTCAGACAGAGTGGGGTAGTATTCTACCTTACTGTAGGGGGGGGGGCCTCTCTACCTTCTGACCTGGAAAAGCTTACATAAGCCACAGCATGCCTGGCCGACCTCTGTCTGTCTGATTCTCAAAGAGCGAGAGAGAGAGAGAGAGAGAAAGAGAAAGAGAGAGAGAGAGAGAGAGAGAGAGAGAGAGAGAGAGAGAGAGAGTCAAAAAACAACCTTACCTACCATCAGGAATAGACCAGTTCACAACACAAGGTTTTTGGGGTTCCTCTCAAAATGCTTGCATCTATGAATAATTTATTATCCGGCGAAGTGGAAAAGGGGTTCTGAGGTAAATAAAGATGAACGACCCAGTGTACAGTTGTATACTATACAAGCCAATCCCTGTCCTGGATAAAAAAACAAACAACAGTTATCTAATGGAGAAACAGAGTGGTTGACTTGAGATTACTGTGACCATACTGTACTGTATTTAATCAGGGAGGAGTCCCTCTTATTGCCAAACCACAGTGATATTCTTTCATGCAGCAGACCCAGCCAGTGGGCCGAGGGTTGGGGCCTTAGCACGGCCATGGAATTAAATAGGGGGGGGGGGGGCATAAAGAAGAGAGAGAGAGAAAGAAAAGGAGAGAGAAAGAGAGCGAGAGAGAATGCCGCCTGTGATTTGTCAGCACAGCTGAGGAGGTTATGAATGGATCGAGCAGAGTTTCAGGCTGGCGTTTTCACGGTGGATGATAAAATAAAATATCGAATTCTTTCTCACTGTCCGTTAGATTAACAACCAACCTAATTATGACCACTCCTCTTTTACGCAGATAAGATTTGTCTAATTTGTCAGGTCGGAAAGGAGAGCATCAATTCGACCTCTCCTAACAGAGGGAGATATGTAGGGTAGAAAGAGACTGGGCATAGCTAGCTCTATTGAAAAGGCTTTATCAGGCAATGTCCCCATTTTGCCTGTTCCTGTACATGCACCATACTGTACCTTTCAGATCCTATGAATTATGATCTATCTCTATAAAATGTTTTGGCATAACTATATTGAGTCAACCCAGAGCACTGAAACATTTTGTTAAATTAAAAGAGCAGATTGGTAGAGCAATGCTAAAATTGGTTTGATTTATTGGACCATTCAAAATCAGTCTATTGGATTTTTTTATGGCAGGTTTCTATTGTTATGGGAGGTGTCTAAATGGTCTTCTTCTTGTTGTTTCTTTCCAGTGGTCTGTGTCGTCTCCTCACCCCGGCCAAGGGGTCATCCTGACCTCGGACCCCCCTCTTGTCCCCCTCCCACGAGCCTGACCCAGTGATCCCCCCCACCCCCCCACCTTGCACCAAAGCGGACTGAAGACCCCTAAACAGTGCCAGGCTCAATCACCATTCAAGTCCCCTGAGATCACGCAGGTGAGTGTATACACACACACACACACACACACACACACATTCCACACAAGAGTCAAGAGTGCGTGCGATTAGGGTGGAAATAAGCGGAGTGTTAGGAACAGACACCTTGTCTCAGTGAGCCTCATCTGGAAAGGGGTGAGTGTTAGCTTTAGCTGCATGCTAGCAGATGGGATAAAAAAGACAGGCCTGATGCTATCTGATCTATGGGTTGTGGTTGACTCTTGATAAAGGTGAGAAAAATACTGCTCATGATTTACTGGCTGTTCAATAGGTAAGTATAAGTACTGAAGAATATCATGATTCCGCCTGTTTTCGATTTATAGCATTGGGACTTTGCAGTACCACCAGGAAGCAAATAGGATTGTGTTTGTTTATTTCTAAAATATTTGTTTATGCACAATTGATCATGGCTGTGTTCAGTCCTGAGAAGACCCTGCTGTTACAGGTCTAAAACATCCTCTCTATCTGTGACAGCCACACTCCCAACTGACTGGCCATGTAGTGGTCTAAATTATTCTGTCACTTTTCATCATGTTCCATCTGTCATACCTCCTCCAGCTCAAACCTCTCCTCTCCTCTCGCCGATGGAAGATCCTCTCTTTGCTCCCATGTCGGCTAACCTGAATCAACTCCAAATGTCTCTGTGGTGCAGTGAGCGATTTCTTCAGGGAAGGGAAACCCATTTGACTACACACACCGTTTGTCCATTCACTCCCAAACACTTTGGCTGTGAAGCTGGTGACATTTGTGTTAGACATCCCTGATGTGTACGTTGCCAACAAGTCTGAACTACGAAGTAATAGCACTTTACTGGGTTTTCCATGGTAGGCGGTGTCAGTGGGTTAGACACCGGGCTCCTGTCTGTTTACTCGCCGTAAGCGGGGCTGTTAACCTTGGACAGTGACTAGAGTCATTTATTTGGTCTAGGAGGGAGGCCCTGGTTGGTCCATGCAGGCAGGGAGGCACATTGGTGGCAGATGTTTGAGCTCCTCCTGTCCTCCGCCAGTCCTACAGGATCACATCCTCCAGATGGTCCCCTTCTTGTTTTGCCTTCCCCTTCTCTTTTATAGAAACTTTTTTCAAAATATTTGGAAGTTACGAGGTATACTGTTCCACTGGATTTCCCCCAGCGCTGTAGTACAACACCCTGTTTGATACATTGGTTGTGTCCACATGGTGTGCGGTGTATATTAGGAATAGAATACCCAAACTCTGAGCGCTGGGAGGGATCTGTGTGGGGGAGGAGGGGGGGGACATGAAGGGGTAGTGGTCTTTTCAATGCCATGTGATGACCTTCCAGGCTTAGTTAAGCCTGTGTTAATCCTCCATCCCAGATAGCCACAGCTGAGATGTCCGTACGGAAGCCGCCTTCTTTCCTACGGTTATGTGGTTTCAAAAGTTAACGTCGCCTAGTTTGTGTTGATCTAAAGTTTAGCATAGCTCATGAAGTTCTAATGTCGGTGAAAAGACAGGGGGGCTCGGTGTTGTACGTGGGGGAACCAGTGAGAAAGACAATTAATCAGTACCTCTACAGCTGCTTCCTGACATTTCTGCAAAATGTTGTGGAAAATGTAATGAAGGTAATTTTTCAAGCTTACCCGGTGGAAAATACGACCGTCTTTCCATAGACAATTAAAACCAACATGAAGCCTTTTTATTTATTTGTTTTTATTCTCCCTCTCTTTCCTTCCATAGGGGGGATTTTATGTGCTTCATCCAGCGCTAAATGGAAACATGTACGTTAAATGGCTACAGCTGTGGAGCATGAATAAACTAGGGATAGTTAGTTCTGCTGCTTAGCTGGAGAAATCCCATAACTGCACCTACTACAACATAAAGAGTAAGATCTGGGTCACATGGTTTATCCCACTGTGCACACAGCATGCGTGTTTAGCCGTTACCACCTCCAGGAAATAATCATAAATCCAACCAGGAAGCATGCTGCTGCCGACGCTTATTTTGTTGCTCTTTCCAGCATTGCAGCAGGCGGCCTGTTGGAGCAGAGGGCTTGTACACAGACAGGGAGATGGGTTTTTATCTATGCCGTTTTCAATTACTGAGGCCTGGTGTAATTACCCGGCTCTGTCCCACAGTCGGTCTGCCAGAGAGTCCCACAGTACCGCACTCCCTCCCTCCCTCCCTCCCTGCCCTCAACCCTCAACCTAGCCTCCCCAGGACCTTAGCATGGCGGCACTTACACCCTCTCCGCTTTGTCTGTGTCCGTCTGGCCACTTGTTTCATTGGTAACTGTATATCAGGCTGGGGACACTGGCGGGGCCGCCAGAGTGTCAGTTGTATTAAGCATGACCTCATGTTGAAAGGATCTGTTTCTCCCTCTCTAAATGGCTTTCAGCCTGTGGGGCCCGGTCTTTGGCTCAACACCCCAGGCGCTATGCTCAGACCACTGGAGTCTTCCTGCACCCCATGATGGGCCTCTCACTGAGAGAGAGAGGGACAGAGACTGAGAGACGGAGAAAGAAAGGGAGAGAGAGAGAGAGAGAGAGAGAGAGAATGAGAGTGTGCTCGTGTGTGTGTGTGTGTGTGTGTGTGTGTGTGTGTGTGTGTGCGTGTGTGCGTGCGTGCGTGCGTGCGTGCGTGCGTGCGTGTCCATTCACGCTCAGGCTCATGGACTGGCTTGTCTGGGGGAAATTATGTCACCCTCTGTTCCCCATCAACCCTGTCCAAAGTCCACAGACTGTTCTGGGCTAATTCATCTTCAAGATGAGGCGCTGGGCTGGTGGCATGGCCAAACAGGTCACACTGTACACATACCCTTTAGCGTCGTCTGTACTTACAACCAAGCAATACTTTTAAACATATAATCCTGGACTCTGAGTCTCTGGAGAGGGTTGATTATGAGCTGGATCTCCTCTGTACTGGGCTTTTTTATTTTATTTTTTAATTGATTTTATTTAACCTTTATTTAACAGCCTTTACACAACACCAACAGACAGCTCTGCTCCTGGTCTCTGTACTGGGCCTTTACCCAACACCAACAGACAGCTCTGCTCCTGGTCTCTGTACTGGGCCTTTACCCAACACCAACAGACAGCTCTGCTCCTGGTCTCTGTTCGGAGGACCTGAGCCCTAGGACCATGCCTCAGGACTACCTGGCTTGATGACTCCTTGCTGTCCCCAGTTCACCTGGCCGTGCTGCTGCTCCAGTTCCAACTGTTCTGCCTGCAGCTATGGAACCCTGACCTGTTCACCGGACGTGCTACCTGTCCCAGACCTGCTGTCCCAGACCTGCTGGAACCCTGACCTGTTCACCGGACGTGCTACCTGTCCCAGACCTGCTGTTTTCAACTCTCTAGGGACAGCAGGAGCGGTAGAGATACTCTCAAAGATTGGCTATGAAAAAGCCAACTGACACTTACTCTTGTGTTACTGACTTGTTGCACCCACGACAACTACTATGATTATTATTATTTGACCATGCTGGTCATTTATGAACATTTGAACATCTTGGCCATGTGCTGTTATAATCTCCACCCGGCACAGCCAGAAGAGGACTGGCCACCCCTCATAGCCTGGTTCCTCTCTAGGTTTCTTCCTAGGTTTTGGCCTTTCTAGGGAGTTTTTCCTAGCCACCGTGCTTCTACACCTGCATTGCTTGCTGTTTGGGGTTTTAGGCTGGGTTTCTGTACAGCACTTTGAGATATCAGCTGATGTAAGAAGGGCTATATAAATACATTTGATTTGATTTGTGCTGGGCCTTTACCCAACACCAACAGACAGCTCTGCTCCTGATCTCTGTAACTGGGCCTGTACCCAACACCAACAGACAGCGCTGCTCCTGGTCTCTGTACTGGGCCTGTACCCAACACCAACAGACAGCTCTGCTCCTGGTCTCTGTACTGGGCCTTTACCCAACACCAACAGACAGCTCTGCTCCTGGTCTCTGTAACTGGGCCTTTACCCAACACCAACAGACAGCTCTGCTCCTGGTCTCTGTACTATGCCTTTACCCAACACCAACAGACAGCTCTGCTCCTGGTCTCTGTAACTGGGCCTTTACCCAACACCAACAGACAGCTCTGCTCCTGGTCTCTGTAACTGACTAATGTGGAGCCTGAATAACTGACTAATGACTAATGTGGAGCCTGAATAACTGACTAATGACTAATATGGAGCCTGAATAACTGACTAATGACTAATGTGGAGCCTGAATAACTGACTAATGACTAATGTGGAGCCTGAATAACTGACTAATGACTAATGTGGAGCCTGAATAACTGACTAATGACTAATGTGGAGTCAAAGTTTTCCACTGTAGTCTGCAATCACACATGAAACCCCTGAACATGTGACTATGAAACACTCTGAATCTCTGAATGTGATTGTCTTCTTGGAGAGAGCCAGGGAGAAACCAGATCAGAAACTGATTAAGAGGATCTGGATGGACACATCGATCAAAAGCTCATAAACAAATGAGTGAACAGCTAAACAGTGTCTCTGGGGCAACTGTCTGTGAGGCGATGTGTGTGCTGTTGGCCTGAGTGCCTGACTGTATACCTCCACACAGCCGAGAGAGATTCTGTTTATTGCCGGCGCTCATAGGTTACGCCTCCCATAATGGCCCAGCATTCTTGGAAGAGCAGATAACATTCATCACAATCAGCAGGAACATCATCAGGTATGGGACTGATCCCCATGGCACGACCCAGTCAAGATTTGGCACACAGCAATTTGTTATCAGACAACCCAACGCCCAGATTAGTCCATTATTGTAACATCAATATGTTTATAATTTGATGGATGATGTTTCCCCATTTAATGCCAAATGTTTTTGCCGTATCTCATAACAACAAATGCAAATAAAAGCCAGAAATTCCACCTGCCTATCAGCGGGAAGCGTGTAACTACTGCCATTATTGCTTGTGCTATTGCATGGCTGTGCACAGTGAAGACCTCAGCTTAAGGTGTGGTTTGCTATGCCTAGTGAACGCCCGTCTTCCCACTTGAGCTCCCACACAGACGGCGAGAAGAGGTGGCCGAGCGGAGCGACCGACCAACCGCCTAGCTGGGTTGTGCAACCAGCTCCTTTCATAATGCCAATTCATCAGCATGGTAACCCTGCTGCATGGCATTCAGGCTTGTTCTTCCCACACAGGAACTGTCACCCACACTCCTCACCTCACCCTGTCTCAATGAGGCTGTAGCCGAGGCCTCTCACCCACGCAGAGCCCAACTCTCTCTTTTCACTACTCACTACACACACATCCACCATGTTAAAAATACCACCTCCCATCTTATGCCAAGCTGTACCTCGTACTTTCTGCTTGAAATGTAGACCTGTGTATGACAGGATGTATGACAGGATGTATGACTGGATGTATGACAGGATGTATGACTGGGTGTATGACAGGATGTATGACAGGATGTATGACTGGATGTATGACAGGATGTATGACAGGATGTATGACAGGATGTATGACAGGATGTATGACTGGATGTATGACAGGATGTATGACTGGATGTATGACAGGATGTATGACAGGATGTATGACAGGATGTATGACAGGATGTATGACAGGATGTATGACTGGATGTATGACAGGATGTATGACAGGATGTATGACAGGATGTATGACAGGATGTATGACTGGATGTATGACAGGATGTATGACAGGATGTATGACAGGATGTATGACTGGATGTATGACAGGATGTATGACAGGATGTATGACTGGATGTATGACTGGATGTATGACTGGATGTATGACAGGATGTATGACAGGATGTATGACTGGATGTATGACTGGATGTATGACAGGATGTATGACAGGATGTATGACAGGATGTATGACAGGATGTATGACTGGATGTATGACTGGATGTATGACTGGATGTATGACAGGATGTATGGCTGGATGTATGACAGGATGTATGACAGGATGTATGACTGTCAAGATATGATTCTTGTCTGAATCATGTGCCTTGTAGTTTTACCAGTACTGGTCTTTACTTTTCAAATGTGTTGCTGGAGTTTGTCCCAAAACTAAATATCCATCCCATCATGCCATACGCATTGCACATACAGTCACCATTTGATAAATGTGTATAATGCACTATACATTGTAGTTGTAATTTTAGTATTGCTCTGTGAGGCCACTGGCTCTGCTGACCACCTTGACCTGGTTTGCGCAATGGATGGTCTCTCTCTCTCTCCCCTTCTCTCAACCTGTTGCGTGTTGTCTCTCCACAGTCTCCAGACTGCAGTATCTCCCGGCTACAGTCCCTCCCAGCTCCAGGCTGTGCTTCATCTTTGGGCTCCTAATGAGGAGCCAATATGACACTCCCGGGGGCTGACTTGCGAACAGACTGGGTGATACATCCACAGAACCTGCTTACAGGGGATAAAATCACACCACAAACCTGCTGGCTGTGCAAATGGTGAATCTCTCAGGCTGTCAAGACGCAAACTATTGGTGGTATAAGTCTGAAGATGAAAATAGTTATTTCTGGGATTTCAATAAGATTCAGGAATATTTTCTGTTTCATAGATTTTCTTTTTGGTGGGGGTGTTTATTTATTGCAGATTATTTTATTTCTATTAATATTTTACAATATGTACATGTTTTATACACGATACACACTGGAAAAGACAAAACAAGCTACTTTTGTTTCCCATGTTACCTTGAGAGGCACAGATGAACCTGCAACTGAATAGCGCAGAGAAGTGTGTCAAGTCCGCAGAATTAATACATTTCATTCAGTCCTTTCAATAGTCCAAAAAATATGTTGTGTATTCTGTACATGCAGTCCATTTGAGAACAGAGGGATTCTTTAACATTGCATTGTGAATAACTCCCTAACCCAGTTCAGGTGAAAGGCGCGTTGATCCAGACGCCCATAAAACACACAATACTTTATTGTAGGACCCTTGCTTCAATTTATTTTCAGAGCCCTTTCACATTTTCCCCTAGCTAGCCAGTTGATAAAGCCAGTTGGAGCTTTTAAAGTTGCCTCCATCCCCAATGAGATGGAATAGCTGGAACAAAGACCCCAGCAAACCGACCCAGCTCCCCTCTCATTCCCACTGTAAGGAAAGATACAGAGAAATGTATAAAACATTTATGCAGATATGTGTGTGTTTCTAACAAACGAACACACACAGATAAATAAACAAGGGTCTCGGTTGGGGGTCTCATTAGGCCTCCTGAGGCTGAGGCACTGACCATGATGCACTTCTAGGCAGGACTTTGTTACCATAAACTCTGTAATTACTGAATGGAAACAATTAGCAATGATTTGAATTATTCAGAGTCTGCCCTGGAAAGTACAAGAAACTGTGCCGGTTTCCGTTCAGGGAAATAAGAAACGGCCTGTGTGTGTGTGTGTGTGTGCCTGCCTACATCGCTGCTGTGAACATGATGTCACCAGGAGGACAAACAAAAGGGGGTAACCGGAGCTTTAAAAACACACTGGCTGATGTGTCACGGTCAACCCCACAGACAGGCCACTGAATTAGGCCACTGTGGTGATCGAATGGCCCTGTGGTTTAGGAGATACCCAAAACACACAGGCGGCTGCCCATGCGACTGGCCTTTGTTTCTACAGGAATTACTCAGGTATAATTGCAGATGTCAATTTGCTTAGACAAACAGAACCGTGTGTACTACCCTCTGTAATAGAGCTGGAACTGAAACTAGATGAGGTTGATTTAATTACCTTCAGCTGTTTATTGCAGTAACTTTGTAACACTGGCAGGTCTAAAACAGCAGTCGATAATAGCAGTGTCAAAGACTATGACTCCAAATATTTAAAGAACATAGTTTGGCAACGGAGATATTTTCCAGGTCTGTTTTTTTTATTTTTTTATTCCAACAATTGTATTTATTTAAAGTGCTCGTGTCCTGCAAATAACTTTTGGTTGGACAGTGAGAGATATGGCGTCATGATTCATTTTTAACTTCAGATGTTGTTATTTGAGGGAAAAGAAAACGGGATTCACTCTTTTCTTTATTTCAGTGTTGAAAGGAATTCCAAGCACTTCAAATTGGTATGTGGCATCTTGGCTGTCCAAATGGTTTAAGGATAACTACACATCACTCATTGTCACACAAAATAACAAAACATTTTCTAATCCTCTCTCTTGAATCTGCCAGCCCAAAAATGCTTAAATACCTAATCCCTGTATTGGAAAGAGGATGTATTTTGATTGAGTGAAAGGGCCTCTTTAAGGTTTGCTCTTTCCCCAGTCACAATGGAGATGTGCGTCAGTGTGTAGGGCCTGGTACAGCCCCAGGCTACCAGCTTATCCCCCACTCCCCATAGATCTCCAGCCAGAAACCAGAACTAGGCCTGAGGTGGGTAGAGGCTCTCTATCACCGTTATGTTCTCCCCATGAAAAGAGAGCCCAAATAAGGAAGCTAACATGGTTTATACCCACACATTATGTATACCTCTGGGGAGGAGGGGGTTGATGGAGATATATGTACTGTAATGCTTGGGGTGGGGGTAGTAACTTACTGTGGGGGGGCCGGTGTACTGTAAATAATGAAAATGTCCGCCTCATCATGGTTATCAGTTTTTGGCAGTGGGGCCTCCTATCAGATGAAATACTGTTAGACTATGGAGATGTTACATAAAATGCTTGAATCATCCAGTGGAGTGTTTCCGTTTATATCTTTGAGAATGTGGTCCGTCTGTATAGAGTGAGGTGTCCCTAGCACACTCTGTCTCTGTGTGTGTCCCACGCACACTTCCTCCAGGTACTCCACTTAAAAAGGATGCCAGTGAATATTCTCACCCACACTCAGTCAGAAAATAGGACAGCATTTTAGTTAGGATAAAAAACACTTTATATAACCCATTCAATAGTTTTTCTTTGACTTAAACAATGATAACCTTATGCAACACGGCAGAGAATAATTCATCAATGGTTTTGGACAGATGCCTACTGAACTGTATGTCCTAAAAGAAAGATTTTAGAGAACTTCGTCACCATGGTAGCGGATCTGTATTGATAACAAGAGATACTAGACAGATGAATTCATGGAAGGAGATGCTCCCAAACATTGAGGGGGAGATTTTGGGGGAGAAGGGAAGAGGAGAGGGGTACACCAACCTGGCCACCATTAAGTGTGATATATGAAACTGACTTCAGCTTAGACAGATTGCTCTTTTCCACTCAGTGATAGGTTTGCTCTGGCTTCATAAGGCTCATCAGTTGACCCCTTTTCACAAAATACTAGCAACGGAGTGCGTATTGTGCGAATACGCTAGGATGAGTTATTATTCCTCTCAGAATGTGTCTCTCTGTAACTACGTTATCTTTACAAAGCTGACAATCGAGAACATTTCATTAGGTTGGTATGCAACAGCTTTTGATTCAGGTGTGTTGCAATTGATACTGAATTCTGTATCTTCCAATCTTTCTAAACATGAGTGCCTATGGCTGTGTTTTCACAAACACATTTGGCTTTGGGTTTAATTTAAACATGTACATGTATAGTTGTTTAACAGGATCGCAGGTGGTATTTATCGTTGGTCAATAAGAAAGGATATCTGGCCGGTACCAAACCTCCATCCAACCACTTATTCTGTAGTTACTAAACTTCACTGAGCGCCTATGGCTAGTTCTGTTGTTTGCACACATTCTTTTTGTGTAACAGCATGGAAGAAAACAAAAACCGACCAAAAGTTAATGTTTCAGGTGCTAAAAATACCAGTGTTTTCTACTGGGCTATTTTTATCTCTCACATTGGCCTCAAGACACCCGCGTCACAGAGCTTCCGTGCTCCTACCCCAGCTGTGCCAGAGCAAAGGGGCCTTGTGTGTGTCTGTCGCAATCAGAGAAAAAAAATGAAATCAAGAAATGCACGGCAGAGACTTACATGTTCAGCATGTTCGTCTCAGACACTGGATTCATTCTATATTCAAGTGTTGGTGTGGTTTCTGTACGTTAGCACTCTGAAATAGAATCACAAATGAATGCAGGTTTATTTGTAGCTTCTGTGTTTACTAGGCATTGCAGTATGTGTATGTATAGAAAGTAAAAATCAGACGCCAGCGAAAAGAAAAATGCTAGTGCTGGTAGTTCCTTTATGACTTGCCCTTTGGACGCCCACGCACATATGATGTCTTACGTCACCTCCATTTGGCAGGCTATTTTTACTTTTTTGTCTTTTTAGGAACTGCGTGGGCCTAGTTGTTACTGATGACTCACTGTAAGCATGAGGGGGTGGGTGGCCCAATCACAAACTACACTCATTAGAAGTATTTTAACTTTAATCTAGTTTAGCACTGTACTCCTTGTACTGCATACCACTGTACATGAGAATATACAGTTGAAGTCTGAAGTTTACATACATTTAGGTTGGAGTCAATTTCCTGTTAATAAACTATAGTTTTGGCAAGTCGGTTAGGACATTTACTTTGTGCATGACACAAGTAATTTTTCCAACAATTGTTTACAGACAGATTATTTCACTTATAATTCACTGTATCATAATTCCAGTGGGTCAGAAGTTTACATACACTAAATTGACTGTGCCTTTAAACAGCTTGAAAAATTCCAGAAAATGATGTCATGGCTTTAGAAGCTTCTAATAGGCTAATTGACATAATTTGAGTCAATTGGAGGTGTACCTGTGGATGTATTTCAAGGCCTACCTTCAAATCAAATCAAATTTATTTATATAGCCCTTCGTACATCAGCTGAAATCTCAAAGTGCTGTACAGAAACCCAGCCTAAAACCCCAAACAGCAAGCAATGCATGTGAAAGAAGCACGGTGGCTGGGAAAAACTCCCTAGGAAAAACTCCTGAGAAAGGCCAAAAACCTAGGAAGAAACCTAGAGAGGAACCAGGCTATGAGGGGTGGCCAGTCCTCTTCTGGCTGTGCCGGGTGGATATTATAACAGAACATGGTCAAGATGTTAAAATGTTCGTAAATGACCAGCATGGTCAAATAATAATAATCATAGTAATTGTCGAGGGTGCAACAAGCACGTCCGGTGAACAGGTCAGGGTTCCGTAGCCGCAGGCAGAACAGTTGAAACTGGAGCAGCAGCATGGCCAGGTGGACTGGGGACAGCAAGGAGTCATCATGCCAGGTAGTCCTAGGGCTCAGGTCCTCCGAGAGAAAGAAAGAAAGAAAGAAAGAAAGAAAGAGAGAATTAGAGAGAGCATATTTACATTCACACAGGACACCGGATAAGACAAGAGAATACTCCAGATGTAACAGACTGACCCTAGCCCCCCGACACATAAACTACTGCAGCATAAATACTGGAGGCTGAGACAGGAGGGATCAGAAGACACTGTGGCCCCATCCGATGATACCCCCGGACAGGGCCAAACAGGCAGGATATAACCCCACCCACTTTGCCAAAGCACAGCCCCCGCACCACTAGAGGGATATCTACAACCACCAACTTACCGTCCGAAGACAAGGCCGAGTATAGCCCACAAAGATGTCCGCCACGGCACAACCCAAGGGGGGGGCGCCAACCCAGACAGGAAGACCACGTCAGTGGCTCAACCTACTTGGTTCAAACTCAGTGCCTCTTTGCTTGACATCATGGGAAAATCTAAAGAAATCAGCCAAGAACTCAGGAAAAAAAATTGTAGACCTCCACATATCTGGTTCATCCTTGGGAGCAATTTCCAAACGCCTGAAGGTACCACGTTCATCTGTACAAACAATAGTACGCAAGTATGAACACCATGGGTGTCACGTCCTGTCCCTAGTAAGATGTCATTTTCTATAGTAGAGTAGGGCAGGGCGTGACAGGGGGTGTTTTGGGCTAATCTATGTTTTCTATTTCTATGTTTAGGTTCTAGTTTGTCTATTTCTATGTTGGGATTGTTTGGGGTTGATCTCTAATTGGAGGCAGCTGATCCTCATTGCCTCTGATTAGAGATCATATTTAAGTAGGGGTTTTTCTCATTGTGGTTTGTGGGTTATTGTCCTTTGAGTAGTGTGTTGTCCTCTCTGCGTCACGGTTTGTTGTTTTGTATTTTAAAGTATTTCAGTGTATTGCATTCAGTTTCACTTTAATAAATATGTGGAACTACGGACACGCTGCATTTTGGTCCGCTCCTTCGAACAGCCGTGACAATGGGACCACGCAGCCGTCATACCGCTCAGGAAGGAGACACGTTCTGTCTCCTAGAGATGAATGTACTTTGGTGCGAAAAGTGCAAATCAATCTCAGAGCAACAGCAAAGGACCTTGTAAAGATGCTGGAGGAAACCGGTACAAAAGTATCAATATCCGCAGTAAAACGAGTCCAATATCAACATAACCTGAAAGGCCGCTCAGCAATGAAGAAGCCACTGCTCCAAAACTGCCATTAAAAAAAGCCAGACTACGGTTTGCAACTGCACATGGGGACAAAGATCGTACTTTTTGGAGAAATGTCCTCTGGTCTGATGAAACAAAAATAGAACTGTTTGGCCAAAATGACCATCGTTATGTTTGGAGGAAAAAGGGGGAGGCTTGCAAGCCGAAGAACACCATCCCAACTGTGAAGCACGAGTGTGGCAGCATCATGTTGTGGGAGTGCTTTGCTGCAGGGGGAAGGAAAATTATGTGGATATATTGAAGCAACATCTCAAGACATCAGTCAGGAAGTTAAAGCTTGGTTGCAAATGGGTCTTCCAAATGGACAATGACCCCAAGCATACTTCCAAAGTTGTGGCAAAATGGCTTAAGGACAACAAATTCAAGGTATTGGAGTGGCCATCACAAAGCCCTGACCTCAATCCTATAGAAAATGTGTGGGCAGAACTGAAAAGGCGTGTGCGAGCAAGGAGGCCTACAAACCTGACTCAGTTACACCAGCTCTGTCAGGAGGAATGGGCCAAAATTCACCCAACTTATTGTGAGAAGCTTGTGGAAGGCTACCCAAAATGTTTGACCCAAGTTAAACAATTTAAAGTCAATGTCACCAAATACTAATTGAGTGTATGTAAACTTCTGACCCACTGGGAATGTGATGAAATAAATAAAAGCTGAAATAAATCATTCTCTCTGCAATTATTCTGACATTTCACGTTCTTAAAATAAAGTGGTTGATCCTAACTGACCTAAGACAGGGAATTTTTACGAGGATTAAATGTCAGGTATTGTGAAAAACTGAGTTTAAATCTATTTGGCAAATTGTATGTAAACGTCCGACTTCAACTGTAGATGACTGAACTGGGATTCATTTATTTGAAAATGGAGAAAATCCTAGAGACATAAGTTATTAACTGACTTCACAGTAAATGTTTTGTTTCAATCATTGAATTGTTTCCCTCTCCTCTCTCCAGGTCGTACATAAAGATTCTCGTGGAAGTTGTAGAAGGAGGGATATCAACAAACACTTTTTTTTCAGACTGGTAAGTCTTCAGTAATAGATATTTTATACCCAATCATGATTTTTAAAACCACGTTTTGTTTCACAGTACATGGCATTTATTCATGTTCTGTTTGCATTTTCAGATCATTCAAAGGTCTTGATACATTTAATGAATAAACAGAGAATTGAAGGGCTGAAGCAAGTTCGCAAGTGTACAGTATGCTTGATAGAAAGTGTTCTGATGCCCACTATAGAGGATCTTTGTGACTCAAATGTAGAACAACCCAAAACGACTTCAGCAATGGAAGGCCCCTTTATTTAAGAACTACAGCATCTGACATTTGACATTTGAGAAACCCAACTGAAGTATAGTTGGACAATGGAGCCACATGAATCAGCTTCTGGACAAAAATGCACCAAGGAGCCACGGGAGAAGCTACAAAGGAAGTGGGTCTCTGAGCCCTCAGCTGTCACAAAAAGAAGCACTTTCGCTGACCCGGAGGGAAAAAGGCACTCGCATCGCGAAAGCCTGCAAAGTGGTGCCAGTGGCAGTAATATTACTGGCTCAGCACAAAAGTATGGCTCTGGGAAGATGTTATCAACTGCAATGGGTCAGCTATCTCAAGACAGTCAATACACACAGGCTTTCCCCCGTACTTACTCCTACCAGTTACCACAACCGTACCCACAGCAGCCCATGCAAGAGCACTTCCTGTCCGGAGCCAAGCCACAGCCTGGTCTGGAGGCCCATGCCTGGCCTTTCGCTGGACAGCTTCCTTCTGACGACATATTCCCTGGACACTCCCGTGCCCATGGAGTATTCTCTCGTCAGAAATCTCCCAGTTTACCCAGTTCTTTTGGCCAGTATTCCAAATCAGGGCCGGAGCTGCCAGAGGAGGGATACAAGAAGGAGCAGAAACCCAAGAAGCCAGGAAAGTACATCTGCCACTACTGTGGAAGGGCTTGTGCGAAACCCAGCGTGCTGAAGAAGCACATTCGGTCACACACTGGGGAACGCCCCTACCCTTGTGTCCCCTGCGGGTTCTCCTTTAAAACCAAGAGTAATTTGTACAAACACCGAAAATCTCATGCCCATGCCATCAAAGCAGGACTAGTCCCATTCTCCGAACTGGCAGCTTCACGCACAGACATGGATCAAGCGTCCTCAGTGGGAGAGACAGATGTACACTCAGACGGTGAACAGAGCACGGACACCGAGGAGGAGACGGCAGAGGCCTCTATCTTTATGGACAAAGTCAGCCCCATTCCCCAGATATCATTTGAGATGGACAAAAGCACAATGGAGAAGGGTGGGGAGCCGGCATATGCTGACTCAGCTGAGGAACTAGCTATGGCATCCATGAAAGTGCCTATCCTAATTGTCCCAAAACAAGGGATTCCACCAACAGCAATGGAGTGCCCCCCATTCATGGAAGTCAAGGCTTCTCACATCAGCTCCCAGGTGAGCCGTGTGGATGACTCTCCTACTATCAAACAGAGACTGGCTCTGAAACTGACAGATAGGAAGGGATCACAGGACTCAGACCAGCATTCCCAGCAGTCCCTGAACCTTCTGAGTCCACACAGCAAAGGCAGCACAGACTCAGGCTACTTCTCCCTTTCAGAGAGTGCGGAGCAACAGATCAGCCCTCCCAACACAAATGCAAAGTCCTACGAGGAGATCATGTTTGGTCGGACTTGGTATTACAAACCTAACTCTCCTAGATCTAGACAATCCATTGCAGTAGGCATGGGCACTGTTGGCCAAGACACTAACCTAGTCATGGGGAAGATATCTGAAGATCATATATTTTTCCGTAATGATAACAGTGAAGCGCATCTACTAGCAGGCGTTGACCCTAAGCAGTATCCCACAAGCCCTTGCCAAAGCAACACAGGTCTATTAGAAGCTCCTGATTCAGGGCCACTCATTAGGAGTAACTCAATGCCAACATCCTCCCCGACCAACCTCAACGTCCCACCGGGGATAAGAGTGAGCCACTCCTTCGATGAGATGATGACCTCTGATGACGTCTTCTACCCGGGTGCTGCCGGTCTTAGGAGGCTTAGGAGACAGGCAGCTTTTGAGCATTCAGCACATGAAGGGCATGGCGAATCTGAAACCTATGGACACATTCCCAAGAACGCAGCCCCATTTGTGGTGTTAAAGCTAGGGGAGCGTAGTCCTGTGGTGCCAGAGCATACAGCATACAGTCCTTATGGTACTAAAGTGGGAATGACAGAGATTGCCACTCGTAAACGCAGGAAGGAAAAGAGTGTAGGGGACGAGGAGGATGGCCCAGGCCAGTATGACAGTGGTGGCTCACTAGATATGGTTGGGGATTATGATTCAAAACAAGGTAGTCAAGTGGGTTCAAGGGCAACACCTACTGGGAAGGGATCCATTGGATCCATGTACAATGCACATAGCCAATCAGACAGTTTTGAAACATGCTGTAGTAGTATGTGCTCAGAGGATGTAGTGCTAGTCCCAGACTCTGACAGAAAGGCAACTGGCAACGTTATCTCTGTCATTCAGCACACAAACTCACTCAGTAGGCCAAACTCCTTTGAGAAGTCAGAGTCCTTCGAGCACCCAACCTACCTGCAAGACAAACCCTCTTACCAATATTCAGAGCAGTCAGATACAGAAGATGTGCAGAGCCTGGACTCTATCCTGAGGTCTGAGAGCATGGAGCAGCAGAGCGACAGTGATTTAGCTTCACCCAACCAGCCCTGTCACATGCCCCCCAAACTGGTGCGTCAGCCTAACATCCAAGTGCCTGAGATCAGGGTGACGGAGGAGCCAGATAAACCTGAGAAAGAGCCTGATGTACCAACCAAGGAGCCGGAGAAGCACATTGAAGAATTCCAGTGGCCCCAGAGGAGTGAGACGCTGTCCCAGCTCCCTGCGGAGAAGCTGCCTCCTAAAAAGAAGCGTCTGCGTTTGGCAGACCTGGAGCACTCCTCTGGGGAGTCCAGCTTTGAGTCCTGCACCAGCCTGTCCAGGAGCCCCAGCCAGGAAAGCAACCTGTCCCACAGCTCCAACTTCTCTATGTCCTTTGACAAGGAAGAGAGCCTGAAGTCTGTGTCACCGACCAAGCAGGATGACTTTGGCAAGCAGTCTGAGTACAGTGGCAACTCTCTCACCATCCCCGGCCATCACCAGCAGAGGGAGATGCGACGATCCTCATCAGAACAGGCTCCCTGTGCTCTGGCCACCGAGATCCCAGAGATCCGTAGCAAGTCCTTTGACTATGGCAGTCTCTCAACATCATCCAGACAGGGAGAGATTTACTCCAGTGCATCAGCCATGAAAGAACGGAGACGGGGCTACCTAGTAAGGCAGGCATCCCTTAGCGTTTACCCCGAGACTGTGGTGCATGAGCAAGGTGGTCTCGAAATGACCATCAAGCAAGAGCACTCGGACCATGGACCCTTATCTTGGCAGAGCCCCCCATCCTCTCAAGGTTCTCACGGTGCATCAGCCAGCGAAGTAGCAAGACCTAAGAGAGGGTCACATTATCATCTTCTGCAACAGAGAATTAGTGAGGACAGCCAGGAAGACCCAACACTGTTCCAGAAGTCATCTTGTCTGCCAAGTCAACAGTCATCAGAGGGAGAGCATCCAAGTCATGAGCTCATGAGCCAGGAAGCGATGCAATACTCCTCACTCCAGAGCAGCTTGGCTTCACTGCCTTTCCTGCCATTTCAGCCTGGCCTGTTCTGGCATCCAGAGTCAACACAGAGACACAAGCAGCATCTGGCTTTCCAGCCACACCAGTTACAGAAACTACATATCAGACAGCCTAGTATACCGCATATGCTCCAGAAATCCCACCCACCTCTTCATCAGCTACAGCAGATCCAGGAGCAGTGTGACATGAAGGCTGACGGTGCTATCAGTCAGAACTACCAGTATCCCTCCAGGGTCTCCCCCCAGGCCCAGCATTACAGCTCTCCACCGTCTAAAGTGGCCCTCACCGAGAGTAAAATGCTCCTGCAACAGGTCCAGCCAATCTTCGCCACTCAGAATGCAGGATCACAGCCATCACTCCCAGGTATGCTAATCCCCGTTAGGATACAGACTCACGTGCCATCTTACGGAAGTGTTATGTACACAAGTGTTTCACAGCTCTTAGCTAACCACAGCCAGAGCACTTATTCAGCAAGAGTCATATGCTCAGATAATGCATCATCCAGTTCACTCACAAGCGGCAGTGTTTCAAAGCACGGAGTTTGCTTCAACTTATCTCAGATCCTTGGTCAGCCTGAGGGAGCTCCACGTTATCCACTCTGGAAAGTTCCAGATCTGAACACTGAACATGGGAGACTAAACACGGGAATTCCGCTGTCGTTGACATCGAGAACCATCTCCACCACGGATGCGTCCTCCAGTATCGGGGGAAGCAAGCGGATGTTATCACCAGCCAGTAGCCTGGAACTCTTTATAGAGACCAAACAGCAGAAACGGGTCAAGGAGGAGAAGATGTACGGTCAGATTGTAAAGGAGCTGAGCGCTGTCGAGCTGAGTGCTTCGAAGGACAGCATCAAGTTACCAAAGCGTGCACCTCTAAAGAGTGAGGGTTCAATGGACGATCAGGAGAGGATGTCCTCCTCCCCACCAGTAGACTTCCCTTCCACCAAAATCCCAGTGCGTTCCAACGCACCTCACATACCCGATGTGCCACCTGCTGACAGCTTCACTCCCCCTCTGCAAATTGTGATGGACATCCCTGGTGGCAGAGAGTCCCCAGAGGAGCTAGATGTTGATGACTCCTTCACCCCAGAGGCTAGCTCCAGCCCACAGTCCATGGTCTCCTCCAATGACACTCCAGAGGAGGCCAAGCCGCCCATGGGCAGCAAGATCCCTGTCAACATGCTGGTGCAGCTGGCTGCCAATCAGAGTGGGGGCGCTGCTGGAAGCACTCTGCTGCTCACAGATCTGGCAGACGTTCAGCAGTTCTTTCAGTTCCCCAGTCTTCGCACGGCAACCAGTGTCAGTTGGTGCTTCCTGAATTACACCAAGCCAAACAACGCTCAGACGACTCCCCTAACTTCTGTCTACGGCTCCTGGTGCATCAGCTCCTACAACCCCAACCCTCTCAGCCTCAGCACCAAGGCTACTCTGGCCCTGCTCCGCTCCAAGCAGAGGAAGAACACAGAAACCTACACGATGGCTGCTATGTATCAACCCGGGACTGGAAAACTTGTGTCCTCTCTTGCTTGGAAGCAGAAGTTTGAGCAGGTAATCAACATGTCACATTTGCCTCGTGTTCACAATTCATTACATTTACATTTACTAAATAAACATTACAGATTTCATAACTCACATGTAATGTTTAGAAAGTTGGAAATCCCCTACAATATTATAAAATATTATTTAATTAAGTCTGCCATCAAGTGTTTTTGTCTATTTGTGAGGATTTAACTTAGTGTTATGCATGTTTTCCATTTGCAGATGAAGCCAGAACTCATGCAGCTAGATGTGAGCAAGTATGGGAAGAAAATCAAGGGGCTGAGCTCCAGGGATCGAATCAAGGAGGACCACGGAGAGAAGGAGGCCTCCTCAAAGCAGGCTGAGCCCACTCGCATCAGAATCTTTGAAGGAGGGTATGTCAAGATGGCTGCCATTAGCAATTAAAATGAAAGCCTTTTGATATCAGTGTGGAACCTTCTGGAGACGGCTGCTTAAATTGTTATATTGTTGTGACTTCTATACAAAATGTACAGGTTTGTATAGAAATTATCAGCACTTAAATATGAAATATTTTGTGGTTAAGTTGGATTTAATGGCTGAAACCATTTCTTCAGGGCCTATGTTATATGAGAATGGTAAAACAATTACTGTGATAACTGAAATGTAGCTATTACATGATTTTGTCAAATTACTGCTTTACATTCATGGACTTGAAGGCTTTTTCTGCAGAAATAGGATGTATACACTGCATTCAGAATGTATTCAGACCTCTTGACTTTTTCCATATTTTGTTACATTACAGCCTTATTCTAAAATTGAATAAAAAAAATGTACACACAATAACACATAATGACAAAGCAAAAACAGGTTTTTAGAAATTTTAGCAAATGTATTAAAAATACAAAACTGAAATATCACATTTACATAAGTATTCAGACCCTTTACTCAGTACTTTGTTGAAGCACCTTTGGCAGCGATTACAGCCTCGAGTCTTCTTGGGTATGACACTACAATCTTGGCACATCTGTATTTGGGGAGTTTCTGCCATTCTTCCCTGCAGATCCTCTCAAGCTCTGTCAGGTTGGATGGGGAAAGTTGCTGCACAGATGTTTTCAGGTTTCTCCAGAGATGGGCAATCGGGTTCAAGTCCAGGCTCTGGCTGGGCCACTCAAGGACATTCAGAGACTTGTCCTAGAGCCTGCGTTGTCTTGGCTGTGTGCTTAGGGTCGTTGTCCTGTTGGAAGGTGAACCGTCACCCAAGTCTGAAGTCCTGAGTGCTATGGAGCAGGTTTTCATCAAAGATCTCTCTGTACTTTGCTCCGTTCATCTTTCTCTCGATCCTGACTAGTCTCCCAGGCCCTGCCACTGAATAACATCCCCACAGAATGATGCTGCCACCACTGTGCTTCACCGTAGGGATGGTGCCAGGTTTCCTCCAGATGTGACACTTGGCATTGAGGCCAAAAAGTTAAATATTGGTTTCATCAGACCAGAGAATATTGTTTCTCATGGTCTGAGAGTATTTAGGTGCCTTTTGGCAAACTCCAAGCGGGCTGTCATGTGCCTTTTACTGAGGAGTGGCATCCGTCTGGTCACTACCATAAAGGCCTGATTGGTGGAGTGCTGCAGAGATGGTTGTCCTTCTGGAAGGTTCTCCCATCTCCACAGAGGAACTCTGGAGCTCTTTCAGATTGATCATCAGGTTCACCTCCCTGACCAAGGTCCTCCCCCGATTGCTCAGTTTGACCGGGCGGCCAGCTCTAGGAAGAGTCTTGGTGGTTCCAACCTTCTTCCATTTAAGAATGATGGCGGCCACTGTGTTCTTGGGGACCTTCAATGCTGCAGACATTTTTTTTGGTACCCTTCCCCAGATCTGTGCCTCAGCACAGTCCTGTCTCACAGCTCCACGGACAATTCCTTTGACCTCATGGCTTGGTTTTTGCCCTGATATGCACTGTCAACTGTGGGACCTCATATAGACAGGTGTGTGCCTTTCCAAATCATGTCCAATCAATTGAATTTACCACAGGTGGACTCCAATCAAGTTGTAGAAAAATCTCATGGATGGTCAATGGAAACAGGATGCAGCTGTGCTCAATTTCGAGTCTCATAGCAAAGGGTTTGAACACTTATGTAAATAAGGTATTTCTGTTTTTATTTTCAATACATTTGCAAAAATGTCTAAAAACCTGTTTTCGCTTTGTCATTATGTGTAGATTAATGAGGAAAAATAAGGCTGTAAAATAGAAATGTGGAAAATGTCAAGGGGTCTGAATACCTGCCGAATGCACTGTATATCTAAAGCAGAATGTATTTTTCAGATGGCTTTTAATTGTGATTGAAAGGCGTTACTAGCATAGGCCACTGTTTTTATGGAAATACAGTAGAGCCAAGTTTTGTTGTTTAACTGCCATGGTATTATTGACTACTGTCCGTGAGGCTTCGGGTAACCTCTTTACTTTGGTTCAAGCGATAAATAGATTTCCAAATTATTTTAGAAATCATTTAAAAAAATAAAAAATCACAAACACAAACGGTATCTTGAATATCCCTTTGAAGATATTACCATATAGTTAGATTTCTTCTTCATATAATTCAATTTCAGAAACGAGAACAGCTGTAAAAATGTCTGACCAATACCCAGTTGAATTTGGCACCAGAACTATTTTCTCTGAGCAGTTGCAGGCTAACTTTCCCAATGTAAAGTTAGCTGTTTGATGTATTTGATATTTGCTCCCTTAACACATGCTTCGATATACTCAAAACCCTCCAATAATGTTGAAAAATCTGAACTTGTTATGATTTCAGGTACAAATCCAATGAAGACTATGTTTACGTGCGGGGCAGAGGAAGAGGGAAGTACATATGTGAAGAGTGTGGGATCCGCTGTAAGAAGCCAAGCATGCTGAAGAAACATATCCGCACACACACCGATGTCAGGCCGTATGTCTGCAAGTTCTGCAACTTTGCTTTTAAAACTAAAGGTGGGTTTCTTTCTTCCGTTTCATATAACCACATGTATGCAAATGTACACCTTTCTTCTGAAGCACTTTAACCTGATAGTTCAAACAAAAACAGTGATCACATTGGAAAAGGATTTATGTAGAACTAAACAGACCTCTGTCTGCACTGCATTGTGGTAATGTTCTCTCTCTCTCTGCTGCAGTGGAGTGTTGATGAGTGAATTGAAAGGCCAGACGGCCTGTGCTGCTTCCAGTAAGACGTTTTAAAAGTCGTAAACTCTTGTTTCAGGAAACCTGACAAAACACATGAAGTCGAAAGCCCACATGAAGAAGTGCTTGGAGCTCGGGGTGTCAGTGACATCTGTGGAGGATGCGGACGCTGAAGAAGCTGGTATGAATCAGACTGAGCATATCAGACTGAGCATATTTTATAGAGATGTGCCAATATTTGATAAATACTGGGCCCTGTATGTTGCACTGGTGCGGTTCTTGAGGAACAATTATCGTAATGAAAAACAGGAGCCGCCTTTGTCAGGTTTATGTAAAATGACCAACTTTAAAAATACACAGTTCACATTCACCCTGCTTGTGGGAAAGAACACCAGTGACCCATTCAATCCAAAATAAGTAAATTGCAGTTGCTGTAAAAGATTTGTAAACGCCTAAATAGAAAAGCACTACTGTGTTTGTATGTCTCATTTCCTTGTTAAGACTGCACTAAATGCTGTTTATTTGTCTTGCAGAACAAAGTAGGCTACTGTTACTGCATTTGCATAGGGTTTGACTGGATCAACGGTTGGATAAACCATATGTTTCTTTTTAGACAATGGCGAGGATGGCCAGAGGGAGTCTGGGAAGATGTCAGGCATCATGGCTGACCACCAGTTCTCAGACGCCGATGATTCTGATGGTGGCGAGGATGACGGGGATGAGGTGGATGACGATGAAGATGATGACGACGATTACGATGGTGAATCCACGCCGAAGACTCGCTCCAGAAGCACCAGCCCTCAGCCCTATGGCATACCATCTCTGTCCGTCACGGACTCTCAGGGCGCCTGCTCCTCAGACCTGCTGGGCCACTGCTCCAAACCACCCCTCTTCAGCTACTTCACCAGCCTGCCCAGCATCCAGATCACCCAGCTCATGGTGCCCAGTGAGGGTGCAGGCCAGGGCCAGATGGCAGAGTACCAGCAGCTGCTGCAGGGCGCCCTGGGTGAGAACTATAAGAGCAGGCTAGACGTACCCAGCTCCATGGATGAGGACTTTGGCCTTTCCCCAGCTCACAGCTCCTCATCATTCGACCTGTCCCCGTCTCGCCTCTCTTCCCCAGGCCTGGACTCCTCCCCTCTCCGAGAGCCGTCCCCCACCTCCACTTCACGCAAGTACCTCTTCCCCCGACGGGACCTGTCCCCCCATGGCCGCCTGTCACCCCACAGAGAGGTGTCCCCTCTCAGGCACATCTCCCCCAAGAGGGACATCTCCTTCAGAAGGGACCTCTCGCCCCGCAGGGACCTTTCCCCCAGGAGTCACATCTCACCCCTGTCCCACACCGGACGCCCCATGTCACCGGGCAGAGAACTGTTGTGCAGGAGGGAGCTGTCTCCACGGAGTCGCCACCGGGGCATGATCAGACCTGTCTCCCCCAGGAGGGGCATGCACCATCACAGTGCCCCCTGGAGTCTGGGCCAGCACCTACACTCAGAGATGGTGCCAATGGGCCAGAGCAGCAGAAGCCATTCAGAGATGGAGACAGTAAGTGTTCCAGAAATTATTCAACTGTTCTATTCTATTATACAAACATTGCACATCAGCCTTCATGAACAGCTCCTTACTGGCATAATATACACTGAGTATACCAAACATTAGGAACATTAGCCTCAGTTCGTCGGGGCATGGACTCTACAAGGTGTTGAAAGCGTTCCACAGGGATGCTGGCCCATGTTGACTCCAATGCTTCCCACAGTTCTGTCAAGTTAGCTGGATGTCCTTTGGGTGGTGGACCATTCTTGATACACACAGGAAACTGTTAAGCGTTAAAAAACAGCAGCGTTGCAGTTCTTGACGCAAACCGGTGCTCCCATTCAAAGGCACTTGCATTTTTTGTCTTGCCCATTCACTCTCTGAATGTCACACATATACAATCCATGTTTCAATTGTCTCAAGACTTAAAAATCCTCCTTTAACCTGTCTCCTCCCCTTCATTAAAGTGGATTTAACAAGTGACATCAATAAGAGATCAGAGCTTTCACCTGGATTCACCTGGTCAGTCTATGTCATGGAATGACATCATTAAGTAGTAACCGCAAACACCAGTCTCAACGTCAACAGTGAAGAGGTGACTCCGGGATGCTGGCCTTCTAGGCAGAGTTGCAAAGAAAAAGCCATACCTCAGACTGGCCAATAAAAAAAAGATTAAGATGGGCAAAAGAACACAGACACTGGACAGAGGAACTCTGCCTATAAGGCCAGCATCCCGGAGTCGCCTCTTCGCTGTTGATGTTGAGACTGGTGTTTTGCGGGGTACTATTTAATGAAGCTGCCAGTTGAGGACTTGTGAGGCGTCTGTTTCTCAAACTAGACACTAATGTACTTGTCCTCTTGCTCAGTTGTGCACCGGGGCCTCCCACTCCTCTTTCTATTCTGGTAAGAGCCAGTTTGCGCTGTTCTGTGACGGGAGTCGTACACAGCGTTGTACAAGATCTTCAGTTTCTTGGCAATTTCTCGCATGGAATGGCCTTAATTTCTCAGAACAAGAATAGACTGAAGAGTTTCAGAAGAAAGTCTTTGTTTCTGGCCATTTTGAGCCTGTAATCGAACCCACAAATGCTGATGCTCCAGATACTTAACTAGTCTCAAGTAGGCCAGTTTTATTGCTTCTTTAATCAGGACAACAGTTTTCAGCTGTGCTAACATAATTGCTAAAGGGTTTTCTAATGATCAATTAGCCTTTTAAAATGATAAACTTGGATTAGCTAACACGATGTGCCATTGGAACACAGGAGAGACGGTTGCTGATAATGGGCTTCTGTACGGCTATGTACAGTTTAAGTCGGAAGTTTACATACACACGAGTCATTAAAACTTGTTTTTCGACCACTCCACAAATTTCTTGTTAACAAACTATAGTTTTGGCAAGTCGGTTAGGACATCTACTATGTGCATAACACAAGTCATTTTTCCAACAATTGTTTACAGACAGATTATTTCACTTATAATTCACTGTATCACAATTCCAGTGGGTCAGACGTTTACATACAATAAGTTGACTGTGCCTTTAAACAGCTTGAAAAAATCCAGAAAATGATGTCATGGCTTTAGAAGCTTCTAATGGGCTAATTGACATAATTTGAGTCAATTGGAGGTGTACCTGTGGATGAATTTCAAGCCCTACCTTCAAACTCAGTGCCTCTTTGCTTGACATCATGGGAAAATCTAAAGAAATCAACCAAAAAATTGTAGACCTCCACAAGTCTGGTTCATCCTTGGGAGCAATCTCCAAATGCCTGAAGGTACCATGTTCATCTGTACAAACAATAGTACGCAAGTATTAACACCATGGGACAACGCAGCTGTCATACCGCTCAGGAAGGAGACGTGTTCTGTCTCCTAGAGATGAATGTACTTTAGTGCGAAAAGTGCAAATCAATCCCAGAACAGCATAGGACCTTGTGGAGGATGCTGGAGGAAATCGGTACAAAAGCATCTATATCCACAGTAAAACGAGTCCAATATCGACATAACCTCAAAGGCCGCTCAGCAAGGAACAAGCCACTGCTCCAAAACTGCCATATAAAAGCCAGACTATGGTTTGCAACTGCACATGGGGACAAAGATCGTACAAAAATAGAACTGTTTGGCCATAATGACAATCGTTATGTTTGGAGGAAAAAGGGGGAGGATTGCAAGTCGAAGAACACCATCCCAACCGTGAAGCACGAGTGTGGCAGCATCATGTTGTGGGGGTACTTTGCTGCAGGAGGGACTGGTGCACTTCACAAAATAGATGGCATCATGAGGCAGGACAATTATGTGGATATATTGAGCAACATCTCAAGACATCATTAAGCAAGTTAAAGCTTGGTCGCAAATGGGTCTTCCAAATGGACAATGACCCCAAGCATACTTCCAAAGTTGTGGCAAAATGGCTTGAGGACAACAAAGTCAAGGTATTGGAGTGGCCATCACAAAGCCCTGACCTCAATCCTATAGAAAATGTGTGGGCAGAACTGAAAAAGCGTGTGCAAGCAAGGAGGCCTACAAACCTGACTCAGTTACACCAGCTCTGTCAGAAGGAATGGGCCAAAATTCACCCAACTTATTGTGAGAAGCTTGTGGAAGGCTACCTGAAACGTTTGACCCAAGTTTAACAATTTAAAGGCAGTGCCACCAAATACTAATTGAGTGTATGTAAACGTCTGACCCACTGGGAATGTGATGAAAGAAATAAAAGCTGAAATAAATCATTCTCTCTACTATTATTCTGACATTTCACATTCTTAAAATAAAGTGGTGATCCTAACTGACCTAAGACAGGGTATTTTTACTAGGATTAAATGTCAGGAATTGTGAAAAACTGAGTTGAAATGTATTTGGCTAAGGTTTATGTAAACTTCCGAATTCAACTGTAGATATTCCATAAATAAATCTGCCGTTTCCAGCTACAATAGTCATTTACAACATTAACAATGTCCACACTGTATTTCAATTTGATGTTAATTTAATGGACAAAAAAATTGCTTTTCTTTCAAAAACAAGGACATTTCTAAGTGACCCTGAACTTTTGAATGATAGTGTGTGTATATATACTGAAGAAAAATATAAATGCAAGATGTGTTGATCCTGTGTTTCATGTGCTGAAATAAAAGATCCCCGAATCTTTCCATACGCACAAAAATCTTATTTCTCTAATGTTGTGCAGATTTTTTAATTCCCTGTTAGTGAACATTTCTCCTTTGCCAAGACAATCCATCCACCTGACAGGTGTGGCATATCAAGAAGTTGATTAAAACAGCATGATCATAACACAGGTGCACCTTGTGCTGGGGACAATAAAGGCCACTCTAAAATGTGCAGTTTTGTCACACAACACAGTGCCACATATGTCTCATGTTTTGAGGGAGCGTGAAGTTGGCATGAGCTACAGGCATTCCCTGTAGCTCAGTTGGTAGAGCATGGTGTTTGCAACACCAGGGTTGTGGGTTCGATTCCCAAGGGGGGCCAGCACAGAAAAAAATTTATGAAATGAAATGTATGCATTCACTACTGTAAGTCGCTCTGGATAAGGGCGTCTGCTAAATGACTAAAAATGTAAATGTAAATGTAAAATGACTGCAGGAATGTCCACCAGAGCTGTTGCCAGATAATTTAATGTTAATTTATCCACCATAAGCTGCCTCCATCGTCATTTTAGAGAATTTGTCAGTACTCCCAACCGGCATCAAAACCGCAGACCATGTGTAACCACTCCAGCCTAAGACCTCCACATCCGGCTTCTTTACCTGTGGGATCGTCTGAGACCAGCCACCCGGACAACTGATGAAACTGAGGAGTATTTCTGTCTGTAATAAAGCCCTTTTGTGGGGAAAAACTCATTCTGATTTGCTGGGACTGGCTTCCCCGTGGGTGGGCCTGGCTCCTAAATGGGTGGGCCTATGCCTTCCCAGGTCCACCCATGGCTGCGCCCCTGCCCAGTCATGTGAAATCCATAGATTATGGCCTAATTCATTTATTTCAATTGACTGATTTCCTTATATGAACTGTAACAGAGTAAAATTGTTGAAATTGTTATATGTTGCGTTTATATTTTTGTTCAGTGTATTATTAGTGCCTGCTTTTTTAGGATGATAAATGGAGAGTCTAACTTAAAGTTATAGTACAATGGAACCATGCAGGCCCACTATAGAGTGCTCTTACAGTCTCTGCGGTCGTTTCTATTTATATATGTGGCTAATTAAGAATCCCTGGGGAAAGGGGAAAAATGCAGTATTCTTGCACTGTGGAGTCATTCTTGACTTCTCCACACCATCTGGTTGGTTTCTGTGGTACTGAGGGATAAAAAGATAAGGCAACCGTAGCCATAATGTTCTGTAAGCTTGGCTCATCACTCAGTGGTTAATAACTGTTATTTTTGTTCTTAAGAGTCTTTTTAAACCTGGCCAGTTTAAATTAAGCGTGAAATGGAGCCCGCTTCAGCTGTATAATATATATTTTTTTGAAAATTCATATTTTGACTTCTTTTTAGCTGGTAATAGATTTGTCGTATTTGAGCTGATTTTTCCTACCATCTCAAGATCCATTAAATCCCAAGTAACACTTAATTTGGATAGTCCATCTGTAGAAGCTCTACAGATGATCAGTAACCTTTCAACTACATCTGTACTATCCCTAACCCTTATCCTAATGCTAAACTTAACCCTAACCTTAACCCTTACCCTAATCCATATTTTAAACCTAACCTTAGCCATAACCAGCATTTGCTTATCAACCGATAGTTTGTTGATAGTATGAAGAAGCACAAGGCAAAGTTCTATTTCCAATTAAATACAATTCCTAAAAATGATTGGCTATTTACATTGACTGTAAATAAATGTTGTTTCATGCATTTGCCTATTTTCATGCAGTGCATTCAGGAAATAATTCAGACCCCTTGACATTTTCCACATTTTGTTATATTACAGCCTTATTCTAAAATGGATTCAATTGGGTTTTTTACCTCCTCAGTCTACACAGAATACACCATAATGACAATAAATACTTACAGTATCAGTCAAAAGTTTGGACACACCTACTCATTCCAGTGTTTTTCTTTATTTTGGCTATTTCTACATTGTAGAATAATAGTGAAGACATCAAAACTATGAAATAACACATATGGAATCATTTAGTATCCAAAAAAGTATTAAACAAATCAACATACATTTTATATTTGAAATTCTTCAAAGTATCCCCCCTTTGCCTTGATGACAGCTTTGCACACTCTTGGCCCTTGAAACCTGTTTTTGCTTTGTCATTGTGGGGTATTGTGTGTAGATAGATGAGACTTTTTTGTATTGAATCCATTTTAGAATAACGCTGTAAGGTAACAAAATGTGGAAAGCCTGTTACTTGCGAGGCACATCATGGGCATTAAATAACTTGTTTTTTTTTATTTCACTGGACTGATAGTTCGATTTCAGATCAGTTATTAAGAAATGTATATTTTTTCATAGCCGATCATTGAGAGTATCTCTACAGCTCCTGCTGTCTCTAGAGAGTTGAAAACAGCAGGTCTGGGACAGGTAGCACGTCCTGTGAACAGGTCAGGGTTCCATAGCCGCAGGCAGAACAGTTGAAACTGGAGCAGCAGCACGGCCAGGTGGACTGGGGACAGCAAGGAGTCATCATGTCATGTAGTCCTGAGGCATGGTCCTAGGTCCTTAGGTCCTCCGAGAGAGAGAAAGAGAGAAAGAGATAATTGGAGAGAGCATACTTAAATTCACACAGGACACCGGATAAGACAGGAGAAATACTCCAGATATAACAGACTGACCCTAGCAGCATAAATACTGGAGACTGAGACAGGAGGGGTCAGGAGGCACTAATAAATATTAATAAATATTTCAAATGTTGCGTATATTACGTTTATTTTATTTGATTACTTTATTATTTCTGCAAGTCATCCTCTCATCTCTATAGAGCTGCTGCCTATGCTGTCTGACAAAATCACAAATGTAATAATTATTTTAGTAATTCTCACCTTGCGAGCAAAACATTTTAGCGGCCCCCCTCATGACAGCGAAGAGAGACATTTTTTGTTTAAAAATCAATTTCTTGCAATTCTACACGTTTTGCCACGGGGCAGAGAGAAGATTTTACAATTGTAGTGTCGTCTGCAAACTTGATGATTGAGTTGGATGCGTGCATGGCCACGCAGTCGTGGGTGAACAGGGAGTACAGGAGAGGGCTGAGAACACACCCTTGTGGGGACCCAGTGTTGAGGATCAGCGGGGTGGAGATGTTGTTACCTACCCTCACCACCTGGGGGCGGCCCATCAGGAAGTCCAGGACCCAGTTGCACAGGGCGGGGTTGAGACCCAGGGTCTCGAGCTTAATGACGAGTTTGGAGGGTAGGTACTATGGTGTTAAATGCTGAGCTGTAATCGATGAACAGCATTCTTATATAGGTATTCCTCTTGTCCAGATGGGTTAGGGCAGTGTGCAGTGTGTTGGCGATTGCGTCGTCTGTGGACCTATTGGGTCGATAAGCAAATTGGAGTGGGTCTAGGGTGACAGGTAAGGTGGAGGTGATACGATCCTTGACTAGTCTCTCAAAGCACTTCATGATGACGGAAGTGAGTGCTACAGGGCGGTAGTCATTTAGCTCAGTTACCTTAGCTTTCTTGGGAACAGGAACAATTGTGGCCTTCTAGAAGCATGTTGGTGACAACAGACTGGGATAAGGATTGATTGTCTGTAAACACACCAGCCAGCTGGTCTGCGCATGTGCTGAGGACGCGGCCGGGGATGCCGTCTGGGCCTGCAGCCTTGCGAGGGTTAACACGTTTAAATGTTTTACTCACGTTGGCTGCAGTGAAGGAGAGCCCGCAAGTTTTGGTAGCGGGCCGTGTTAGTGGCACTCTATTGTCCTCAAAGCGAGCAAAAAAGTTGTTTATTCTGTCTGGGAGCAAGGCATCGTGATCCGCAACGGAGATCTGAGATCATCTGCATATTCTATAGTCTAAGATCCACAGACCCTATTTATCTTTGGCCACTATATTTTGTACTGAATTCATCTTGTATTGTTTCAGGATCAGAGGAAGGATTCCCCTCCCCACAGCAGCCAGGAGTCCCCACGGCCACACCAGGGCCTGTTCAGCCACCTCCCCCTGCACTCCCAGCAGCAGGTCCGCACCCCCTTCCCCATGATCCCCATCGGGGGCATCCAGATGGTGCACTCCGTGGCCACCTCAGTCACCGGCCTGGCCCACCCTGCCCGCCTCCCCCTGCAGAAGAGCACGTCCGAGGAGTCTAGCACCAGTGAAGTGTCCTTCCCGCTGGCCAAGGGGTCCACCGGGTCCCCCGATTCGCCCCAGTGCCATGAAAGAATGCAGAGGACCCCGGTTCCTTCCTCCAGCCCGTCCTTACCCAGGTCAGGAAGTCGCCTGGACAGCGCAGACATGTCCTACATCAAGGACAGTAAGCAGCAGGAGGAGAGCATACAGACATGTACCAAAGCTATTGCCTCTCTCCGCATCGCTACCGAACATGACTCTCTGGAGAAAGGCGGGGTGGCGTGCTCTTTAGAGCCCCACCAGAGACGTCGCTCCCCGCTGCCTCACCCCTGCCATCCCCCTCACCCCATCCCTCAGGAGAGCGCCCCCAGCAGGATTCAGCACTTTAGTGGCCTAGAGGTTAGGCAGTCCCCGGCCGGCCACTCGGCATCCCCTCTTCCCCTACCCTCCAGCTCCAGCTCAGAGACCTCTCTGCCGGCCACATCAAAGGGCCCCACGGCAGGGCCAAGCCACCATGTCAAGGAGAGGTCACCAGGTCAACAGGGCCCAGGGGAAAGGGCAGCAAGCACAAAGAGAGGCAAAGATATATCAAAGGACTCCACAGAGAACAGGTGAACGTTGTTTAAAAAGGGAGGGACGTGCAACGTAAAGACATCAACCCATACTATTGCACACACACAACACAAGAACACAGAGAGACAGACATTCAAACACACACACGCAAACACAAAAAAGTCTTTAAACAAGCAAATTAAGTAGATACTCTGCAGTTTCAATGTATGTGTATAGCATGCCTTTTATAACCTGGTTTGCTATTTTAACAATGTATTTCTTATTTAAAGTTTCAGAGAATATACATACAGTATAAGTTAACTTATCCATGAGCCTGACCAAATTGCTTATGGACTCCAGTCTGGTACGTTTAAATGTACAGATGTGTGTGCCTTTTCTTTACTTTCTGCTCATATTCTTATAAGCATATTAAGCAGGAAGAAATGTAAATATATAAAGTTTATCAGCTTTGTAATACATGCAATTTCCCGTCTTTTTTGGACACTTGAGTCTGAATGATGTGAAGTATCAATATATGTAAGGTTGCACTAAAACATATTTTTATATGAGTGAAATTAAATGGCTTTTGTGTACAGCAACAATTCTATAATACTATTTATTGTATCATGTTTTATAAATTGTAAATTTTTCTTAATGTTGTGGATGCCTTTTCTATGTAAAGCATGGGTTTTGCTATGGCGTAATTAGAGCAAAAAATATGTACACTGTAAAATGGCTTTATATGTTAGTGAATACACTTTACTTGGAAGTATATACATATTATTAAATTTACAAGAATATATACCTATTGTATAAATATATATATTCTATATATATATATATATATATATATATATATATATATATATATATATATATATATATATTCTATATATTATATATATTCTATATATATATTCTATATATATATATATTCTATATATATATATATATATATATATATATATATATATATCTGCACTTACATTTTGGATTGACACCCACATACAGTATGGTAGTTAGTTCTAAATGCTTGTACCCTTTTCTCTCCTGCTGGATTGGCTACACTAGTTGTGATTTTGTAATTTTTTTACAAAAAAGTAGAACTTATTATTTTTTTGTTCAACATGTGCACTTATGCATTTTCTTTCTTTTTGTTGTCGTTCATCGCTTACTGAAGTAGTAGTGAAATATTAAAGATAGTTTGATCTTCTGTGAATCACGTTGCTTGAAGTACTTGATTTAATGAGTAGTATGGGGAACATTCCAGCAGATGTAAATATTGAATGCCCATGAATCTGTATATATATATATATATATATATATATATACACACACACACACACACACACACACACACACACACACACACATGCAGTCATACACATTTATACATGGAAAGAGTTGATTCTGGGCAATGCCGTCAGTTAATCCCCAAAACATTTTTAAAGGCTTGTACACACAGATATCAAGAACTCTGAAAAAATGCACCTTATGTTCCCTAAATTTTGGGGGTACAATCTCATAATATATACATTTTGGAACTGGAATTTGGAATCCCCAGTTGCTTGTAAAAAGCTGTGCAAATAAACAACCTAAATGAATGGGAGCATTCAGCCAGTCACTCTTATGTATTTTGTATGGTGTGTATACGATCTGTGTATTATACTCTTTGGACATTTTTGTCAGTAGTCCATGGTATTCACTTAACTGTATTAACATGTCTTTAAAATCTAAGGTATCAAAGCACAAATCATTGTATAGAAAAAAAAGAAAAAAAAGGTAAACATACATAAAAAGGGTAACTTTGTGATGTTCAGTGGAAAGTACAATATCATGTAAGACCCCAGTTTCAATAATGAATCACAGTACAGGTGAGAAAAAAAGTTTTTTTTTGTTAAAAAATAAATAAATACGACTACAATAATATGCATGTTCTCGATGCTTTCATTCTTTGTCTTCCTCAAGTGCTTCATATGTACATACAGTGCCAGTCAAATGTTTGGACACACCTACACACTACAGGGTTTTTACTTAATATTGAATATTTTCTACATTGTAGAAAAATAGTGAAGGCATCAAAACTATGAAATAACACATATGGAATCATGTAGTAACCAAAAAAGTGTAAACAAATCAAAATATATTTTATATTTGAGATTCTTCAAAGTAGCCACCATTTCCCTTGATGATAAAAGTTAAGTTATTAAAAGTTAATTTGTGGAATTTCTTTCCTTCTTAATGCGTTTGAGGCAATCAGTTGTGTTGTGACACGGTAGCGGTGGTATACAGAAGATAGCCCTATTTGGTAAAAGACCAAGTCCATATTATGGCAAGAACAGCTCAAATAAGCAAAGAGAAACGACAGTCCATTATTACTTCAAGACATGAAGGTCAGTCAATCCAGAAAATGTTAAGAACTTTGAAAGATTCCAGTGCAGTCGCAAAAACCGTCAAGCGCTATGATGAAACTGGCTCTCATGAAGACTGCCACAGGAAAGGAAGACCCAGAGTTACCTCTGCTGCAGAGGATAAGTTCATTAGAGTAAACTGCACCTTAGATTGCAGCCCAAATAAATGCTTCACAGAGTTCAAGTAACAGACACATCTCAACATCAACTGTTCAGAGGAGACTGTGTGAATCAGGCCTTCATGTTTGAATTGCTGCAAAGAAACCACTAGTAAAGGACACCAATAAGAAGAAGAGACTTGCTTGTGCCAAGAAACAAGATCAATGGACATTAGACTGGTGGAAATCTGTCCTTTGGTCTGATGAGTCCAAATGTGAGATTTTTGATTCCAACCGCCATGTCTTTGTGAGACGCAGAGTATTGTAGGTGAACGGAGGATCTCTGCATGTGTGGTTCACACCGTAAAGCATGGAGGAGGAGGTGTGATGGTGTGTGGGTGCTTTGCTGGTGACACTGCCAGTGATTTATTTAGAAGGCACACTTAACCAGCATGGTTACCACAGCATTCTGCAGCGATAGCCATCCCATCTGGTCTGCGCTTGGTGGGGCTATCATTTGTTTTTCAACAGGACAATGACCCAAAAGACACCTCGAGGCAGTGTAAGGGCTATTTGACCAAGAAGGAGAGTGATGGAGTGCTGCATCAGATGACCTGGTCTCCACAATCACCCGACCTCAACCCAATTGAAATGGTTTGGGTTGAGTTGGACTGCTGAGTGAAGGAAAAACAGATAAAACAAATAAAATATATTTTGATTTGTTGAACACTTTTTTGGTTATTACATGATTCCATATGTGTTATTTCATAGTTTTGATGTCTTCACTATTATTCTGCAATGTAGAAAATAGTAAAAATGAGTATGAGTAGGTGGGTCCAAACTTTTGACTGGTACTGTATGTGGACTTCATATTTGCAATATCATGTAGGCCAACACTACATTTCACACTTTACAGTACCATAGGCGCAACAGGAGTCAATGCATACAAACCATGTATAGGCGCTGGATTCAAACCGTATCTCCGAAGATCCACATTAAAATCTACAGGTAATTTCCGATTGAGCCAACACATCGCGTTATAAATTGGATCTTCATCACTTTGGATCACTTTGGATGGTATACACTTTATCAACTACCTCAGTTATACCTCTTATATATATACCTCTTATATAAAACCTTAAAGATCTCATCTCCAGCTGCTCATTTTTGGCTATCACTGAACACACTTCCCTGCGTGTAGTTACTTCCCTTTGGTTTAATCCACTCTGACACAACTAGGTTGGTTATTCTCACTAATGTGTTTGTCTTTCAGATCACTTTGAAAGATACTTTGATCTTAGGGTATTTTAGACCTGGTGAGTCTATATGTTTCTACTTTGAAAGTCATCTGTTTACGTAAATTCACATGGGAATTCTCCCTTTAGATCTTCAGTAACTCAGAGACCCATTTTGGATTGTCAGATTGTCATCCTCATGAATACTGCAACTGACAAATTGCTCTTACAGTATGTCGGTATTCAGGTAGAGTACACAATACAGCCAGCAAATGACTAGCCTATTGGTTATTTTGTATCCAGGCGTGTGGGTGCAGTGGCCTGGTGCTGTCACAGCTGTGAGTGAGCATGTTAGATGTATTATTTTCCTTACATCTCCATCAGGGTGGCAGGCAGGCAGTGGGTTGGGTGTCCGCCCCTAGGACATGGCTGTGTCACCCAGACACCTGCCATCCGTCTGGCCTTGTCCTGTCTTTTCATGTCCAACCCTCTCTGATGAACGGCTACCACAGACGGATCAGGACTGCAGGACGGGCTGCTGGAGCCAGCCTCTGAATATTAAGCACAGCCCAGAGGTTTTTCCTGGCCCGAAAGATAGCCCACCTACTCTCTATTGTTCTCTTACAGACATTTACAGTTGTCATTGATTTAACGGTGAGGCATGTACAGTAAATTAAAACTTTGATTTGTTTGAAAAAAGGAGGAGTGGCCATCCCTATAATGCCACAATCACCCACTTCCCCCTTTGTATTGAGTGGGTATTGCGAAATGTTGTCGAGCAAGAGCAACATTAGTTATGGGTTTAGAGGGCATGCTGTAGCATGCCACTAAGGATATAGTTACTGTACATTACAGCTCTTTGATGTCATTGATCATAACCTATTGCTGAAAAAAACATAGCTGTTATGGATTGCGTCCTCTGCCTTATTATGGGCTGCCGGCTAGGGCCATTATTGTTTTCTGTTTTTACAAATGACCTTCCACTGACCTTGAATAAAGCCTGTGTCTATGTACACTGGCGACTCAACAGTATACACATTGGCTGCAACATTCAAATAAATAACAGAAATTGAACATAGAGCTCCAGTCGGTTTCAGAATGGGTAACTAGCAGCAGGCTGGTGCTAAATATCTCAAAAACTAAAAGCATCATTTGTGGGACAAATCACTCAATCTGTTATTGAATAATGTGGCTATTGAGCAAGTTGAGGAGACTAAACTGCTGGGTGCAACCCTAGATAGCAAGCTGTCATGGTCAAAACATATAGACTCAATGGTTGCTAAAATGGGAAGAGGTCTGTCCATGATAGGGCGTTGCTCTGCCTTCTTCACATTTCAGTCGACCAGACAGGCCCTCATTGTTTTTGTCACCCGGACTACTGCCCAGCTGTGTGGTCATGTGCAGCAAAGAAGGACATAGATAAATTGCAGATGGACCAGAACAAAGAATTTAGCGCACTTAGATGTACATGGAAAAGTGTCAGTAACATGCAGGCCAGTCTCTCCTTTCTCAAAGTTGAGGAGAGATTGACTGCATCACTTTTGGTGTTTGTGCGAGGCGTTGATGTGTTGAAGGTACCGACCTGTCTGTTCAAGCAGTTGGCACACAGTTCGGACACTCATCGGTACAACACAAGACATGCAACCAGAGGTCTCTTCACAGTCCCCAGGTCCAGAACAGAGGCTGGGAAACGTGCAGTATTAAATAGAGCCATGACTACATGGAACTCTCTACCACCCCAGGTAACTCAAGCTAGCAATAAAAGCAGTTCAAAAAAACGGATAAAAGAACACCTTACTGCACAAAGGGGACTGTGAAGAGACACAGCCATTTTATATACATTGCATTGTAATTTGCACTGTACTATGTATTAGACATAGATATTGTGTGTATGTACTGATATGTTGGCTATGTGTGACGTTTTAAATTGATGTATTTCAGTCCTTGACTAATATTGTTCTGTAATATGTACTATGTCATGTTTCATGTGGACCCCAGGAAGGGTAGCCGATGCTTTTGCAGTGGCTAATGGGGATCCTAATAAACACCCAAAATTACAGGAAATAATCTCTTTATGTTTTTGCTGTGTATTGTGTATGAGTGCATCTTGGCCAGGACGCAAATAATGTCTTCTGACCTCAATGGGACTTTTCTGGATAAAACAAATGCATGCTAGTTATAAATGATGACTCGTCAAGCCATGCAATTTATTTAATGTGCAGTAAACAAGCTGTCTAAAAGCTCTTATTTTGCCAAAATAGTTACTTCTCTCATTTAAAATTGGTCATTTGGAATCACTAGGATGTAGTACTAGCAACGTGGAAGGCTGCAATTTGTCATCAAGATTAAAATAATGTGTTCGAAGGAAGTAGACAGTCTTTGGTTAAGGGGGTACCCTCACAGCGTGTGTGCCTGTTTTCCTGGAGAGGAATCTGTTTGGAGGAGGAAATAGTTGTCAATTTTTTGGTGTCAGGAAAAAAAATTATGAATTAAAACCATAATGTTCTCTCCCATGTCCATGTTTCCAGGATCGGGAAGGTTCATCTGAGCACTGACAGGAAAAACTGGTGATGTTAACAAGCTCTGATGATATCCCTCAGACGGAAATCCACTTGCATGGGAAATCATTTAATGTAAATGATTTTTACATCAAATTTGGGGCGGCAGGTAGCCTAGTGGTTAGAGCGTTGGGCCAGTAACTGAACGGTTGCTAGATTGAATCCCTGAGCTGACAAGGTAAAAATCTGTCATTCTGACCCTGAACAAGGCACTGTTCCTAGGCCATCATTGTAAATAAGAATTTGTTCTTAACTGGCTTGCCTAGTTAAATAAAGGTTAACTAATTAAAATGTACTCTACCTATGCATGATGGCTTGATGAAAATTATATAGAGGATGGTGTGTGCCAGGACCATTAGAATATTAACCAAAATTTGTGTTTACCAGAAAATTGTATTCTGTAAATGTCAATGCAAGGATTATATATACAGTATGCATAAAGCAGTATAGTGCACACAACAACCCATATGTCCTACATAAAGGCTGGGTAGACTGTACCCGAAGTAAAAGTCACCACTGACCTAGAATATTATATATGAATGTAGATAGTTTTAATTTTTGTATTTTTGTATTTTATTTTGTATTTTTTATTTTTTTATTTTTTAGAGTAGAGTAGTCATTTTTTTTTTTTTTATTAACAAATATCAACAAACGAAAAATGAATAGTCACATGCAACCAAGCATACATACAAACTATTTACATTGCCAGGAATCCTAAACAAACAAATTCTATTCATTAATAATACAAGTTTTAATTGCCTTTTGTTTTTCATTTTAGTTAAAGTAGTGCCATATTGTTTAAATTCATTTATAAAGTGAAAAAAGTTAGGTTTTGAATTAGACAATTTGCATTTGTGAATATGAAACTTACCTAGTATTATTAGCAGTTGAATGAAATATACTACGACTAGGCTAAACTGCTTTAAGAACATTCATTGTAGACATGTCATAGAGATATACTGCCACCTGTAGGTAAAACAAAGTAGTACAGCTGTGTAGAAAACCTGATGAAATGTGTACTGTATGTATGTAGACGGATGACTGTTCTGCATTAGTCAGCACCTCTCATGTAGTTAGTTTTATCCACTTACTTTACACTTTATGGTTTTCATTTCATGAGACTTCATGAAGCGTTTTAAATCGTTTTTGCATCACTCCTAACTAGATTATAATCCCCAAAATGACTGCAGTTTAATTACAAATTTAAACAATGCATCCTTAATGTTGCTGTTCAAAACAGCCCAAGGCAAAACAATGTCTCAAGAGAAAAATCCCTCCCATGTCCCTGATAAGATAACAGCCACTGTACTTACATGAACAGTCCTATAATACGTACAGCATAAATTCAGTCAGACTCTGGTTGGGATAAACTCTCCTTCTACAAAATAGGGAGGTGTTTTTATTGTCCAGGCTGGGTTTGGCTGCCTGCCGGATGGATGAAGTTCGCTCTCTCTCTGGCCCCGAGATCCAGGCAAGCTAGCTTGGGGACTGGAGCCACATAAGGTCGGCATGGGAACTCATAAACAGAACCAGATGTAAAGCAGATAACAACAATCTCAGAGTCAGACTAATGTTATTGTTTACTGTAATCTCACATTGGTGGTGATATGAGTGCCCAATGAAATTGATAAGCAATCAATATATGTAGACTAAGAGAGCAGTTTTGGGGGAATTATTGTAAAATCTGCAACGTGACCTAAATATTATTTTAACATGAAATGTATTTCATAGAGACATGGTTAGACCACGTCTGCCAGCTTCTGTTTCCTAAAAATGTGGTCACCTGCATATATTTATGACAGATAGATGATGTCTTTGGTTTTACATGTACTTCCTCAGAACCTGGCTAATTTATATGGTCCATATCAGCTATCCAATGTTTCCCATATAGGATACTGTATGTTCCTCTGTATATAGGATACTGTATGTTCCTCTGTAAATAGGATGCTGTATGTTCCTCTGTAAATAGGATGTTGTATGATCCTCTGTATATAGGATGCTGTATGTTCCTTGTTCCTCTGTAAATAGGATGCTGTATGTTCCTCTGTAAATAGGATGCTGTATGTTCCTCTGTAAATGGGATGCTGTATGTTCTTCTGTAAATAGGATGCTGTATGTTCCTCTGTATATGTCAATAGTCAACTGACTGGCTTTCTTGATGTCTACAGTATTCTCTCTGGTATGCAATCTGCTTTCCGCTCAGGTTATGGATGTGTCACTGCAACCTTAAAGGTCCTCAATGATGTCACCATTGCCCTTGATTCTAAGCAATGTTGTGCTGCTATTTTTATTGACTTGGCCAAAGCTTTTGATACGGTAGACCATTCCATTTATGTGGGCCGGCTAAGGAATATTGGTGTCTCTCTCAAAGAGTGCAGCATATAAAGTCAGAAAATCTGCTGTCTCAGCCACTGCCTGTCACAAAGGGAGTACCCCAAGGCTCAACCCTAGGCCCCAAACTCTTCTCAATTTACATCAACAACATACCTCAGGCAGTAGGAAGGTCTCTCATCCATTTACAGTTGAAGTCGGAAGTTTACATACACCTTAGCCAAATACACTTAAACTCAGCTTTTCACAATTCCTGACATTTAATCCCCGTAAAAATTCCTGTTTTAGGTCAGTTAGGATCCCCAATTTATTTTAAGAATGTGAAATGTCAGAATAATAGCAGAGAGAATGATTTATTTCAGCTTTTATTTCTTTCATCACATTCCCAGAAGTTTACGTACACTCAATTAGTATTTGGTAGCGTTGCCTTTAAATTGTTTAACTTTGGTCAAACGTTTCAGGTAGCCTTCCACAAGCTTCCCACAATGAGTTGGGTGAATTTTGGCCCATTCCTCCTGACAGAGCTGGTGTAGCTGAGTCAGGATTTTAGGCCTCCTTGCTCGCACACACTTTTTCAGTTCTGCCCACACATTTTCTATAGGATTGATGTCAGGGCTTTGTGATGGCCACTCCAATACCTTGACTTTCTTGTCCTTAAGCCATTTTGCCACAACTTTGGAAGTATGCTTAGGGTCATTGTCCATTTGGAAGACTGATCTACGACCAAGCTTTAACTTCCTGACTGATGTCATGAGATGTTGCTTCAATATTTCCACATAATTTTCCTGCCTCATGATGCCATCTGTTTTGTGAAGTGCACCAGTCCCTCCTGCAGCAAAGTACCCCCACAACATGATGCTGCCACCCCCGTGCTTCACGGTTGGGATGGTGTTCTTCGGCTTGCAATCCTCCCCCTTTTTCCTCCAAACATAACGATTGTCATTATGGCCAAACAGTTCAATTTTTGTTTCATCAGGCCAGAGGACATTTCTCCAAAAAGTACGATCTTTGTCCCCATGTGCAGTTGCAAACTGTAGTCTTGCTTTTTTATTGTGGTTTTGGAGCAGTGGTTTCTTCCTTGCTGAGCGGCCTTTCAGATTATGATTATAGGTTATAGATTATAGGACTCGTTCTACTGTGGATATAGATACTTTTGTACCAGTTTCCTCCAGCATCTTCACAAGGTCCTTTGCTGTTGTTCTGGGATTGAGTTGCACTTTTCGCACCAAAGTACATTCATCTCCAGGAGACAGAACACGTCTCCATCCTGAGCGGTATGACTGCTGCACGGTCACATGGTGCTTATACTTGCGTGCTATTGTTTGTACAGATGAACGTGGTACCTTCAGGCATTTGGAAATTGCTCCCAAGGATGAACCAGATTTGTGGAGGTCTACAATTTTTTTCTGAGGTCTTGGCTGAATTATTTTGATTTTCCCATGATGTCAAGCAATGAGGCATTGAGTTTGAAGGTAGGCAATGAAATACATCCACAGGTACACCTCCAATTGACTCAAATGTTATCAGTTAGCCTATCAGAAGCTTCTAAAGCCATGACATCATTTTCTGGAATTTTCTAAGCTTAGTGTATGTAAACTTCTGACCCACTGGAATTGTGATACAGTGAATTATAAGTGAAATAATCTGTCTGTAAGCAATTGTTGGAAACATTAATTGTGTCATGCACAAAGATGTCCTAACCGACTTGCCAAAACTGTAGTTTGTTAACAAGAAATTTGTGGAGTGGTTGAAAAACGAGTTTTAATAACTCCAACCTAAGTATGTAAACTTCCGACTTCAACTGTATATGCAGATCAAATCAAATCAAATCAAATTTATTTATATAGCCCTTCGTACATCAGCTGAAATCTCAAAGTGCTGTACAGAAACCCAGCCTAAAACCCCAAACAGCAAGCAATGCATGTGAAAGAAGCACGGTGGCTGGGAAAAACTCCCTAGGAAAAACTCCTGAGAAAGGCCAAAAACCTAGGAAGAAACCTAGAGAGGAACCAGGCTATGAGGGGTGGCCAGTCCTCTTCTGGCTGTGCCGGGTGGATATTATAACAGAACATGGTCAAGATGTTAAAATGTTCGTAAATGACCAGCATGGTCAAATAATAATAATCATAGTAATTGTCGAGGGTGCAACAAGCACGTCCGGTGAACAGGTCAGGGTTCCGTAGCCGCAGGCAGAACAGTTGAAACTGGAGCAGCAGCATGGCCAGGTGGACTGGGGACAGCAAGGAGTCATCATGCCAGGTAGTCCTAGGGCTCAGGTCCTCCGAGAGAAAGAAAGAAAGAAAGAGAGAATTAGAGAGAGCATATTTACATTCACACAGGACACCGGATAAGACAAGAGAATACTCCAGATGTAACAGACTGACCCTAGCCCCCCGACACATAAACTACTGCAGCATAAATACTGGAGGCTGAGACAGGAGGGATCAGAAGACACTGTGGCCCCATCCGATGATACCCCCGGACAGGGCCAAACAGGCAGGATATAACCCCACCCACTTTGCCAAAGCACAGCCCCCACACCACTAGAGGGATATCTACAACCACCAACTTACCGTCCGAAGACAAGGCCGAGTATAGCCCACAAAGATGTCCGCCACGGCACAACCCAAGGGGGGGGCGCCAACCCAGACAGGAAGACCACGTCAGTGGCTCAACCTACTCAAGTGACGCACCCCTCCCATGGACGGCATGGAAGAACACCAGTAAGTCAGTGACTCAGCCCCTGTAAAAGGGTTAGAGGCAGAGAATCCCAGTGGGAAGAGGGGAACCGACAAGGCAGAGACAGCAAGGGCGGTTCGTTGCTCCAGCCTTTCCGTTCACCTTCACACTCCTGGGCCAGACTATACTTAATCATAGGACCTACTGAAGAGATAAGTCTTCAGTAAAGACTTAAAGGTTGAGACTGAGTCTGCGTCTCTCACATGGGTAGGCAGACCATTCCATAAAAATGGAGCTCTATAGGAGAAAGCCCTACCTCCAGCCGTTTGCTTAGAAATTCTAGGGACAATTAGGAGGCCTGCGTCTTGTGACCGTAGCGTACGTGTAGGTATGTACGGCAGGACCAAATCGGAAAGATAGGTAGGAGCAAGCCCATGTAATGCTTTGTAGGTTAGCAGTAAAACCTTGAAATCAGCCCTTGCCTTAACAGGAAGCCAGTGTAGGGAAGCTAGCACTGGAGTAATATGATCAAATTTTTTGGTTCTAGTCAGGATTCTAGCAGCCGTATTTAGCACTAACTGAAGTTTGTTTAGTGCTTTATCCGGGTAGCCGGAAAGTAGAGCATTGCAGTAGTCGAGCCTAGAAGTAACAAAAGCATGGATTAATTTTTCTGCGTCATTTTTGGACAGAAAGTTTCAGATTTTTGCAATGTTACGTAGATGGAAAAAAGCTGTCCTTGAAGCAGTCTTGATATGTTCTTCAAAAGAGAGATCAGGGTCCAGAGTAACGCCGAGGTCCTTCACAGTTTTATTTGAGACGACTGTACAACCATCCAGATTAATTGTCAGATTCAACAGAAGATCTCTTTGTTTCTTGGGACCTAGGACAAGCATCTCTGTTTTGTCCGAGTTTAAAAGTAGAAAATTTGCAGCCATCCACTTCCTTATGTCTGAAACACAGGCTTCTAGCGAGGGCAATTTTGGGGCTTCACCATGTTTCATTGAAATGTACAGCTGTGTGTCGTCCGCATAGCAGTGAAATTTAACATTATGTTTTCGAATGACATCCCCAAGAGGTAAAATATATAGTGAAAACAATAGTGGTCCTAGAACGGAACCTTGAGGAACACCGAAATTTACAATTGATTTGTCAGAGGACGAACCATTCACAGAGACAAACTGATATCTTTCCGACAGATAAGATCTAAACCAGGCCAGAACTTGTCCATGTAGACCAATTTGGGTTTCCAATCTCTCCAAAAGAATGTGGTGATCGATGGTATCAAAAGCGGCACTAAGATCTAGGAGCATGAGGACAGATGCAGAGCCTCGGTCTGACGTCATTAAAAGGTCATTTACCACCTTCACAAGTGCAGTCACAGTGCTATGATGGGGTCTAAAACCAGACTGAAGCGTTTCGTATACATTGTTTGTCTTCAGGAAGGCAGTGAGTTGCTGCGCAACAACTTTTTCTAAAATTTTTGAGAGGAATGGAAGATTCGATATAGGCCGATAGTTTTTTATAATTTCTGGGTCAAGATTCGGCTTTTTCAAGAGAGGCTTTATTACTGCCACTTTTAGTGAGCTTGGTACACATCCGGTGGATAGAGAGCCGTTTATTATGTTCAACATAGGAGGGCCAAGCACAGGAAGCAGCTCTTTCAATAGTTTAGTTGGAATAGGGTCCAGTATGCAGCTTGAGGGTTTGGAGGCCATGATTATTTTCATCATTGTGTCAAGAGATATAGTACTAAAACACTTTAGTATCTCCCTTGAGCCAAGGTCCTGGCAGAGTTGTGCAGACTCTGGACAATGAAGCCCTGGAGGAATACCCAGATTTAAAGAGGAGTCCGTAATTTGCTTTCTAATGATCATGATCTTTTCCTCAAAAAAGTTCATAAATGTATTACTGCTGAAGTGAAAGCCATCCTCCATTTGCGAATGCTGCTTTTTAGTTAGCTTTGCGACAGTGTCAAAAAGAAATTTCGGATTGTTCTTATTTTCCTCAATTAAGTTGGAAAAATAGGATGATCGTGCAGCAGTGAGGGCTCTTCGATACTGCACGGTACTGTCTTTCCAAGCTAGTCGGAAGACTTCCAGTTTAGTGTGGCGCCATTTCCGTTCCAATTTTCTGGAAGCTTGCTTCAGAGCTCGTGTATTTTCTGTATACCAGGGAGCTAGTTTCTTATGACAGATGTTTTTAATTTTTAGGGGTGCAACTGCATCTAGGGTATTGCGCAAGGTTGAATTGAGTTCCTCGGTTAGGTGGTTAACTGATTCTTGTCCTCTGATGTCCTTGGGTAGGCAGAGGGAGTCTGGAAGGGCATCAAGGAATCTTTGGGTTGTCTGAGAATTTATAGCACGACTTTTTTATAGCACGATGATACAGTCTTATACTCAACTGGCCCCTCCCTGGATTTTGTGTTAAATGCTCTACAACAAAGCTTTCTTAGTGTCCAACAAGCTACCCTTAACCTTGTTCTGAACACCTCCAAAACAAAAGTCATGTGGTTCGGTAAGAAGAATGCCCCTCTCCCCACAGATGTGATTACTACCTCTGAGGGTTTAGAGCTTGAGGTAGTCACCTCATACAAGTACTTTGGAGTATGGCTAGGCGGTGCACTGTCCTTCTCTCAGCACATATCAAAGCTGCAGGCTAAAGTTAAATGTAGACTTGGTTTCCTTTATCGTAATCGCTCCACTTTCACCCCAGCTGCCAAAGTAACTCTGATTCAGATTACCATCCTACCCATGCTAGATTACGGAGACATAATTTATAGATCAGCAGGTAAGGGTGCTCTCGAGCAGCTAGATGTTCTTTACCATTCGGGCCATCAGATTTGCGACCAATGCTCCTTATAGGACACATCGCTGCACTCTATACTCCTCTGTAAACTGGTCATCTCTGTATATCCGTCGCAAGACCCACTGGTTGATGCTTATTTATAAAAGGCCTCACTCCCCCCTATCTTAGGCCTCACTCCCCCCTATCTGAGATATCTACTGCAGCCCTCATCCTCCATATACAACACCCATTCTGCCAGTCAAATTCTGTTAAAGGTCCCCAAAGCACATACATCCCTGGGTCGCTCGTCTTCTCAGTTCGCTGCAGCTAGCAACTTGGAACGAGCTGAAACAAACACTCAAACTGGACAGTTTTATCTCAATCTCTTCATTCAAAGACTCAATCATGCACACTCTTACTGACAGTTGTGGCTGCTTTGAGTGATGTATTGTTGTTTCTACCTTCTTGTCCTTTGCGCTGTTGTCTGTGCCCAATAATGTTTCTACCATGTTTAGTGCTGCTACCATGTTGTGTTGCTACCATGTTTTTGTCATGTTGTATTGTACCATACTGTGTTGTCATGTGTTGCTGCCTTGCTATGTTATTGTCTTAGGTCTCTCTTTATGTAGTGTTGTATTGTCTCTTGTGGTGATGTGTGTTTTGTCCTATATTTATATGTTATTTATTTTTTATCCCAGCCTCCGTTCCCACAGGAGGCCTTTTTCCTTTTGGTAGGCCATCATTGTAAATAAGAATTTGTTCTTAACTGACTTGCCTAGTTAAATAAAAAATAATAGCAATTATATCATACATTACAGTTGAGGAACAATGGGAAAGTAATTCTGCTTTGAAAATTGATAAACTTGTAACCCCACTTTGAGAAAATGGCCCTTGAATGAGTTGGTACACCTACTGGAGAGCTCTTCTTTGTCTACACCCATTCAGCATCGTTCACACCCTCTTACTAAAAATATAATATATATATAGGATGCTGTATGTACCTCTGTTCCTCTGTATATAGGATGCTGTATATTCCTCTGTATATAGGATACTGTATGTTCCTCTGTAAATAGGATGCTGTACGTTCCTCTGTATATAGGATGCTGTATGTTCCTCTGTATATAGGATGCTGTATGTTCCTCTGTATATAGGATGCGGTATGTTCCTCTGTATATAGAATGCTGTATGTTCCTCTGTATATAGGATACTGTATGTTCCTCTGTAAATAGGATGTGGTATGTTCCTCTGTATATAGGATGCTGTATGTTCCTCTGTAAATGGGATGCTGTATGTTCTTCTGTAAATAGGATGCTGTATGTTCCTCTGTATCTCAACGTTATTCAAACCTTATGCAAACCCTCACAGATGATTAATTTCGTACCTACCGGTGGATGATTCATTTCCTACCTACCAACTGTGTGTTTCGTCACGGGTTCCAGCACCTCGACCACACACAGCCGTAGACGATCACCACTCAAAAAAAATGCTCCCTGAGAGCATACAGTATGCAAGGGAAAAAAACATGCGTAGGTTAGAACATACTACTGTATATACTGTCTATATTTACGTAGATTCCAACTTCCATAATGTGAATCTTTTAGGTTCATTTGGGTATGGGATGGAGATTTTGAATGGTTCTTTGTGAGAAGGAGAGCTGTTTTTGGTCCCACTCAGTATTGCGGGACCCGGTTCTAGAGAAAATGCTGTGCGGTAATGAGTTAATTACTCTGTAATTAGGAAATGGTAGTACAGCGTAATGATGGGTTTGGAGTGATGGCCTCTCCCTTGGGCACAGGCTTGTAATGTTGAGCTTGTGCTCATCCTCTCCATACCCCGATAGCCTCCAGTCACGCCAGATGACGTTCTCTCTCTCTATCTCTGATAGTTACCCCCCCTTCTTGGGCCTGGGAAGACTCCTTGGCTAGTACTTTGCCAGGCTGGCTTTTCACCATAACTCACCGCACTGACTAAGCACATGCAAAAGATATTTAAGGACAACAAGATGGCCTAGAATGCCTTGCGTTTGAGTCAGGCCCTGTTAAATTGTGATTACAGCTGCCACCATTAGGAAGATTTATTTGGAAACATTGGGGGAAAGAACAACATCAATTCTGCCGTGATGGGCATGAGAAAGGGCAAGGGCATGCTGAACATACTGAGAGGTTACTTTTCCATCAGATGGAGGGAGGTTGTGGAGGACAGGGCTGTGTCTGCTCCACACCGAGACGACCCTCTCTCCATTAATCCAGCCCTATAAATCAGTCAGCAGCACCACACCATCACCATGCTGTCTGTTTCTCTCTCCCCACAGCCACCGCTCCAGGTCACACATTAATGACACGGCTCAGAGGAAATCTGGATAGTAAACCTTCTCTTCTCTCCTGTGACAGGTCCATGCTGGGGTGTTTATTTGGAAAATTGAATGTGTTTAAAAGTGAAAAGGGTGTTGCAGCAAAACTTTCATTTACATTTAGCAGACACTCTTATCCAGAGCAACTTACAGGAGCAATTAGGGTTAAGTGCTTTGCTCAAGGGCACATTGACATTTTTCTTTTACTTAGATGGCTTGGGGATTCGAACCAGTGACTTTCGGTTACTGGTCCAACGCTCATAACCGCCTTTACAAGGCCTTATCTTCTACTCTGTAGTCTGTTACAGTATCAAGGGGTTGGGATTCCTGGAGCTCTGTCAGTTGGGTCAGAAAGAAGGGAGGGGAGAGCAGACCAGCGGTTAACCTCAAGAGAGGTGGCCAGTACACCCTACATCTCTGGAGATAGACATAACACACAGGAAACAACAGTGCCAACACATAGATGGGCAAGTAATATGAGCTGCCCAGAGCAGGATGGAGGGAAAGGAGAGGAGAGGGAGAGGTGGGAGGAATGGAGGGATGGATGGAGGAGGAGGGGGGTGCAGGCAAGAGATGAAGCAGCGGGAAAGATGGAGCTCAGTGAGACAGAGAGGACATATGGTTGAAAAATCTGTTACTCAGGCCACTTTTGGCCGAAGTATTTCCAGCGAGCGAAGGAGGAGGGAGGGGGTGTCAGTGAGAAATGGAAGAAGACATGGTAGGTCTCATGTCATTGACGTGTGTTTGGGCTGGGGTACAAGGTGGACTTGGCCCGCGTCTGTTTGTTTGTTATTCTTAGAGCCACGTTGTCGTCATCCGCTCCACGTTTCTGGCGTTTTAAAATGTCACACTGTTGCAAACTGTAGACCGTCAGCATACTGACTGAGGCCACCTCCAAACAATGATCTCAATGAGAGAACTGGATAAAACAAGAATGAGAGGGTGCAATACATTGTGAATGAGGAATGGCGTTACGATTATTAGCAATAACACAACATTTAAAACCATTTCACGCCAGTGAGACTGGGTGAAATAAAAACATTGTTTTATGCACTTGTGGCAATATAATTTTGATGTACAGTACCAGTCAAAAGTTTGGACACCAACTCATTCAAGGGTTTTACATTGTAGAATAATAGTGAAGACATCACAATTATGAAATAACACATATGGAATCATGTAGTAACCAAAAAAGTGTTAAACAAATCAAAATATATTTTATATTTGAGATTCTTCAAAGTAGTCACCCTTTGCTTGATGACAACTTTTTACACTCTTGGCATTCTCTCAACCAGCTTCATGAGGAATGCTTTTCCAACAGTCTTGAAGGAGTTCCCACATATGCTGAGCACTTGTTGGCTGCTTTTCCTTCACACTGCAGTCCAACTCATCCCAAACCATCTCAATTGGGTTGAGGTTGGGAATTGTGGAGGCCAGGTCATCTGATGCAGCACTCCATCACTCTCCTTCTTGGTCAAAAGTAATGGCTATTTAATAGCCCTTACACAGACTGGAGGTGTGTTTTGGGTCATTGTCCTGTTGAAAAGCAAATGATAGTCCCACTAAGCACAAACCAGATGGGATGGTGTATTGACCATGCTGGTTAAGTGTGCCTTGAATTCTGAATAAATCACAGACAGTGTCACCAGCAATGCACTCGCACACCCTCACACCTCCTCCTCCATGCTTCACGGTGTGAACCACACATGCGGAGATTATCCGTTCACCTACTCTGTCTCACAAAGACACAGCAGTTGGAACCAAAAATCTCAAATTTGGACTCATCAGAGAAAAGGGCAGATTTCCACCGGTCTAATGTCCATTGATGTGTTTCTTGGCCCAAGCAAGTCTCTTATTATTATTGGTGTCCTTTAGTAGTGGTTTCTTGGCAGCAATTTGACCATGAAGGCCAGATTCATGAAGTCTCCTCTGAACATTTGATGTTGAGATGTGTCTGTTACTTTAACTCTTGTGAAGCATTTATTTGGGCTGCAATCTGAGGTGCAGATAACTCTAATGAACTTATCCTCTGTAGCAGAGGTAACTCTGGGTCTTCCTTTCCTGTGGCGGTCCTCAAGAGAGCCAGTTTCATAATAGCGCTTGATGGTTTTTGCGAATACACTTTGAAAGTTCTTGAAATGTTCCGGATTGACTGACCTTCATGTCTTAAAGTAATGATGGACTGTCATTTCTCTTTGCTTATTTGTGCTGTTCTTGCCATAATATGGACTTGGTCTTTTACCAAATAGGGCTATCTTCTGTATACCACCCCAACCTTGTCACAACACAACTGATTGGCTCAAACGCATTAAGAAGGAAAGAAATTCCACAATTTAACTTTTAATAAGGCACACCTGTTAATTTCAATGCATTCCAGGTGACATGAAATGGATATCATAAGGTGAATGCACCAATTTGTAAGTCGCTCTGGATAAGAGCGTCTGCTAAATGACTTAAATGTTAAATGTAATGAAGCTGGTTGAGAGAATGCCAAGAGTGTGCAAAGCTGTCATCAAGGCAAAGGGTGGCTACTTTGAGGAATCTCAAAAATAAAATATATTTTGATCTGTTGAACTACTTGTTATTTCATAGTTTTGATGTCTTCACTATTATACCTTAATGTAGAAAATAGTAATAATAAATAAAAAACCCTTGAATGAGTAGGTGTGTCCAAACTTTTGACTGGTACTGTACATTTTTACATGATCTCTATGGGCGAATGCTCATGGAAATGTTAAACGACTTAGTTGACATTTTGACTTGATTGATATTCCAAGGCCAAACCAACGAGGGCAATTAGTGATTTTTTAATTGTATTCATTAAGGAAAAGTATCCTAAATGATAACCTGAACGACCAAATACGAGTATTTCTGTACATTTTTGGTGAATGATACAATTTAGCTTCAAAGCAATCGTCCAAGAACTCCCAAGTGCTCTCCATGAAACCAAACCTCTAAATATAGTCCGAAAAGTTGTAAAACATTTTAAGTAGCAATTGAGAAACGTGTGTTTTTCTGGTTGCGTAATTGCATGATTCTACAAAGAAACAACATCAACGATCCTTTGCTTAACATATGCTTAGTACTGTTATTGTACCCCATTCATAAATGGTGGATGTGGTAAGTTTATTATGGATCCAGAAAACATCTGGACAAAAATCTGTTGTGCATAGGTCCAAATAGGTTAATCCCATGACACCACAGAGCATTCTGCTGTGCTGACGCCAGGCAAACAAATCATTACAGACAGTGGATTCTTTGTTTCAGCATACACACAATGTCTTTGTTGTTTTGTTGATCCTGAAAAAGAAAGTGTAAATATGCCATTGCTAAACCAATGCTTTTCATATCTATGAATCGTTTAAAAGTAACATGTTTTTTTATGTGTAGCTAACAAGATTGATCAGGTTAGAGTTCAGTAAATCAAAACAGAAGTGTTCTAATGATTATAACTTATGCCTAATGGCAAGCCTCTTCAGCTGATATTCAAAGATGTGTTTGTGTGACATTTACCTAACCTGCTAAGAGTGCTCAACCAGACTTGATAAGACCACGGATATGTGCTATGGCAATGTGGAGAATGCATGTGTGCCCAAGTGTCATATGTTGACACCCCTTCAAATTAGTGGATTCAGCTATTTCAACCACACCCGTTGTTGAAAGGTGTATAAAATCGAGCACACAGCCATGCAATGGCACAGTCATAGGATGCCACCTTTCCAACAAGTCAGTTTGTAAAATTTCTGCCCTGCTAGAGCTGCCCAGGTCAACTGTAAGTGCTGTTATTATGTAGTGGAAACGTCTAGGAGCAACAACGGCTCGGCTGTGAAGCTCACAGAATGGGATCGCCAAGTGCTGAAGCATGTAGCGAGTAAAAATCGTCTGTCCTCGGTTGCAACACTCACTACCGAGTTCCAAACTGCCTCTCGAAGCAACGTTAGCACAATAACTGTTTGTCAGGAGCTTCATGAAATGGGTTTCCATGGCCGAGCAGCCACACACAAGCTTAAGATCTCCATGCGCAATGCCAAGCGTCGGCTGGTGTGGTGTAAAGCTCGCTGCCATTGGACTCTGAAGTAGTGGAAACGCGTTCTCTAGAGTGATGAATCACGCTTCACAATTTGGCAGTCCTATGGATTAATCTGGGTTTGGTGGATGCCAGGAGAACGCTACCTGCCCCAATGCATAGTGCCAACTGTAAAATTTGGTGGAGGAGGAATAATGGTCTGGGGCTGTTTTTCAGGGTTTGGGCTAGGCCCCTTAGTTCCAGTGAAGGGAAATCTTAACACTACAGCTAACAATGATATTGTAGACGATTCTGTGCTTCCAACTTTATGGCAACAGTTTGGAGAAGGCCCTTTCCTGTTTCAGCATGACAATGCCCCTGTGCACAAAGCAAGGTCCATACAGAAATGGTTTGTTGAGATCGGTGTGGAAGAACTTGACTGGCCTGCCCAGAGCCCTGACCTCAACCCCATCTCACACCTTTGGGATGAATTGGAACGCCGACTGCGAGCCAGGCCTAATCGCCTAACATTAGTGACCGACCTCACTAATGTTCTTTTGGCTGAATGGAAGCCAGTCCCTGCAGCAATGTTCCAACATCTAGTGGAAAGCCTTCCCAGAAGAGTGGAGGCTGTTATAGCAGCAATGGGGGGGCCAACTCCATATTAATGCCCATGATTTTGGAATGAGATGTTAGACAAGCAGGTGTCCACATACTTTTGTCAATGTAGTGTACCTCTAACTTCCTTCATACTGGATGCAGAGACATAAAAATGGTATCCATGAGTTGATATGACGCTTGGGGAAGTAGATAAAAGGCCAAAATCCCTAAGTATCCATTTAAAGAAACAAAAAGATGCAAAATAAGAACAGTTCAAATTTACTTCAAAAACAAGGTTCAAATTCATTGCTGGAAATGCAAGAGAGGCTTGGAGAGGACTGAATTCAATGATGGGCAGGCCACAGAAACCAAGCATTCAATGTGAAGACCCCCTCAATTTTGCAAAAGAACTGAACATTTTTTACTCCCGATTTGATCAAACAAAAGTCCTTGCAGCCAACATTATAATAAATTGTTTCAAGCAGATTTGACAAACGTGACATCAGTGAGGAGTGCCACACTATCTTTCAGGCAATGTGACAATAGAGGAGAGGGATGTCACCTCTGTGTTCCGAGGGGTCAACCCACGCAAATCTCCTGGACCAGAAGGCCTAAAGGGGAAGGTCCTGAAGGAATACGCTTCACAACTGGGAAATGTTTTCATCTGACTGTTCCAGCTGTTTCTGAACACAAGCTTTGTCCCGGAGGCCTGGAAGGTGTCTACTATAATTCCTGTGCCTAAGATAACACATACCAAATCCCTCAATGATTTTAGACTCATTGCCCTGACCTCACTACTCAGCAAGGGCATGGAAAGACTGGTTATCAAATAACTAACTGTGCAAATAGACCCTCTTCAGTTTGCTTATCGGGCAAACCGGGGTGTAGAGGGTGCCTCACTGACTCTCCTGGACAAAGTCTACTCCCATCTTCACAAAACCAACAGATATTTCAGGGTCTTACTCATCAGCCTTTAACACAGTGCAACCTCACCTGCTACTGAAACGGCTTTGTGGCCTAAATGTAAACTTGGCCTGGTGCTGTGTATCTGAGGGTCACTGAGGGAGCGACCCTAGAGTGTCAGTGTTAAAGGCACCCTATCTGATCACCTTGGTTGTGTTAATGACGGTGATTCTGATCTAAACATAAATTCATATATTGTGCCACTGGCCTGAGACGATCGAAGTTCAGTATGTAACCTGGTAGACTCACGTTAACTAGCTAGCTAACTTAGGGGGTCCATTGTTGCCTATGTGAGTAAGTTAGGCTAGCAAATATTTTAGCTAGGTAGCCTATGAAAACAAAAGCTAAAAGAGTACAGAGCCATAGACCGTTTTGCCAACATGAAAGAGAGGAGGACGACATTAGCGTTTAACTAGTCTACAAGTAGATCAGTCCCCCAAAAATGTTTTACTTACGCACACACACACACACGCACAGACAGAAATCAGTTCCATGGACAGCCACATGACATTTAGCAACATTGATTGTAATAAATAGTTTTTGGTATCTTTGTTTGTTTTCAGAAATCAGTACCATGGACAGCCACATGATCTGGTGCCCGAGGAGATGGCTGCAGTTTTACAGGCTCCTAACCAATTGTGCTATTGTGTGTGTGTTTTTTGTTGTTGTTATTTGTAACTTATTTTCTACATAATGTTTCTGCCACCGTCTCTTATGACCGAAAAGTGCTTCTGGATATCAAGACAGAGATTACTCACCTCGTACTGGACAAAGACTTTTCTTTAAGGAGTCGGACGCAAAGGATTTAATTCAGACACCGGACAAGGCCCAAATCCCTGTCATTCACATGAAGAAGAGACAGAGATATTGGGATGTAGCCCGGGGTGCCTTGTAAGGATCCGACAGCGAGTGGGTAATCCACCTCTACCATCAGTCCTATTAGCCAACGTGCAATCATTGGATAACAAACTGGATGAGCTCCGATCAAGTCTATCCTACCAACGGGACATTAAAAACTGTAATATCTTATGTTTCACTGAGTCGTGGCTGAACGACGACATGGATAACATACAGCTGGCTGGGTTTTCGGTGCATCGGCAAGATAGAACAGCTACCTCCGGTAAGACAAGGGGTGGAGGTCTGTGTCTATTTGTCAATAACAGCTGTTGCACGAAATCTAATATTAAGGAAGACTCAGGATTTTGCTCATCTGAGGTAGAATATCTCATGATAAGCTGTAGACCACACCACATACCAAGAGAGTTTTCATCTATGTTTTTTGTAGCTGTTTATTTACCACCACAAACCGATACTGGCACTAAGACTGCACTCAATGAGCTGTATACGGCCATAAGAAAACAAGAAAATGCTCATCCAGAGGCGGCGCTCCCAGTGGCCGGGGCCTTTAATGCAGGGAAACTTAAATCAGTTTTCCCTAATTTCTAGCAGAATGTTATATGTCCAACCAGAGGAAAAAAACTCTAGTCCACCTTTACTCCACACCCAAACACACGTACAAAGCTCTCCCTCGCCCTCCATTTGGCAAATCTGACTATAACTATATCCTCCTGATGCCTGCTTACAAGCAAAAACTAAAGCAGGAAGTACCAGTGATTAGCTCAATACGAAAGTGGTCAGATGACACAGATACTAAGCTACAGGACTGCTTTGCTAGCACAGACTGGAATATGTTCTGAGATTCTTCCGATGGCATTGAGGAGTACATTGCATCAGTCACTGGCTTCATCAATAAGTGCATCGATGACGTCATCCCCACAGTGACCGTACATACCCCAACCAGAAACCATGGATTGCAGGCAACATTCGCACTAAGCTATAGGGTAGTGCTGCCTCTTTCATGGAGCAGGACTCTAACCTGGACGCTTATAAGAAATCACGCTATGCCCTCCAACGAACCATCAAACAGGCAAAGCGTCAATACAGGACTAAGATTGAATCCTACAACACCGGATGTGGCAGGGTTTGCAAACTATTACAGACTACAAAGGGAAGCACATCCACGAGCTTCCCAGTGATACGAGCCTACCAAACGAGCTAAATTACTTCTATACGCGCTTCGAGGCAAGCAACACTGAAGCATGCATGAGAGCACCAGCTGTTCTGGACTACTGAGTGATCACGCTCTCCGTAACCAATGTTAGTAAGACCTTTAAACAGGTCAACATTCACAAGAAAAGGAGCTAGAAGAATTACCAGGACGTGTATTCCGAGCATGCGTTGACCAACTGGCAAGTGTCTTCAATGACATTTCAACCTGTCCCTGACCGAGTCTTTAATACCAACATGTTTCAAGCAGACCACCATAGTCCCTGTGCCCAAGACCACCAAGGTAACCTGCCTAAATGACTACCGACCCGTAGCGCTCACGTCTATAGCCAAGTTCTTTGAAAAGCTGGTCATGGCTCACATCAACACCAATATCCTAGAAGCCCTAGACCCACTCAATTTGCATACCACCCCAACAGATCCACAGGTGACGCAATCTCTATTGCACTGTAAACTTCCCTCTCCCACCTGGACAAAAGGAACACCTATGTGAGAATGCTATTCATTGACTACAGCTCAGCGTTCAACACCATAGTGCCCTCAAAGCTCATCACTAAGCTAAGGACCCTGGGACTAAACACCTCCCTCTGCAACTGGATCCTGGACTTCCTGACGGGCCGCCCCCAGGTGGTAAGGGTAGATAGCAACACCTCCGCCAATCTGATCCTCAACACGCGGGCCCCTCAGGGGTGTGTGCTCAGTCCCTTCCTGTATTCCCTGCTCACTCATGACTGCACGGCTAGGTACGACTCCAACACCATCATTAAGTTTGCTGACAACGCAACAGTGGTAGGCCTGATCACCGACATCGATGTCACAGCCTATAGGGAGGAGGTCAGAGACCTGACTGTGTGGTGCAAGGACAACAACCTCTCCCTCAACGTGATCAAGACAAAGGAGATGATTGTGGACTATAGGAAAAGGAGGACAGAGCACGCCCCCATTCTCATCGACGGGGCTGTAGTGGAGCAGGTTGAGAGCTTCAAGTTCCTTGGCGTCCACATTACCAACAAACTAACATGGTCCAAGCACACCAAGACAGTCGTGAAGAGGGCACGACAAAACCTATTCCCCTCAGGAGACTGAAAAGACTTGGCATGGGTTCTCAGATCCTCAAAAGGTTTTACAGCTGCACCTTTGAGAGCATCCTGACGGGTTGCATCACCGCCTAGTATGGCAACTGCTCTGCCTCCGACCGCAAGGCACTATAGAGGGTAGTGCGTACGGCCCATCACCAGGGCCAAGCTTCCTACCTTTTAGGACCTCTATACTAGGTGGTGTCAGCCCTAAAAATGGTCAGACTCCAGCCACGCTAGTCAGAGACTGTTCTCTCTGCTACCGCATGGCAAGCCGTATCGGAGTGCCAAGTCTAGGTCCAAGAGACTTCTAAACAGCATTTACCCCGAAGTCATAAGACTCCTGAACAGCTAATCAAATGGCTACCCAGACTATTTGCATTGCCCCCCCCCCCTTCTACGCTGCTGCTACTCTCTGTTATTATCTATGCATAGTCACTTTAATAACTCTACCTACATGTACATATTACCTCAATTACCTCGACACCGGTGCCCCCACATATTGACTCTGTACAGGTATCCCCTTTATATAGCCCCACTATCGTTATTTACTGCTGTGCTTTAATTATTTGTTGTTCTTATCTCTTTTTTGGGGGTATTTTCTTAAAACTGCATTGTTGGTTAAGGGCTTGTAAGTAAGCATTTTACTGTGAGGTCTACACCTGTTGTATTCGGCGCATGTGACAAATAAAATTTGATTTATTTTACCCACGCACCGCTACTGAGTCCCGCTCATGACTTGATCTCAATGTCATCAAGACTAAAGAACACAACTCCCAGATCTCAACACCCACCCAGCATCCTTCCGTCCTGTCAGAGATTACAGGTGCCACTCACACAGAACAAATTTATAAAAAATCCTTTATACCCTCTGCAGGGACACTCCTCAATAAGACTATGGTGAACTGACATGGAAATGCTCAATGTGTGTAATGTTGATGTTTGTATGTCTTTCTCATATTTTTAATGTATGTTTTATGTCTGTTTTAATCCTTTAAATGTCAAGAGCGCCAAAAACGAATTATCCATTTTGTGCAAACCTAATGGACAATAAAGATTTCTAATCTAGTCTAATAGGTCTATGCTTCCTACTGTACAGTATATAATCTTTAAGATGCCATTGCAGATCCATCGGCCTTTCCTAAGGTAATCACACTTACATATATTCTGAGCTGTCTACTTTCAAATACATTCAACAGGATGAGTTAAAAAGTGTGTTTTTACTCAAAAATTACTTTATTAAACAAAAACATTTACTGGCAATTCCACTCCTCTTCTCTCTCCACCCGGTGCTTTCCAGAGGAGATAATCAGTAGTAATCACATTTGATTTCTCTCCCCACATGGCTTCCAAACCCCACAGTGGACCATGAGAAGCAGGATGTGGTGAGGCCCCTGTAGATATGGCCACTGAGACACATTAGAATGTGGTCTCTCTCCCAGTGCTTCGTCTGATTGTGGCAAGAAGAAGTGGCACTGGCTTTGGGAACTCCATTAGTCTGAATCCTTCAACATGAGGGGCCTGGTAGCTCCCAGTAGACCGATAGAGAGGCACATGAGTACATTTCAAGTCTAACTACACCATTTATTGTTCTATAATCATCTGTTCACATTACATAGGAGACAGGGTTGTGTGTGGGTGTTGGAAAGGAGCGCATTAGATCCTTAAAAAGGAAAGGAAAATCATTTTAGTATAAACTAAATGTAAATAATGTATAATCCTGGCTGAATCGCAGTACTAATCTCTATGTTGGACTAATCACTGAATATTTGTTATAGATATTAAAGGGACACTCCACTCAAAACAAACACTCAACCCCTCCAAAAAATATTTATTGCCATAATGGTGAGAGTTATGTCAGCTTACACCAGTCTCACCTAAAGCAGCAACTGTAAGACTTGAAACCAAACATTGGCAAACCACAATCACATGATTTTCAACAGGTCTTTAAAAATCATATGGCATGTGAAACAGTTGCACCCAGAGAAAAAAAATATGAAATTATGCACTTACAAATATTGTCAGCTAGGTGGAGCTGTCTGACTATTGGAGTTGTCTCACTACATAAAGGAGCATTGCCATTTAATTCTACTGAGATGTATTGGTGCCTGAGCACAGTCAGCACACTCTCAGCCTGGCCATGGATGGCTCTTCAAAGGGAGTCAGTAACAGAGCTGAGTTTTCTATCCATGTTTCCACTATAGCCAGAAAGTAAAGGTGGTAAAAATCCCTGTTGGCCATTGGTTTTCTCTGTTCTTGAACTATTTATGTGGAACTCAACCGTTTTTGCATAAATGTACAAATCTCCATTAACAATAATTGCAAATCAGATAATTGCATGTGCTTTGATAATATTATTGCTATGATACTTTGAACTCTCCTCTATTTTGATATGTTGTACAGTATGCCAACATTGTGGTGGTGTGGAGGTGAGTATAGTTCAATCCAGAAACCGAAGAGGAAGCAAGTCATCCCGCTCCCTAATTTCTAGGAAACTATACACAAGATTAATCATGTGACCAAATATTTAGGAAGAGGTCATCATTTCATGGAGTCTGTGAAGGAGGAAGCCACATCGAAAAAGTGGTAAGCAGGTTAGGTCCAATGTTAAAAAGCCTATGTTAAAAAAAAAAATTGTACAAGTGTTAGAAATGTGCCCCTATGCTTACCCTGTCCCTATGCTCAGTTTACCCCATACCGATACTAAGTCATATCAAGAGACCCCTTTTTTTGGACAACCTATGTTTTCTTAACTGTAATGTTTACATGAATTCTGATTATTTCCAGGGATACACAACATCCGGAAATATATGTAGATATCTTTGTTTGAAAAAATATTATATTTCGCTTTTAAAAGGTAAAATGAGAAAAGAGGTAGACTAAATTGATTACATTTACATTTTAGCCACAATATGAGAAAGTAGGTTTGGTGTCTCTAGCTTGAACGGTTTAAGAGTTACTATTGGTGAGTTATTTTATGCACATTTATGCAAATGTATATCATTATAATTGATACAAGTTTTTAAGAATTGGAAGTTAGGATAGTCTGAACATGTGAAAGTTGGTTTGGTATCTTTAACTTGAACGGTCTAGTTATAGTTGATAGAGATCTTAAAGAACTTGAAGTTAGGATAGCCTGAATGTTTTAAAGTTGGTCTTACACCTTAATTGGCCAAGGATTAGGACCATTTAAATAGATACTGTACCACTGTATTACTGTGGTTCTAATTCAAACCCATGCAACCAAATGATGTGCTGGTGCCACCAACTGAAAAATTGATTGGATAAAGTTAGTGAAGAACCTTATATATGATTTAGTTGATAGCTTTCAGAGTTCAATACAGGATTGTAACATTAGCTAGCTAGCTATCTTACCTTGTCCCCCTAGGCTAGCAAGGTAGCTAACTTTAGGTTACCTCTAATCGAGAATCTTTAGAGGTAACTATCTCAGCTTTCATTGGAATGGATTCCTCATCAGTTCACCCTGAAAATCCCTGATAATCTTTGATCACCATAAGCATCATTCTTGATAGCTGCAGCCCACTGGCAGCATCGGGGTAAATCTGTAGTAGGTAGAATGGAAAAATACAACTTTTTTGCGCTTGTTTGTAATTAGCACAGCCAGCCACAGAACACCACACAGGCATGATGACAAACGTTAGTGAAAAACAAAAATCTAGAGAAGTTCTGAGATTACTTTGTGTTGTTCGTTCGAAGGTAACAACACCATCATCCAAGTTTGTTGGCACTATGATTTCCGGCGCTATGAATATGGTTCACCATGAGCAGAGGAATACACAGGAAGTCGAAACTTCCCGATTTACCAGTGAAATTAAAATGTGCTCATTGCAGCTGGTGGTTTGGATCATTGTGATGTTTATGACAAACACTTGATGTTGTTAATATAGTAATGACTATATGCTGTGTCAGAGCCAGGGTGAACTGTCCCTTTAAGTTTGGATAATGGTCCTAAGAGATGCCAAAGAGATAAAACCTGAAGTCAAAGTTCTATTTGACATTTTACCAGATGGCCTTCGCGATTTTAAGATCAAAACTTTGTGGCAGTAAGGAGGTGAGTAGTGTTCAATCTCTCAATATGAACTCTGCAAGTTTCAAATGCATGAGGTGATTTGTAGAAACCAATTAAATTGGCTTATATTCTAGAAACGTCTGCCAAGAAAAGGGTGTCAAAGAAATATGTGAAAAACAATTTTAGTCTTCAATATTTTTTTGTAAACACAGTCAAAGCTGTGGATTTTTATTATCTTAATTTGAGACTGACGTTCGGCAGTGTTCAGCAGGGTTTTTTACCAGCGTTTTTCTTGGGGCAAGCCGAATTTCAGTAGTCAAAGTCTACGCAACTTTGTCGGTGATTGGTCAACAGTAGGGCTTCTTCAATTAAGTGTTTGTTTTTGTTCAACGACAGTTTTCACGCAATTGTTTTCTCTTGAGAAATACTGCACCAAACATCTTAGTTAGATGTAACATTTTGTGACTAAGACCTCAGAAAAAACATCAAAATGAATGACACATTTCTCGATTTATCTTAGATTTTTATCTTAGATTGATTCTGACTGTATGTTGTTGCTACGGCGTCTCAAGAGAGACAAGCGAATGTCTTTTTGAGGGAGAATGGGAGGCACAGACATTCATGTCGCCTAGCTGAGCACTGCCTGGAGTAAACCAAACCTAGTATGGGGAGGCCTTTAGCCACAACAAGAGTGGGGTTGAGCCATTTTTTATATTCAGCACCACTCCGTCAATGAAAACGTATTATTCTTTCTAACAAATATATCTACATATATTTCAGGATATGAATCCCTGGAAATGATCAGAATTCATGTAAATCATTACAGTTTTGAAAAGATAGCTTGTCCAAACAAAGTGGTCTCTTGGCACAATTTATGTCGGGTATGAGATAAGTTGAGCAGCGGAACAAGATAAGTTAAGCCACCTACAAATTTCTCCACTGAATGAAATATTACCACCACCTTTTTAAAACCATGTCTATCTTTATTTCCCAAGCACAATTCAACACAATCACAATCACGTTTTTCTCTTTTAATAATTTTAAGCATCTTTTAGCACATATTTAACACCTAACAAACACTTTGTACTTTTTTTTTACACTTTTAGAATAGGCCAGGCCCTGTTGTTATCTCATATCCCAGCGATAATGCCTGGGAAGAAAACACTTTACTCAACTTGCCATTGGCTCAACCGCTGGCTTAACATACCCCAAGGCAACCATTTTGACTATTTTAGCCCACACAGCTACAAGGATGCACTTTCATGCTAGGTTTAGGACCTCATATTGAAACGTATAGAGACGCCAACTGATGAACCCAATCTTAAAATTATCTTATTTGGTGTAGATACAAGGATCATAAAACCTCAATAAATTGATAACACAATAAATTAATTTGAATTGTTAAAAATCGTTTTTTGGACCAACTTGTCCATGTGGTTTCTTCCTTTACAGACTCCATGAAATGATGATCTCTTCCTGTATATTTGGTAAACTAATACATTTTGTGTATGGTTTCCTAGAAACAAGGGTTGCTCAACTAACCCTTTAGGCTCAATTTACCATACTCTCCCCTACTGGGCAGAATGCATTATGAAGAAAATCGTGTGCCTGTCACATATTTCATATAAGTAATTTGATTATTTTTCACGATATTCTGTTCTAGTGTGTTGCGCACGCAGGAACGTACACACACATGCAGGCACACAGGCACACACACCCATCCAACCAAATACGCCGGTATAGACGTAACATAGTAAATGTAAATCCAAGACACTCCAATGAATATGATACAGTATGTTACGTTTCATATAGTATGTATTCATTTGTGGCTGTCCATTATCCATTTTGTATGATATGTTACAAATATAATTTGTATGATATGTTACAAATTGTAATTCGTACAATATGTAACGAATTGCAATTTGTATAATATGGTACGAATTTGCAAAACATATATGTTGTGAATTCTAATTTGTTGTAACTTACGTTAGCTAGGTGGCTAACATTAGCTAGGCTAGGGGTTAGGTTTAGGGTTAAGGTTAGGGTTAAGGTTAGGGTTAGGAGTTAGGTTAAAGGGTTAGGGTTATGGTTAGAGGAAGGGTTTGCTAACATGCTAAGTAGTTTCAAAGTAGCTAAAAAGTAGTAAATAGTTGCAAAATTGCTAGTTAGCTAAAATGCTAAAGTTGTTTTTGATGAGATTCGAACACGCAACTTTTGGGTTGCTAGACATTCACATTATACGCCCACCCATACGGTTAAGGTTAGGGTTAGGATAAATGGCTAAGGTTAAGGTTAGGGGAAGGGTTAGCTAGCATGCTAGGTAGTTGCAAAGTTGATAGAAAGTAGTAAGCAGTTGCAAAGTTGCTAATTAGCTAAAATGCTTAAATCCGTGATGAGATTCGAACACGCAACTTTTGGGTTGCTAGAGGTTCACATTATAAGCCCACCCCACTTTCGTTTGTGCCTTTCTGAAAACTTCTGTCTTATGTAACCATACCAAATGTAACATATCATACTAATTAGAGTTTCTCAGATTTACATTTTCTATGTTACGTCTAGTCTATGAGACCATATGCCTGGTCACTAGAAAACACAGTATCTGTCTAAACTACTGGCACACTTTGTGATGGCTGTCCTGCCTTTGTGACATGTCACATATTTAAGGATTAGTCCTTCCCTTTGTAGATGACATTATTTATCAACTGTTTTCTGACATGATTCGCCTGTTTTACTTGCCTTGAATCGCTCTCCAATAGTGTCCTTTTGTGCTTTCTGATGTCAGTCCAGGCAGTTAATCTACATTCTTTGGACCGTTTTGTCTAATACTCTAGTGGTGACGCTCATGTTTTCAGTCTATTCAGGAGATCATAGATCAACTTTCCACTGCAAATTTGAAAGTTTAGGAGTCTATCTGCCCCCAGAGAAGGAGGTAAGAAGGTGAAAATATGATATAATTAGCATTAATTTCCCTCAGCTGACCCTACAGTCCTAGTCACACTTCAGGAACTGGCTCCTGTTATCTAAGTATCGATGCAGAAAGAATGACGCTCCGGCTGTAGCATTGGAGCCAAGATAAATTAGTTGGAACCATCTGTATTGGGAACACACTTACTGCAAGTGTCCTTAGAATTAGATACATGTAGTTATTGGGTTATGGCTAGGGTTAGGGTTGAGCCAGGGTGAAACTTTGTGTTAGTATTAAGGTTAAGGTTACAAACCGTAGGGTTTCAAACACTAACCTATAGCCATAACCCTAACCAATAGGGTTATGGCAAGAAATAGGGTTTAGCGGGGGTGTGGACATTTAGCTGGGCTTAGGGTTAGAATTATGACTAGGATTTGGGTTGAGCCTGGGGTGTGGACATGAAACTAGGGTTAGGGTTAGAATTATGACTAGGATTTGGGTTGAGCCTGGGGTGTGGACATGAAACTAGGGTTAGGGTTAGAATTATGACTAGGATTTGGGTTGAGCCTGGGGTGTGGACATGAAACTAGGGTTAGGGTTAGAATTATGGCTAGGATTTGGGTTGAGCCTGGGGTGTGGACATGAAGCTAGGGTTAGGGTTAGAATTATGACTAGGATTTGGGTTGAGCCTGGGGTGTGGACATGAAGCTAGGGTTAGGGTTAGAATTATGACTAGGATTTGGGTTGAGCCTGGGGTGTGGACATGAAGCTAGGGTTAGGGTCAGAATTATGGCTAGGATTTGGGTTGAGCCTAGGGTTAGGGTTCATAATGCACATTGTGTAGCCCTGATAGGATAAGATATCATGGACATTTTCCAAATTTGGTGTGGTTGTGTGACTGACTGTGACTGTCCTGGAGTGACTGAACATGTGGTAAGTCTAATTGTGGTTGGAGGTCAATGGAGTAATTGTACTCAGGACATTTGAGAATATCCTCCTAAACCCAAAGTTGTCATTTACTAAATCACCCAATAATCCTGATTTACAGATGTTTATCATCATCTGAGTGAAATAGAGGTGGAGTCATGCTGTTCTAATTGCTCTAGTGACCATCCACAAGGTCTTCCTGTTTTTCTGCAAGTCAGTTAAGTCTGGATAATAGTAATAAGAAATTATAACGTTTTATCTTGACTTAAAACTTGAAGTCAAAGTTCTATTTGAGATTTTACCAGATGGCCTTTGTGATTTTAACGATTCAGTCAAAAACATATTCAACAGAGGAGGAGAGAAAGACAAAAACATCTTACAAAAAATAATATGTATTGTGTAAAACAAATTCTGAAATGATGAGAAATGGACCGTGAAGTCATGTCTCCTGAGCCAGTAGAAAGTGTAGCCAAGGGATCACACCTATGAGTCACAACACAAAGTTGCCCCTCACCCATACCTCTTAAAAAATAAATGAAATGTCTCTTTCTGCCCCTCCTTTGATCAAAACATACCAGTAAGCTATGCCCTTTACTTTAGAGAGACTTGTAGGGTAAATTTAGTTTTTACATTCTGCACGCACTGTTGAGATATCCCTGCAGCGCTAACCCTGGGAGCCTAAGTGAGTGAGTGGCCATATTTACTGACAGTTGATGACAACCTGTTCATTAAATCTTCCGCAGACTTTGCGGAAGAAAAGTTGGGCTGAAAAGTCTCTGAAGTTTTTTGTCTCCCTTTTTCCCCTTCATCCATTCCCACCCCATCTCACCTCAAGTATCTAATTGCTGTAGCCAGGGGCACAGTGAGCAAAGATGTTGTTTTGTGTTTCGCCAAGCCTTTAATTATCTCTCCTGAATGCAAAACTAAGCCTAATCTCAACTAATGAGAAGTCTAAAACTCTGCTAAATGGGAGTGAGGGTAGGAAGAAATAGCCCCTGTGGTGGGACTCAGAATACTCCAGTATACCTACTGTGATCATGTTACAGGCCCCAATGAAGAGTGCTCAGGGAAACTTTCACGCGGAGGGTCTTTAAGCATTAGGATACTCACTCACCTTCACAGTTTCTAGATATCACACACAACCTCCAACAACACAAACCACAACAATGATGTTAGTGCATCTGGGCTTTGATAGGATCCAAATGTGATGTGCAAATGGTATAGCCAAAGGATGGAATATAAATAAACACTCTAACAAACAAAAAGCACAGGTTAAAGAGAGGAATATGTGAGTACTGTAAACTATTTTGAAGGCAGCAAAACTTTACCTAATACAAGACCAATACAAGACCCTGGCTTAGAGCAAGTAACAAAATGTCTGGTACACAGATGCGTTAATTGAGATGTTTCAATGGACTCTTTATTCTTTTAATTAAAATGTTGGTTTACCACAGTGGGTTTCCCTTGGTTTGGCTAAAAGACATGGTGCTAGACATCTTCCCCATATGAATTTGAGGATTTCCTCCAAAATACTTTTTTTTCTAGCTCCATGGACTTGTTCTTTAGACCTCTCTATGCCAAACATATCCTCAAAATCCACCGCCTGCTGGGAATCTGACAACTAATTATTCCCCAGTTCCCTTCCCACTAAAACATCTGCTTTCCTTGTGCTCTGGTGCTGGACTCACCACAGTGCTCTATTCTAATCCCAACTGGCTTGGTCCTGTGACAACACCTTCAGCACACCTTTCGGTATGTGGTCAGAAACAATCCTCTCTCAAGGCAGCTCTTTCCTGCTGTATGTTATCAGTAACAGGCAGGCCTGCAGCACAAAGCAGAGATGTATACACTTAGTGTAGTGTATCGTTGCGCGCACACACACACACACACACACACACACACACACACACACACACACACACACACACACACACACACACACACACACACACACACACACACACACACACACACACACAGTGTAGGGCTGTTGTCCATGTGTGGGACTGTGGGGGAGAGGAGAGGCAGAAGTAGTGACAGAGACAGAATCTGGGGAGGAGGAAGGGAGGGTGCGCTGGTGTCTGAGGTGCTGCTGCTCCAGACCAGTGCCTGGGACTGACTGTAGAACTTGTCCATGCTTCACTTCTCACTGGTCCCTGCTTCTGGAAATATTGTCACTACTATTTTTGAATTTGGAGCTGTTTGTACTCACAGCTGTTTGGAACATTGGAACAGAATAATGGATCTCACCACTTTTTACTTCCTGACCACTACTTTGGTTTTGATACTGGAGCATGAAGGTAAATACCTTTCTCCTACTTTTTTATTTTAGTTATGCTGTATTTAACTAGGCAATTCAGTTAAGAACAAATTGTTATTTACAATGATTATTGAGACCGTATGAGAAGCTTGCACTTTTTGTTTTAACTGGCATAAAGTGTGCTTTACTATCCTGTGGGGTTTACTTGTTGCACCTGAGCTGTGGTTTAATAGAGATAACATGTAGTAGGTGATTGCGAGCGCTCATGTTGGTCATGCCTGTGAGCAGATGCAAGGGTCAACTGTCAGCTTTAACTGTGTGCTTTTATCTCTGTCTGTTTTTATATGTTCTTCAAAGGAGCAGTGTGTTAAATTGATTTATTGAATCTACTTTGGAACGAAAAAGCCTATTTTATATCATTTTTACTACAGTTGTTATGAAGGAGATGTCTGTATCCCCTGCTCAAGAGTCACAATATTCTGTATGAGATTAGAAAGAAATAGTTTGCATAAAAATGACCTCTGATATAATTTTTGCTGCTGATGCAATGTTGTGAACTGATCTAATGTTTGTGCTGAAGTCGAATGAGGAGAGTGTTATATATTACAAGTATCAAAACATGGTTCTCCGTGGTTCAGTTGGTAGAGCATAGTGCTCGCAATGCCATGGTTGTGATTTCAATTCACACGGGGGACCAGTATGAAAATGTATGCACTCTCTACTGTAAGTCGCTCTGGATCAGAGCATCTGGTTAAAGACTAAAGTGTAAAAATAGGAAAAAACTCCAATGGATGAAATGTATATATACTTGAAACTACAGTATAAGCAAAGCAGCATCCCACTTTAGAATTGTATCATATATGAACATATAAAGGGGAGAAATGTGGAGATTCTGACCACCCAAAGGCCTTATCTATTCTTGAGGCCCATGTCCTGGACCATAAGAGTTAGATGCCAGCTAATGTAAACCATAGTGTTCTGATTTATTTTCCAACCTTGCACTTAAACTTCAAGGATACCTTAACACATCCACATTCCAGTGGGCAACTCCTTCAATTTCCCTATCGCATTTGCCCAGGTTGTTGCTTTATCTATTTACCTGGTAAGATAAGGTCAAGTAAATTAATAAAATGGCTCACAGATAAACCGTCAATCACAACTTCCACATTTCTCATTACATAATATTTCACTTTAATCTAACATATCCTCAATAGGACTACGTTCATCAACCAAACAACATTTGATTGTGTGACCTGCTAGTATTGGTCTGCAGGACCTTCTAAATGAGTGTGTTTTTGATCCATGAAGAATCCGAAACCACTCTGCCATTGTGGTAGCCAGACATCTGATGCTTATTACAAGGGGTTAAAAAACAGCCATCTTTTTTTTTAATCTGAGGGAAAAGTTCAAACCACCTAGCTACGTTCTCCTTGATCGAAGAAGGACAAAACTGATACATTTATGTCAGGACACAAATGAAAGTAAGAGGTAACTATCTAGAGATACGTACTCTCTATAGATATGTACTATTTCTATATATAGCTCGAGATTTTTAATATCTCTAGATCAAAAGATACAATGAAACAGGTGTTCACAATGGGGCTGTTGCCTTACATCATGCAGTTCTTTTCAGGAATTTGGACTACTCATTCAGCCCAATATAAAAAATATACTGTTCTTTTGGTCTGAATATATCTACATCATGGGTTGCTGACCATGTGTGCTGCACATTCCCTTAGGAACCACAGACCATAAGTCAGTTCTATAATAGAGATCCCCAGGCAACACCCCACCTCAGTGTACAGGGCTTTAGCTGCAGGAAACAGGGATTCAGCTCTGGTGGTGGGCTGAGTTGAATAAAATGGCTTACAGATAAGGTATCAATTACAACTTCCACATTTCTCATTACTTGAAATTGAACTTTTTTGTTTAATCTAACATATCCTCAATATGATTACATGTATCAACCAAAACAAAATGTTATTGTGACTTGTTATTGGTCTGCAGGGCATTCTAAATGAGTGTGTTTTTGATAAACTGCGTATTGGTCATCCATGAAGAATCCTAAACAACGTAGTTGTGGCAGCCAGACATCTGATGCTTATTATAAGGGGTTGATCAATAGCTATTTATTTATTTTTAATCTGAGGGAAAAGTTAGCTAGCTACATACTCCTCGATCAAAGGACAAAATGTATACATTTAGGTCAGGGCACAAACAAAAGTAAGGGTTAGCTATGTAGAGATAAGTACTCTCTCTACCTCAATATCTCTAAATCAGAAGATACAACGCAACAAGTGTTCACACTGGGGCTGTTTTTACATCGTGCTTTCGAGGAATTTGGACTAGTCATTTAGCATAATATTACAAATATACTTACTGCTCCTTGGTCTGAATATTTCTACATCATGTGTTGCTGCTGCAAATTCCCTTCGGAACCATGGAGCATACATTAAGTCAGTTTTATAATGGAGACCCCCAGGCAACACCTTACTGGTTTAGAGGGCTTTAGTTGGAGGAAACAATGACTCAGCTCTGATGGTGGGCTGAGATTCTAATGCGTCTGTGTGTAGCTGGTGTAGATGAGTCAGGTGCAGGACAGCAGATATGAGTAATGTACGCAATTTTACTCAACAATAATAACAAAACACGTCAATAAATCCCAGGCCACAATTACAGACCGCAATACAATAAACAATCACTCACAAACAAACATGGGGGAACAGAGGGTTAAATAATGAACACGTAATTGGGGGAGTGAAACCAGGTGTGTAAGACAAGGACAAAACAAATGGAAAATGAAAAGTGGATCGGCGATGGCTAGAAGGCCGGTGACGTCGACCGCCGAACGTCGCCCGAACAAGGAGAGGGACCGACTTCGGCGGAAGTCGTGACAGAGATTTAACCGCACCCCAATGATCTGAACCAGGAAAAACATTCTCCATTAACGTCAATCCTAATTGTATGGAGAAGGAGACTTTATGACTTTATGAAGGCAAATAAAAAAATATATATAACACAAATTATTATAATGGATTTCATTAGATAGATTCTTCTAAAAACTATTTCCTGTGTTATGGGTGTTGTTAAAGTACACTATGGTTTATTGTTTCTGATACATGATAATAAGAGTTTAACATTGGTTAGTTCAGCAATGTCTGGAATCCATATAAACCATTATACACAGCAAAACTGTTGCTTGTGGTAACATGCCACCCATATATTGTATTGTACCATATACAGTGCATTCAGAAATTATTCATGCCCCTTGAATTATTCCACATGTTGTTGTGGGACAGTCTTCTACACACAATACCCCATAATGACAAAGAGAAAACTTGTTTTTAGAAATGTTTGCACATTTATTGAAAATGAAACACAGATATACAGTTGAAGTCAGAAGTTTACATACACCTTAGCCAAATACATTTAAACTCAGTTTTTCACAATATCTGACATTTAATCCTCGTAAAAATTCCCTGTCTTAGGTCAGTTAGGATCACCACTGTCACGGGTGTCGTAGGGTTGAGACCAAAACGCAGCGGGTATATGTACACTCATCTTCTTTTATTAGGACAAAGAAGGGAAACCAAAACAAACACGTATACAAAAACAAAACGACGATAAACAGTCCTGTAAAGCATAAAGCTAAACACGGAAATAACCTCCCACAAAGTGACAGGTGAAAACAGGCTCCCTAAGTATGACTCTCAATCAGCAACAACGATGTACAGCTGTTCCTGATTGAGAGTCATACCAGACCAACACAGAAATACAAAACTAGAACCGCCCCTTAGAAATACAAACACAAGAACATACCCAACAGCCCAGAACACATAAATCAAATACCCCTCTACAATACACACACACCCCGAACCACCTAAATCAACTACACCCTCTACATCGACACTTACACCAATAAACCCCAGAAACACTCTACACAAAATATCCCTCTATCTAAACACATACACAAAACCATGAAAACAAATACCCTCTGCCACGTCCTGACCAAACTACAATAACAAATAGACCCCTTTACTGGTCAGGACGTGACAACCACTTTATTTTAAGAATGTGAAATGTCAGAATAATAGTGGAGAGAATGATTTATTTTAGCTTTAATTTCTTTCATCACATTCCCAGTGGGTCAGAAGTTTACATACACTCAATTAGTATTTGGTAGCATTGCCTTTAAATTGTTTAACTTGGGTCAAACGTTTCAGGTAGCCTTCCACAAGCTTCCCACAATAAGTTGGGTGAATTTTGGCCCATTCCTCCTGACATAGCTGGTGTAACTGAGTCAGGGTTGTAGGCCTCCTTGCTTGCACACGCTTTTTCAGTTCTGCCCACACATTTTCTATAGGATTGAGGTCAGGGCTTTGTGATGGCCACTCCAATACCATGACTTTGCTGTCCTTAAGCCATTTTGCCACAACTTTGGAAGTATGCTTGGGGTCATTGTCCATTTGTAAGACCCATTTACGACCAAGCTTTAACTTCCTGACTGATGTCTTGAGACGTTGCTTCAATATATCCATGTAATTTTCCTGCCTCATGATGCCATCTATTTTGTGAAGTGCACCAGTCCCTCCTGCAGCAAAGTACCCACACAACATGCTGCTGCCACCCCCGTGCGTCACGGTTGGGATGGTGTTCTTCGGCTTGCAAGCCTCCCCCTTTTTCCTCCAAACATAACAATGGTCATTATGGCCAAACAGTTCTATTTTTGTTTCAACAGACCAAAGGACATTTCTCTAAAAAGTACGATCTTTGTCCCCATGTGCACTTGCAAACCGGTTTTGGAGCAGTGGTTTCTTCCTTGCTGAGTGGCCTTTCAGATTATGTTGATATAGGACTCGTTCTACTGTGGATATAGATACTTTTGTAGCTGTTTCCTCCAGCATCCTCCACAAGGTCCTTTTCTGCTGTTCTGGGATTGAGTTGCACTTTTCGCACCAAAGTGCGTTCATCTCTAGGAGACAGAACGCGTATTCTTCCTGAGCGGTATGATAGCTGCGTAGTCCCATGGTGTTAATACTTGCATACTATTGTTTGTAAAGATGAACGTGGTACCTTCATGCATTTGGAAATTGCTCCCAAGGATGAACCAGACTTGTGGAGGTCTACATTGTTTTTTCTGAGGTCTTGGCTGATTTCTTTTGATTTTCCCATGATGTCAAATAAAGAGGCACTGAGTTTGAAGGTAGGCCTTGAAATACATCCACAGTTACACCTCCAATTGACTCAAATGATGTCAATTAGCCTATCAGAAGCTTCTAAAGCCATGACATCATGTTCTGGAATTTTCCAAGCTTTTTAAAAGCACAGTCAACTTAGTGTATGTAAACTTCTGACCCACTGGAATTGTGATACAGTGAATTAGAAGTGAAATAATTTGTCTGTAAAAAATTGTTGTAAAAATTACTTGTGTCATGCACAAAGTAAATGTCCTAACTGACTTGCCAAAACTATAGTTTGTGAACAAGAAATTTGTGGAGTGGTTGAAAAACAAGTTTTAATGACTTCCGACTTCAACTGTATCTCATTTACGTAAGTATTCACAACACTGAGTCAATACTTTGTAGAAGCATCTTTGGCAGCGATTACAGCTGTGAGACTTTCTGTTTATGTCTCTAAGAGTTTTCCACACCTGGATTGTGCAACATTTGCCCATTATTCTTTTCAAAATTCTTCAAGCTCTGTCAAATTGGTTGTTGATCATTGCTAGACAACCATTTCCAGATCTTGTCATAGATGTTCATGTAGATTTAAGTCAAAACTCCAACTCGGACACTCTGGAACATTTACTGTCTTATTGGTAAGCAACTCCAGTGTAGATTTGGCCTTGTGTTTTAGGTTATTGTCCTGCTGAAAGGGGAATTCATCTCCCAATGTCTGGTGGAAAGCAGACTGAAGCAAGTTTTCCTCTTGGATTATGCCTGTGCTTAGCTCCATTCTGTTTATTTTTCATCTTGGAAAATTCCCCAGTCCTTAACGATTACAAGAATACCTATAACATGATGCGGCCACCACTATGCTTGAAAATATGGAGAAAGATACTCAGTAATGTGTTATATTGGATTTTCACAAAAAATAACACTTTATATTCAGAACAAAAAGTGAATTGCTATACCATATTTTTTGCAGTATTACTTTAGTGCTTTGTTGCAAACAGGATGCATGTTTAGGAATTCTTCTTTTCACTCTGTCAGCTAGGTTAGTATTGTGGAGTAACTACAATGTTGTTGATCCATCCTCAGTTTTCTCCTATCACAGCCATTAAACCCTGTAACTGTTTTAAAGTCGCTATTGGCCTCATGGTGAAATCCCTGAGTGGTTTCCTTCCTCTCCAGCAACTGAGTTAGGAAGGACACCTGTATCTTTGTAGTGACTGGGTATATTGATACAGCATCAAAGGGTAATGAATAACTTCACCATGCTTAAATGGATATTCACTGTCTGCTTTTGTTTATTTTTTACCCATCTACCAATAGGTGCCCTTCTTTGCGAGGCATTGGAAACCCTGGTCTATGTGGTTTAATCTGTGTTTGAAAATCACTGGGACCTTGCAGATAATTGTACGTGTGGGGTACAGAGACTAATGATAGTAGTTATTAAAAACTCATGTTAAATACTGGTGGTGCACAGGTCAGTGGAATTATGTTTTGACAGGGGGTTCAGGACTTTTTTTTGCATGAATAAGATATGTTTCTGCTTAGAATTTAAGACATTTTTGTAGGCTGTTTGTTTGTCAACTTGTCTATAAATAGATGCAGTTTCTCTTCAGTCATTATGTTGCCCTAGAAGACTAAATAAACCCTTGCTCACCAATAATGTCATAAGTCATATGCTTAAGTCATATGCTTATAAGAATGAATGCTTCAATCTAGCTGACATCATTAAAGTTTTCTCTGTCATCTCTGCTTCTTTCGCGGAGCAAAGATGTTTAGGGACCGGGGAGAAAATGCAACTACAACAAACCAAAAAATTGGAAAGATTTTATTTAAAAAATCCAAATGACATCAGATTGAATGGTTGGAAGGAAATATACTAAACAAAAATGGAATGTGTTGGTCCCATTTTTCATGAGCTGAAATAAAAGATCCCAGAAATTGTCCATACACACAAAAAGTTTTTTTTCTCAAAAAAATGGAACATAAATGTATTTACATCCCTGTTGGTGAGCATTTCTCCTTTGCCAAAATAATCCATCCACCTGAAGATGTGGCATATCAACAAGCTGATTAAACAGCATTATCATTACACAGGTGCATATTGACAATAAAAGGACACTCTAAAATGTGCGGTTTTGTTACACAACACAATGCCACACGTCTTAAGTTTTGAGGGAGCGTGCAATTAGCATTCTGACTGCAGGAATGTCCAACAGAGCTGTTCCCAGAATGTTCATTTCTGTACCATAAGCCGCCTCTAAAGTTGTTTTAAAGAATTTGGTAGTACATCAAACTGGATTCACAACTGCAGACCACGTGTAACCACACCAGCACAGGACCTCCACATCCGGCTTCTTCACCTGCGGGATCATCTGAGAAGGGGGAGTGGGGTGCTGAAGACTATTTTTGTCTGTAATAATTCCTTTTGTCGGGAAAAACTCATTTGGATTGGCTGGGCCTGGCTCCACAATGGGTGGACCTGCCTCCCAAGTGGGTGGGCCTATGCCATCCCAGGCCCACCCAAGGCTGTGCCCCTGCCCAGTCATGTGAAATCCATAGATTAGGGGCTAATGAATTTATTTCATTTTACAGATTTCCATCTATGTACTGTAACTCAGCAAAATCGTTGAACTTTTTGCATGTTGCGTTTATATTTTTGTTCAGTATAGAAAGCTGTGAAACGACGCAACATGTTTCTGATCAGATTTCAGTTCTGCTTGGATGCATATTTTATGTGGTTAAAATACTATCAGCTTTTATGATGCTGATAAAGGTAGCACCTTTACAGAAGGTATCTAACGGCGCATAACGTTAGATCCAGAACTAATCTTGTAAAAACAAGGCCAGGGGCTCTGACAATGTTGCCTCAACATTCTGCCGGAGACCATTTCTCACTTAATGAGTTGGTATGGATTAAATAGTAATCTCATGGATGTCTTTGGCAATCAACTCCTGAACCGCTAAAGCAGTGAACTCTCACTTCTCCAAACAGGCCACTAAATAAAATGTAATCTCAGGAGGCACGCAAGGCTTATAGTGTAACATTTCCATAGTAAATGCCAATACAGTATAATCCATGGTCCAGGCGTCCGTTTGGCGCGGAGTCTGTAAGACCCCAACCTTTAATTTCCTTGCTATAAGTCTAAAGCAAGAAATCCACCATTAAAACAGTTCCATGCTCAAAAGATGATTTACCTTTAGCTATTTGCATCAGTCAAAGCTACTTACGTAAATCACTCGACACCTGTATGATCAGACTCTCTGTTGGGGCATTTTCCCTGAGACTTAATAAAGAGCTGAAGAGGACCGCTTGGGTGTACAAGGGAAATCTGGTTTCCCTCAAGTGATAAAAAGTCAAACCCCAACCCAATTATCAGAAGCTGCACTCGTGGCTTGCCCCAACAGACGCCTGAATGCACTGCATGAACTTGCAAGGAACATGCAGGGTACAATGGCCACTGATTCATTGGAGTGCTTTAAACCCAAATCCACATGGCATTTGGGATTCTCGACCACTTGAGCTTATAGCACATTTATTAAACTATTGACCTTTACAGGGTGTAACAGTTTGATACAATTTACAAAATAAAATATAAAGCGTAAGAAATATATTAGGGTTAGATGTGGGAAACATAAGAACGTAGCTATGTGTAGACAGTGTCACTATCAGAAAAGAAATCCCTGTCTATACTGGACATACAGTGGCAACCTAATCTAGACTTCATCTGGGCTATCAGACTGTAATAATACAGTTGAAGTCGGAAGTTTACATACACTTAGGTTGGAGTCATTAAAACTCGTTTTTCAACCACTCCACAAATTTCTTGTTAACAAACTATAGTTTTGACAAGTCGATTAGGACATCTACTTTGTGCATGACACAAGTCATTTTTCCAACAATTGTTTACAGACAGATTCTTTCATTTATAATTCACTGTATCACAATTCCAGTAGGTCAGAAGTTTACATACAGTAAGTTGACTGTGTCTTTAATTAAACAGCTTGGAAAATTCCAGAAAATGATGTCATGGCTTTAGAAGCTTCTGATTGGAGGTCTACCTGTGGATGTATTTCAAGGCCTTCCTTAAAACTCAGTGCCTCTTTGCTTGACATCATGGGAAAATCAAATGAAATCAGCCAAGACCTCAGAAAAAACATTGTAGACCTCCATAAGTCTGGTTCATCCTTGGGAGCAATTTCCAAACTCCTGAAGGTACCACGTTCATCTGTACAAACAATAGTATGCAAGTATAAAAACCATGGGACCACGCAGTCGTCATACCGCTCAGGAAGGAAGGAGACGCGTTCTGTCTCCTAGAGATGAACGTACTTTGGTGCGAGAAGTGCAAATCAATCCCAGAACAACAGCAAAGGACCTTGTGAAGATGCTGGAGGAAACAGCTACAAAAGTATATATATCCACACTAAAATGAGTCCTACATCGACATAACCTGAAAGGCCGCTCAGCAAGGAAGAAGCCACTGCTCCAAAACCGCCATAAAAAAGCCAGACTACGGTTTGCAACTGCACATGGGGACAAAGATCGTACTTTTTGGAGAAATGTCCTCTGGTCTGATGAAACAAAAATTGAACTGTTTGGCCATAATGACCATTGTTATGTTTGGAGGAAAAAGCGGGAAGCTTGCAAGCCGAAGAACACCATCCCAACTGTGAAGCACGGGGGTGGCAGCATCATGTTGTGGGGGTGCTTTTCTGCAGGAGGGACTGGTGCACTTCACAAAATAGATGGCATCATGAGGTAAGAAAATGATGTGGATATATTGAAGCAACATCTCAAGACATCAGTCAGGAAGTTAAAGCTTGGTCGCAAATGGGTCTTCCAAATGGACAATGACCCCAAGCATACTTCCAAAGTTGTGGCAAAATGGCTTAAGAACAGCAAAGTCAAGGTATTGGAGTGGCCATCACAAAGCCCTGACATCAATCCTATAGAAAATGTGTGGGCAGAACTGAAAAAGTGTGTGCGAGCAAGGTGGCCCTGACTCAGTTACACCAGCTCTGTCAGGAGGAATGGGCCAAAATTCACCCAACTTATTGTGGGAAGCTTGTGGAAGGCTACCTGAAACATTAAACAATTTGGCCAGTAGTTAAACAATTTAAAGGCAATGCTACCAAATACTAACTGAGTGTATGTAAACTTCTGACCTACTGGGAATGTGATGAAAGAAATAAAAGCTGAAATAAATAATTCTCTCTTCTATTATTCTGACATTTCACATTCTTAAAATAAAGTGGTGATCCTAACTGACCTAAAACAGGGAATTTGTACTAGGATTAAATGTCAGGAATTGTGAAAAACTGAGTTTAAATGTATTTGGCTAAGGTGTATGTAAACTTCTGACTTCAACTGTATGTCTGACTGACATCAAATTAATAACCAGTGATGACCAGTGTCTTTCTGAGGGCTGGATAAAAGGCTGTCTGTTGCCAGGTGTAGCCCAGTGGCAGTAAGATGGCCTATAGATGGTGAGATGGCTGGAGGACACTCAATAAGTGAAATGTTTTATAGACTATTGGCCCTTATGAGAAGCACATAATAGGATCGATGTGTCACGATTATAACAGCATTAGCAGTGCCAAATGAGCTACAGAACACACTGTTCTTCAGAAACGAATACAAATGGAGTGACCGCAATCTCACAATTCTGTACCCTATGTCCTTGTAAAAGTTTCATTAGCGTGCGTTATCTTGATATAATGCTTTATTCATGGGTTTTCCCTTTCTCCCAGCATACTCAGACTCCACCGCCATCCCTGGGACTGGTCCAGAGGAGGGCCCCGTGAAGCTGCTTAACCACAGGCCCCATCGACGGGAGAAGCGTTGTTCCTGTGAGAACCTGAAAGATAAAGAATGCGTGTACTTCTGCCACATCGGCATCGTCTGGGTCAACACTCCTGGGTGAGTCCATCGAGACACTCACACACTCACATCACACAGCATAACTGGAATTCACCCCCTCACAAACATACCATACCTAGAAAGATCTGGAAGACACATCTCTGTGTTGTGAAATCAGAGATACGTCTACACATAGTTTTGTTGGATTGAAAAGGTGGAAATGCGTAACATTTGAATGATAAATTCTCATGCTGTATCATATTTTTGGATTGAGCCATGGTGTGTTGTGACAGCGCATTGAGAAGCCACAGGTTTTTTTTTTTTTTTTTTTGCGATTCATTATCACATCAGGGTGTAAGGAGCTGGATGATTTGTGGTACTCTGCAAATCTCAAAACCACAAAGTGTCAAGGATTTAATTTAAAATAAGAGACAGCTACTGTTTATCATCAGCTCAGACTGTCTCTCAGCTCTTTCCCGCTGAAGCTTCTTGTGTAACATAAATAAAGATATCTACTCACATTTTTCAAAAACAAGTAGTGTAACTCTTTAACATTTACTACAGTCAACCTACAATAAGATGGATCTGAACATACTTCCTGACCCAAATATCCCACATCCAATTAGTTGGAGCAGTGGTTAGGGCATCTATCCTCTTGTTAATTCCTTGTTTCCTCAAAAGAGCTTTCATATGTGTTCTGGAAGTACCAGGTTTCTATAAGTTTGCCACTATGCTGTACTTCCCCATGGTTAGCCAAAAACAGCTACTAAAGACTAAGGCCTATACATTTTAGGTACTGTATTATGTTTAAACATGGAATCACAGTAGTAGTATGCAATTATGTAATCCCTTGTTGTTGCCATTATCATATCATTGGTAATAACACACGTCCTCCTACCAAACATTATTAAAACAAAGGGATGGATATCGGCAGTTAGGAACTGATATTACATTTCATATTAATGTTCACAAATAACCATTCATTTCCAAAATTAGCATAGTGTTTTATGAAACTCATGTGTGGTTTCTATTAAATTCTGTTGACTCAAGCTATCTACTTCCAATGCCAACTCTAGCAACTACGACAGGTCACAGTTCCTAAAAATTTGAGGACATTTACTGGCAGTCATAGAGACAGGCATTCACCGTCCAAAAAACTACAACAGGGAGAAAGAAATGAGAAAAGAAAGGGTCACCTTTCAACAGCTGCCAAAAACACAGTATGGAATGCAGATGTGTTGGTGCTTAAAGAGCAGGCTGCTCTGACAGACAGACAGACAGACAGACAGACAGACAGACAGACAGACAGACAGACAGACAGACAGACAGACAGACAGACAGACAGACAGACAAGACAGACAGACCAGACCAGACCAGACAGACAGACAGACAGACAGACAGACAGACAGACAGACAGACAGACAGACAGACAGACAGACAGACAGACAGACAGACAGACAGACAGACAGACAGACAGACAGACAGACAGACAGACAGACAGACAGACAGACAGACAGACAGACAGACAGACAGACAGACAGACAGACAGACAGACAGACAGACAGACAGACAGACAGACAGACAGACAGACCAGACCAGACCAGACCAGACAGACAGACAGACAGACAGACAGACAGACAGACAGACAGACAGACAGACAGACAGACAGACAGACGGGTGTGTGAGTGTGTACGTCAGCGTGCAAGTGATGAGTGCATGTGTGTGATGGTGTGTGGAGAACACAGGGAAGAGGTGACCCTGTTTGATGGGGATGCTTCGAGCCGTGCATGGCATCTGGAATCAGTTGACGGTTTGCATGGTCTTGTTAACATGTTCCAGGCATAAGATGGGCATCGAGCCATAATGGCGGGCAGGCAGACATGCTCTGGTTGGCATCAGGATAAAGGTTAATTCCCAGAGCAATGAAAGAGCAGCTTCAGGAGATATAAATGTGTTATTACAGACTGCCGTCCTTTCTGGGTTCTGTAAGGCAGGTTTAGTACATTATACCCTCGAGACTCATTAGACACCAGTGTTTGCCCAGCTTTTCAGGGCCATGCAGTGGTATACTGTATATGGTATCTGCTTAATTGGTTCTGTAAAAGCATTTTGTGAGTGCCAATAGTGATAGGATATTGAGCTATTATGAGCGCTTCAAGATAAAATTCCAGACATCCTGTGCTGTGATAAAATAAAACACTGAGTTCCCTTTGTAGGTTAAGAAACACATCCATTCAATTTTGTTTATCCTTCCATGTACAAAATGTGCTCATCAATCCCTTAACTCTGTCTCTAGTCAGATAGTTTCATATGGAGTGGGTTCTTTCCCTGTTCGACTGAGGAGAGAGGTGGGACGATGCTTCTGCGCGGAGAGAAATGACTTTGAGTGTCTTCACTTCTGCTCTGCCTTGCGTACACTCAAAGAGTAAGTGTTCTTGAATCACATTTCAAGTGTGTTAATGTCATTGCTATGCCATGTCAAATGTTGGTAGGAAAGGAGTTTAAATTGTCATTTTTGTCCTAATTTCCATAGAGGTGAAAATGATTTGGTCAAGAGGAAGTTTGCGACAAAGTTTAAGAAGAGATATAAGGCTGGAATCTCGGATAAAAGGAACCAACAAACACTAATTGAAGAAACCTGAAAGGAGAGAATGGACATCACCTTAGTTCCATGTGTCATCCACTTTCATTGGTCTCTTTTACAATATGATGCAAAAGAACATTGTACAATGGTGGCCTGTGTCTGAAATGTATTTATGAAATTATGCCGTAACTTTGCCTTCTTTTTGTCATTGTGAATCATTTTGGAATGATTTTATTGCTGTACGTAAATATTTCTACTTTACAACATACAGTACATACATCATTTTGAAATCAGATATTGTTACATTAATGCAGAAATGATCAGTATTAAGAGAGTAAATGTAAATGTCTTGTATCTCTGTCAAAAGTATCTGTCATTTTAACATGTTTTGACCCCTTACATCCTTTGGACATGTTTTCTGTCATGAAGTTTGAAAGTGAAAGATGTACATGCCGTAGATGCAAAGCAATGCTGTTCATGGTTCTTCACAGTGAGTTATATGCCAAACCAGACAGGAAATAAGCTGTGTGATCGAGGACAGGTGGGTTATTGTATGATATATCCAAAAGTAAAACATTTACAGTTGAAGTCAGAAGTTTACATACACTTAGGTTGGTGTCATTAAAACTCGTTTTTCAACCACTCCACAAATTTCTTGTTAACAAACTATAGTTTTGGCAAGTCGGTTAGGACATCTACTTTGTGCATGACACTAGTAATTTTTCCAACAATTGTTCACAGACAGATTATTTCACTTATAATTCACTGTATCACAATTCCAGTGGGTCAGAAGTCTACATACACTAAGTTGACTGTGCCTTTAATAAACCACTTGGAAAATTCCAGAAAATTATGTCAGGGCTTTAGAAGCTTCTGATAGGCTAATTGACATAATTTGAGTCAATTGGAGGTGTACCTGTGAATGTATTTCAATGCCTACCTTCCAACTCAGTGCCTCTTTGCTTGACAACATGGGGAAATCAAAAGAAATCAGCCAAGACCTCAGAAAAAAAATTGTAGACCACAAGTCTGGTTCATCCTTGGGAGCAATTTCCAAACGCCTGAAGGTACCACGTTCATCTGTACAAACAATAGTATTCAAGTATATACACCATGGGACCACGCAGCCGTCATACCGCTCAGAAAGGAGACGCGTTCTGTCTCCTAGAGATGAACGTACTTTGGTGCGAAAAGTGCAAATCAATCCCAGAACAACAGCATAGGACCTTGTGAAGATGCTGGAGGAAACAGGTACAAAAGTATATATATCCATAGTAAAACGAGTCCTACATCGACATAACCTGAAAGGCCGCTCAGCAAGGAAGAAGCCACTGCTCCAAAACCGCCATAAAAAAGCCAGACTACATTTACATTTACGTCATTTAGCAGACGCTCTTATCCAGAGCGACTTACAAATTGGTACATTCACCTTATGATATCCAGTGGAACAGCCACTTTACAATAGTACATCTATATCTTTTTTGGGGGGGGGGGTGGGGGGGTGGGTAGCATGGATTACTTAATGGTTTGCAACTGCACATGGGGACAAAGATCGTACTTTTTGGAGAAATGTCCTCTGGTCTGATGAAACAAAAATAGAACTGTTTGGCCATAATGACCATTGTTATGTTTGCCGAAGAACACCATCCCAACCATGAAGCCTGGGGGTGGTAGCATCATGTTGTGGGGGTGCTTTGCTGCAGGAGGGACTGGTGCACTTCATAAAATAGATGCCATCATGAGCGAGGAAAATTATGTGAATTTATTGAAGCAACATCTCTAGACATCAGTCAGGAAGTTAAAGCTTGGTCGCAAATGGGTCTTCCAAATGGACAATGAACCCAAGCATACCTCCAAAGTTGTGGCAAAATGGCTTAAGGACAACAAAGGCAAGGTATTGGAGTGGCCATCACAAAGCCCTGACATCAATCCTATAGAAAATGTGTGGGCAGAACTGAAAAAGCGTGTGCGAGCAAGGAGGCCTACAAACCTGATTCAGTTACATCAGCTATGTCAGGAGAAATGGGCCAAAATTCACCCAACTTATTGTGGGAAGCTTGTGGAAGGCTACCCGAAACGTTTGACCCAAGTTAAACAATTTAAAGGCAATGCTACCAAATACTAATTGAGAGTATGTAAACTTCTGACCTACTGGGAATGTGATGAAAGAAATAAAAGCTGAAGTAAATCATTCTCTCTACTATTATTCTGACATTTCACATTCTTAAAATACATTGGTGATCGTAACTGACCTAAGACAGGGAATTTTTACAAGGACTAAATGTCAGGAATTGTGAAAAACTGAGTTTAAATGTAGTTGGCTAAGGTGTATGTAAACTTCCGACTTCAACTGTATATTCAGCTTCTTGCGAATTGAAGGAAATTTATGAAACACAGAGAGACAAAAAATAAATTATTTTGCATCTTTTTATATATTTTTCTTGGTCAATTTTTTGGGGAAGCCTGGCTTCCCAAATGTCAAGTCCTTATGATCATGTTGCACAGTACTGCAGCCAGACAGCAATCGCTCACCCTTAGGAACTACGGTGACGTCCTCTCTTGAGACGGCGAAGCTGATAATTATATTTTACTGTCTGGAAATTATTCCTTTCTTATTGTGATTTTACAACACCAACACAGAGCTGACAATAAGGGCTGGATTCCATCCGTATTGCCAAAGTATCGTGGATGATCCATGTTAAAATGTCATGGTCATTTCCGATTGAGCCTGCGTACATTATACAGCATTGAATGCAGTCTCCGCGACCACAGGAACATTTAATGACAATTAATGCCATTCATATTGCCCTTACTAACAGGAAGCAGTAGGGTGAATTAAGAAAAAATGGGACACTTTTTGCCTTTCTGTCATCTCTAACATCTTTTGACATCTATCCAACAAATGAACCCCACACATGATACATTTCTGAAATGCCCAAGGTGTTGCCTAATCACACAAAAATATCAAATGTTTATATCATATTCACAGGAGGCATTACACACCCATTTGTGTATACTTAGCCAAAATCATATTTTCAGTTCGCATTTAGTGAACTGGGACAGAAGGATAATAAACTGGGTCACCATTAATATAGTCCTAATTGTATCCCAATGACAATTCAATTCACACTTTGTTGTTATATAATCATCTTGAGGATTTCAGAAATGCATCTTGTGTTGGGATGGTGGATGCTGGATAGAGGTCGAAAGAGGTTACAGAAGACGGAAATGCAGAAAGTGGGACAGCTTAATCCTGACACGACTCTTCCACTTCCTGACGGGCCGCCCCCAGGTGGTGAAGGAAGGAAATAACACCTCCACTTCGCTGATCCTCAACACAAGGTCCCCACAAGGGTGCGTGCTCAGCCCCCTCCTGTACTCCCTGTTCACCGATGACTGCGTGGCCACGCACGCCTCCAACTTAATCATGAAGTTTGCAGGAGGCTGAAGAAATTTGTCTTGGACCCTAAGACCCTCACAAACTTTTACAGATGCACAATTGAGAGCATCCTGTCGTGCAACTGCACCGCCTGTAACTGCAGGGCTCTCCAGAGGGTGGTGCGGTCTGCTTGTCTGCCCTCCAGGACACCTACAGCACCCGATGTCACAGGAAGGCCAAAAAGACCATCAAGGACATCAACCACCACAGCCACTGCCTGTTCACCCCACTATCATCCAGAAGGCGAGGTCAGTACAGGTGCATCAAAGCTGGGACCGAGAGACTGAAAAACAGCTTCTATCTCAAGGCCATCATTCTGTGAAATAGCCATCACTAGCCGGCTACCAGCCAGTTGTTCAACCTTGCTGCCCTATATACATAGACATGGAATCACTGGCCACCTGTATATACTGTATTCTATTCTACTGTATTTTAGTCAATGCCACTCCGACATTGCTAATCCTAGTATTTATATATTTCTTAATTCCATTCTTTTACTTTGAATTTGTACAAATACTATTGACACCTTCAACTGGGGGGACTAGATACATAAAGTGCATTCATTTCTAAATGGTAAATCAGATATGTATGAAAATACACTCAAATAAAAGGTGACATTCTGTACTGTTGCCTCATATAAAACATTTGATCTCAAATCCAAAATGCTTGAGTATAGAGCCAAATTAAAAGTTTAACCTTCACTGTCCAAATAAATACATTTTAGAGTGCATGTATAGTGTTACAACCGGTACATACAATTGTAGTAACCTTGGTGAGTAGCACATGTGACCTGCAGATCAGTGTAACCAGTAACGTTGTCTGTCTAGCCAGACAGAGTTTCTAAATGGCCCAATCATCTGGCTGTGTAATTACCCTTCCATTTCTCTGAGTTCCTTTCTTCCATGATGTTTTTTGGCTGCTGATACTTTGTTGACTCTGACTGCACCTACCACATCAGTGCCATGTCTGGGGAAGAACAGACACCGTCATACTCCCACACAGCCAGTTGAAGTTGTCGGGGAATGAATTCATTCCAGATAATTGTTGTGAGTGAACCCTGTCTCCACATTGTGGAGAAAGAGGAGGGGATGGGAGAATGGTAGGCAGGGCTGCTGCAGGCCAATAAACGTGTCTGTGCCAAGGAGCCCTGGCATCAAACAGGAGCAAAATGATGGTTGAGATTAATGGGGAAGGCTAAATGTTTCCACAGCTCTAGGTACCTATTTTAAAACCCGACAATGTTGACTGCCTTTTGTCATTGTTGTTTGTTCTCCGTGTGCCACCCTCCAGTCTCAGGTAGGCTACTGTAAAACAAGTCAGGACAACAGGCAGATAACTGGAGAGCTATAGGCCACCCATACGTATGTACATGTATGAAAGTTTAGTAGTGTGTTACTAATATCTAATATCTATACCTTCATTTAGAATACACACATAAGTGAATTTGTCCAAATACTTTTGGTTTGCTAAAATGGGGAGACTATGTACAAAAAGTGCTGTAATTTCTAAGGAGTTCACCCGATATGGATGAAAATACCCTCAAATTAAAGCTGTCAGTCTGCACTTTAACGTCAGCTATTGTATCATTTAAAATCCAAAGTGCTGGAGTACAGAGCCAAAACAACAAAAAATGCATCAATGTCCAAATACCTTTGGACCTCACTGTATGCACCAAACCACATATTGGATCTTCTGTGTAAACCACTTTGTAAAGACTTGATGATTGTGCAGAGAAGAGCAGACTGTAAGAGTAAAGGGAGAAAGGATTGAATTAAAAAAGACAAAAAAGGACAAAATAAATTACATTTTCGTAGTTGTTATGTCTTGCATCAAGTTAATCTAGTACCTGTGTACAGTGGCTTGCGAAAGTACATTTTTCCTATTTTGTTGCCTTACAACCTGGAATTAAAATTGATTTTTGGGGGGTTTGTATCATTTTAATTACACAACATGCCTACCACTTTGAAGATGCAAAATATTTTTTATTGTGAAACAAACAAGAAAGAAGACAAACAAACAGAAAACTTGAGCGTGCATAACTATTCACCCCCCCCAAAGTCAGTACTTTGTAGAGCCACCTTTTGCAGCAATTACAGCTGCAAGTCTCTTGGGATATGTCTCTATAAGCCTGGCACATCTAGCCACTGGGATTTTTGCCCATTCTTCAAGGCAAAACTGCTCCAGTTCCTTCAAGTTGGATGGTTTCCTGCTGGTGTACAGCAATCTTGAAGTCATGCCACATATTCTCAATTGGTTTGAGGTCTGGGCTTTGACTAGGCCATTCGAATACATTTAAATGTTTCCCCTTAAACCACTCAAGTGTTGCTTTAGCTGTATGCTTAGGGTCATTGTCCTACTGGAAGGTGAACCTCCGTCCCAGTCTCAAATCTCTGGAAGACTGAAACAGGTTTCCCTCAAGAATTTCCCTGTATTTAGTGCCATCCATCCATCATTCCTTCAATTCTGACCAGTTTCCCAGTCCCTGCCGATTAAAAACATGGTGTTCTCGGGGTGATCAGAGGTGTTGGGTTTGTGCCAGACATAGCGTTTTCCTTGATGGCCAAAAAGCTCAATTTTACTCTCATCTGACCAGTACCTTCTTCCATATGTTTGGGGAGTCTCCCTTTTGGTGAACACCAAACGTATTTGCATATTTTTTTCTTTAAGCAATGGCTTTTTTCTGGCCACTCTTCCATAAAGCCCAGCTATGTGGAGTGTACGGCTTCAAGTGGTCCTATGGACAGATACTCCAATCTCCGCTGTGGAGCTTTGCAGCTCCTTCAGGGTTATCTTTGGTCTCTTTGTTGCCTCTCTGATTAATGCCCTCCTTGCCTGGTTTTGGTGGGCGGCCCTCTCTTGGCATGTTTGTTGTGGTGCTATATTCTTTCCATTTTTTTTAGAATGGATTTAATTGTGCTCCGTGGGATGTTCAAAGTTTCTGATATTTTTTTATAACCCAACCCTGATCTGTACTTCTCCAGAACCTTGTCCCTGACCTGTTTGGAGAGCTCCTTGGTCTTCATGGTGCCGCTTGCCTGGTGGTGCCCCTTGCTTAGTGGTGTTGCAGACTCTGGGGCCTTTCAGAACAGGTATATATACTGAGCTCATGTGACACTTAGATTTCACACAGGTGGACTTTATGTAACTAATTATGTGACTTCTGAAGGTAATTGGTGGCACCAGATCTTATTTAGGGGCTTCATAGCAACGGGGCTGAATACATATGCACACACCGCCTTTTAGTTTTTTTGTTGACTTGTTTTTTTATAACACATTTTTCCCCCCCATTTCACTTCATCAATTTGGACTATTTTGTGTATGTCCATTGCATGAAATCCAAAGAAAAATCAATTTAAATTACAGGTTGTCACACAACAAAATAGGAAAAACGCCAAAGGGGATGAATACTTTTTCAAGGCACAAATATTAGGGTTATCATTATAACAATTAGCTAAAGTCACCTTTGTACATTTCAGTACTTTTAATTCCCTTTATTGGTGAAACACAATTCATCAATGGTGTTGAGACATACAGAGACAGCTTCAAGAAAATATATTATTGACAAAAGTTGTGGAAAAACTAATAACAGGGTTTGGAGAACGTTTTCAAATAGACCCAGACCATCCGTATTAAATCAGTGATACATCTTAAGTACAATATTGGTTTGGATCTAACCATCGTAATTTCCTAGCTCCTTGTCCTGGAAACATTATTTAATTATTAGGGAAATGTACAAATGGATCAGAGAAAATTATGTCTGGATTCTCTCTGCATTGATAGAACAATGTGCACCTCTAAATAATAGCCTATAACAAATAACATTACTTCATAAAGGTTGATAACTACTTTTATGAATATTGGGAAATGTGTATTTTGGGATATCTTATTCAAATATGTATAAAGATGACGCCAGCAGTCGTTTTCCAATTCATTGTAAAGATGAGAACTTCATCTTACGATCTCAAACCACTGTAATCCCTTCCCACAAGTTCTTGAAATGAAGACCCCAAATCTGTTCAACACCACATTACCTCTTGAAATTTGGCCCCTGAGGGAATTTCTCATTGATGCTCCAATTATTTTCCTGATGCTGGAAAATAACAGTTGAGAACACTGACTGCTTCCAAAACATAACTGGCCCTATTCGCCTGCCCAGGTCAAGAGCGATGCTTTGTTTACCCACCAAGTTCCATCTTTCCAAAAACAGTATATCTATCTATCCAGGGGCATAGTCCTGATCAACTGGCATTGGGGATTCAAGAGGAACAACAAATGCAAAAAGCTCTATAGAAATAAATATAAAGACACTTTTAAACAACATTGTTCCATCGCTTCACAAACACAAACAACAATAGCTCACACAGCAACATTTAACATAATGCAATATATTCAGTTCCCCTATTGGTGGGACAATAAAACTACCATATTAAGTGAACTAAAACAACACTGAAGAGCAGATTAACATGTTGCCATTTTAAAATGTTGGCATGAACGTGGATGAACAAATAATGCCAGTGTTTGTCGTCCCTTTTCAATCATTACAGTATGTTGCTGTATTGTGGAATAGTTCAATGTGGAATGTTTATGAAACTATCTTACCAAATCTAAGTTTAATGGCTGCGGGTTTAGTAACCTCTACAGCCATATATTTATTTAAATACATGGCTCTGGTGACCTCTATCCATAGAAGAGTCAGACTAAATGACACTTTAAACACAGATCACCCACAGAGGTTGTCCTAAATCGAAGTGACCAAAATGAAGTAGTAGTGAATGGACCAATACCAGACATCCATTTCTGCATGTGTTATTCAGTAGTAGAGCATCTGAAGGTTTAAAAAATATATACACGACAAATATAACAGTTTTGATGATGATGTTGGTAGGCTGACCAAGATAAAGTACTTTATGCAAAACCTCCTCATGCAAGGCACTGTAAAGGAACATAACATTGCTTTCCAGCAAATAAACACATACAGGATTCACAAATAGATGACTAAAACCAGAACTACACCTCAACCTGTTCCTTTTGAGCACACATTGACAACGCTACAGCTTTTAAAAACTCCCTCATGTTTGGTAGTCTTTGGGATTGAAATATAGGCCTAAGCCTGAATATTTGGTCCAGATTGGAGGATTTTGCTTCCCTGTTGCTCATACTGGAGTTTGACAGATTGCAGAATGAGAACAGAACAGTTAAGATTGTTGATATTTCTGTACAGGAAAGGTGACCCTACTGAAAACCCAAGGCATGTGCAACACCAACTGAGAATCAATTACAGGGGGCGTATTAGATATACCATAAATATTTACACAACACATAGCCAGTTAAAGATTAATGTCACAGTATGTAAATCCCAAACTCCATTCTCCACTTAGCCCTTCCCTTTTCTACAGGACTATGCATTTCCCCACTTCCCTTTTCAGTACATCTCACTGACTGGACCAGCTGATTAAGTCAAATATTTTACAGTAAAAACAATACAGCCCTGCTGCTCTGGAAGCTGCAACCCTGGGGTGACACTGTGGACTGGGGGAGATCACCACTGGTTAGAGGCTAGCAGAAAAAGCAGGAGGAGGAAGAGAAGTGCTGGGTGGTCTAGAACTTGGTGCTGTGGCTGAAGCTGTCCGACATGATGATGTTCTTGTAGAAGTTGTCAGAGCGCGCCGAGCAGTAACCTTTGACCTTGTCAATGACTTGGTGCACTGGGATGATGGAGGAGGAGGAAGAGGAGGCCTCACCATCCGAGGAGACACTTTTAAGATTGGTCTGGTTGGAGTAACCTTTACCTGTCCAAAGGTGAGGAGAGATAATGTCAAGGTTCAGAAACAACACACTGATCTTTGTGCTCTTTAACAATAGTGGACAGTACATTTCATTATTTTCTTTCCTTAAACTCACAATGACACAAAACTAATGGCAAAAGACATTTGAAAAATAAGCAAGTGAAAACCACATCACTGAACACATACACAAAGTAGATCTTTAGGCTTAGATTCAATCAGATCAAGTGCTGACCGGCGATAGCAGACACCTGATGAGCAGATGTTTTGGCTGTGTCGGAGGTTGAACTGTGTTGGAGCTGTCAAATCGGTGAGCAGCTGCTCTTGCGATCACTGTCACGAAGCCACGCCCGCCCACTCGCGGTAGAAGTTCAGAACAAGAAAGTGTATGCTATATAGAAATAATTTGTCTCAAATTGAAAAATCATTAAACTCATTTATAAGGATTTCTATCAGCCTTATCAAGGTGTAGATTACATTTCATATTTCAGTGTTCGAACTTGTAAACAAGGCTGCGTGAGATTTCTCTTAACGCAACTCCGTGCAGCCAATGGCAATGTCCTCTTTAGGTATAATGCCTGGAGCCGGTTGTGGATTTGACAGCTCTAATGCAGTTCTACCTCCGACACCATCAAAACATCAGTTATGCGGATGTTGGCCAAAGCAGATCTGATTGAATTGGGCCCTAAATCTATATACAATGATTGTGTATATATGATTGTAGGTTGAATATGTGGCACTCATTTTAAACAATTCTAATGCATAGGCTTTGCAAAGATGATTTGCCTGTGTTTTCCTGTAACACAGCATGTTTCTTTAGCTTAGAAAATGTTTCAAGTTTAGGTTTATGTCTAGTTATTGTTTAAATGGAGTCCCAATATTTTCTGAGCGACAATTCTCATGCATCTCTGCATTCTTGTAGAATTCATTCCTATACATGCATGCACATTCAAACAATCTTGAAATTCAACCACACACAACGGACAACTACACACATCCGTGTATCTTTCCAACATGTTTGAACCGTTTTCATCTGTTTTTATCTTATTCTTGTTTTGTTTGCCAAGTGATAATACATTTGGGTTGGTCTTTGACATTTGATGATGTCAGGGCTAAAACATCCATTGCAGTTTTGAATAGAATGACTTGAGTGGGTCAATTAAGCACAGAACACAGGCTATGCAAAGCCTTTGGCATCTTTAGTAACAGAACCGCTGGTCGCCTACTCACCTCCTCACTCCTGACACGATATGTATGTTTATTTTCAGTTTGAGCGATAAACAGCTATAATCACGATCACATATTAATCACTGGTTATTCATGAAATGGCATCCTCACTTTGATCCTACAAAACAGTTATTTCACCAAACCAGTAATCAACTTATCTCATACACTCATTAGTCCTCACATTGCACATGTGTTCTTGATGAGGTAATGTAAGGTCATCCTTAAAGTGTGTACACTGAACCCATCCTATTACTCCTTAAAGTGTGTCCACAATAAAACCAAGTTTATTCTGCTAAGTCCCTGAGCTGCTATGTCAAGTAAGGTATTGGAGGACACCTCGTTGGCAGCTTCACGCACGATTCTCACCCACTGCTTTATAGGCTCTGTCAGACTAGATTAGTCCACTAGCCGGGGGATGCCATTAATCATTGGATCAGTCCAATATGACAACATCACAGAGTAAATTGCAGATTATCTCACCAAGGCACACATCTGGAAGCAATAGGATAGTGTACTGCACGCCTGACACGGATGCACAATGATTTTCTCTTGACAAATTATCTTTCACATTACCTGAGATATCCGTGAAATGAAGATAATAAATCATCTTATTATCACACGGTCTGTGTATACACATGTAATAAGGCACAAACATCATGCTTGAATTGTGCATTGTGTTGTAAAGTATAGGTGAGGGTGATAGCACTATCTCCATTCAATGGGTCAGCGATGCACACACACACACACACGTCTACAATTTTCCATGTGACAGTTGAATGCTGAAATGCAAGCTGTGTGTTTTACTGTGGTATCATTGCTGCTAGCAGAAAACAGAGGCATCCTAGGGGAGCAGAATTAGTGTGGTATGAGTGAGTGAGACTGACATCCAGAACCACTGAGAAGAAGGCAAAGCAGCTCCTCTGCCAAACTCTCTTATTGGTCAGATGATATTACTACAACTGTATTTATATTACTTCATGTCCATGTTTAAACCAAGTTAAACATGAATGTTATTAAGTTGTTATAGCATATTATCTTTGATTCAAATCTCGAAATGTTTTTCAATGACTTTAGAGAGAACAATGGCAGAATAGAGGTCTTTGTCATACAGGGTCTTCATGTCACCATTCAGTCTGGATTCAATCTAACTATCAAAGGAAGCATTTGGCATCGAAACTAAACGCACATATGCCAATTTTTGTGTTAATGTCAACACAATATTTCTGTTTTAAACGGTAAAATTTGTTATTGTTCTGTGAGACACACCAGTGTTAAGGAAAAGTGCAACCGCCAGCTGTTAGGTTGAATCCAGGCCTTCATGTTCAAAAGGCGAAAGGCCAATAACACAACATTACATCACACTGTAAGGAAGCATGGAGTCAGGCTAGCTTTGATGCAGTTCAGTTTACCTCAGGAGGTTTTCCTTCGTGCTATTGGTGGGCTACATCTACACACCACAAACATAAATACATACAGGAGATCAGCCACCATGTAGCCCAGGAATAACTATTGTACACTAAAAGCAAGAAAATAAAAGTTTCACACAGTCCTTGTAGACATACAGTGAGGGAAAAAAGTATTTGATCCCCTGCTGATTTTGTACGTTTGCCCACTGACAAAGAAATTATCAGTCTATAATTTTAATGGTAGGTTTATTTGAACAGTGAGACACAGAATAACAACAAAAAAATCCAGAAAAACGCATGTCAAAAATGTTATAAAATGATTTGCATTTTAATGAGGGAAATAAGTATTTGACCCCTCTGCAAAACATGACTTAGTACTTGGTGGCAAAACCCTTGTTGGCAATCACAGAGGTCAGACGTTTCTTGTAGTTGGCCAAGCAGGTTTGCACACATCTCAGGAGGGATTTTGTCCCACTCCTCTTTGCAGATCTCCTCCAAGTCATTAAGGTTTCGAGGCTGACGTTTGGCAATGTAACGGCTGTTGTAGGAGAGAGAGGACCAAGGCGCAGTGGGATGCGTGTTCATCATATCATTTAATGAATAAAGATGACACGAAACAAAACAATAAACAAAGAACGACAGGTGACAGTTTCACAGGCTACAATAATCACTAGCAGTGCAAAATACAACTACGCACAAAATCCCCAGGTGAAAACAAGCATCTAATATATGACTCCCAATCAGGAACAACGACGTACAGCTGTTCCTGATCGGGAGCCACACAAACCACACAGAAATAGACAGACTAGAAAACCATAGAAAACTAACACTAGAACAATTACTCAAACCCCAGACTACATAAACCAAACACCCCTTAAATAACACACACAACCCGAACCATATGAAACAAATATCCCTGTGCCACGTCCTGACCAAATATAATACAATTACTCCCTCTGCAGGTCAGGACGTGACAGGCAACTCAAACCTTCAGCTCCCTTCACAGATTTTCTATGGGATTAAGGTCTGGAGACTGGCTAGGCCACTCCGGGACCTTAATGTGCTTCTTCTTGAGCCACTCCTTTGTTGCCTTGGCCGTGTGTTTTGGGTCATTGTCATGCTGGAATACCCATCCACGACCCATTTTCAATGCCCTGGCTGAGGGAAGGAGGTTCTCACCCAAGATTTGACGGTACATGGCCGTCCATCGTCCCTTTGATGCGGTGAAGTTGTCCTGTCCCCTTAGCAGAAAAACACCCCCAAAGCATAATGTTTCCACCTCCATGTTTGACGGTGGGGATGGTGTTCTTGGGGTCATAGGCAGCATTCCTCCTCCTCCAAACACGGCGAGTTGAGTTGATGCCAAAGAGCTCCATTTTGGTCTCATCTGACCACAACACTTTCACCCAGTTGTCCTCTGATTCATTCAAATGTTCATTGGCAAACTTCAGACGAGCATGTATATGTGCTTTCTTGAGCAGGGGGACCTTGCGGGCGCTGCAGGATTTCAGTCCTTCACGGCGTAGTGTGTTACCAATTGTTTTCTTGGTGACTATGGTCCCAGCTGCCTTGAGATCATTGACAAGATCCTCCTGTGTAGTTCTGGGCTGATTCCTCACCGTTCTCATGATCATTGCAACTCCACGAGGTGAGATCTTGCATGGAGCCCCAGGCCGAGGGAGATTGACAGTTCTTTTGTGTTTCTTCCATTTGCGAATAATCGCACCAACTGTTGTCACCTTCTCACCAAGCTGCTTGGTGATGGTATTGTAGCCCACTCCAGCCTTGTGTAGGTCTACAATCTTGTCCCTGACATCCTTGGAGAGCTCTTTGGTCTTGGCCATGGTGGAGAGTTTGGAATCTGATTGATTGCTTCTGTGGACAGGTGTCTTTTCTACAGGTAACAAATTGAGATTAGGAGCACTCCCTTTAAGAGTATGCTCCTAATCTCAGCTCGTTACCTGTATAAAAGACACCTGGGAGCCAGAAATCTTTCTGATTGAGAGGGGGTCAAATACTTATTTCCCTCATTAAAATGCAAATCAATTTATAACATTTTTCACATGCGGTTTTCTGGATTTTTTGTTGTTATTCTCTCTCTCACTGTTCAAATAAACCTACCATTAAAATTATAGACTGATCATTTCTTTGTCAGTGGGCAAACGTACAAAATCAGCAGGGGATCAAATACTTTTTTCCCTCACTGTACAGTACCGGTCAAAAGTTTGGACACACCTACTCATTCAAGGATTTTTCTTTATTTTACTATTTTCTACATTGCAAAATAATAGTGAAAACATCAAAACTATGAAATAACAAATATGGAATCATGTAGCAACCAAAAAAGTGTTAAACAAATCAAAATATATTTTATATTTGAGATTCTTCAAAGTAGCCAACCTTTACCTTGATGACAGCTTTGCATATCCTTGGATCTTCACTATTATTCTACAATGAAAATGGTAAAATTGTAAAAAAAAATGTAAAAATAAAGAAAATGAGTAGGCGTGTCCAAACTTTTGACTGGTACTGTATATTCTTTGGTGAATAAAATTGAAGGGGAGAAAAAGTAATGTAAAGTATCCTTCTTTTCATAACTACAAAAAGTAAACTTTGGTATGAACAAAATGTGGTTCAATGAAACAGACCAACTGAAAGTAAACAAACAGCTGTGTGTGGCTCAATATTAGACCCTCCCATAGTGTCTTACCTGCATTACTGTTGCGCTTTGCAAAGGGGTTTAGAGTTGCTTTGGCCTTGGAAGTCCAGTTTGCTGTACTAGAGCCAAAAGAGCTGGAGGACAGGGACTTCCCCACCGTGTCTGAGCTGACCTTCTTGGTGTTGTTAGTGGCCGTCTTGCTCCAGTCTGCCAGGCAACAAGAAACATTTCACACATACTTATTCAGGCAAAATTAACAGTGAAGTGATCTTTGTTACTTCAGGGTTTTATGGAGTTTCTGTGTATCATATTTGATTGCGTATAAAGCTAAGACCTCTCAGGTTTTATACTTTAATAACCATTTTTCTTTGTTACTGTGAGTCCACAGGGCACTTTTACTGGACTCCTGTGCAGATATGCACTAGCTTATATTCCAGTGACTTTCACTTCAATAGGAATTCTATTAACATTAGACAAGATTCAATATAAAATGTCAACTGAAAATATTTTAACAAGATTTTTAGCTTATATTCTTTATCACAATCATATAGCAAGTATGCTATATGCTTAGCATTGCTTAGCAATGTACAAGTACAGCAACTTCACCCCTCTCATAATAAAACCTGTTATGATAGTAGTGTTCTGAATATCAGGCCAGATATTTTCCCTGAAAGGGAGAAGTCTCTTTGTTGTCTGTTTTTTGTTAGATCTTTACCTGAGTTGTCTGCCAGGCGGAATCTGCCACAACACAAGTATCTCCTCCACTGTTTCTGGACATTCTCTTTCAGTGCACAGTGGAATATGAAGATGAATAAACCTGTTAGCCATAAAATAACAATGGAGGAAAAGGCTGTTTAATAACAAGGAAGATGACGGAGAGGACAAATAAAAGAGAGCAAGTTTGGTTCGTCTTTCAGTTGCCAGATGTTGTACAAATGAGACCTCTGGTGGAACAAATAGTATATGACATGACAATGAGGAGATGACTTATTATTGGTACCCACAGGAGGCTGCTGAGGGGAGGACAGCTCATAATAATGTCTGGAACGGAGCTAATAGAATGGCATTATGAATTCGATACCATTTCACCTATTCCGCTCCAGGCATTACCACGAGCCCGTCCTCCCCAATTAAGGTGCCACCAACCTCCCTTTGGTCTTAACATATAATACATTAGAGACCTGCTTCGTATAAGAGTTTAAAAATAAACAAAATACGCCTTTGATCCAAACATTCACATATTAGTAACCAATACTACTGTGTATTTTCCTTTAGGGTGCACAGCGCACCATAGGGTGGCCCTGTACCTTGCAGTGAGTTGAAGATGGAGAAGAGGTACATGAAGGCCAGGTTGACGGGTCCCCAGGCGAAGAAGGCGAAGCCCCAGGTCATGCCCAGGAGGAAGGTGAGACTGATGACGCTCCTCAGGTTCCTCAGCACCTCCTCACGCAGCGTGCGGTTGCTGCGCTTCCCGTTACGACCGCAGATCTGGATCATAACCACGATGAACATGGCGACATTCAGGAGGAAGATGACACAGAAGTAGCCCACACACGTTACATAGAACACCACATGGCTCCGGATCCAACAGCTGGGAGGAGAGGAGGAGGAAGAGGGAAGGAGGAAGGGGCCAGGAGAGGAGACATTAGTCAAAATGTTTGCCGTTGGTTAACTTGCATGTTTTGGATGGAAGGCTGGGCCAATATCACATATATTACATTCATTATGCACTATAATACATAGTCCTGGTCCTATGACTGACATATGGGAAGACATAAACTTGGATTACTCAAGTCTGACTCCATCTGCATACAGAATGTCATGTTTTCTATCCTATCTCTTGAACTTGATGCAGGACTTACAATTCAGAAGAGCCTTGTCCAGTCTCCCCCTTCCCATACTCCATTTTCCCATAGGAGTTTTTGTCAATAGCTACCACTGTAGCAACTATCGCAGCAGGCAGACCTGGAAGTGAGACATGGGGGGAAATTATATATTTTTAACATTCAGGTATATGCAGGGTTGCAAAGAGAGGGTATATTACTGGTAACTTTCAAAGTTCACCAGTAAACTACCAGAATTTTGGTAACTTTCAATTGTAATTTTTGGGGTACTTCAGATTATAACAGGTTTCTGTAATTATCTCTGGACATCTTGTTTAAAATAATTAAATAAGATTATTTGAAAATAAAACAAATTGAATGACAAAGCTGTAAAACATTATTCTAGATATAAACCATCAACTAAGTGAATACCATTGGTGTTTAATATGAGGATTTCAGCATGAAATATCCTTCTTTCTTTTTTTTACACACTTTTACTCATTTTATAATGTCAATATGTCTTTGTTGTAAATATTTTATCACCAAATTGGTGGCAGTGAAAAAAGTAAATTGTTGGAATTCTGTAAACTGGCCGTTGGGGTGGGCTTGTTGTGGGATGTGGTATTTGGGGTGGGCTTGATGGACTTGGTGTGGGATGTGGTATTTGGGGTGGGCTTGGGGTGGGATGTGGTAATTGGGGTGGGCTTGGTGTGGGATGTGGTATTTGGGGTGGGCTTGGCGTGGGATGTGGTGTGGGATTTGGTGTGGGCTTGGTGTGGGCTTGGTGTGGGATGTGGTATTTGGGGTGGGCTCGGGGTGGGATGTGGTATTTGGGGTGGGCTTGGTGTGGGATGTGGTATTTGGGGTGGGCTTGGTGTGGGATGTTAGTATTTGGGGTGGGCTTGGTGTGGGATGTGGCATTTGGGGGTTCGTGGATGGCTTTTGACCATTTATTTGGATTCCTCACATCTTAATTATTGTTAAAAAGAGGTTTGGTACATTTTGGATATTGGGTTCTACATTTATTGAATATTAAATGAATCCTATAAATTGAAACGACCAATCTGGGTTCAATTGTCTTTCAACAAAATTATGTTTCAGGAATTATAATCTTATCTGTTTCTAACTATAGAAACCGTTTCAGAACAATCTGAGATGGTGGGTGTTGAAATCCTCTTTCTTGTGCTTTTTGAGGTGGAATGACTCGTTGATTAGATGCGTTTTTCATTAATTAAGCTATTTTCAAGAATACATTACTAAAGTTACCATAGATTGCCATAGATTACCTGTTAATTAAAAACATTTGAGACAGTTCTGGCAACTTTGGGAAATTACCGGTAGTTTTGCAACCCTAGGTACAAACTAAGTTTGAAATTCAGTGTATAGCGAGAATAATGCATACCATGCATTTGCATTTTAATAGGAATTTGGTCTATGACATAGCCAGCATACTGCATAGTAATTAGTTTATCCAACTTTAGTGCCACTTACCCCAGCCGACGATGCAGAACTTGAGAATGTACCTCCGAATGTAGGTGTTGAAAACTTTGACCAGGGCGATGTACATGTGGATGGACTCAAGGCCCATCCAGGTGAAGGATGTGAGCAGGAAGAAGTGGAGGAAGACGGCCACGGCTACACACAGGCCCTCCATTTCGAAGGAGGCCAGCCAGCCATCCAATAGGAACACCATGTTGAGGAAGAGCAGTGACGTGCTCAGGTTCATCAGGATCTTGGACGGGTAGTCACGACGCAACTTCCTGTAGAGAGGACAGACACTGTCTGACTACTACAGTTCTGGTTGTCTTTCTTATAATATCATGGCCAATAACTAGGATCAATAGTCCACCTGACGTAGACAGGAAGAATTCATAAGACTAGTTATAGGAGTATTTCCTGGTCACATGTTGGAGTTGTCCAAAATGACAATATACTCACTCAAAGGCGATATAAGTCAGAAGCGTTACAGCAGAGAAGATGGCCGATATGCCACAGCCGATGTAGGTGATGAAGGTAAGAATCTTGGTGTTTTTCTCATCAATCTGTGCAGCGGATCCAGAGATATCCTTCACAGAGAATAAGGAAAATAAAAGTATTCACCAAACAAGCAAGTCAAGTTCGACTTGCAAGCTATACTTCCAAGTTATACTGTAAGATTCATACTATACAAGGACAAACTGCTGGTTTAAATGAATCAGAGAGTCACAATTATAAGGGGAAAGAGTCTCCAACTGCTTTAATGTGAACACAAGTCTTACCATTAGGATGCCAAAGTGTGTGAGATGGTCACAGAGGCAGATAGTCTTGTTTCCATTGGACATGGGACTAACCCTGCAGCCTTTACTATTCCAGCCACCTGAACCATCTTGTGGAGACAAAGACAAACTATATAGTATATTCTACAATTGTAAGGCTTTAACTTAAATTGAGATTGACATACTCTGAGTGTACAAAACATTGTGCTCTTTCCATGACATAGACTGACCAGGTGAATCTAGGTGAAAGCTATGATCTCTTACTGATGTCACTTGTTAAATCCACTTGAATCAGTGAAGGGGAGGAGACAGGTTAATGAAGGATTTTTAAGCCTTGAGATAATTGAGATATGGATTGTGTATGTGTGCCATTCAGAGGGTGAATGGGCAAGACAAAATATTTAATTGCCTTTCAGTGAGTTATGGTAGTAGGTGCCAGGCGCACCGGTTTGTGTCAAGAACTGCAACACTGATGGGTTTTTCACACTACACTAACAGTTTCCAGGTTGTATCAAGAATGGTCCACCACCCAAAGGACATCCAGCCAACTTGACACAACTGTGGGAAGCATTGGAGTCACCATGGGCCAGCATCCCTGTGGAACGCTTTCGACACTTTGTAAAGTCTATCCCCAACGAATTGAGGCTGTTCTGAGGGCAAAAGTGGGTGCAACTCAATATTAGGAACGTGTTCTTAATGTTTTGTACACTTAGTGTATATTTCAACAAGCAAAATATTAGGGTTTTTTCCGACTTACTTTTCATGGTAAAATCCCAGAACATGCAGGTTGGCTTTGGCTTTGGCTGAAAGACACAATCACTGTCTGATTACAGGTAGACGTTCCAGGTGTTAATTTGTATTGTACTTACGACTTTAACTGTTGAACTACGATCAGGCATCAACAATCATCAACTGAGTGGTTACAGACAAAATGTTTTTACCTAAGTGGAATGAGAAAAGAAGAAGAGAGGGAGGACAAAAAGTAAAAAACAGGGGGACTGGAAGGAAGCAAAGAGAGGAGAAAGGAACAGATTATATGAAGTTTATTTCCAAAATGCTATTTTTTCACATTTGTGTTTTTTCATCCAAATGATTGCTTATGAGTACCTTTATGTGTGTGTAAAGTATTACTGTTCTCAGATGTATAATTCCTAGATTTGAAATGTGTATGAATTTATTTTAAAAAAATTGAAACGTCATATATATCCATTGTTTAGCTGTAACGGAATGTTCGTATCCTGTATATTTGACTGTGAGATGTGGTTGTCTCACATAGCTTTCTTAAGATGAATGCACCTACTGTAAGTCGCTCTGGATAAGAGCATCTGCTAAATGACTAAAATGTCAAATGTAAATGTTTTGCATACAGCTCTCATATTACTGTATTGAAATGGTTTAAATATTGATGTCAAAAATGTATCATTTGCACAGTTCTTTATTAAAAATGTAGTTATTTGTTACATTTGACTGTGCAAAGCCTAGCAGTACTACTTATTTCTCTGAGAGTGAGGAGGCATTTCGCCCCCAAAAATATTATTTGTCTCTCTGAAATGAAACCATCAAGTGATAGATTTTAAACAAATAAGTTACATACGTCATTAAACACCCCCATGCCATGATTAGCTAGTGAAAAAACACCAATGTTTTTAAGAATTTCCTTAAACAATAAAAGCTAATTTACCAACATTTCTGAAAATGGATATATCATTTTGGAATGAAACTCTTCATATAGAGGTGAGAGGAGGAGGGCGGGTCGACTACCTGGTAGTTCAGGTGTAATATCTCAATCTCCACGGGATCCTGCAGGTTACTGATGGTGTAATTGCCCACACTGCTGGCCACAACATAGCTGTTAAGAGACAACCCGTCCTGTTTATCCTGAGAATGATAAAAGAAAAGTTTGATTTCGAAATATAAACACATAACACTCAAAACTATAGATTCACATACCAGGCATATGAATTACCATGCATTAGTAGGAAACAAGAAAATAAATCACAACACACTAAGCAGACACACCAGATGTATTGAATTGCATCAAAAAGAGGTATAAACCTGAAAATATCACTCAAATCTATAGAGTCACATACCAGACACATGAGTTACCATCCATGAAAAGTATGCGTGAGAAAAGAAAACATATTGTTATATGCTGAAAATACACTAAATCAGATACATTCCACCAAAAAGAGGTATAAACCTGGAATAGTCCTATCTTGCTGAAGAACATGAAGTTAATCCTGGAGATGGCAGCGGTCTCAGCGTCGGTTAGGTTTTTGAGCAAAGTAGCTGGCAGTGTGACCTGAGCCAGGGGATTCAGCTGATTAGACTCAAAGTCAATCTGGTGGGAGAGAAGTTAGTTAGACCATTGACTTTGCCATTAACAATTTGAATTTGATTATCCAACGTAGACAGAGGTATGCTGATTATTATGCTGATTATATAATGAGTCCCCTGCTGTGCCATCTGGAGGTCACTTCCAAACCTCTGTGGTGGACAGGTGGCTTATGACTAAAGTGTGCCCATTCTGCTGGCACAGCATTGGCACAGCATTGGCACGTATGGCAGGGGCATAGGGTAAAACACATGAAACCGAGCGTGAGGGAAGGCTGTGGTGGACTTGACGTTAGTCAGCTGTATCATGTTCGCTTAACTCTACGATCCTTGCAGAATGATAAATGACAGGACTCCCACTCCGTCCATGCGCGTCACAAGGTTGCGAGTGTGTTGTGGCTACAGAAAAAACTCTTAACGACTTAAACAAACACACATCCTGCCATTTATGTTAAATGGACTCAACAGGCCTGATGGGTTGTGAGTCACCTTTAACACACAACTAGAGTTTCCACGGGAAGGCTTTCCTGGAAGCCCTGCCTGACTGGTAGGACTGGCTCACACACACAGTAGGAGCGAGGCATAACATACCCTATTTACTCTCAAGGCACATTGACTGTGAATGAAACAACAACCTCAGCTCTCATCTTGGCAAGTATGTATGTTATGAACAGTCCCTGCATATATAGTACCACACCGCCCAGTACAGTACAGTGCAGCAGATAATAGTGATTTCTGTATAACACTTCTGTATATCACTGACCCTAACTGTCCGTACCTGGAGGTCTGTGGTGTTGGGCTGTATGAAGGCACTGAAGGAGGTCCCGTTGAACTTGCCATGGTTCAGTGTTGAGATGCCCAGAGCCAGATTTTTAGAGGTGATGCTCACTGAAGGCCCATCAAACTCTAACTTCTGAACCAGCTCATCTACCGTCTTCAATGTCCTACACGCAGATAGAGAGTTATCATACTAATGGACTGGATAGTGACTTTCACTAGGGTCTCACAGTGCTTTACTTTGGTAGAAAGAGACCACACAAAGTCAACATACAGTACATCTACCTGGGAGATATAGTCATAACTCATTTATGCTTACTCCCAGCATGCTGGACACAGTAAGAGGTGGGTTCTGAGGAGAGGAGAGACAGCGGCAGTGGGAGCAGACAGGGGGAAGACGAGGAGACGGTATCTTACCTCTCTGAGGCTACAGCCAGGGCTGACACAGAGCTGGTCATCACGTTGGAGATGATGTTCAATACGGTGGTGGCCAGAGTGGTGTTGATCTTGGCCACGTTGACCAGCTCCTTCACTTTGTCCACCACCTTGGACACCTCGTCTGTGGAGAGCTCGTTGTTGGTGATGTCAGCAAGCTGGTCGGCAACTTCAGCAGCGTTCTCTGTTTGGGGAAAGTTAGGCAGAGAGATAAACAACTAGATGAGGGCTGTCGATAGATAATCATTATTAGTTGTCTGCTGACTGTCCACGCTCTGCCATGGTGAGGCTGTAAACACGTTTTTATCTCTAAAACCGCATCTCAGGGGGCATCTCTGTCCCTCTATCGTGTTGAGATCAAATATATCTCAAGTATTCATTCTTGCAGCTGTTTTGATTCTATCTGCTGTGGAATCATTAAAGTGATTTAAGATGTCGGTGGCCTACCTGCCGAAACATTGATGGAATCGATATCAGTGCAATTACTGAGGTCTGGGGCGCCCCAAAACGCTGTGTAATTCAGGGGGCTGATCACACTGGGGACAAATCAACACAAAATCAGATCTAGTATTTTAGATTGATCCAAGATGAATTACCTCAAACAAGTTCATGCATACAATGTCAGCATATCAATAGTTTGACATAGTTTGATATAGTGAACGTGTCAGTCTCACCATGTTCTGGATGTGTTCTGGTCTTTGTTGGGGAAACAGGGGACATACTGAGTGACCGTTGGTCTGCTCTCTGGCCAGATATAATGGAGGGGAGTTTCCTCCGGGCAGTTCTCTGAATGGGAGAGAGAAAACCATGCAACTTTAAAATGTTAATACCGCACATCAGCAATATATTAATGTCCAATGACTACAAGAGGAAGTTGGGAAACGTTACAGGAATTCACATTTCAAACCTAATCAAATTAGGAGGTGCTTTAGAGCCGATGTGCGACTGCGCACCATAAATTCAATTTTTTTTCTCTGGGCTGTGGGAGTGTCATGTTTTTTCCACAGTCACTTTCTGCAGTAAGAAGAGAGGCATTGAAATGATTAAAGCGGGTCTGGGTGAGATCATGTCCTACCGACAGACTGCACGGCGACAGATTCTAGTTCCAGTCCATTGCCAATGTTAGCGCTGCTTCCCACCACCCTGGTGGAGATGGCTACTTCTCCCAGGGTCACATTGGTAGAGGTCTGATAGACCAGCAGGGCCTGGCAAGTGTATCTGGAGGGGGAAGAGGATGAGGGAGAGGAGGAGGGAGTAGGAAGAGGAGGAGCGATGGAAGTGGAGGAGGGGTGGGGAAGAAGGAAGAGGAGGAGCGGTGGGGAAGAGGAGGAGGAGGAGGGGTGGGGAAGAAAGAAGAGGAGGATGGAAGGAAGAGGAGGAGGGGTGGGGAAGAAGGAAGAGGAGGATGGAAGGAAGGAAGGAAGAGGAGGAGGGGTGGGGAAGAAGGAAGAGGGGTGGGGAAGAAGGAAGAGGAGGAGGGGTGGGGAAGAAGGAAGAGGGGTGGGGAAGAACGAAGAGGAGGAGGGGTGGGGAAGGAAGAGGGGTGGGGAAGAAGGAAGAGGGGTGGGGAAGAAGGAAGAGGGGTGGGGAAGAAAAAAGAGGAGGAGGGGTGGGGAAGGAAGAGGGGTGGGGAAGAAGGAAGAGGGGTGGGGAAGAAGGAAGAGGGGTGGGGAAGAAGGAAGAGGAGGAGGGGTGGGGAAGAAGGAATAGCGGTGGGGAAGAAGGAAGAAGAGGAGGGGTGGGGAAGAAGGAAGAGGAGGAGGAGTAGCAGGAGACTTAACACACATGGAAAGGCAGGCCTAATGAATTACTATAATTTTTTTGTCACGTGACGTGGTCAGGAAAAACTCCGATCCTTCCCTACTACAGTATACCATAGTAAAAATTGGCCTTACTGTTTACTGGCACTCCTCCTCTCACTTTTAGGCTGGATACTGGAAACAAGATGAACAAATTAGGGTGGACATCATTATTGACCTGTAATACAACTCTAAAGAATAATACATTTAATGGACATGGAAGTGCATTTTATGATGGTACAAATATCTAATTGCTTACCTGAAATTATCGACATAGACCACATGTGTCCAGTTTTGGAATGTTTGATTGAGCTGTTGATGAATCAGTAAATCAGTCAATTCAGTGAGTTCATCTGGTATTCTATCCATGCTTTGATCCAAGATGAATTGAACATGACAACAAGCCTTACCCATTGTGCAACAGTTTTCTCAACATCAGACTCTGTTAGTTTGGCCTCCTTGTCATTGACAACAAAGGAGATCCTGTAGAAAAGACCCTCTGCAATTGAAAAGCAGAAGAAAAAAAAATCTGTATTTGACACAGGTAATTTACAACACTTAATGGAACATTTGTCTGTGCTGCATAGCAGGAGTGCAGGGGTTGAGACAAAATTTAGTCATTTAAAATCCAATTTCATATGACAAATGATGTTGAAAGGCTGCTACTCCACAGATAAAACATGTGGGGGGAGTGTTTCATCAGGAAAAGGATAAATTAAAATATTCTGTTATCATCCTAGATGACACTTATCAAAATGGAACTAATGGCCATAGTGCATTGTATGACTGATGTGTATTCACGGGCCAAATGGGTGATTGTAAATGACAGCATATCAGCGGAGGCTGCTGAGGGGACGACGGCTCATAATAATGGCTGGAACATAGCAAATGGAATGGCATCAAACACATGGAAACCAAACCTTATTCCGCTCCAGACATTATCACGGGACCAACCTCCCCAGTTAAGGTGCCACCAACCTCCTGTGGAGCATATACTGTGTGGCACATCACTCTGTTTGATTGTGTTGGTGGTCTGCTGCTATGCCTCACAGCCATCACAAGATGGCTCCCAAGCCTCTCCTGTTGTTAGTGCTGAACTAGCTACAGTACGATGCTGTTTCTACTCCATGCCAAGACTGTTCTTAAGAGACTCCAGTGATTGCCGATCAGGAAGGAAGGCCACCTCAGAATGTTTTGAAGTATCCAAAATGTATGTGGTTTATCTTTGTTGACCAAGAGCGTTCGTTTCCTTTGATTTGCTATAGTATAGCAATAACAGATTGCATTTAGACGAGCAGTTATTTGCTCTAAAATCAAATGATAACAGCATTGGAAGTCTCCAAAGAAACAGGAATGATTGAAAACTTAAAATCACAAGAGGAGAGCTGCGCCCCCATGAGGGACGCCCCATCAGCCGAGCAGAGGCCACTATAGAGCTTAATGATTGGTAAACTACAGTACACGCCTATGTTAATGTTCTACGCCCCATCCAAAATCACAACACAACCTCAATCATCAACCTCCTCCAACAGGGCACCCCATTTTCACCAGATTAGATTTTCCCCTATCAACATACCACCACTACAACAGTAGCATTCAAAGCAGAAATTAGGTGGTCGAGAGGCTCTCTCTCTTTTTGTTTCTACATCTACGTTGTTATTGCAAAACATACTGTTCCCGGTTGAAAGTCCACACAGACATGATAAATGAAAGCGAGCTTTACATTGGCATGGGGCAATAACAGGGGTGCCCGCGGTGCCCGCTGAGGTCTGTGGGGTGGCGTGTGTGGTGGACACTGTGCCACTGCCTGCATTCACCCCTCTATGTGGAGTGGTAAGAGGCAAGTAGGGGCCCTTTGTGGCTACAAAAGACTGCTCATCCATGCCAATGACGGCTAGTGGATTGGGAGTTGTCTGTGTCTCGGTCTCTCGGTCTGTGTTGGTGTTCTGATTCACAGTCACATAGTTGCCAGGGCCCATACTGCTTACTAACGTGCTTGCAGCAATGGAGGGTGTGTGATCGATGAGGGTCGGTCCATGTTTACCACCCTGTGTGTCCTCACTGTGGTTGGCCCTCCAGGGGACTGATAAAGGGCCAGCCCCAGCAAGGTAAGTGTTTAGGGCCATAGGAGGCTGGCTGTTGGAGGTAGAGGTGGACTGGATATTTGGGAAAACAGTTGGCTGTTTGTTGGCAGTGGTGAGTTGTATGTTTGAAGCAGAAGAGGGGAGGATATTTCTGGTAACAGCGGTGGGCTGTATAATTGCAGCACTAATGGTGGGGTTACTGAAGGCAGCAGCAGTGAGCTGTGTGTCTGGGGCAGCGAGTGATACTGTGCTCTCTCTGCTCTCTCCATGCCAGGCCAGTGTTCCGTCAGTTCCAGCAGGCTGAGTGGGCTTTGATTGGCTGCCAATGAGTGTGGAGGATTGTTGGAATGCAGCCGTTGATCGGGTGGGCAGTGAGGCGCCAGCTCCCGAATCAGCCATGTTGGCTGCTCCGGCAGACAATGTCCCACTCAGAGGGGGGATATGGGTGGGAAGGGGAGTGGGGGTAGGGGTGGGGAGCAGCCTCTCCTCTCTAATACGAGGAGGGTTTGTTGTCATCGGTCTGTGGAATAAAAGGGCTTCAGAAGCGTCTGACATGAGCTGGTCTGCCCTGGAGGTCATGGTGGAGAGGGGCTTAGACACTGGGGTGTGTGTGTCTGTGTGAATCACACTGCCAAGACCACTGACCGGCCGTTTCCAGCCTAATTCATGCATGTAAGCATGCCGCTGGGGTTCATGGGTAACAACACTGCCATATTCTGATGCTGTGCTGCTGATGAGTGGCGTTGGCAGAGTCAGAGGACGAGAGGGGGCTAGCAGGGAGTAGAGGTGGAGGCTGGTCTGGGAGAGATATTCAGATCCATCATCATTGATGTGTGAGGTCCCATGGTGTCCAAGCTGGGCTACAGATGGCTCGCTCTGCGTGCTGGGGCGGAAGAGCGAGATCAGCGATGGAGAGGAGGACGAGCCACTTATGGGTGACATGTGGACTTTTTCTCCTTCCTGTCGAGCCGAGTGTCTCTCCATCCCATCTGCACTTTCCCATTCAGTAACCGTGGTGATTTTAAGCTGCTCTGGCAAGTCTGTCTCAGACAGGAGGTCAGAGCTGAGAGAGACCAAGCTGAACGTGGTGCGCAATGCATCCCTCCACTCCTGTCTGCTTGGGGAGATTGTATTAGGAGGTGAGGACTGAGAGAAAGTCCATTCGTCCGTCACGGTGGCTGGGAGGAGGGCCTGGTGGTGTAGTTGCTCTGTGATAGGAGTGACAGATAGATGGGATGTATGTGAAAAACCTCTCAGGTTAGAACTGAGTGGATTAAAGCCCTCCTGCCCCTCTAAGCTGCCCAACACACTGTCTGACACACTGCTCATATACGACGATGGCTCCAGAGCCAGAGGTGAATATAAACTGATCCCCTCATTCTGGCTACCTGACTCAGAGGCAATACTCTCACTGGGAACCATACCGTCCACAGGATGAGAGTTAGTCAAGAAGGAACTTAATTGATTCCTCAAAGAGGGTAAAACCAGGTCACTGTGGTGTTTGACAGAAGAAGAGAGGTATGTTTTCTCAAGGACGGGTGTCAGAGCTGTAGCGGCATCAGTAGGGACTGACAGAGACAGTGGACTGGGCCTTGTACCCTCCCGCATTAATACGTGTCTTTGAATCTCCATGGAAGGGAGCGATGTCTCTGTCTCAGTGGCAGCTGGCCTGACGTGTCCTGAATGACTAACATCACCTTGTTCCATACTGTGAACGGAAGAGGGGGAGAAGGCAGGATGGGGAGAGGTGGGGAGAGGTATGGTTGGAGTGGTGGGGAGGGAGTTAGGGGCCGGTATCTCTGTGATCATAGCTGTCCATAGGCTATCTGGCATAGCAGACGTGGTAGGTATGGATATGGGACTGGGTGTGGGTGTGTAGTCTTTAGGTATAGAGACCTCCACTGTGGGGTCATTGTCAGTGGTAATCCTGACCCTCTCAGAGAAACAGAGCTTGGCTCCTGTTAATAATGAGGGAGACTGTGTGGCGATGTTTGAGAGGGACTGAGTGGTTCTCTCTGCTGTTTGCTCACTGAAGCTGCTGCCGGGCCGGGCCTGATCCGTTTGCACACCTGTCCTCTCCAGAGTCGTGCTGAAAGGATGGATTTGAGCCCAGCTGCTGTGTGCTGCCACCACCACACCCTGCTCCCCAGTCCTAGCCTCTCTCCCAGCCTCTGCCAGCGCGCCTCCTGCCAACGCCTCCTGGGGCAAACTGGGCTCCGATTGATTGTGTAAATGTTCCCCTCCTCCCACGGCGGTAACAGGGTCGCTCACAGTCACACAGCCTGGGCCCTCAGTACTGACTCCAGTCCCAGCGTGGGAAAGGTTCTGTGGGCCAGAGGCGGCCAGAGCCAGGCCTTCATCCAGGGAGTAGGACGAGTCATATTGGAAAAGGCTAAAGGGGTCACCCCCTAGGTCCAGGTCGTAAATGAATGGCTCAGAGCCTGATGTGTACTCCTCCAGGGGCTCAGTCCAGTTCACAGTGCTGCTGTTGCTGTTCTCTCTGCTGGGACTCAATGGGATCCAGTGGGGGGGAGCCATGGGCTTATTCTTCTTACGGTTGCTGAGTGATGCTGACGCAGCTGCTGGGAATGACTCCACGTCCTCCGCATCGCTACTGTTCCCAACATCCACCGGTCGCCATGGGAACAACCCCTGGGGACTGGTCACGGCCCTGGATACGGCATGCGTTTTCCTGGCCACGGGCGCTGTTGTTGTTGTAGTCACTTTGGGCCTGAGGGACATAATTGTTGCTGGTACAGGATGAGGCTTGGTTAGATAGAGGATGGGTCTGACTGGGAGGCGGGTAACAGAGGCCTCAGATTTCTTCCTCACGGGCCAGATGAGTGGGGTGGAGATGTAGCCCAGGGAGGTTTTAGAGCTGCGGGGGCCAGGCAGGACGTGAGGCCTGGTGTGGGGGGTGGTGGTGGTGGTGGAGGAGGTCACTGGACGGGGGGTGAGCCGGAGCACAGACCACAGATACACCGCTCTCTCCTTCTCTGTGGCGCCTCAGTCCAGTCAATATAAAAACGGAGGGGTCAAAGCAGGTTACATATTTTAAATACAGACGATTTTAGAAACAGGGTCTTCTAGCTTATACTGTAGCTGAATAAACAAATACAAAATAGTAGCCTATGGTCCTATTCCATAGGCATTAGGCAGACTGCATGGAAGAATACAGTATTTGGATCACCTATATTTACAGCAGTCAACTAGGCCTTCCCTGATATTGTTAACATCATCTTGGCTGAGAATAGGATAGAGTGGGAGTGAGAGGGAAGTAGACAGGTGGAAGCAGGCTGAGAGAGAGAACAGGAAGCTGCAGAGTCTCATTACAAACAAGACAAGGACAAGCTTAGTGAGTGTGTGTGTCTTACCCAGCTTAATGATGTTAGTGGACATGACAGTAGGAGACATGTTAGTCGAGGACGGTGGGGTAGTAGTGGCTTCAGACACTGTTAGCAAGAGTGACAATACAACTAAGTCAGCAAGGAGAGCATCTCAAGATTTCCCATGTGTACGTCTTACCCAGCTGAGCAGAATTTTTGCAATGTTAGAAGACATGCCAGTAGAAGAAACCAACAATAATGTAAAAACTTCAAGAAGATAATATGTGTGATTAATCACATTTCTTTTTTGTGTACAGTAACTACTCATAAGCCTTTCTGAAATACGTAAAGGGACATTTAAAAAATGTTCAGCTTCATATTCATCATCTCAGCACCACCCCAACGTCAACATATGTGAAAATGGTTCACTTCTATGTTTTGTAGGAAGAAAGATAGAGGAAGATAACTGTTTCCAATTACATCACTGGTGTGCATCATGCGATTTTAACCAATTACGAGTAGGAATTGCCTACTAATTGGTTGACAGTGGTGTAAAGTACTTAAGTAAAAATACTTGAAAGTACTACTTAAGTAGTTTTTTGGGGTATCTGTACTTTACTATTTATATTTTTACTCCACTACATTCCTAAAGAAAATAATGTACTTTTTACTCCTTACATTTTCCCTGACACCCAAAAGTACTCGTTACATTTTGAATGCTTAGCAGGACAGGAAAATTGTCTAATTCACGCACTTATCAACCAAACATCCCTGGTAATCCCGACTTCCTCTGATCTGGCATACTCACTAAACACAAACTGTGCCCCTGGCAATCCGTAAATTTAAAAAACAAGAAAATTGTGTAGTCTGGTTTGCCTAATATAAGGAATTAAAAATGATTTAAACATTTACTTTTGATAGTAAAAGTCCATTTAAAACCAAATACTTTTAGACTTTTACTTTTACTTGAGACATTTTCTTTTAAGGTATCTTTACTTTTACTTGAATAAAGAAAACTGGTACTTTTCCCACCACTGTTGGTTGATGATGTCATTGGAAACAGATATCTTCCTCGATCTTTTTTCCTACTAAACATAGAAATGCACCATTTTCACATATGTTGATGTTGGGGTGGTGCTGGAGATGATGCATATGAAGTTGAAAGTTGTGAACCTTTAAACACTTACTAAACCCTTTTATCGTGTAGCCTACCTTGGTTATTTTAGCAATTCTATAGTTGTATCATAGATGCAAAATTTTGAAAAATGGACTCTCCATGTCCTACACTTTGAGATCTGTTTGCCCAATGTGTTTGAAAGTTACAGTGACAAATGCAAATTGTACTGAACAAAGACAGCAGGTGTGTCTTACTGATATTAGTTGGGGTGTTAGTAGTAGGGGATAATGGGGTGGTGTTAGTAGTAGGGGATAATGGGGGAGTAGTCGTTACTGTTAGCAAGAGAAAAGGGACAGAACATTTTATTCAAAATGAAGAATAACACATTTGAGAAAAAAGTGAAGTGAAAAAATATTGAATTCTCCCAAGTCATTCCTTAGTCAATAACAGGCAAAAGAGAAAAGTGGGGTGTCTTACCACGCGCTGTGTTGTTAGTGGTAGGCAAGTTAGTTGTAGCTGGGTTTGAAACAATGGTTGTTGCAGAAACTGTCAGTGCTGGTAGAACATGGGGGGTGCAAAATGGTTACAAAAAAAATAGAAGGCAATAATGGCAAAACACATGATACAGGGCTACAATAGGTGGCCACTATAGGGGTTTTCAGAAATAGAAGCCTTATCAAGAGCCACTTAGACAGCATTCACTACTGAGTCCATTGTTTAAAGTGAGCTACATGTGCAAACATACCATACTCCCATTGAGAAGCCATGACAATTGCTTCTCAGCCTAATCCATCTGGAAAGTTCCAAGTTGGTCAAGGATGGAACCGCTTTCAAACCCATTCCCCACACATAAAGAAAAATGCCACAAGCAGATTTTTCCATGAGTACAAAACAAGAGAAAAACAAAAACACATCTTACCATTGGTTGTGCTGTAGAATAGAGTTGTGTTAGTAGCGGCTGCTGCAGATGGGATAATGGTTTGAGTAACTGGTGACAAGGACAGCAAATGTGAACTAAATGGTTTGAAAGAGTGAAATGAACACACACAAACAATAAGCAATGCTCTAGAGTATGCATGGGGTTTATATGGGTCAATACGTTGCCATGCAATTTTTAATTATAAGACGCAAATGGAATAAACAACAAACAACATCACTGGCAAGATCTCTCATCTCTACCTTTTCTCCTGAAGGTAAATGACAATGCAGTGACTGCCAAATGTCATGTGATCTGACTAAATTACGTAGACATATATGAAGGTATCAAATTGAAGCATTCAGAAAAAGGATATTTGCACTATAACGATAATCAGATCAAATTGTCATTGACTGAGATCAGATCCATTGCTAGAGATACCTTACCAGTGGTTGTGCTGGGTAATGTCGGCACATTAGTTGTAGCTGCAGTAGTGGTCGTGGTAGTGGTTTGAACTGGTGACATTTACAGCACAAGTCAGCAAAAAGAGGGTATAATAACACAGTGGTTAAATAATGAGGGGAAATAACGTTGCGAACTAAAGATGGCACCTTACCAGTTGATGAGCTGGTAGTTAGAGGCATGCTAGTAGTGGTGTCAGATGAAGTGGTAGCAGAGAGAGCTGGTGATAAGGATGTACAGCAGACACAGTATGAGATGAGATGAGTAAAGGAAGGTGAAGTATTGAGAGCAGAGGTTGAGATCATGGAGTTATGAATTGGCCATGAAGCATCCACATCTGATCAACTATCAGGACAGTTACACATTTGACTGTCAAATGAACCAGTGTACTCCGTTTTGGATAGGGGCTTAGCTACAGTGAGTTAAATCAACGTTGTTCCTTCATACAATTGATGCCATGCCAATAGTGGCTCCAAACTTCAAATGGAAACCCCAGGACCTTGTTTGCTTTACTTCAAGGAAGAGTCAGATATGAGAGAGATGGCGATCAAACGTCTTCTGCTGCAAAACTATTAGCTAGTACAGTATCAGAGGCATGGTGTTAACCTGCTGTATGGCCAGCAAACCACCAAACGGCCAATTAACTCATCAAACAAATGTTCTTCATTTTTTCATCAAACAATGTCTTATTACGAGGCTTCCCACAGTATGGAATCCCACATGCTAAAACTGGTGGCTGATTTTCATAAATCTTTATTTTATTTGGGCTGGGAAATTACCTATATTTTAGAAACTAATCAAGTGTTGCAGATGTGCCTCTGGCGGGGTTAATCAAATCACAAATACGTTTTATTAACTAATTTTCTAACGTTAGGTCGAAGTTTAAGTGAATGCACCTCCATGCTGCCAACAGTGGAGTCAGTATTATATGGGTTTAATAGACTGGAATGGGCTGTGCGTTTTTTTTAGAGGGAGCCATGACAGCAATCACTGAGACCATTTTTGGATAAGACTGAAATATCTCTAGTTCAATGGGCCACCTGTCAATATCCCCTCAATCAGTTAGAGTGGCCATTTTCCATATTGATTAAAACACCCATCAGCTGCACGCTGTGTGGAGTACCGTAATTTCCGGACTAAGAAGCGCACCTGAATATAAGCCGCACCCACTGAATTTAATTTAAAAAAATATTTTGAACATAAATAAGCCGCACATGTCTATAAGCCACAGGTGCCTACCGGTACATTGAAACAAATGAACTTTACACAGGCTTTAACGAAACACGGCTTGTAACAAAAATAAATAGGCTTTAACGAAACACGGCTTGTAACAAAAATAAATAGGCTTTAACGAAACATGGCTTGTAACAAAAATAAATAGGCTTTAATGAAACACGGCTTGTAACAAAGAATAAAAAATTAGCAGTAAACAGTAGCCTACCAAGAAAGTCATTGCTCCAGACCAAGCTCCCGTGCAGCAGCTCTATTTCCTTTTCCAACAGCCAGATCAATCTTCTTCAACTTGAAAGCTGCATCATATGCATTTCTCTGTGTCTTTGCCATGATGAGGGTGACAAAATGACTACCGTAATCAGAATGATGGGAAGTGTGAGCGCGCTCGATTTAATCTAAACAGTAAACAAAAAACTTTTTTGACCTTAACCCGTTCGTCAATTTCATTGGTCTAATTAAAGCTTCATGCCGCCAAAAACCTGAGCACGTCACAGAAAGTGTGGGGTTTTTTTTAAGTGGGAAAAATCCATATATTAGCCGCGTCATTGTTTAAGCCGCGAGGTTCAAAGCGTGGGAAAAAAGTAGCGGCTTATAGTCCGGAAATTACGGTAAATAGTATTGGTTTACCTTCACAATAACAAGACAGGCTGAAAATAACATGTGCTCATTACAAACAATGGGGATGAGGGATGGATGCTTACCGTGGGTTGTTGAATTAGTAGCAATCATGTTAGTGGTGACAATGGATGAGCTGGTGGAAGTTAATGTTGCTGGTTGCAGGGATGGATGGAGAAAGGTTACATATGGATTAAATGGGTGTAAAGTGAGACGACACAAATGCAAGATGACTGATGAGGCAATGAATACAAGCGTAGCATGAGGAATATGAATACAAATATGCAGAGAAATCTTGTGGAGTTGTGTAATGCAGTAGATTTAAAAGCGATTAAAAGCTTTAAAAGTTGTAATAATATTCAGTATATAATGTGGATTCTACCAGGATAGGATCACCAGATGAAGAGATGAAATCTATTTCTCTGTCAAATACAGTTGAAGCTGGAAGTTTACATACACTTAGGTTGTAGCCATTAAAACTCATTTTTCAACAACTCAACAAATTTCTTGTTAACAAACTAAAGTTTTGGCAAGTCGGTTAGGACATCTACTTTGTGCATGACACTAGTCATTTTTCCAACAATTGTTTACAGACCCCATTCCCTCCCTTCCCGCCTCTCTCTCTCTCTCCCCACGGAATGGAAGGTCTACTTCTCATGGTTCTTCAGTTGAATTTGGAAGCTTTATGGCAAATGACAAGGTGTGGAGGGTCCCTTAACTAGGAGATCAGGGTACAGAGAGTATGTTTCCTGTGTACACACTACATCAATGGCAAGATCTCTCATCTCTACCTTTTCTCCTGAAGGTAAATGACAATGCAGTGACTGCCAAATGTCATGTGATCTGACTAAACTACGTAGACATATATGAAGGTGTCAAATTGAAGCATTCAGAAAAAGGATATTTGCACTATAACGATAACCAGATCATATTGTCATCAACTGAGATCAGATCCATTGCTAGAGATACCTTACCAGTGGTTGTGCTGGGTAATGTCGGCACATTAGTTGTAGCTGCAGTAGTGGTCGTGGTAGTGGTTTGAACTGGTGACATTTACAGCACAAGTCAGCAAAAAGAGGGTATAATAACACAGTGGTTAAATAATGAGGGGAAATAACGTTGCGAACTAAAGATGGCACCTTACCAGTTGATGAGCTGGTAGTTAGAGGCATGCTAGTAGTGGTGTCAGATGAAGTGGTAGCAGAGAGAGCTGATGATAAGGATGTACAGCAGACACAGTATGAGATGAGATGAGTAAAGGAAGGTGAAGTATTGAGAGCAGAGGTTGAGATTATGGAGTTATGAATTGGCCATGAAGCATCCACATCTGATCAACTATCAGGACAGTTACACATTTGACTGTCAAATGAACCAGTGTACTCCGTTTTGGATAGGGGCTTAGCTACAGTGAGTTAAATCAACGTTGTTCCTTCATACAATTGATGACATGCCAATAGTGGCTCCAAACTTCAAATGGAAACCCCAGGACCTTGTTTGCTTTACTTCAAGGAAGAGTCAGATATGAGAGAGATGGCGATCAAACGTCTTCTGCTGCAAAACTATTAGCTAGTACAGTATCAGAGGCATGGTGTTAACCTGCTGTATGGCCAGCAAACCACCAAACGGCCAATTAACTCATCAAACAACTGTTCTTCATTTTTTCATCAAACAATGTCTTATTACGAGGCTTCCCACAGTATGGAATCCCACATGCTAAAACTGGTGGCTGATTTTCATAAATCTTTATTTTATTTGGGCTGGGAAATTACCTATATTTTAGAAACGAATCAAGTGTTGCAGATGTGCCTCTGGCGGGGTTAATCAAATCACAAATACGTTTTATTAACTCATTTTCTTAGGTTAGGTTGAAGTTTAAGTGAATGCACCTCCATGCCGCCAACAGTGGAGTCAGTATTATATGGGTTTAATAGACTGGAATTGGCTGTGCGTTTTTTTAGAGGGAGCCATGAGAGCAATCACTGAGACCATTTTTGGATAAGACTGAAATATCTCTAGTTCAATGGGCCACCTGTCAATATCCCCTCAATCAGTTAGAGTGGCCATTTTCCATATTGATTAAAACACCCATCAGCTGCACGCTGTGTGGAGTACCGTAATTTCCGGACTAAGAAGCGCACCTGAATATAAGCCGCACCCACTGAATTTAATTTTTACAAATATTTTGAACATAAATAAGCCGCACATGTCTATAAGCCACAGGTGCCTACCGGTACATTGAAACAAATGAACTTTACACAGGCTTTAACGAAACACGGCTTGTAACAAAAATAAATAGGCTTTAACGAAACACGGCTTGTAACAAAAATAAATAGGCTTTAACGAAACATGGCTTGTAACAAAAATAAATAGGCTTTAATGAAACACGGCTTGTAACAAAGAATAAAAAATTAGCAGTAAACAGTAGCCTACCAAGAAAGTCATTGCTCCAGACCAAGCTCCCGTGCAGCAGCTCTATTTCCTTTTCCAACAGCCAGATCAATCTTCTTCAACTTGAAAGCTGCATCATATGCATTTCTCTGTGTCTTTGCCATGATGAGGGTGACAAAATGACTACCGTAATCAGAATGATGGGAAGTGTGAGCGCGCTCGATTTAATCTAAACAGTAAACAAAAAACTTTTTTGACCTTAACCCGTTCGTCAATTTCATTGGTCTAATTAAAGCTTCATGCCGCCAAAAACCTGAGCACGTCACAGAAAGTGTGGGGTTTTTTTTAAGTGGGAAAAATCCATATATTAGCCGCGTCATTGTTTAAGCCGCGAGGTTCAAAGCGTGGGAAAAAAGTAGCGGCTTATAGTCCGGAAATTACGGTAAATAGTATTGGTTTACCTTCACAATAACAAGACAGGCTGAAAATAACATGTGCTCATTACAAACAATGGGGATGAGGGATGGATGCTTACCGTGGGTTGTTGAATTAGTAGCAATCATGTTAGTGGTGACAATGGATGAGCTGGTGGAAGTTAATGTTGCTGGTTGCAGGGATGGATGGAGAAAGGTTACATATGGATTAAATGGGTGTAAAGTGAGACGACACAAATGCAAGATGACTGATGAGGCAATGAATACAAGCGTAGCATGAGGAATATGAATACAAATATGCAGAGAAATCTTGTGGAGTTGTGTAATGCAGTAGATTTAAAAGCGATTAAAAGCTTTAAAAGTTGTAATAATATTCAGTATATAATGTGGATTCTACCAGGATAGGATCACCAGATGAAGAGATGAAATCTATTTCTCTGTCAAATACAGTTGAAGCTGGAAGTTTACATACACTTAGGTTGTAGCCATTAAAACTCATTTTTCAACAACTCAACAAATTTCTTGTTAACAAACTAAAGTTTTGGCAAGTCGGTTAGGACATCTACTTTGTGCATGACACTAGTCATTTTTCCAACAATTGTTTACAGACCCCATTCCCTCCCTTCCCGCCTCTCTCTCTCTCTCCCCACGGAATGGAAGGTCTACTTCTCATGGTTCTTCAGTTGAATTTGGAAGCTTTATGGCAAATGACAAGGTGTGGAGGGTCCCTTAACTAGGAGATCAGGGTACAGAGAGTATGTTTCCTGTGTACACACTACATCAATGGCAAGATCTCTCATCTCTACCTTTTCTCCTGAAGGTAAATGACAATGCAGTGACTGCCAAATGTCATGTGATCTGACTAAACTACGTAGACATATATGAAGGTGTCAAATTGAAGCATTCAGAAAAAGGATATTTGCACTATAACGATAACCAGATCATATTGTCATCAACTGAGATCAGATCCATTGCTAGAGATACCTTACCAGTGGTTGTGCTGGGTAATGTCGGCACATTAGTTGTAGCTGCAGTAGTGGTCGTGGTAGTGGTTTGAACTGGTGACATTTACAGCACAAGTCAGCAAAAAGAGGGTATAATAACACAGTGGTTAAATAATGAGGGGAAATAACGTTGCGAACTAAAGATGGCACCTTACCAGTTGATGAGCTGGTAGTTAGAGGCATGCTAGTAGTGGTGTCAGATGAAGTGGTAGCAGAGAGAGCTGATGATAAGGATGTACAGCAGACACAGTATGAGATGAGATGAGTAAAGGAAGGTGAAGTATTGAGAGCAGAGGTTGAGATTATGGAGTTATGAATTGGCCATGAAGCATCCACATCTGATCAACTATCATGACAGTTACACATTTGACTGTCAAATGAACCAGTGTACTCCGTTTTGGATAGGGGCTTAGCTACAGTGAGTTAAATCAACGTTGTTCCTTCATACAATTGATGACATGCCAATAGTGGCTCCAAACTTCAAATGGAAACCCCAGGACCTTGTTTGCTTTACTTCAAGGAAGAGTCAGATATGAGAGAGATGGCGATCAAACGTCTTCTGCTGCAAAACTATTAGCTAGTACAGTATCAGAGGCATGGTGTTAACCTGCTGTATGGCCAGCAAACCACCAAACGGCCAATTAACTCATCAAACAACTGTTCTTCATTTTTTCATCAAACAATGTCTTATTACGAGGCTTCCCACAGTATGGAATCCCACATGCTAAAACTGGTGGCTGATTTTCATAAATCTTTATTTTATTTGGGCTGGGAAATTACCTATATTTTAGAAACGAATCAAGTGTTGCAGATGTGCCTCTGGCGGGGTTAATCAAATCACAAATACGTTTTATTAACTCATTTTCTTAGGTTAGGTTGAAGTTTAAGTGAATGCACCTCCATGCCGCCAACAGTGGAGTCAGTATTATATGGGTTTAATAGACTGGAATTGGCTGTGCGTTTTTTTAGAGGGAGCCATGAGAGCAATCACTGAGACCATTTTTGGATAAGACTGAAATATCTCTAGTTCAATGGGCCACCTGTCAATATCCCCTCAATCAGTTAGAGTGGCCATTTTCCATATTGATTAAAACACCCATCAGCTGCACGCTGTGTGGAGTACCGTAATTTCCGGACTAAGAAGCGCACCTGAATATAAGCCGCACCCACTGAATTTAATTTTTACAAATATTTTGAACATAAATAAGCCGCACATGTCTATAAGCCACAGGTGCCTACCGGTACATTGAAACAAATGAACTTTACACAGGCTTTAACGAAACACGGCTTGTAACAAAAATAAATAGGCTTTAACGAAACACGGCTTGTAACAAAAATAAATAGGCTTTAACGAAACATGGCTTGTAACAAAAATAAATAGGCTTTAATGAAACACGGCTTGTAACAAAGAATAAAAAATTAGCAGTAAACAGTAGCCTACCAAGAAAGTCATTGCTCCAGACCAAGCTCCCGTGCAGCAGCTCTATTTCCTTTTCCAACAGCCAGATCAATCTTCTTCAACTTGAAAGCTGCATCATATGCATTTCTCTGTGTCTTTGCCATGATGAGGGTGACAAAATGACTACCGTAATCAGAATGATGGGAAGTGTGAGCGCGCTCGATTTAATCTAAACAGTAAACAAAAAACTTTTTTGACCTTAACCCGTTCGTCAATTTCATTGGTCTAATTAAAGCTTCATGCCGCCAAAAACCTGAGCACGTCACAGAAAGTGTGGGGGGTTTTTTAAGTGGGAAAAATCCATATATTAGCCGCGTCATTGTTTAAGCCGCGAGGTTCAAAGCGTGGGAAAAAAGTTGCGGCTTATAGTCCGGAAATTACGGTAAATAGTATTGGTTTACCTTCACAATAACAAGACAGGCTGAAAATAACATGTGCTCATTACAAACAATGGGGATGAGGGATGGATGCTTACCGTGGGTTGTTGAATTAGTAGCAATCATGTTAGTGGTGACAATGGATGAGCTGGTGGAAGTTAATGTTGCTGGTTGCAGGGATGGATGGAGAAAGGTTACATATGGATTAAATGGGTGTAAAGTGAGACGACACAAATGCAAGATGACTGATGAGGCAATGAATACAAGCGTAGCATGAGGAATATGAATACAAATATGCAGAGAAATCTTGTGGAGTTGTGTAATGCAGTAGATTTAAAAGCGATTAAAAGCTTTAAAAGTTGTAATAATATTCAGTATATAATGTGGATTCTACCAGGATAGGATCACCAGATGAAGAGATGAAATCTATTTCTCTGTCAAATACAGTTGAAGCTGGAAGTTTACATACACTTAGGTTGTAGCCATTAAAACTCATTTTTCAACAACTCAACAAATTTCTTGTTAACAAACTAAAGTTTTGGCAAGTCGGTTAGGACATCTACTTTGTGCATGACACTAGTCATTTTTCCAACAATTGTTTACAGACCCCATTCCCTCCCTTCCCGCCTCTCTCTCTCTCTCCCCACGGAATGGAAGGTCTACTTCTCATGGTTCTTCAGTTGAATTTGGAAGCTTTATGGCAAATGACAAGGTGTGGAGGGTCCCTTAACTAGGAGATCAGGGTACAGAGAGTATGTTTCCTGTGTACACACTACATCAATGGCAAGATCTCTCATCTCTACCTTTTCTCCTGAAGGTAAATGACAATGCAGTGACTGCCAAATGTCATGTGATCTGACTAAACTACGTAGACATATATGAAGGTGTCAAATTGAAGCATTCAGAAAAAGGATATTTGCACTATAACGATAACCAGATCATATTGTCATCAACTGAGATCAGATCCATTGCTAGAGATACCTTACCAGTGGTTGTGCTGGGTAATGTCGGCACATTAGTTGTAGCTGCAGTAGTGGTCGTGGTAGTGGTTTGAACTGGTGACATTTACAGCACAAGTCAGCAAAAAGAGGGTATAATAACACAGTGGTTAAATAATGAGGGGAAATAACGTTGCGAACTAAAGATGGCACCTTACCAGTTGATGAGCTGGTAGTTAGAGGCATGCTAGTAGTGGTGTCAGATGAAGTGGTAGCAGAGAGAGCTGATGATAAGGATGTACAGCAGACACAGTATGAGATGAGATGAGTAAAGGAAGGTGAAGTATTGAGAGCAGAGGTTGAGATTATGGAGTTATGAATTGGCCATGAAGCATCCACATCTGATCAACTATCAGGACAGTTACACATTTGACTGTCAAATGAACCAGTGTACTCCGTTTTGGATAGGGGCTTAGCTACAGTGAGTTAAATCAACGTTGTTCCTTCATACAATTGATGACATGCCAATAGTGGCTCCAAACTTCAAATGGAAACCCCAGGACCTTGTTTGCTTTACTTCAAGGAAGAGTCAGATATGAGAGAGATGGCGATCAAACGTCTTCTGCTGCAAAACTATTAGCTAGTACAGTATCAGAGGCATGGTGTTAACCTGCTGTATGGCCAGCAAACCACCAAACGGCCAATTAACTCATCAAACAACTGTTCTTCATTTTTTCATCAAACAATGTCTTATTACGAGGCTTCCCACAGTATGGAATCCCACATGCTAAAACTGGTGGCTGATTTTCATAAATCTTTATTTTATTTGGGCTGGGAAATTACCTATATTTTAGAAACGAATCAAGTGTTGCAGATGTGCCTCTGGCGGGGTTAATCAAATCACAAATACGTTTTATTAACTCATTTTCTTAGGTTAGGTTGAAGTTTAAGTGAATGCACCTCCATGCCGCCAACAGTGGAGTCAGTATTATATGGGTTTAATAGACTGGAATTGGCTGTGCGTTTTTTTAGAGGGAGCCATGAGAGCAATCACTGAGACCATTTTTGGATAAGACTGAAATATCTCTAGTTCAATGGGCCACCTGTCAATATCCCCTCAATCAGTTAGAGTGGCCATTTTCCATATTGATTAAAACACCCATCAGCTGCACTCTGTGTGGAGTAGATAGTATTGGTTTACCTTCACAATAACAAGACAGGCTGAAAATAACATGTGCTCATTACAAACAATGGGGATGAGGGATGGATGCTTACCGTGGGTTGTTGAATTAGTAGCAATCATGTTAGTGGTGACAATGGATGAGCTGGTGGAAGTTAATGTTGCTGGTTGCAGGGATGGATGGAGAAAGGTTACATATGGATTAAATGGGTGTAAAGTGAGATGACACAAATGCAAGATGACTGATGAGGCAATGAATACAAGTGTAGCATGAGGAATATGAATACAAATATGCACAGAAATCTTGTGGAGTCGTGTAATGCAGTAGATTTAAAAGCGATTAAAAGCTTTAAAAGTTGTAATAATATGGATTCTACCAGGATAGGATCACCAGATGAAGAGATGAAATCTATTTCTCTGCCAAATACAGTTGAAGTCGGACGTTTACGCACACTTAGGTTGGAGTCATTAAAACTCATTTTTCAACCACTCGACAAATTTCTTGTTAACAAACTATAGTTTTGGCAAGTCGGTTAGGACATCTACTTTGTGCATGACACTAGTAATTTTTCCAACAATTGTTTACAGACAGATTATTTCACTTAGAATTCACTGTATCACAATTTCAGTGAGTCAGAAGTTTACATACACTAAGTTGACTGTGCATTTAAACAGCTTGGAAAATTCCAGAAAATGATGTCACGGCTTTAGAAGCTTCTGATATGCTTATTGACATAATTTGTACCTGTGGATGTATTTCAAGGCCTACCTTCCAACTCAGTGCCTCTTTGCTTGACATCATGGGAAAATCAAATGAAATCAGCCAAGACCTTAGAAAAAAATTGTAGACCTACACAAGTCTGGTTCATCCTTGGGAACAATTTCCAAACGCCTGAAGGTACCACGTTCATCTGTACAAACAATAGTACGGAAGTATAAACACCATGGGACCACGCAGCTGGAAGGAGACGTGTTCTGTCTGCTAGAGATGAACGTACACAGGGCGGAGCTAGCATGTTGGAGTGAACGGATGCTTGTGAGAGTAGCTCCTGCAACTTTTTTGCGAAACAATCTAACTTAACCTACTTTACGGCACTTTTTACAACAAATGTCTCTTTCTAATACAATATTGTGACTTTCTATGTGAACATGCTGAGTAATAAGCGTCCAAAGGAAATAAATCCTCATCGGAGGCCTCCTCCCCACCAAACAACGAGACAGACATGGCGGAAGGCAAAGGTAACAACGTGACACTTACAGAACTTACCCGGGCTCTGGGAGAACTACATGTTGCTATAGCTGAGGATTTTAAGGCTACTATTGCTGAACTGGACACCAAAATCGAGAGCACTATTCGAACAGTTGCTTCGCAGGGCCAGAGTATTGTGGACCTTGAGAAAGCTTCTGAATTCAATGCTGGTAGGATCGACGAGTTAGAGAAGCTATGCACGTCCTTGCAGGATAGTGTGCAGAGGCTTTCTGTGAAAGTGGTCAACGTCATAACCTTCGCGTTGTAGGTCTGGCAGAGGGGGTGGAGGCTGGCTCTCGCCCCACCGACTTCTTCGCCCAGCTATTGGGGGATGCAATGGGGTCGGATGTTTTGGCTTCGGATCCCTAGCTGGACCATGCACATCGCGCTCTTGTCCCAGTGCCTGGACCGAGCCAACGTCCTCTCCCAGTAATCATCTGTTGTCACAGTTTCAAGACCAAGGATCTTATCCTGCGCGAGGCTTGAATGAGGGGTAACCTGTTACATAAAGGACATCCCTTCCGTGCCTCTGAGGATTATGCACCCGATGTGGCAAAGCATCACGCCGGCTACAGAGATGTCTTGACCAAACTCTACAAACTCCATCTTTGCCCAGCCTTGCTCTTCCCTGCTAGACTCAGAATTACCCCGCCTTCCGGTGAGAAGATTTGGCTCTCCTCGGTTTTGGACACAGAGAAGTTTATCCGGGAATATACACCAATTCCCTGTACGGGTTAGAGCGCCTTGTCATTGTGTGTTAGGGTCTGCTCATGGACTCGAATCCATACTATACCATAACGGGTGAAACCTTATTAACCTGTTGGGGCTAGGAGGCAGTATTTGCACGGCCGGATAAAAAACGTACCTGATTTAAACTGGTTACTACTCTTGCCCAGAAACGAGAATATGCATATAATTAGTAGCTTTGGATAGAAAACACTCTAAAGTTTCTAAAACTGTTTGAATGGTGTCTGTGAGTATAACAGAACTCACAGACAGGCCAAAACCTGAGAAGACTCCATACAGGAAGTGCCCTGTCTGACAATTTCTTGTCCTTCTGTTGCATCTCTATCAAAAATACAGCATCTGTGCTGTAACGTGACACTTTCTAAGGCTCCCATTGGCTGTCTAAAGCCGCCAGAAAGTGGAATGGGGTGTCTGCTGTCTCTGGGCGAAGAACAGCAGGAGAGTTTGTGAGTGGTCAGCCTGGGGACAGTGAGACTGAGATGCGCGTTCACGAGAATTCTCCATTTTTTTCTTTCAGCCTTTGAATGAATACAATGTTGCCCGGTTGGAATATTATCGCTATTTATAGAAAAATAGCATAAACATTGATTTTAAACAGCGTTTGACATGCTTCTAAGTACGGTAATCAAAATGTTTGACATTTTTGTCACGAAATGCGCTCGCGCGTCACCCTTCGGATAGTGACCTGAACGCACAAACAAAACGGAGCTATTTGAATATAACTATGGATTATTTGGAACCAAAACAACATTTGTTGTTGAAGTAGAAGTCCTGGGAGTGCATTCTGACGAAGAACAGCAAAGGTAATCCAATTTTTCTAATAGTAATTCTGAGTTTAGTGAGTCCCAAACTTGGTGGGTGTCAAAATAGCTAGCCGTGATGGCCGAGCTATGTACTCAGAATATTGCAAAATGTGCTTTCGCCGAAAAGTTATTTTAAAATCTGACACCGCGATTGCATAAAGGAGTTCTGTATCTATAATTCTTAAAATAATTGTTATGTATTTTGTGAACGTTTATCATGAGTAATTTAATAAATTCACCAGAAGTTTTCGGTGGGTATGCTAGTTCTGAACATCACATGCTAATGTAAAAAGCTGGTTTTTGATATAAATATGAACTTGATTGAACAAAACATGCATGTATTGTATAACAATGTCCTAGGAGTGTCATCTGATGAAGATCATCAAAGGTTAGTGCTGCATTTAGCTGTGGTTTTGGTTTTTGTGACGTAGGTCAGTCTGTTACATCTGGAGTATTCTCTTGTCTTATCCGGTGTCCTGTGTGAATGTAAATATGCTCTCTCTAATTCTCTCTTCTCTCTTTCTTTCTTTCTCTCGGAGTACCTGAGCCCTAGGACCATGCCTCAGGACTACCTGGCATGATGACTCCTTGCTGTCCCCAGTCCACCTGGCCATGCTGCTGCTCCAGTTTCAACTGTTCTGCCTGCGGCTACGGAACCCTGACCTGTTTCACCGGACGTGCTTGTTGCACCCTCGACAATTACTATGATTATTATTATTTGACCATGCTGGTCATTTACGAACATTTTAACATCTTGACCATGTTCTGTTATAATATCCACCCGGCACAGCCAGAAGAGGACTGGCCACCCCTCATAGCCTGGTTCCTCTCTAGGTTTCTTCCTAGGTTTTTGGCCTTTCTCAGGAGTTTTTCCTAGGGAGTTTTTCCCAGCCACCGTGCTTCTTTCACATGCATTGCTTGCTGTTTGGGGTTTTAGGCTGGGTTTCTGTACAGCACTTTGAGATTTCAGCTGATGTACGAAGGGCTATATAAATAAATTTGATTTGATTTGATTTGAAAATGGCTGTGTGATTATTTTTGGCAGGGTACTCTCCTGACATAATCTAATGTTTTGCTTTCGCTGTAAAGCCTTTTTGAAATCGGACAATGTGGTTAGATTAACGAGAGTCTTGTCTTTAAAATGGTGTAAAATAGTCATATGTTTGAGAAATTGAAGTTATAGCATTTTTGAGGTATTTGTATTTCGCGCCACGCGATTCCACTGGCTGTTGACTAGGGTGTGATGCAAGCGTCCCACTGGCCCAGGGAAGTTAAACTGTCTCAGCAAGGGCTGCCGACTGAAGGTTTATTGTCGCTACCGAACATGTAAGACGCTGAGCTGACCAATGGAGGGCGGTCAGAGCTTTCATTTAACGTTAATTTCACTTTCAATCCGGCTGGACGACTGACCTGTCGTTGGAGTTCAGAGCGATGCCTTTTTGAATGTCCTTCCAGGTCTGATCATTGACACTTTCAGATGGATATACTTATATTACCCCATTTTTGTTTTGTTTTATTATTTATTTCTCAATTCTTACATTATTCTTATTACCATACCATTTATTTATTGCTTGCAGGGGACTGCGGGTGATGGTTGGGGCGGGGCAGACACAGACACCTGGATAGCAAGTTGGTGTTTTGTGCCGTTCTGCTTCTGTCATAGCCGTGGGCCGCTCTCCCGATTAGATTCCCACCAGCCTTCTGTGGTGCTTGTGTCTACGTGTAGGTGTGCATACATGTAATTATTATTTGTACTTTATTATTATAAAAAAAAAAATCTTAGCATTTTATTATTATTATGTATGGGTATATTTTCAATGATTGTAGATTATTATTTTGGGGCATGAATGTTTGTGTAGATATATATGTATGTATGTGTATATATTTTTTTTTTGTGTGTGTGTATATATATATATATATATATATATATTTATTTATTTATTTATTTTTTGATGTGGGTACGTTTAATTTAGAAAAATCCTTGTTCCGATCTCCTAACACAGAATATGTAAATGTACTGCTGTCTATGTCGGTTGCTGATGGTTTATGTTTAGACCAGCATTGCTTAGCAATATGATCTTGCGATGCTATATCTTGCTTATCTCAGGGATTGACCCAAGATGACACTTAAATGCGCAATATGTTTCAGTTGCAACTTATTCTGTTTAGGTTTAATAGATGCTATCTGAACACTTTATTTGCGGGAGCCTCCTCAGTTCATATGTTAGTAGAAGTTCTAGGATAGTGAGTGGTGAACGTATAGTTGGGATTTTATTTTAGTTTTACCTCTTGTTCGAGGTCCCGCCATGCATTTTTGGCATCAGCCAGACAATGTGTTTATTATTTTTATTTTTTACATTTTTTCTCTCCTATTTCTGTATGCCTGTTAAAGGTGGGTTGGGGGGGGTAAATGTTGGGGAAAGTTGGGGGACAGGGTGGAGAGCAAAGGTGCTTGCTGGGGGGGAGGGGTCGGTTGGATACTGCTCGGGTGTAGGTGCTACATATGCTGATCGTGATGATTTGGTGCGCTCTCTTACCTTTGTAGTGAGTTACATGTTATGCAGGCCACCATAGGAACTACAAATGAGAGGAGGGTGGTGCTTACATCCATACTTCCTGGAATGTCAAGGGTTTAAACAAACCAATTAAGAGAGGCAAGGTCCTAGCCCACTTGAAAGCACTCTCGTCTGATATTATATTTTTGCAAGAAACCCATCTGAAAAACAATTCTCATAGCAGACTTAAATGTAGGTGGGTGGGTCAAGTGTATCATTCTAACTTCTCTGCCAAAACGAAAGGCACAGCGATTCTGGTACGGAAAGGAATTTCCTTTCTACATAAAACCCCTATTGTGGATAAAGAGGGTCGTTATGTGATCGTAATAGGAGAGATCCACTCTACTCTGTAACTCCACTAAATATCTATGGGCCAAACATTGATAACCCCTCTTTTTTCAAAAGAGTCCTTGCCTTGATTTCAGATATCTCCCATACTAATTTGGTCATTGGAGGGGACCTTAACTGTGTGCTAGACCAATATTTGGATAGATCCTCTACCCGGCGTACCCCTACCTCCTATTCAAGCGAATTCTTGAAAACGTACATAAAAAAATCTAACTTATTTGATATATGGAGGATCTCTCACCTTACGGGAAGGGAATACTCCTTTTACTCTCATGTTCACAATGATTATACTCGAAATGACTACTTTTTGGTTGATGCGAAATTACTCCCCTATACCTGTAATGTGAGGTATCATGATATTATAATCTCTGACCACAGTCCACTCACCTTCTCCCTGAGATTGGGTGACATCGTACCAAACGAGAGGGTCTGGAGGTTGAATCCTCAGCTCCTCACATAACCAACATTCTGTGAACATCTTAAAGACCAAATTACATTTTTCTTTGATACCAACGACAACACAGAGACTTCCCCAGCATAATTGTGGGAAACACTGAAGGCTTATTTGAGAGGCTGTATCATCTCCTTTCAGGCTGCCAGGAGTAGGCAAAACACAGAAAAATTGGTAGAATTGGAGAGACAAATTCACTTACTGGATAGGGAGAATGCTAGCCATCCATCTATGGAAAAACAAAAAAATTACCTCTTTAAAATTTGAATATAATCAGATTCTCTCAGCTAAAATTTCTAAATCTTTTCTCTATGCCAAGCAAAAATATTTTGAGTTTGGTGACAAACCACACAAATTACTCGCCAGAAAACTTCGAAAAAATGTGAGTGACCGAATGATTCACAAAGTTAAATCTGCATCTGGGGAATTACTCTCTTCCCCCAAAGACATCAATGACAGATTCCGTCAGTTTTACGAGACTCTATATACATCTAAAGCGGATCCTAACCCCTTAATTATGCTAAACTTTTTGGAGTTTAGAATCAGGAAGATTCCAACTTCCTGAATAAGGAAATATCTCTTGGAGAAATTCAAGAAACAAATTCATCTCTAAAGAGTGGCAAGACCCCGGGCCCAGATGGATATCCTGGTGAATTCTATAAAACATTCAGCAACATGCTCTCTCCCTACCTGCACAAAATGTTGGTTCAGGCCAATGAGGATGGAGCTCTCCCACCTACTTTGGAAAGGGCGTTCATTACAATTATACATAAGAAGGGTAAAGATCCAGAAGAGGTAGGGTCATAGACCAATATCTCTCCTTAATACAGACCAAAAGATTTTAGCAAAAACTCTGGCTAACAGGCTTAGCACTTTAATTTGCAAATTGGTCCATTCGGACCAGACTGTCTTTATCCCTAACAGAAACTCATTCTTCAATCTCAGGCACCTCTTCAACATTATGTGTTCTCAGAGGTTACCTAACGTGGACCTTGCCGTTATATCGCTTGACGCCAAAAAGACCTTTGACCAAGTTGAGTGGTCCAATCTATTCAAGGTCCTACAGAAATGTAATATTGGAGATGGGTTCATAAATTGGATCCAGCTTTTATATAGGAACCCCTGTGCGAGAATACTCACTAACCAATCATTGTCGCCCTGATTTAACCATGATAGAGGGACAAGGCAGGGTTGTGCGCTGTCGCCTATGCTCTTTGCTCTAATTATTGAACCTCTCACTCAGGCAATCAGATCTCATGCAGCAATACATGGCTATAATACTAAAGATACTCTAAAAAAAGATTTCCCTATACGCAGATGACATTCTCCTCTATGTAACAGAACCCCAAACTAGTATCCCAGCTATTCTTGATGTGATTAATTTGTTTGGTACCTTCTCGGGATACAGAATAAATTGGAACACGAGTGAATTAATTCCCATACGGTTGCAAAACATCTCTTGGCTAGAACATCTTCCAGTTAAGTTATCTTCAGAAAAATTTACCTAACTAGGAATTGTAGTTACCAAACAATACTCCTCACTATTTAAAGAGAATTTCCCCTCTCTGATGCAAAAACTCAAGACAAACATACCATTTTGGAGAACACTCCCAATTTCCCTGCTCGGAAGAATTATTGCCATTAAAATAGTCTTCCTCCCACAACTGCTCTACCTATATCAGAACATCCCAGTATTCATACCTAAGTCCTTTCATAAACAACTGGACTCAATTATCAATCCATTCATCTGGGATTATAAAACACACAGGATAGGTAAAAAAAACACCTCTGTAAATCCAAGATGAAAGGAGGATTGTCTCTCCCAAATGTTATATTTTACTATTGGGCCGCTAACCTCCGCGCTGTTATGTTTTTGCTGGATGACACACTTCCGTCATCCAGGTGGCTTAGTATGGAGCGTGAGGAGTGTCACCCCTTCTCTATTGGAGCTGTGATTTTGTCTCCTGTCAATCTGGAGATGATAACAAACTTATTATATATAGCACAGTCCGAATCTGGAAGCAAATTAAAGTCCACTTTGACCTTAGACCAATATCATTAATGCTCCCTGTTGCGAGGAATCCCTCCTTTGCCCCCTCTAACCTTGATAACACCTTTGAGCGACGGGGAGAGCTAGGGATAAATACCATAGGGGATCTATATATAGAAGGGACCTTTGCCTCCTTTGAGTTGCTGAGGGAAATTTATAATCTTCCCAGAAGTAACTTTTTCAGATACCTACAAATTAGAGACTATGTTTGAAAACACCTCCCGACATTTGGAAATGCTAAACCTTCCATGTTTGACGGATGCATAAAAATATGCCCCACCTCAGACAAACTGATATCTCGTCTATATGACGCTTTTCAATCTGTTAGCTTACCTTCTACAGATGCCATTAAGGTAAAATGGGAGGAAGAACTAGGGACTGAAATTTCTGTGGCAGACTGGGAAGATGGCTTGGAGTATATCCACACCTGCTCAATTAACTCCAGACATCATCTCATACAATTCAAGGTATTACACAGATTACACTATTCCAAAACTAAACTGCATAGGATATTTCCTGGTACATCCCCTATGCGTGATAAATGTCAGGCTGAGCAGGGTACACTACTCCACTGCTTTGCCCTATGCTCTAACTTGTATGGTTATTGGTGTGGAATTTTTAGTATCCTCTCTGAAGTTCTGGAGACTTCAATTGACCCAGACCCGCTTCTGATAATCCTGGGAGTGTCTGATTCCCTAAACGGATTAACCAACACCCAAAAACAACTCATCTCTTACAGTCTCATTTCAGGAAAGAAATTAATCTTGTTGTTTTGGAAAAGGAGGGAAGCTCCCTCTACCAAATTATGGCTCAGCGAATTGGCAAACACTGTACACTTAGAAAGAATTAGATATATTCTGAACAATAAGTTATCAACATTTGATCAAATCTGGCAGCCTTTCCTCTCTTACTTGGACCAGTCGGCGCTGTGAATTTGTACATTTTAACACACTCTCAATTGTAATATTTTAATCTACCTTTGGGCAGCATGTGCTTGCCCCGGCACCCGAGCAGTTGGGGGGATGGAGGGGTGACATCTACTCTCTTTCTACCTGTCCTTGTTCTGTATGTCTTGTTTTGTAATATTTGTTTTGTACCTAGAACTCTGGGTACTGCACATGGGGACAAAGATTGTACTTTTTGGAGAAATGTCCTCTGGTCTGATGAAACAAAAATAGAACTGTTTGGTCATAATGACCATCGTCATGTTTGGAGGGGTGGCAGCATCATGTTGTGGGGTGCTTTTCTGCAGGAGGGACTGGTGCACTTCACAAAATAGATGGCATCATGAGGGAAGAAAACTATGTGGATATATTGAAGCAACATCTCAAGACATCAGTCAGGAAGTTAAAGCTTGGTCACAAATGGGTATTCCAAATGGACAATGACCCGAAGCATTCTTCCAAAGTTGTGGCAAAATGGCTTAAGGACAACAAAGTCAAGGTATTGGAGTGGCCATCACAAAGCCCTGACCTCAATCCCATAGAAAATGTGTGGGCAGAACTGAAAAAGTGTGCGCAAGCAAGGAGGCCTACAAACCTGACTCAGTTACACCAGCTCTGTCAGGAGGACTGAGCCAAAATTCACCCAACTCATTGTGGGAAGCTTGTGGAAGGCTACCCGAAACGTTTGACCCAAGTTAAACAATTTAAAGGCAATGCTCCAAATACTAATTGAGTGTATGTAAACTTCTGACCCACTGGGAATGTGATGAAAGAAATAAAAGCTGAAATAAATCATTCTCTCTACTATTATTCTGACATTTTACATTCTTAAAATAAAGTGATGATCCTAACTGACCTAAGACAGGGAATTTTTACTCGGATGAAATGTCAGGAATTGTGAAAAACTGAGTTTAAATGTATTTGGCTAAGGTGTATGTAAACTTCTGACTTCAACTGTATACTCTGGGCCATCATAAGCCACAGTGCTGGTCTTCAAGAGGTCACCCTCTTCCTTCCTAGACTCATTTATTTCCATCCATTTCCATCCAACCTTGTTGATTCTACAGCAAAGTCTGTCACAGGGGACTTTCTCATAAGCAAAGTATATAAGAGTTAACCTTCAAATAGCTGTCTAAATCCATCATCTCGCAGCGCTTAATAGATTTGCTTGCAGGGAGAGAACTGACTTTTGGGGAAGTGTCGCTTATCAGTCAACATGCATCTGTGGCTGATGTCTATGGAGAGCAGAGGCCATAAACCCTGCATCATCTCTGCAGCTGCGACCTCATCCAGAACAGGGGTCAAACTGGACAGGAACACTAATTTCCCCATTCCCTCCCTCCCGCTACTCTCTCTCTCTCCCCACGGAATGGAAGGTCTACTTCTCATGGTTCTTCAGTTGAATTTGGAAGCTTTATGGCAAATGACAAGGTTTGGAGGGTCCCTTAACAAGGAGATCAGGGTACAGACAGTATGTTTCCAGTGTACACACTACTGGGTGAATGGGTACAGAGAGTGTGTTTCCAGTGTACGCACTACTGGGTGAATGAGATAGGGGGTTGATACACTAGAGGTGTCGTTTTTTCACAAAGACTGCATAAAATGACGTCATAGTCTTGTTATGGAATTGATACCGTGGTCAAGACTGCAAAGTGACGTCGAGGAGAAAGACTGATGTACCGTGTGCCTATTAACATGATGGCATACTGTATGTCAATATGTCTAAGATAATATGATGAATAAAACAGAAAAAGGGAGATAACACACAAACACACATTAGAGGTGAGATGAGTAAAATGGTATGTCTGTTGGTTGTTTATCAATATGAACTCATATGTAATATGAATGATAGTGTATGATTGGGGGGTGCTTAATAACCATTGTACGGTCTGTTGTAAATTATTGACATGTGTAACAGTCATTGGTTTCCTACCTGGGCAGCCCAGTCCAGGAGAGGCACAGCTGGTGGTCTGTGATGTATAGACGGGTACAGAGGTACCTTCAAAGTGGATTGGAAATAAACATGTTAAATCACCATTATCAACAGCATTTACAATGGTGAGAGGTTAAAGAGAACACAAACAACTCTATGCAGTTTTATATTAATTTCAGTACAATCCCACACATGATAAATTCATGAAAAATAAAGATTTGGCACAACTTCGGCTCTGGGTATTATAACAGGATTGACAGTATTCTCAGCAACTGCTCAGCTCAGCTAGCTACATGCTCTCAGGCTGGTATGTGACCCAGAAATGTCAATAAATATTCAGTATGATCTGCCAAATAAATGTTGGAATATCATAAGCCTGAATAGTTGTCATCTTGTTGAAAAGGGCAGGGAGTTTGATCTTTTACCCACTGTTCTGAAGCTGTGCCCATTCCTACCGCCAACACCTCCTCTGTCATATAAAATATGCAGCACTTTGTGATACAGCGATGAATGCTGCTTTGTTCGCCCCCCCCCTCACATATTTGCTAATGCTGTTGTACACGAAAGTGCTCGGAGCAGAACACTGCGAGACAGACCCACCTGGACTCGATGGACATGGCTAATAATTATGATTATCGCTGGCAATGAAAAGTAATGACTTGTCAGAGGAGAGAGAGGGCATCTTTAATATCAGTTAGTGGATGTGAGTTGTCATTATTGGGACTGTCCTATGGTCCAGTGAACCATTGTTCTGGTGGACCGTGGATTCCAGTCTTCAATCTTCAACTATTACCTCATGCACTGCTGAGTTCTAATCATTGAAGTGAAACTGAAGAAACTAGTCTCTCTTATCACTCCCAGGCCAGTACCCATAACTCCCACCCAAAGGTCTTGTGCCTTTAGGGGATGTGAATGAATGGCTAGTGCTATTCCATATATCTGAACTAGTAGACCCACAAGACTAAACTACCCCATCGTGCCTGGGCCAGGACCGTGAGGAATGTGAAGACTCAGCGGGTAATGGATCTCTGACAGAGTGTAGCCATGCAGACAGTCACTCCCCCACTGACCTCACAGAGAGATGAAAGGAGACCCAAAGAGCTTCACTGGGCCAGTCCTCTTCACAAGCCTGATAATTAGCCCAGAGCTAGTTTACCCCAGGTAGACTACAGCTACAGCTTTGCGCGCCACACTGCTGGCCAACCAGACTACCAACCAGACTACCTAAACTAAAATTTGGCCACCTCAGCCTCCTGCCAACATCATAGGCCTCGACTGGCATTCACAGTGTACGGGGGGTTGTTACATGCTAGTTCCTAAGAAGTCACTGTCTGGTCTTGTAAAAAGTAAATGTTCTTCCAGCATGAGAAGCCCTGGAAAGACGAGACAGGCAGATACAGTACATTGGTGTTATTCAAAGCGAAGAACGGACGGACAATTAGTAAGAGTACCACTGCTGGTCGACTTGCGTCATGCAGAAGAGCCTTGTTATGTCATGACACAAAGTCTGCAAGCAAAAAAATGACTTATAACTTTACCTGGTTGGTCTTGAATGGAGGCTTTTGATGCATGACACAAGACTAATAATCGTCTATTTGTGTATAGATTTGGCATATTGACTGTAGATGAATCAAACTTAGAATTTATCATTGACATGTTACGTCCAGAGGCTTGGTAAAAAGTGAATCCATAATATGACTAATGCAACTCTCTGTTTCCTGGGAAACCTAAAGTCTACACTTTATAGTGGTTAGCACCGTATTTCTCATGCATCCTCTTGCATGGTACTCAAGCAAGCAACTTTCACGAAGCAATCAGGTTGTTAGCAGCACACTCACCACTAGATGGAGCAGCCGTTGTTAAGTGTATGCAATGTGGGAAACAGACTGTAAAAAGAAGACTTAACATTAGTAGGTATCATAGCAATCAGACACAGGCAATTATTAAGCAGCAGCTGCATCAGCCAGTGACATGTAAATAAACTCATGTGGGCAGAGCAAAGCATTTATTGACTAATTAATACGTTAATACATGTTTAATAATCTAATGGACCACAATGAAACATGGAGGTGTTTATGTAAAGACAAACAAGGACACAAGGACTAAACTCCACTCCTTGGTGAAGGAAATTTCTGATGAACTCCACCGACTGCGTGGAGCAGAGACCGGGCTTTTTGGAATTCAACTCAGACTACATTGATTCGCCCAAGGTCAATACTTCAAAAAACTGTAAATTATGAAATTCTTACTATTTACCTATGTTTGTCCTCTGTAGTTGTGTCCCTTTCTTTATTTGCTGAAATACATACTTTTTCAATAAATGTTAATTAAATACAACCACTGACTGTTTCTGTAGAGTTTCAGAGATAAGTAGCATGTAATTATGCACATCTGGTTAAAATAGTATGCGCTTATTCAGTGCATGATATTGGAAACATGTATCTGATTGGATACGCATAATTGGCAGGTCCTCATTGGTTGTTGGCCAGGGTATTCAAGTGTGCTACCTTTGAGAGGGTGCAGATGAACTCAGCTTGTAACAGGCTATGTTGAATCCGCTGTCATGTTGGAAATAACCATCTTCGTGATGTTAATGCTTTATACTGTCGAGTTTCCCTTTGCATAAACAAAAAAGAACCCGCTTCCTTTAACCGGGGATGCAACAGTTTCCTTGCTGAGATTCAATTGGCACATGCATTTTTGCGCTGAGTTGCCATCTTAGAGCAACAGCAATGAGCAAACGGTCAGTGGTTGTATTTGACTAACGTTTATATAAAAAGTATGTATTTCAGCAAACAAAGAAAGGCATACAACTACAGAGGACAAACATGAGTAAAAAGTGGGTATTTCATAATTAAATTTTTTGGAAGTATTAACCTTTGGCGTATTGATGTAGTTGGAGCTGAATTCCACAAAGCCTTGTCTCTGCTCCCCTCCGAAACTTCCTTCACCATGGAGGGGAGTTTAGTCCGCTACTATAGAGATTATATAATGGAATGGAATTTTAATGTTTGTGCTTCTCTTATAACTAATTTCTGTGTTCTATTCATGTGCAGTTTTATAAACCAATTTCTGTGTTCATGCAAGTGGCTGACAATACAAATCCTCACTATCAGTAGCTGCAATTTGGTAGTACGCCCAGACCTTGTTTTGAGAACGAACGAAAGATATCTCCATTTCAAGGTCTCGGCTTAGAGAGAAGAAGCCTTGTGAGGTGTTGGTCTGTCACATGTTATGAAACAGTATTGGTCGGTTACATGAATGAAACAAAATGGTAATTATGAATTAATTATGCTAAATCATGCAACTATAATTTCACTGTGTATAGCGCTAATATGAGACAACTGCTGGGTCTGCCCAGGCAGAGCTCCTGATTGACATGTGTACTATGGTCCATTGAGTTGGTTGGAACCTCTCCAGCGCGCTGACAAATAAACAATGATTCATTAAGATTGACTTCGAGTGTCCCTGTGTAAGAATTTCCACAACAATACTCAAACAACAGTTAGAGCTGGCACAATTACCATATAACCATGTAAGCGACGGTTATGAAAAAAGACTGTCATGAAAATAAATAACCGCTTATTTTGTACTTTTTTTGTAAAATTAACAGCTGACTGAAGACAGGTGGCAGGGCATTAGTGCGGTTGAGTCCGTGGACTCTTAAGAACTTGATGAAATCAGAGAGGAAAAGGCGAAGCGAGAGGATTTACTCTGCCCAAAATCTGTCTGCATGAGATAAGCCCTTTTTTTGTCTATGACTTACTTGAGGCGTATTTGATCGAATATACATTTCGTAATGTTTAGGCTGTCACAAATGTACAGATATACTGTAAGTGGATGCACGTGGCATTCTGGCAACCTGGAAAAATGTCTTAGTTTTGCCTGTTGTTCACACGTGTATCTGTCCTCTCATTGGCTAGAATGGTCCCGCCTGATCTCGCCTGCCTTAAATCATTGAGAGCATGTATTTCCATTTTTAGAGCGGTCATCTGGCTATCTTGCCAATATAATATATCATCTTTGATGAAACTTTGTTGCTCCTTGCTGAAATGTAGAATGTTCATTCAAATGATGTTAACTGATGTGGCTCATGCAATTTAATGTAGTTTTTGTAATGTCAGTTGAATCAACAAATCACAGCACACATGATGGGTACATTTCCTGCTTTTACTTCCTGCTTTGCTCCTATGGGTACACTTGGGATGGATACCAATCCACCCATTATGACATCATTAACTAGAATGGGGACACCCAAATTATGAATTATACTTCTATGGCTGCACATGCAGTCAAGACCAAAGTAGAACATATATTTTTTCATTATTATTTATTATTTTGCTATTCAAACGGATATGACAGTGACCGCGGTCATTTGGCTGGCAAATTACCGTCATCCAACATTCCATGACCGTCACAGCCCTAACAACAGTATATTGTTTACCCTACTACTCTAAACAGTGTACAGTATAGTAGAACTAGCCTATCGGTTTTAACATCTGGTATGTATGATTTTCAACTGGAACAGCAGCAGAGATGTAAACTCAAAGAGTACCCAAGGGGAGTTGGTTGTTCCAGATCATCCACACCCATGAGCAGTTCCAAGACTAACACAGAGCAAGCTAATGTTCAGAGAGACAGGCATCTTTCTCTGTGCACCTCTGTGAAAGGGAGAGCTCAGCACTGGGAAGGGAACTCCTACCATTTGGTCTTAAAAGTCCTCTGAACACCCCTCTCTTTCACAAGCTCTCAGGCCAAAGCTGTGGCAGAGCAGATAGTGTTTTAGGAATGGGGCTAGGTAAAAAGATTCCTCAGCCATGGGGCCTATGTGTGTGTGTTCCTGTGAGCCTTATAATGGGTTGGAGAAATGCATGATTCTGCACTTCATACTTTCCCCAGCTAAACCACACACAGCACCATTTTCTAGTCGGCTCCGGGCGGTTGGGCAGACATATCCCGACACCCTTGGCTCCTTCGCTGTGGCTACCCTCCTATCGCTACAAACAGATTCCTAATACTATCATTGTTAGAGACATCGAGCATATCTTTGTCCTGCTGCTTTCATCTCCCTAAGCAGTTTAGATAACCTTGGACTGTTTGAGTTACTAAGGATTTTGATGTAATTTTCGGCACTTTCATAACTGGTATGCATTAACTGTTACTAATGAACCATGAAATTGTCCCAATAACAACATAAAGACTATTGTCAGTCAAACTCTTTTGAATAATAACAATTATTATTTTCAGAAGTTCTGCTGACTGGAAATCAGTAATCATAAATACAATAGACCAGTGTGTTGAGGATGACTATATTGGGATACTTACTGCAGCTCAGTGCGCTGTCCGTCTGTGCCAGTGAAGAGGGGATGTCCCAGAAGCTGTTGTCCCAGTCGATGACGTTGCCGACGGCGTCACAGGTGAGGGTGACCAGCTGTGTCATGTCCATGGCGTAATCCCACAGGCGGAAGTTATAGATGGTCCCATCAAAGCTGCTATGGGACCCCAGCCTGAAGAGCCCCCCAGCCCCCACCGAGCGCCCAATCGTGTTGGAGCAGGTCTTGACCCTGTAGTTGCTGTTGTAGTAGAGGGTCACTTTGCCTGTGGTGGAGGCCCACGTAAGACAGAATTGCTTCATGGTGGAAGTGAAGTCCGAGGCGTTGAGGATAGAGTCTATCAGACATGTCTCGTTACTCATGACCAGCGCCACTCCATTCTGGTTATTTCCGAAGCTGAGGGCTTCTTCACCGCTGCTGTCCTCCTGCCGGGTGTAAGAGAAGATAGTCTCCTTGCTCTTTTGGTTGGGCCAGGCTATCTCGAAGCACACGGTGAACTGCTGAAGGGTAGGTATGGTCACCGAGTTGGAGACTTGGACCACTTTGCCTGCGCCGTTGGACACTGTGACCTTCTGGTTCCTTAGTGCCACGGCAACTACAGCACACAGGTAGAAAGAAGAGCATTAGAGAACAAAGTGTTGTTCAACTACAGGCCTAAGGACTCACAACCACCTGATTCAACCAATCAAGTCATCAACTAATCATAAGCCTTTGATCAGTTGAATCAATGTTAGTGCTGGACTGGAACAAAGACCAGCACTGTGGTTCTCCTGGATTGGAGTTGGGAACCACTGCATTAGATGACTGTCAGATGTTCAGTAGAACCAGGGGCTCTAACAAACTGTACAGAACATCTTGTCTAAAGCCCGATGCGACTAATAACATACAGTATGTCTGGGTAAACACACCACTTACCTGCCATTACTGCTATACAGTCATACTCTGACTTCAAAACAAATTATCCTTTCAGCATTCAAAAGGAATGCTGAAAGGCCAATTCATGCTATGTGAATCCAAAGGCTACAGGTTGAAAAATCCTCATTTGTCACTCTCCTGCTGTCTGTCATTATTCACTATTTGCATCTAACGAGACACCGTTTCCACATCATCATAATTTGACTTCAGACAGTGTTCCACAGCCCAGAGGATGAACGGTGCCAGTTACATTTACATTTACATTTAAGTCATTTAGCAGACGCTCTTATCCAGAGCGACTTACAAATAGGCAGGGACCTCAGCTTCTAACATCTCAGGCCTACCTCTTATCACTAAGATTAAATGTCAACCAGCACTCCATTTCCACATTCCCACCAGTCAATGAGGCTTTTCAACAGGAAAATTAGTGTTCTATTCATTTTTAAATGCACATATGCTCATGCCATACTTTCTGACATTTCATTTAATGAAGCTCAGATTTGGTCGGCAGGTTTGTTGCTGTTGGCCATCCCATTGCCAGAGTGACAGCCAATTTGGAATGGAAAAACACAGCTCAGCTTTGAATGTGGTATCAGGATTTGACACAGCTGAGAGGCCCTTTTTGATATGTCCTGCAGGGCTTTGTTTGTGTTGTTGATCTCCGATCTGCTTTGCGAGCCGTACGGAAAGACCAGGGCTTACTGTGACAACGTCATATGATTCCAGAGCTCCAGGCAGGACATTGGGCTGCCAACAGGTTGAAAGCCAAGTTCAATAGGTTCGCCTGCCGGTTGGGATACCACCACAGAGCCCAAACCCAATAGGAGCTTAGACCCCAACTGATGGGTGTGGGAATATAAAGGTTCATGTGATGTGGTGTATAAATGACTCAATCTAACTCATCTAACTCAATCTAGCTCATCTAAATCGTCTGGTGACGACAAAGGAACCAACTAGAACCAAGCATTGTGGAAACCTCCCAAAGCCGGTTTTCCTTAGCCTCCCTGGTGTTTCACAGCAAGATTGCTTGCATAATGCAAAGCATACCATGTTCCAACATGGCTGGCTGAAAATCTCTCACAGTAAAATGTTGTGAAAATGTTATTGAATCATTTGAAGGCGTTGGAAAGCTACGGTACCATTCCCTGACACTTCATTCACACTTGGACTCGTTGTGAATAAGAGGTTCTATTCATGCTGGGAGAGATTCGAATTGATTAGGCCATGTGAAGGGATAATGTGATGGAGGAGCTATGTGTGATTACGTTTAGTGTACCTCTGATGTAGAGGGTTTATGGTGCCTAGATAAAGGCTGGGACTAGGATTCTATAAACTGAACATAGACTAAACACTATAAAACACTCCATTTTATCATTCACTCACCCTGTCATTGGTTTCTCTGACTACTATATTGAGAATTCAAAATGATTTTATTTTAAGTCGCCTGTGCTTATTAGGGTCCTTTATATTTGAGAAAAGGAAACTGAATATTTTTGAAGGGAGACGCACATCATTGTGTCAGAAATAAATAAAAAAAGGTGTAATTTTTTAAGTTAGCATAGTGGATGGAAGACATGTTTGTCCTGAGCCATGTTGCTGTTTGGTTAGTAGAAGGGCGGAGATGTTTGATGCTTGCGTAATGTTTCTTTGGGGAATGACTTATAAATACCATGAAGCTTACAGTCATAGGACATGGCTAAACCTTAACATCTAAATAAGCATGTTGAAAATAGAGAAGAAAATGTCATGTAAAAACATTCAAACTACAAACATAAGAAGAATCATAATATTCATAATAAAGTTAACAATCAAGATAACCATAAAAATATACCTGTAAAAACAGAAGCAAGTAAACAGAAAAGAAAGCTTGCCTGCTTTAAAACATACCTTGCCTGTAACTGACACTGAATCCTTTCTTTTGGACGCTAAAGTCTGAGTTAAATGACACCTCCATCACATTGCCGGTGGAGTTTAGCGTCAGTCCGTTGGCTGTTAAGCCACAAAATTTAACATCTTGGTTGCCGGTGTTGACAATGATGCGGTCGTAGATGCACCCAAGGGCCTCCTCAAGCTCAAAGTCGAGGAAGGTTATTTGCACAATGAATCCAGCCGGAGCCTGCAGAGTCCACTTGCAGGCCTGACTACTGGGGTAATCTTGGGGGTAGCAGGGGGAGGTGAATGCACCCTGGGAGTCCTTGAGCACCACAACGCAGTTGGAGTTACTACAGCTCAACACTGCTGAACCAAAAACAGGGACATGTTGTCACTACTACACCCCAGGACAGGAAGACACCAGGAGACACCAGGGGACACCAGGACAGGACAAGGGACAAGTAAGGCAGTGGAGGAGGAGTCAGGTCAGTAGTGCAACAGTGCAAGGCCAGGTAATAAGGTCAGAGGTCAGAGAGACTAGACTGTGTTAGTGGACTAGTGACAGAGTCAGACAACAGGGACCATCTCAGGTTTAGACTCACAGGAGATTTCAATTAGGAGTAGCAAAGATTCAAGAGTAAGTCAGTGGAAAAAGCTACTCACACTACACATGCAGTTGAAAAATGTATGTTGTGATGATAAAATACCAGAGCTATGATTTAAAGGTAACCTGAAGACTATGCGCAGAGAAAATTAAGAGGCTGGAAAGAAATCTTCACTCAGAAAACAATGATTTCTGTTTACCCAGGCCAGTCTAATATGTGAGCCAAAACCATTGCAAACATTGGAGTGGGGCAGAAACATTCAAGAGCAAAAACCCACTGCGGAGCAATTAAAGTTGGTCAAGTGGCGTTCTTGATCGGCATCCAACACAAAGTACAAGACCGCTTATTCTATTTAGCATAAACAAACAATAAATGTGAATAAAAATGAGAGCGGTCTGAAGACATCTAAACATAAGCGCAACTCAAACAAGTAGTACAGTCAGAAAACACATAAAGCCTGCATAATGACGGGATCTCTTTCAGAACTGTTAACAGTCATTTAACTTGGGTATGTAATACAGTCTTCTAGAACTTTAATAAGACAGAATTAAGTTCCGCAATCTCAATATGGCCAGTAATCGTTTTTGTCTCTTCTCCATAAGCTTCCTGATCCAACTTTTGAACTTGATTGTGAGCAACAGTAAATCTTCTGTAACTATGTCTTTCTCTATGAAATGTCAGTAAAATTTGGATTACACATCAAAAGCCAAACCCTGGACAAAACCCATACAATGGAAATCAGCAGTGGTTATGTTGGGTGTTCTCGTTTGCTCGCCTAACTCTCTGATCCTGGTGGCTGATGGCTTACAGGCAGGAACAATGCTACCTTTGCGGTGTCATTTCTCTACAAACTGAATCAAATCAGGGATCAGGAAACCTGGATGGCAACAATCCAGAGAATTCTACCCTTGGAGAGGGTCGAGGGAATTCTCTATAACAGTAAGAGCAAAATCTCCAATTACTGGAAACAATTCCTACCAAAACCACACGTTTTTGTTTATCGCCTGATTCCAGGCCAGAGTTGTCCTTGCTTCAGAAAATCGACTCATTAGAAGTGTTATGCACCCCACAATGGCTGGCTGATGCTGGGTCAGATTACAGCCTGGTCCTCCTGTGGCACTGTTATACCTGCCAACATGTGCCCTCTTCTCAGCTGAGAGGGTCAAGAGAGCCCTAAAAACTAAATCCACTCACTCAGGCTGACCGAATTACAGCATAGAGTGGCTGTTCCTTGTCTAAAAACACCTCCTAATATGTGAGGCCTAGTCAAAGAAAAAAATATTACTGCCAACAACGTCTCAAGCATTCTTATACATATCACATGATAGATAATCATGGCAGACTAGCCAGACTAGCTTCAGAACCTTGTACCTTTAAAGGTCAACTGCATCCCACATCTACCTGTCATCTAAATATGAAGCTAACTGCAAACACTATCCACTTGTCTTTTTTTTTTTTTATCCATTGAAAATTAACAAATGATACTAAGTAACAGCCACACGTATCTACAAAATAAACACATATTGATACAATTATAGTGCTTCAAGTGAAAGATATTATACTCTTATGGATGTAAGGGATTACCAAACAGTCCAATTAACGTCCTAAACATAATTGAATGTGGCATACTGGCGCTGTGCACTGGTTTCATTAGGAGTGTTTGAGTGAAAGATTAAACGCAGAGCGAGCGAGAGCCCCTCTCATTTGCCTCTATGATTCATCAGGGTCATAATCCCGGGCAAAGTCCCAAAAGATAAGTGACGTAATAAAGTGGCTGGGTATCTTCTTTTAACCAGTCAGAATAGCTAGTGATTTACCAGCTATGCCCAAACAGAGAGAAATACGAAGGATGACATTGGGTATTGTGATATGACTTTAAAATGACACAAACTGCTACAAAGGGACAGTGAGATGAACAAACACTGGCGAGGAAGTAACACCAATGCAAATGATGACCGTGATAGCCATCAATAGGAGACATGTAAAAAGGGAATTAAGGTTACAATGGCGCACATTTGTGAGCTCAGGAGTTGTGGTTGGGTTTGCAAAACGGTTTCCAGATTGATCTCAGGAGAAACAACCAAGTTCTTTGCCTCATTGATGACAGACCGGTATTTTTTACGTACTTGCCATAACAAAAGCGTGATCCGTGTTTGTAGGTAACTGTTTAGTGAACGCAATTGTCATGATGACAAGTATTAATTATTTATTCAAATGTTTAAATGCTATGAAATTCCATTATTTCCTTCGTAAACCAAACATAAACACATCTAAATGTAAATGTTGTTCTTAAATAAAGGAGATAAGTCCCAGAGGTATTTAATCCAACAAGTATTAATGATTTATCCTAGCAAATTTACTCTCAGAATGTAGGCTTTGGTATTTTCTGTGGTTCCAATTGCACAAAGCAATTAGCCTCAGTATCTAGCTACACTGTAGGTTACATTATGTGGGATCCCCACATTTCTATGTAATAGAAGACTGGCCTCTGAGAATCATACAACTTTAATAAAACATTTGACAAACAGTATCAGTGTCACGTCCTGACCATGGTAAGCTGTTATTTTCTATGGTAGAGTAGGTCAGGGCGTGACAGGGGGGTTTTCTAGTTTAGTTTTTCTATGTTGTTATGTTCTAGTTTTGTATTTCTATGTTGGGTTCTAGTTTTTGTATTTCTATCTTGGGCTTTGTTTGAGATTATCTCCAATTAGAGGCAGCTGGTCATCGTTGTCTCTAATTGGAGGTCATATTGAAGTTGGTGTTTGTCCCACCTGGGTTTGTGGGAGATTATCTTTGAGTAGTGTATGTTTCACCTCAGGGTTTGTTGTTTTTTTGTTAGTTCAGTTTATTGTTTATGTTAGTTCAGTTTATTGTTTGTTAGTTCAGTTTATGTATTGCATAGTTTCACGCTGAAAATAAAATGTGGAACAACACACACGCTGCACTTTGGTCCGCTCATTCTTCTTCCTACGACAACCGTGACAATCAATCAGCTTTATTTCCACATGTCATGCCAGCACTTGAATAAAATTAAAATACGACTGAATTAGAAAAGTAAAAAGTGAGTCAACATTAAAATACTGATTTTGGACAGTCTTGGAACAAGCACAACTGCAAGGAATAAAGGTAATTTGTTTTATTACCCTTCGCTTCTAAATGTACCACTTAGCACGTTGGCAAGTCTGAATCTTTCTTGATTCTGCCACCAGTAGGGAGTTCTAACACAATGGTTTGCCATAAAATGAATTACCTGGATCCACTCTGCTTTGAACATGTTTTTTCTCCCTTTTTCCATGTTATGAGAATAATATGAATTATAAGGCTTTAACTAAACTAATGCAAAACAGACACTCCATGTAATTAAATCATGTTATTGAAAATGTGAACACATGTTGGAGAGTGTGTCAGGATGTCCCGACGAACCATTTGTTTTACTTCCACAACATCAAAAAGAAGATACATTAAACAACGAGTGATTCCTCAGGATATGACACAACATAGACAACAAGAATACCAACAGAACTGTGGTTGTGCTGCTGTGGTTATAATTAAGTGGAGTCAACTAGAATCCCTCCCAACAAAATGGTGGCATTTTCATAACATTTGGCAGGGTCCAGAGAAAAAACAACAGCATGAACGAACTCCCTTCACGCTAAGGAGTTGAATAAACAAGTAATGGGATCAACGTTTGACAACTGGTCTGGGTCTGTGTTTGTGTGTGTGTGTGATGCTGTCAGCCACTGGTGTGGTGTGTGTGTGTGTGGTGCGCAAAAGGAAAAACAACATGCCAAATGATGTTTACTCAGTTTGTATGTCAAAAAGAAACACTAGAAACACTAAGCCCTGACCGCTGCTGAGGGACTGACCAAGCCCCTCTGTACTCACATGGCCCAGAGGACACACACATCCACACACACGCACGCATGCAGACATACACGTTAAGATCCACATCGACACACGTACACATTTAGACCCACATCGAAGTATCTCTTTTTCAGTCAATGCAGGTTATGAAGTAAGTCAATGAACATAATTACTACAACTAATTGCTGCCAATGTGAGAGTCAACTATAGCTGGCTTCAGCACATCGTGTGCAGCAACTCCTGGAAAGTAATTTTATGTTAAATAAAAAGACATCTTTGTTTTCAATATTCAAAGTCTCTTCCATTCTGACTGGCAATGTGTTCAATAATTGCGGGTTTCAAAAAGTGATTGTGTACAGTACAGAATTTAAAAGAGCAACATTTGCATACATTTAACTTTCAAAGAGATGGGAATCTGCATTTCCATGATTAAAGGCATTCTAATCTTAATGAGACATTAACATAAGAACACAAAACCCCATTGTTACTGTATAAACCTGAAGACGCTGACCTGTAATGAAATTCGTACGGTGTTGTTGCTGCAGCATGACTGAAATGTGAAGGGCGATGAAGGTCAGTGAAGAGAGTGCCTAAAAAACAGGGTTTGATCAGAAAGCTCCTTTGAGAGGCGGCAGGGCAGGCTGCAGTGGGATGGTGCCAAGGGATGGAATGCCAGATACGCAGAGACGGGCAGAAAGGGGCTCAAACATTCACTGATTCTCCCACCGCCTAAAAATAGACTCTTTCAGATAGAGGACCTCTGAGGAAAGTTTAATCCTCCAGATTACTCAGCTGCTCTCCTGGTCTCCTGGCAGCACACCTGGGGTACCTGTATCTCAGCTGGTCTCTGTCCCGCCCCTGTCTTTCATGAGAGGGCTAATTGAGTGGGGGAGTGAGGCCCATGCAGTTTAATCACATATGACCCCATCTTCTTAACACACGGGAGTTGTGCTGCTGTAACATGGCGGAGCACGGAACAGCTCTGCCAATTTGTATTTTGTTTTCAAAGGTCTGCTGAGACCATAGCTCATCACCAGGAACACACCCACGCATGTTATGACAATGTCAAAACTTTAACATAGCGTAGATCATATTTTGTGGAATGCCAATTGATGGGGCGAAACTTGACATTCTGTTCATTTGTGGTTGTAAGAAGTGTCCTATCACAATTCAAATACAACAGAAATGGGAGTTCTCTGCCCTGTGGTACCAGATACCATGTGGATTTAATCATAAACTGTTGACATGTCTGAGTCAAAATTCCTCTCTTGATGTCCTGCTTAATAAAGGAACTCTATTGACATTTTCCTTGTATCTTCAATTTTATATATATTTTTTTGTGAGTATATATCTTTCTCCCCTGTTTCTTGTGATAGATGGTATATATTTAAAAGTCAAAATGTGGCAGCATCTTATGACAATAATTGTTTGCGAGTTGAGATCACTCTGTTGATTCTCTCTCTGGCACCAAAAACACTTTAAAAAAGGCCCCGTTTCCCGGCACTGAATCTCCTATGATCCAAGCCTTATCTGAAAACCAACCAGAACTATAAATGTCTCTGCTTCAGGTCTGCCTGCCAATACCAACCAACACCGCCAGCTATGACATGTAACAAATAGAAAAAAGACTCTGCTTTCTAAAATACTACAGAACACACAGAACTGCATAAAATACCCAAGTCAGTCAGACTTACAACATGCAGGAAAACAATGTTTTATCTCCTAGGTGTGAGAAGTGGTGTGAGCTTTATAAAGCCTGAACTGGACCAGAGTGGAGACCTTTTTCTGGCTTCAACAGGGCTAGCTCGTGTGGTAAACACATTAGCCTAGACCTACAGACATGCTGAGCCTAAAGACTCTTAGCAGAACGTCCAACGGCACTCTCGGGAGAAATTATGTTTTGTCACGTGTTTGTTTTTTTGCTGTCAAACATCGCACGTGACAAAATGAAAACGCACTAAAGCAAAGTCATAAACATTTTTATTTGTCATTTGGGAAACATTCACCCTGTTTCAGAGTCTGTTAGGTTAATGAAACACATATTTAAATCCCCTTTCGGGATTACCTGGTGGTGATAAATAAAAAAGTGTCTTGTCATCGCGGTTTAAAGTGACACTATCCAATACTGCATAATGACTGCATTTATCCATCACGGGAACTGCCACAAGTATTTATCCAAGACTTAACTGCCCATGTACTGTAAGACATTTCTTTAGATATCATGACTGTCTTGTGCTTTCATGGAATCTACAGTACTTGTATATCAGTTATCACCAATGAACGGATTAATAAAGGTAACAGCAATGTTTCTGCCCAGTGCATAGTTTGACTTGGAACAAATTTTTCAAATAGGCCTGATAGCTACTGATACCAAACTACTGAACTGTGGATAACAATTGCCTTTCGGTGTCCAATCATTCTGAAGGTGCTTATGTAAAACAATGAGTGCCAGTGTTAACCGAAGCAACGAACATGAGAAAGCAGAAGCACAACAAGCACAATCATTGAAACAGAAAAAAAGACATAGAATGAAAGGAGGGCAATGTTGAGAGAAAGCAATGGTATACAGTTTAACAATCAGAATGAAACAATCAGAAATCAATATCCATTTGTATTTTTTATTTCAGGAGGCATACTATTCAAAACATAAGAAAACACAAGCGACGCCAATAGTTGAATCAATGTGTACCTTGTCTTTGCAGGGACATCCACAGCAGGGCGACTGGCAGGACGTTACGGAACTTCCATCGCCACCATCCTCCACGGATGAAAGACTCCCTGTCAATCACCAATCACAATTAGGACGGAGACATACTGGTTATCGTCTTATAGTCGTACACGTGCAGTAACACAAATGACATAAATACACACACACGTACAGTATCTTTATTCATACTGATGGGTCTGCAATTTGAGTCCACTTTGAAAGTTTGAATTATGTATTTGTGGTACGGAAAGATATTTTTCGGCACAAAGAGGGACCACAGCGAAGCAGATGCAGTTTTGTTATATAATTGTAAATAATTATCCCATGTCAGTTGTAATGACTTCCAGAGTTGGACAGCACCAGTGGTAAGTATGCGACAGACTGCATCAGTGTGGTGGTTCATTCAATGCTCCTTGTTTGGATTTAACATGAAAATTGTATTATAATAACGAAAGGAAAATACACCAATTACTGTTATTAGCCATGCCCATAATAACCAATGTGGCTGTTTTGATCTCTGGGTACATACAGTATATACAACCCTCTTGCCTGTAGACTTTACATTCCAGGAATATCATTCAATAAATGGATAAAAGCTGTGTCTTTAATATTTAATAAATAAATAAAACAATTACATCTGAAATGTCCACATTGTCTGAGAGGAGATCACCATCGATATATAAAAATGTATACACAAGTCAGTCAGCATAAATTCACTGAAATCTTATCTAACATGAACGGAAGTGAATTCAATAAATCACTAACAAAACAAGCAAACAGTACAAATCGAAACCAGGTTCACAGCAAGAATACAAAATGAAAAATGCAATGTGATGGGAACAGAGAAGAGAAAAATAGCAAGCAGAGTCAATCCATTCTTCTTAACACATTTTTATTGCTGGGTCTCTGCTGTCCAGATACTGTACATCGATGTGGGGTTATTACAGAGATACTACAAAACCAACCTCTTGTTGTTGTTGAGGATGTTTCTCTTTGGTTTCTAGTTGTCATTTTTCTCTGAATTCACACGTGACCCATGACCCCATCTGAATCTGCTTCTCAATCAAGAGTCATTTTAACATTTCTGTATCACCTCATTTTCTAACGTTCTCCCAATCAACTCAAGGCCACACAAACAAACCTCTCAGTCAGGAAATTACAGTATACTCCAAACCCAAGTAATTTCACAGAGCTGGTTTAGCTACTATTAGCTACTCATATGGTTGAGCTGCTGTGGGCCTAAACTATAATGGACAGGATGGAGCATCTGCCAAGAGGCCCTGTTCGCCTCCTCAATCTTGGAGAGGAATGGGCCTCCTCTGTTAACTTCCACTACACTGAGCGATACTCTATCTGGACGGACTCTTTTTCCGCTTCACCAAACACTACCTTCATTAGCCAATAGCCACGTCTGGTCTGGGCTTAATTGATCCCAATTACTCTAGGTGTTGCCTGAGCTCTGGGTGGTGCTGGAAGAAGATTAAAAATAACATTTCAAAGCTTCTGTGAGTCTTTCTATGTTGCATTTTCTCAGTAGGCAGTAGGTATCACCCATTGAATGATTCCTCAAGAGATGCATTCACTGTAGTCACGGGATAGTAATTTACTGACATCAATGTGATCCTGGTGACTCAGAGCATCTTCGCAGCGACAGCATCAGATTATGGAAAAATACCAAACCCTCTCCCTCGCTTCCATGAAGACTTTAAATAACATCATTATATTCACAAAATTCACTAAACTTGACCCACTGTTGTTTTGTTCACTGTGTGCCCTCCCAAGTTCACTGCGTCCTAACTCAAAGCCCTGCCGGGGAACTCACTTAGACAAGATGATGAGTATCGCAATTCAACTTCCTCGCAAGCAGAAGGAGCACCGAGAGAAGTGATATGGAGTATGTATAGGCCAACCACACAAAGGACATAATCCCTGGTCATATTTTATTCAGACAACAGTATTTTGCCTCATTACGTTCATCATGGCTATCAGGAAACAAAGATCAAGAGAGGTGATCTCATCAAGAGAAGGAAGGAAAATCTTATCTTATAGTCATTCAGAAGACAATACTCAGTAGTGAAGAACTGGCGTGTTTACGACTCCACGACCTTATAACTCCACGAACTTCTCCCAAAGGACAGTCAATATTCTTTCTAAACAGACTCAGTATAAACAGCATACATATGGCAAAGTAGACTATTCAAATTTCACACAAAAAAAGCCAAGTGTATACTTTCTCCTAATTCTAAAGTCATCCATTGTTACTTTGACTATTCAAATAGTAACTAATATGGTTATTGGAAATGATTGGATATGATTGTGTGTTGTACAAAGGAAGGAAACCTCTAAAACAAAGTTGACATTTCTAACAATCCCCTTTTTTTAATTTAGTAGCCTAAACAGTCGAGTAGACAGTAGCCTTTTCAAATGTAGAAGAAAAAAACAAGGAAGTGAATTACATCTTTACACATATTTTATAGCATTAGGCCTAGAGAACAAGACTCAATTAACTGCTTGCTTATTACATTCATTCATGCAATTCCTGACATTAGAGAAAAAGTGTTCTTTGTTGAAAGTTGTTTCTCTCAAAATATGTAAATATCAATGCAAAACAAGCAGAGAGAGGTCAGTGCTTTGGGTCCCATGGAGAACACATAAAGACTGATTCATCTGATGGCTAGGGTGGATTTTCATTGTACGTACGTCCATCAAACCCATTGACGCCAGGCCCTCATAATAAAAAATGGCCAGTAGTAACATAGATGAAGACGGTATTATCAATATCCAAACTAGTAGGAATACATGTTTAGAGTGTACTTATAGTAGAGAAGACTGGTTGGACAAGAGTCATGAACCATCTTCAGACATATTCATTATGATAGCTAAAGGCCTGTCTTTCTTACCCTTCACAGGGCTCTCCTTTGAGGATGCCTTATAATGGTATAGTGTCATCACTGACGTCTGGGTCTCAGGATGTGAGAGCCATCAGATCAAGACTTTGATTTTTAATTAAATCCTCCAGTTTATTGGAGTGACTGACATCAGCCACCTGGGGCAGGTATTGGCTTTTCATCTTCTTTTCAACAGATTCTCTATGACTTCATTTCACATCTCTTAATATTTGCTGTCCTGTCAGAGAAGTCCCACATTGAGGACCTGATGGAACTGGCTAGAAGCTGTGAGTTTAGTCTGTAATCGTTCAGCTTACATCACCTTTTGGAACACATTCTAGGGTTGTGTAACACCAGTGAAGAACATTATAAGAACACTCTTTCAACAGCAATTTCTCACATGCTGATTACACTTCAGAAGACAACACATGTCATTGTATAGTCTTTATGAAGATACAAAATCTGGTAGAAATGATATTTTAAAAAAACGTGGTATACATCAATACAGCATCCAGAGAAATGAGGAAATAATACGAATTTCACTCATTTGATTGTTCAGTAATGTCAGTAGTGTGTTCAGTAGAGCTAGGCGGAAATCCATGTTAGTGAAAAAGCTGTTCTCTATAGTGTTAGCAACTTTCACTTCTTCTAAAGTAGTTGAGTTTACTTTGTGTCATAATCATGCGGTTTGCATTTAGCATGTAATAATTTACCATGACTTGAGTGCTATTGAACATGAATTTATGAAAACCCTATAGCAATATGGCCAGCGGCGTTACATTAGCAGTCAAATGGGTTAACTATACAGAACAAGTTGTTGACTGTGTTTTGAAAACATTATGACCACCCTCAAAGTCAATAGGCTAATTAATACCTTTAGTAAATAAAAACAAAGTGTAGCAATGTAACATCCATGAAGTTATCCTCTGGTCACACTCAGAACAATCTCTAAGACAATGAAAAAATCAAGCATTGACAATAACGCCATGAGCAATCCATTTTTTTCAAAACTTACATTATCTTATTGGAGAGGGAGCTGGTCTCCTTGAAGAATCATATTATCTCCTCTCCTGTCGTCCGACTGGAGTTTGCGGTTTTGGAAAACTTTTGTAAACTTCTTCAAATTCGTGACACGCCGACGTTTGAAAACTTAATTCAGGCAATCACAATTCTGTGTATAAACGCTAAACACGCACTTATCCCAAAGTCGAAACTCAAATCGATTGATGAACCTTTTCCCCGTCCCGCAAGATGCTTGAAACATCAGTAAAGCTGTTTTACCGTTCAGGGCCGTGTCCTTGCACACAGCTAGAGGACGTTCTCTCTCCCTCTGGCGCCCCACCCTCAACTAAAGCCAGGCAGGCAAGTCCCAGGGGTTAAGACAATGTGCTCAAAATGCTGCAAACCCATCCAGAATTCTACAGCAGTTGCTTCTCCACCACACTGTGAAAATGGACAAATTGGACATTCACAGATTCCACATAATTAGGTCCCATGATAATTATTTTATTCTGTGTCTGTGACACATACTGTTGCAGCATGGACTGACAGTAGGCCATGCCACAATGAAAGTAAACATTCTTTAAAGGGGTAATCTGCGATTGCTACATATATTTTTTTACTTTTAAATTCATAATACACGGAGAAGTCAATATTGAGTTGCACCCCTTTTTGCCCCCAAATAGTCTCAATTCGTTGGGGCATGGACTCTACAAGGTGTCGAAAGCGTTCCACGGGGATGCTGGCCCATGTTGACTCCAATGCTTCGCACAGTTGTGTCAAGTTGGATGGTATCAAGAATAGTGGTGGACCATTCTTGATACACACAGGAAACTGTTGAGCGTGAAAAACACAGCAGCTTTGCCATTCTTGACACACTCAAACCGGTGAACATCGCACCTACTACCATTCACCGTTCAAAGGCACTTAAATATTTTATCTAGCCCATTTTCCCTTGGAATGGTACACATACACAGTCCATGTTTCAATTGTCAGAAGGCTTATAAATCCTTCATTAACCTGTCTCCTCCCCTTCATCTACACTGATTGAAGTGGATTTAACAGGTGACATCAATAAGGGATCATAGCTTTCACCTGGATTCACCTGGCCAGTCTATGTCATGGAAATAGCATGTTCCTAATGTTTAGAAGAATATCTTATAAATGCTTAATGAGCTTAGTTCAACTGTCTAACACCATCAGAACCCAAAACCCCAAAAGTGGTGTTATAGATCTCTCATTCTCATTGAAAGCAAGTCTAATTGGCATTCTATGTGCGCTAGTTCTATGCTTCCCGTTCTTAAGTTTTTGCCTGTTTTACATTACACCAGCTTCAAACAGCTGAAAATACAATATTGTTGGTTATGGAAAATATATTTCACAGCGGTTTAGATGGTACAATGATTATCTACACTATACTTGCTTGTTTTGCCACATAAACTGAAATTAACTATTAGAATTTTAGCAACCATGAAATGGCGGAGTGATTTCTGCATAGTGCATCTTTTATGGAATCTATTGTGACATTGAACTGAGGGAGGACAGGACTGAAACAAGTTCCTGCATAGTGGAATTTAGTATGTAGGCCATGAATGATCCAAGTAATTTGCTTTCAATGGCAGTTTAGAAGGATCTTCCTTTGAGATAACAGGGTTGGATATCTGAATTCAGCCCGGTCTCATAGACTAGATGTAACATAGCAAACATACATCTGGGACACTCAAATTAGTACGACATGTTATGTTTGGTTACATAAGACAGGTTACTTAAGGCAAAAATGAAAGGAGGGTGGTCGGAGGGGTGTCTATATAACGTGAACGTCTAGCAATCCAAATTTGATCACGGATAACTTTATAATTTTAGCTAATTATCAACGAGTTACTACTTTTTCGCTACTTTGCAACTACTTAGCATGTTAGCGAACCCTTCCCGTAACCCTAACCTTAACCCTTTTAGCTAACCCTTGTCCTAACCCTAACCCCTACCCTAGCTAACGTTAGTCACAACAAATTAGAATTCGTAACATATAAGTTTTGCAAATTCGTAATATATCATACGAATTGTAATTTGTAACATTACGTACAAAATGGATGGACATCCACAAATGAAGACCTACCATATGAAACATATCATACTAAATGGAGTGTCCTGGATTCACGTACAGAATAATACAGGTTGCTGAATTCGCATGCCTTATACACTTTTCATCTCTTCGTTCTCCAAAGCCATCACTTTTGTGTAGTTGAGGTTTAACCACAGCCAAAATACAAAATGACATGTCTTCTATTGTTGATAGAACTATTTACTTTATTGTAGCTCCGTAATTGGGTTGGGGGGATTCTATTAAGATAATTAGACATGACAGATCTTTGAATGAAACTATGGGAAGCACTTTATCCCATCTTCCAAAACATCCCAAAATAGAATAGAACATTGACTGTTTTATGGGGTGACAATACAGCTGTATACTAACTTTCCGATATGGTTCCCTAAATGATGGACAATAGCCTGGCAAAAGTGATTCCCTTTCCAGTTGTGACTTATACAGTTGGGGACACAGCTTTTTTCTAATGGCAGGGAGGCTTTAAACTATTACAAAAGCCAAAGAAGTAGCTCTTCTCCTACCAGTACATAATGAATCATGACAAAGGGATGATCAAACCCAGCTGATGTTCCCACAGTACTGTCATGTGAGCTAAATAGGGCCAGTATTGATGTCATGTGAACAGTGTTTACATTGTGTGTATGGGTGGTATACTAACCATAACAACAATATAAATTGAAATGTTGCAAAATAACTGTGGAAAGCAATACATCTCTGCATCTTGTCCCTATCACCTCCAGTACTTACCATACCTCAAGCCACTCATTGGCTGACTGGACATGGTGCACAGATTTAAGGTGCAGTTGCTCACGGCCACAGAGGGAGAATTACCGATTTCAATTGACGTGTGACTTTTCTCCCCATTAACTTTACAGCTAGAAATAAATACGTAGAAGGAATCCACCTGATTTCCATTTGCATCAACACCATGCCCATCAACAAGGAAGGAAGGGACTCAGGCAAATGCAGATGCTGGTGGTGATAGTTCAGCCAGTCGAGAGATAAAGGGCCAATGCCCTTTGTATAACTCTTAAGGCAACAGGCAGGCAATGAAGAAAAACAATGAGCGTGATGACATCAAGAAACTAGGCATAGTAATCACATTGAACAGGGTGAGCAAACCTAAACATGACCCCAGACGACTAATTATTTATTACCTGAATGAGTAGAAGCCTAAGGACACTCAAAGGACTTGTTATTCATGGTACCTCTCCTGTCTCATTCATATTTTAATGGAGTGTAAGCTGATTTATTTAATAAACAAAATGTGCTGGAAGGTATCAGTGTGGTATTTTGGAAATGCAGGACTCAAAAATGTCAGTCAGGGATCATGCAGTTCATTAAAGGTTTAATTTCCAGCATTTCATTTCAATGCCCCTTGTAATGCAGCAGGGTGATATTACACATGTTCTAAATGTAATTGTTCACTCCTTTCATGTCATTGATTTACCCATTTAAGATTTTTTTTAATATGATGAGACTTCAGAGTGAACATTCCAGTGAGGTCCACTCAATTATCTGCTCTTAGAGTTTCAGCACATTTTAATAATCGCCAATGGCTGTACATTACAGTTCAATTACTGTTATCAAACAAACACTAAAAGGGAAAAGAGAAGGTCATCTTCAAAGCTTGGCTGGATAAATCTATTCAAATAACCCATCAGACTGTTGCTGTCTCTACGGTGTGGAGCACTGGCATGCTTCAATATTTCCCAGTTCAACATCACTATGGAAATGTATAAAATGATGAACAATGACCCAAATACTTTCATTGATTTGTTTTAATAACGGGCAAATGAGTCCTTCCTTTAAGTACACATCGATAAATAAAATGAACAATTTAGAAATATTAGAAACACAAAATTCACTCAAACTTCTGCATATTTGAGGATGGACCGATCTACTGCTCAGTCAAAGATAAGAGCATACAAAAGTACAAGTTTCGTGAAGGGCTTTCAACTAAAGTGACAATACTGTACCCCTGGAATTACTTCTCTATGGGGCGGTTTCCTGGACACAGATTTAGCCTAGTCCTAGACTAAAAAGAATGCACAATGGATAATCTCCCTTAAAATAGCTTTTTAGTCTAGGACTAGGCTAAATCTATGTCCAGGAAACCAACCGTATATGTCCCCTTCTTGTTGAACAAAAGTCCTCCTCTTGCTTGGACAGTTTTGTTTACTAAAGCAGACAGTATCAGTATATACAAACAGGTCACCAACCACCAATCAATTTACACATTTTATTTAAATTGTGTTGATGCAGAAATGACAGTCCTTTCACCCGAGAAAATAAGACAAATAGATACTGTATTGAAAACACAGTAAAGGGCAGATCGATGTCGCCTGAAAATAGGGGATTATATGTACTGTCTGCTTGAAGCATTGGGCTACTTACTGTACGTAAAATCCATGAGAAATGTGGTATTTTTTTAACCGCAAAACGAGTACGTTCCCAAAACGTGCATGCATACAAAAGGGGATATGTGTGTTACACAAAAGTGTTATCAAACTACAGTGAATAGGTTGTTTGTGTAAACTAATATAAGGAGTATTTTAGCAGGGGATAAATGCACTGTTTTAACATACAGCCTCAGGAAGTCTTTAGTGAGCAACTCACTAGTTACAGACAGCCATGTTGGAAGCTCCACAGCAGGAGGCCAATATGGAGACACAGATGTCATTGTTGTTTACAGTGATGTTGGGACAGAATTGCTTTCTTCAGACGGATACAGCTGGGGTTGCTGTAGATTATAGGGTAACGGTCTCAGTTCTTCTGGGCCAGATCAGCGCTATAGTGATACAGTGATTCCGGGGGACAATGGGTCTCATTCTTTGCCAGTGGTAAGCAACTTCAGGGCCTTCTGCAGATTCTGCACTGCCGTGCCCACGTCTTCGTACTGCAGGGCACTGCCGGCGTACTTGCAGTACTTCTGAGCTCTGGTGTAGTCCTCTGGCGTGAGGCGCACGTCACCTGCCGAGACGAAGAATACGAAGTTCCTTTGAGACAAGTGTAATTATTGAAAATAAAAGTTACATTCTATAATGTGATCTCTTAATTAAGAGAGATTGTGTGCGAGTAACACACGCCGCTCCTATTTTACTCCCTCACTGACCCGCCCTATTAGGTCATAAATTGTCTGAGGCAGACGAGCCTGAAACAGCTCTCTGATTTCTCCCTTAACTCAAAACGTATTTCACAAATCCAACCACACTCTGCAATATCACCAGAATTTGAGACACTGGCCATGAGTCCCATGCCCATTTTTACAATATAAGACACTATTTAAAACTCTTAAAGAACCATGTCGGTCTAGACACATATGCTAAGCATTTTAAATTTCTTCAGAATTCAAAATGGTTTAAAGCACATTTGCGGTAACATGAGCATAAACATTGAATGGTGTGTTTCAAAATGATAGGTTTCTTGTGTATATGTTAAGTAATGTTAATGCCTATTTATCGGTATGGACAATGACTAAGAACATGTGGTTTTGAAACTTGTTAAAAACTAGAGGGAGGAAAAACTGAGGTGAATAATAACATGATTCAGGATAATTGCTTACCCTTTCACTCCGCTACAGTGAGTGATATACTAAAATATGATGATCATGGACCAAATTTCCCCAATCTTGCATTGTCTACCGGTCCCATTTACAAAAATGTTTAAATAAACATTACGGGCAGAAAGTATTCATGTATTAGCCACATGGCAAAGGATGCATTTGTGGCTTGCCACAAGAAGCTCCCATTTACCACCAGGCATTTAAATGATAGGGTTAGGCTGAGGTTGGGTAGATTCTGAACACTTGTGTTAAATCAAGGCAGACGCTGGTGGGCATTAAGGTCATTTTATAACCTTGGCCCTTCAGAATATACCACTATGCAAATGCTGTTCCATCTGAGGAAAGATCTGCACAGCTCTGAGGGTGGTTACTCCGCTTAATATTTGGGGGCAGGTTAAATGGTCTGGTCAAAGACCATCACTGCACTCTCAACTGTTTTCAAAACATCGCTAAAGCCTCCTCAAATAGAGAAACAGAATGTCAATATTCTAACGTTTATCTGTTTCTTCTTATTTTGCGTGGCTTTGAAGGTCATAAATTAAAGTGATACTTCAGGAATTTGGCAATGAGGCCCTGTATTTACATCCCTAGAGTCAGATTAACTCGTGGATACCATATTTATGTTTCTGTGTCCAATATAAAAGGAAGTTAGAGGTAGTTTCGTGAGCCAATGCTAACTAGTATTAGCACAATGACTGGAAGTCTATGGGTATCTGCTAGCATGCCAGTCATTGCGCTAACGCTAGTTAGCAATTGCGCTAGTGCTAGGAACAGATCAGGCCAAATCACAGGTGAACAGCATTGTGTAAATATTATGCTGTACACTTTTATTCTATAAACTTCTAGCAGAGAATTTAAAAAATTTGCCTCAGTGTATTTGGTAATGTTATGTAAATAAGGTATGCTGTTTTTATTTTTAATACATTTGCAAAAAATTTAAAAAAACTTTTCTTTGTCATTATGGGGTATCGTGTGTAGATTGATGAGGAAAAACATTAATTTGATCAATTTTAGAATAAGGATGTAACGTAACAGAATGTTGAAAAAGTCAAGGGGTCTGAATACTTTCCGAATGCACCGTACGTCCTGTGTAACACTGTCACACTGGCTCCTGCTGAGTAAGCCATGTAATTATCACCTCTCATGCCAACCAAACGCTGTGTTTTCTGCTCTCTATTCATTAACATTTATTAAGGCTGCATTGTCATGACACTGCAATTGGTAATGTAGTCATTTTCTTTTCATCAGCATGTGATTATTTGGGTTTTGTCTGTAGTCATATTTTTCCCACCAGTGCTGGAAACCAAGAGCCCAAAGTCTGTTTTCCATAAAGCATTTTATGAAGAGACCTGCCGTGTGCCAGTCTTTCTCCACCCCTCACGCCCCCCACCCTTCGTCTCCTCACAGCCAGGAGGTGGTGGTTTTGGGGTGTGGGTGAGGTGAGGTGAGTTGAGCCCCAGGGTGCCTGGTGAAGGGAAGGGGGGTACTATGCGGTCCCTGTCCTGTTCTCACTCCTTACCTTCCTGCTCTTACTCCTTACCTTCCTGAGTGGCACTCCGCAGTGAGGGGTCGACCGCTGGAATGCTTCGGGGAACAGGCACTGGTTTAATGGCTTCTCCTGCTAACACAGGGGAACAGGGCAGAGTTAGTCCAGTCCACCTCTCTAGTCCACCCAGAACCTCTAGAGTCCAGGAAAAACAACACAGGGAACTTTCAACTTCTGCTACGCCACAACCAAGAAATGTGTTGGCTAACGCTGGGATATGACTTTATGATGTATAAAGACAAGTGGTTTGAGAATGCATTTGGAGACCAGCCCTCAGTCCATTCACTCCAGCCAAACGGATGATTGACTGCAGATCTATGATGAAAACAGGTCACATTTGATGATCATAATCTGGAACAATGTTCATTTTTCTCCTCACAGCCAATGTATAGACTCCTGAAACAGGTTCCAGCTACATTGGTCCAAAAAAACAAGGAAAGTCCTGGGGGAAATCTGTGCAGCTATATTTCATGTGTTTGTATTGCAGGATCTGGGGTTTGCAGCGTGGCGTGCCGCCCCCGATTCAATTAGCGCCTGAGCACCTCTGGGGTCACTGGGTGGATACCAGTCATTTCCTCTGTGCCTGGGAGCCAGTGGGCTAATCACAGAGGACACAGGCAGGCCCTGGGCCTCCGGGGGAAAGCACCCTATCAGGGCTTCAGAATGGACCCTGCTCTCACTGACCCCCTGCCTTCACCCCTGGCTCTGCTCTGGCTCTGATCTTTAAAAGGTAGAGTGAGAGATTGATAGCAGGGAAAACAGGAAGACATGCAGGGTAAAGTCAGCAAGGCCAAGACCAGGACAGACCTCTCCCGCCCACGGCCTGCCAAGACTGAGTCAATAAGGAAACTATGATAAATCTCAACTGTCCATATTACATCCACAACCTATGTTGGTGTCCTTTATCATCAACAGCAACCTTAATGAGCCTGTGGCATATTAATAATAACCACTAGAGAATGAATAAACAAACATATCTTGTTGGTCTTTGTCTGGTGAGGCTGTTACAAATGACTGAGTGTTGGCTGCTTTGTGTGAGGCAACTGTCCCCTGGGTGATATGGGACACAACAAGTCAGCCGCAAAGAAAGCAGTCATTAGGGTTCATTACACAATCCTGTCTTTCCGCTCACAAAAGACCTGCCAAGGAAAAATGCCAAAATGGTATAATGGCAAAGTGTATCCCATAGGCTTGAGCAGAGCTGTACTCAAGTTATGCCAGGGGGAACACCACTCTGTTATACATCAGGAGAAGTTTGCGAAAAATGGTCAGATGAAGAATTAGCCTAGTCAACCTAGGCAGGCAAATAATTAGTCAAGTCTATGTAGTCTTCATCATGACCATTCTGTCTCTCTGCTAGAGCTGATCATGTTTGTAATCACAAAGAAAGACTGCACTGATCCATCTAAAGATATGATCAGCTCATGGGATGCAATCTAAAGGCTCTGATGAGTGTTGTGGATGACTGTACCTGCAGGTGGAGGGAGCTCTGCAGGTGTGTTGGCTGGGCAGTGGGCTCCAGGGGGGATGTGGATATTGTTGTAGTTGGTGGGGGGGTAGGGGGGACCCCCCATGGACCCAGGCCCCTGGTTTGGATCCCCGAAGCCGGGCTGGGAATGAGGTGGAGACTGGGGCTGAGCAGACTGGGAGGAGGGTCCCCCTCCACCCTCAGCACCATACTCCTCATCTGGGGAGACGAGGAGGGAAAAAAAGAAGGGAGGAATTTAAGATACAGTTGAAGTCGGAAGTTTACATACACTTAGGTTGGAGTCATTAAAACTCGTTTTTCAACCATTCCACAAATTTCTTGTTAAACTATAGTTTTGGCAAGTCAGTTAGGACATCTACTTTGTGCATGACAAGTAATATTTCCAACAATTGTTTACAGACAGATTATTTCACTTATAATTCACTGCATCCCAATTCCAGTGGGTCAGAAGTTTACATACACTAAGTTGAGTGAAAATTATGTCATGCTTTAAAAGCTTCTAATAGGCTAATTGACATCATTTGAGTGAATTGGAGGTGTACCTGTGGATGTATTTATAGGCCTAATGCCAAACTCAGTGCCTCTTTGCTTGACATCATGGGAAAATCAAAAGAAATCAGCCAAAACCAAGAAAATTGTAAACCTCCACAAGTCTGGTTCATCCTTGGGAGCAATTTCCAAATGCCTGAAGGTACCATGTCCATCTGTACAAACAATAGTATGCAAGTATAAACACCATGGGACCACGCAGCCGTCATACCGCTCAGGAAGGAGACGCGTTCTGTCTCCTAGAGATGAACGTACTTTGGTGCGAAAAGTGCAAATCAATCCCAGAACAACAGCAAAGGACCTTGTGAAGATGCTGGATGAAACAGTAAAGTATCTATATCCACAGTAAAACGAGTCCTACATCGACATAACCTGAAAGGCCGCTCAGCAAGGAAGAAGCCACTGCTCCAAAACCGCCATAAAAATGTCAGACTAAGGTTTGCAACTGCACATGGAGACAAAGATCGTACTTTTTGGAGAAATGTCCTCTGGTCTGATGAAACAAAAATAGAACTGTTTGGCCATAATGACCATCGTTATGTTTGGAGGAAAAAGGGGGATGCTTGCAAGCCAAAAAACACCCTCCCAACCGTGAAGCACGGTGGTGGCAGCATCATGTTGTGGGGGTGCTTTGCTGCAGGAGGGACAGGTGCACTTCACAAAATAGATGGCATTATGAGGATATATTGAAGCAACATCTCAAGACATCAGTCAGGAAGTTAAAGCTTGGTCGCAAATGGGTCTTCCAAATGGACAATGACCCCAAGCATACTTCCAAAGTTGTGGCAAAATGGCTTAAGGACAACAAAGTCAAGGTATTGGAGTGGCCATCACAAAGCCCTGACCTCAATCCTATAGAACATTTGTGGGCAGAACTGAAAAAGCGTGTGCGAGCAAGGAGGCCTACAAACCTGACTCAGTTACACCAGCTCTGTCAGGAGGAATGGGCCAAAATTCCCCCAACTTATTGTGGGAAGCTTGTGGAAGGCTTCCCGAAAAGTTTGACCCAAGTCAAACAATTTAAAAGGCAATGCTACCAAATACTAATTGAGTGTATGTAAACTTCTGACCCACTGGGAATGCGATGAAAGAAACAAAAGCTGAAATAAAATCACTATTATTCTGACATTTCACGTTATATAAATAAAAGTGGTGATCCTAACTGACCTAAGACAGGGAATTTTTACAAGGATTAACTGCCAGGAATTGTGAAAAACTGAGTTTAAATGTATTTGGCTAAGGTGTATGCAAACTTCCGACTTCAACTGAATGTAGTTTGCAGTCCCTCAGACCTCGGTCATGGAGCTCATATTGTTTGCACACAGATTTATACTAAACTTTTCACGTTGACAATGGACAACTAGCCTGCCCCCATATCACGTCAGTTATCATCTGATAAGGCTGAACTTACGCAAGACTGAATGTTAAGTACTGATATGAGGTATAAATCTATAAACAACCCAATAAAATATATTACGGCAGATGAAGTCAGAGGACAACATGCAGATATACTGCCCACTGAGTTATATCATTTCCTTGCTGTGGCAACAATATTAGAGGCTGACTCAAGATTGTAGGATACAACAATAACTCAACCAAATAGGCCACAAACACTTTTTCATCAAAGCACAACAGGATGTTACACTTTATCTCGGTAAATCTCTTTGAAAAACATTTCCCAAATTTTTCTTTTCTCCAATCATGTGGATTTTACTTCTGAAGCTTAAATTCGCAATATGCTTCAATCTAATCCGAAGACCATGATTGGTTCATTTGTCACTGTGGAGACCATGGCGTGGGTATGTTTCAAGATGAAACCACGTGCACCACCAGGTCCTAGACCAGCCATCCTCTCCTCACGCCGTCTTGTGCAAACAGGAGGAATGAGTCACCAAGGAGGCCCTTTTTTCCTTCATGCAACCAGTGATGCAAAGGAACGTTACAGGAAACCTTATAGCCATGGAAGTGGATTTGAGCTTCCAACACACAAGGACAGCTTCTTGGCATGGATTGGCTGAGATGAATTAGAGATGGCCACTTTGGGGCAATGTGCCAAGTGCCGACATACTGCTCAAACGGAACGATGTGAACACTAAGTTGTGGAGAAACATACCAGGCATTAAGCCTAAGTTTTCTTATGCAAAGATGAAACCTAAGATTGAAAGAGAAGTACTTGAGTAATGACAACATAAAAGACTAAACATATTTGTCTTTAAAAGACTTGTTTTTGTCTGAATAGACTTCAAAAAGTGTCAAGTGTTTTGTGTGTACTGAACTTCAATTGGCTTAACAGGAAAAGGTTATCTACTCAGTCTTTGAGCTGCGATATACACCATATGTTTCTAAAGCACAGTGAGCCAAACCCCAGAAGAACAAGCTTAAATCCTGTAATGCCGAGAGAGGGAGAAAAAAAAAGAGGAAATTCCATTTCATGGGTATGGCGCCTGTTTTTTAGACTCATTAAACGTAATACTACGCTCCAAACATATTTTGGAGTGACCAGATTTAATTTAAAGAAAATATTAACCTCAAACATATTTTCAGAGATTAAAAATCATACATTGTATGTGCCTACATGTGCTATATTTGACACCACTTTGGACATAGATCCCTAACCTCCATAAAATGACATTATGAAAAACAGACCTCAACACATTTTCATAGATGTTTCTGTGTCAGTCTTAAAACCACTTCCTCTGCCAATATTTGTGTTTCTCTAGCATATTGTCCCGTTTTCCCCCAGACTCGAGGTGAAATAATATGGCTGGGGGAGGCTAACACAAATAAACCGTCTAGGCTTATGTGACAACGTCGGCATTTGTCGTGGTGCGAAAGGCCGTTAGTCTACGGGAAGACCCAGAGGATTGAGGGGCTAATTGGAGGGAGTAGGCCACATGAGGATGGGGAGGCCTGGTCCCAGAACATCTCTCTGAGATATGGAGAACTATGGAGCTGTGTAACCGGAACCGGGTATTTTCCCTGCAGACACTCTCCTTGCTCTGCTCTGGTCACTCACAGCCCAGCTCTGCACAGCCTCAGCCTCACACACTGAGCAGCATTGTATCCTACTTACTTACAGAGGGGGGATCTTGATTGCTCCGAGATAAAACCCCCCTACCTCGCTCCTCTCTTTGGATCAGATGAAACTCCCACGATTAGAGCCACGTGAGAGAGACAGACAGTAAAGATAAAGTCTCACATTATGTCTGAATCAGTGAAAGGAGCAGAGACAGGAGCTGTAGTTGAGTGTTTCGCCAATGGCCCACTTAATCTTGATTTGTGCCAATAACAGTTGGGAGTGATGGGCGTTTTAAATGGGTGTTGACAGCGACTCTAGCACAAGGGCTTGGTTCAGTCTGACCCAATAAATGGCCAGCAGGGTGAAAGAATGCACAGGGATAATGAGTGACAGAGACTGTGAAGAAGGGATCGTAAACAGATGGAAAGATTTTATCGAATGCAAGTCTCGAGGCTCGGAATGCTGCCTTGTGCATAGGACAGACAATCCCAAAGACTGAAAGGATATGCATTCAATTCAGTCCTGCAGTCACAGCCCAGTGATACACTGCATAGAAACTTTCCTCCTCGTAATGACACTCCGAAATGATAAATCAGTATCTCTACTTGCACATTCATCTTCTGCACATCTACCATTCCACTGTTTAATTGCTATATTGTAATTACTTCGCCACCATGGCCTATTTATTGTCTTAACTTACCTCATTTGCACTCACTGTATATAGACTTTTTGTTTTCTTTTGTTCTACTGTATTATTGACTGTATGTTTTATTTATTCCATGTGTAACTCTGTGTTATTGTAAAGTGTAGCAATTCGACACATATCGTGGCCAGGCCGCAGTTGCAAATGAGAACTTGTTCTCAACTAGCCTACCTGGTTAAATAAAAGTGAAATAAAAAATAAATAAAAAATATTTTAAACCAATAATAAGATTCAAACAAAGTAGCCGCAAGGCAATTTTTGTGCTGCTTCTTATCAGAGTTGAGCTGGTGACAGTCTTCTACTTGGCCAAAAGGACAACTCTCAAACATGGCAGATGATGGATAATGTAATTGATTGGCAACTGCAGAGGTACTGAATGTTCTGAATGTTCTAATCCTAATGATAGACTGAAAAAGACACTTCAGCACATTATTGATGCCCTGTGAGAAAACGTTGACCGTATTTGTAGCTTGTGAAGTTGAATTGGAGTTAAACTCGACTTTCCATGCTTTGCCCTGAACACATTGCTTATTTGAGATGTGACCTTATTTTTTTGTGAAATGTTAAGGAATCAAATACGTCTGTACTAGTTTCCATCGTTTGGTGGCATGGCTACAAAACAAGCGTGCCTTCACTGACTGGACTGGACTTGTGGGCAACATGGCAAGCAGCTTGCACTTGTTTGTTCTGCCTCTGGCTCACTCTTCCATCGGGACAGGGTTCAGCACCACGGTTGAGGCCTGGGGAAAATATGCTAATCAACAAAGTTGCTTCCTATTGGCTCTCTGTCATTTCAACAGTGTTTTCCTCCATTCCGTTCCCCTTGCTAATCATCTCTTCCTCCTTGGAAGTGGAAAGTCAAGCAAATATGTATCTGAGACAATGCAGTCACTGTGGGCCCTAAACAAAGCAAGATTTATTCCCACACGTAGGTTTCAATAACCTACTAAACAGGTCAAATATAAGACAGTAAAACCAATAAAGTCAAAATGGCTATGAATCTAAAATAAGCTAATAGAAAAATCTGAAAATCTATCCCATATCAAAATACAGTAAAACCAATCAAGAGCAAAAAGCCCAAAACGAACACCCAAAGTACAGTCTGTGCTCATCATTGTAACACGTGCTATTTTATTTTCCATTTACACTCTGTTTTCATGTAATAATGAGCAACGGACCACCCTCTTCCTGAGTTGTTTGACAGACATGTGGAAACAGTGAGATGCAGTGATAAGATCCTGATGTGTGTGGACTGAGTTAGACTCAATACGAGGGAGAGGAGAGAGTATGATATCAGCTTTTTCTTGGCAATGTTACATATCAGTGGGAATAACCATGCATGATGTCACCACTTACAGAGGGAGGCCCACATTCAAAACAGGCGGAGAGGGAGGGGAGGGACGTTACTCTCCCCACACAAAGAGATGAACTACACCAGAAAGTAGGCTGTCTAAAACTAGCCTTCAGACAGTCATACTGTAACTTCTATTCATTTGTGTGGCTAAAACAAAAGAGATGAAATAGGTGACAGACCAGCCACATGTTGATTTAGAGACCCTGTCCCCATAGTTTCAGTCTGAGTGCAGGTTGGGTTGCAGTAGAGTGGAGGGCTCCAGAGGTGACTTCATCGCTGACACGTGGTGCTCAGGTCAAAACGTACTGTATCACGCCCAGCAGATGTTCGGAGAGGAGCACAGTGATCTAACCGCGCCATGCTCTGCTTCATATCACACTCTAACCGGTGGTTAGGAGGGTCCCCCGGCCCTGTCCACCACAGGCAACATCCGCCCCGCCTGGCCGACCACTCAGTTCTAAGTCTGAGATGTAGTTACTCTGGGAGTCTTGGTCTCTAAAGGGTGTTAAAATGTACACTGACAGACACACATGGGCCCTCACACACAAACCAACATAAGACTGACGTATGTAACACAATAATACACACTCATTTTAAGACTGTTCTTAACCAGTGGATGTCAGCCGCAACCTTCAATCCAAAGGTTTAGTAACATATACTTCTTACACCACAGCCACGGGGTAAAACTACCTACCCTGGGCCCTTCCTGACCCTCTAAGGATAAGGGGTTGAAAAAAGAAAATCATTAAACAAATATCAGCTCTCTCTCACACACAAACACACACAAAGCCACTGCGAGCCCCCGCTGCTGCACTCTCAGACTTGATAAGGCACACAATGACGGCCAACCTTTACTGACTGAAGTAGCACGTCACCCAGACGGAGGAAAGCGGGTCTAAAAGGTTCCTGAAGGAAAGGCCAGGAGAAGAGGTATTTTCTTAACAGGTCATAGTTTGTTTGGGTGGCTGTGCTGATAGAATATCAGTCCTTACCATATGTTTCCTCTTCATAGCCAGCAGGGCCAGCCTGGGGGGTTTCACCACTCTTCAGACAGTTGTGGATGTAAGTGGCCTTCCATCTCGCATACTTCCTGTGCTGGATGTTCTGTAAAAGGGTAAGGAGAGAGGGAGGTGGTGGTGAATAACACAGAAATAATCAAGATAAGAGAAGTGAATTAAAAGCAATTAGATAAACAATGGCGACTGGAGGAAAAGGGCTTATGATACGACTGTTTTGATTTTCCTTTGGCTTACGGTGGAGGGATGGGGACAAGGTGAAGAAATTGCTGTGGTTTCTAACACCCAGGTCACGAAATTCATTAGAAGTTCTATGGACCTCATTTAAAAGTTCCCTCCTTGGTAATCTTATCTGTGGATGAATTAACTGGAAGTTCTTTGGAGGAGCTAGTGAAAAACTTCACTAAAGTACAGATTGACTTTAGTCAACAAGCAAATCCAGGTAGTTTCTGATTTACCACAATGAATTCAATTAGATGACTAAATCAGTCATATGCACAGGGTCGCAGACGTAATTGCACGGTGCAATGAAAACTAAAAGTCAAGTAACTTCTAAAGCAACTAACACTATCATAATTCTAATCTAATCTACCCCTGGAGATAACAATATACTAGACCTGAGGGAAGGTCTGATGATAGCTACGATTTAACAGGCTCACATACAATCTGAAGAAGCTCTCTAGATCACCATCCACTAAAAAAGTTTTGTCCCTCCTCTCTCTGGTGCTGAAATGTCCCTTTTTTTTGTAAGAAATCCAATCTCCCACAATGCATTGTGACGTGCTTTGTATAAAAACGTATCTCCAGTAATCAGCGAGTGGGGGACTCTGAGGCGCCATTGTCTGGGTTAGTGTTACAGAGAGAATGCTCCGTGTTAAAGCAGCCTGTCCAATGAGCTTTCTACAGAGGGAAAATGCCTGGCCCTTAGGGGGGAGAGAGCAGCCATTCAATGAAACATTGTCATCTGCCACAGTACATCTGCAGCAATGGAGACCCATGGAGATGCTTTAAAAAAGGCCTCTGCTGCGGAGATATAGTCGGTCTAGTTGTCTACTGTCCTGGAGAGTCTATACGTTACAGTCTTCACTATTTTCCCCCTCTTATTCTTTCCATGTCTTGGATTTTTTATGGTTTTGAGAGCAGCTGTGGACCGATGGAAGGATGGAAATGTGGATAGCCAGTTCATAATACTTCAGACACATTCACACAGTGTAAATGTATTAAATGTGCAGAAATAAAAATGTAGATGTATTTACAATATAGTCTATAGGGCAGGATAAGGGTATTCTATATTGATGACTTACCTCCTCCGATAACTCGCCAAAAACTGACAGGACATCTAACAAAAGGCTAGATGTGTAGAAGGACTTAATCATATTCCTGCAAAGAAAGACAAATATATATTTTTGTAAATGTTAAAATTCATCACACTGTTGGATTCTTAATTAAGGCATACTGAAGCCATTAAACTCAAGTGTTGAAAACCTGCCAGCCAATTGTGACAAATGTCTACAACAAGAAATGCTGCTTCACAGAACATGGATAATTCAATAATTCTCAAATAAACTCAGCAAAAAAAGAAACTTCCCTTTTTTAGGATCCTGTCTTTCAAAGATAACTCATAAAAATCAAAACTTCACAGATCGTCATTGTAAAGGGTTTAAACACTGTTTCCCATGCTTGTTCAATGAACCAAACAATTAATGAACATGCACCTGTGGAACGGTCGTTAAGACACAAACAGCTTACAGAAGGTAGGCAATTAAGGTCACAGTTATGAAAACTTAGGACACTAAAAAGAGGCCTTTCAACTGACTCTGAAAAACACCAAAAGACATCTGCGTGAACATGCCTTAGGTATGCTGCAAGGAGGCACGAGGACTGCAGATGTAGCCAGGGCAATAAATTGCAATGTCCGTACTGTGAGACGCCTAAGACAGCGCTACAGGGAGACAGGACGGACAGCTGATCGTCCTCACAGTGGCAGACCACGTGTAACAACACCTGCACAGGATCAGTACATCCGAACATCACACCTGCGGGACAGGTACAGGATGGCAACAACAACTGCCCGAGTTACACCAGGAACGCACAATCCCTCCATCAGTGCTCAGAATGTCCGCAATAGGCTGAGAGAGGCTGGACTGTGGGCTTGTAGGCCTGTTGTAAGGCAGGTCCTCATCAGACATCACCGGCAACAACGTCGCCTATGGGCACAAACCCACCGTTGCTGGACCAGACAGGACTGTCAAAAAGTGCTCTTCACTGACGAGTCGCTGTTTTGTCTCACCAGGGTTGATGGTCGGATTTGCGTTTATCGTCAAAGGAATGAGAGTTACACCGAGGCCTGTACCCCTTGAGCGGGATCGATTTGGGGGTGGAGGGTCCGTCATGGTCTGGGGGCGGTGTGTCACAGCATCATCGGACTGAGCTTGTTGTCATTGCAGGCAATCTCAACGCTGTGCGTTACTGGGAAGACGACATCCTCCCTCATGTGGTACCCTTCCTGCAGGCTCATCCTGACATGACACTCCAGCATGACAATGCCACCAGCCATACTGCTCGTTCTGTGCGTGATTTCCTGCAAGACAGGAATGTCAGTGTTCTGCCATGGCCAGTGAAGAGCCCAGATCTCAATCCCATTGAGCACGTTTGAGACCTGTTAGATCAGAGGGTGAGGGCTAGGGCCATTCCCCCCAGAAATGTCCAGGAACTTGCAGGTGCCTTGGTGGAAGAGTGGGGTAACATCTCACAGCAAGAACTGGCAAATCTGGTGCAGTCCATGAGGAGGAGACGCACTGCAGTACTTAATGCAGCTGGTGGCCACACCAGATACTGACTGTTACTTTTGACCCCCCCCCCCCCCCCCCCCTCTTTGTTCAGGGACACATTATTTAATTTCTGTTAGTCACGTCTGTGGAACTTGTTCAGTTTATGTCTCAGTTGTTGAATCTCGTTATGTTCATATAAATATTTACACATGTTAAGTTTGCTGAAAATAAACACAGTTGACAGTGAGAGGACGTTTCTTTTTTTGCTGAGTTTATGTGGGTTTGTCTCTTATGTGGTTGCATGATAATTGGATCCAAGGATCCAAACAGGTCCAGAATGACTAAACTAACTGTCTTGGGATTCAAATAGCAAACTATTTGCCCTGATACAACATTAGTCATGACACTAAGAGAGAGGACTGTGGGTCTGGAGCTAGAGTTCAGAGAGGACACCATTTGTGGGCATTCAGTGTAGATCACACGAGCGGAACCAGGGAAGGTAAACATGTCATAAAATCCCACAGCTGGTTCCAGAAAGCATAAAAACAGGGATGTAAAAAACACAGAAACATAGGGGCTTGCTTTCTAGGGGCTTCCAGTCCAGAGGTGTGTCATGTCAATGTAAGCCTTGTATTGGAGCCGAACAGAGCAGTGCAGAGCGGAAAGTAGACCAATGTATTGAAAAGCTGAAGGAAGTTTCTTATTTCAGGGTTAGTTCCCATAAACATTCAACTCTGCACCTCCACACATGACATAACGTAACATTTATGGGTTGTTTATATAGGTCCAGTTTCTTGTAAATCAATACTTTTTGTGCCGGAGTAGAATATTAATATAGCCTAATTCTCGTAATACCGACATGTATTTTCAAAGTTTTTCCCAAATGTGGTTCTACATAGAACTGATGGCACCAGTTTCACTACAGACAGAAATTATGACAATCTATCCATCCATCTCTATATACAGTGCATCTGGAAAGTATTCAGACCCCTTGACTTTTTCCACATTGTTACATTACAGCCTTATTTTAAAATGTATTAATTTGGTCCCCCCCCCAATCTACACACAATACCCCATTATGACAAAGCAAAAACAGTTAAAAAAACGAACAAAAAACCTGGAAATATCACATTTACATAAGTATTCAGACCCTATACTCTGTTGAAGCACCTTTGGCAGCGATTACAGCCTTGAGTCTTCTTGGGTATGACGCTACAAGCTTGGCACACCTGTATTTGGGGAGTTTCTCCCATTCTTCTCTGCAGATCCTCTCAAGCTCTTTCAGATCGGATGGGGAGCGTTGCTGCACAGCGATTTTCAGGACTCTCCAGAGATGTTCGATCGGGTTCAAGTCTGGGCTCTGGCTGGGCCACTCAAGGACATTCAAAGACTTATCCCGAAGCCACTCCTGCATTGTCTTTGCTGTGTGCTTTGGGTCGTTGTCTTGTTGGAAGGTGAACCTTTACCCCAGTCAGGTCCTGAGCGCTCTGGAGTACGTTTTCATCAAGGATCTCTCTGTTCCATTCATCTTTCCCTCGATCCTGACTAGTCTCCCAGTCACTATCGCTGACAAACTTCCCCAAAACATGATGCTGCCACCACCATGCTTCACCGTAGAGATGATGCCAGGTTTCCTCCAGAAGTGACACTTGGCATTCAGGCCAAAGAGTTCAATTTTGGTTTCATCAGACCAGAGAATCTTGTTTCTCATGGTCTGAGAGTCCTTTAGGTGCCTTCCGTCTGGCCATTGTACCATAAAGACTGTTGGAAAGGCATTCCAAGTGACTACCTCATGAAGCTGGTTGAGAGAACACCAGGAGTGTGCAAAGCTGTCATCAAGGCAAAGGGTGGCTACTTTGAAGAATCTCAAAAATAAAACACGTTTTTGGTTATTACATTATTCCATGTGTTATTTCATAGTTTTGATATCTTCACTATTATTCTACAATGTAGAAAATAGTACAAATAAAGAAAAACCCTGGAATGAGTAGGTGTGTCCAAACTTTTGACTGGTTCTGTCTGTATATACACACACAAATTAGATAGATAGATCTATATATCAATCTATACACACACATATATATATATATACACACAATATATATATACACACACAATATACATACCTACACACACACACACACACACACACACACACACACACACACACACACACACACACACACACACACACACACACACACACACACACACACACACACACACACACACACACACACACACACACACACACACACACACACACATTGACCTTAAGTGCATTCAATTATTAGACACTGGGTTCATTTAATGTCTTCAATTTCCTATAAAAACAGATTTTGTGAGCTCGAAACCATACTGCGTCAATATACAGTGTAGAGCAGCCACTCTGTCTGTGGCCATCATTAATCCAGGCTGACCACATTTCATCCATTCCCATTTAATGGACTGCTTCTCTAAAAACCAGTCCTGCACAGCGCCGTGGAAACCATCCTGATGTCTGGGACAATCCCAGTAAATGCCTCCACACCGGCTCACTTAAACCTGAGGTTAATTAAGATTGGATTCAGTGAGAGGACGATTCAAGGCCAGACCGCTACTTCTGCAGACCTAACTGAAGGTTGTGCAATGTTTTTGTGGGTTTGTTGTTCATCTCACTGTGGTGTTGTGGAAAGCCTGTTGACAAATGGAGACCCAGGCCTATTGCAGATTGTTCAACTCTGCCCATTTCTCAGCTGTACACATCTGATGTACGTCGTTGGCATTTGGTGTCATGACATAGAGGGTGGGGAAGGGGAGGTAAATGTGAAAACAGGAAGAGCTGAAACACCATGGAGGTTCATTTACAGCACATTCCAGCCTATATTCTCAACACAAGTGTGCGCTTTCATGGCTTTTATCTGGCTGTTCAGCACATTGGACAGGAACTGGGCCTGCCTCGGGCTATTTACATGCATTATGTCAAAGGCTCTGGACAGAGATCCTCACAAGAACTCAGTGATGGACTTCCACCCTTCAGCTATGAGATATTTTATCTCACCCCACTTTCATGCACTGTATTTCTTTTCAATATGAGGAAACAATCTTTCACTGGAACAGATGGATTTGAAAACACTTATTTTTTTTACAACTGACCTGAGCTTAATTCTGAAAGAAATGTCAACACTGGTAACCTCGTCCCCAGGCTTAATTGACACCGTACTGTATATAGAGCCTGGTAACACTGTGCTTCAAAATGGAAGTTGAAATGGTGTAGTACAAAGTTACAGTTGCATTAGATGTGACTATGAACAATTTAGAAAATCACCTAGCAAAATGAATGTATTACATTGACCATATTATTTAGAAATTGATTCGGAGTTCGGACATATAAAGTATAAATGTGAAAAATATTTCCAGATGCGTACTTTGAGATTTTCCAAACTCACTTATTTGTTTAAATCACATGCGCTGCCCGCTTTGAAGTCCACAATGTACAGTAGGGGGGAGGTTCTAAGGGTTATGCTAGATGGTAATGGACTATGAGATCAGCCAATTAAAACCAGCAGTTGTTTCATCCACTCCTGCCATAGGCTTTCATTCAAGTTCCATTCTGAGGCGTTGTGAAACCAGACGGTTCGACAGAGAAAGAGCCAGCTGGTGGACGAGATTAACACTGGTACTGACAAGATTTTAAGCCTTTGAAATTCAAACCCATAACTGGACAGAAACATAATAGGATAAAAGTCCAATGCATGTTAAATTATTTCCCTTTTATACTCAATGGATTCCCTAAAATACGTGACCATGCTGTTATTCCTGCAATTACCACCATTTAAGACTAGACTAAGTTATGTACACACTTAATGGCAATCAACAGATGAAACATTTTTTTTTTTTAAATGATGCATTTAGGGAAGCTACTTTTGTTTCATCAAAAGTTAACTTGTTGAGAACAGGATATGAATCATCAGAACCATTTTTCTTGCAACTCAAGTGATGAGTGAGTTTAATGAGGCTTTAATAAAAACATTGCTTGTTGCTTAGAAATAAATAAGCGGATTAGTGAAAACTTGTCAGCTTAAAATATGGGCGCAACGTTTTTAAAATCTAAATTGCTACCTTGCACAGGATGAATGGGGGAGAGAGACATATGCAAAACGGATCGTCTTTAATTAGACCTGCTAAACTAACATTTTCAACTTCTCTCCAGTGTTCAGGACTGTGGCTGGCACTATATCTGGGGCCTGGAGTCACCACATAGGAGACAACATCCTGTACGCCAGGGTTCTCCAACCTTTTCTAGCATGAGAGCTCCTTATAAATTGGCACATTATTTTCTTCCCCTCTCCACTGCAACTCTTCCCCAGGTTTTTTCCTGTCAATATACCTGGTAAGATCTGTGTTTTTGTCCCCCACATTTCTGTTTTATATTTTCCCAAATTATGTTCTCAGTTACATTTTTGCTGGTTTTAGATGATTAAAAAAATAAAATTCACTCTTAAAATGTAAATTGTTCATAGATAAAAAAACAAAATAGGATGTTATGAGTCCATGTCAACGCTTAAATTACATCTGAAGACAATTCTTTTTAGGTCTGGAAGAAAACTAACACATTTAGATTTGTTGGTGTAATTCCCCTTTTTAATTGGTCATCTGGCCCTTTATTGCGCATCTAGCGAGAGAAGAATGTGTGTCTAATGTGCCGGTCTAGTGATGGCTCTGTACTGCTGCTCATTTCATGCCAAAGTTCGCAAATAACAAATAATACATACAAATTATATACTTCTGCCAGGTAAGCCTACTTTGCAGTTAACATTTAATTGAGAAGGTTTTGAGGAAGTATCTCTGTCAACCAACAGGACGGTTATCACATCAACTGGCTACACGTGGAGTGAGACACGTGGGGTGAGACACGTGGGGTGAGACACGTGGGGTGAGACACGTGGGGTGAGACACGTGGAGTGAGACACGTGGAGTGAGACACACAGACAGACAGGCAATATTGCTGGAAATTAATTGGCACGTTTTGTGTTAGGTTTGGCTTTTTAAGCCAGTAGTGGCTAACTAGGGGTGGAATAACGTCAATGTTGCGTTGATTAGAATGGTAGCTTGCGGATACTTCTGAGATTCGTTTACGACAGTTTGCAGTGAAACACATGAACATTGCATGAACATTCAGAATTGTTTGGCAAGCTACTCATACGTGGGCTGCGAGTTACTGGTAGCTCGCGATTGACCTGTTGTAAACTCCTGCTGTACGCATTAGTGTTGATTGTGGTTCCTGAAGTAATGGGAGTGCTGCTGTGTAAAACAGGGCTGTTATCTCTCACAGGCAGTGGAGCTGCTCCAGTCCAGACCCGGACTGCATAAATGGAGGCCCTGGCTGGCCTGGCACCCACAGTTTATGGAAGACTCTGCTTTACTGTCCAGTCCTGCTGCTGTTGTCAGTACCCACAACACACTCATAATGCCAGCCAGACCTGTAACGCTACACCTGAATGGCCAATAGGAATCATCTGGCCCCTGTGGCAATATATTCACAGACATGGCTTTGTTGCTAATTTTAGACTCTGGACTGGACTCCATGTGCAAAAGCAACAGTGTGATTATTTTGTGTCGTGGTTCAGTGAAAGGAAATGGTAATCATGAGGGCTTACGTATTGGAACCAGAAGAAGATGAAGAAAAAAAAAAACTACATTGGAACCAGTCCATTACCATGCTGAAATTCAAGAGGCAGGGAGCGACCTGCAGCTACAGTACAGCAGGCTGACTCTACACAAGCTACGCGGGTAGTAATGGTGAGTGAAGACATAGCCTTACTTGTGGAATCTTCCTGACCGATCCTCGTTGTCAGCATAGAGGAACATTTTTAAGGCATAGTTTTCGATGTGTGCATTGCCGACAACTTCATGGGTGATTGAATCACTGTCAGTCAGCTCCTTCTTCATCTGAAAAACACAACAGCATCAAATCACACCACTATGTCCTGCAGGCAGGCACATCCAAACTGAAAAACCACAGGCTCTAAGTGGCAAACATTTTTCAAAAGGCAAATCAATCAATACAGAGTAGTTTGGAAACGCATTCACTACTTTTTCAGGTGTTAGAGTGTCTTCAGAAAGTATTCACAACCCTGGACTTTTTCCACATTTTCGTTGTGTTACAGCCTGAATTTAAACTAGATTAAATTGAGATTATTTGTCACTGGCCTACAGACAATACCCCATAAATGTCAAAGTGGAATTACGTTTTTTGAATATTTTGTAAATGAATTAAACATTTAAACTATTCAACCCCTTTGATATGGCAAGTCTATATAAGTTCAGGAGTAAAAAGTAATTAAGTCACATAATAAGTTGCATGTTTAACATGATTTTTGAATGACAACCTCATCTCCGTACCCCACATATACAATTATTTGTAAGGATCCTCAGTCGAGCAGTGAACTTCAAACACAGATTCAACCACTAAGACTCTTTGAGCATAGTGATGTTATTAATTACACTTTGGATGGTGCATCAATTCACCCAGTCACTACAAAGATACAGGCGTCCTTCCCAACTCAGTTGCCGGAGAGGAAGGAAAACACTCAGGGATTTCACCATGAGGCCAATTGTGACTTACAACAGTTACAGAGTTTTATGGCTGTGAAAGGAGAAAACTGAGGATGGATCAACAACATTGTAGTTACTCCACAATACTAACCTAATTGATAGGTTGAAAAGAATGAAGCCTGTAAAGAATATAAATATTCCTAAACATGCACCCTGTTCACAATAAGGCACTAAAGTAATACTGCAAAAAATGTGTCAAAGCAATTCACTTTTTGTCCTGAATATAAAGTGTTCTGTTTGGGGCAAATCCAATACAAGTTATTACTGAGGACCACTATATATTTTCAAGCATAGTGGTGGCTGCATCATGTTATGGGTACGTTTGTCATCGCTAAGGACTGGGTAGTGTTACAGGATAAAAAAGAAACGGAATGGAGCTAAGCACAGGCAAAATCCTAGAGGAGAACCTGGTTCAGCCTGCTTTCCATCAGACACTGGGAGATTAATTCACCCTTTAGCAGAACAATAACCTAAAACACAAGGCCAAATCTACACTGGTGTCGCTTACCAAGACAACATTTAATGTTTTTACTTAACTCTACTTGAAAATGTATGGAAAGACCTGAATATGGTTGTCTAGCAATGATCAACATCCAATTTATTAGAGCTTGAATGATTTTGAAAATACATATTTTTTTTAAAAAGGGCCAATGTTGCGCAATCCAGGTGTGGAAAGTTCTTAGAGACTTACCCAGAAAGACTCACAGATGTAATCACTGCCAAAGGTGCTTTTACAACGTATTGACTCAGAGATGTGACTACTTATGTAAAGGAGATATTTCATTCTCAAATGTGCAAACATTTCTAAAAACATGTTTTCACTTTGTCATTATGGGGTGTGTAGATGGGTGAGAAAGAAACAATCCATTTTGAGTTCAGGCTGTAACAACAAAATGTGGAATAAATCAAGGGGTATGAATACTTTCTGAAGGCACTGTAAATCTTTCAACTGACACAAAGTGCTCCTCCTAGATTCCTGGATGCTGAACAGCACACACAGACGCAGTGCATACATAAAGGGAGCCTGTGTACTGTTCTGTGCATGGACCGTGTGACAAATCTGCAATGGCTGTGTTTTTTCTGAGAAGTGAGGCTTTCCATGTGTGACTCATTGATTCCTGGGATGCAGCAGAGAGCACACACTTTAATTCCACTCCAGAACACTCTTATAATTAATAGAGTATAGCATGGTGGGGTGGAGGGTCTCTGGAGACGCACCAACAGATAATAACATGGACAATAACCAAGGGATGGTTTTACCACACTCATTTCAATAACGCTGGACAATAAACCTTGTACAGAAGACCACTAGTAAACCACTGACCAAAAGGACATTGGATTTCCCCGGAAACATCAAAGCCAGTAGCCAAGAACTGGCACTTAACTTTATTACACCTCTCTTACATGACAATGAGTCATCTATGACAATACCAGTGACTTTAAAACTTAAGTCATTCTTCTCTACCCTAATTGTGATTGGGTAGTGTTGTCAAGTTGATTTTGTCTACATCCTTATATGTTCAACCCGTTTGCCCCTGACAAGTTAAATGATTGCTGTGTCTTAATGCTATTGTGTCTTAATGGTTTGTAGTGGCCAGTGCCCAAAAATGCATCCGCAAAGCTCACTTACTGCGGCGGAGGCAGCCGCTCTCTGAGATGTTACAGTCTGCTAGAGAGCGTCAGGTTTCCTTGTAAAATCAGTAAAGCAAATAATACTGGTTACATTTCAACAGGTGGACTCTGCTCTTCTGAATGGACGTACTGTTCACGTTTTAATGAAATCTCAACCTATCCTTAAGGCAATACACAGCACAGTACATCACTTGTGCTAAAGTGTAGCGGAGGACTTTAAAACCAACTTGGAAGGAAGCATGCCGACTTTATAGAAAGAAGAGTCAAGGATCAAACTCCTAATTAAATCAAAGGATTCAGTTTGGATCACACCACCACTCTGGGTTCTCTAGAAATCCATGTGGTACGAGAACAGCTTTAAAAAACACAATTTCCCATAGTTCAGGACAATATTTCCATGAAGGGCCGCTTCTTCTTTGATGGTGTGAGTGACATGTCTTTCTTGTAGCCCTTTTCAAGCGTCTTAAAGAAAACCCTAACAGACCAGACCCTATTGACACTCCTGTAGAGGGACTGTAGGAGAACAAAAACAAACACAGCCAATGCATTGAAGTGACTGGGCATGCAATGCTGAAGACGCCCAATGCTGCGATCAGGAAAACAACAACAGCCGTTTCCATGAAACCGTTGCCCATTAGTGTATAGCCTAACTACTGGCAATATCTTCCACCAGACCTTTCTTGCCTAATCCACTGCTCTAAGAAAGCTAATTAAACGATGCAGGGAACGAGCCAAGATTGCTTCTACCCCGGCCCAAACAGCAATCAGCAGCCTGAGTGATGGCACTCAGCCAGCCATACTGGTCAATATGCTGAGGGCTGGGCTGCGGGCACGATTAAGCTTTTCAATGCCAGAACAAAATACCGATTGTCATCTTAATTATCCATTCTCTGCTCAAAATAACAATAATTGGTTGTTTGTTTACCTAGAAATGTGTGGCTTTAGTGGAAATTAAACTGTCATTTGCTGAAATGAGAAAGTTCCACATGGTGTGGTGTAAGATTTCTGTTTCTTCAGTTTCATACCCTGCATCCACTTCTGGAATGAAATGAAAGTCTTCCTTACTCATTTTCCCATGATTAGGGGGGAAACATAAAACAATGATTCCACATTCACTTCCAGAAATATCATACAAGGCACAAGACAAGTTTTACAATCTGTACCGAGTCCATATTGACCTAATTTGCGATAGTGGGTTAAAAGTTAAACGTGTAATTTCATGGTTTCTTCACCACCTTTTTAAAAGCCCTTTAGACCGGATGTATCCACTGGGGCTGGCTAAGACATCCCGTTGCTGTGACATTTAATGAATCTTACTACAGCAACAGTAAAACCTGGCTCAGGGGACAAGAAATCCCAGGGCTTTCTTTAATTGGTTCCAAAATGTCTATAAAAATCCCTGGGCACAGGAGCAAACAGTATCCGAGGTTGCTTCCTGCTCCCCATTTTAGAGGAACACCATAAACCCTGTCTTTTGAACTCTGATGTGAATACAGTGCTCTCAAAACGTTGGGGTCACCACATTTCTCAAAGGAAACCATTTAAAAAGATAGAAAAGCTGTTCAGAAATGGCAATTTTTTCATAATTACGTAAATAGATTGGTTTATTATTGGAGCTTCCTTTCCACGACATCTAACAAACATTCCTCAATGAAGGATGTACATATCAAAGAGTGAATGTTTGACAGAGAATAGATAAAGAGAACATTAATCGTCATATACCAAATCTTAGTTTTCATGCGATTCGACCTATGGTGCATTAAAACCTTTTTCGAAAATCTCTGGGAAAATATATGGTGATCTGGTCTTACAATAAAATGCAGAGCTTGAAACTTCAAGTAGATATTACGCATTTTTCATTACATTTCACAATTGCACTCAAAGGATTTCTGAAGTACATTTCTGAAGGAATTCATTATTCAAAACATACAGTGCATTCGGAAAGTATTCTGACCCCTTGACATTTCACATTTTGTTACATTACAGCCTTATTCTAAAATTGATTCAATGTTTCCACCTCCCCCTTATCAATCTACACACAATACCCCATAATGACAAAGCAAAAACAGGTTTTAAGAATTTTTTGCAAATGTGATATTTCCGTTTTTTTAAATTTTATATACATTTACATAAGTATTCAGACCCTTTACTCAGTACTTTGTTGAAGCACCTCTGGCAGCGATTACAGCCTCAAAACTTCTTGGGTAGGACGCTACAAGCTTGGCACACCTGTATTCAGGGAGTTTCTCCCATTCTTTCTGCAGATCCTCTCAAGCTCTGTCAGGTTGGATGTGGAGCGTCGCGGTACAGCTATTTTCAGGTCTCTCCAAAGATGTTCGATCTGTTTTAAGTCCGGGCTCTGGCTGGGCCACTCAAGGACATTGAGACTTGTCCCGAAGCCTCTCCTATTTTGTCTTGGCTGTGTGCTTAGGGTCGTTGTCCTGCTGGAAGGTGAACCTTCTCCCCAGTCTGAAGTCCTGAGTGCTCTGGAGCAGGTTTTCATCAAGGATCACTCTGTACATTGCTCCGTTCATCTTTCCCTCAATCCTGACTAGTCTCCCAGTCCCTGTCACTGAAAAACACCCCCACAGCATGATACTGCCACCACTATGCTTCACCGTAGTGATGGTGCCAGGTTTCCTCCAGACGTGACGCTTGGCATTCAGGCCAAAAATTCAATCTCGGTTTCATCAGGCCAGAGAACCTTGTTTCCAGAGTCTTTAGGTGCACTTTGGCAAACTCCAAGCGGGCTGTCATGTGCCTTTTTCTGAGGAGTGGCTTCCGTCTGGCCACTCTACCATAAAAGGCCTGATTGGTGGAGTGCTGCAGAGATGGTTGTCCGTCTGGAAGGTTCTCCCATCTTCACAGAGGAACTCCAGAGCTCTGTCAGAGTGACCATCGAGTTCTTGGTCATCTCCCTGACCAAGGCCCTTCTGCCCCTGATTGCTCAGTTTTGCCGGGCGGCCAGCTCTAGGAAGTCTTGGTGGTTTGTTCTGGGGACCTTCAATGCTGCACAAATGTTTTGGTAACCTTCCCCAGATCTGTGCCTCGACACAATACTGTCTCAGAGCTCTACGGACAATTCCTTCGACCTCATGGCTTGATTTTTGTTCTGACATGCATTGTCAACTGTGAGACCTTATATAGACAGGTGTGTGCCTTTCCAAATCATGTCCAATCAATAGAATTTACCACAGGTGGACTCCAATCAAGTTGTAGAAACATCTCAAGGATGATCAATTGAAACAGGATGCATCCGAGCTCAATTTTGAGTCTCACAAAAGGGTCTGAATACTTATGTAAATAAGGTATTTGTTGTTGTTTTTTAATATATACACATTTGCATTTCTAAAAATGTTTTAGCCTTGACATTATGGGGTATTGTGTGTAGATTGATGAGGGGGAAAAAAACATTTCATCCATTGTAAATTCCATAACTTACCTAAGCTTTGACTAAATGCGTGAGCCGACTTTCTCAAAAATTCCAAATTGTCCTTCGATAACTTTTAAAAGTTTACCTAATCAAATTGTGAGCTACATTATTTATTTTAGAGAGATGTGAATACCTGATGGAAAAGCTAAATCATAACTGCTAGACATTTGGCATCTGAAATAAAACATTTGGCATTCAACTTTTGAGAACATCGCGAATGTGAATCAAGGAATTCATCTTCAAATTGGATTACACAGCAATGACTGTACATTACAGATGTTTAGTTGAATCAAAGAGTATCTCACTCCTATAATTGAAAATGAGGTGCAGACATTTCAATCATGTCTGCAGAACTCAACCATGGGAGACTGCCACTGCTGTTAATGGCCTTTCTGTGAGGCAGTGCCATAATCCACTTCTGAAGGGAAATTGAATCTGCTAGAAGGCCTGTCCCTGACTAGCTTTGAAAAAAAAGTTAAATGCCAATACTCCTAAAGAGCTCTTAGCAGCTAGGATGGGTTTGAAGATATTCATTACTAGAGTTCCCTAACAGACATAAGTGGTGTGATAAGTTTTACTTAGCGGATATTTGTACAGAGTTGAGGAACTAGATAGCATTATCCATCTAGCCTACCTCACATTCTAGTGTTTAGTGCATTATGATATCTGACCAAAAATCTATTAAATCAACAAATAATAATGTGAATACAATGGGACAATAGTAGATAGACTTGTTCTACTGTGAGCAAACCTGTTTAAACATTGCAAATTGTAGGCTAGCTGATATCTTACCGTTTCTAACTGGTCCATCAGTTTCACAAGAAACTTCCGACATTCTGGGGTTTTGCTGTCCAGTTTCATTCCCGTCTGCATGGCATAAAGCCGACCTGACAGAGAAGGAAACAGGTATCACTATTTAATCTCAGAGCAATGCGTCACTGGTGATGCTTCATGTTTCACTGAAAATGTTTCTACAATATCAAAATGTCAACACCCTCTGGTTCCCAGATCTGATCATCTGTCAAGTATTTCATTTGAGATTTTTGGTTATCGTAGATGTTTTAAGATTAAAACACCAAGTTGATATAGTAAGAGCAAAAGTGGACTGGGTACATTGTTCTGTATGTTATGTGGAGGAAAGAAATCCAAAATGTGTTTTTGCGTTCACGATGAGGTCTTTCAAATTAAAAGTACCCTAATAATTTGTCCAGCATGCAGTCTGAGAACCTCTAGAAATAGGCCTTACTAGTTTCTTAAAACTTGAGCCTTACTTGATTGTTTTCACATTCTTCTGTTAGTTATGCCACTCACTTTGGGTGAAATTATTCATCCTCTCAACAGTGCAAGTCTGTGAAAGAGGCTGTGTAAATATTAGCATTATTGCGGTTGTCTCCTTAGCATTGTACCACTGAGCACATAACAGCCTGGATACACAGTCTTGGCTCTCATGTATTTAAAAACACACTGTCCGTCCACCCTCTCCTCCATGTTGCCAGATCCTTGCATGCTTCAATTGTATGCATCCAGGCTCTGGACCATTAGCGCCCTTCTCTAGTTTTCAGAGATTTAAAACATGCGCACACCCAGACATCTGGTGAAGGATAGTCCCATGAGCCTTAACGTCTTCGCTGTGTGCAACTTTTGGACGCACACTGAATGTTTGAGTCGTCACTGCCAAGTCCAACAACTCTGGGCTTACAGCTGTTTCGAGTGCTGCAGTTTCCAACCAACAAAGAACTGTCTAAGTTCAGGTCCTCTTTTTTTGACTTGGTGGGAGACGTGTGTGTGTGTGTGGGGGGGCTCGGATGGTTGAAGGGCAGCTCTCAGGGAACTGTGGGGGGGGGATCTTGGAGAGTTGGTGGCCTGGCGGTTGGGAGCTTGGACCGGTGGCCGATAGGTCGCTGGTTCGGGTCCCTGGTTCGGGTCCCCATTTTTGACCTTGTGAGAGATCTGCCCACTTGCCCTTGGGCAGGGCGTTGACCCTGGTTGGTCCTGTGGGTCGCTCTGGATGGGAGTCTGTTAGATGACTGAATGTAATGTAAATGTTGAGCGTAAATGGCTTCACTGCAAGTAGATTGTATGTTTTAATATTCCATAAAAAATAATAAAGCAAATAACATACTGGAGGATAAAAAGACAGACAACATGACTGTAAAACAGAGGGAAAACACCTGGGTCTTTTATGCGAAATATTTAATGGATTGACAGATTAAAGAGAAGAGGGACACAAATCAGATGAAGACGTGCTGGAAAAACTTAAAAGCCAAAAAGGATGTGGCAGAGGAGAGGGTGGGGGTTATTTCAGACCGGAGGGAGACATCCATCCAAGGGAATTGATCCTCTCCCCCAGAAGATATGCAAGATGATTCCCCAGCATTCTGACCCTCTCCTTAACCCCTATGATGATGACGGACAACTCGACCCACCAATATTTAGTAAGCATAAATAACTGGTATGACTCGACTATAATGCACGTTTTAACTAACGTTAATGCTACTTCACTACAATATCATTATCAGTCCCGTTAGAGCATGTTGCCTAACATCATCATTCGTACCAAGGCTGGCCCTACCATAAACCCCAATTAAATTCCAATTAAATCTACTGCAGATTGAGGTCCTGAATTTACAAAATGAGCTACTGCAAATTCAGGAACAACCAAATTGACAGTTCTATTCACACGTGATACATGAATGAAGATGTGGGAAGTGACACCTATGACTACAGGTGTTGGATCTTAATTTGATGAACCGGTTGCAGAAATTGGTCAAATTAAGATCCTACATATGCAGGCTGTAGAACAATAATACAAAACAATACTTGGAAGAAGCCAGTGAGAAAACGAGTATAACCAGGAAAGGGTAGAAGAAAAAGCAGAATACGGACTGTTTTGAACGTGTAGTCTAGAGCCTGAGGTGTGAGGCTCTGAGTCCCTGAAGGACTTCAGTCAGAGCCTTAATAATGTGCCGTCTCCAACCGGGAGAGAACAACAAATCGCTCCAGCTGTAGTTCAAAGTCATTAGCTAGACAAAGTAAGGCAGGCAAATGGACTCTGCTTACCCAGAACCCATGTAGGTGTCCTCCTCTCTAATGAAGATAACACCTTTCACCACCCACACATTTGCAATTTAAATGAACACAGGTTGATGGATGCTGCTGTCCCAAAGGAAATTAAAAGGTGTGCCACTAGAACAGCTTGTAGCATATACCCTGTCTAGCCAAGGAACAAGGGTCTGCCATTCTTCAAAGAGTGACCATGCAATTTGCTAAGCAGGGGATCATAGAATAGGCTACACCAAACCATGAGCAAGCACAATATTTCAGCTAATGTTTGTTACCAAAATGACAATGTAAAGTACTGTATTTTATTGAGCTCTTCAGTAAGACCAGTGATGCACTTGTCATTCTGACCTATAAGTTTTGACAACTACCTGGCCAACTGTCTTTGCCTCAAATGCAACAGGCTTCTATAGACCTGCCTGTGAGCTGAAGAGGCCAGAACGTAGGCAAGCCAACATCAGCTTCCATTTCAGCAGCACATCAATAGGCCTTTTAGTCAAATAAAATATTCAGTTAGACTAAATCAGCAAAAGTCACATTTCCAGTCAGTACATTGTAAAACACAGTGATTCCCAGCAGAAAAGAAAAAAGCAAATATGCCCAGCTGGGAGTGCTCTAAGTAAGGCAAAAATACAGTGGGTTAATTTAAATAAAGGCACCTGTCTTTGATACAAGGCTGCTCTCAGTATGAAGCCTATGAGTGGGCAAAATTAAATGTTTTACTGTAAATGTCAATGTTTACAGACCAAGGAATTCAGTAATCATTCTTGTCCAGATGAACAGTGATAGGTATGAGGCAGTGAGGAAGTAACAGATAGCTTACAGTGCATTGGAAAGTATACAGACCTTCACTTTTTCCACATTTTGTTACGTTACAGCCTTGTTCTAAAATTGATTAAATACATTTTTCCTCATCAATCTACCCACAATACCCAAAAAGGACAAAACGAAAACAGTTTATTAAAAATAAAAAACAGAAATACCTTATTTACATAAGTATTCAGACCCTTTTTTTTTTTATGAGACTCGAAATTGAGCTCAGGTGCACCGTGTTTCCATTGATCATCCTTGAGATGTTTATACAACTTGGAGTCCACCTGTCGTAAATTAAATTGATTGAACATGATTTGGAAAGGCAGACACCTGTCTATATAAAGGTCCCACAGTTGACAGTACATGTCACAGCAAAAATCAAGCCATGAGGTCGAAGGATTTGTCCGTAGAGCACCGAGACAGGATTGTGTCGAGGCACAGATTAGGGGAAGGGTACCAAAAAATATCTGCAGCATTGAAGGTCCCCAAGAACACAGTGGTCGCCATCATTCTTAAATGGAAGAAGTTTGGAACCACCAAGACTCTTCCTAGAGCTGGCCGCCCAGCCAAACTGAGCAATCAAGGGAGAGGGGCCTTAGTCAGGGAGGTGACCAGGAACCCGATGGTCACTCTGACAGAGCTCCAGAGTTCTTCTGTGGAGATGGGAGAACCTCCCAGAATGACAACCATCTCTGCAGCACTCCACCAATCATGGTAGAGTGGCCAGACAGAAGCCACTCCTCAGTAAAAGGCACATGACAGCCCGCTAGGAGTTTGCCAAAAGGCACCTAAAGGACTCTCAGACCATGAGAAACAAGATTAAGTGGTCTGATGAAACGAACACTTTGGACTGAATGCCAAGCATCACGTCTGGAGGAAACCCGGCCCTATCCCTAGGATGAAGCATGCTGATGGGATGTTTTTCAGGGGTAGGGACTGCAAGACTGGTCAGGATCGAGGGACAGATGAACGGAGCAAAGTACAGAGAGATCCTTGATGAAAACTTGCTCCAGAGCGCTCAGGACCTCAGACTGGGGCGAAGGTTCATCTTCCAACAGGACAACGACCCTAAGCAAACAGCCACAATGCAGGAATGGCTTGGGGACAAATCTCAATGTCCTTGAGTGGCCCAGCCAGAGCCCGGACATGAACCCGATCGAAAATCTCTGGAAAGACCTGAAAATAGCGGTGCAGAGACGCTCCACATCCAACCTGACAGAGCTCGAGAGGATCTGCAGAGAAGAATGGGAGAAACTCCCCAAATACAGGTGTGCCAAGCGTGTAGCATCTTACCCAAGGAGACTAGATGCTGTAATCGCTTCCAAAGGTGCTTCAACAAAATACTGAGTAAAAGGTCTGAATACTTTTTTTATTTATTTAACTAGGCAAATGTGATATTTCAGGTTTTTAAAGATGTATGCATTTGCAAACACCTGTTTCTGCTTTGTCATTATGGGGTATTATGTGTAGATTGATGAGGGAAAGAAAATATTTGATCAATTTTAGAATAAGGCTGTAACGTAACAAAATGTGGAAAAAGTGAAGAGGTCTGAATACTTTCCGAATGCACTTCAAGTCTGTTTCAATTATAAATTAGACAATCTAGGCTAAATTCCGCATTCAAGGCAGCTATATTACACGGCCTAAAAGAGTGAGAAAATACATATATTTCTTTGTTTCTCAAGTTTCTGACAGCAGTACCCCACCTGGAATGCCATCATAGTGTATGGCCGGTTGAACGCGGCTGCATTAAAAATGAACAAGGAAAAGCCTGGGGCTGGAACCAAAATGCCAGACTGGGCCTGTTAAATGGTTATCTCCATCTCTCCAACGATAACACTGACTCAATTCAAATGACAACTGAACATAAAACCCAGGAAGGACACGGTCACCAACTTGTGAGACAGAAGCAGAACATAATAATACACAGTCACTACTTTAGGGTTACTGAAGGCATTCAATTTGATTCTATTCAGTTCAGTTTAGATAGACAATATTTAATATGCTCACCATAATTACATGTATTGTTAATGGGCTTCACCCTCTATCATCTATCAAAACAAAGCATGTCAAAAAACAGGAGAATATTAATAATTGAGAACACTGTTCAAAGTTTAGGGGGAAAGAAATCCCTGTCTTTAACTACAGACAATGGCAAGCTGAGAATGAAAAGGTCTCGCAAAACTATGCCAAAGTATGCCTGTCGATATTTCCTAAACAGCTAACCACAACCAAAGCCATGGGGATCAATTTGCTCGTATGATGTTGGTCACAGCACATCACAGTGCGAACTCACAATCTCATCCTTTGTCAAGCCATTACGCTCATACAGTTTAACATCCAATTTTCCTCCCGTGAAACAATGCTACACTGAGACCATTCACAATACAAGGCCATGAAAATAAAAACCATAATTCAACTGTACTTCAGGGGGAAAAAATGATTTTGCCATAGGCAGAACTTTTTGTGCGAGTGTGTTGAGTAAGGGAACAACATGGACGGCCAGAGTGGTTACAGTATTCTCTCACAAGTTTTTGGAAATCATCTCTCGCCCAGACTGAGATGAAGGAGAACGACAAACTACAGTGTCCAATGATATGTTGACTTAAAAAGGTGACACAAAAATAGACAGTCAGCAGCAGTCATTCGTCCTCTAGCCTACTTTGATTATATATAAATATTGAATGCAGCTTAAAGGATAACTCTTTTCATTAGTCCATTGTTGACATAGTCACAAAATGTTTTGCTTGTCAGCAATCAAGTTGTCAAGATATTTAAACTGTCAAAATACAGAAATCATCCCTGTGTGATGCACTATGTGGCCAATTTTCCAGGGATCAGTGTCCTCTACTGTAGACAGTTGTCTTCGAAGAGAATGTTCAAGAATACTTCCCAATCTTACAAGCAGCCATTTAATATTTTTCCCCTACAACGGTTCTTTCACAGAAACAGGAGGATGGTAGTTGAAACCCCACTATGTAGGCCTACACTAAGACATCCTTGTCAATATATCTTGAAGCAACAAAACCGCCTATAACATTAGGTCAATAATCTTTCGGGTTCCAGAAATATTAGAATGTAACTAGCATCCTTGTTAAACGGTTATAAATGGGAAGAATACATGCTTGTCCTGGCATGCATCCCCTACGCAAGCTTGACGTTAGACATAAAAAAATTAATGTAAAACTGTGTGAGCCGAGACCTCAGTTTGGATGTGACCAAGTATTTTCACTGACATCTGCAGTGAGAACAGAATTGTGTATTCTGGAATGCTAGCCTGCGTACTCTCTCTCCTCACTACAAGGATGTTATTATGTAGCTGCATTTCAATCCGAAGGCTGGATGAACTCCAGGAAGCGGGAGGGAAAACAATGTTAAAGAGAGCCTTTTCCATAAATGAATATTGTAGTACAGTGCCATGGTGCAAGGGGCATACACTAGTAGGAAAGATACAGGTGTCACAGTCAAGAAAAGGGGCACTTGGGTAAAATAATGGTGGTTAAAGGGGAATGGAAACACTAGGATTTAGAACGCCAGCTAACTAACTGTAAATGACAATATTGGCACGGTTTTTTTTTGGGGGGGGGGGGGTTTAATATCGCAGATACATTGATGGAAACTACAATGTAATTGTCTGCATCACCTCCAATCCACCATATATATCTGAGCCTTTTTTTTTTATATGTAGATATATTTCCTTTATTACCCTGCAACCCTACCACACATCCCCCACGTAGAGGCCTGCATTTCCAGCTTATACATACTATATACAATTTATGGACACAGTCTATTTTACAACAGTTCTAATTTGTTAGTTTTTACTCCTGTCCTTCCTCTACCCTTAACCATCAATTTCTGATGTCCATCCGGTTTGATTTCCATTTGCCATATCTTTCAAACTTTGCTGTATCAAAAAGGTTCTTAACATATACATGTTTTACGGGCACAGTATTTTTTACATTAGTTATCTAGTTGATATTAGTTGTTATTAGTCCCACCCTTCAGCTCCATTCAACCCCTCCCATCTATCTCTTAACACCATCCATATTGGATTTCTATTTGCCATATATTTTTTACTGTGCTGTGATGTTTCACAAAAGTTCTGAAGCTTTCTGTTCTCATTGTTTATTTTTTCGAAAAGTATTATTATATTATTGATCGATTGATGATTACTTTTCAGATCGCCCAATCGTGCTATCTGCAGGGTTAGCTCCAGGCAAATATTGTAATTCTTCAGGCATTCCTGGACCTGTGACCAAAAACAAGATACATTTGGACAGTACCAAAACAAATTATCTAATGATTCTGACTCTTCGCAGCAAAATCTGCAGAGCTGGGAAGGTTGCATCCCCCACATAAATAACATTTTATTAGTTGCAAGAATTTTGTATAATAATTTTGAATCCGGCGTCGTTTTGCGTATCTGTTCATAAACCATGTGCCATGGAATAGGTACGTCAAAAATATATTCCCATCTATAATGGCTTGCTGTCAATTGTTTGGTCCTTAAATTTAACTGGTATACTTTTTTATTTATCATAATTTTCTTTAACCAATTATGGTCTTTATTAATGCAGGGCCGGCTTTTGCGTGACTCTGAAGTCAGCGATGTTGATGATGGTCGGTCGGTAACCCCTACAGACCACAACCCTCGAAATTGAAAAGGGAGGGGCAAGCAGAGCGACTCAACGTACGCCTATGACTCCTTTCCATTCGTAAACTCCCGGTTGCTGCATCGAAAGTTCCCTTTGCGATGAATTCATCCTCCGCGAAGTGCTGGCTGCAGATCCTGCTAGCCCGAGCTGAGCTGTCATTTACTGAGTGATTTTTTTGGAGCCAATTCCTACAGCCTGTTGCTATACAGTTCATGTTTGAATTACTACTTGATGTTGCCATCTTCCTGAGCACTCGAAAACTCTATACCAGACAATTTGCTGATTCCTGCCAGTGATGAACTGGCGTCTATCGTTACTATGGCAATTTAAAATGGCGCTGACCATAGCTCAAATAAACCTTGTCGACGATCAAAATACTAAATATAGAGATGTTTTTCTGCTACATGCACATGTTTAGTATTAGTGGATTGAATACACCCGTTTGCTTAGATTTACTTCCTAAAGTGTTTCCATTCCCCTTTATTTATAGGGAAACAAATCATTGCTTCTTTAAAATCATAAATCATGAAATAATCCTAATGTTACACTACTTCAAAGGTAGACTAATCAATTGGATCCTATTCAGTCTAGTTCAAATAACGGTAGATATTTTCTTCGTGAGTTTGATTTACATTGGACCTTTGAAGCTAAATAGCCTAGTCTGGCTGACACCTAACTTGAATCCTCCTGATTTCAGAGTCTGGAAAGGCTCCTTGATGTTGTCAACATGATGTGATTATAATGAAGGGGGCTTTGCTTTTTACTGGTTGGTTCTCCTCTGCGTCTTTCTCACTCAAATACCCACATGGACAGCCACACACAGACCCTGAGTGCCGCCTCCTAACAATACAACCGTTAGATTTTCTAATCCAAACAAAGAGAGGTTTTAACCCCCAAGGAATTTGCTGTTCAGAGAACAAATCGAAACTCTTGCACAATATCTGTGCGAATACTAAATTGACAACGGGCTCCTGTCCAGAGCAGTGCGTCCAAATCACATGGGTCGCGTTAGCCAGGCTAAGAACAGCCTGGGCTATAGGCTACTCTGCAATCAAGTGGGGGGCTACATCTGTCTTGATGCTTTGAATTATACTAAACAAAAATATAAACGTAACATGTAAAGTGTTGGTCCCATTTTTCATGAGCTGAAATAAAAGATCCCAGAAATTCTCAATAGGCACAAAAAGCTTATTTATCTCAAATTTTGTGCACTAATTTCTTCACATTCCTGTTAGTGAGCAATTCTCCTTTGCCAAGATAATCCATCCACCTGACAGTTGTGGCATATCAAGAAGCGGTTTAAACAGCACCTTGTGCTGGGGACAATAAAAGGGAGTGTGCAATTGGCATGCTGCATGGAGGAATGTCCAACAGAGTTGTTGCCAGATCATTTAATGTTAATTTCTAGATCATAACAACATTCTTTTTGAAAATGTGGCATTTCACTCAACCGGCCTCACAACAGCAGACCACCAGCCAATGACCTCCACATCCGGCTTCTTCACCTGCGGGATCATCGGGGGGGGGGGGGGGGGGGGGCTTAGGAGTATTTCTGTCTGCAATAATGCCCCTTGTGGGGAAAACAAATTCAGAGGACCACCCCGGCATAGTCATGTGAAATCCATAGATTAGAGCCTAATGAATTTATTTCAATTGACTGATTTCCTTCTATGAACTATAACTCAGTAAAATCTTTGAGACTGTTGCATGTTGCATTTCTATTTTTGTTCTGTATAGATTCAGAACAATGAAGGATTGCTCAACCATAACATTTCCAAACAAAAGGCAGAATGAGTTTGAGAGAAGAAGTCAGTGATTATGGCTCTCAGCTTTACAACCTCCCAAAGACAATGGTTGAGTCATTCAGAGACATGTTGGTGCTGACCTCCAGTGGCATGCTGAATTAATGGTCCACTCTGCCGCACATTGGCCGTGCAACAAGGAACTCTGACGCTGATAGACATTCAACCATCTTTGCTTCAGTCCAAACAAGCCTAAATAAAATCAGACAAAATTGGAAAAGTTAAGAAAAAAACTAAGTTACCACAACTATACTTTGTCTAAACCCCATCAACCGACAATCCCCCCTGCCATAACATTATTTTTTTGCAGATCAATATTCATAATAGTACACACAAAAAAAAACAGGACAGACATCATCCAAAGGACACCAATTACTTTACTAATTTCCTTTCAATTCTACCAACACACCCGCCATTCCAATTTGAATAAACGACCCAGGCGGGCAGTGAAACAGCACAGCGGTCCCAAACTGGAAAGACATGTTTCCAAGCATATTTGGCTAATCCACCTCACAGCATGTTCTGCACATCCCATTCAACCAAAGGCAGCCATTGTCAGTCAACTGTATCTCTGTAATAAGCCATGTTAAAGCTTGTATTGGAAGACAGCAGCCCCTCTCAATGGGAGCCTATCAGGCTCCAGCTTCCAGGCAGGGACCAAGGCCACAGTATAGTCTATCAGTGAGAGAACCGTTCTCCAACAGTCCATTTTACACATGGTTCCCTATATGTAACCTGGTAGAAACGACCAACGTAGATTTGTTAGGGCCGATACTGATACCAATTTTTGGGAGTCAAGGAGGGTGAGGGCCGATATTCAAAATCAAACATTTGAATATTGATGACATTTCTCAGACACAGCCATGTATGCATTCATTTATCAATTTTAAAATCAAACAATACATTTGACTTCATTTTTACCAAACTACATAACGTTTTATTTATTTTTTATGGTACATTTCTTGATAAACTGGGTAAATTAAAAGGGCATAGGCCTACTCACAACACAGGTGAATGCATATTAAATAGAAGTGTACATTGAGTTATTGAGCTTGTTTTGGAGTCTATGGTGCTGCAGATGACAATCTGTTTTCCTTCCATTTGGGACTTATATTAGTCTACTGATCAACAACATTTGCATCGAAACACCACTCCAGCATGTCATGCCTGTATGGAAGGACATCATATAGGCACTGCTGTTGGTTTGAGAATATAAAATAACATCTATTCAATGCAAATGGGTACAACGTAACGTCATGATGTGATCACAGATGCTTATGAAAGCAGTCCTTTTATATCATTTCCGTGATCAAGAATGTGATTTTTTTTCTGCTGCCCGGACGAAATTCAAAACAACTCAATTGACTGTTAAGAACTGGGTGGGTTGTAGCTTGATCCTACTGCTACGATAGAGCGAGGCTTTAACTAGTGACCATATCCCGCAAAGGTCAGAGGTGTTGCTAACATTTACAATAGCAAATTTGAATTTACAAAATTTGAGCTTCCAGTCATGAAATCTATGCAGCCTACTCAATCACTTTTTTATAGCTACTGTTTACAGGCCTCCTGGGCCATATACAGCGTTCCTCACTGAGTTCCCTGAATTCCTATCGGACATTGTAGTCATAGCAGATAATATTCTAATTTTTGGTGACTTTAATATTCACATGGAAAAGTTCACAGGCCCACTCCAAAAGGGTTTCGGAGCCATCATCGACTCAGTGGGTTTTGTCCAACATGTCTCCGGACCTACTCACTGCCACAGTCATACTCTGGACCTAGTTTTGTCCCATGGAATAAATGTTGTGGATCTTAATGTTTTTCCTCATAATCCTGGATTACCGGACCACCATTTTATTATGTTTGCAATCGCAACAAATAATCTGTTCAGACCCCCAACCAAGGAGCATCAAAAGTCGTGCTATAAATTCTCAGACAACCCAAAGATTCCTTGATGCCCTTCCAGACTCCCTCTGCCTACCCAAGGACGTCAGAGGGCAAAAATCAGTTAACCACCTAACTGAGGAACTCAATTTAACCTTGCGCAACACTCTAGATGCAGTTGCACACCTAAAAACATTTGTCATAAGAAATTAGCTCCCTGGTATACAGAAAATACACGAGCTCTGAAGCAAGCTTCCAGAAAATTGGAACGGAAATGGCGCCACACCAAACTGGAAGTCTTCCGACTAGCTTGGAAAGACAGTACCGTGCAGTATCGAAGAGCCCTCACTGCTGCTCGATCATCCTATTTTTCCAACTTAATTGAGGAAAATAAGAACAATCTGAAATTTATTTTTGATACTGTCGCAAAGCTAACTAAAAAGCAGCATTCCCCAAGAGAGGATGGCTTTCACTTCAGCAGTAATAAATTCATGAACTTCTTTGAGGAAAAGATCCTGATCATTAGAAAGCAAATTACAGCTCCGTTGTCCTGAGTCTGCACAACTCTGCCAGGACCTAGGATCAAGGGAGACACTAAAGTGTTTTATTACTATGTCTCTTGACACAATGATGAAAATAATCATGGCCTCTAAACATTCAAGCTGCATACTGGACCCTATTCCAACTAAACTACTGAAAGAGCTGCTTCCTGTGCTTGGCCCTCCTATGTTGAACATAACAAACATCTCTCTATCCACCGGATGTGTACCAAACTCACTAAAAGTGGAAGTAATAAAGCCTCTCTTGAAAAAGCCAAACCTTGACCCAGAAAATATAAAAAACTATCAGCCTATATCGAATCTTCCATTCCTCTCAAAAATCTTAGAAAAAGCTGTTGCGCAGCAACTCACTGCCTTCCTGAAGACAAACAATGTATACGAAACGTTTCAGTCTGGTTTTAGACCCCATCATAGCGCTGAGACTGCACTTGTGAAGGTGGTAAATTACCTTTTAATGGCATCAGACCAAGGCTCTGCATCTGTCCTCGTGCTCCTAGACCTTAGTGCTGCTTTTGATACCATCGATCACCACATTCTTTTGGAGAGATTGGAAACCCAAATTGGTCTACACGGACAAGTTCTGGCCTGGTTTAGATCTTATCTGTCGGAAAGATATCAGTTTGTCTCTGAATGGTTTGTCCTCTGACAAATTAACTGTAAATTTCGGTGTTCTTCAAGGTTCCGTTTTAGGACCACTATTGTTTTCACTATATATATATATTTTACCTCTTGGGGATGTCATTCGAAAACATAATGTTAAATTTCACTGCTATGCGGATGACACACAGCTGTACATTTCAATGAAACATGGTGAAGCCCCAAAATTGCCCTCGCTAGAAGCCTGTGTTTCAGACATAAGAAAGTGGATGGCTGCAAACGTTCTACTTTTAAACTCAGACAAAACAGAGATACTTGTTCTAGGTCCCAAGAAACAAAGAGATCTTCTGTTGAATCTGACAATTAATCTTGATGGTTGTACAGTCGTCTCAAATAAAACTGTGAAGAACCTCGGCATTACTCTGGAACCTGATCTCTCTTTTGAAGAACATATCAAGTCTGTTTCAAGGACAGCTTTTATTCCATCTACGTAATATTGCAAAAATCTGAAACTTTCTGTACAAAAATGATGCAGAAAAATTAATCCATACTTTTGTTACTTCTAGGTTGGACTACTGCAATGCTCTATTTTCCGGCTACCCAGATAAAGCACTAAATAAACTTCAGTTAGTGCTAAATACGGCTGCTAGAATCCTGACTAGAACCCAAAAATGTGATCATATTACTCCAGTGCTGGCTTCCTGTTAAGGCAAGGGCTGATTTCAAGGTTTTACTGCTAACCTACAAAGCATTACATGGGCTTGATCCTACCTATCTTTCCGATTTGGTCCTGCCGTACATACCTACACGTACACTACGGTCACAAGACGCAGGCCTCCTAATTGTCCCTAGAATTTCTAAGCAAACAGCTGGAGGCAGGGCTTTCTCCTATAGAGCTCCATTTTTATGGAATGGTCTGCCTACCTATGTGAGAGACGCAGACTCGGTCTCAACCTTTAAGTCTTTATTGAAGACTCATCTCTTCAGTAGGTCCTATGATTGAGTGTAGTCTGGCCCAGGAGTGTGAAGGTGAACGGAAAGGCTCTAGAGTAACGAACCGCCCTTGCTGTCTCTGCCTGGCCGGTTCCCCTCTCTCCACTGCGATTCTCTGCCTCTAACCCTACAGGGGCTGAGTCACGGGCTTACTGGTGCTCTTCCATGCCGTCCCTAGGAGGGGTGAGTCACTTGAGCGGGTTGAGTCACTGACGTGGTCTTCCTGTCTGGGTTGGCACCCCCCCCCCCCTCCACCTTGGGTTGTGCCGTGGCGGAGATCTTTGTGGGCTATACTCGGCCTTGTCTCAGGATGGTAAGTTGGTGGTTGAAAATATCCCTCTAGTGGTGTGGGGGCTGTGCTTTGGCAGAGTGAGTGGGGTTATATCATGCCTGTATGGCCCTGTCCGGGGGTATCATCGGATGGGGCCACAGTGTCTCCTGACCCCTCCTGTCTCAGCCTCCAGTATTTATACTGCAGTAGTTTATGTGTCGGGGGGCTAGGGTCAGTCTGTTATATCTGGAGTATTTCTCCTGTCTTATCCGGTGTCCTGTGTGAATTTAAGTATGCTCTCTCTAATTCTCTCTTTCTCTCGGAGGACCAGAGCCCTAGGACCATGCCTCAGGACTACCTGGCATGATGACTCCTTGCTGTCCCCAGTCCACCTGGCCGTGCTGCTGCTCCAGTTTCAACAGTTCTGCCTGCGTCTATGGAACCCTGACCTGTTCACCGGACGTGCTACCTGTCCCAGACCTGCTGTTTTCAACTCTCTAGAGACAGCAGGAGCGGTAGAGATACTCTCAATGATCGGCTATGAAAAGCCAACTGACATTTACTCTTGAGGTGCTGACTTGTTGCACCCTTGACAACTACTGTGATTATTATTATTTGACCATGCTGGTAATTTATGAACATTTGAACATCTTGGCCATGTTCTGTTATAATCTCCACCCGGCACAGCCAGAAGAGGACTGGCCACCCCTCATACCCTGGTTCCTCTCTAGGTTTCTTCCTAGGTTTTGGCCTTTCTAGGGAGTTTTTCCTAGCCATCGTGCTAGGCACCAATGACAAAATCCCGAAGTATCCCCTTTAAATTTAGGTGGCTGTCGGTCATAATATTTTGATGGCAAAACGTCATTTGTGTAAATAAACTACCGGCAATCCATCAGAAAGCATTTAAGGTTGCAGGAGGGGGCTAAGTCAAGTAATTTGAGGACGTTTTGTTATGTTTATTCGTCTAGAGAAAAGGGATTGTCACAAAATGTACCCACCGTTAGGCACATATCGTCCTTACGCTGTCTGGCAAGCCAGATAACCAGCCATGATCTTACCATATAAACTGCTTTTTCGCAAAGGAGGCAAAGCATGTTAGCTAGCTAACGTTAGCTACTAATGTTACTTTGAGCATTGTCTAAAGCCGACCTTTCTAAACCAGTTGACTAACAACTAACAGTAACTAGTAATAAATGTTATGCACCTCGACTACTTTTGTGGAATTAAAAGACGACTGAAGCAAGCGAAGGTGCAGGAAGTGCGCTTACTTAGCTACCCACTAGTAAGACTGTCAGCAAGATAACTTGTCAGTTGTAGCTCGCAAGATGATTCGTTAGCCGCTGCCATTAACTACCTGGTGTTATGATTCCATAGCTAACGTTAGCTAGCTAACCTCTCTACGCATCTCATAACATTACGATGCATAGTTATGCTGATACGTTTGCAGATGATTGGCAACTAACGTTAGCCGAGTTGGCTAGTACAAACTCACAGTAATAAGCCACGACAGGATCCCTCTTCTCATGTTCCTGTGCAGTTCTTAGATAGTGCTGAATGGCTTTTAGCTGTGGTGGAAGAGCCATCTCTAAGAATGCCAATAACACTAACTATAACAGATTAATCAACAATCGAAATGTTGATCGCTAGTTAGCTCTAAAAAAAAGTCTTCCTAATCGCGCAGAATTCTTCTGCTCTTTGTTCAATACGTGTAGCGCCATCTGCAGGACCGGAGGACTATCAAAGCAAAACAGCATCATATTGATATATTCATTACTGTGTACTGCAATGCATTCCATTGTGATCTCAAGAGCTGTGTAGCCAACAATATTCTAAGAATATGAATGTAATAACAATCAATGAGAATTATGGCATACCTGTGCAGTAAACTCTCATCAAGGAACTGCATGCAGCTTGTAAGCTATATGGTTTAGGGAGTTTTTTGACACCACAGTTATGTGCTGTGATTACACTGCATATTGACCTTTCACCCCCAAGAGATAGCATGGGGCTATCATGAACACAGGGTATGTATAGAAAACAACTGAAACTGGGCATGCAGCAGTCCTGTTATTGTAGGATTGCTTTGTCAATACAAAAGTTTGTCAGTACAAAAAAAGCTGCAGCATAGCACCACCTCTAACAACAACAAAAAATATAATCTAACTGATACTTTTGAAACATAAGAAAATGTTTGATCCTGAGCTAAAAAGCAACGCAGACAGATTTTTTTAGAAACATCATACTGTAGAACAATATTGTCCTAAGATACGAGTTGGTCATAAAATGTGCCCCTTTTATTAAACAAAGATGAGAAGTTCTATGCATTTTATAAAGAACACTCAGTCAAAACAGACAATAGATGTAATGCAATGAAATTCAATTACCCTAAGAAATGTAAACATTGCAACCAAACATTAGTAAAAATAAAAAACCTACGTAACAGATATGTGTCCTTGTGGGGTATTTCAGAATGCAGGATTAATTACTTTGTGAGCTAGATATTCATAGTTTCTATCAAGCCTGATTTCTGATTAATAAAGGTAACTGGATTTGAGCTTATTTCAAGTTCAACATCTTTTTGAACCATACAATCCGCAGAATTTCAGACTGTGTATATCGGAATTAGCTTAATAACTAATTGATCCCACTTCCCCAAAATACTCCTCAGATTTACTGACAACCAAATGAATGTCATTGCTTCTTTTAACAGTTACCTCAGATTGTTGTACAAAATGAAAGAGGCAAACTTTAAAACTATCCATCTGTCACAAATACCAGAAAGCAGTATGCCATATTGTACCTGAGATGATACATTTAGCTGAAAATAATAACAAAAGTTGGATGGATGCCTGATAATAACTTACAGATACAAAACAAAAGAGGTAATCATTTTCAGTACAGTTAAATCAAAAGCATAATACTACAAGCTATGAAAAGGGTCTTAAAATAGTCAAATATATGGGTTAACCATTCACACTGTGACCTGCAGACTTATCAGCAATTACACTTAAATCTACAGTGATGTGCAGAATCTGCATGATACATCTGGTAGCATGGAAACCCATCTTCTTTAACTGTTATTAATACCATTCCTATATATAGTATTTTAAAACCTTAATTTCACAATCAAAGGAGATGTGCAAAAATCTTTCAAATTTAAAACTAATTTGAGAACCTTTATATAGTCCGGTACTTCAATTCATACAAATGTACAATTACTAATTTATTATGACCTGAAAAAAATAAAGGCCAAATATTGAAATCAAATCTAAGCTTCATTAGGTGAAATTTTTGCCTGCCTTTTTTCATCTGAAGGTATAGTCCAATGCCTTCAAATTACCCATTTTCAGCTTGTGTCGTAGGGTATCAGGATGTTACCATTGATGACATGACATTGGCCATATGTTGTACTGGACAATTAGATTACTTTACTATGGGATGTAGGTTTGTCTATAGGCCCCTAAGAAGACTACAACAATGCTATAATACTTTTCACTGGGTACAAATACTGAAGTATGGATGTGGAAAATATTAGAATTATGGGTAACACGTTTCTTTCTTAAGTGGGCCAATGATTAAAAGCTGCATATGTCACAACAATATCATTAGTCTATTGACAAAATAAGGTTTAAATCTGTGTGACTTGACTTAAACAATGGGATTATGGAAAGAAGTGTCTGAGTGTCAACTCCCAACAAAAAAAAAGCAGAGGTATGTAGTTTCGGCATTGGTGTCCATGCGAGACCTGGATAGACACACAGAAATTTGAAATATGACCCATTACTCTGTAGCAAATAACACACAGGTCATTGATTGGTCAAATAACCCAATCTCCTACAGAGTATCTCAAATATCTCAGCAACACACAGCAGCACCGTGATCCCAGTGAAAGTGTACATTGCACTTAAAAATATGGTCTTTTCAAAGTGTTCTGGCACCATGCATTTTGTGACGTTGAACGTCTTTTCTAGAGCACTGGCATCACACATGTAGAGTGGGTGAACCTGGAAACCAAAGAGATGGCTCTGCAACCAAAAAGCGATGACTTCCAGAATAATTCTTAGTAGGACAGAGATTATGTAGAAGACGGTGTATATAGGTCTCTGAAGGATTTCCTCCTGGTCAATGTTTTTACAGGCAGCATAGAGATGAAATACAGCTCCAGGGACTAAAACAGTTACCAGCTGCAATGCCCAGAATACCTGCAAGCAGAATAACATTCTGGCTAGTGGAAAAACAACCTATTCACAAGTCCACATTGAACAACAGCACATCTTTGAGTCCCTCTGTTAATGACGTTGTTATTTACATTGACTTCAACTGGAATTTAATGACTGGAATGAATACTGTTGGGTTTAAATCACATTATACAATATCATCAGAATATTATAACGACGGTAGAGTGAAAATTCACAACTGTTTGTGGATCCTGACATATTACCAATGGTTTCTGTCTAGCTTGTATTCTAATATCAGATAAGTTAATGCAGGAAGCTGTCTTACCTGAGGTGTTATCGGCCTAAATTGGTTGTAACAGTAGAGGTTTAACTCCCTCCTGTCTGGATCACAGCTGAAATGGAGAGCTTCATTGCCATAGACTGCAAAGCCCAGGACGCCCAGAAAGAACATCCGAACAGAGCCAAAGAACAGTGTGTGGAACTGGCCTATCACTGTCGGAGGCCTGAGCTAAAACAAACACACAGACACAGAAAAAGGCTTTAAAACAGCATTTGTTTGTAAAAGATAAAACAATTGTGTGTGAAAACTGATTGAGGAAGCAGAAGTATGATGATCATTTCATGAATTACACAAACATTTGTGAACAGATGACACATTGGAATACACCACCCTCATGAAAAAAATAGCAGATGGACCAAATATCAGATCTAAATTAAACAATTTCAAACATGCTTATTAATCAGTAATGCATGGAGTATTTTGGTAATAGGTTATCTGTCATGTTTCAAACACAAACCTATTCAGAAAGTAGGATATTTACTATGCTATATGTAACACTTAGTCATCTATCAACAAATGCAACAGTCTATCCACTCTATTGTACAGGTAGATGATATGGATGAATAATTCAGAGAACTCACTGGGCTCAAAGTGACCACGACCATCGTCCAATATTCTATATATTCTTGGTATCACCATACTTACACATCCTTCGTAAAAGTTCTTAATGTAGTTTAAAGACATGACTTGGCTGCTATTCTCCCAGTTCAATTATTGTAACCTGGGGCCGTCATTGTCAATCTGCTGGCATCAGGGCAAAGCCAACTATAAGTCTGAAGCTCCTAATGACCTTTTGCCGCTGAAAGCCCTTGTCAATGCATATTTGTCTTTTATCCGCGGTGCCTTCATCAATTTACTCACTCAGTAGAAAAAAGACAACAGAATGGAAAAACAAAGGCACGGGGCATGTGGTCGGCCCATAATCCCCATTGAACAAAGTCAGCGAAAAAAAATATTTGTAAAACACAATAGGAGAGAAAACAAAATAGTAAAATACAATAGTGGCACTTGAGAGCGTGTTATTTTGAGCTTCCAACTGAACAATATGAGATAAATTGTGTTTGAAAGTTATAAACTAACTCCATCTAAAGAATTTGCATGTCAATTTCCACTTCCATTAGTTTTTAATTTCACGGATGACATTTGAAATGATAATTGTAGAGAAGTGATTTAGGAGCTACTAAACAACTTCTGACAAAAGAGCATTTATAAAATACATATTTCTGCGAAACTTTTATAATCTTTGAGTAAATTAACTTGGAATAATTTCACTGTGACATATTTAAACTGACATGAGGCACACGAACAAGTGATTTATATAACTACGCAGTCAAAAGGAACTTCTCCCTGTTGGAACATCGCGATACACACCCTGCACTGTAAGTAGCCTACATCTGAAAGATCATTCACCAAATTGACCCAGCTTCAACAAACTAGAGCAAACACACAGCAGGAAAACACGACAAAATAAACAAAGCAGGTATTAAAATGAAGTCCACACACCAACCGTAATCCAGGCGGAGTGCTGTTCATTCCCCCTCTCAATCAGAGTTTGGGTCCTAAACTCATGCCACTCTTGCACTCCCAGGGAGAGACCTGCTGGAAGAGTACCATGATGGATGCGTTTCTTTTACTGAACGCATACTTGTCAGAGCACAAACAACAAACCAATAAGCAAAGCATCAATGAGATCAGGCATTTGGAACTGTCAATAGAGAGAGCATAATGGACAGAGGTACTATTACTTAAATAAAGATAACACCGTCCCGCAAACATCCAGAGAGAGCACGTGGTCCACACGACGCAATCACTCAGCTGTTCCTGTCCTCATCAGTCAGCGTAAAAAGCAACATCCTACCTGAGGAACATAAATGACTGCTCTACCACGGACGTATATCATATGTGACCCGTTTCAGGAAACTAGGCGGTAACTTCGATAGGTAACGCACACAAACATAAGGACAAGGCATAGGCCTATAACTCAACAAATAGAATAGCCTACACCTGCATTAACTATGTGGTCTGAATAGGAATCCGCACAAACGGATAGAAAACAACAGTAGACCACATTGATATGGACATTCTCCAAGGCACATTGGCATTTAAAGCAGGTGTTTCTGTGATAGGCCTACAGTTGAAGGGGTTTCAGTCGTTGCCAAGTTATTAAATAAATGTTCAAATGCAACTCACTGCAGAAACCATTTCCATTGGCACTGCATACTGCAGAGCTCTGCATAGATAGACAGAGACGAATAAGTTTAGCATAAAATGGCTTCATTCATATTAATCAGTCATGGCAAAGCACTGTGCATATTACATAATTGCAAATGTGCTTTCCTGATTGTAAATTATAGAGTCTTGATTTGCCCCAAGTGCACTGCACTGTAGCCTATGCTCCATATAAATGTTTCTTAATATGATGCATGTGCCAGTAGATGTCACTAAACAAGCACACACGATTTGGGAAAGCATCACAACAAATAAAACGGTCAAGCACATTAAAGAACGACTGAACATTCCGATTCCTCATGTGCTTCTCTGTTGCCCATTAAGAAAAACTACATTTCCGTCTTGGGGGTGTGGTGGTTCGATGTGGCAGTTCTGGATATTTGTCCCACATGAGACACCATAGCAACTAAACCAGAATCACTTCCTCAAAATAGTCAGAATGAATAACTCAAGAAATCTGTAATTCATTTTGACATTTTTAGTGGTGCAATTTGCGTTTCCCTAACTCAGTCCTCGGGACCCCAAGGGGTACACGTTTTGGTTTTTACCTAAGCACTACACAGCTGATTCAAATAATCAAATCTTGATGATGAGTCAATTATTTGAATCAGCTGTGAAGTGCTAGGGCAAAACCCCCAAAGGGCACCCCTTGTAGTCCCCAGGACTGAGTTTGGGAACACTGAGCTTAGGTGTTTGGTGCCATATTTCTTAAGTTAAAAAAATGCATTAGGTATTGTCTTATGTAAACAAAGTCTTATCTGCTACGGTGCTGGGCGGGTCAGTCTGACTGTCTCGAGTTCACACTGCACGTCCTTAGCCCAGGGTTAAGGAGATTTTAGCCTGGGGCTAAGCGTCGGTTCACACTTGTGCATTCTTGGGCTAGCACCAACCTTGGCTCACGACTAGCTGGCCCTGCTCTGGAGCAGGGTTAGCACAGACTTCTTTGGGCAAGCCCCAGAAACACAGTGCCAAAATAGCCAGTGTGAAACGAAGTCAAGAACAACACATAGAATCACAAAAGCTACACTCACTTAATTAGCCTATTCTAGCGATGCGTTCTGCACGCTATTTTATAAGTAAATGTATAGACCCCTTTCTGTGTTTGCAAACGTTGTCGGTGTTGGTGGCAGAACACAGTTCTTATAGAATGGCAGCAAAAAAAGCTTCTATTTACTTGTTGCTTATGAGTGCATTTCATACTACTTTTGGATTATGATTGGATTTTAAGGCTTATATTAACGTGCTGCTTAATATAATGTTGCGTCAACATCGCAAATCAACTGCATTATATATATTTTTTAAAAACACTTCAACCTCAACCAGTAAAATGGCTATTTTGCTACAGCCTGTCAATGAATGTTAGCATTCTAGCTAACAACTGCTGCATTAAGTTATTTTGCAAAGAGTAATACCAAATATAATCTTAGCGACTGTTCAAGCAATAATCAAAACATAATTGTAAGAATATGAGAACCCAAAGTAATAAAAATGTAACTCTAGGCTATATTGAATGAGTGCAGATGGTGATGGCATTCTTACTGCAGCCAAGATTTGCGCGCATCTGTGCATGATGTCAGTGTGTCGTGTACTGGAAAGGGGTCTATACTATTTCATCCTTATGTAGGGGAGTTAAAAAGGTTATTCCTTCAAACATCAAATTATTAGAATAGTACACAACGCAGAACAGAACAACCAGGTTGAGGGTCAGTGGCCCAAACTTGCTAACAGGAATATTCCAAGTTTAGACAGAAAGGGGGAGTCAGATCGCTATGATCGCCAGGAACTTTACTTTTGGTTTCTATTTTTAATTGTTGCGCTACTAGTGTTGCCTGCTGATGTTAGGTAGGCAGCTACAGTAGCTGAATGATGTTAACATCTTCAGGTTTTGTTTCATTAAATGTATTTTATTTCATCTGGGTGCTTGCGTCACCTACTTACACCCTGGTACTACCCGTAGCTCCCGTTCTCCTCAGTCCGAGAAAACAGAGAGAAATGTATGTGTTGCAGATTACTCCTTTGTAGAAGTCCATAACATGAAATAAATAAAACATCCCAAGGTTAATGCTGTAGATATTGTTATAAGGGAGTGTGAGACTATTGAAACATGTAACTTTCAGAGTTTTATTGTTGTTATTAATATGGTTTACAGAGTGCTAAAAGTGCTGCTGTTGCTAGCTAGCATGCCTTTCTGTGATGCAGACAATCAGCTGAGCTGCCGACTGGTGCTGGCATTGCATTATGGGAGAAGTGGTTTTGGCTCTCTAAGGTCTGAATGGGATAGAGGCGATTTCACGTTGTAACTTGTTTGTGTTGCAGTGTTTTTGTACATGAGTTGTTGTATTTTGGTACTGTCAACACTGAAAGCACCTAGCAATGTATTGGGGATGTGAGACAGGATATGTATTTTACCTTTCTTCATGCTCCTGTATAGAACAACTTGTTAGATGGTGCATTGGAGACTGATGTGTTCCTGTCCTGTCTTTTCACAATACTATTGCAGGTATGGTTCTATTGTCTAAGAATTAAGATTATACATTCGTTGTATTAAGGACTGGTTATTATTTTATACTATACATTATGGCTTTATGTATGAATGTGATGTGTGTGAGTCCGAGAAAACACAGAAAGAAAGAACAACTTGTCAGATGGTGCATTGGAGAATGATGGGTTCTGGTCTTGTCTTTTCACAATACTATTGCAGATCAACATAAAAGCCAAAAAGACAGCCGTGGTGTCGCTCTTCATTTCTTGGTTCTCCTGTGGTACATATAAAACCCGCTACAGATTGGTGCCGTGACCCAGATCGCCGGGGGACTCCTACACAGAACTGGATCGACATCACACGTTTAGAACATTTGAGGGCAAGGTGAACTTTGGACAATATGTTGCGTACACCTCAGTTGTATGAGATTACAGAACAGGAGAGAGAAGACGTATCAGGTGTTGGTGATAACAATGTACATGTTACTCCGGTTGGTGTTACTGTGAGAGGTCCACAAGGTATTGCCACTGGGGTGGGGCGGGGGCCAGTATGGTGGAACATAGTGCTAGAGCCAGTCCTCTTAGATACCCAGCAGTCGATACTAGAGTGCCAAGTGTTAGCAGCAGCCAACCAGGCAACGATAACAGTGAAGAGTCCCAGAAGGCCATATGGGGTGAAAATGAAAACCGAACAAATTGCAAGCCCTAGCAGAGTTAGTCAAACAACTGGGCAGGGAAATAGGAAATCAAGTTGCTGCTAGTCTAGCAGGAGCTGGTCCAAGCACTCCCCCTCCCTAACCAATAGTAGAAATACCTGATTGGTCAAAGGTCAACCTAATTCTGAAGTCAGACGTCAGAGAACCACCCCACTTCCGGGGTGATAGCACAGACCGGTGCACAGTGACTGAATGGCAAGAACTTATGCAAGCTTACTTGAATAAGAAGGGATGCAGTATATCAGAACCGGGTCAAGAGATACAGGACAGACTGATGGGGTGGGCTAAAGACATAGTCAGAATTGGGCTCCGTGGAAACCCTCAGAGACCCTGAAGCCATATACAATATCTTGAGGCAGCACTTTGGAGAAGCAATCTCATCCACAATTCCATTTGGATACTTCTATGAAAACTTACCAAGACAGTCAGAGAGCTACTTGGATTATTGGGTTAGACTGAACAAAGCAATTGACCTTGCCAATGAGTGCTTGCAAAGACAGGGAAAAGGTGGATGATCCAGGTCATGAGGTGACCATGATGTTTGTTAAGCACTGCCCTGATCCAGCACTATATGCTGCTCTTAGGTGCAGGCCTATTGAAAATTGGACCGTTGGAAATTTGCAGGCAATGATTGACAGCCATCACAGAGACAAACAGTCAGCCAGACACAAGGTGCAAAGTACTGCCAAGGTAGAAGTTGTGATGACCCCTGACACTTGGTGTATGACTCAACAACAAGCAGTCGGTCATGATAATTCAGCCGCACCCACTAACAGTGATCAGGCTCCATTGAACAATGTGATTTCTCTCCTGGAAAAGCTCCTGTCAACCCAGGAACAGAATCAAAGTAGAACTTCGGCCAGAATGCCACAAACTAATACAGCTGCTGGTCCCTGTAGAATGTGTAAGGCCTCAGGCCATTCAACTCAGTCGCACTGCTTTAAGGAGGGTTTATGCTTCAAGTGTCACAGGACAGGCCACAGAGGTTTTGAATATCCAGTAGAGGTCGACCGATTATGATTTTTCAACGCCGATACCGATTATTGGGGGACCAAAACAGAGCTCGTAATAAACTCACAGAAATATGAGCCTTAGGTCATTAATATGGTCGAATCCGGAAACTATCATCTCGAAAACAAAAGGTTTATTTTTTTCAGTGAAATACGGAACCATTCCCTATTTTATCTAACGGGTGGCATCCCTAAGTCTAAATATTCCTGTTACCGATTAATCGGCCAATTTTTTTATTTATTTGTAATAATGACAATTACAACAATACTGAATGAACACTTATTTTAACTTAATGTAATACATAAATACTATCAATTTAGCCTCAAATAAATAATAAAACATGTTCAATTTGGTTTAAATAATGCAAAAACAAAGTGTTGGAGAAGAAAGTAAAAGTGCAATATGTGCCATGTAAAGAAGCTAACGTTTAAGTTCCTTGCTCAGAACATGAGAACATATGAAAGCTGGTGGTTCCTTTTAACATGAGTCTTCAATATTCCCAGGTAAGAAGTTTTAGGTTGTAGTTATTATAGGAATTATAGGACTATTTCTCTCTATACGATTTGTATTTCATATACCTTTGACTATTGGATGTTCTTATAGGCACATTAGTAATACCAGTGTAACAGTATAGCTTCCGTCCCTCTCCTCGCTCGTACCTGGGCTCAAACCAGGAACACATCGACAACAGCCACCCTCAAAGCAGCGTTACCCATGCAGAGCAAGGGGAACAACTACTCCAAGTCTCAGAGCGAGTGACATTTGAAACGCTATTAGCGTGCACCCAGCTAACTAGCTAGCCATTTCACATCGGTTACACCAGCCTAATCTTGGGAGTTGATAGGCTTGAAGTCATAAACAGCGCAATGCTTGAAGCACAGCGAAGAGCTGCTGGCAAAACGCACGAAAGTGCTTTTTGAAGGAATGCTTATGAGCCTGCTGGTGCCTACCATCGCTCAGTCAGACTGCTCTATCAAATATCAAATCATAGACTTAATTATAATATAATAAACTCGCAGAAATATGAGCCTTAGGTCATTAATATGGTCGAATCCGGAAACTATCATCTCGAAAACAAAACGTTTATTTTTTTCAGTGAAATACGGAACCATTCCCTATTTTATCTAACGGGTGGCATCCCTAAGTCTAAATAGTCCTGTTACATTGCACAACCTTCAATGTTATGTCATAATTACGTAAAATTCTGGCAAATTAGTTCTCAACGAGCCAGGCGGCCCAAACTGTTGCATATACCCTGACTCTGCGTGCAATGAACGCAAGAGAACTGACACAATTTCACCTGGTTAATATTGCCTGCTAACCTGGATTTCTTTTAGCTAAATATGCAGGTTTAAAAATATATACTTCTGTGTATTGATTTTAAGAAAGGCATTGATGTTTATGGTTAGGTACAGTCGTGCAACGACTGTGCTTTTTTCGCAAATGCGCTTTTCTTAAATCATCCCCCGTTTGGCGAAGTTTGCTGTCTTTGTTAGGAAGAAATAGTATTCACACAGTTCGCAACGAGCCAGGCGGCCCAAACTGCTGCATATACCCTGACTCTGTTGCAGAGGTGACACATTTTACCTAGTTAAAATTCAGGTTAGCAGGCAATATTAACTAAATATGCAAGTTTAAAAATATATACTTGTGTATTGATTTTAAGAAAGACATTGATGCTTATGGTTAGGTACACGTTGGAGCAACGACAGTCCTTTTTCGCGAATGCGCACCACATCGATAATATGCAACGCAGGACAGGCTAGATAAACTAGTAATATCATCAACCATGTGTAGTTAACTAGTGATTATGATTGATTGATTGATTGTTTTTTATAAGATAAGTTTAATGCTAGCTAGCAACTTACCTTGGCTTCTTACTGCATTCGCGTAACAGGCAGGCTCCTCGTGGAGTGCAATATAAAGCAGGTGGTTAGAGCGTTGGACTAGTTAACCGTAAGGTTGCAAGATTGAATCCCCAAGCTGAAGGTAAAGGTAAAAAAGGTACAAAATCTGTCGTTCTGCCCCTGAACAAGGCAGTTAACCCACTGTTCCTAGGCCGTCATTGAAAATAACGTTCTTAACTGTTCTTAACTGACTTGCCTAGTTAAAAAATATTATAAGAAAATAAATTACAAAATCGGCAAATCGGTGATCAAAAATACTGATTACCGATTGTTATGAAAACTTGAAATCGGCCATAATTAATCGGCCATTCCGATTAATCGGTTGACCTCTAATGTCTAGCAAGAAAACAAGTTGGAGAGGCAACTGACGAGGCTCCCCCTGGGCCCGCTTTAAACTAACATGCTCACGCCAAGAGGGGGGCAGTGTGGTCGAACATGTTACACCCCCACAGAACACCACAGATATAAGGACTGGAAACAGAATGAAAACTGAGGCGATTTATCCGAAAATAGAGAGTAATGACAGTCTTTTCTATGTCCCAGTAATGGTGCAAGAAATTGTAGAACTTCAAGCTCTGATAGATAGTGGGTCTATGACCTGCATGTTAAGTGAGTCAGCTGAAGACACACTTCTGAGATGTAATGTGATAAAACCAGAGTCTAGAAAGCCAACTCAAGTAGTTCTTGTAGGCTGTGGGGGCAACCAGGTACAGCCTAAGTATGAATATGACTTGAACATTGATCTTTTAGATTGCAAGATGGCAGTGTCTGTTTTAGTTGTATCTGGACAGACAGACGACATGATAGTTAGATCGAACTCCATAAAAAACATAATGGAACAGGTTAAGAAAATAAAGTGGTATTGGGACAGCCTCTCCAAACCTGCCAAAGGACATCCACATGGACTTTTACTCAGCATGCTAGCCAACGTGAACCGCTGGCACGGTAACAAAATACCAGACAAAGTGGGAACTGTAATGCTCAAGCAGAGTGTGACTCTCATGCCTCAACATGAACATTTGGTCTGGGGAAAACTGAAAGAAAAGGTGCTGCTGGTAGTACTGTAGTCATAGAGGCCACTACAGCACGATCTGCACCAAAAAATGTCCTAGTAGGACACACTGTATGTCGTTTGAGGGGTGACAAGTGGGTCCCCATGAAAGTGATCAACATGTTGGACCACCCTATTGTTCTTTGCCGTAACACCAAGTTGGCTGATGTGCACCCATACCTAGCCCTAGAAGACCTTGAGCTCTATGCCAGCCATGCTGAGAACCCCAATAAGGTCCAGTCTGCTCTTCAGAATGTCACCCAAGCTGGGGAAGAATGTTCAGTTAGTGGAAAAAGGGCAAAGAAGGAGTATCTACAAAAGTTGGAAGAGTTGGGCTTAACAGAAGTTGACAGAGTCCTGTGAAGTGTCTGACATGTGGAAAGGGAAACTAGTGGACCTTATTGCTCAGTATGAAGGCATCTTCTCCAGGGACCGACTTGACTGTGGAGAAGCGAAGAACGTCATCCACCGTATCCGACTCAAAGATGAAAAGCCTTTCAGGCTGCTGTACAGGAGGGTCTCTCCATCCGACTACCAGAAACTGAGGTAGACGTTGGAGGAAATGGAAGAGCGGGGCATCATCCGAAAGTCCTGGAGTGAGTGGGCCTCCCCCCTTGTCCTGGTTTGGAAGCCATCACGAGAGTTGAGAATTTGCACTGATTTCAGATGGTTGAACCAGAGGACAGAGAAAGATGCATACCCATTGCCCAATCAAGTCGATGCTCTCGCTGCTTTGGGAGGGAACTGCTTCTTCAGTACTATGGATTTGACTTTGGGATTCTACAACATCACCATACATGAATATGACCGCAAGTACACAGCGTGCACAACACCCACAGGTTTATTTCAGTACAACAGAATGGCTCAGGGGTTATGTAACAGCCTAGCAACATTCGCCAGAATGATGACCTCAATCTTCGGCGACCAGAACTACTTGTCCCTCCTGTGCTACTTGGATGATCTCCTGGTTTTCGGGAAGAGTGAGCAGGAAGCCCTGGACCGTTTGAAATGGTGTTCTGCCGCCTTAAGGAACACAACCTGAAGCTAGTGCAAAAAAAAAATTCCCTCAGAAAATCTGTCAAGTTTTTAGGCCATATCGTCACGGCAATCATGTCTGCAATCAACAACATCACAGCAGCTGACCTGATGGAAAATGATGGGAAAACACCTTCACCCAACAAGTTCAGATCATTTCTTGGTATGGCAAACTATTATTCCCACTTCATTGTGAGTTTCTCAGGTTTAGCCAAACCACTGTTTCGTCTGATTGCAGGACAGAAAAGTAAGTGGAAAGGAGAAAAAGGAAAACCTCATGGCGGGGCCCTAAAACATCTGAAACCTGAAGACTGGACTACTGAATGTGAGGAGGCGCTGGAGAAGCTAAAGGTTTCAGTCTCCCAAACAGCCATGCTGGGTCACCCAGACTTTAGCAGACTGTTTGTCCTATCAACAGATGCATCAATGGATGGCTTAGGTGCAGTACTTAGCCAGACATTTGAGGGTGAGAGTAGGCCCAGACCAGTAGCCTTTGCAAGCAAGACTCTGTCGAGGTCCCAGTCCCGTTACCCAGCACACAGATTAGAGTTCTTCGCTCTTATGTGGGCTGTGTGTGATAAGTTCACCCATTGGCTGAAGGGGAATAGATTCACAGTCCTAACAGATAACAACCCCCTGACATATATAATGACGAAACCAAAGCTAGACGCCTGTGAGCAACGGTGGTCTCTAAACTGGCCCCCATCGACTTTGACTTGAAGTACATCCCCGGGCCCCAGAATGTCCCAGCAGACCTGCTTAGTCGACAGTCGTTCGTTGGAGCTAGGAAGGCGAGTGAGTTCCCAGAGTATGTGACTTTAGAGTCCATCCAGGACGCATTCAAACTGTCAGTCAATATCCAAGGTGGTGAGATCCTGGCTCAAGTCTCTTCTGAATGAGTGAAAGCAGTTTTGGAATCCTGTCTGGAGTGGGATGCGAGTGTGCCAGTGCGCAACTTCCAATTAGCCCAGTATTCTGCCAACATCTTTCAGCATGAAGGGGGAGCAGCTACTCTTCCAGTCCTTTCTTCTGATGTGATATGGAGAAAACAGAAGGCGGATCAGGTGCTGGCCCGAGTGGCATACTTTGTTGAGAGGAGGAGGAGACCTTCGCGGAGAGAGAGGGCTCATGAGACTGCCCAAGTGTTGAGAATGCTGAAGCATTGGGATAAACTCGAAATCAAGGATGAGATCCTCTACCGAAGATCTAAGGACAGAGTTGTCAAGAAGAGGTACCAGCTGGTGGTGCCAGACTCCCTTAAAGCCATCGTTCTGAGGGGAACCCATGACGAAGCTGGCCACCAAGGCCAGACTAGAACACTCCATTTGGTATGTCAAAGGTTCTTCTGGACTGGAATGGAAGGGGAAGTGAAGAAGTATGTCTCCTACTGTAAGCACTGTGTGGTTGGCAAGACAATGGAGTCAGAGGCTAGGGCACCTTTGGAATCTATACAGACCAGCACAGCGTTAGAACTGGTGTGCATTGACTTCTTGTCAGCAGAAGGAAGGGATGGAGAGAGCTTTGATGTACTCGTCATCACAGACCATTTTACAAAGCTGGCACATGCGTTTCCTTGCCCGAACCAGACAGCAAAGGTGGTTGCCCAGAAGTTATGGAACCAGTTCTTCTGTGTCTATGGGTTTCCCCAGCGGATACACTCTGACAAAGGAGCAAACTTTGAGAGTCACTTAATCGCAGAATTGCTTCAAGTGTCAGGAGTCAAAAAGTCCCATACCACTCCATATCATCCTATGGGCAACGGTCAGACGGAAAGATTCAACCGCACGCTCTGTAACATGGTCCAATTGTTGCCAGCGAGAGCAAAAGAAAGATGGCCCCAGATGATACAGACACTCACCTTCTCGTACAACTGTACCACACACGAAACGACAGGATTCGCACCGCTCTTCCTGGTGTTCGGCCATATTCCACGGCTGCCAGTGGACATCATGTTTGGAGGTACCTTGAAAAACGAAGACGTGTTGACTCATGATGAGTATGTTGACTCGTTCCAAAAGGACCTGCGAGAGGCTGTCAGAATCGCTCAGGCCAACACCACTGAAGCTCAGAAAAAGCAAGCAAGGCAGTATAACAAGAGAGTGAAAGGCACTGCCCTGGAGATTGGAGACTGAGTTCTCTTGGCAAATCGAAAGGAAAGAGGAAAAGGTAAACTTGCCGACTTGTGGGATTCAACGGTCTATGTCATCACTTGGAAAGACCCGTCTGTGCACATCTACAGAGTCGAAGATCGTACTACCAAGAAGAGTAAGGTAGTTCATCAAAACTTCATACTGCCAGTGAACTTCCTGCCGGTGGGACAGACAGACGAGATGTCCACAGTAGCCTCTTCTGTTTCAGAAGAGGACAGAAACGTCTGGATTCTGGATTCTCGAGGGCCAGAACCCTGAGGGGCCCACGGAAGCTGAAGCTCAAAAATCTTCGTGACTGGAAGATGGAGTAAACATGAGAGAGGCTGATCCTCAAAGCCCAGGGAAGGACATGATCTCAGGACAAGCAGCTAACTCAAGCACAGGAAGCTCCTCAAGGATGCCTGATGATGATTCAAGTGATCCTTCTGAAGATGACACAAGTAGAAAAGCAACGTCAGTGAGCAGTCTAGATGGCATCAGCAGTAGAAGTTCATCATTCAGCGGCTCTGGATGCATAAGATCTAGTAAGAAAAGAATGAGTAACCAGAGAGAGGTAGAGCGCAGAAACAGCCAGACGTCTGAGTTCACTGATACAGTCCTGAGACCCAGTGAAGGTACCTTGAGAACTCGAACTGGAAGAGTTGTGAAGCCTGTCACAAGACTTTTAGAGTCAATGAGTCAAGTGATTGCTGAGTCGGACAAAAGAGAGCATCTAGCTGCCCCTATTCAAGCCCTATCAACTTTTGTTGAAGTGACAGTACCCCAGTGAAACAGAGGCCAGAGAATAGATTAAGGAAATGAGAAATACTTTATTAGGGGGTAATATGTTGTATGTATATGGGCGTATTTCTACCTGGCAAAGTCTCTTTGCTGTCCTTCTGGACGACTCTTGGTCAAGGTTCCTCCCTGTGGAGGAAGAACTCTTACCTTATGTCTTAAAGGTTGCTGAAATTAAGAAGGGGTGTGTGTAGGAGAGTTAAAAAGGTTATTCCATCAAACTTCAAATTATTAGAATAGTACACAACGCCGAACAGAACAACCAGGTTGAGGGTCAGTGGCCCAAGCCCGCGAACAGGAATATTCCAAGTTCAGACAGAAAGGGGGAGTCAGATCGCTATGATCGCCAGGAACTTTACTTTTTGTGTCTATTTTTAATTGGTGCTGCCTGTTGATGTTAGCTAGGCAGCTACAGTAGCTGAATGATGTTAACACCTTCGGGTTTTGTTTCATTAAATGTATTTTATTTCATCTGGGTGCTTGCATCACCTACTAACACCCTGGTACTACCCGTAGCTCCCGTTCTCAGTCCGAGAAAACACAGAGAGAAAGGTATGTCTTGCAGATTACTCCTTTGTAGAAGTCCATAACATGAAATAAATAAAACATCCCAAGGTTAATGATGTAGATATTTTTATAAGGGAGTGTGAGACTATTGAAACATGTAACTTATTGAGTTTTATTGTTGTTATTAATATACACTGCTCAAAAAAATAAAGGGAACACTTAAACAACACAATGTAACTCCAAGTCAATCACACTTCTGTGAAATCAAACTGTCCACTTAGGAAGCAACACTGATTGACAATAAATTCCACATGCTGTTGTGCAAATGGAATAGACAACAGGTGGAAATTATAGGCAATTAGCAAGACACCCCCAATAAAGGAGTGGTTCTGCAGGTGGGGACCACATACCACTTGTCAGTTCCTATGCTTCCTGGCTGATGTTTTGGTCACTTTTGAATGCTGGCGGTGCTTTCACTCTAGTGGTAGCATGAGACGGAGTCTACAACCCACACAAGTGGCTCAGGTAGTGCAGCTCATCCAGGATGGCACATCAATGCGAGCTGTGGCAAGAAGGTTTGCTGTGTCTGTCAGCGTAGTGTCCAGAGCATGGAGGCGCTACCAGGAGACAGGCCAGTACATCAGGAGACGTGGAGGAGGCCGTAGGAGGGCAACAACCCAGCAGCAGGACCGCTACCTCCACCTTTGTGCAAGGAGGAGCAGGAGGAGCACTGCCAGAGCCCTGCAAAATGACCTCCAGAAGGCCACAAATGTGCATGTGTCTGCTCAAACGGTCAGAAACAGACTCCATGAGGGTGGTATGAGGGCCCGACGTCCACAGGTGGGGTTTGTGCTTACAGCCCAACACCGTGCAGGACGTTTGGCATTTGCCAGAGAACACCAAGATTGGCAAATTCGCCACTGGCGCCCTGTGCTTTTCACGGATGAAAGCAGGTTCACACTGAGCACATGTGACAGACGTGACAGAGTCTGGAGATGCCGTAGAGAACGTTCTGCTGCCTGCAACATCCTCCAGCATGACTGGTTTGGCAGTGGGTCAGTCATGGTGTGGGGTGGCATGTCTTTGGGGGGCCGCACAGCCCTCCATGTGCTCGCCAGAGGTAGCCTGACTGCCATTAGGTACCGAGATGAGATCCTCAGACCCCTTGTGAGACCATCTGCTGGTGCGGTTGGCCCTGGGTTCCTCCTAATGCAAGACAATGCTAGACCTCATGTGGCTGGAGTGTGTCAGCAGTTCCTGCAAGAGGAAGGCACTGATGCTATGGACTGGCCCGCCCGTTCCCCAGACCTGAATCCAATTGAGCACATCTGGGACATCATGTCTCGCTCCATCCACCAACGCCACGTTGCACCACAGACTGTCCAGGAGTTGGCGGATGCTTTAGTCCAGGTCTGGGAGGAGATCCCTCAGGAGGCTATCCGCCCCCTCATCAGGAGCATGCCCAGGCGTTGTAGGGAGGTCATACAGGCACGTGGAGGCCACACACACTACTGAGCCTCATTTTGACTTGTTTTAACCTCTATGGGACCGGCGGGACGAATTCGTCCCACCTACGTAACAGCTAGTGTAATCCTGTGGCGCGATTTTTAAAACGTTTGAAATGCTATTACTTCAATTTCTCAAACATATGACTATTTTACAGCTATTTAAAGACAAGACTCTCGTTAATCTAACCACACTGTCCGATTTCAAAAAGGCTTTACAACGAAAGCAAAACATTAGATTATGTCAGCAGAGTACCCAGCCAGAAATAATCAGACACCCATTTTTCAAGCTAGCATATAATGTCACAAAAACCTAAACCACAGCTAAATGCAGCACTAACCTTTTATGATCTTCATCAGATGACACACCTAGGACATTATGTTATACAATACATGCATGTCTGTTCAATCAAGTTCATATTTATATCAAAAACCAGCTTTTTACATTAGCATGTGACGTTCAGAAAAAGCATACCCCCCGCAAACTTCCGGGGAATTTACTAACAATTTGCTAAATTACTCACGATAAACGTTCACAAAAAGCATAACAATTATTTTAAGAATTATAGATACATTACTCCTCTATGCACTCGATATGTCCGATTTTAAAATAGCTTTTCGGATGAAGCACATTTTGCAATATTCTAAGTACATAGCCCAGCCATCACGGGCTAGCTATTTAGACACCCGGCAAGTTTAGCCTTCATCAAAATCATATTTACTATAAGAAAAATGGTCTTATCTTTCCTGTTCTTCGTCAGAATGCACTCCCAGGACTTCTACTTCAATAACAAATGTAGGTTTGGTCCCAAATAATCCATCGTTATATCCAAACAGCGGCGTTTTGTTCGTGCGTTCTAGACACTATCAGAATGCTAAATCACCGCTGTTTAAAATCAATTTTTATGCAATTTATCTCGTAGAAAAGCGATAATATTCCGACCGGGAATATGCAATTAGCTAAACAGCCGAAGAAAAATACTCCACGGGGGCGAATCGCGTACGCGCCTAATTCTATTGTCCACTGATGGGACACTTGGAAAAGGAGATAATGTGTTTCAGCCTGAGGCTGCCTCGTCATCGTTCAGGTTTTTCCCGGGTTCTGAGAGCCTATTGGAGCCCTAGGAATTGTCACGTTACAGCTAAGATCCTGACTCTTCAATAAACAGAAGCAAGAACAACAACACCTTGTCAGACAGGGTACTTCCTGCATGAAACCTTCTCAGGTTTTTGCCTGCCATAGGAGTTCTGTTATACTCACAGACACCATTCAAACAGTTTTAGAAACTTTAGTGTGTTTTCTATCCAAACCTGAACAATATGCATATTCTAGCTTCTGAGTTGGTGTAGGAGGCAGTTAAAAATGGGCACATATTTTTTCCAAAATTCTCAATGCTGCCCCCTAGCCCGTAGAGGTTAAGGACATTACATCAAAGTTGGATCAGCCTGTAGTGTGATTTTCCACTTTAATTTTGAGTGTGACTCCAAATCCAGACCTCCATGGGTTGATAAATTGGATTTCCATTGATTATTTTTGTTGTCAGCACATTCAATTATGTAAAGAAAAAAGTATTTAATAAGATTATTTCATTCATTCAGATCTAGGATGTGTTATTTTAGTGTTCCCTTTATTTTTTTGTGTCTTTTCACAATACTATTGCAGGTATGGTTCTATTGTCTAAGAATTAAGATTATACATCCGTTGTATTAAGGACTGGTTATTATTTTATACTATACATTATGGCTTTATGTATGAATGTGATTGTGTGAGTCCGAGAAAACACAGAGAGAAAGAACAACTTGTCAGATGGTGCATTGGAGAATGATGTGTTCTGGTCCTGTCTTTTCACAATACTATTGCAGATCAACATAAAAGCCAAAAAGACAGCCGTGGTGTCGCTCTTCATTTCTTGGTTCTCCTGTGGTACATATAAAACCAGCTACACTTACATTTGAGGACAAAAAAATAAAAAATAGTTTCATCCATGCAAAACATTGGTTGCTATGGAAAAATAACGGTTGCTATGCAGGTCGGCTAACGTTCTCACTAAGGGTGCGTTCGTAAATTCCCTCTGGAGTGCCAGAGTGCGCTCTGGGCGTTGTAAATTCAGAGCTTGTCAGATTCTAAATTTTGCTTTAGGAGCCCACACTGGACACTGGCCAAGGAGGTTGATCCAAGTGTTCTGACCTCACAATGGCAGTCAAGCACCCAAGCTAACTGGCTAACTTTGTCTAGCTTGCTAGCTACTTCCAGACACAATGAGAGAACACCTCACTGACCATTTTACTAGCCCTAGCAGAGCTGGTTAGGCTGTTTTCATGCTATCCAGAGCATTGGTGACTGTAACTGAATTATGCTTCTTTGCCGACGTTTACTGACACCAGCCATACTCAACCGGTGTTGAGCGTTCATACATCCATCAGTTATTCTGCGCTCTGGCACAGTCAGAGGAGAGTGCTCTATAATCAGGGGTAGATAGCCAGAGTGAATTTACGAACGCACCTTTAGTTAGCCAACTGAAGCCACAAACTCTACAGCTGGAAGGGCAGCAAACGCTCAATTTTCATCTGTTTTCATAGTGTTTCTATTGACATTTAATTGGATATAGCTATCCATTATAATAATATTGTTGCATGATATCGCCTATATCAGAAAAGTTTATGTTTTGTCCGTGCACAGCATTCTCTGTATAGGGGCGAGATGGCATTTCAAAAGTTAAACTTTGTTTCCGAGGTCAGACAGGCAGACACCAAGGTTTATACAAACCATCACTGTTGGAAATAAAATGCTAACCTAGAAGCAAGAGGAAATAATGTGTTAATAAATGTGTTATTGTTTTAAATTGGTCATGTGTCAGAGATAGAATGTTGGCTGCATGTGTTTGTCCATTAGCAGGGCTTTGGAATACAAAAGTGTGCATTCTTAGCCCAGGTTAGCCCAGGGTAAACAAATGCCTGTGTGAACACAGGATAAGCTAGGCCAGGGCCAGTCTTAACTTGAGGCTAAGATAGCGCGGGGCTAAGAACAACGCCGCATGGAAAGGCCTTCTGTGTGTTCTGTGGTAGGATTGAATAGACCGTAATCACCGCAGCTGTAGCCACTGTGAGCATTGTCGAAATCAAAACCCAACCCTAAAGTAGGCCTAAGTCATGACAAAACTGTTTTGGACGAGACTGACTTTACGACCAAATTATCCTATTTACACTTTGTAGTCAATTTTGACACTTAAATAAATGTTTCTGGCTAATATCGATGCCAAATAGGCCGTTTTTATATCAAATAAGATTTGTATTACGTTTTCAGTTGCGCTTTGATAGATGTGACCAATTCTCTTATTAACTCATGTATTAGCCTATTTATATTGTTCCTAACATCAGTCATTGTCCAGAGGTATTAACATTCAGCAGCCATACCTTCAATTGCTTTCTTTTAACTCCTGTATGGGGAATTAGCCAGCGAAACGTTCGTTTATGTTCTGATTTAGGCTACTTCACTCCCCCCTCGAATTACCTCTGTGAGTCTCTCCCCCTAACTTTACCACCCTCACTGCTTTCCGTATTTATGGCGTTTCTACAACCCTTCACTTTCCTCAAAGGACACCATGCAGCTCTTACAGATCCGGCAGGCTGATAATAAAACACCTGCACAGGAGATCAACATCCTGCTCACTTTGAAGGAACAATGAGTGGGTTCAGTTTTGAAAAATTACTTATTGGATTTTCCTTAGTAGACCCAAAGAAAACCTCATCCTAATTCACACATCTTTCCAAGCACAGCTTTCTCATCCTAAACGTGACAATTGTATCTGGTGCTAATACAGTGGCCTAGCATAGCCAATAGTTCATTCCGTTTATATTCGATAAACGTACCACTATGAAACGGTATGTGAGTAGCATTGACAATGCTACACATCAAAATTGGTGTGACTTCTTTTTCCGTCATCGTTGCTGTTGGCTACGCTATGCGCGTTGAAAAAGTGCCTCCTTTTGCGCTTCAGTCATTGTGGCTTGAGTCGCGCAACACTGACATTTCAGCACTTTCTTGGAGGGGCAGCTTCAGTGCCATTTTATCAAGGTGATTATTGTACAAATCCCCGAGAAGCAATGGATAATATTTTAGATAACGTATCTTTTACTGGACATTCTGTCTTTTATAACTTTACTGTCGATTGGATACCTGCTGAAAGGGAAACTATTGATTTTATTATAAGATGTCTCATACCGACTGTGTATATTCTGATCATAACGATTGGGTTGTTGGGGAACATTACCTTGGTTAAGATTTTTATCACCAACAGTGCAATGAGGAGCGTCCCCAACATATTTATTTCGAGTTTGGCAGCTGGGGATCTTTTGCTTTTGGTCACTTGTGTTCCAGTGGATGCGTTCAGATACTTCTTTGAGGAGTGGATCTTCGGTGTTGTGGCTTGCAAACTAATTCCGGTCATTCAACTCACTTCAGTCGGAGTCTCGGTGTTCACTCTCACTGCACTAAGCGCAGACAGGTAAGATGAAGAGTAGGATAATGTCAAATATCCTTAATGCCAATATTGTTATGTATACTGTACCTAACTTACGTCATTGTAAATGTTATGGCAATTGCATGCTAACGTGATAGAACAATTAACATACAGTGCCTTCAGGAACGTATTCAGACCCCTTTTCCCACATTTTGTTACGTAAAGAAAGGGACCAAGGCGCAGCATGTGTAGAGTTCCACATCTTTATTCCAAAGTGAAACTTCAAGCAAAAACAAATAAACGAACAACTAAACGTGACTACGTTGTGCACAAACACAAAACAATATCCCACAAACACAGGTAGGAAAAATAGCTACTTAAATATGATCCCCAATTAAAGACAGTGATTACCAGCTGCCTCTAATTGGGAATCATACAAAACATAAACCTAGAAAATATAAACTAGAACACAACATAGAAATATTAAGCTAGACTACCCCCTAGTCACGCCCTGACCTACTACACCATAGAGAAACAAGGGCTCTCTATGGTCAGGGCGTGACACTTATTCTAAAATGGATAACATATGTTTTCCCTCAGCAATCTACACACAGTACCCCATAATGACAAATCGAAAACAGTTTAGATATATTTGCAAATGTATACAAATAAATACCTTATTTACATGGGTATTCTGACCTTTTGCTATTAGACTCGAAATTAAGCTCAGGTGCATCCTGTTTACATTGATCATCCTTGATATGTTTCTACAACTTGATTGGAGTCCACCTGTGGTAAATTCAATTGATTGAACATGATTTGGAAAGGCACACACCTGTCTATATAAATAAGGTCCCACAGTTGATAGTGCATGTCAGCAAAAACCAAGCCATGAGGTCGAAGGACTTGTCAGTAGAGCTCAGAGACAGGATTGTGTCGAGGCACATGTCTGCAGCATTTAAGGCCCCCAAAAACACAGTGGCCCCCATCATTCTTAAATGGAAGAAGTTTGGAACCACCAAGACTCTTCCTGGAGCTGGCTGCCTGGCCAAACTGAGCGATCGGGGGAGAAGGGCCTTGGTCAGGGCGGTGACCAAGAACCCGATGGTCACTCTGACAGAGCTCTAGAGTTCCTCTGCGGAGATGGGAAACCTTCCAGAAAGACAACCATCTCTACAGCACTCCACCAATCAGGCCTTTATGGTAGAGTGGCCAGACGGGAGCCACTCCTCAGTAAAAGGCACATTGTAGCCCACTTGCCAAAAGGCACCTAAATACTCTCAGACCATGAGAAACAATATTCTCTGGTCTGATGAAACCAAGATTGAACTCTTTGGTCTAAATGCCAAGCGTAACATCTGGAGGAAACCTGGCACCATCCCTATGGTGAAGCATGGTGGTGGCAGCATCATGTGGTGGGGATGTTTTTCAGCAGCAGGAACTGGGAGACTAGTCAGGATCGAGGGAAAGATGAATGGAGCCAAGTACATTTACATTTACATTTTAGTCATTTAGCAGTACAGTGAGATCCTTGACGAAAACCTGCTCTAGTCTGCTCAGAACCTCAGACTGGGTCAAAGGTTCACCTTCCAACAGGACAATGACGCTAAGAACACAGCCAAGACAATGCAGGAGTGGCTTCGGGACACGTCTCAATGTCCTTGAGGGGCCCAGCTAGAGCCTGGGCTTGAAACCAATCGAACATCTCTGGAGCGACCTGAAAATAGCTGTGTAGCAATGCTTCCCATCCAACCTGACAGAGCTTGAGAGGATCTGCAGAGAAGAATGGGAGAAACTCCCCAAATACAGGTGTGCCAAGCTTGTAGCATCATACCCAAGAAGACTAAATGCTGTAATCACTGCCAAAGGTGCTTCAACAAAGTACTGAGTAAAGGGTCTGAATACTTATGTAAATGTGATATTTCCATGTTTTATTTATTAAATTAACAAACATTTCTAAACCTGTTTTTGCTTTGTCATGATGGGGTATTGTGTGTAGACTGATGAGGAAAAATCTATTTTAGAATAAGGCTGTAACGTAACAAAATTTGGAAAAAGTCAAGGGCTCTGAATACTTTACTTTTTTTTTTGATTAATCAGTTGTTATGACTATGATTATTTTTAATGACAAGTGTGTGATCCATAAACTATATCCCCAAGTGTTATCATAATTGAATGCTGGGCAATTGTCACTGACAAATCTGTTAATTTTTTTGATTGACAGACCAAGTGTATCCCCAGAATTATTTTAAAGGGATCAAATAGTGTACACCTGCTGGTTGTAGTAACTTCAATAAGCCCAATTTGTGTTATATTGTTTTATTCAGGTACGACACGTGGTTAAATGGCCATTTATCTTCCCTGGAAGGAGCAGCATGAATGCAAAGATTGGAATAGATTGATACATGAGAAATTCAGGAGGCGTCACAGTCAGAAGTATCTGCACAGAGCATCATTTACTGTCTGCGTGTGGATGGTTAAAAGGGCAAGCATGCCCGCATCTTTGTTTGGGACCTTAATTTGACCCAGCCCCCACTTTCCTTTCCTACCCTCCACATACCCTCACCAAGACCATTGGTGCTTGGAGACATTGACCTTCTCAAGTGACCATTCTATACCCCCACAAATAGCTTGTCTTCTGGTATTAAGAGCTACTTCCTCAGCTAAAAGTTCACTGATGTCATGAAAATTCCTGGGCTGCCAAATATTGATTTAGTACATTTTTTTATTATTATTATCAAATTAAAGCCCATGGGATTTTCTGATAAAAAATAATACCCCATTGTGCAGGCCATGATAGGGGTCGGAAGATGGTGCAGGGCTTTGTAATTTGCCTTTCTATGTCACTGACCGTAATCCAGAGCGATATCAGTTGGAGGAAATGTTTGACTGTGTCACTCTTCACCGGAAATGACCATGACCATTGGCCATCCCTGTCACTAGGGGCTATTAGGACAGCCATACGGTGAGATTACAGTCTACAGCTGTTCTCTCTATGGTCTGCTTAGTCCATTTGAGCATGTAATGTGAGCAATGGAAAATACACCATTTATATGCTTACCCTATGTGATGGCTATAAAGAATGTAATCTTGTTAGCACTCCTTTGGGCACTTGCTCTCAAGCATAAAAACACAAAGAAGTGGGATTACAGCGGTTTACTACAATAAATGCATAAGCCCAGCCTTGTTTTCTCTGGTGAGATATCAAAGACTGTCAGTTTTTCTGCACTTGTCTGTTCTTGCCTGAGGCAGCGTGGTGTTTGACTATGGGGGATTTCTACAGGGGCAGAGGGCAGCTGAGGCTGGTGTAACAGCACAGTCAAGGGCTTCCAATGGAGATTCTCCTTCAAACCAGACATTTTATCAGCAGAAATATCATTTAGAAAACTGTCAGAAGGTGAAAAATCTTCCATCATTGAAGCATAAAAAAAGCCTTCATGCCCTGTGGAGCACACTTCCTCTGTTGCACCCTCATTTAATATATTTCTCCCCATTATATGACTTAGCAGGAATGGATTATTCTGTGCACATAGCACTGAGTGTTGATTTACACAGGAGATAAATCCAAAGTCTAACCTTCAAATGAGTTGCATTGATCAGCTTGTAAACATTTTTGTTTCAACATGTAGATGCACTTTGGGAGCAGTGCAGGAACACATTGCTGTTTCAGTTGAATAATTAGAATTTCATTCAGTGGCAATTATTGTAATTAATATGAGTTTGTTGTAGTCAGGACAGTAATTAATTAGCTAGTGCAATCATAATGCACTTCATAGGTCTCCTACATGTTTACAATATCACCAACAATCTATGAAGCTACTATTCTGTGCCAATGGACTCAGAGATGTCATGTCTTTGTCAAAGCCTCTTAATTTTGCAAAGAGGAAGAAAGTTAATTAGATTGATTAAATATAATCACAATAGCAAGTCACTCTGGATATGAGCGTCTGCTAAATGATTAAAATGTAAATGTAAATGATATTTCAATTTACACAAGGAAATTAGAGCAGTAAGGACAGCTGGACATTTAATTGCATGAAAAAGACTGCTTTTAATGTCATTTCAAAGGATCAAGATGAAGGAGAACTAATATTTTTCTATGGTTTTGTTGTGTTTCCAGGTACAAAGCCATTGTGAATCCTATGGACATCCAGACATCCAGTGCTGTGTTCTGGACATGTCTGAAAGCTGTGTCCATCTGGGTGATCTCCGTCCTGCTGGCGGTGCCCGAGGCCATCTTCTCCCAGGTAGTACACATCCAGGACAAGAATGTGACCTTCACCGCCTGCGTGCCCTATCCCCTTTCCAACGACATGCATCCCAAGATCCACTCCATCCTCATATTCCTGGTGTACTTCCTGATTCCCCTGGGGATCATCTCTGTATACTACTTCCACATCGCCAGGACTCTGGTCAAGAGTGCTCACGACATGCCTGGGGAGATCAGTGAGCACACGAAGAGACAGGTAGGTAACAACAACAGCAACATGTCGCTGCCTGTATCTCAAACATGTCACAAATGAGGTTTGGCTGTTGCAGATGTGGTTATTTGGAATGCTGGACGGCATATTAAGAACATCAGGTAACTTACTGGATGTCTTTGGCTGCTAGAGTGCATGTTAAGTTAGAGTGCACGTTGAGTTAGAGTGCACGTTTGAAGTCAAAGAAACTGAACTGCATCACGTTTTCTCACAATTTTTGACATAACTCCGGAACCCTTGTTACAGGTTTTCATGGAAGGAGGCTCTAGGTTTTAATGCAGATATTTCCATATGTAGCCTAATACACCAAGTAAATATTTAAAGTTTGTAAAGGGCAAGTACAGGACATTGTCAAGATGTATCACTGATTGTTGCATGGATTCTTGATCTTTACTGTCTACAGGGGTAATAAATGATAGGTCAGGGGAAGGGTGAGGTAAATTATAAATGTAACCAATGATCTGGTCGACTACATTTAATTGAGGGTCCATTGACCAAAGCGTAGTAAATCAGATGCTTCTTTGCCGTTAAGAACATCCAATGAATCATCAAACAAATGGGCTTGAATCCAGATCAGGGCCCACCCAGAGCATGATTAAACAGATGCAGTCCAAAATCCAAACCCAGCTTCCAATCATTGACATCCTGACTCAGACCTAGACCTGAACCCAAGTCATAATATATTCAAGTAGCCCCAGGAGCTTGTTGACACTGACCAATGTGAGGTTGTCATCAACAATGAGCAATGCATAGTAAACACTAGTGATGAGTAGTGCTGGAAGGCCTCCATGTGTTGTCTTATTTACAGTCAGTAGGTCCTCCAATGGAGGGAGCCCTAACTGTCCACTCATTTATAATGTTAGACAACAAGAGGGCTGGGTCCCAGCTATCTTTTAGAGTAGATACAGATTTATACTAGATTCACTGGGTGCGACACAGAAAAATACAAGAAGCAAGGACGATGACCGAATCATTGCACTTAAGCTTCCACTGTCTCTGCCTCACAGTAATCCCAACTAATCAATGTTATTGCCTCCAGATTTTTTATTTTTTTTGGATTTGAAATCAAATTAAATGAGTTAATAATCTGGGTGTACCTTTGGATTAGAAGGACAACACAGACTATTGACGTGGTGCATTGTGGTTGTGTTCTATTAGACATGCCCTATGGGGATCGGGCTGTAGAGGCTCAAGTTTCATTAAGAAGAAAACTCTGATAGCATCAGTCCCTATTGAAAAGCAGAAATTTATTTAACATTAATTATATGACAAGCTGCAGAAGCCTGATGAAAGACAGGCTAGAGAGAGAGAGAGAGAGAGAGAGAGTCTGTGTGTGTGTGTGTGTGTGTGTGTGTGTGTGTGTGTGTGTGTGTGTGTGTGTGTGTGTGTGTGTGTGTGTGTGTGTGTGTGTGTGTGTGTATGTGTGTGTGTGTGTGTGTGTGTGTGTGTGTGTGTGTGTGTGTGTGTGTGTGTGTGTGTGTGTGTGTGTGTGTGTGAGAGAGAGAAGACGAGAGAGAGAGAATATGCAGACTAAACATGATTCTGGTAAGTGTTCCAGACATTACTAAATATTTATTGAATCACTATCACATCTAACAGGCATGACTTTATGAATAGTTATAGTAACAGTGGTCTTAACTGCATTAGAAATAGGGCTTCTAGATATCATCTAATCTTTTTTTCTTTTGATTTACTCTGGAATAGAGATGGGTCCCTCCAATGGTATTATTTTTTTTTTTTTACATAGATTTACAATTTAATATGAACAATAATGCTGTCCAGGCAGACACTGCTAGTGAATTTCAGACGTGATATGTATGAATGAAAAGATACAGTCCAACCATCTCCCTTTGCCAGGGCTGTGTTATGCTGTTATGATAACTAACAATCGGTCTGAGGGCACAACATCTCCGTCTACTTCTCTGTTATTAAAATAGTTTCTACTGATCCAATGCTACAGCTGTTTTAGTAACCGCATCAACTACATTCTATTTCAATGAAGCCCTTTATCTACTTCCCAGAGTCAGATGAACTTGTGGATACCATTTCTACAGTATGTCTCTGCGTACAGTAAGTTAGAGGTAGTTTTGTGAGCCAATGCTAACTAGCGTTAGCACAATGACTGGATGTCTATGGTCACAGCTTGATAGCTTGATAGCTGTGACCGCAGATGGCCAGTCATTGTGCTAACGCTTGTTAACAATTGCGCTAACGCTAGTTAGCAACTTCCTTCAAATTGCACCCAGAGACATAAAAATGGTAGACCAGTTCATCTGACTCTGGGGAAGCAGATAAAGGGCTTCATTGCCAAAATCCCGAAGTATCCTTTAAAAACAATTGAAATGTTCACCACGTTCTCATCAACTTAGACAAAAATGTAGAGCTTATGAAATCTTAGTGTACTCCTCTGCTTTTCAAATCTTTACTTCATGTAACATGACCATCTCATTTATAATTAATATCCCACACTTCTTGCAGAGACCAGCGAATACAACAATGAATAACTAACTGTGATGTGTTAATAACAATGCAGAAAATGTCAGTTTACCTATGAAAGATTGTTGATACTGTGCCAAATCAAACAAAATGACTCAATTTGATATCCCTATCAATGGTTACCATCTTACCAGATATAACAGCTTACTATTATTGACTTACCTTTTAATTCTCTTCTGAATAATTTAAAGTCCACTTCAATACAAGATACTGTCATGAACAAAATAAAGTCAAATGATCATGCCATTTTCTTCTGTTGCAAAACCTAAAAGGATCTTGGGAAGAGTGCCAGGATCACTTGACTTGACTTGATAGCTGGCTGCCAATGAACAGCGAGCTAAATCATGACATTTACCCAGGCTATTAAATTTACACAGGGTTGATTTTCAGAGTGCCATCTCCTGCTCACCTCACTGATAGTTTCAAGTCTACCTATTTGAACCTATTTTCAAACAATCTTAGCAGTACTCAGAAGCAATAGTCCTGCCATCAATACTATTTGCCAGCCACTCTACTGTGGAATGAAGTATTGATTGGACTGGACCTTTTAGTTTCACATTTCCGCTTACGATGAAAGGTTCTCACAGTAAAGATATCTTTGACACTCCCTTATGCCGGGATACACTACACGAATTCGCCACGTTTTTGCCATCCCCGAAAATGTTCACGATCGGAGTAAAATTCTATGAAATTGGGCTAGGATCATTACATCGCGACTCGCGTAGTTTGGGCGGGTGAAGGACTCACAGATGATGCCTGTTCCGTTCTCCAGACCCCTGTCGGATGTCCTGAAATATTTTGATCGTGCATCTTGCAGTATGAGCAGTGCTACGACGTGATTTGGCAAGGACTACTGTCAATAGCCAATGAGCACTCAGCATGAGATACCAAAACAATGATCGCAAAGAGAGAAGGAACAACAAACAACACGCACGGTGTGGACGGAGGTGATGAAAGTCAGATTGCTGGAGCTGTGGAGAGAACGCAGCTGCCTTTTCAGTATTACCTACCTCTGTGTCCTACCATGGCACAAACAACAAATATATTGAATAGCAAGTATCTAGCATGCTAACTATAGGCTATAACTTTAATAAAACATGGTATATTACTTCCAATTCCCTCTGTAGAAAGTCCATACTTTCCATATCTGCCCAACCTTTTGCGAGTCCACATTCTGCGCCTTTCGTCTCTTTTGATGTTTCTGCACATAATAATGGGCACTTGCGCTGCTGGTGCTGGCACATACAGAGAACGAATAGGCCTACACCTCTGCAGTGTAGGTAGCCTACAGTATGTCGGCTGATATAGCCTCAAACAAATCGCAGAATGTGAATACAGAACTGAAGCACATGCTGTAGTACAATCAAGATTTTAATTTGGTAACATTGCAGTGTGACATGTAATAATTGTAAAATACTAAATCCTATGTATGGTGTGAGAAGGCCTTAGAGAGCTGACTGAAGGGCAATCTAAGGGAGTACTGGTGGCTCTTGCTTGTGTGTTTGTTCATACTTGTTTGGTGTCTCTAGTAGATACTGTATTGAAACTGAAGGACAATAGCCATACTACTTGTAGCCTGTGCAAAATACAGAAGAGAGTGATTTGGACAAATTGTATTTTGTAGGCCTTCTCTATGCCTTCTGGAGGGAGGCCTTCTGTATTTTGTACTCTGTAATCCTTCTGGAAGATTGACAGGGTTTTATGTTGAATATCATCATGTATTTTCAAACACTACATATTTATTTTCTTTCTTTTTCCAAGATGGAAACGAGAAAACGGCTGGCCAAAATTGTTCTGGTTTTCGTGGGCCTCTTCGCTCTTTGCTGGTTCCCCAACCATGTCTTGTACATGTACCGCTCCTTCAACTACCGTCAGATCGACTCCTCTCTGTCGCACCTCATCATCACCCTGCTAGCTCGAGTGCTAAGTTTCTCCAGCTCCTGTGTCAACCCATTTGCCCTCTACCTGCTGAGCGAGAGCTTCCGCAGGCACTTCAACAGCTCACTGCACTGCAAGAGGAAGCCCCACCACGAACGCAACACTAGCTACCTGCAGCACACCTCAGCCATAAGAATGACCTCCATCAAGAAGACCACCCCTACTGTCATCAACGGACATGGCAACAGCCAGGAGGTCACTCTGTAGGTTTAGGATGTCACCTGGTGACATGTAAGTGGTGGGAGTGGCACCAAAAAAGGTTACGTGCAAAGCTTTACAAGGTGAACTATTATGAAAAGGTCATGCATGTGTGCTAAACAGAAAATGCTTTGTTTGAAGCTGTCTTGTCTATACATTCCCCAAAATGCCACATATCACTGCTGATGAGATGATCACCCATGAACTGAACGTATACGGACATGTTGTCAACAAATCTGTCTTGAGAGATTCCGGTATCCACAATGTTCCATTTTTCATGTTTTGTTGTGTCAATCTGATACATGTTTCACTTTACACAGTTTGCATAGATATATACTGTCTGCGAAGCATGCTGTCCAAACTGCAAACCCAAAGAGCAGGTAGTTGCTCCCACAACAGGAAATCTATGTCCATGTGTTTTTATTTAGTTATTTATTTCACCTTTATTTAACCAGGTAGGCTAGTTGAGAACAAGTTCACATTTGCAACTGCGACCTGGCCAAGATAAAGCAAAGCAGTTCGACACATAGAACAACACAGAGTTACACATGGAACAAACAAACATACAATCAATAATACAGTAGGAAAATCTATATAAAGTGTGTGCAAATGAGGTAGGATAAGAGAGGTAAGGCAATAAATAGGCCATGGTGGCAAAGTAATTACAATATAGCAATTAAACACTGGAATGGTAGGATGTGCAGAGGATGAATGTGCAAGTTGAGATACTGGGGTGCAAAGGACCAAGATAAATAAATACAGTATGGCGATGAGGTAGATTGGATGGGCTATTTACAGATGGGCTATGTACAGGTGCAGTGATCTGTGGGCTGCTCTGACAGCTGGTGCTTAAAGCTATTGAGGGAGGTAAGATTCTCCAGCTTCAGGGATTTTTGCAGTTCGTTCCAGTCATTGGCAGCAGAAAACTTGAAGGAGAGGCGGCCAAAGGAAGAATTGGCTTTGGGGTTGACCACTGAGATATACCTGCTGGAATGCGTGCTACGGGTGGGTGCCGCTATGGTGACCAGTGAGCTGAGATAAGGCGGGGCTTTACCTAGCAGGGTCTTGTAGATGACCTGGAGCCAGTGGGTTTGGCGACGAGTATGAAGCGTGGGCCAGCCAACGAAAGCGTACAGGTCGCAGTGGTGGGTAGTATATGGGGCTTTGGTGGCAAAACGGATGGCACTGTGATAGACTGCACCCAATTTGTTGAGTAGAGTGTTGGAGGCTATTTTGTAAATGACATCGCCGAAGTTGAGGATCGGTAGGATGGTCAGTTTTACGAGGGTATGTTTGGCAGCATGAGTGAAGGATGCTTTGTTGTGACATAGGAAGCCGATTCTAGATTTAATTTTGGATTGGAGATGTTTAATGTGAGTCTGGAGAGTTTACAGTCTAACCAGACACCTAGGTATTTGTAATTGTCCACATATTCTAAGTCAGAACCGTCCAGAGTAGTGATGCTGGACATGCGGGCAGGTGCGGACAGCGATCGGTTGAAGAGCATGCATTTAGTTTTACTTGCATTTAAGAGCAGTTGGAGGCCACGGAAGGAGAGTTGTATGGCATTGAAGCTCGTCTGGAGGTTAGTTAAAAACCTGTTGAGGACAGACGTTCCGCTAGCGGAACGCCTAGCCAATATCCAATGGAACAGCGTGGCGCGAAATACAAAACCTCAAAAACCCAATAATTTCAATTTCTCAAACATACGACTATTTTACACCATTTCAAAGATACATTTCTCCTTAATCCAACCACATTGTCCGATTTCAAAAAGGCTTTACAGTGAAAGCAAAACATTAGATTATGTTAGGAGAGTACATAGACCAAAATAACCACCCAGCCATTTTCCAAGCAAGGACATGTGTCAATAAAACCCAAAACACAGCTAAATGAAGCACTAACCTTTGGCGATCTTCATCAGATGACACTCCTAGGACATTATGTTACACAATACATGTATGTTTTGTTCAATGAAGTTCATATTTATATCCAAAAACAGCTTTTTACATTGGCGCGTGATGTTCATAAAATGTATTCCCACCAAAAACTTCCGGTGAATTTACAAAAATACTCATCATAAACGTTGACAAAATACATAACAATTATTTTAAGAATTATAGATACAGAACTCCTTTATGCAACTGCTGTGTCAGATTTTAAAATAGCTTTACGGAGAAAGCACATTTTTCAATATTCTGAGTACATAGCTCGCCATCACGGCCAGCTATTTTGACACCCGCCAAGTTCGGGGCAACCTAAACTCAGAATTAGTATTAGAAATATGCTCTTACCTTTGCTGTTCTTTGTCAGAATGCACTCCCAGGACTGCTACTTCCACAACAAATGTTGTTTTTGTTCCAAATAATCCATAGTTATGTGCAAATACCCCCGTTTTGTTCGTGCGTTCAGGTCACTATCCAAAGGGTAAATGCGAGCGCAATTCGAGACACAAAAAGTCAAAATGTTCCATTACTGTACTTAGAAGAATGTCAAACGCTGTTTAAAATAAATTTTTATGGTATTTTTAACGTAAAATTGCGATAATATTCCAACCGGACAATAGCGTATTCATTCAAGAAGAAAAAGAAAAAACAGCGAGCTCGCGGGACCGCGCATATCCAATCCCTTTGTTGCCAGGCAGACCACTCAGTAACTGAGCTCCTATACTCTGCCCAGTGACAGGAGAAGGCTCAAACCACTTTCTGAAGGCTTTAGACAGCCAATGGAAGCCTTAGAAAGTGCAACGTAACCCCACAGATACTGTTGTTTCGAAAGGGACTAGAAAGAAGAACTACAATTCTCAGATCCTCCACTTCCTGGTTGACTTTTTCTCAGGTTTTTGCCTGCCATATGAGTTCTGTTATACTCACAGATACCATTCAAACAGTTTTAGAAACTTCAGAGTAATTTCTCTCCAAATCTACTAATAATATGCATATTCTTGTTTCTGGGCAAGAGTAGTAACCAGTTTAAATCGGGTACGTTTTTTCATCCGGCCGTGAAAATTCTGCCCCCTATCCATATCAGGAAGTTCGTCTAGAGGTTAGTTAACACAGTGTCCAACGAAGGGCCAGAGGTATACAGGATGGTGTCGTCTGCATAGAGGTGGATCAAAGAATCACCAGCAGCGAGAGCAACATCATTGATGTATACAGAGAAGAGAGTCGGCTCGAGAATTAAACCCTGTGGCACCCCCATAGAGACTGCCAGAGGTCCGGACAACAGGCCCTCCGATTTGACATACTGAACTCTATCGGAGAAGTAGTTGGTGATCAGTGTGCTGCTTAGCTTCCTTTACTGTCCAACTACCCTATACTGGGCTCAAACCAGTGATCCAGGTTTCCAACTGTTAATGGAAACCTGTACACCACTATTGCAGGACAGTAAGAGGATAAATGCCATATGAATTTGTTTATTAGATCACTTTGATAATGCCATTTCCTGTGCTATGTTTGAGTGTTTATCTTCAGATGCTCAATGTGACACAAATGTTTGCTGTTTTGTTAAGTAAAATATGTCCCAGTATGTTGAACTGCAAATGCTGCAATATGATTGCTGTAAAAAATAAAATAATAATATATATATATATATATATATATATATACAGTATATATATATATAGGTATGTGTATATATATAAATAAATATGTATATATATATATATATGTATGTACACTGTACAGTGAGGGAAAAAAGTATTTGATACCCTGCTGATTTTGTGCGTTTGCCCACTGACAAAGAAATGATCCGTCTATAATTTTAATGGTAGGATTATTTGAACAGTGAGAGACAGAATAACAACAACAAAAAATCCAGAAAAACGCATGTCAAAAATGTTATAAATTGATTTGCATTTTAATGAGGGAAATAAGTATTTGACCTCCTCAATCAGAAAGATTTCTAGCTCCCATATGTCTTTTATACAGGTAACGAGCTGAGATTAGGAGCACACTCTTAAAGGGAGTGCTCCTAATCTCAGCTTGTTACCTGTATAAAAGACACCTGTCCACAGAAGCAATCAATCAATCAGATTCCAAACTCTCCACCATGGCCAAGACTAAAGAGCTCTCCAAGGATGTCAGGGACAAGATTGTAGACCTACACAAGGCTGGAATGGGCTACAAGACCATCGCCAAGCAGCTTGGTGAGAAGGTGACAACAGTTGGTGTGATTATTCGCAAATGGAAGAAACACAAAAGAACTGTCAATCTCCCTCGGCCTGGGGCTCCATGCAAGATCTCACCTCGTGGAGTTGCAATGATCATGAGAACGGTGAGGAATCAGCCCAGAACTACACAGGAGGATCTTGTCAATGATCTCAAGGCAGCTGGGACCATAGTCACCAAGTAAACAATTGGTAGCACACTACGCCATGAAGGACTGAAATCCTGCAGCGCCCGCAAGGTCCCCCTGCTCAAGAAAGCACATATACATGCCCGTCTGAAGTTTGCCAATGAACATCTGAATGATTCAAAGGACAACTGGGTGAAAGTGTTGTGGTCAGATGAGACCAAAATGGAGCTTTTTTGGCATCAACTCAACTTGCCGTGTTTGGAGGAGGAGGAATGCTGCCTATGACCCCAAGAACACCATCCCCACCGTCAAACATGGAGGTGGAAACATTATGCTTTGGGGGTGTTTTTTTGCTAAGGGGACAGGACAACCTCACCGCATCAAAGGAACAATGGACGGGGCCATACACCGTCAAATCTTGGGTGAGAACCTCCTTCCCACAGCCAGGGCATTGAAAATGGGTCGTGGATGGGTATTCCAGCATGACAATGACCCAAAACACACGGCCAAGGCAACAAAGGAGTGGCTCAAGAAGAAGCACATTAAGGTCCTGGAGTGGCCTAGCCAGTCTCCAGACCTTAATCCCATAGAAAATCTGTGGAGGGAGCTGAAGGTTCGAGTTGCCAAACGTCAGCCTCGAAACCTTAATGACTTGGAGAAGATCTGCAAAGAGGAGTGGGACAAAATCGCTCCTGAAATGTGTGCAAACCTGGTGGCCAACTACAAGAAACGTCTGACCTCTGTGATTGCCAACAAGGGTTTTGCCACCAAGTACTAAGTCATGTTTTGCAGAGGGGTCAAATACTTATTTCCCTCATTAAAATGCAAATCATTTTATAACATTTTTGACATGTGTTTTTCTGGATTTTTTTGTTGTTATTCTGTCTCTCACTGTTCAAATAAACCTACCATTAAAATTATAGACTGATCATTTCTTTGTCAGTGGGCAAACGTACAAAATCAGCAGGGGATCAAATACTTTTTTCCCTCACTGTATATATTATTATTATTATTATATATTTTTTACAGCAATCATATTGCAGCATTTGCCGTTCAACATACTGGGACATGTTTTACTCAACAAAACAGCAAACATTTGTGTGTATGTATATACAGTGCTTTTGGAAAGTATTCAGACCCCTTGACTTTTCCACATTTTGTTACAGTACAGCCGTATTCTAAAATGGATTAAATAAATAAAAATCCTCAGCAATTAACACACAATACCACATAATAACAAAGGAAAAATAGGTTTGCATATGTATATATATATATATAGAAAAACTGAAAAACTTTATTTACATAAGTATTCAGACCCTTTGCTATGAGACTTGAAAGTTAGCTCAGGTGCATCTTGTTACCATTGACCATCCTTGAGATATTTCTACAACTTGATTGGAGTCCACCTGTCGTAAATTCCATTGATTGGACATGATTTGGAAAGGGACACACCTATATTTATTAGGTCCCACAGTTGACAATGCATGTCAGAGCAAAAACCAAGCCATGGGGTTGAAGGAATTGTCCGTAGAGCTCTGAGACAGAATTGTGTCACGACTCAGATCTGGGGAAGAGTACCAAAACATTTCTGCAGCATTGAAGGTCCCCAAGAACACAGTGGCCTCCATCATTCTTAAATGGAATAAGTTTGAAATCACCAAGATTTTTCATAGAGATGGCCGTACAGCCAAACTGAGCAATCGGGGAAGTGCTTTGGTAAGGGAGGTGACCAAGAACCCGATGGTCACTCTGACAGAGCTCTAGAGTTCCTCTGTAGAGATGGGAGAACCTTCCAGAAGGACAACCATCTCCGCAGCACTCCACCAATCAGGCCTTTATGGTAGAGTGGCCAAATGGAAGCCACTCCTCAGTAAAAGGCACATGACAGCCCGCTTGGAGTTTGCCAAAAGGCACCTTAAGACTCTCAGACCATGAGAAACAAGATTCTCTGGTCTGATGAAACCAAGAATGATCTCTTTGGCCTGAATTCCAAGTGTCACTTCTGGAGGAAACCTGGCACCATCCCTAAAGTGAAGCATGGTGGTGGCAGCATCATTCTGTGGGGATGTTTTTCAGCGGCAGAGCCTGGGAGACTAGTCAGGATCGAGGCAAAGATGAACAGAGCAATGTACAGAGAGATCCTTGATGAAAACATTCACCTTCCAACAGGACAACGACCCTAAGCACACAGCCAAGACAACGTTGGAATGGCTCCGGGACAAGTCTCTGAATGTCCTTGAGGGACCCAGCCAGAGCCCGGAATTGAACCCGATCAAACATCTCTGGAGAGACCTGAGAATAGCTGTGCAGCGACGCTCCCCATCCAACCTGACAGAGCTTGAGAGGATCTGCAGTGAATAATGGGAGAAACAACCCCAAATACAGTTGTAAACGGTCTGAATAGTTATGTAAATGTGATATTTCTGTTAAAAAAAAAAAGATTTATCAAACATTTCTAAAAACCTGTTTTGCTTTGTCATTATGGGGTATTGTGTGTACATGGATGAGGGGAGAAAACTATTTAATGCATTTTAGAATTAGGCTGTAACATAACAACACGTGGAAAAAGTCAAAGGGTCTGAATACTTTCGAAGACACTGTATATATCGTGTGGTTTCTTTTGCAAACTTTGATAATTCCATGCACAGCATAGCTTCATTGAACATGTACATGAATAAGCTCTAAGAAAGTGTGCTTTCTGAACATGATTAATCAAACTCTATCAATTACAGTCAATTACATTTAATTACAATTATCAAGAGATCATGATTATTGGATTAAACCCACTCACATTAACTAATCCAATCCTATCTCTTCCTCTTAATCCTCCCAATCAGGAAAGCAGTTATAATTTACATAATTTCTGTAGGATAATGGTCAAATCAATCTATCTGTTTATTAGTGATATGTCCTAATACACTGATCTCAAGTGATTAGTCAACAGGTGCCTCACTGGAAAAGGGATCGGTGTCTGTAACCACTGAGCAAACTCAATGGCTGAATCTTCAACTACTTTCTATGGTCTGTCCATTTTCCACCACCATGGAAATTGATTTGTGTTATTCTACCAGAGTTCTCTCTTCTTTCATATTTTGTGATGACTTGAAACATGGTATGTACAATGTAAAATACATTTGTGTTTGAAATTCTTCATAATTTAATGGACCTACCTCACTGCCACCAATGCAATGTGACACTACACCCACCTCCTAATTACTGTGGATTTGCTCTGCTTGGGGAATTGGAATGGGATCCTCCAAGGCTCCTGCTGTGTGTCTGGGTGATAAATATCCACAGCATGTAATATAATCACAACAATATTAAAAGAATGTCATGTTGACTGTGCCAGGTAAAATTCTGTGAATAATTGTAACGTTATGATACGTATGCTTTTCAGACCTGGGTTCTGTGTATGTGATTGTGTTATTTAAATACTTATTTTCTGTGTAATGGAGTATTTTCAAATAATGTGGCCCGAATCAACTATTTCTATTAGAAGTATTTTAAAGTATTTTCATTTTTTTTCTATTAATAACCTATTATTTTCAAATAATATTTTCAAATGCCTGGGTTAAATACATAGGTGTGTATTTGAGTATTTTAAAATACTTTCCAAGTGTATTTCCAAATACATTCCAATTTTCAGTATGAAAAATATTGAAATATTTACTTCCAAATGTCTTTAAAAGTAAATGAAATACCATAAATAGTATTTAAACCCAGGTCTGATGTTTTTTTCTTAATATTGATATTTAAAATGCAAAAATATTTGCTTTGCATGTGTTGCTATTACATTACTGCACATAATATAAATGTGATCCCATTAATAAATTCTACTCACAAGATGTTTGTCTGCATGCATATTTGACATGCCTCTTAACTTATTCCAACATTCATTAGTTTTATTTATTCAGGACCATGCCAATGATAAGGTGAGCAACCTGTCTTTATTCATTTCAGAGAGCACATGCAGTCAGACTTGACACAGTAGAGATAATGGATATGTTATAAATCATTATTTGTTGTTGAAAAGCTGGCTTCATCTCAAGGCCTGATTTGGTTTGAAAGAACCCAGTGGGTTGACTTTTCATTTCCTCCTGATTATCGAATTCCGAATAGCGTGGCTCACAGCGCAAACACGATGGGCTTATAGCCATAGGAGGTGAGTATTCAATGAAAATGGACTCATAGTATAAAGGAGGTTTACTCATGAATTGTGTTAATTGTGCTGTAAATTGTTTATCCATCAACAATTTGTACAACACAGGTTATACCTGCATGACAAGGATATTTAAACAGTATAAATCTGTGGCATAAAGTGAGAAACATAACTGACAGTTTTCCTTAGCTTTTACTCTATTACATGATTTATGAACTACCACACTATTGTGCATCTATCACATGAAATATGACTCTGCTGCAAATACACTGGATATTACTTAATTGTTCACAGGAGAAATATGTTCAATATTCAATATTAAAATGGGTCTGAAATGGGTTGACATCTCTGGAAGAACCAAAGTCTGATTTGGTATGCCGCCACTGGTGAACATCAACTTTGCTATCAGCTTCATGGCCAGACAACATGGTTTGGAATTACTCCTGACACATGAAAAACATTAGAAATAAGGTCAATCAAACTCAGAAATCAGTAAACCAGGCAACCATGATAACAGCATACTTTTTGCCAACTTACCTGATAGTTAAGAAAGTTAGAACAGGTCCAATTCAAGCTAGATATATTAACTACACTCTTAGAACAAAGGGTTCCAAAATAGTTATTCTGCTGTCCTCATAGGAGAACCCTTTTTGGTTTCAGGTAGACCCCTTTTTGGTTCCATATAGAACCCTCTGTAGAAAGGGCTCTACATGGAACCCAAAAGGGTTTTGCAAGGAACCAATAAGGGTTCTTCAAATTATTCTCCTATGGGGAAAGCCGAAGAACCCTGTTAAGTTGTAGATAATACATTCTTTGAGTTTTGTGTATCAGGAACACTGCCGGTACCATGTTGACCCTTCACGTGGACTGGTGGTGCGTGTGTTTGTATGTGTAAACCCTGCCTTACCAAGATCAATGGTGCTGAAACTGTGTGTGTGTGTGTGTGTGTGTGTGTGTGTGTGTGTGTGTGTGTGTGTGTGTGTGTGTGTGTGAAGCGACAATAATACACATTTACAATAGGCCTATATCAAAAAATACGTACAGTATTGTTAGATACATATAGGCCTATTGTAAATGTGTATTATTGTCGCTTCGCCGTCTTTATTGCAAAAAGAAATCCAAATACACAACCTTAAGCTACATATTCATTTGACACGGGTAATGAACATTGTTTAGCACAGCAATTGATGAAGAACGTTCTAAAAACATCCCCGACAGAAACCGGCAACTGTAATTGTCACGTCCTGACCAGTAAAAGGGGTTGTTTGTTATTGTAGTTTGGTCAAGGCGTGGCAGGGGGTGTTTGTTTAGGGTGTTTCGTTTTTTGGGGGGCAATGTTCTATGTTAGTATATTTCTATGTCTGTGTCTATTTAGTCTATTTCTATGTTCAGGGTTTTGGTTTGGCCTTCAATTAGAAGCAGCTGTTCTTCGTTGCTTTTAATTGGAGGCCATATTTAAGTAAGGGGTTTTTATCACTGTGTTTGTGGGTAGTTGTTCCGTGTATCGCGTTTAGCCTTACAGGACTGTCTTCGTCGGTGTTTGTTATTTTGTTCAGTGTTCACATTCCTTCTCAATAAAGAAGATGAGTATACACGTTCCCGCTGCGTTTTGGTCCACTCAATACAATGAACGTTACAGTAATATGGTTCCCCAGAGAATGTTCCCTTGGGTCCATCACGCAATGTCCTAAGGATTAGTCAAATAAAAGTCCTGAGAATGTCCTAAAAAGGTCCTGACATGATCCTCAGCGACATCCTGGGACTGTACAGGGAACTAAACAAAGGTCCCACAGAATGTCCATGCGATGTTCTCGGAACGTCAGTAGGGTAATGTTGCACCGAAACCCTTAAGGGAGCGAATGGGAATGTCCTCGGGACGTCCCCTGTTTGCTAGGTGGTGACAGGGTGACGAGACTCAGCATGCCATCCATCTGAGAGCCTGTTGAAGCCATCCTTAGAGGACCCTCCTGTCCTCATTCTCTGATGCTCTCCCATGGTTGGATCACTGGTGGATATAAAGGATTATCAGGGTTGGGAAGTAACTGATTACATGTAATCTGATTTTCCAAAAACTAACTGTAATCCGTTACCAGGAAAAATATTGTAATCATATTACACATACAAAAAACTAGATTACTTCTTGGATTACTTTTAAACTCAGTAAGGTTGTCATCACAGGACCAGAGGCTTGCCAGAGGTGCTGTTCTGGAATGTCCACCACAGGTGGTAGTGTGAGGAGATGAGGGAGGTGTGCTTCCTAACTCCCTCTGCCTCTAACCAACCTGTTCCTGTCTTGTCAGTCAGTTAACACTTAATAGCACTCTTATTAGAGATAGATAGGCAGGCAGTGTAATCTAATTACTTTCATCTCAGGGATTCAAACTAGTGACCTTTAAGTTACTGACCCAACACTCTTAACGCTAGGCTAAAAGCATTACAGCGTGATTGAAATTTAAAGGCAATGTTCACACGTTAGCGGAGACTGCGTTCATGGTAAATGGTGCATATGTTGGCTCAATCGGAAATTACCTTTTTAGTGGTTCAGCGATACTGACTGGATAGAGCCCTAAACCATGTTCCTTTTTTCAATGCTGAATTGAATGTCATTGAGAAAACCGAAAGGTGTCATGTTTTTTTTGCAAACATCCTTCAGAATTAAATCCAATTGTCCTCGAAAGGTCAACCTGGAATTTATAGATGAGATACCAACAAATGGGATGGTTTGTACACTAATTATACTGAACAAAATCAAATGCAACAATTACTGAGTTGCAGTTCATATAAGATATCAGTCAAATGAAATCAATTAATTAGGCCATAATCTATGGATTTTACATGACTGGGCAGGGGAGCAGCCATGGGTGGGCATAGGCCAACCCATTTGGGAGCCAGGCCCTCCCACTGGCAGTTCCCCAGAGAATGTTCTCTTGGGTTCATCACGCAGAATTCGTTTTTCCCCACAAAAGGGCTTTATTACAGTCAGAAATACTCCTCAGTATCATCAGCTGTCCTGGTGGATGGTCTCAGATGATCACGCAAGTGAAGAAGCCGGATGTGGAGGTCCTGGGCTGGCATGGTTACACGTGGTCTCAGATTGTGAGGCTGGTTGGACTTACTGCCAAATTCTCTAAAATGACGTTGGAGGCGGTAGAGAAATGAACATTCAATTTTCTGGAATCAGCTCTGGTGGACATTTGTGCAGTCAGCATGCCAATTGCACGCTCCCTCAACTTGAGATGTCTGTGGCATTGTGTTGTGTGGCATTGTGTTGTGTGACAAAACTGCACATTTTAGAGTGGCCTGTTATTGTCCCCAGCACAAAGTGCACCTGGGTAATGATCATGCTGCTTAATCAGCTTCTTGACATGCCACACCTGTCAGGTGGATGGATTATATTGGCAAAAGAGAAAGGCTCACTTAACAGGGATGTAAGAAAATTTGTGCACAACTTGAGAGAAATGAGCTTTACGTGTATGTAACATTACTGGGATATTTTATTTAAACTCATGAAACATGGGAACAACACTTTCCATATTTTTTTTATTCATTTTTGTTCAGTATATTTGATATTTGTACTAATCAGAGAGCAAGATATAAGGTAAGCGAATTAAGACTTGTATTTTGTGTTGTATAATCAGGTAGAGTAATCCCACGGAGCACGTGGCTTACATTATCTGTATAGTTTAATGGTTTTTTTAGAGGATATGGCTGTATTCTAATAGTAATTTGAATTAAAGAAAAGTTTCAAATGCCTTTGGTTATCTGAAAGATTTTGACGGGTAGATGCCACTAAATTTTGACTTTTGTTCAATAAATATGGATTAATAAATACTTACGATGTGACTTTATTCATGCTTTATATTTCAGTTTAGTTTCATCTTAGCTGAACATGATAGGTATATACTGTACATCAAATGTGGGCACTACATCAGAGGTACATTTTTACAGGTTTCAATTTACAGTTGATGTAGTCAGAGGTACAGTCCGCCCACACTCATCACAACTCAACTCCACTGATCTAGCAACATCTCAGAAACAATCCAAATGCACCCTCTGTGTTCATGCCACTTCCTCATTCGAAGGAAATTACATTTGATTCCTGACACAACATACTTCTTCCACTTAACATTGTTAAATCTCAGCACTTTTCACCTTGAAGAAAGCCTTGTAAAGACTGTCATATGTCAAGGTTTCTTATCCGCTGTGCTCTGGATGCTGGGTGCTCTGGAGTATCTACACATTCTAATGACAATTACCATTTAAATGGGCCATATGTCTTGAGTCTAAAGATAGGACCATGTACTTCAAAAAGCTGGGTCTTTTGAGAAACAGCATTCCTCTGTAGGTACACCAAATGAAGTAATGCATCATTTCGATCATTATTTAATTCATATTAATGTGTTAAATTATTCATATGGTCCTCAATGACAATTCCAACAGTCAAGCTTTGATCAGCTTATTCTGATCATCTATCATGCAAACGTGAATGATATGCCTCTGCACCTTTTTTTTTCGAAAGTAAAAATGTTGTCACCAGTGGAAAGTCCTCCACTCTGGGTCTTTAGGGTTCACTCCGTATTCAAATCTCAGTTTCTTTATTCCGGTAAACTACCACCACCACCACCACCACCACCACCTCCTCCTCCTCCTCCTCCTCCTCCTCCTCCTCCTCCTCATTCACTTGCCAGGGTCAAATAATAGACAAAGTGAGCAAACCCAGGGCGCAGTTAAGTAGCGGCCTCTGATTGATTTCAAATGTCTGCCATTTAGTCTCTAATTACAACTGCAAACAGGTGTGGCTGTTCTGCTGCAGTCTGGCAGTTTGCCCTTGAGCTGTACGTGGTGCTGCCTCTGGGGAATACTTCCCACTGCTGTCCGTGGTCCTGGCAGCCAGAAAACATAGAAATCTTGCAGGCACATACCGTCCATTCACCACACAACCCCTGAAACCGTTACAATATATATATATATATATATATATATATATATATACATATATACAGTTGAAGTTGGAAGTTTACATACACCTTAGCCAAATACATTTAAACTCCGTTATTCACAATTCCTGACATTTAATCCTATTAAAAATTACCTGTTTTAGGTCAGTTAGGATAACCACTTTATTTTAAGAATGTGAAATGTCAGAATAATAGTAGAGAGAATGATTTATTTCAGCTTTTATTTCTTTCATCACATTCCCAGTGGGTCAGAAGTTTACATACACTCAATTAGTATTTGGTAGCATTGCCTAAATTGTTTAACTTGGGTCAAATGTTTCAGGTAGCCTTCCACAAGCTTCCCACAATAGGTTGGGTGAATTTTGGCCCATTCCTCCTGACAGAGCTGGTGTAACTGAGTCAGATTTGTAGGCCTCCTTGCTCTCACACGCTTTTCATGTCTGCCCACAAATTTTCTTGAGGTCAGAGCTTTGTGATGGCCACTCCAATACCTTGACTTTGTTGTCCTTAAGTCATTTTGCCACAAAGTTGGAATTATGCTTGGGGTCATTGTCCATTTAGAAGACCCATTTGCGACCAAGCTTTAACTTCCTGACTGATGTCTTGAGATGTTGCTTCAATATATCTACATAATTTTCCTTCCTCATGATGCCAACTATTTTGTGAAGTGCACCTGTCCCTCCTACAGCAAAGCACCTCTACAACATGATGCTGCCAACCCCGTGCTTCATGGTTGGGATGGTGTTCTTCGGCTTGCAAGCTTCCCCCTTTTTCCTCCATACATAACAATGGTCATTATGGCCAAACAGTTCTATTTTTGTTTCATCAGACCAGAGGACATTTCTCCAAAAAGTACGATCTTTGTCCCCATGTGCAGTTGCAAATCGTAGTCTGGCTTTTTTTATGGCGGTTTTGGAGAAGTGGCTTCTTCCTTGCTGAGCGGTCTTTCAGGTTATGTCGATGTAGGACTCGTTTTACTGTGGATATAGATACTTTTGTACCTGTTTCCTCCAGCATCTTCACAAGGTCCTTTGCTGTTGTTCTGGGATTGATTTGCACTTTTCGCACCAAAGTACGTTAATCTCTAGGAGACAGAACGCATCTCCTTCCTGAGCGGTATGATGACTGCGTGGTCCCATGGTGTATATTCTTGCATGCTATTGTTTGTACAGATGAACGTGGTAACATCAGGCATTTGGAAATTATTCCAAAGATGAACCAAACTTGTGGAGGTCTACCATTTTTCTTCTGAGGTCTTGGCTGATTTCTTTTTATTTTCCCATGTTGTCAAGCAAAGAGGCACTAAGTTTGAAGGTAGGCCTTGAAATACATCCACAGGTACACCTCCAATTGACTCAAATGATGTCAATTAGCTTATTAGAAGCTTCTAAAGCCATGACATCATTTTCTGGAATTTTCCAAGCTGTTAAAAAGCACAGCCAACTTAGTGTATGTAAACTTCTGACCCACTGGAATTGTGATACAGTGAATTATAAGTGAAATAATCTGTCTGTAAACAATTGTTGGAAAAATTACTTGTTTCATGCACAAAGTAGATTTGCCAAAATTGTTAACAAGAAATTTGTGGAGTGGTTGAAAAACAAGTTTTAATGACTCCAACCTAGGTGTATGTAATCTTCCGACTTCAATTGTATATATATATACCTTTCCAACATGTCAGTTCATCAAATTTCTTCCCTGCTAGAAACTGTAAGTGTCGTTATTGTGAAGTGGAATCCTCTAGGAGCAACAGCCTCAAAGTGCACAATGCCAAGCGTCGGCTGGAGTGGTGTAAAGCTCACCGCCATTGGACTCTGGAGCAGTGGAAACGCTTTCTCTGGATTTATGAATCATGCTTCACCATCTGGCAGTCTGACGTACTAATCTGAGAACACTACCATCCTGAATGCATAGTGCCAACTGTACAGTTTGGTGGAGGAGGAATAATGGTCTGGGGCTATTTTTCATTGTTTGGGCTAGGCCCATTTGTTCCAGTGAAGGGAAATCTTAACGCTTCAGCATAAAATGACATTCTAGACTATTTTGTGCTTCCAACTTTGTGGCAACAGTTTGGGGAAGGTCCTTTCCTGTTTCAGCATGACAATGCCCCCTTGCACAAATAACTTGACTGGCCTGCAAAGAGCCCTGACCTCAAACCCATCGAACACCTTTAGGATGAATTGGAACGCTGACTGTGAGCCGGGCCTTATCACCCAACATCAGTGCCCGACCTCACTTATGCTCTTGTGACTGAATGGAAGCAAGTCCCCGCAGCAATGTTCCAGCATTAAGTGGAAAGCGTCCAAGAAGAGTGGAGGCTGTTATAGCACCAAAGGGGGGACCAACTCCATATATATATATATATATATATATATATATATATATATATACACTGCTCAAAAAAATAAAGGGAACACTAAAATAAATAACATTATGCTTTGGGGGTGTTTTTCTCCTAAGGGGACAGGACAACCTCACCGCATCAAAGGGTCGATGGACGGGGCCATGCACCGTCAAATCTTGGGTGAGAACCTCCTTCCCTCAGCCAGGGCATTGAAAATGGGTCGTGGATGGGTATTCCAGCATGACAATGACCCAAAACACACGGCCAAGGCAACAAAGGAGTGGCTCAAGAAGAAGCACATTAAGGTCCTGGAGTGGCCTAGCCAGTCTCCAGACCTTAATCCCATATAAAATCTGTGGAGGGAGCTGAAGGTTCGAGTTGCCAAACGTCAACCTCGAAACCTTAATGACTTGGAGGAGATCTGCAAAGAGGAGTGGGACAAAATCCCTCCTGAGATGTGTGCAAACCTGGTGGCCAACTACAAGAAACGTCTGACCTCTGTGATTGCCAACAAGGGTTTTGCCACCAAGTACTAAGTCAATTTTTGCAGAGGGGTCAAATACTTATTTCCCTCATTAAAATGCAAATCAATTTATAACATTTTTGACATGCGTTTTTCTGGATTTTTTTGTTGTTATTCTGTCTCTCACTGCACAAATAAACCTACCATTAAAATTATAGACTGATCATTTCTTTGTCAGTGGACAAACGTACAAAATCAGCAGGGGATCAAATAATTTTTTCCCTCACTGCATATATTATAATCATATATATATATATTTTTTTTACAGCAATCATATTGCAGCATTTGCAGTTCAACATACTGGGACATGTTTTACTCAACAAAACAGCAAACATTTGTGTATATACACTGCTCAAAAAAATAAAGGGAACGTTAAAATAACACATCCTAGATCTGAATGAATGAAATAATCTTATTAAATACTTTTTTCTTTACATAGTTGAATGTGCTGACAACAAAATCACACAAAAATAATCAATGGAAATCCAATTTGTCAATCCATGGAGGTCTGGATTTGGAGTCACACTCAAAATTAAAGTGGAAAACCACACTACAGGCTGATCCAACTTTGATGTAATGTCCTTAAAACAAGTCAAAATGAGGCTCAGTAGTGTGTGTGGCCTCCACGTGCCTGTATGACCTCCCTACAACGCCTGGGCATGCTCCTGATGAGGTGGCAGATGGTCTCCTGAGGGATCTCCTCCCAGACCTGGACTAAAGCATCCGCCAACTCCTGGACAGTCTGTGGTGCAACGTGGCGTTGGTGGATGGAGCGAGACATGATGTCCCAGATGTGCTCAATTAGATTCAGGTCTGGGGAACGGGCGGGCCAGTCCATAGCATCAGTGCCTTCCTCTTGCAGGAACTGCTGACACACTCCAGCCACATGAGGTCTAGCATTGTCTTGCATTAGGAGGAACCCAGGGCCAACCGCACCAGCAGATGGTCTCACAAGGGGTCTGAGGATCTCATCTCGGTACCTAATGGCAGTCAGGCCATTATATGTATATACTGTACAGTACCAGTCAAAAGTTTGGACACCCTTACTCATTCAAGGGTTTTTCTTTATTTTTACTATTTTCGTCATTGTAGACTAATAGTGAAGACATCAAAACTATTAAATAACACATATGGAATCAAGTGTAATCAAAAAGTGATAAACAAATCAAAATACATTTTATATTTAAGATTCTTAAAAGTAGCCATCCTTTGCCTTGATGATAGCTTTGCACTATCTTGGCATTCTCTCAACCAGTTTCATGAGGTAGTCACCTGGAACGCATTTCAATTAACAGGTGTGCCTTGTTAAAAGTTAATTTGTGGAATTTCTTTCCTTCTTAATGCGTTTGAGCCGATCAGTTGTGTTGTGACAAGGTAGGGGTGGTATACAGAAGATAGCCCTATTTGGTAAAATACTAAATTCACACTGTGGCAAGAACAGCTCAAATAAGCGAAGAGAAACGACAGTCCATCATTACTTTAAGACATGAAGGTCAGTCAATCCAAAACATTTAAAGAACTTTAAAGGTTTCTTGAAGTGCAGTCGGTAAAACCATCAAGCGCTATGATGAAACTGGCTCTCATGAGGACCGCCACAGGAAAGGAAGACCCAGAGAACAAGACCTTTAGAGTTACCAGTCTCAGAAATTGCAGCCCAAATAAATGCTTCACAGAGTTCAAGTAACAGACACATCTCAACATCAACTTTTCAGAGGAGACTGTGTGAATCAGGCTTTCATGGTTGAATTGCTGCAAAGAAACCACTACTAAAGGATACCAATAATAAGAAGAGACTTGCTTGTGCCAAGAAGCATGAGCAATGGACATTAGACCTGTGGAAATCTGTCCTTTGGTCTGATGAGTCCAAATGTCAGATTTTTGTTTCAAACAGCAGTGTCTTTGTGAGATATTTTTTTATTTTTTTTATTTCACCTTTATTTAACCAGGTAGGCAAGTTGAGAACAATTTCTCATTTACAATTGCGACCTGGCCAAGATAAAGCAAAGCAGTTCGACACATACAACAACACAGAGTTACACATGGAGTAAAACAAACATACAGTCAATAATACAGTAGAAAAATAAGTCTATATACAATGTGAGCAAATGCGGTGAGATAAGGGAGGTAAAGGCAAAAAAAGGCCATGGTGGCAAAGTAAATACAATATAGCAAGTAAAACACTGGAATGGTAGATTTGTAGTGGACGAAAATGCAAAGTAGAAATAGAAATAATGGGGTGCAAAGGAGCAAAATAAATAAATAAATACAGTAGGGGAAGTGGTAGTTGTTTGGGCTAAATTATAGATGGGCTATGTACAGGTGCAGTGATCTGTGAGCTGCTCTGACAGTTGGTGCTTAAAGCTAGTGAGGGAGATAAGTGTTTCCAGTTTCAGAGAGTTTTGTAGTTCGTTCCAATCATTGGCAGCAGAGAACTGGAAGGAGAGACAGCCAAAGGAGAAATTGGCTTTGGGGGTGACCAGAGAGATATACCTGCTGGAGCGTGTGCTACAGGTGGGTGCTGCTATGGTGACCAGTGAGCTGAGATAAGGGGGGACTTTACCTAGCAGTGTCTTGTAGATGACCTGGAGCCAGTGGGTTTGGCGATGAGTATGAAGCGAGGGCCAGCCAACGAGAGCATACAGGTCGCAGTGGTGGGTAGTATATGGGGCGTTGGTGACAAAATGGATGGCACTGTGATAGACTGCATCCAGTTTATTGAGTAGGGTATTGGAGGCTATTTTGTAAATGACATCGCCGAAGTCGAGGATCGGTAGGATGGTCAGTTTTACGAGGGTATCTTTGGCAGCATGAGTGAAGGATGCTTTGTTGCGAAATAGGAAGCCAATTCTAGATTTAACTTTGGATTGGAGATGTTTGATGTGAGTCTGGAAGGAGAGCTTACAGTCTAACCAGACACCTAGGTATTTGTAGTTGTCCACACATTCTAAGTAAGAACCGTCCAGAGTAGTGATGCTGGACAGGCGGGCAGGTGCGGGCAGCGATCGGATGAAGAGCATGCATTTAGTTTTACTTGTATTTAAGAGCAGTTGGAGGCCACGGAAGGAGAGTTGTATGGCATTGAAGCTCGTCTGGAGGGTTGTTAACACAGTGTCCAAAGAAGGGTCAGAAGTATACCGAATGGTATTGTCTGCGTAGAGGTGGATCAGAGACTCACCAGCAGCAAGAGTGACATCATTGATGTATACAGAGAAAAGAGTTGACCCAAGAATTGAACGCTGTGTCATCCCCATAGAGACTACCAGAGGCCCGGACAACAGGCCATCCGATTTGACACATTGAACTCTATCAGAGAAGTAGTTGGTGAACCAGGCGAGGCAATCATTTGAGAAACCAAGGCTATTGAGTCTGCCGATGAGGATGTGGTGATTGACAGAGTCGAAAGCCTTGGCCAGGTCAATGAATACGGCAGCACAGTATTGTTTCTTATCGATGGCGGTTACGATATCGTTTAGGACCTTGAGCGGGGCTGAGGTGCACCCATGACCAGCTCTGAAACCAGATTGCATAGCGGAGAAGGTGCGGTGGGATTCGAAATGGTCGGTAATTTGATTGTTGACTTGGGTTTCGAAGACCTTAGAAAGGCAGGGCAGGATAGACATAGGTCTGTAGCAGTTTGGGTCAAGAGTGTCCCCTCCTTTGAAGAGGGGGATGACAGCAGCTGCTTTCCAATCTTCTGGAATCTCAGACAACACGAAAGAGAGGTTGAACAGGCTAGTAATAGGGCTTGCAACAATTTCAGAAGATCATTTTAGAAAGAAAGGGTCCAGATTGTCTAGCCCGGCTGATTTGTAGGGGTCCAGATTTTGCAGCTCTTTCAGAACATCAGCTGACTGGATTTGGGAGAAGGAGAAATGGGGAAGGCTTGGGCGAGTTGCTGTGGGGGGTGCAGTGCTGTTGACCGCGGTAGGGGTAGCCAGGTGGTAAGCATGGCCAGCCGTAGAAAAATGCTTATTGAAATTCTCAATTATAGTGGATTTATCGAAAAGGCTTGCTCGCTGTAATGTTTCAGGTAGCGTTTGACAGTGATGAGTGGAGGTCGTTTGACCGCTGACCCATTACGGATGGAGGCAATGAGGTAGTGATCGCTGAGATCTTGGTTGAAAACAGCAGAGGTATATTTAGAGGGCAAGTTGGTTAGGATGATATCTATGAGGGTGCCCGTGTTTACGGCTTTGGGGTGGTACCTGGCAGGTTCATTGATAATTTGTGTGAGATTGAGGGCATCAAGCTTAGATTGTAGGATGGCTGGGGTGTTAAGCATGTCCCAGTTTAGGTCACCTAGCAGCACGAGCTCTGAAGATAGATGGAGGGCAATCAGTTCACATATGGTGTCCAGAGCACAGCTGGGGGCAGAGGGTGGTCTATAGCAGGCGGCAACGGTGAGAGACTTGTTTTTAGAGAGATGGAATTTTAAAAGTAGAAGTTCAAATTGTTTGGGTACAGACCTGGATAGTAGGACAGAACTCTGCAACACCGCCCCCTTTGGCCGTTCTATCTTGTCTGAAAATGTTGTAGATAGGGATGAAGATTTCAGAGTTTTTGGTGGACTTCCTAAGCCAGGATTCAGACACGGCTAGGACATCCGGGTTGGCAGTGTGCTGAAGCAGTGAATAAAACAAACTTAGGGAGAAGGCTTCTAATGTTAACATGCATGAAACCAAGGCTATTACGGTTACAGAAGTCATCAAAAGAGAGCGCCTGGGGAATAGGAGTAGAGCTAGGCACTGCAGGGCCTGGATTCACCTCTACATCACCAGAGGAACAGAGTAGAATAAGGGTATGGCTAAAAGCTATGAGAATTGGTCGTCTATGATGTCCAGAATAGAGAGTAAAAGGAGCAGGTTTCTGGGGGCGATAAAATACCTTCAAGGTATAATGTACAGACAAAGGTATGGTAGGATGTGAATACAGTGGAGGTAAACCTAGGCATTGAGTGATGATGAGAGAGATATTGTCTCTAGAAACATCATTGAAACCAGAAGATGTCATAGCATGTGTGGGTGGTGGAACTGAAAGGTTGGATAAGGTATAATGAGCAGGGCTAGAGGCTCTACAGTGAAATAAGTCAATAAACACTAACCAGAACAGCGATGGACAAGGCATATTGACATTAAGGAGAGGCATGCTTAGCCGAGTGATCATAAGGGTCCCGTACGATTCAGACAGCTAGCAGGGCCATAGGTAGCAAGCTGGCAGAAGATGGAGGGAGGTCTGTTTTTAGCCACCTCCTGCGTTTCCGTCTGTAGATTAGTGGGGTTCCGTGTGGTAGGGGGGACCAGACCAATTGGCAAAATAGTTATAGTTATAGTGGCCCAAGAAAATTGTCCGATAGACCTATTCAGATAGCAGCCGCAGATGGGCGTTCAGGTTACGTCGCGACGGAGGGGCCAGTTGGACAACTCCCTCGGGCAGATAACGTCGGTAGTCCAGTCGTGAAGGCCCGATGGGGCTCCGCATCGGCAGTAAAACGGGTCCGGATAGGTGATTGTAGTCCAGGAGTGGCTGATGGAACTCTTCAGCTGGCTAGCTCTGGAATAATTGATGTTAGCTCCGGGACCGACGTTAGCCAATAGTCACTCGGGTAGCAGCTAGCTAGCTGCAAGATCCAGGTGTAAATGTCCAGAGCCTGCGGTAGAAATCCGGGGATATGGAGAAAATAGGTCCGGTATGCTCTGGTCTGAGACGCGCTGTACAAAACTGACGATAGCTTTTCGAGTTAAGGGATAGCTGATGACCGCCAACCGTGGCTAGCTGAACTCCAACGTTAGCCAGTGAACTGGCCAACCTCTGGCTAACCTCTGGCTAGCTTCTGTTGAGGATTTCAGATTTCAGATTGGTGAGGCCGGTTGCAGGAGAGTGTTTTGAGGTTGAGTTTTTAGAAAATAATATATAAAAAGATATGCGAAGAAAAGATGTAAATATATATATACACATGGGACAAGACGAAGGACAACGACGTCTGACTGCTACGCCATCTTGGATAAGACAAGATAAGATAAGAGATGCAGAGTAGGTCAACAGATAATCTCTGCATGTGTCATTCCCACTATGAAGCACGGTGGAGGAGGTGTGACGGTGCTTTGCTGGTGACACTATCTGGGATTTATTTAGAATTCAACGTACACTTATCCAGCAGGCTACCACAGCATACTGCAGCGATTCGCCATCCCATCTGGTTTGCGCTTAGTTGGACTAGCATTTGTTTTTCAACAGGACAATGACCCAACACACCTCCAGGCTGTGTAAGGGCTATTTGACCAAGAAGGAGAGTGCTGGAGTGCTGCGTCAGATGACCTGGCCTCCACAATCACCCAACCTCAACCCAGTTGCGATGGTTTGGGATGAGTTAGACCGCAGAGTGAAGGAAAAGCAGCCAACAAGTGCTCAGCATATGTGGGAACTCCTTCAAGACTGTTGGGAAAGCATTGCAGGTGAAACTGGTTAAGAGAATGCCAATAGTGTGCAAAGCTGTCATTAAGGCAAAGGGTGGCTACTTTGAAGAATCTCAAATATAAAATATATTTAGATTTATTTAACACTTTTTTGGTTACTACATGATTCCGTATGTGTTATTTCATAGTTTTGATGTATTCACTATTATTCTACAATGTAGAAAATAGTACAAATAAACAAAAACCCTTGAATGAGTAAGAGTGTCCAAACTTCGACTGGTACTGTATATTATTTTAGTAGCAGGACACTGTAAAGTCCATTATTCCTCTGACTAGGCTGTTTGAGGTTTGAATTCTAAGTGACCTGCATACACATTGTTTGAAGTACAATATACCAACTTATCTACAGTAGTAGGTCAAAACTGTGTGCTGGAGAACTTTGGTAGTGCATGGGTGGAGTAGGAAATGCAGTACTCATGTCAATTTCCTTTCTTTTTCAGCTTCAGACCAATTCCTACCTTTCACGTAAAACTTTGGGATTTTAATGTCCTTGGTTTTTACACCTGAAGTTGATTGTACAACATTTTACAACATTTCCACATGCAAAAGCTGTATTTCGAAACTGTAATTTGAGCATGAAATGATTAAAAAAAATGGATGTGTTTTGTCTCGCACCCATCTTAAGGCTAAGTTCATCGTTAGAACCTTCATAGGCATATTGTTAAATCTCAGAGCTGTTTCCCAAAACCATTGTTACTAAAGTTGCACTTGAAAACAGTTGTTATTTACAGACTGCCTCAGACCACCCGTAGAAGAGCAAACTGGGTCGTTAGATGCATTTTAGTTTTTCTGCGTCACTTGATACACAGAAGATTTCTGCTAAACATAGAATCAAGATGGTTATCTGTCTCTCTGTGACCTCCGATAACTTCAGAATGAAGTTGACAACAATACAAAGTTGACAATGTCTTTGCAACTGTTACAAACAAGCAAAGATTTAAAAGAGGCTTCAAATGAAAACCGAGATGACTGCATTCAACGATAAATACAGTAGGCTACATAGGCCCATATATTTCAATCATACTGAAATAAATTTGATGTTCAATCAATTGAGTTCTATTTGGCTAATTGTTGGCTACAGTCTGTCATTTTCCCCTCAATTTCATGACATGTAGGCGTAACATCATGTGTGCAATGATGTGCCAAATACTTTAAGCATTAGAACAAGCCGCCTCAATATTTGCAGAAATAGGTTATAATTTCTCTTTAAGAGCTTATCCGTCACCAGTAACTGATGTTAAGGTAAGATTTGAGTGGAGAACACTGATCCAAGAGCAGTCCTGCCTTTCTTTCGATCCTATCTGTATCAACACAAACTCTAATAATGCACTTATTGAAAGTTATCCCTACATGGTGTTTTGGCCGTTTATAAAAACGATGCACCCTTAAAACCCTAGTAAGCTTAAGTTCCATCACTATTGGGAAAACGGGCCGTGGCTATTACTTCATAGACATGGCTATTTTAATTTATGCAAAACATATGGATTCTCCCTTTAAAGAGGGGATGGGGGTGAATAACAACAGTTGCTTTACATTAAGCACAAAGTGCTGAATAAGTGGGCTGCATTTGGAAAGAAATCCAAACAAAAATCTGGGGGAGTCTTGTTGTTGGCGACTTCCCACTAAGGGGACCTACGGACCGGCAGTCATTTTTTTGGTTCGGTCTGGACAGGCCGTGATTTCAATGATCACGGACGGGACTCCCTAAAACCACGCCACTTCGATACAAGTTATTTTTCGTAGCAAGTTAGGAGAGCATTTTCGCTAACCCTAACCCTTTTCCTAATCTTAACCTAATTCTCCTAACCTGCTATGTTAATTCTCTTAACCTGCTACATAAGTTCTCCTAACCTGCTACGAAAAAGTCGTAGCTGTATCAAATTGGCGTGGTTTTAGGGAATCTCGTCTACAGACTTAGATTTTTGGTCCAATCCGGACCAAATCTGAACCAATCATAGACATCAATGTTTGGTTCAGATTTGGTCCAATTTGGACTGGCCTTGATTTGGCCCAAACATAGATGTATATAATTGGTTTAGATTTGGTTGGGTCCGGACTGGACCAAATCTGAGCCAATCATAGACATTTATGTTTCACAAGTTTGGACAGCACAGGTTCTCAAACCTCTCCATGATGACCCAGGCCATTCCATGTAATTGATCTATTCCAGAACTAGCACACTTGATTCAACTTGTCAATTAATTCTCAAGCTCTTCAATCTCACCTAGCTATCTTAAGATGAAGTCTGTAAGTCACTCTGGATAAGAGTGTCTGCTAAATGACTAAAATGTAAAACAAATTAATAGCTAGTTCAGAACTACAGCAAAATTATTAAATGTCTGGGGTCCCCGAGGAGAGGTTTGAGAACAACTGAGCACAGCACAGTGCAGTACAGTAAAGTAAAAAAAAGTAGAGAAAGTCTTTTCAACATTCATTCACAACCCAAAATAAACCAGATTTCAACGCCCGAAAAAAACTATTTTCAACGTCCGGAAAATACATATTTTCACCTTTCATTCAGAACCTAAAATGAACCTAACTTCAACGTCTGGATAAAATTATATTTTAAATGTAATTTTGCTTAATGGGTTCAGATTTTTGGGAACACTGAAAAGTAACTTGTTGATCAGTCAGAGAAAATTTGGATTAAAATGTCATGAAGAAAATTGCATTGACAGAGGAGGGAGTGTACTGAATTAAGGAATCATAAGGGTCAGGATTTTTTCGGGTTGCTCAAACAGCGACACATCTCGTGTGTTGATCTAGCTAATTAGCTAGCATGTGTACAATCTCTGCAATGCACAGCCGATGCGTTACTTGCACGTGCATTAGCCGGGTTTAGATTCAACATAGCTAACTGTTTCTTAGCAAGAGAATTCATTTTTAATCAGCTACAGTTTGTGTTATGAGAGGCTGGTCTTTGCTGAGGAAATGTAGGCTAGCTAACAGCTGTTTGTGCTGAAACCAGCTAGCCAGTTTGACTGTAGACAGCCGGGTTTAACCCCGTTCAGAAAAAATGGATTGCTCCTACAGACAGTGAGTCACGTGGCCTTGGCTTGAAATATAAAGCAGGCAGACAGGCATTGAGGCATTCAGTTACAGTTCAATTGAACATTAGAATAAGCAAAACAAGTGACCTTTGAGCGGGGTATGATCGTCGGTGCCAGGTTCGCCGGATCCAGTATCTCAGAAATGGCTGCCCTCCTGAGCTTTTCACACACGACAGTGTCTAGGGTTTACCGAGAATGGTGTTACAATCAAAAACATCCAGTCAGCAGCAGTCCTGTGGGCGAAAACAGCTCGTTGGTGAAAGAGGTCGATGGAGAATGGCAAGAATCATGCAAGCTAACAGGCGGGCCACAAACAGACAAATAACAGCACAGTACAACAGTGGTGTGCAGACCGACATCTCGGAACTCACAAGTTGTCAATCCTTGTCATGGATGGGCTATTGCAGCAGATGACAACACTGGCATGCAATCACCATCACTGGATAATTGAGGTGTGGAAAAATATTGCCTGGTCCGATGAATCCCGGTTCCTGTGGATAGTTGTTGGCTATCTATATGTGTTTAATAGCAGCCAAGGACATTCACTGTCTTATTTGTTTGCGCTCTAATTTTGTTACACAGATGACTTCAGCCATGTGAAAACTCTTCAATAGCCCAATATATCAAGGTAGCTAGCTTCCTTTGCAGCTTGCTTCTCATCCAACTGGTGTTAGTTAGCTAGCTACAGTTGCTAGCCTGCTACTAGCTAGCTGCCGCTTTTGCGCAGCAACTGAGTTGTTGGCCCCAGTTTTAGAACTCTGAGATTCGGCTGAAAAGATGTTAGCATTTTCCGAAATGCTACAAAAAGTAGCACATCCTTGGTTCTTAATAGAAAGAAATTAGCACGTGAGAGCGATAAATTATGAATTTAATCACATTTGTTGCACCTATACATTTTGTCAATTCAGTTTTGTCAATTTAATTTTAATCCAAGGGTCACTTTATGGACGCTATAGTCTCATTTTAATCCGGTATGTGGTTCTCGGTAATGACTGGAGAGCTCATGACGAGAGGCAGGGAGTGTGTTGTGTACCTCCAATCGAGTTGATTTGCAAATTTTCATTGACATTGGTGTCATGGCGTCACTACAGACGAATAAGGCGGTGCATAATTGGCCCAGCGTTGTCCGGGTTAGGGGAGGGTTTGGCCAGCTGGGATGTCCTTGTCGCATTGCCCTCTAGCGACTCTTTGTGGCGGGCCAGCTGCATGCGCGCTGACTTCGGTCGCCAGCTGTACGGTTGTAAAAAAATAAAACACATTGGTGTCATATTGGCTTAGACATGATGGTAGGGAGATTTGAATTTAACAGTGAATTTAACATTGAGCTTCAACCAATGCCATACTATATTGGGGGCAGTACTTTGAAGTGCAAAGTATAGGAACAGGCCTTCAGGGGAAATCATTCATTGATACAGACAAGATGGAGTAGCAGGAATATTGGAATGCTGTGAACCAGATGTTGTGAGTTCAAATCCCAGGTGAGGACATGTTAAATAATAATTACTGTATGAATAAACATACACAATGCAATCATGTATGTCAAAGTGTCTCAAATATGTAAGTTGAAAAAAAGCACTGTGTGGGTGGGTGTGTTCCTAGCATTGCCAAAATACAAACAACTGGATCAGTAATTCCCCAATCAGGACCTTGATGGGCTTGGCAACAGTAAGAAGGAGTGATGTGTAATATAACTAGGGTGCCATTGCCCTGGGTAAAACATTTTTGGAGGGGAAAACATGTATTTTCGACCATCAGGTGACATCCACAGGACAAACCGGGAACTAGACAAAACCTCCAGGGGACCATGACACAATGTACCAAAAAATGCCCTAAAAATGTCCCCAGGACTAACCGGGAACTTGACAAAACCTCCAGGGGACCATGACACAATGTACCAAAAAATGCCCTAAAAATGTCCCCAGGACCAACCGGGAACTAGACAAAACCTCCAGTGGACCATGACACAACGTCCCAAGAACATCCTAAAAATGACATTGGGGATATCCCCAGGACCGTCCAGGAACTAGACAAAACCTCCAGGGACCATGACAACGTTCTGATGACTTTAGGCAACCATTTTCGTAACATCCCAGGGACGTCCCACGACTCATTATTGTTTGCAGGGGCAGCGCCTATAGGGAATGTTTTTCCAGCTGTGTACAGTGATTGCAGTTGTATTCAACAACACCTAAATTACATGTTGTGTGAACTTAATTATAATGGATAGAGAAGACAGCCATTATCATCACTGAATAGAGATTACAGACTTGTGACAGTTCCGCTATTATTGCTGGAAATAATTCTTAGTGGATAAGTAGGGGATACGTCAGAGTCAGTCACACTTACATAAAAAGCTTTATAATTCAAAGCAAAGATTGAGTAGCTTATTGTTATAAAGTACTTACTTTGTATTACATTGCATAACCATGTCTATTCTATTTTGACCAGCGAAACAGTTTTTAGGGTATGAGATTTCACTTGTCTTTCCTCTTTCTTTACCTGCACAGAACATAAGTTACCTGTGACATGGCAGTACTTATTATTCAAGTCATGTTTATTCAAGACATATTCAATTAATATCAAATAACTGAAGGATGGTGAACATAAGTTCAATATTAGCGGCCCCAGTAGAACAAAATGGCCATTACTGTTTCCGTATTAACATGGCAGAGAACAGTATTTCAATGTTTCAAAGAGACAGAGAGAATCATCTTAACCTGATTTAAACTTTAAAGTTAATTCTGCTGAATTTTTCTCAATTTGTGAATGAAGTCCATTATTTGTGAATTTTATTTTCAACGGCAGATCTGTGAAACGCAATATTATCTAATGAAAAAGAAGGTTGAAGGGTGACACTGTCATCTATTAAATCTAATATCCTCTGACAATGGTAACTGTAGTTGGAAACATTCATCTCTTCATTTTATATTAATTTGATTAAATGATCATTTTTCTTGTTTTGTAGGACACCAGCATAAAAAAAGCATGGCTGAAGAAGGGCTGAATTGAACAGAGCATAGAATCAGAAAAAGGAGACAATGAACCTTATTGTGTAACTCTCAGTATGAGCTCATCTCATCAGAATAAGAAAATATAGACAAAACATGAAGTGCCAAGTTGATGTCAAAGTTGTCACAGTGAATGTATTTACCCAGCAGAGACATTACTTGTGAAAGTACTGAGCTGAGGCGCCTGCAATTATTTATGGTTTAGTAGATCCACCTACCCTGAGGCAGAGAGTTGGTTAAAGAAGCAAAAAGTGTGTCTGTATATGTGTGTGAGCATGGAGACACACACAGCACATGTCAACCCCCCCCCCCCCCCCCCCCCCCCCCCACACACACACACTGGCTGGATGAAGTCAGCATCAACATTATTGGGGAAAACGTGTTTTTCTTGACAAATGTAGTGTTTTTTAATGTCACGCATGTTACTTTGTGATCCAATAAGTGCTATGCTTTGGTCCTGCTAGGGATCAGACTGTGAACTGATTGTTGTTGAGCATAGCATTAGCCTGTGGCTAACCAGTCTCAAAATGTCACTTAGAGAAATCTGAGACATTACGACATCACTGCCATGTCCCTGCAGTGACTTAACGAGGAAAGACCCGACACTCTAACGAGGCTTTACCACTTTGAGTGACATCTTTTCACATCCTCACTAACTTTACTATCTTTATCTTATCTCTACAAGTGCCCTTCTGTTAAGACGTATTTAAAGTGACAAAGGCAACAACAACAAAAAATTTCATCAATGCTCTGATTCACTACCGGTACACTGAAATGCCTGGTCACAGAGAATGAGGGAGGGAGCAAAAGAGAGACGAGAGACATGGGGCAGAGACGGAAGCTAGGGTGAAGAGAGTTAGGGAGATGCTAGGCAGTTTAGTCAGAATGTAAGTAACAAAATCAATGCTGGAAGAATTACTAAAAAGGAATATGTTAGTTGATAGCTAGTAAAATATAAATTCTACACTCTTAGAAAAGGGTTCCAAATGGGTTCTGGGGATGTCCCCATAGGAGAACCCTTTTCGGTTCCAGTTAGAACTCTTTAGGGTTCCATGTAGAACCCTCTGTGGAAAGGGTTTTACATGGAACCCAAAAGGGATCTATCTGGAACCAAAAGGTTTTTTTCAAAGGGTTCTCCTATGGGGACAGCCAAATAACCCTTTTCGGTTCTAAATAGCACCTTTTTTTCTAAGAGTGTAGAATTCACATTTGTTTAATTTGACAAGAAAAACTACAATATGAGATGTCAATACGGGCTCCCGATTGACGCAGCAGTTTAAGGCACTGCATCTCAGTGCTTGAGGCGTCACTACAGACACCCTGGTTGGAATCCCATCTGTATCACAACCGGCTGTGATTGGGGCTCCCATAGGGCAGCGCACAATTGGCCCAGCGTCATCCGGGTTTTTTCCAGTGTAGGCCGTCATTGAGGGAGGGAGGGAGGGTTAATTTGAATACATTTTTTTTTTAATTGCATTACATGGGTTTGGATGAACGTCCTACACTTTGTCCAACAAAAGAGACGAGTGCACATTCTCTTATACTTCAGTGGTATAGCTAAAGATATCAGCAGCTCCTTCAGTCAAGACAGCCGTGGGAAATAAGTGACTCATTGTTATGCATCAGAGTGTATAGTAACAGACTGAGGGGCCTTGGTTATGGAAGATGGCCCCGGCTCATCTCACACCTGAATCAAGCCGAAGTCATAAGTGCTCAGAACAGACCCTGTCCAAGTACTGTAACTCAAATGGTGTCCACCGCTGCATCACAACGGGATTGGATTAGCATCCGTTGCTAGGGCCTTTGATAGTAAAAAATTGATAGTGTTCATTGCTATGCTGGTTGCTATGTTCTGATTGTTATGATTGAGAGAGGCGCGTGCCGTCAAAAGACAGAGGAAAATGGGACAAATTCAATTGAAATTGTTGCGAGCGCAGGTTTGTTTATCTAGCTAACTGGGATGAAAATAATGTCCATTTGGCTGTAAAGTTCTCCAAAATTCTACGCATTAGCTCATTGCACCATTGAAATAGCAACAGACGATAGAGCTAATCGAATTCCATTGGGACGCAGAGGGGGACACTATTGGGCAAGCGGACAGTATTTGGCATAACAGGCCACAGTATAGGGCATGTGTGATGTGAGGTCTGTGGCGACTAGAGGTTTGTGGTCCAGGATTTAAAGGCACGCAAACTTGTTTTCAAGCCTGTGTATTGATCCCTGTCTGGGTGACACAACCTGCTGTGTGCACCAGACCCTGGCAATCCTCTTATCAAGAGTAAGCCCTTCTCTTTGTTCACTGGTACCCAGGGAGGGATGCCTCCAGAGTCTACATTATGTCAGACTCCAAATGGAGTGAGGCTTTATCTTTCAACTTTTCAGCTCCCGGTCCCAGACCACTGTGATCTTTGACTTCAAAATAATTCCTCTGTCCATTGTCCTGGGATAACCATACCACTTTTTGAGTTTGAGTGAGTAATCAATCACTCTTCATTCCACTAGCGCCTCATTAACACACTATGTTATGATAGCCTGCTAGATAATCTGAATCTCAGTTTATAGTCATTAAAAAAGTATACTAGGATTCCCATGAAATTTTGCATCCTTTAGAGAAGTAATTTTCCTTAGTTTTGTGATAACAATCTCAGCCAGCGCATTTCCATTTGCATTTCCATTTCCATATTAGGTTTGAGCAGTAACCACAAAGATGAAATGCTCCATTCAGGGTCTACAGCTCACAAAGTCATGACTCACTGTGACTTTCTTCATCTTCCATTCAGAAGCGTAACTAATCACAGAACCTTGTGTTCCAGTCAGGGGCATCGCAGAGGGACTGATGCCCCGGCAGCGAGGTGGGTGCTCTATTTGCTTACCTATTTAACCGTATCACATCAGGAGATTATGCTAGCATCGTAATAAAGGCTATAAATATTCCATGACCAAGACGGGGAGTTGGGGACGTCATTGAGAGGCAGGGGGATGTTGGAGTTCATATTGGTTGGTGCTCCTATGTATTCTGATTTAAGTTCCATTACAATACAAAAATGTGACAAATGCCTAATCCACCTCATCACAGACCCATAATATCGTTATAGTATAGCGTCTGTGTACACTGTATGGCTTTGCTACATCCAAAGGGGCATTGAATGGGATAGCAGGTAATTTATCCATAAACTGCCTGTAATAACTTCCTGTTGCTTAATTAGTATAAAAGAGAATGTTGAAGCAGTGGCTTAGGCCATCATAGCTGTTATTGTATTGGTCAAATATCCATTTCAATGGTTTGAAATAGAATAATTCTGCGATTTTATCCATCTTTGTGATTCTTCTTTACTAAAACGAAGCGCTGCATGCAGTGTCCACTGCCTTGAGAGACATGTGTACCGTGAGTGGCTATCTCGTTGAACCAGAAAGCCTCAGCTCAGTGAGAAAACAGGCCCCTTCCTTTGTTAATTAACGTTCATTGATTAGCAATGGAAGGAAAGGCTTGGAGTCCTTAATTGGAGTACACCGTATTTTGAATGGCAAAGGTAATGGAATTGATTGATGGCTATTGATTTTGGTTCCTGATGGCTCCACGTTTGTGTAATTGTCAAGATCTGATCTGCTCTGTCAATGTTTAGACATCCCAGCAAAAACGGGACATCTAAGGACATTAGGCGATGTTCCAATTAGGTCCCTTTAAGGATTTCGGCGAGACGTTATCCCACTGACGTTCTGAGAAAGTTCTAGGAACATTAAAACGTGATGTTAACCTCAGGACCATAAATCAAATCAAATTGTATTAGTCACATGCGCCGAATACAACAAGTGTAGACCTTACAGTGAAATGCCAACAATGCAGTTAAAAAATATATGGATAAGAATAAGAAATAAAAGTAACAAGTCATTAAAGAGCAGCAGTAAAATAACAATAGCGAGACTATATACAGGGGGTACTGGTACAGAGTCAATGTGCAGGGGCACCGGTTAGTTGAGGTAATATGTACATGTAGGTCGAGTTATTAAAGTGAGTATGCATAGATGATAACAACAGAGAGTAGCAGCTGTGTAAAAAGGGGGGGGGGGGGGGGCAATACAAATAGTAGCCATTTGATTAGGTTCAGGAGTCTTATGGCTTAGGGGTAGAAGCTGTTTAGAAGCCTCTTGGACCTAGACTTGGTGCTCCGGTACCGCTTTCTGTGCGGTAGCAGAGAGAACAGTCTATGACTAAGGTGGCTAGAGTCTGACAATTTTTAGGGCCTTCCTCTGACATCGACTGGTATAGAGTTCCTGGATGTACTGGGCTGTTCGCACTACCCTCTGTAGTGCCTTGCGGTCGGAGGCCAAGCAGTTGCCATACCAGGCAGTGATGCAACCATTCAGGATGCTCTCGATGGTGCAGCTGTATAACACTTTTTTGGTTACTACATGATTCCATTTGTGTTATTTCATAGTGTTGATGTCTTCACTATTATTCTACAATGTAGAAAATAGTAAAAATAAAGAAAAACCCTGGAATGAGTAGGTGTGTTCAATCTTTTTACTGGTACTGTATATACACTGCTCAAAAAAATAAAGGGAACACTAAAATAACACATCCTAGATCTGAATGAAAGAAATAATCTTATTAAATACATTTTTCTTTACATAGTTGAATGTGCTGACAACAAAATCACACAAAAATAATCAATGGAAATCCAATTTATCAACCCACGGAGGTCTGGATTTGGAGTCACACTCAAAATTAAAGTGGAAACTTTACTACTAAGTCATTTACTACTAAGTCACTAAGTCATGTTTTGCAGAGGGGTCAAATACTTATTTGACCCCGTTTTTCTGGATATTTTTGATGTTATTCTGTCTCTCACTGTTCAAATAAACCTACCATTAAAATGATAGACTGATCCTTTCTTTGTCAGTGGGCAAACGTACAAAATCAGCAGGGGATCAAATACTTTTTTCCCCCACTGTATGTGAGAATGCTATTCATTGACTACAGCTCATTGACTACAGCTTCAACACCATAGTGCCCTCAAAGCTCATCAATAAGCTAAGGACCCTGGGACTAAACACCTCCCTCTGCAACAGGATCCTGGACTTCCTGACGGGCCGCCCCCAGGTGGTAAGGGTAGGTAACAACACATCCACAATGCTGATCCTCAACACAGGGGCCCCTCAGGTGTGGGTGCTCAGTCCCCTCCTGTACTCCCTGTTCAGTCATGACTACACGGCCAGGCACGACTTCAACACCATCAATAACTTTGCCAATGACACAACAGTGGTAGGCCTGATCACCGTCAACGATGAGACAGCCTATCGGGAGGAGGTCAGAGACCTGGCCGTGTGGTGCCAGGACAACAACCTCTCCCTCAACATGATCAAGACAAAGGAGATGATTGTGGATTCAGGAAAAGAGGACCGAGCACGCCCCCATTCTCATCGGCGTGGCTGCAGTGGAGAAGGTTGAAAGCTTCAAGTTCCTTGGTGTCCACATCACCAACAAACTATCATGGTCCAAGCACACCAAGACAGTCGTGAAGAGGGCACAACAAAACCTATTTCCCCTCAGGAGTCAGAAAAAATTTGGCATGGGTCCTCAGATCCTCAAAGGGTTATCCTCTACGGGATGGGTGTCCCTAAACCGGGACAGTTGTTGCTATCGTGCGCTAATGTGACTTGAATGACGTTGTATACAACAGCCAACTTTCTGGAACATAGACATGTCTTATATGGGCAGAAAACTTACATTCCTGTTAATCTAACTGCAGTGTCCAATTAACAGCAGCTATTACAGTGAAAAAATACCATGCTATTGTTTGAGAAGCGTGCACAACAACAACAAAAATGTCACGGAAACTGGTTTGATACATTCACCTCTGAAGGTAAATAATGTACTTACATTCAGTAATCTTGCTCTGATTTGTCATCCTGAGGGTCCCAGAGTTAAATGTAGCATAATTTTGTTTGATAAAATCTATTTTTATGTTCAAATGTAGGAACTGGGGTTGACAGTTTCACCACACTGCTGTCTCTGGCTCCACACCAACCCCGCCAGGCCATCTAGATGTGTGAAAGTTAGTGTATAAGCTAATGGTCCATCATGTATGACATTCCTGGGAGTGTGTAAACATTTGTGTATGTTCTCTATAGTTATGTACTTGAAAATGTATCAATTGACCAATTCGGCCTATTTGGGCAAAGTCCTGGCAAACTTGACACAAAATACTGTGCAGTAATGTAATTCTTCACTGAATAAGTCTGAAACTTTCCACACTCCGCTTCCATCTGGTGGCCAAAATCCAAATTCCACCTAGACTCCTATCTCAATGTATGGCCTTTCTCTTGCATTTCAAAGATGATGAAAAAAAGAAAAAAAAGAAAACACATGTTTTTGTGTTTGTATTATCTTTTACCAAATCTAATGTGTTATACTCTCCTACATTAATTTCACATTTCCACAAACGTTAGTGTTTCCTTTCAAATGGTATCAAGAATATGCATATCCATGCTTCAGGTTCTGTGCTTCATGAAGTTAGATTTGGGTATGTCATTTTAGGCACAAAAAAAATGACTAATCCACAGTCTCCTCTGAACAGTTGATGTTGAGATATATCTATTACTTGAACTCTGTGAAGCATTTATTTGGGCTGCAATCTGAGGTGCAGTAAACTCTAATGAACTTTTCCTCTACAGTCACAAAAACCATCAAGCGCTACAATGAAACTGGCTCTCATGACCCAGAGTTACCTATCCTGCAGAGGAAAAGTTCAAGCTTTTGACTGGTACTGTATATTTCGAGGTTGGACATTAGCACGTTGGGCTCACATGATTGGTGTTACCTCGTTAGTCTGTATGTGTTACACTTGTGCTGGCTTGTCATCTCGTTAGTCAGAAGGCATTTCACCTGTGCTGGCACAAGTGATATTTAAGAGCGGCTGGCCCAGTGCTCCAGTTGGCTTGAGAGATGTGGAGAGATAACACCTTTACCTGGCTCTCCCAATTTGATAAAAAAATGTAAAAAAACTTTATCTGATCCTATATCTTTTCTTCAATGTTTTGTTTTTAGTTTGCTTCCGGTCCAATTTTTGTCTGGGTTTTAATTTTGTTTGCCTCTTGGGTAAATTGAGTCGGTGCTAATAGTCAGTGTCGTCAGTTGTTGCTAGTTACCCCCATGAGTGTCTTTCAGAACCCCTCCTAGAACCCCACCTGTTTTTTTTGTCATTGTCAGTGACTGTTAGTTCCCCCTTCTGTTTGAGTGACATTTTAGATTTTCTTGCTGGGGAACATAACATTCCAACCGAAAAAAAGCTGTGAATGGATCAGTGATTTACCAGTTAGAGCCTTAAAGGGCTTGGCTACAGTAACAAGGGGTGATGTGTAATTAAATGCCCTGGGTAGACCTGCCTTCCCCGGAACAAATTGGGAACTAGACAAAAACCTCCAGGGGACCATGTCAAACGATCTAAGAGCATCCAATAAATGTCCTTGTAAGTCCACGGAACAAACCTGGTTCTAGACAAAAACATCCAGGGTTGGCCATGAAAACATAACATCCTACATGTCCTTGGAGATGTCCCCGAAACTAGACAAAAACCGCCACACGACCATGAGACAACGTACTGACGACTTTAGGTAACCATTTTGTGATGTTCCGGGGACATCCTAATGACATTTTTGTTTGCAGGGATGCCTGTGTTCATGCAGATAGCATGGGTCAGGTCTAACTGATTACACCATCATTAACATCTACAAGCAACCATCTTTCATAATAATCTTCCTCCTGGTCAGCCAGATAAAACACTTCCATTAACCATGTTCGCACAATCCCACCACTGACACCAAAGCTGATTTGGGCGCAGCTCAAGCAGGACTACATATTGTAACATTGCGTCAGTTCAACATCTAGATACTGTAACCTTGTCAGCCCAACATCTAAGAAATTACCCCAAGTGGGATGAAACTATCGAGACAGCTGGTATTTGGGATGCAACACATCTTTATTTTCTAAGTTAATGGACCCATATGTTTTAGTTATTTTTATGGAATCGATTCTGAAAGTAAGCCTCTGTAAATTCCAGAATATACACTACCAGTCAAAAGCTTGGACACTCATTCAAGGTTTTTTATTTATTTGTAATATTTTCTACATTGTAGAATAATAGTGAAGACATCAAAACTATGAAATAACACATATGGAATCATGTAGTAACCAAAAAAGTGTTAAACAAATCAAAATATATTTGAGATTTGAGATTCTTCAAAGTAGCCCCCATTCACTTTGATGACAGCTTTGCACAATCTTGGCATTCGCTTCACCTGCAATGCTTTTCCAACAGTCTTGAAGGACTTTAAGACATGAAGATCAGTCAATCTGGAAAATGTCATGAACTTTCAAAGTTTCTTAAAGTGCAGTCGCAAAAACTATCAAGCGCTAAGATGAAACTGGCTCTCATGAGGACCGCCACAGGAAAGGAAGATCCAGAGTTACCCTTGCTGCAGAGGAAAAGTTAGAGTTACCAGCCTAGAAATTGAAGCCCAAATAAATACTTCAGAGTTCAAGTATCAGACACATCTCTACATCAACTGTACAGAGGAGACTGCGAGAATCAGGCCTTCATGGTCAGATTGCTGCAAAGAAAAATAGACTTGCTTGGGCCAAGAAACCCGAGCAATGGACATTAGACCGGTGGAAATCTGTCCTTTGAAAGTGAAAGTAACTGACATTTCGTTTAATCGCTCAGCACTACCAGATTTGACTGTTTAATCAAAATGGGAATACTTTGGAAAGTCAAGAGTCAAGAGGCTTAATCTGAATTCAAATACGATGTGCTCCAAATAAACGTCTAACTGAAATTCTGAGACCTTAATTACATAAATAAATATGAATGAACCAACAATACAGTACCTTATGTGCTTTATGCTGGGACTGATCAAATGTCATTAACTGGGTGAATCGACCTCTTCATCTGATAAGTAAACATTGCAAACTCATTAAGTGAAAAATAAATGTTTTATATTGCACAATATATTTTAAGGGCATGCAAGTCTTTTGTATTTGTCAACAATAAAGAATATGCCAACGTGTTTGTATGAGTCATTTAATGATGCCAGGACATTAATGTAAACTTCCCCTTTAAGTTTTGGTCTCACTTTGATGAATGCTTTAATTGTATTCACAAACAGGATTTGACAAAGGAGTGTTTAAATCAAATCAAATGTATTTATATAGCCCTTCTCACATCAGCTGATATCTCAAAGTGCTGTACAGAAACCCAGCCTAAAACCCCAAACAGCAAGCAATGCAGGTGTAGAAGCACGGTGGCTAGGAAAAACTCCCTAGAAAGGCCAAAACCTAGGAAGAAACCTAGAGAGGAACCAGGCTATGAGGGGTGGCCAGTCCTCTTCTGGCTGTGCCGGGTGGAGGTTATAACAGAACATGGCCAAGATGTTCAAATGTTCTTAAATGACCAGCATGGTCAAATAATAATAATCACAGTAGTTGTCAAGGTTGCAACAGGTCAGCACCTTAGGAGTAAATGTCAGTTGGCTTTTCATAGCCGATCATTGAGAGTATCTCTATCGCTCCTGCTGTCTCTAGAGAGTTGAAAACAGCAGGTCTGGGACAGGTAACACGTCCGGTGAACAGGTCAGGGTTCCATAGCCGCAGGCAGAACAGTTGAAACTGGAGCAGCAGCACGGCCAGGTGGACTGGGGACAGCAAGGAGTCATCATGCCAGGTAGTCCTGAGGCATGGTCCTAGGTCTCAGGTCCCCCGAGAGAGAGAAAGAGAGAGAAAATTAGAGAAAGCAAACTTAAATTCACACAGAACACTGGAGAAATACTCCAGATATACAGACTGACCCTAGCCCCCCGACACAAACTACTGCAGCATAAATACTGGAGGCTGAGACAGGAGGGGTCAGGAGACACTGTGGCCCCATCCGATGATACCCCCGGACAGGGCCATACAGGCAGGATATAACCCCACCCACTTTGCTAAAGCACAGCCCCCACACCACTAGAGGGATATTTTCAACCACCAACTTACCATCCTGAGACAAGGCCGAGTATAGCCCACAAAGATCTCCGCCACGGCACAACACAAAGGGGGGCGCCAACCCAGACAGGAAGACCACGTCAGTGACTCAACCCACTCAAGTGACGCACCCCTCCTAGGGACGGCATGGAAGTAACAAAAGCATGGATTCATTTCTCTGCATCAATTTGACAGAAAATGTCTGATCTTTGCAATGTTACGCAGATGGAAAAAAGCTGTCCTTGAAACAATCTGGACATGTTCGTCAAAAGAGAGATCAGGGTCCATAGTAACGCCTTGGTCCTTCACAGTTTTATTTGAGACGACTGTACAACCATCGAGATTGTCAGACTCAACAAAAGATCTCTTTGTTTCTTGGGACCTAGAGCAAGCGTCTCTGTTTTGTCCGAGTTTAAAAGTAGAAAGTTTGCTGCCATCCACTTCCTTGTCTGAAACACAGGCTTCCAGCGAGGGCAATTTTGGGGCTTCACCACGTTTCATTGAAATGTACAGCTGTGTGTCATCCGCATAGCAGTGAAAGTTAACATTATGTTTTCGAATGACATCCCCAAGAGGTAAAATATACTGCTTAAAAAATAAAGGGAACACTTAAACATCCTAGATCTGAATGAAAGAAATAATCTTAATAAATACTTTTTTCTTTATATAGTTGAATGTGCTGACAACAAAATCAATCAATAGAAATCCAATTTATCAACCCATGGAGGTCTGGATTTGTAGTCACACTCAAAATTAAAGTGGAAAACCACACTACAGGCTGATCCAACTTTGATGTAATGTCATTAAAACAAGTCAAAATGAGGCTCAGTAGTGTGTGTGGCCTCCATGTGCCTGTATGACCTCCCTACAACGCCTGGGCATGCTCCTGATGAGGTGGCAGATGGTCTCCTGAGGGATCTCCTCCCAGACCTGGACTAAAGCATCCGCCAACTCCTGGACAGTCTGTGGTGCAACGTGGCGTTGGTGGATGGAGCGAGACATGATGTCCCAGATGTGCTCAATTGGATTCAGGTCTGGGGAATGGGCGGGCTAGTCCATAGCATCAATGCCTTCCTCTTGCAGGAAGTGCTGACACTCCAGCCACATGAGGTCTAGCATTGTCTTGCATTAGGAGGAACCCAGGGCTAGCAGTCAGGCTACCTCTGGCGAGCACATGGAGGGCTGTGCGGCCGCCCAAGGAAATGCCACCCCACACCATGACTGGCGTCTCCAGACTGTCACATGTGCTCAGTGTGAACCTGCTTCATCTGTGAAGAGCACAGGGGGCGCCAGTGGCAAATTTGCTAACCTTGGTGTTCTCTGGCAAATGCCAAACGTCCTGCACGGTGTTGGGCTGTAAGCACAACCCCCACCTGTGGACGTCGGGCCCTCATACCACCCTCATGGAGTCTGTTTCTGACCGTTTGAGCAGACACATGCACATTTGTGGCCTGCTGGAGGTCATTTTGCAGGGCTCTGGCAGTGCTCCTCCTTGCACAAAGGCGGAGGTAGCGGTCCTGCTGCTGGGTTGTTGCCCTCCTACGGCCTCCTCCACGTCTCCTGATGTACTGGCCTGTCTTCTGGTAGCGCCTCCATGCTCTGGACACTACGCTGACAGACACAGCAAACCTTCTTGCCACAGCTCGCATTGATGTGCCATCCTGGATGAGCTGCACTACCTGAGCCACTTGTGTGTTGTAGACTCCGTCTCATGCTACCACTAGAGTGAAAGCACCGCCAGCATTCAAAAGTGACCAAAACAGCCAGGAAGCATAGGAACTGAGAAGTGGTCTGTGGTTACCACCTGCAGAACCACTCCTTTATTGGGGGTGTCTTGCTAATTGCCTATAATTTCCACCTGTTGTCTATTCCATTTGCACAACAGCATGTGAAATTTATTGTCAATCAGTGTTGCTTCCTAAGTGGACAATTTGATTTCACAGAAATGTGATTGACTTGGAGTTACATTGTGTTGTTTAAGTGTTCCTTTTATTTTTTTGAGCAGTGTATATAGTGAAAACAATAGTGGTCCTAATACGGAACCTTGAGGAACACCGAAATTTACAGTTGATTTGTCAGAGGACAAACCATTCACAGAGACAAACTGATATCTTTCCGACAGATAAGATCTAAACCAGGCCATAACTTGTCCGTGTAGACCAATTTTGGTTTCCAATCTCTCCAAAAGAATGTGGTGATCGATGGTATCAAAAGCAGCACTAAGGTCTAGGAGCACGAGGTCAGATGCAGAGCCTCAGTCTGACACCATTAAAAGGTAATTTACCACCTTCACAAGTGCAGTCTCAGTGCTATGATGGGGTCTAAAAACCAGACTGAAGCATTTCTTATACATTGTTTGTCTTCAGGAAGGCAGTGAGTTGCTGCGCAACAGCTTTTTCAATTTTATTTGAGAGGAATGGAAGATTCGATAAAGGCCGATAGTTTTTTATATTTTCTGGGTCAAGGTTTGGCTTTTTCAAGAGAGGCTTTATTACTGCCACTTTTAGTGAGTTTGGTACACATCCGGTGGATAGAGAGCCGTTTATTATGTTCAACATAGGAGGGCCAAGCACAGGAAGCAGCTCTTTCAGGAGTTTAGTTGGAATAGAGTCCAGTATGCAGCTTGAATGTTTAGAGGTTATGATTACTTTCATCATTGTGTCAAGAGATATAGTACTAAAACACTTGAGTGTATCCCTTGATCCTAGGTCCTGGCAGAGTTGTGCAGACTCAGGACAACTGAGATTTGGAGGAATATGCAGATTTAAAGAGGAGTCCATAATTTGTTTTCTAATGATCTTGATTTTTTTCCTCAAAGAAGTTAATGAATTTATTACTGCTGAAGTGAAAGCCATCCTCTCTTTGGGAATGCTGCTTTTAAGTTAGCTTTGCGACAGTATCAAAAGGAAGTTTTGGATTGTTCTGATTTTCCTCATTTAGGTTGGAAAAATAGGATGATCGAGCAGCAGTGAGGGCTCTTCGATACTGCACGGTACTGTCTTTCCAAGCTAGTCGGATGACTTCCAGTTCGGTGTGGCGCCATTTCTGTTCCAATTTTCTGGAAGCTTGCTTCAGAGCTCGGGTATTTTTTGTATACCAGGGAGCTAGTTTCTTATGACAAATGTTTTTAGTTTAGGGGTGCAACTGCATCTAGGGTAATGCGCAAGGTTAAATTGAGTTCCTCAGTTAGGTGGTTAACTGATTTGTCCTCTGACGTCCTTGGGTAGGCAGAGGGAGTATGGAAGGGCATCAAGGAATCTTTGTGTTGTCTGAGAATTTATAGCATGACTTTTGATGCTCCTTGGTTGGGGTCTGAGCAGATTGTTTGTTGCGATTGCAAACGTAATAAAATGGTGGTCCGATAGTCCAGGATTATGAGGAAAAACATTAAGATCCACAACATTTATTCCATGGGACAAAACTAGGTCCAGAGTATGACGGTGGCAGTGAGTAGGTCCGGAGACATGTTGGACAAAACCCACTGAGTCGATGATGGCTCCGAAAGCCTTTTGGAGTGGATCTGTGGACTTTTTCATGTGAATATTAAAGTCACCAAAAATTAGAATATTATCTGCTATGACTACAAGGTCCGATAGGAATTCAAGGAACTCAGTGAGGAATGCTGTATATGGCCCAGGAGGCCTGTAAACAGTAGCTATAAAAAGTGATTGAGTAGGCTGCATAGATTTCATGACTAGAAGCTCAAAAGACGAAAACGTCTGGGTTTTTTTGTAAATTGAAATTTGCTATCGTAAATGTTAGCAACACCTCTGGCTTTGCTGGATGCACGGGGGATATGGTCACTAGTGTAACCAGGAGGTGAGGCCTCATTTAACACAGTAAATTCATCAGGCTTAAGCCATGTTTCAGTCATGCCAATCACATCAAGATTATGATCAGTGATTAGTTCATTGACTATAACTGCCTTGGAAGTGAGGGATCTAACATTAAGTAGCCCTATTTTGAGATGTGAGGTATCACGATCTCCTTCAATAATTGCAGGAATGGAGGTGGTCTTTATTCCAGTGAGATTGCTAAGGTGAACACCACCATGTTTAGTTTTGCCCAGCCTAGGTCGAGGCACAGACACGGTCTCAATGGGGATAGCTGAGCTGACTACACTGACTGTACTAGTGGCAGACTCCACTAAGCTGCCAGGCTGGCTAACAGCCTGTTGCCTGGCCTGCACCCTATTTCATTGTGGAGCTAAGGGAGTTAGAGCCCTGTCTATGTTCGCAGATAAGATGAGAGCACCCATCCAGCTAGGATGGAGTCTGTCACTCCTCAAAAGGCCAGGTTTGGTCCTGTTTGTGGGTGAGTCCCAGAAAGAGGGCCAATTATCTACAAATTCTCTTTTGGGAGGGGCAGAAAACAGTTTAACCAGCGATTGAGTTGTGAGACTGCTGTAGAGCTCATCACTCCCCCTAACTGGGAGGGGGCCAGAGACAATTACTCGATACCGACACATCTTTCTAGCTGATTTACACGCTGAAGCTATGTTGCGCTTGGTGACCTCTGACTGTTTCAACCTAACATCGTTGGTGCCGACGTGGATAACAATATCCCTATACTCTACACTCGCCAGTTTTAGCTTTAGCCAGCACCATCTTCAGATTAGCCTTAACGTCGGTAGCCCTGCCCCCTGGTAAACAGTGTATGATCGCTGGATGATTCGTTTTAAGTCTAATACTACGGGTAATGGAGTCGCCATGACTAGGGTTTTCAATTTGTCAGAGCTAATGGTGGGAGCCTTCGGCGTCTCAGACCCCGTAACGGGAGGAATAGTGACCAGAGAAGGCTCGGCCTCAGACTCCGACTCGCTGCTTAATGGGGAGAACCGGTTGAAAGTTTCTGTCGGCTGAATGAGTGACACCGGTTGAGCATTCCTACAGCATTTCCCTCCAGAAGCCATGAGAAAGTTGCCCGGCTGCGGGGACCGTGCGAGGGGATTTATACTACTATCTGTACTTACTGGTGTCACAGACGCTGTTTCATCCTTTCCTACACTGAAATTACCCTTGCCTAACGATTGTGTCTGAAGCTGGGCTTGCAGCACAGCTATCCTCGCCGTAAGGTGATCGTTCTCCTGTATATTATGAGTACAGTGACTGCAATTAGAAGGCATCATGTTAATGTTACTACTTAGCTTCGGCTGTTGGAGGTCTTGATGAACCATGTCCAGATAAAGCGTCCAGAGTGAAAAAGTTGAATGAAAAAAAGTTGAGTGAGGGGAAAAACTAAAAATATAAAGCTTTAGTAGAAGAAGTGTCGGAGTCAGGCGCAGGACACATGGATGAGTGTAAACAATAACGTGTTTACTAAAATCATAATCGAACTTCTTCCACATCCCAATACAGGGTTAGGAGAAAACACCTCCATCAATCACAAAACAGGAAACAATCACGGACAAGACAAACAGGGAAGCCAGGAGGGTTAAATAATGAACATTATCAGGGAATCAAAAACAGGTGTGAATAATAAAGACAAAAGCAAACGAACAGGGAAACATAGATCGGTGGCAACTAGTAAGCCGGTGATGTCGACCGCCGAACGCCGCCCGAACAAGGAGAGGGGCCGACTTTGGTGGAAGTCGTGACAATAAACAGTAATAAAAAGGAAAAAACGTAAACTTGTCAGGTAGCAAAGTAAGGTTAGCAACAAAACGCACAGCAGCACGTAAACAAGTCTGCAAGTGCGTTTTGAATTTTTGCATTAAAAAAGTTAGGGATCTCCAGCCTACTCCAAAGAGAGCTGCGTTCCGCAAAATGGTGTCATCAAAGACTGATGTTATCACCAATCATCCATTCTGCACGGACTGTGTGTGATAGATTCCATGTGACGGCGACAAAAATATTTCAAGATTATCAGAGGGCTTTGGGGAAACTGGATACTTTTTGCACATACACATTTTCACACAAAACAGTACCATCAAAGGCCATGGAGGTTTGAAAGTTGTCAATTTATTGGGGAGATGAGTATTGGCTGAATTATCAGCCTTATTGTATAAACGGCTGTATGCACGGCTGCATATTTTCTAATTAATTGTTCAGTTCTTCAAAGCTTTTGTTTCATAAAACAGCACTTTAATATCTACAGTTGAAATCGGAAGTCTACATACACTAGGCTAATTGACATCATTTGAGTAAATTGGAGGTGGACCTGTGGATGTATTTCAAGGCCTACCTTCAAACTCAGTGTCTCTTAGCTTGACATCATGGGAAAATCAAAAGAAATCAGCCAAGACCTCAAAGAAATTGTAGACCTCCACAAGTCTGGTTCATCCTTGGGAGCAATTTCCAAATGCCTGAAGGTACCACGTTCATCTGTACAAACAATAGTACACAAGTATAAACACCATGGGACCGCGCAGCCGTCATACTGCTCAGGAAGGAGACGTGTTCTGTCTCCTAGAGACAAACGTCTTTGGTGCGAAAAGTGCAAAACAATCCCAGAACAACAGCAAAGGACCTTGTGAAGATGCTGGAGGAAACAGGTACAAAAGTATCTATATCCACAGTAGAACGTGTCCTACATCGACATAACCTGAAAGGCCGCTCAGCAAGGAAGAAGCCACTGCTCCAAAACCGCCATAAAAAAGCCAGACTATGGTTTGCAACTTCACATGGGGACAAATATCGTACTTTTTGGAGAAATGTCCTCTGGTCTGATGAAACAAAAATAGAACTGTTTGGCTATAATGACCATCGAAAAAGGGGGAAGCTTGCAAGCCAAAGAGCACCGTCCCAACCGTGAAGAACGAGGCTGGCAGCATCATGTTTTGGGGGTGCTTTGCTGTAGGAGGGACTGGTGCACTTCACAGAGTAGATGGCATCATGAGGGAGGACAATTATGTGGATATATTGAAGCAACACCTCGAGACATTAGTCAGGAAGTTAAGGCTTGGTCGCAAATGGGTCTTACAAATGGACAATGACCCCAAGCACACTTCCAAAATTGTGGCAAAATGGCTTAAGGACAACAAAGTCAAGGGATTGGAGAGGCCTTCATAAAGCCCTGACCTCAATCCCATTGAACATTTGTGGGCAGAATTGAAAAGGTGTGTGCGAGCAAGGAGGCCTACAAACCTGATTCAGTTACACCAGCTCTGTCAGGAGGAATGGGCCAAAATTCACCCAACTTATTGTGGGAAGCTTGTGGAAGGCTACCCAAAACCATTTAAAGTCAATGCTACCAAATTCTAATTGAATGTATGTAAACTTCTGGCCCACTCGGAATGTGATGAAGAAATAAAAGATGAAATAAATCATTCTCTCCACTATTATTCTGACACTTCACATTCTTAAAATAAAGTGCTGATCCTAACTGATCTAAAACAGGGAACTTTTACTAGGATTAAATGTCAGGAATTGTGAAAAAACTGACTTTAAATATATTTGGCTAAGGTGTATCTAAACTTCTGACTTCAACTGTAAATAATGTTGAAATTATTAAGTTACTGTAGCCTACAGTTTGTCAAATTTTATGACATGTTTCCTTGAAGATGTACATTTTAATTTCAGTTTTAATTGTTTACATTAGGGTGCACCTCGTTTCATTATAGTTTCATTTTCCATAATGTGTGAGGCATAAATTAGGTCATAATGTTGGCTTTGTGTGTTTGCTCAGTTTTGTCAACACAAGCCAGTTCGCTTTGCACTAATAGGGTTTCATTTAAAGTTACTGCTTGAGCGAATTTATAAGTACCATAAGTGGCAATAAGAGATGTCAGGGTTCAGGTACGGTAAGAGCAGCAACTCTCAGCATGATTTCTTGTGTTCTGCGTACTGAGACTCAATATTCAGGTACCCACTGTTTTAACAATGGCCTGCAGATGTATCCCAACTGCATCTTTTCTTTTCTGACATTGTTTTGAACTTTCTGGAAGTCCATAGCATGAATAAAACATTCTGTATCACGACTGAAAATACGTTTCTGTCAAAGGAGAGCACAATTCTGTGTCGTTAATCTGTATAAGTATACGCTGAGTGTAGAAAAAATTAGGAACACCTGCTCTTTCCATGACAGAATGACCAGGTGAATCCAAGTGAAAGCTATGACTTGTTAAATGTACTTCAATCAGTGTAGAAGGGGTGGAGACAGGTTAAAGAAGGATTTTGTGTATGTGTGCCGTTCAGAGGGTGAATGGTCAAGACAAAAGATGTCTTTGAACGGGGTATGGTAGTAGGTGCCAGGTGCACCGGTTTGAGTGTGTCAAGAACTGCAATGCTGCTTTTTTTTAACGCTCAAGTTTCCCGTGTGTATCATGAAATCTAGGCAACTTTACACAACTGTGGGAAGCATTAGAGTCAACGTGTGCCAGCATCCCTGTGAAACGCAACTCAATATTAGGGAAGTGTTTCTAAAGTTTTGTACACTCAGTTTGTGTGTTTGCTTAATTTGCACAACTTTTTGATTATTCAGTTCATCAGGTATAGTGACGGCTGACAATTATTCTGACCTCTCAAATGAAACATGGGATGTTTTTGACAGGTTTATAACATAGTCTACAGAAGGTAATGAAGCCCCTTGTGAGTGTCTCGGTCCCAGTCTGCTAATGGACAGACCTATTGCCATTCTGCCTATTTAAAGGTATTGTCTTAATGATTCAAAGACAGTGTTCTGCCTGATCCCATCCCAGCTCTACAATATTCATGATCTGAAGCATTGTAGCAAGTTGTAATGCAAGGTGACAGGCTTTGTAACGCTGCCTTTCCAAAGCCCCATCTGCACCATAGCAGTGGGAAGCGGCATCCTTGAAGTGTGAATAAAACATACCATCACAAGCCTGACCAAGACACTTTATCTGTCAATCTCTGGTCTGTTTGACCTTGGTGGTATTTGAAATGAGATTGAGCTGTGGGAGGGAGTTATTCTCTCTCACACCTGAGCTCTGACTTAGACATACCTACAGTAGACACCTCAAATGGCATTCTACCATATTCAGTACTCTACATTGTCCAGAACCCTATGTTTTAGGCAACTTGTCAATACAGCTGTTCAGTTGGATATTCAAAGCTGCAGTCTTTATTTTAACCTCTGAACTATAGGTCAATCATCCCAGGCTGTACTAAATCCTAATGGCCCTATTTATTTAGCTGTGTAAAGCAAATATTGACTTGTGCGCTAAATTCCTCAGTGCTCTGTAGTAGTAGACACTTTTGAAAGTTGTGTTATTGGGATGAAAACAGGGTACAGCCACAAGGGCTGTTTGGGGGGCCCTGAGCGAGATTTGGTTTGGGGACCCCGCCACCCCCCACCAAGACCCCACCACCCCCACCTACATTTCCTGCAATTCTCCACATTTTGCCATGGGGGAGTACAGCAGTGGAGGACAGCTCTTAATGTCTGTTATGGCGTGGCATCAAACACATAGACACCATGTGTGTGATGTATTTGATACCATTTCGCTCCAGCCATTGCCACCAACCTCCTGTGGAGCAGAGAAAATGTCGTTTTAAAGCAACTTTTCTGCAGTTCTCCACATTCTGCCATGAGGTGGAGATAAAATTTGGCAATTTTACAAAAAATGGATTGTACTTATTTTGCCATGGGGCAGAGACACATTTTCACTTGTAAAGTAAGTTTTCTACAGTTCTACACATTTTGACATGACTTATGCTGTGTTAATGATATCTGAGAGAGTGAAAGAAAATCTATGGGGATCCCCTGGCACGTGCCCAGTAGGCATTCGGTCATGATAACTGGCTAGACTAATTTAGCAATCTAAAAATTGTTAGCTGACATTAGTGGAGGCTTGTGGGAGGAGCTATAGGAGAATGGGTTAATTGTAATGGCTGGAATTAAATAAATGCAACAGAGTCAAATATATAGTTGCCATTCGCTTCATGTGTTTGATACCATTCCATTCTAGCCATTACAATGAGCCCATCCTCCTATAGCTCCTCCCACCAGTCTCCACTGGCTGACATGGCTAATTGAGTGTCAGTGATTGACAAAACAAGAGAAACTGCTGATGCACAACCAAATTTCAAACATACTGTCACGTCCTGGCCAGTATAAGGGTTAATTGGTATTGTAGTTTGGTCAGGACATGGCAGAGGGTATTTGTTTTATGTGGTTAGGGGTGGTGTGTTTGTTGTAGGGCAGTTGATTTAGGTATTCCGGGTTTTTTGGGCACTGTTTGATTTTCATGTATTCTATGTTTAATCTAGTGTGTCTGTTTCTATGTTTGGGTTCATTGGGGTTGGGACTCCCAATTGAAGGCAGGTGTTGTCTATTTGCCTTTGAGAGTCCCATATATGAGGGTGTGTTTGTCTTTTGTGGGAGATTGTTTTTGCACTGCGTTAGTATAGCCTGCAAAACTGTTGGTGTTGTGAGTATCGTTTATTGTTTTGGTTTTTTCTGTGGATGCTTTACTCTTGTTTTTGTGAATTAAAAGAATGAGTATCCACAACTCTGCTGCATTTTGGTCTTCCCTGCAACACCACAACATTTTTTTGTGACACATACACCTTGTGTATTCTACTATCATAACTCAACCGTAAATTGAGACACCGACTGAATTGCTAATTTATTTCATATTATAAAATAAAAAAATTGGGGTCAGGGGCCCCCTATCCTGAGATGCTGTCTTTGGTGTATATAGAGATTTTAATCTTTTTTTTAAGCGTTTGAGTTGAGGATCTATGTGCCTTCCCACTGGGCACAGACGTCAATTCAACATCTATTCCACGTTGGTTCAACATCATTTCATTGAAAATACGTAGAACAAACTACGTTGATTTAACCAGTGTGTGTCGAGGTATTTGTCACTTAACTATGGCATGCACTTATTTATTTAGACAGCAGATTCATCCATCCAAAACCAGCTGTACCATAACAGCTTTTCTGGCATGGTTTAAAATGTGGATAAATTTAAAATGTTATTTTATTGTAGAACCACACTCCAGACACTCCAGAATTGCTTTGTTGATTTGTTTTAAAGATTCTTCCACAGAAAATAAAGCTTTGTCTTCAGAATAGGCCAGCAACCAGGCATATTACTGCAAATAGATAAAAAGAGTCTAACGGGCATTCACTTCTTTAATTGAATGAATATGTTCTCTTGGGTAAGACCATACGTCCCACCACACTCAATATTGAAATGGGTCTTGGTTGTCATAAAACTCTGAGTTGAGGATTAGCTGACTCATTCATGCACATTAAAATGGCCGAGGGAAGTAAAGGTGCTGAGGGTGCTGCAGAACCCCTAGGGCTTACAAAAGTAGTGCACTGGGCCTTTAATAGTCCGGTATTAGCCGTCTGTAGCGTGCGCAAATTATTCTTTTTGAGGCAGCAACACCAGACAGATGCAAGACATGCAGATGCCAAAGCCAGAGGGTGTCTTGCATTGCAGAATTAATAGAATATACCTCTACACGAAATATAAAGTGAAACATGATGCTTTGAAGTGGTTTCTATGATGTCCTGAAAAACAGGCAAAATCCTTGACAAAGTTCTTAGACACCCGAACAGGATCAGATGTGTAAGCAGACTTCATTCCTTCAAACAACAATACAGTTTCCTCTTGAGACAACGGACAAAATACACTTTAGAAGCACTTAACCTTACTTCGACCGTTCACAAAATCACTCATCTTCTGAAGGACCCACAGAACTCAAGGCGCCTTTATAGATATCACCAGAATAGACATTATCTTTGGCAGATAAGCTGTATTTTGGTTCCAATAACAACTCTATAATTGCTCCCAAAAGTTGATTCTTGATAATATGCCCTCTGAGTCAGTCACTTATTTCAAATTCTTAGTCAGTAGATTCATCAGAACTCAGGGACATTATATTCTTTACTAGCATCAACAACACTGTGTGAGAGAAGCTGGTAATACCCCCCTGCTGGTGTCTTAGACTTACACCTAACTCCTCCAGATCCTGATTTAATCCCCTCTCAAATCCAGCAGACATTTTTCACTGTGACAATGTTGTTGATCATGGGAAAAACAAACTCCCAGTCGTGTGTATCCCTGAAAGTAATCAGAATCTGTAAACATTTGTTTTGAAAACTAAAACATGGTGGCTGAGGAGACCTCCACTGCACAGCGACAGCACCGTAACCAAGATGTTATAACCAAGCTGAAGCTCTCAATTGACATCAGGGTTGAATAACCATTTCAGGTTGAATTGACTAATTATTGGCAGTCTCAAATATTGTTAGTTGTTTATAGCATCTATGGTTAAAGCTTCAGGAATGAAAGAATACTGCTTATGGCAGCGCTTGCAATAAATCAGAAATTTGTTCATTTGGTGTTCTCTAATGAAAAGCTTTTTATTACAGAGAAACGCAGTAGTCCTCTACAGCTTTCTCATCAACAAGAAAATTCCAATCGAAAGCCATAGCACCAACTTGTTGGGGACACACTAGTTAAATCAACGTTGTTTCCACGTCATTTCAATAAAATTGTTACACTGACGTCTGTGCCCAGTGGGAAAAGGCGTAATCTAGATTCAAGTCTTAACATTTGGACAACTGCTCCTCTCATTATTTACTAGCTTTGTTATATATAGGCCCTCCATTAGGATCCCGTTACTTGTATGTCCTTCCGCGCTAGTATTGGTAGCTGTCATTATTAAGTAATGAGCTGCACACAATAAAATACAATTTCATGCAAAAACTATAAATTCATGGGGCAGAGAGAATATTCCTGCTAATGCTCAATGGGGCGTTACCCTACCTCTAACGAGCAATCCTTGCACAAGCAATTAAATGTGTGTTCCACCAGATCGCTGTTTGGCATACAGCCTGATTTGCAGTACCAGTCGAAAGTTTGGACACAATCATTCAAGGGTTTTTATTTATTTTTACTATTTTCTACATTGTAGAATAATAGTGAAGACATCAAAACTATGAAAAAAAACATGGAATCATGTAGTAACCAAAAAAGTGTTAAACAAATCAAAATGTATTATATTTGACATTCTTCAAAGTAGCCACCCTTTGCTTTGCACACTCTTGGCATTCTCTCAACCAGTTTCATGAGGTAATGACCTGGAATGCATTTCAATTAACAGCTGTGCCTTAAAAGTTAAAAATTAATTTGTGGAATTTCTTTCCTTGATGTGTTTGAGCCAATCAGTTTTGTTGTGACAAGGTAGGGGTGGTATACAGAAGATAGCTCTACTTGGTAAAATACCAAGTCCATATTATGGCTAGAACAGCTCAAATAAGCAAAGAGAAATGACAGTCCATCATTACTTGAAGACATGATGGTCAGACAATCCGGAACATTTCAAGAACTTTTAAAGTTTCTTCAAGTGCAGTCGCAAAAACCATCAAGCACTATGAAGATAATGGCTCTCATGAAGATCGCCACAGGAAAGGAAGACCCAGAGTTACCTCTCCTGCAGAGGGAAAGTTCATTAGAGTTACCAACTTAGAAATTGCAGCCCAAATAAATACTTCAGAGTTCAAGTATCAGACACATCTCAACATCAACTGTTCAGAGGAGACTGCGAGAAATCAGGCCTTCATGGTCAGATTGCTGCAAAGAAAAATAGACTTGCTTGGGCCAAGAAACCCGAGCAATGGACATTAGACCGGTTGAAATCTTTCCTTTGGTCTGATGAGTCCAAATTAGATTTTTGGTTCCAACCACAGTGTCTTTGTGAATAGCAGAGTAGGTAAATGGATGATCTCCGCATGTGTGGTTCCCACTGTGAAGCATAGAGGAGGTGGTGTGGGTGTGCTTTGCTGGTGACACTGTCAGTGGTTTATTCAGAATTCAAAGCACACTTAACCAGCATGGCTACTACAGCATTCTGCAGCGATACGCCATCCCATCTGGTTTGCACTTAGTCCCACTATAATTTATTTTTCTACAGGACAATGACCCAACACACCTCCAGGCTGTGTAAGGGCTATTTGACCAAGAAGGAGAGTGATTCATCAGATGACCTGGAGCAATCACCCAACCTCAACCCAATTGAGATTGTTTGGGATGAGTTGGACCGCAGAGTGAAGGAAAAAGGAGCCAACAAGTGCTCAGCATATGTGAGAAGTCCTTCAAGTATTTTGGAAAAGCATTCCAGGTGAGGCTGGTTGAGAGAATGCCAAGAGTATGCAAAGCTGTCATCAAGGCAAAGGGTGGCTACTTTAAAGAATCTCAAATATAAAATATATTTTGATTTATTTAACACTTTTTTGGTTACTACATGATTCCGTATGTGTTTTTATAGTTTGTCTTCACTATTATCCTACAATGTAGAAAATAGTAAAATAAAGAAAAACCCTGGAATGAGTAGGTGTGTCCAAACTTTTGCCTGGTACTGTATCTGTCCATTGTAGGAACACAGTCCAGAGGACTTAAAGAGATAGATGCATCTCGTACGTGGTTATACTCAATGTTCTGACATTGAAAGTTGCCGGTGGTCAAATAAGTTGAGAACTAAGTTTTAATTGCTTGAACTCCTTGTAGCAGCAAGTACCTGGAGAAAGGAAGAGACTGACGAATTCACGTTGTGCCATCTGTATTACACTGAACTAAATGCAACATTCAAAGATTTTACTGAGTTACAGTTCATTTATGGAAATCAGTGAATTATATTCATTTGGCCCTAATCTATGGATTTCACAGGACTGGAAATACAGATATGTATCTGTTTGTCACAAATAAAAAATAAAAAAATGGGCCTCAGGTTCTCGTCACTGTATTCAAATTGCCATCGATAAAATGCAATTGTGTTCGTTGTCCGTAGTTTATGCCTGCCCATACCATAACCCCACATTGGGGCACTCTGTTCACAACGTTATCAGCAAACCGCTAGCCCACACGATGCTATACACATTGTCTGCGGTTGTGAGGCTGGTTGGACATACTACTAAATTCTCTAAAACTACGTTGGAGGCAGCTTATGGTAGACATGAACATTCAATTCTCTGGCAACAGCTCTGGTGGACATTCCTGCCGTCACCATGCCAATTGCACATGCCCTCCAAACTTGAGACTTCTGTGGCATTGTGACAAAACTGCACATTTGGGTGTCCTTTTACTGTCCCCAGCACAAGGTGCACCTGTGTAATAATCATGCTGTTTAATCAGCTTCTTGATATGCCACACCTGTCAGGTGGATGCATTATCTTGACGAAGGAAAAATGCTCACTTAAAGGGACGTAAACAAATTTATGCACCATATTTGTGATAAGGTTTTTATGCGTATTGAACACTTCTGGGATCTTTTTCTTTCAGCTCATGAAACATGGAACCAACACTTTACATGTGGCATTTATATTTTTGTTCAGTGTAGATTCTTCTGAAGAATGAGGGCATATTCAAAGAGCCTTACCAGGTAAAGCTCCAAATGAAAACGACTGCCAGGTAAAATGAATTAGATACATTTGAATTTAGACTACAATTCCTTAAAGATGCCATAGAAGGAAATTGAGCATATCATTAGATTATCAAGTGTATGGTACCACTAATTAAAAATAAGTGACGCGTAAAGGTAAACATAGGCTTTGACAGTAAATACGATTCAAATTAAACATCGAACTGCAAATCCTATTCCCAGTTTGTCAATGAGAGGAGATTAAACTGAAGAGCATAACCTCCTCCAGAAGTGTACTAGAATACAAACACCAGCCTTAATTTTACCTTTTAAAGTGTTTTCACACAGTATAAGTGTACAGGAAGACTGCAGCCAGGCCTATTCACACGAACACCAGGTGGTGTGTGGGCAACGTGTGAGCATGCATAAGAAATGGCGGCTAATGTTTTGACTTTCTTCACAATTAAGTGGTTACATTTGAAGATGATGAAAAGTACATTTGGTAGTATGAATAAACTGACTGATGGGAGGTTAAAGAGAGACTGAATCTCTGAAGAAGATTTGTAAATCTACATAAAAAATGAATGCAAGGCAGACGACCTATGAGTGTCAACTTTTTCTCTATGGTGCTCATTGAGAACTAATAAAATATTTGAATGGTGTTATAACTACAGTCTGAGTGCTTAATTTAACCAGACCACCATGGAAATGCTGAGAAAATCAGAGAGGTAACAATGTGCCGTGCCAATACTGTAATCAGATGTCTGAATAGTGGATATAATTAGCAAAATGCAAGGCAAAGAAAAGGTCACATCACTTCCTTTGACAAGTACAAGGAAGTATGTTATATGAGCCCTCGAACAACCTTTCAACATCAGCAAGACAAAGGAGCTGATCGTGGACTACAGGAAGCTGAGTATGGCCTCATCCAAATCGCTGGAGTAGGTCGAGAGCTTCCCCGGTGTCCACATCACTAAGGATTTAACATGGACCGCACACGCCAACATAGTTGTGAAGGCACAAAAAAACGCCTCTTCCCCCTAAGGAGGCTGAAAAGATTTGGCACTGGCCCTCAAAAAGTTATACAGCTGTACCGTTGTGAGCATCTTGACTGGCTGCATCACCACTTAATATGGCCCTTAAAATTGTGAGAGGAGAGAGAATCTCACCAGAGCAGGTAAGGAACAAAGAGAGACACAAGGATAACCATTTTACCATGTTTGGATTCAAAATCAGTGTTGTTGACCAATAGCACTACTGTAAAGTTAGCTTCCAGTTATGTCACACACGCAGCTAACAAAAATATATTAACATTTCTGCTCTACCCAAAATTACAACCAACTATTTTCAACATTATTGCAAGACGCAACAAGTAAGGAACTTGTCTGTCGGCCCTCCATTAAAGACAAACATTGATTAAAAAAGGTATACCAGTTTAATTTAACAACAAAAAATGGACAGAGTGGAAAATAGATGGGAAGAGATTTGATGTTCCGATTCCATGGCACATGGTTTATTAACTGATATGGAAAACAACGCTGGATTCAAAACGTTCATTTTTCCATTTAAATTATACATAATTCTTGCAACCAATAGAATGTTATATGGGGGATGCAACCATCCCAGTTCTGCATATCTTGCTGTGAAGAGACAGAATCCTTTGATCATTTGTTTTGGGACTGTCCATATGTAGGTTGTTTTCGGTCGCTGAAGAATTGCAACATTTACGTGGCACTTACTCTGCAAATACTGTAGCACTGCTGGGTGATTTGAAAAGTCAATCAATCAATAGTATAATGAAACTTTTAGCAACATTTTTTATTTAATTTACTATCTGTAGAAACTGAGAATAGAAAGGATCAGAACTTTTGTGAAAAATATGGCAAATAGAAATCAAAAATGGATTGAGTTAACCTCTTGGGTAGGGGGCAGTATTTTGACATCCGGATGAAAGGCGTGCCCAAAGTAAACTGCCTGTTACTCAGGCCCAGAAGCTAGGATGTGGATATAATTGGTAGATTTGGATAGAAAACACTCTAAAGTTTCTAAAACTGTTTGAATGGTGTCTGTGAGTATAAAAGAACTCATATGGCAGGCAAAAAACGGAGACAATTGAATCAGGAAGTGGGGGCCCACAAGTGTACGTGCTCAGCCCCCTCCTGTACTCCCTGTTCACCCATGACTGCGTGGCCATGCATGCCTCCAACTCAATCATCAAGTTTGCAGATGACTCAACAGTTGTAGGCCTGATTACCAACAATGACGAGGTGAGGGCCCTGGTGGAGTGGTTCCAGGAAAATAACCTCTCCCTCAACAAAATGAAGGAGCTGATTGTGGACTTCAGGAACCAGCAGAGAGAGCACGCCCTTAACCACATTGATGGGACCGCAGTGGAGAAGGTAAAAGGCTTTGAGTTCCTCGGCATACACATCTCCCACGCAGACAGTGTGGTGAAGGTGCAACAGCGTCTCTTCAACCTCAGGAGACTAAATTTGCCTTGGCCAATAAGACCCTCACAAACTTTTACAGATGTACAATTGAGAGCATCCTGTCGGACTGCTTCACCGCTTGGAATGGCAACTGCACTGCTTGCAACCACAGTGCTCTCCAGAGAGTGGTGCGGTCTGCCCAATGCTTCACCGGGGGCACACTGCCTGCCCTCCAGGACACCTACAGCACCTGATGTCACAGGAAGGCCAAAAAGATCATCAAGGACAACAACCACCCGAGCCACGGCCTGTTCACCCCGCTTCCATCCAAATGGCGAGGTCAGTACAGGTGCATCAAAGCTGGGACCGAGAGACTGAAAAACAGCTTCTATCTCAAGGCCATCAGACTGTTAAATAGCCATCACTAGCCGGCTACCACCCGGTTACTGCCCTATATACATAGACATGGAATCACTGGTGACTTTAATCACTTTAATAATATTTGCATACTGCTTTACTCATTTCATATGTATATACTGTATTCTAGTCTACTTTATTTTAGTCAATGCCACTGACATTGCTTGTCCTTATTTATGTTTCTTTACTCTATTCTTTTACTTTAGATTTGTGTGTATTGTTGTGAATTGTTAGATATTACTGCACTGTTGGAGCTAGGAACAGAAATAACATCTGCTAAATATGTGTATGTGACCAATACAATTTGATTTGATTTGATTTGATCAGCAACCAAGTTGTCCTTACCACGGGCATGTCGGATTTCAAGGGGAAACTACAGCAATATCCGTAGAGATTTTCATCAGTAGAATGGCCTCAGGGAAACGAGTGGCAGCGCATATGATGGTTAAGAGAAACTGATTACCACTCTTTTCTTTGGCCAAAGGACCAATACCAATACAATCCAGTCATACGTCTTGTTGGCCCCAAGATGGCCTGCCATACTAACATTGTGAGCCAACCTCAGTATCTCTTGTTGAAACATAACTGGAACAACAATTTGATACACTGCCAATCGTCTTGCCTAGAAATGGCACGAGAACGCCTTTCCTCATCAGAACATCTCTGTCAAATTAACGCACACAAACTTAGGCCTCACTCCAATGAGAAAGGAATCAGAAATAACATCAGACTCAAGTTCCATATTATACAAAGGAACTTCCATGCAACCCATCTCCACACCCTGTACTAACACTGTAACCAGTTGAAGTTTCAGACAAATGCAAAATACCCTCCAATGAAGGACTGGGCCGCCCCAGCTTCGCAGTATTTTCACCGGCTGCTTAACAGCATCGCCGCTCTGCAGAGACATGAACCCGTCTGAAACAAAGGGTTCATACACATCTGATCCAGGAAATACACCATTCCCAACCAGACTTAATGGGCAGGAGTGCTCCGACAAAAATAAACAGCTTTTTCTCTCTCTCATTTTTCTGTTTTAACTTAGGACACAGACAATGTGTCCTTTCTCACGGCAATAATGACAAACTGGCAGATATAAAAAAAAAAGTTTTCTGCTAAACTTTGGGCACTGTGGAAATGGACTGAAACCTCACAGTAGGTGACTTCTCTGGATTGCTTTGTTCATAGGGATAACTACTGGGTGTGTTGTTTGAGAAGGTAGTGTGTCAACAAACTAATCTGCAAGAACTGCAGATTTCTCAACAGTGAGATCCTTGTGCTCATCAATGTAGGTAGCAACCATTTCATGAAAACAATTATTGAACTGCTTGATAAGTATGAGTCATTGAATCCTCAAGGTCCTGTATTTCGTAATTTTCGGAACTGTTGTCTGTAGGCCCAAAGGATAGCACCTTTAATTAACAGTGTCATAATCTGAACTCTGGTCAAGAGACAAAGCAGCATACACTTTGAGCTTTTCCCACAAGAACACTTTGGAGGAGCAGTGACCAAATATCTTATGGCAATCCGCTCAAACAGAGTAAAATATACATCAACCTAATTTTTGTTGAAAGGCGGTACCAGTCGTCTTTTCCGACCAAGATCAAATGCTGTTGAGGGTGCCGGATTGCCTGACTGGATCTCCATATGTTGCGCTCCAGCTCCATCTCTTTAAAACCTGTTTGGGATAGGGGGCAGTATTGAGAATTTTGGAAAAAATATGTGCCCATTTTTAACTGCCTCCTACACCAACTCAGAAGCTAGAATATGCATATTATTGTTCAGGTTTGGATAGAAAACACTCTGAATTTTCTAAAACTGTTTGAATGGTGTCTGTGAGTATAACAGAACTCCTATGGCAGGCAAAAACCTGACAAGGTTTCAAGCAGGAAGTACCCTGTCTGACAAGGAGTCGTGCGTCTTGCATCTGTTTATTGAAAAGTAAGGATCTTAGCTGTAACGTGACAATTCCCAGGGCTCCGATAGGCTCTCAGAACCCGGGAAATAACTGAAGGTTAACGAGGCAGCCTCAGGCTGAAACACATTATCGGCTTTGGCAAGTGGCGGCTCAGGGACCTTTGAATGAGGCGCGTGCACGATTCGCTCCTGAGGAGAAATTTTATTCGGCTGTTTAGGCTCAATGCATATTCCGGTCGGAATATTATCACTTTTCTACGAGATAAATGGCATAAAAATTGGTTTTAAACAGCGGTTGACATGCTTCGAAGTACGGTAATGGAATATTTAGACATTTTTTGTCACGCCAATGCGCCATGCTGTGAGACCGTGATGTAGCATTCTGATAGTGTCTAGAACTCACGAACAAAACGTCGCTGTTTGGATATAACGATGGATTATTTGGGACCAAACCAACATTTGTTATTGAAGTAGAAGTCCTGGCAGTGTATTCTGATGAAGAACAAGCAAGGTAAGAACATTTTTCTTATAGGAAATGTGATTTTGGTGGAGGCTGACCTGGGTTTGTGTTTAAATAGCTAGCTCTGTGATGCCGTGCTATGTACTTAGATTATTGCAAAATGTGCTTCATCCGAAAAGCTATTTTAAAATCGGACATATCGAGTGCATAGAGGAGTAATGTATCTATAATTCTTAAAAAAAAAAATTATGCTTTTTGTGAACGTTTATCGTGAGTAATTTAGCAAACTGTTAGTAAATTCCCCGGAAGTTTGCGGGGGTTATGCTTTTTCTGAACGTCACATGCTAATGTAAAAAGCTGTTTTTTGATATAAATATGAACTTGATTGAACAGACATGCATGTATTGTATAACACAATGTCCTAGGTGTGTCATCTGATGAAGATCATAAAAGGTTAGTGCTGCATTTAGCTGTGGTTTGGGTTTATGTGACATGATATGCTAGCTTGAAAAATGGGTGTCTGATTATTTCTGGCTGGGCACTCTGCTGACATAATCTAATGTTTTGCTTTCGTTGTAAAGCCTTTTTGAAATCGGACAGTGGGGTTAGATTAACAAGATTCTTGTCTTTAAATAGCTGTAAAATAGTCATATGTTTGAGAAATTGAAGTAATAGTATTTCTAACGATTCAAAAATCACGCCACTGGATTTCAGTGGCTGTTACGTAGGTGGGACGAGTTCGTCCCACATGCGCCAGAGAGGTTAAGTCGAATGCGCACATTCTTGCATGCGCACATTCTTCTTTTTCTAGGCTGGCTGCAGGTTCTTGTTGTTTGGCTGCACGCTCATCTTGTCTTTCCCTATGCTTCAACTTTAATTTATGTTCCAATCTCTCCTCACTCTCTTTCCCTGTTCTTGTCCTCAAGCTCTAATTTCTGTTGTTCCCATTTTGCCTTTAGTTCTACCTCTCACAGTTCCCATGTCTATGTGGGTACTCTACCACCCGTAGGACCCTTTTCATCATCCCCCACCTAAGCAGTACAGATCAACTCTTTGACTAGTGCTTTTGGATCACCAGATGCCACCTTGTTAATGCTTTGAAACAGCAGATTCGCCTTTGTACATTTATCTAGCATCTCCCATGTAGGGGTTTCCACAAACATTTCCAAGTTAAAGTCCCTGGCTTTATTTTAATGGCCTGTGTGTTTATGCAACTTTCAAAATCCCCTCAATCTTATAACCCCTCAAGGTGGATGTCAGTGACAGAAACTGTACCACAAAAGTGTATTTTGAACACTCAAATATCTGGGCAGAGCTTCAGAGTAGGTGACTACCATACTCACGGGGAAGAATATGACAGATGAGCCCCCATTTTGCTGCGTTCCTCAGAAGAAAAAAAAAGAAAAGTGGCTCAAACAGAAAGGGGAACAAACAAAGAGTCAACAACCAAAACAAAACAGGTTGGGTTTTAGAAGGGGCTCTGAAAGACACTCATGGGGGTGTCCTCTGAAAGTTGACTAGCAACAACAACTAAGACATCCACCATGAGCACCCATTAAATTTTCCCATGAAGAGCACCCCACCTGCACTGAATGACTGGTCGCCACTGGTTTTAATGCCCACTGTCTACCAGGCAAGAAATCCTAGCAAAGTTGCCTCTTGTGAATAGCTCACCGGATTCTATTTGATCCTGTTTTGTTACTGTTGTGATGTGTGGTGCTTGAAGTGTTACTGTGCATTTGGAGATTTTACAAATACTGTAAAAGCAATGTTTGCAAATTAATTTGCCCACATGTATGAACACTGACGCAAATGCAATTGATGTTTTGAAATTAATACATTTATGACACTATACTCATCACTTTAGGCCAGGGTTGGGGTCAATTCCAGTAAATTCAGAAAGTAAACAATTTGCAATTCAAAGTTTCCCTCATTGAAAAACATTTGAGATAATTGGAATTTCAGTCTACTTCCTGAATTGACTGGAATTAAAATGGAATTGACCCCAACCCTGCTTTAGGCACATTATATCAGCAGAGAGTCACTTTAAAATTCCCAATCATTGCCAATATTTTAGCCGAAAAAAATCTACTTTAGACTGACAGTGTGAAATAGATGGAAGATAATGGAAATTGTATGGCTGCATGGCCTGCCCAGAGAGCTGTAAGATATCTGACCTATTGAGATGGTAACAGCATTTTAAGAGATGGCTTTTTACAAAGGACCAGCTCAATGGGAAAAGGTGAGAGGGTGAGTCATTTCTCTGAGCACATACCGGCACCTGCCTTTCTCTCTCCTCTCACTCCTTCAGCAGCTGTGCTACTCAGGCAGACAATCAGAACAGCACAGACCCCGAGCAGCAGTCTCTGCTTTCATCTCCATTCATTGTGCCCACTATATGAATCCCATTGGGTGACAAGGCTAAGCACAATTTGTATCAATTGGCAAGGCCTTCTACAATTGCTGGATTTCATGGTGTAAGCATTAAGAACATGATAAACAATATAAATATTGCCTTACCTGCTAAGGTTGTAAGCCTCATCTCATTTTACTAAACTGCCTGGGTTATTATAAGGTTTTTGGTTGTCTTTGTTTCTTTTGTTTATTTGAAAAATATATAAGAATTTGTACAGTTTTACAGTTTTTTGAAAATGTCTCTCCGCTCCCTGTTTCACCATAAACCTAAAGCACTTACACTAAGGAGCTCATTAAAAGTTGGCCAATGTCTGGGCAAAATTGCAGAGAGAAAGTGAAGGTAGTATTTTGTAGAATAACTGTCTTTAGTTAAACATATAAGATCTTAGTAAGGCTGTACAAACCCAGAATAGGAACTGAGAATCTCCTCTAAAGCAGTGGTTTTCGAACTTCTCCTCTGGGACCCCATTTTTTTTGTAGCTCTGAAGTAGCACACGTTTCAAGTAGTCATGGGCTTGAATTGTTGAATCAGGTGTGCTAGCTCTGGAATAATTCAAATACTTTGAACATCTGGGGTCTGAAAGGGAGGTTTGAGAACACCTTCTCTAAAGAATAAGCACATTTAGAGTTTCTTGCCTGGGGGGTAATATCCTGTATGAGTCTGTCTGGAATGACTAGGAGGTTTAACAGTGCATTGGCATGCCATGCCAATGCACGAATTATCCCACTTCAGATATTCTCTGATGGTTGGAGAATATAGTCAGTTAGGGTTAAGCCACATAAATGTAACGCAATTCCCTTTATGTACTTTTCTCTCTATGCGTATTCTGAACGTGAATTTAAGCATGAGAATAGCATTCTATTTATTCACCCGCTATTCGTTTGGGGTGGAGATCTAAGAAATGACGGTGTGGTGGTGATATGCCATATTCTGACCATGAATAAGGTCTAGCGCACCTGCTGGTTTCAAGTGTAAAAGGCATCTATCTACTTGAGTCTTTCCGATATAAATGATCCTGTCATTTACAAATTGATGAGAGCTATTGATAAGACCTAGGTAAATGAGTAATCCGTTTGGATAAGCGGATTGTAAATATAAATTACAATTGTTTTGGATCTATTTTACCTTCTGATCGCTGGAGACAAATGTGAAACCAGCCATATTTCAGCAAACTGAAAAGCAGATCAACATGACAGGTATTTCGGCCTCTTTTCCACAGTGAAGTATATGAGCCTGAAAGCCAAGAAAGTAACAAAAGTCTAAATAAATATATATAAAGGGTTCGTATGTGTGGGGCTTTATTTGTCCAGGCCACAATTGTTCGTTGACTAGCACCATTCATTCCTGCTGTCGATAATTCTGATGTTATAACTTCTATTAGTAATTGTATCCACTGGTTAATTGGGAAAGAGTGAGGTAGTTACCATCTTAGAGTCAACATTTGTTTTGCAGCAGTGATGCCTGCCAGCAGTAATATTCCCCGACTGAGAGATTCAAGGGCTATCATCATTAAGTAATATCATACAATAGAACATCATGAAGAGCATTGCATATTTAAATTCATGCACTTCTAAATTAATTGTGTAACTTTGCATCAGAAGCATTTAACTGCAGGGCACTCCCACATCATTGTGAAGGAATTGATTTATGGGACACAGTAAACAGTTGGGGGTTTGGGTCAATTTCGTCACAAAATGTTTCCTTGGTGTTAAATACAGTCTGTGAACAAATTTAACATGCATAAATTGGTGGTCTGGATTACGGGATTCCAAGGTCATATTTTTTCCATATTCTGTTCTAGTTAAAGGGTGGTTCACATTTTTGAATGGCTAGCTAAGAATATGAGGTTTCCAATTTAAAAAAATGTATTATAGAGGTTAGTCCTTTCGGGAGCCCAGATAATTTATTTATAAATCTCATCATAGGATGTTTCGGTAGCTGTGTTTCCCACGGGACAACATAGGCCACCATAGTTGATCTAAGTTGTAAACATAGAAAAAATGTGTTTCCTGGAAATGTGTATTTATCTTTCAAATCTCGGAATGTTCTCAAATGTTACTGTCCATGATATTGGTAAGGGTATGGATTCCACATTTGGACCATTGGGGGGATACAAAGGCCGCCCTCCAGATCACAAGGCATTATTGTGATATATTGGAGTATGGCCATACCATTTTGATTCCCAGTTACACTGTTTTTTAATATTGTTTAAGGGATATATCAGTGAAGACCACCTCTTCCAGGGCAATAGGAGACACCATATTTCTCTCTATACTCATCCAGAGGGCAGAAGAATCAAGACTAAAACAATTTAGGATAGGGCGAAATGCTTGTGCCTGGAAACACAATTTAAAGTTTGGTACGATTAGTCCTCCTACGTCTTTTGCTCTTTGTAAATGTGTTAATTTTATTCGGATGGTTTACCTTGCCATATACATTTTGAAACAGCACTATGAATTTGATCACAATGGCCAGAAAGGGAAGCATTGAATTACAGAAATTCAGCCGTGGCAATATATTCATTTTGACAACATTTTCACCGGTTAAAGCAACTGGGACATGATTCCATCTACTGAGGACGGATTTAATTGATTTAAGCATTCTGTTAAACTTTCTGGCAATGGTTTTATCTAAAGAAGGAAATATCTCTACTCCCAAATATTTCAAATGGGAAACGATTGGGATTCCATAAGTAGAGATGAAGTCATCCATCGGGGACTTGAGAGGCAGTAAGGCTGATTCGGTTAGATAAATTCAGCTTCATCTCAAGTTATAAAATGTATCTACAATCTTCAATGCATTTGTGTAATGTGTGCGCTGAGAGTCGGGAAGCAAGTTCAGGGAGTAAGTATCCAAGGGTTCCCTGGATAATAGGAATAGCAGAGGCGAAATTGGATCGCCTTGTCTGCGGCTTCTAGTGATTCTGAACAGAGCAGAGCAGATTTTACCTGTTATAACTATGGATGAGGGACTGGCATATAGTATTTTAATCATATTAATGAAATTGGAGCCAATTCCTATATGTTATTTCTGATGAAGCATCTAAGATAAGTAATAGTCGATGGAGGTTATCCAAGCATAAACACTTTTTAACAAACCAGCTCCGGTCTGTGTGGATCAATTTGGTTAACTTCCCTGGGCTATGTCCCTAGTCAACAGCCAGTGGAATCGCGTGGCGCGAAATCCAAATACCTCAAAAATGCTATAACTTCAATTTCTCAAACATGACTATTTTACACCATTTTAAAGACAAGACTCTCGTTAATCTAACCACATTGTCCGATTTCAAAAAGGCTTTACAGCGAAAGCAAAACATTAGATTATGTCAGGAGAGTACCCTGCTAAAAATAATCACACACCCATTTTCAAAGCAAGCATATATGTCACAAAAACCAAAACCACAGCTAAATGCAGCACTAACCTTTGATGATCTTCATCAGATGACACTCCTAGGGCATTATGTTATACAATACATGCATGTTTTTGTTCAATCAAGTTCATATTTATATCAAAAACCAGCTTTTTTCATTAGCATGTTTTGTTCAGAAATAGCATACCCACCGAAAACTTCCGGTGAATTTACTAAATTACTCACGATTAACGTTGACAAAAAACATAACAATTATTTTAAGAATTATAGATACAGAACTCCTTTATGCAATCGCGGTGTCAGATTTTAAAATAGCTTTTCGGTGAAAGCACATTTTGCAATATTCTGAGTAGATATCACGGCTAGCTAATTTGACACCCACCAAGTTTGGCCCTCACCAAACTCAGATTTACTATAAGAAAAATTGGTTTACCTTTGCTGTTCTTCATCAGAATGCACTCCCAGGACTTCTACAACAAATGTTGTTTTGGGTCGAAATAATCCATAGTTATATCCAAATAGCTCCGTTTTGTTCGTGCGTTCAAGTCACTATCCGAAGGGTGACGCGCGGGCGCATTTCGTGACAAAAAAATCAAAATATTCCATTACCGTACTTCGAAGCATGTCAAACGCTGTTTAAAATCAATTTTTATGTGATTTCTCTCGTAAAATAGCGATAATATTCCAACCGGGCGACGTTGTATTCGTTCAAAGAGAGAAAGAAAAACATGGAGTCCTCTCGTGCACGCGCGCTCCAGTGTCAGTGTTCCCTGCCTGACCACTCACAAAATCTCCTGCTTTTTTTCGCCCAGAGACTGCAGAGACGTCATTACACTTTCTGGCGCCTTCTGAGAGCCAATGGGAGCCTTAGAAAATGTCACGTTACAGCAGAGATGCTGTATTTTTGATAGAGATGCCCTAGAAGGACAACAAATTGTCAGACAGGGCACTTCCTGCATGTAATCTTCTCAGGTTTTGGCCTGCCATATGAGTTCTGTTATACTCACAGACACCATTCAAACAGTTTTAGAAACTTTAGAGTGTTTTCTATCCAAATCTACTAATTATATGCATATTCTCGTTTCTGGGTAAGAGTAGTAACGAGTTTAAATTGGGTAGTTTTTTATCCGGCCGTAAAAATACTGCCTCGTAGCCCCCCAACAGGTAAGTCACGAAGGGACGACAACATTTTGGAAAACTGTTTAATGTCTGTGTTTATCAAAGATAGGGGCCAATAGTGAGAACACTGAGTGGCATCTTTACCTTTTTTTATAAAAACAAAATTAGTGCTGTATTCACATCCTCCTACATGAACCTTTGTGAACGGATGTATTAATCATTTCGAGCAATAGTGGACTAAATTGTTTCCGAAATGTTAAATAGACCTCAGGAGGAATACCATCCCATCCAGGTGATTTGCCTATATTCATGCTATCCAATGACCTTTTGAGTTCATTGAGAGAGATTTGGGCTCCCAGCGAGGCGGCTTCCTCTGTTGAGAAAAGAGGAGTTCTTAATTATTTTAGAAAGGACTTAGACCGGCATGGTGTGGATTTACAATCAGAGGTGTACAGTTCTATATAGAAGCAGGAAAATCTTGGATTAATTTGGGTTCTGATAGTAATTCCCCTGTTTCAGATTCAACAGTTGCTATATCAGCTAATTGATCATTACTGTGTAGCTTATTGGCCTGTAAAGATTGAGACTATTACCATGGAAGTCATGCTTGAGTCTTACTCAATGGATGGCAAATTCTGCTCTCTGTCTTACAATTCATTTATGTTTTGAAATTGGAAAGAGTAATAGCAACCTGGTCTGAAAATAGTGTTTGACAGTGAGACTGAGATGCGCGTGCACAAGAATTCTCAATTTTTTTCTTTCAGCCTTTGAATGAATACAACATTGCCTGGTTGGAATATTATCGCTATTTCATGAGAAAAATAGCATAAAAATTGATTTTAAACAGAGTTTGACATGCTTCTAAGTACGATAATGGAATATTTTGGAATTTTTTGTCACGAAATGCGCTCGCGTGTCACCCTTCGGATAGTGACCTGAACGCACGAACAAAACGGAGCTATTTGAATATAACTATGGATTATTTGGAACCAAAACAACATTTGTTGTAGAAGTCCTGGGAGTGCATTCTGATGAAGAATATATGCTATATATATGCTAGCTTGAAAAATGAGTGTGTGATTATTTCTGGCTGGGTACTCTCCTGACATAATCTAATGTTTTGCTTTCGCTCTAAAGCCTTTTTGAAATCGGACAATGTGGTTAGATAAAGGAGAGTTATCTTTCAAATTGTGTAAAATAGTCATATGTTTGAGAAATTGAAATTATAGCATTTTTAAGGTTTTTCGTATTTCGCGCCAGGCGCTACCATTGGATATTGATAATAATATAAGAGGTAATAAGATATTTTGCGGTGTTATTTGTATAATGGTTTTTCAAACACTTTATTGCCTGTTGATAAATTGAGTGATGGTTTACTGAGTTAAAACTTTGTGCTTGACAGTTATATTGAAATTAGTATATGTTTCAGTGAATTACAGTGTATACTGTTGTGACTTGAATAAGCCTTGTACCCTACAAAACTGTTTCCTGTAGATCTGTTGTTCTGTAAAATGTGTTACTTTTGTAAAATGATTGCAGTAAAACTTCTCATTGAGGAAACAATACCGTATCACTCATGATTATTTCTCCCCTTTTTCAGGGGCGTAACACAGGCAGATTGGACAGGCAGGTGGGCTCAGAGACAGGAAAGGCAAGGGTCAAAACCAGGAGGGCGAGAAAAAGGAGAGACTGGGAAAAGCAGGAGCTGAGAACAAAAATGCCTGTTGACTTGACGAACTGGCAACGGACAAACAGAACACAGGTATAAACACACAGGGGATAATGGGGAAGATGGGTGACACCTGGAGGGGGGGTGGAGACAATCTCAAGGACAGGTGAAACAGATCAGGGTTTGACAACCACACTGGATTATTGACCTCTGCCTGCCCTGACCCTAAGACTGCCTGCCGTTCTATACCTTTTGGACTCTGATCTGGATTACTGACCTCTGCCTGCCCTTGACCTGTCGTTTTGCCTGCCCCCTGTTCTAGTAATAAACTTTTTTGACCAGGCCTTCGAGACTTTGCTGGAGCAATTCCGCGGATTTCCCAATGGGCAGTGGGTCACACCAGTAATCTCCCATCCTACCCCAGTGTTCTGAGATCCCCGCTTACCTCCTCCAGAGCGCTACGCGGAGATTCCGGAACCTGCCAGGCTTTTCTCTTCCAGTGCTCCCTCATTTTCGAGGTGCAGCCTTCTTCGTTCTGCTCGGACTGCTCGAGCATACAGTAGCGTACATCATAACGCTGATGTCCGGGAGGGCACTCCCCTTGGCTAATGCGGTGTGGGAGCAACAGTCCACCATCTGCCTCAGTCTGGAGGAGTTTGTGGTGGAAGTTCGGAAGTGTTTAATTTGTAAGCCGCTCCAGCTACATCAAGACGCCCGTAGTGTGACTATGCAGTGGATTTTCCCACGTTGGCGGCTGAGAGTGCCTGGAACTCGGAAGCATTGTTCGACATGTTCCTTCAAGGATTACTGGTGGTCAAAGATGAGCTTGCAGCCAGGGAAATGCCCATGGACCTTGACTCCCTCATAGCCTTGACCATCTGGATCGATGGGCAGCATCGATAACGTAGGAGGGAGAGGGAATCTGTGCCCTGGCACCCTCGTTCGCCCTCAATTCCCACCTTGCCTCAGAATCCTGGAGACCCCCGAAGTCTACATGTCAGAGTGAACCCCAAGTCACCCGAGTTCTCTCTAGAATCACAGAGGGTTTCCAACTCGCCTCCTTCGGAGTCCAGGCACCTGGGCAGGGCTAGATTGACTCCGGCTGAGTGCATATGACAACTCCACACCCAGAGCTGTCTATATTGTGGCACTACGGGACATTTCGTAGCTACCTGCCCATTAAAAACAACAGGCTCATCAAGAAAGGGTGAGTTCTCTGGTGGGCCTTATGGAGAACTTTTCCTCTCCCCTTTTCCCATCCCTTTCCATGCCATCCTGCTGTGGGGGAACCAGTCGAAATTTCTCTGGGTACTCATTGACTGAGGCCGGTGAGAGTTTTTTGGACGCTACCCTGGCGTCTGAGCTGGGCATCCCCACTCAGCCCGTCTCCATTCCCATGGATGTTAGAGTGCTGGACGGGCGCTCTATATGCCAGGTCACTCACAATACCACTCCCATCAACCTACGAGTGTCAGGGAACCACATCGAGGCAATCCAATTTATGCTATTAACCTGTTGGGGCTAGGGGGCAGTATTTTCACGGCCGGATAAAAAACGTACCCAATTTAAACTCGTTACTACTCTTACCCAGAAACGAGAATATGCATATAATTGGTAGATTTGGATAGAAAACACTCTAAAGTTTCTAAAACTGTTTGAATGGTGTCTGAGTATAACAGAACTCATATGGCAGGCCAAAACCTGAGAAGATTCCATGCAGGAAGTGCCCTGTCTGACAATTTGTTGTCCTTCTAGGGCATCTCTATCAAAAATACAGCATCTCTGCTGTAACGTGACATTTTCTAAGGCTCCCATTGGCTCTCAGAAGGCGCCAGAAAGTGTAATGACGTCTCTGCAGTCTCTGGGCGAAAAAAAGCAGGAGATTTTGTGAGTGGTCAGGCAGGGAACACTGACACTGGAGGGCGCGTGCACGAGAGGACTCCATGTTTTTCTTTCTCTCTTTGAACGAATACAACGTCGCCCGGTTGGAATATTATCGCTATTTTACGAGAGAAATCACATAAAAATTGATTTTAAACAGCGTTTGACATGCTTCGAAGTACGGTAATGGAATATTTTGAATTTTTTGTCACGAAATGTGCCCGCGCATCACCCTTCGGATACTGACCTCAACGCACAAACAAAACAGAGCTATTTCAATATAACTATGGATTATTTCGAACCAAAAAAACATTAGTTGTTGAAGTAGAAGTCCTGGGAGTACCTGTAGTATTCAAATGTTCCTGATACATTGATCTGACTGCTATATTTCATACACAACACTACCTCATTTGGCATCCTGTATTACAGTGATTTGAGAGAATTGTAACAAAATAGGTTGTACTGGTCAAAACAGCATTTATTAGAGTGACAAAATTGGTTAGGCAATGTCTGGCTGTGCTGCTGAATCATCAGAGTGTAATTACAACAGGCCCATTACATCCTCTGCCTCCTTGAATCCCATGTAAACTCCTGTCGGCTAGGGATATTTGCCGCGAATGGCACAAACAACACATGACGCAAGAGTTCTGTTCCCTCGTCCCAGTCTCTCTCCATTCAATGCCCACTTCAACACCAGTCGATATGCAATCAGCCTGAAATTGACTAAGAAGAAATAAGTTGTTATTCGTGAGTGGCTAGATACAAATAATCTAACAAGAAACAATTTGATTTGATCAAAGTGAAACAACAAAAGTTATCAATAGATTATCTTCTCTATATTTTGTTACTGTGTGCTGTGACAAGCAACAATAATGTCACTTACTCAATAGACAGCAATCCATTTGATCCAGCAGGTATGGGCTGCGTCTTCCAGTTTATTTTTGGGGCATGGAAGAATGTCTCTGTAATTCCAGAATTGATGAGCACAGAACAGTTATTGGGGTTTGTTACACAGTCTCTGGGTGTGCTGCTTCCTTTGCCATAGCTATCAAGCCCCCCAATCGATGGCAGTAACAACTCCTACTCTGCGCAGCACAAACATTGCCATGGGTTGACCTGCGTCGCAGTCCCCCTCAGATCTGGCCAGTGGTGTAAAGTACTTAAGTAAAAATACTTGAAAGTATTACTTAAGTCGTTTTTTAACGGTATCTGTACTTTACTGTTTATATTTTTGACAATTTTTACTTTTACTTCACTACATTCATAAAGAAAATTATGTACTTTTTACTCCATACATTTTCCCTGACACCTAAAAGTACTGGTTACATTTTGAATGCTTAACAGGACAAGAAAATGGTCTAATTCACACACTTATCAAGAGAACATCCCTGGTCATCCCTACTGTCTCTGATCTAGCGGACTCACTAAACACATGCTTCATTTGTAAATGATGTCTGAGTGTTGGAACATGCCCCTGGCTATCCGTAAATAAATAAAAAACAAGAAAATTATGCCGTCTGGTTTGCTTAATATAAGGAATTTGAAATTATTTATCTTTTTACTCTTGATACTTTAGTATATTTTTGCAATTACATTTACTTTTGATACTTAAGTATATTTAAAACCAAATACTTTGAAAGTTTTACTCAGGTAGTATTTTACTAGGTGACTTTCACTTTAGTTTTTTTCTATTAAGCTATCTTTACTTAAGTATGACAATTGGGTACTTTTTCCACCATTGGACCTGACTCTCACCACTGCTCCTGGTATCTCGTCTACCGGCTCCGCTGACTCAGCCTCCCTCTGTGCTTGCTCAGAATCCAACTGCACGTTCCTCCTCAGTAATTAAATCCTCAGCCTTTGAATGACGTTTTACATCGTCACATCCGAGTGCACCTTAAATGTCCCTTGCCCAAGCGAGGGAGAGTGATGTTCGGAGAGGCAATGTCCTGGGTGGAAATCTTGAAGTTGAGCTTAAAAACAACCAACCCTGCAAGTGATCAAAGTTGTTCACTCGCTCCCTCGAGCTAAATCAAGGGCCAAGGGGGCAACGTTAGTGAATTGGACCTCCACTTAAGATGGCAATCAAACTGCATCCGGTTTCGACGGGGATTCTCAGAGGGAAAGTGGATAGTGCAAGGGCTGAGGGGGTAAAAATAACATGTTTGGACTGCAGCCATAAAAATGTTATCCATAAATTTGTCTGACTCAGCAAGTAGGAAATTACCCAAAATCCCCAAATACAGAAGTATCCGTTTAATTATTGCACAGCATCTAGCCTAGCTGAATTCTTTACCACTTTCTTTCCCTCTGGCCTCCATTGATTTAGTCCCCTAATTCTGACCATCATTCAAGGCTAAAAACTCCAATATGTTTTGAACAATTTAATATGGTAACTTTCAGGAGGAATCAAACCACCATTTGTATTTATTAACTAGGCAAGTCAGTTGAGAACAAATTTTTATTTACAATGACGGCCTACCCCTGCCAAAACCTCCCCTAACCCAGACGACGCTGGGCCAATTGTGTGCCACCCTATGGTACTACTGATCACGACAGGTTGTGATACAGTCCAGGATTGAACCTGGGTCTGTAGTGACGCTGTGCCACTCGGTCCCCCCAGGTTCACCAATATATTTTCACCAATATAGATTTTTGTGTAAAGGCTCTCTAACCCTGTAGGTTAGCCTAATATGATCCACTATTGCTAGAGATTCTCAGGAACAACCACATGAATGTGACAGAGGAACGAAAGGTAAACTAATGATGTAATGGAATAATGCAAAATGTAAGGAAACTAACAGCTATAAATGTATGTGATATAACTGATGGTGCCCAGTGGGGACACCATGTGATTTCAACATGGATAATTGGGTAATATTTGGTTGAGACATTGATCAGTGAGATTAAAACCTATATTCACCAACTCAAAAAGACAGACAAAAGTTTATTGAATTTCCATTGTGTTTTCACTATGCATTCAAACATCTAAAAGCACAATCAAATTCCAATGAAAAACAATGTCTGATTTTTGATTTAGCTGTCACCTGAATGTCTATCATTGTGCTTTCAACCATTTAAAACCACAGCATAGTTCAAATGGCAATACAATGTCAGATATTGTGTTCATTTATACAACAGATTGTGTTATCAATGTGCCTTATCTGATAGCAGAACCAAATGACCTGGATTGCAGTTGAGATTACGCTAAAAGTACATGGTGCAAGTGATCAATGCCGTTCGAGATTCTGCAGCAATTGTGTAGATCTCCACATACCTGTGGCAACCTATGCATGCTATCTTAAACATGCATGCATTATATGTTTACATAAGAAGAAATGTATAGTAACAGTAATCTCAGTGTGGCCATGGATGTGTTACTCATTTAAACATTAAATGTTACATTAGTTTGTAAGAGAGCCTTAACTTTTGGCTATTTACTGTATTACAAAAGTAATATTGAGTTGTGTTTGGTTGTCAACGCAACCAAAAATCAACATTTGAAGATTTTTGTTCTTATTGGATAGTTCCATCTGTGCCACTAGCTAGTTTTCTATCCAATTGGCGACTGATTTTCATGTGTATATTCTGAAATCCACATACAAACAATATGTGTTTCCAACAAATGGACTTATTGCAGATAAAAAGCTGGGCATGATGACGAAGTGCACATAAAAATAATACTTTTTGCGGTTCAATTCCCATGTACCGAATAAAAAATACAAGTTAAATGGGTTTCCATCGCATTTTCAACTCTACTGATGGTTTTCTCACAAATATATACTGCTCAAAAAATAAAGGGAACACTTAAACAACACATCCTAGATCTGAATGAAAGAAATAATCTTATTAAATACTTTTGTCTTTACATAGTTGAATGTGCTGACAACAAAATCACACAGAAATAATCAATGGAAATCCAATTTATCAACCCATGGAGGTCTGGATTTGGAGTCACACTCAAAATTAAAGTGGAAAACCACACTACAGGCTGATCCAACTTTGATGTAATGTCCTTAAAACAAGTCAAAATGAGGCTCAGTAGTGTGTGTGGCCTCCACGTGCCTGTATGACCTCCCTACAACGCCTGGGCATGCTCCTGATGAGGTGGGGGATGGTCTCCTGACGGATCTCCTCCCAGACCTGGACTAAAGCATCCGCCAACTCCTGGACAGTCTGTGGTGCAACGTGGCGTTGGTGGATGGAGCGAGACATGATGTCCCAGATGTGCTCAATTGGATTCAGGTCTGGGGAACAGGCGGGCCAGTCCATAGCATCAATGCCTTCCTCTTGCAGGAACTGCTGACACACTCCAGCCACATGAGGTCTAGCATTGTCTTGCATTAGGAGGAACCCAGGGCCAACCGCACCAGCATATGGTCTCACAAGGGGTCTGAAGATCTCATCTCGGTACCTAATGGCAGTCAGGCTACCTCTGGCGAGCACATGGAGGGCTGTGCGGCCCCCCAAAGAAATGCCACCCCACACCATGACTGACCCACCGCCAAACCGGTCATGCTGGAGGATGTTGCAGGCAGCAGAACGTTCTCCACGGCGTCTCCAGACTCTGTCACGTCTGTCACATGTCCTCAGTGTGAACCTGCTTCATCTGTGAAGCGCACAGGGCGCCAGTGGCGAATTTGCCAATCTTGGTGTTCTCTGGCAAATGCCAAACGTCCTGCACGGTGTTGGGCTGTAAGCACAAACCCCACCTGTGGACGTCGGGCCCTCATACCACCCTCATGGAGTCTGTTTCTGACCGTTTGAGCAGACACATGCACATTTGTGGCCTGCTGGAGGTCATTTTGCAGGGCTCTGGCAGTGCTTCTCCTGCTCCTCCTTGCACAAAGGCGGAGGTAGCTGTCCTGCTGCTGGGTTGTTGCCCTCCTACGGCCTCCTCCACGTCTCCTGATGTACTGGCCTGTCTCCTGGTAGCGCCTCCATGCTCTGGACACTACGCTGACAGACACAGCAAACCGTTTTTGCCACAGCTCGCGTTGATGTGCCATCCTGGATGAGCTGCACTACCTGAGCCACTTGTGTGGGTTGTAGACTCCGTCTCATGCTACCACTAGGGTGAAAGCACCGCCAGCATTCAAAAGTGACCAAAACATCAGCCAGGAAGCATAGGAACTGAGAAGTTGTCTGTTGTCCCCACGTGCAGAACCACTCCTTTATTGGGGGTGTCTTGCTAATTGCCTATAATTTCCACCTGTTGTCTATTCCATTTGCACAACAGCATGTGAAATTTATTGTCAATCAGTGTTGCTTCCTAAGTGGACAGTTTGATTTCACAGAAGTGTGATTGACTTGGAGTTACTTTGTGTTGTTTAAGTGTTCCCTTTATTTTTTTGAGCAGTGTATATATTTTTTAATATAGCGAGTATGCCCACTCTGATACTGACACGTGCGTACTCTAGCAAACAGCTCGCAGATAGAGTGCAGGTAGGCTACCTACATTATGAGATTATTATGGACAAAAAACAAGATTATTTTTATTTGTCAAATGGCAAGCATCATTGATCATGTCACCAGAATAAGACCCTCAATATTTATTGGAAAGGAGCATCAATTGAGCTCAACACCTTGCACTTTCACCATCCTGTGAAGTTCATCATCATTTATTTCATCTGTAGCCTAATAAACTGCATGCTTTTCCAACTAGTCGGGAAGGACCACACATGTTATCGCGTGACTCCAAGTTTACTTCGATATCATGTTTATTATTTCAATATTTGAGCATAAGAGTTTCCAGCGACATTTCTCGCATAATTCATTGTACAGACACAAATGATCCCACCTTGTCTAGCATCTCTTGACTTGTCGACATTTGGAGCTTTTACCGTTTGTTTTTCCATCAGGTCTGTCATGACATTTTTTTATCTGTACTTTATTGCATAAAAAGGTTGGATGGAAACCTGGATATTGACTGGCTTTAATGCCAGTTTGTCTAGAAATTAATCATTTATATGGACTCACGTCTCCAACTCAACCAAAACTAAAAGTTAAAGAATAGGACTAAATCAAATCAAACTTTAAATACAGTTTGATTTTATTTAGTTTTACTCAAATTTATTTTTTATTTTCATGTTGAGATGGAGACATGAATCCAACATATCATTTATTAAAATCCTTACATTTGAAATCAACTGGAGCTTGAAAACCTATTGCATTGTCGATTTTTAGTTGAATTGAAACAATAGCCATTGATGACTTTACAAATGCTATATAGGCCTAAATAGCATCATGATGATGAGCGACAAAGTGTGGTCACATTTAATTTGGTCTGTTAAACCTACCCTTTGGAATGACTTCTATAGCAACAGTGAATCTATTTAGTTTAAGTGGAGATCTCTCAATCCTTCTGACCATAGCACATTGGTAATAGTCAGTGACAAATATGATAGCTAAACTGGGCTTGGTTAAAACCCTGTATGGGAGACCAAAGGGGAGCTTATCCAGTTTATCCAGCTTATTGTTTTTTTCTGATAGTGGATATAATGTTGAGGAGCTGCTGTTGTTTTAAATATACAAAGTCAACATATTTTATACAAGGTTTGTCTGTTGAAATTTGGTTAACATGGTGACATCCTGTGGTTGAAATTTCACCCTCAAAACAATAGTTAGACTTTTTTCAAATCCAATGTATTTTCCATGTCACAATACGTTAAAACATTTTTTTTTGTCATTTTTTAGCAGACGCTCTTATCCAGAGCGACTTACAGTAGTGAATGCATACATTTCATAAATTTTTTCTCCGTACTGGTCCCCCGAGGGAATCGAACCCACAACCCTGGCGTTGCAAACACCATGCTCTACCAACTGAGTCACACGGGACCTGATGATGTTGATTCAACCAGTTTGTGTCCAGTGGGTTGCTACCGATAGTGGCTAATATTTAACATGATACAAATTGTTTTAAAAATGCTGTGAAAAGTCTGGGCATATAATTCAAACATTCTAGAAAGCATAAATCAACTCTAGGTTCTGTGCAACTGTCAGTGCGCACAGGTTTTCATAGGCTACAGCTTTGGCTTGTATAAGGGCGAGACCCAGATGCAGACACGGGAGGCAGATGGTTCGAGTCTCTGATATTTATTATAATACAAGGGGAAGGCAAGAGAATGGTCGTGGACAGGCAAAAGATCATAAACAAGGTCAGAGTCCAGGAGGTACAGAGTGGCAGGCAGGCTTGAGGTCAGGGCAGGCAGTATGGTCAGGGCAGGCGGGTTCAGAGTCAAGGCAGGCAAGGGTCAAAACTAGGAGGACTAGCAAAAGGGAGATGAGGCAAAAGCAGGAGCACGGAAAAACACGCTGGTTGACAAGACGAATTGGCAACAGACAAACAGGGAACACCGGAATTAAATATCCAGGGACTAATGGGGAAAACGGGTGACACCTGGAGGTGGATGGAGACAATCACAAAGACAGGTGAAACAGATCAGGGCGTAACAGCATGGTTCTCAAAATTTCATCCCCACAAATTATGAAGCCATTGGCCTACAATTACAATTCTGAATACTTCAATGTGGAAAAGAGACCGAAATACCTGTCATGTTGATATGCTTTTCAGTTTGGGGAAATATTACTGGTTTCACATTTGTCTACAGCGATCACAAGGTAAAATAAAAAAGTCTGTCTTTCAAAGATAACTCGTAAAAATCCAAATAACTTCACAGATCTTCATTGTGAAGGGTTTAAACACTGTTTCCCATGCTTGTTCAATGAACCATAAACAATTAAAGAACATGCACCTGTGGAACGGTTGTTCAGACGGTAGGCAATTAAGGTCACAATTATGAAAACTTAGGACACTAAAGAGGCCTTTCTACTGACTCTGAAAACACCAAAAGACAGATGCCCAGGGCCCTGCTCATCTGCGTGAACATGCCTTAGGCACATCTTCAAGGAGGCATGACGACTGCAGATGTGGCCAGGGCAATACATTTCAATGTCCGTACTGTGAGAGGCCTAAAACAGCGCTACAGGGAGACACTTGCTATATTGTATTTACTTTGCCACCATGGCCTTTTTTGCCTTTACCTCCCTTATCTCACCTCATTTGCTCACATTGTATATAGACTTATTTTTCTACTGTATTATTGACTGTATGTTTGTTTTACTCCATGTGTAACTCTGTGTTGTTGTATGTGTTGAACTGCTTTGCTTTATCTTGGCCAGGTCGCAATTGTAAATGAGAACTTGTTCTCAACTTGCCTACCTGGTTAAATAAAGTTGAAATAAAAATAAATAAAAAAAGGACGGACACCTGATCATCCTCGCAGTGGCAGACCACGTGTAACAACCCCTGCACAGGATCGGTACATCCAAACATCACACCTGCGGGACAGGTACAGGATGGCAACAACAACTGCCCGAGTTACACCAGGAATGCACAATCCCTCCATCAGTGCTCAGATTGTCCGCAATAGGCTGATAGAGGCTGGACTGGGGGGCTTGTAGGCCTGTTGTAAGGCAGGTCCTCACCAGACATCACCGGCAACAGCGTCGCCTATGGGCACAAACCCACCGTCGCTGGACCAGACAGGACTGGCAAAAAGTGCTCTTCACTAACGAGTCGTGGTTTTGTCTCACCAGGGGTGATGGTCAGATTCACGTTTATCGTCGAAGGAATGAGCTTTACACTGAGGCCTGTACTCTGGAGCGGGATCGATTTGGAGGTGGAGAGTCCGTCATGGTCTGGGGCAGTGCGTCACAGCATCATCGGACTGAGCTTGTTGTCATTGCAGGCAATCTCAGCACTGTGCGTTACAGGGAAGACATCCTCCTGCCTCATGTGGAACCCTTCCTGCAGGCTCATTCTGACATAACCCTTCAGTATGCCAATGCCACCAGCCATACTGCTCATTCTGTGTGTGATTTCCTGCAAGACAGGAATGTCAGTGTTCTGCCATGGCCAGTGAAGAGCCCGGATCTCAATCCCATTGAGCACATCTGGGACCTGTTGGATTGGAGGGTGAGGGCTAGGGCCATTACCCCCAGAAATGTCCGGGAACTTACAGGTGCCTTGGTGGAAGAGTGGGGTAACATCTGACAGCAAGAACTGGCAAATCTGGTGCAGTCTTAGAGGAGGAGATGCACTGCAGTACTTAATGCAGCTGGTGGCCACACCAGATACTGACTGTTACTTTTGATTTTGACCGCCCCTTTGTTCAGGGACCCATTATTCCATTTCTGTTAGTCACATGACTGTGGAACTTGTTCAGTTTATGTCTCAGTTGTTGAATCTTGTTATGTTCGTACAAATATTTACATGTGTTAAGTTTGCTGAAAATAAACGCAGTTGACAGTGAGAAGATGTTTCTTCTTTTGCTGAGTTTAGATCTAAAATAATAGTCATTTATATTTACGATTCCCTTATCAACTGGATTACCCATTTACCTAGCTCTTATCAATAGCTCTTATGAATTTATAAATTACAGTGCATGGAGAATGGTGTTATTTATATCGGAAAAAAATTAGGTAGATGCTTTTTCCACTTGGAACAGACAGATTCGCTAGACCTTATTCATGGTTTCCTCAAGTGTAAAGATGGTGGCATTATGAGGGAATTATGTCAAGGTCAGAATACATGGTATCTGTAGACACCTCCGCCACACCTTCATTTCTTTGACCTCCACTCCAAACAAATAACGGGTGAATAGCATGTTATTCTCATGCTTAAGTTCAAGGTGCGAATACGTGTAGAGAGAAAAGTGCATAAAAAGGGAATTACATTCCATACAGCCTTACCTATACCTCTTACCACCTCTGCATTGCTATTTCCTTCTGAGTGGAGATTTCACCCTGTGAATTGCGATGAAAGGATTCCTGGAATTCATACATACAGCACAACATAAATTACGTTAAATGAGCTGAACCTCACTAACAATGTGATGATCAAGACCAGCTCCTTGGATTGATAAGAGAGGTCATTGCTTTTCAAAGGAACATCCTGTCTCTTTCACATCTCTCTCAAATCTCACAAACGGAAGGCCATGTACAGGGCAGAAGAGAAACGATGAAGGAAATCGGAACAGAGCATCCAAAAGATCCTGAGGTCACCCCACAAGCACTTGCTGACTCAGACTTGAAACGTAAACAACAAATGCACTGCTGAAGAAATACCATGAATAGAAATTCACACACATTCTGTACACAGGTCACTTCTTCAACAACACAGTGTATATCAATTCAATAATGTAACAGAGTCGCAGGCATAACCTGTGTAACCATTCAAGTTCGTCCAGAGGTCAACAGGGATGAAGCATACAGTTTAGGTACTTGATGAAAATTCAACTGTACGTTAGTAGGAACCATCAAATAAGAAAATTGCAATAGTTCCTTTGTTGGTGATTATATGGATGAATGCCGTTCTGTTATGCAATTGCTAGCTAATCCATTCTGCAGAACCACTTTTTATAAAAGTGTTTTCCGCAATGTTACTAAAAGTGCAGTTTTGTAGCAAATAACTCTGAAGTACAGGACAACATGACTCACATTCATTCTCACAACGGAAAATAACATGGGAATGGAACTACGTACAGGTCGAACTTATCTCCCACAGTAGCCACAGGGATAGGGCAGCACACAATAACATATGGACGCCAGTACACACAGAAAGCCTTATACTCCATTTGTGACCAATAGTCAACAAAACAGCACTCCACGATCCTGAATGCTTGAATGAATATGAGGAATATTTGATGACAATAGTGGTTAGGGCCCTCAAAGCAAACATGTTTTCTGGTTTCATGTTTAATGGATTTCACTCATGGGAAGGACAGGGCAGACTTCAAAAACAGCAGGACGGAAGGTCAAGCTTTGGTAAAATGTTTTCGGTGTTAAAAATGTATCAATGCAGGTTCGTGTTCTACATTTTAGATGCATGCAATTATCAATGCGGCCCTATCTTTCTATTATCATGTTGTAATTATTGACGACATTGCAGGCTTGTTTTGTGAAGCATTAATGAGAAAGTCAGGCTGAAATTCCTCTCTATCATTCACAGATAAATTGTTTAGTTATTATGCTATTAATAAGCACTTTATATAAACCTCTTTGAGTAAATTGAAATGATCAGCTCGAAATGTCCAACATCTGTTATGATGAACCAAGACTAATGTATTGGTAGAATGGAGAGTACAGAAGATAACTGATAACAATTACCTGGGTTTGACAACACTTGAGTTCATTTTTAATGGGGAGGGGGGCCGTTCAATTGGAACCCTGAATGAATGCCTGTTATCCAGCATTTGCTTTGAAAGTGCACTGTTGAGCCATGGTTGGTGGAAAATGTTATAAAGCCTGAGGCTCTGAGACAGTAAGTTGTGACTGCAGCATCAGGAGTGTGTTTCAATCGAGACACTGCTGCAGCTCTGAGACTCACCTTAAACCCCCTAGAGTCTAAGCCTGGGTGGGGATTGGGGAGTTCTACTAAGCTAACATATGGCATTGTTTTAAAATGGTCATACCAAGGACCAACGTTATATGATTTTGAATTTTAGGACCCCTTTAGGTATAAAAATGAATATATATTAAAATAAAAATGATTTGATGAAACATTGAATTTGTCCTTACTGCTATTAGCCCATAGAAACGTGATTGAAAAAACAGTAAAAATGGTTTCCTCAATTATCAAAAGGAAGTTTGTGTTTATTACCCATATTTAAAACCCTTTTTTTAGGCACTAAAATACTTCCATATATACTTCCATTCATTTTTTTTACCGGGCTACCTTCATACGAGTCTTGTGAGGCTTGTGGGGGTCCTAGAGCAAAACATGTATGACATGTACAGTACGTGTTCGTGAGAGTCTCACCTTTCCATAGAGGTGTCAAGTGTGTAGCCCATACTGTTCAGATGCTACACACAGAAGTTGACAGATTGGCGCTACCGACTTCAGACGAGTGACGCTTGTGGGGGTCGTAGAGCAAAACGGAGAACAACGTTGTGTTCATTCAAACAATACTGACATTTTCTGGATGTCTCCTGGTCTGACAAACACCACTGTAGCTCTGCCACCTTCCACTGCAGATGAGGAAGGCCGACATCGGCGGATGCATGGATTGAGTCCCAGCCCATGCAAAAAACAGATATCTCTAGCTTAAACAGATGGATTTTTATGGGGATTTGTGTATTAGGCTAATTCGATTTTCTACTCTAGGGGGTTTAAATTAAACAGCTCCAGGAGATATATTATTAATCACCGCCACATTGAAATAAAATATACATTAGCAATAGTATAGGTTGGATTGATAGTCCAACCACTGTGACGATTCCCCCTACCCTTCTTTAATGAAAATATATTTTGGGAAAAGTCTGTGTGTCATTTCTCTTGGTGTTCTGGGACTGCATGGTAAATGGATATTGGGTATTTGCCTAGCACTACAGGCTTATCTCTAGCTGTATGTGGCCCCTAAAGGCTTGACGTTCCCTTACCAGAGGTCCCTCTATCTCTTTTTGGAGCCCATCAGCATGTGAACTTAAGGTATCCATGTTTAAATGTTTTCTTCTCTGAGAAGCAGTGAATGATGTGGAGTTATGGTGATTTAACCATACTCAAGGGATGTTCGTGTCAAATAACAATGTCTTACTTTCTGCTATCAATGAGCTACTCATACTGAAGACAGTGTGACATGGCGGAATGTCTGTGTCTGTGATACCAGAGAGACACGGTCACCCAATTGAAGGCTGAATGACAGCTATTTCATGGGCTCTAATGATAGAAAATATAGGAGGAAACCATGCCTATTGAACCCCTTTTCAGAGATCTGTCAAAAGCTGTATTTTGAGCTGGTATAGTCATTTAGTAGTGCATTACCCCGTGAAAAAGCCTGCCTGGCCAATAAATTGTCACCTCCGATGGTGCTTTGGGCTTGCATTTCCTTTCCTGTCTGATTGAGCTTAGTTTGGATTGCTTTCCTACCCTTGATACCTCTAACAAGAAACTATTTCAGTGGAGTGCCATTGAAAATCTCTTAAGCCTTGGAGGTATTACTTTTTACATACAATTGTTTGAACTTCTATTCCCATACTAGGGAATACAATAAATATATTAAAAAAAAAATCACCTTTATTTAACCAGGTAGGCAAGTTGGGAACAAGTTCTCATTTACAATTGCGACCTGGCCAAGATAAAACAAGCAGTTGAACCGTCCAGAGTAGTGATGCTGGACGGGCGGGCAGGTGCAGGCAGCGATCGGTTGAAGAGCATGCATTTAGTTTTACTTGTATTTAAGAGCAGTTGGAGGCCACGGAAGGAGAGTTGTATGGCATTGAAGCTCGTCTGGAGGGTAGTTAACAGTGTCCAAAGAAGGGCCAGAAGTACACAGAATGGTGTCGTCTGCGTAGAGGTGGATCAGAGACTCACCAGCAGCAAGAGCGACATCATTGATGTATACAGAGAAAAGAGTCGGCCTAAGAATTGAACCCTGTGGCACCCCCATAGAGACTGCCAGAGGCCCGGACAACAGGCCCTCCGATTTGACACACTAATCATTTGAGAAACAAAGGCTCTTGAGTCTGCCGATGAGGATGTGGTGATTGACAGAGTCGAAAGCCTTGGCCAGGTCAATGAATACGGCTGCACAGTATTGTTTCTTATCGATGGCGGTTAAGATAACGTTTAGGACCTTGAGCGTGGCTGAGGTGCACCCATGACCAGCTCTGAAACCAGATTGCATAGTGGAGAAGGTGCGGTGGGATTCGAAATGGTCGGTAATCTGTTTGTTGACTTGGCTTTCGGAGACTTTAGAGAGGCAGGGTAGGATAGATATAGGTCTGTAGCAGTTTGGGTCAAGAGTGTCCCCCCCTTTGAAGAGGGGGATGACCGCAGCTGCTTTCCAATCTTTGGGAATCTCAGACGACACGAAAGAGAGGTTGAACAGGCTAGTAATAGGGGTTGCAACAATTTCGGCAGATAATTTTAGAAAGAAAGGGTCCAGATTGTCTAGCCCGGCTGATTTGTAGGGGTCCAGATTTTGCAGCACTTTCAGAACATCAGCTGACTGGATTTGGGAGAAGGAGAAATGGGGAAGGCTTGGGCGAGTTGCTGTGGGGGGTGCAGTGCTGTTGACCGGGGTAGGGGTAGCCAGGTGGAAAGCACGGCCAGCCGTAGAAAAATGCTTATTGAAATTCTCAATTATAGTGGATTTATCGGTGGTGACAGAGTTTCCTATCTTCAGTGCAGTGGGCAGCTGGGCGGAGGTGCTCTTATTCTCCAAGGACTTTACAGTGTCCCAGAGCTTTTTTGAGTTTGTGTTGCAGGAAGCAAATTTCTGCTTTAAAAAGCTAGCACTGGCTTTTCTAACTGCCTGTGTATATTGGTTTCTAACTTCCCTGAAAAGTTGCATATCACGGGGGCTGTTCGATGCTAATGCAGAACGCCACAGGATGTTTTTGTGTTGGTTAAGGGCAGTCAGGTCTGGAGAGAACCAAGGGCTATATCTGTTCCTGGTTCCTATATTTCTTGAATGGGGCATGCTTATTTAAGATGGTGAGGAAGGCATTTTTTTTAACCTGCCTGGGCAAGGCGGGACGCTTGCGTCCCACCCAGTCAACAGCCAGTGGAATCAGGTGGCGCGAAATACAAATACCTCAAATGCTATAACTTCAATTTCTCAAACATATGACTATTTTACACCATTTTAAAGACAAGACTCTCGTTAATCTAACCACATTGTCCGATTTCAAAAAGGCTTTACAGCGAAAGCAAAACATTAGATTATGTTAGGAGAGTGCCCTGCCAAAAATAATCACACAGCCATTTTCAAAGCAAGCATATATGTCACAAAAACCAAAACCACAGCTAAATGCAGCACTAACCTTTGATGATCTTCATCAGATGACACTCCTAGGACATTATGTTATACAATACATGCATGTTTTGTTCAATCAAGTTCATATTTATATCAAAAACCAGCTTTTTACATTAGCATGTGATGTTCAGAACTAGCATACCCACCGAAAACTTCCGGTGAATTTATTAAATTACTCACGATTAACGTTGACAAAATACATAACAATTATTTTAAGAATTATAGATACAGAACTCCTTTATGCAATTGCAGTGTCAGATTTTAAAATAGCTTTTCGGCAAAGGACATTTTGCAATATTCTGAGTAGATAGCCCGACCATCACGGCTAGCTAATTTGACACCCACCAAGTTTGGCCCTCACCAAACTCAGATTTACTATAAGAAAAATTGGATTACCTTTGCTGTTCTTCGTCAGAATGCACTCCCAGGACTTCTACTTCAACAACAAATGTTGTTTTGGTTCCAAATAATCCATAGTTATATTGAAATAGCTCCGTTTTGTTCATGCATTCAGGTCACAATCCGAAGGGTGATGCGTGAGCGCATTTCGTGACAAAAAAAACAAAATATTCCATTACCGTACTTCGAAGCATGTCAAACGCTGTTTAAAATCAATTTTTATGCTATTTGTCTTGTAAAATAGCGATAATATTCCAACCGGGCGACGTTGTATTCATTCAAAGACTGAAATGGAGTTGTCTCGTGGACGCACATCTCCAGTGTCATTGTTCCCTGCCTGACCACTCACAAAAACTCCTGCTGTTTTTCGTCCAGAGACTGCAGAGACGTCATTCCACTTTCTGGCGCCTTCTGAGAGCCAATGGAAGCCTTATAAAATGTCACATTACAGCAGAGATGTTGTATTTTTGATAGAGTTGCAACAGAAGGAGAACAAATTTTCAGACAGGGCACTTCCTGTATGGAATCTTCTCAGGTTTTGGTCTGCCATATGAGTTCTGTTATACTCACAGACACCATTCAAACAGTTTTAGAAACTTTAGTGTTTTCTATCCAAATCTACTAATTATATGCATACTCTCGTTTCTGGGCAAGAGTAGTAACCAGTTTATATCGGGTACGTTTTTTTATCCGGCCGTGCAAATACTGCCCCCTAGCCCAGACAGGTTAAATAACCAGGCATCCACTACTGAAGGGATGAGGTCAATATCCTTCCAGGATACCCGGGCCAGGTCGATTAGAAAGGCCTGATCACTGAAGTGTTTCAGGGAGCGTTTGACAGTGATGAGTGGAGGTCGTTTGACCGCTGACCCATTACGGATGCAGGCAATGAGGCAGTGATCGCTGAGATCTTGGTTGAAAACAGCAGAGGTGTATTTAGAGGGCAAGTTGGTTAGGATGATATCTATGAGGGCGCCCGTGTTTACGGCTTTGGGGTGGTACCTGGTAGGTTCATTGATAATTTGTGTGAGATTGAGGGCATCTGTAACGGCCGTCGTAGTGGATGGACCAAGGCGCAGCGGGTTGAGTGCTCATTTTTTACTTTTATTGAACACTTAAAAAAAACAAGAAAACGAACGACAGCTAGACAGTTTTGCAGGCTAACACACAGCAATGCAAAATCAACTTCCAACAAAAGACAGGTGGAAAAAGGGCTACCTAAGTATGGCTCCCAATAAAGCGACAACAATGTACAGCTGTCCCTGATTGAGAGCCATACAAGGTCAAAACAAAGAAATACAACACATAGAAATAGAAAATATAGAACATACATCAAAACCCCGAAACACACAAAACAAACACCCCCTGCCACGCCCTGACCATACTACAATAACAAATAACCCCTTTTACTGGTCAGGACGTGACAGCATCAAGCTTAGATTGTAGGATGGCTGGGGTGTTAAGCATGTCCCAATTTAGGTCACCTAGCAGCACGAGCTCTGAAGATAGATGGGGGGGGGCAATCAGTTCACATATGGTGTCCAGAGCACAGCTGGGGGCAGAGGGTGGTCTATAGCAGGCGGCAACAGTGAGAGACTGGTTTAGAGAGGTGGATTTTAAAAGAAGAAGTTCAAATTGTTTGGGTACAGACCTGGATAGTAGGACAGAACTCTGCAGGCTATCTCTGCAGTAGATTGCAACACCGCCCCCTTTGGCCATTCTATCTTGTCTGAAAATGTTGTAGTTAGGGATGGAGATTTCAGAGTTTTTGGTGGTCTTCCTAAGCCAGGATTCAGACACGGCTAGGACATACGGGTTGGCAGAGTGTGCTAAAGCAGTGAATAAAACAAACTTAGGGAGGAGGTTTCTAATGTTAACCTCTATGGGCTAGGTGGGACGTTAGCGTCCCACTCTATTCAACAGCCAGTGGAATTACGTGGCGCGAAATACAAATACCTCAAAAATGCAATAATTTCAATATTTCAAATATACGACTATTTTACACCATTTGAAAGATGAGACTCTCGTTAATCTAACCACATTGTCTGATTTCAAAAAGGCTTTACAGCGAAAGCAAAATATTAGATTATGTTAGGAGAGTACATAGCCAAAAATAATCACACAGCCATTTTTCAAGCAAGCATATATGTCACAAAAAACAAAAACACAGCTAAATGCAGCACTAACCTTTGATCTTCATCAGATGACACTCCTAGGACATTATGTTATACAATACATGCATGTTTTGTTCAATCAAGTTCATATTTATATCAAAAACTTTTTACATTAGCATGTGATGTTCAGAACTAGCATTCCCACCCAAAACTTCCTGTGAATTTACTAAATTACTCATGATAAACGTTGACAAAATACATAACAATTATTTTAAGAATTATAGATACAGAACTCCTTTATGCAATCGCTATGTCAGATTATAAAATAGCTTTTCCGCGAAAGCACATTTTGCAATATTCTGAGTACATAGCTCAGCCATCACGGCTAGCTAATTTGACACCCACCAAGTTCGAGGCAACCTAAACTCAGAATTACTATTAGAAAAATTGGATTACCTTTGCTGTTCTTCGTCAGAATGCACTCCCAGGACTGTTACTTCCACAACAAATGTTGTTTTTGTTCCAAATAATCCATAGTTATGTGCAAATACCCCCGTTTTGTTTGTGCGTTTAGGTCACTATCAAAAGGGTAAAGCGCGAGCGCATTTACAGACAAAAACTTTCAAAATGTTCCATTACCGTACTTAGAAGCATGTCAAACACTGTTTAAAATCAATTTTAATGGTATTTTTCTCATAAAATAGCGATAATATACCAAACGGACAATACTGTATTCATTCAAAGAGGAAAAGAAAAAATGGCGAGGTCTCGTGAAAGCGCATTTCCATTCTCTTTGTCCTCAGGCAGACCACTGACAAACTGAGTTACTATACTTTGCCCAGAGACAGGAGACGCCCCAATCCACTTTCTGGCGGCTTTAGAGAGCCAATGGAAGCCTTAGAAAGTGCAACATAACCCCACGGATACTGTAGTTTCGATAGACAAGCAAAAGGAGAACTACAAAATCGCAGACAGGCCACTTCCTACTTGGAATCTTCTCAGGTTTTTGCCTGCCATATTAGTTCTGTTAGGGATGGATTCACCTCTACATCGCCAGAGGAGGAGTAGGATAAGGCTATGGGAACAGAGGAGGAGTAGGATAAGGCTATGGGAAAAAGCTATGAGAATTGGTTGTTTAGGACGTCCATAACAGAGAGTAAAAGGAGCAGGTTTCTGGGGGCGACAAAATAGCTTCAAGGTATAATATACAGACAAAGGTATGGTAGGATGTGAATACAGTGGAGGTAAACCTAGGCATTGAGTGATGATGAGAGAGATATTGTCTCTAGAAACATCATGTGGGTGGTGGAACTGAGAGGTTGGATAAGGTATAATGAGCAGGGCTAGAGGCTCTATAGTGAAATAAGCCAATAAACACTAACCAAAACAGCAATGGACAAGGCATATTGACATTAAGGAGAGGCATGCTTAGCCAAGTGATCAAAAGGGTCCAGTGAGTAGTGAGGTCGGTTGCGGTCACGGCGATTCAGACAGCTAGCCGGGCCATGGATAGCAAGTTGGCAGAAGATGGTCTGTTATTAGCCACCTCGTGCGTTTCCGTCGGTATATTAGTGGGGTTCCGTGTGGTAGAGGGGACCAATCCAATTGGCAAAATAGTTATAGTGGCCCAAGAAAATTGGCCGATAGACCTATTCAGATAGCAGCCGATAAGACAGCTAACGATTAGCTGGCCGCAGATGGGCATTCAGGTTACGTCGCGACGGAGGGGCCAGTTGGATAACTCCCTCGGGCAGATAACGTTGGTACTTCAGTCATGAAGGCCCGATGGGGCTCCGCATTGGCAGTAAAACGGGTCCGGATAGGTGATTGTAGCCCAGGAGTGGCTGATGGAACTCTTCAGCTGGCTAGCTCCGGAATAATTGATGTTAGCTCCGGGACCGACATTAGCCAATAGTCACTCGGATAGCAGCTAGCTAGCTGCAAGATCCAGGTGTAAATGTCCAGAGCTTGCGGTAGAAATCTGGGGATATGGAGAGAAAATAGGTCCGGTATGCTCTGGTCTGAGTCGCGTTGTACAAAACTGGCGATAGCTTTTCGAGCTAAGGGATAGCTGATGACCGCCAACCGTGGTTAGCTGAATTCTAACAATAGCTAGTAAACTGACTAACTTCTGGCTAGCTTCTGTTGTAGATTTCAGATTTGAGGTAAATAATACTTTAAAAAAAATTGAATAACAGCAAGCACTTTCAATACATTAATACTGCGCAGTTTTGGACTTTGACAAAGGTGGAATATCTTTCCACAAATGAAATAAAACAATTTGAAGCAAAAATCCCTGAATGGTCAAAGCCCATGCTAACACAGTGGTCAAAAAAGAAATGGGTATTGTCACGACTTCTGCCGAAGTCGATGCCCCTCCTTGCTCGGCGGTCGACGTCACCGGTCTTCTAGCCATCATCGATCAGTTTTTCATTTTCCATTGGTTTTGTCTTGTCTCCCTACATACCTGTTTCCAATCCAATGAATCATGTTGTGTATTTAACCCTCTGTTTCCCCTCATGTCCTTGTCGGTGATTGTTTGTGATGTTATGTTTCATGGGTTTGTGTATCGGTGTGCGACGGGTATACTTAACCCATTTATTTTCTACATTGGTTTTGGAGTTGTTTTTTTATTAAATACTCCATATTAACCAACTTGGTTTCTCCTGCGCCTGACTTCCCTGCCACCTACATACACGAACATGACAGGTATACATGGTTCTCATTATACAAGTGTCCAAACTCTACAGTTCAATCTTGACTCACCTCTGTAACTTCCGCGAACTTCTGCACAGTTTCTGAAAAACGTTCCATCATTTCAACTTTAATTAAAGCCTGGAGGTAGATGCGATTGGTGCTGACATATACAGAAAATGAACAGGAGGGTTGACACTACGACGTTTTCTCCTGAGGTCTTGTTTTTCCCCTGTGTCAGATTATGTAGCTGGAATACAATTTGAAACATCATTTACATAGTTAAACTAGGGCTAATATTAACTGATGTCTCCTTGGGATAAATTGCAACTCATACATTCCCATGCATGTTATCTCATAACCACAGACATCGGTTTAAAGCTAAATTAAGCAAAACATTTTAATGAGGAAATTGAGCTAGTAAGTGAATAATACCCTGGCAGAATTGCCAATCAAATTTATATTGAAAATAACTACAGAAAGATGCTATTACGTAAGTAAGTATCTGGCGTCATTAATATGAATGAACGTCTCTCAAAGAGATTAATTTCTACATATGGGTCTGTATTGAGTTAATTTACTTCATCTACATTTTGATTTATGAGTCCCTATGAGCTAGTCTTGATTACAACTCTATTATAGATCAGGTTGAAATGGTGGAGAGGGTGGAAACGAAATGAATGTACCTGTCAAGGCTATGCAGGTGAGGAAAGTAAATTAAAGCCTTTGAATAATATCTCTAAATAAATAAACAGAGCAGAAAGCTAAACTGAAGTAGCACTTAAAAAAATACCGAAGAAGGTAACTTAGCTAGAAAGGTCAAATGAAGAGATTTTGTACAATAAGAAACAAATATGACGTTGAACAGCTGCCTTATCACAAGAAATATCCATATTTAGACACTGAAAGAAAAATGTTGTACTGTAAAAATGTTTCTCCTCTAATCATTGAAGCAAAGTTCTCTGCATTTAGATTAGGGTGTGTGGATTTCGTTAACTCTGTGGTTATAGATATTGTAGTCATTTGCAAGTTTGAATGGCACTACGAGATGAGGATTTCACACAGCTTATTCCATACCAATCACCATTCATTGCTTAAAAAACAGAGAACCAGTCACTGGGGAAACTGTTTGAAAATTGTCACTATGTCCATGTACGGAATTATGCAGAGTTTTCCATAGTTATCCTGAGGCCTAGTTTTATTTTATAAACTCATTCCAGAATTAGCAGAGTCAATGTTGGCAAGTGGCCCATACAGTCACTAAGGAGTGAACATGACAGACTGTGACTGAAGGCAGAGGAACAGAGTTTGGCTGGAAACAAACAATGACAAGTCCATATGGCAAGTCAGGGTGATGATTCAGAGATGTTGGATGTAGCGCAACAATGAACTCCCATAAATGATGACAATACGTTTTGGGGTTTGCTGCAATAAGCACGGGTGTAGATAAGATGGTATCGGCCATTGAGAGAAAATAAAGGGGATGAGGAGAGGTCAACATTTAGAAGCAAATAGTACTGCTGGAATTTCAAAACGCTCCTGAAATATATCTCCTTAAGAAAAACAACCACATTTCGAACAAATCACTGCCCAGGGTAATGCAAATAAGGCATATGATGACCTAATTGTTGGAAGCAATAGCAATGTCCATAAGGAGCCTACAGTATGTAACTGTTTGAAATGTTTAAGCATTTTGGAATGGAGCTGTAGCTATTTTTGTTCTAGCTTAAACAGCATAGTTTATGAGAAGCCTGAGGCTGTGCCAACATTGTCATTATGCAGTGCATGTATAAGATGAGGGTTGTTTGCTGTTCTGGAATACTCAGCTCTACGTTACTGACTGGCCTAAACTAGATACATTACACCTTATCATTCTGCTTACTTAAAATCATTTTGCGTGTTCTTTTATGCTTTCAAGTCTTTTCCCACCAATGACCTTAACAATGAAGCGTGAAAATGGTTTCAATGTAAAGGATTGTTTAGTAAAATGTATCTAATATGGCTGATGTATGATATGGTGATGGAATGTTTTGGACTGTCATGAAAATATGTGCCTCGTCAGAAGTATGTAATTGGACATTCTGCTAAATACAGTACGTGTCTGTCACGTCCTGACCAGCAGATGGAGCTAGTGTTTTAGTTTTGGGGTCAGGACGTGGCATGTTTGTGTTGGGAATGTTTGTGTGGATGATTGGGACTTCCAATTGAAGGCAGGTGTGTATAGTTGCCTTTGATTGGAAGTCCTATATAGGTGTGTGTGTTTTTCTTTGGGGTTGTGGGTGGTTGTTCTTGCACTGCGTTTGCATAGCCTGTGAGACTGTCCATGGTGTGAGTATCATTTATTGTTTTGTTTTCCGGTGGATGCTTTGCCTTTTACCAATTAAAAGAATGAGTGTCCACACTTCCGCTGCACCTTGGTCCTCCTTCCAACAGCACAAAGTATTTTGTGACAGAACCACCCACCTACACAGGACCAAGCAGCGGAAGAAGGCTGGCGAGGACTGGGAGACCGAGAGGCACCCCCAAGATTTTTTTAGGGGGGGGCACAAGGGCTGTGTGACGGGGCAGGAGCTGCCCGCCAGTCAACAGTCGCCAGAGCTGCCCGCCAGTCAACAGTCGTCAGAGCTGCCCGCCAGTCAACAGTCGTCAGAGCTGCCCGCCAGTCAACAGTCGTCGGAGCTGCCCGCCAGTCAACAGTCGCCGGAGTGGCCAGACTGCGCTGAACTGCCGGAGTGGCCAGACTGCGCTGAACTGCCGGAGTGGCCAGACTGCGCTGAACTGCCGGAGTGGCCAGACTGCGCTGAACTGCCGGAGTGGCCAGACTGCCCTGAACTGCCGGAGTGGCCAGACTGCCCTGAACTGCCGGAGTGGCCAGACTGCCCTGAACTGCCGGAGTGGCCAGACTGCCCAGACTGTCCCGAGCTGCCAGGCTGCCCAGACTGTCCCGAGCTGCCAGACTGTCCCGAGCTGCCAGACTGTCCCGAGCTGCCAGACTGTCCCGAGCTGCCAGACTGCCCAGACTGTCCCGAGCTGCCAGACTGCCCCGACAGCCAGGAACGGCCTGCACCTGAGCCACCTCCAGGATAGGTGGGTTGGGGAGGGAGGGTGTAGCACAGTGCCGTCGGTGACGGCAGCCACCCTCCCTTCCCTCCCTTATTGTTTAGGGGTTATTGTTTATGGGTTTTTTGTTGGTGTTTTTCTGTTGGTAGGTGCATTCCGGGGACTGCACCTTGAGGGGGGGGTACTGTCACGTCCTGACCAGCAGATGGAGCTAGTGTTTTAGTTTTGGGGTCAGGACGTGGCGTGTTTGTGTTGGGAATGTTTGTGTGGATGATTAGGACTTCCAATTGAAGGCAGGTGTGTGTATAGTTGCCTTTGATTGGAAGTCCTATATAGGTGTGTGGATTTTTCTTTGGGGTTGTGGGTGGTTGTTCTTGCACTGCGTTTGCATAGCCTGTGAGACTGTCCATGGTGTGAGTATCATTTATTGTTTTGTTTTCCGGGGGATGCTTTGCCTTTTACCAATTAAAAGAATGAGTGTCCACACTTCCGCTGCACCTTGGTCCTCCTTCCAACAGCACAAAGTATTTTGTGACAGTGTCTGTGAACTACACCTTGTTAATATCAGGAGTAAATAGAATTGATATAATATGGTATTCCTGGTATTTTGTTTGAGACAGTATTAAAGTATTCATTTTATTAGCGTTCCCTATATGAGGGTAATTGATCCCTACATGTATTAATCGAGATCTATTAGGCTCCATCTGACATTTTTGTAAAAAAATTGTTAAAAATATATAATTGATTTTTAGATGGTTTTCATATGTCTGTAAAGTACGATTTACGTAAAAAGTACATTTTAAGTGAAAATAAAAAGTAGAAAATTCTATCTGCATAAACCCATTTGAACATGGTGCTGTAAGGTTCTATCTGCAATCCAATCTCAAGCCTGAACAAATACAGATGGTCCAATCAGAACACATGTCTTAGCCGTCTCCCTCTAAGTATGGTCTAGGCTAGTCTAGCCAGCAATAACGGCTCACAAGCAACAACAGGGAAACACTGAAGTAAATTAGGCTGTCACGTGGTTGTTCAGTGATGACTCTAATTTGTCTGATCTTAATGTATTTGATGTGTTCTGACTATCTTGGTAAAATAGTGTTATTCAATCATTTATGTATTCAAATAGCTACAGTTTTCTTAACAACCTTTTACTGCAGTGGGCTAAATCAGGGTCACACGGAGTGTTTCTTGGTAGTATTAAACAAATCTACTTTGAAACAAAAGTACACACCTCACACACAAGGTTATGGGCTTAAAAAAATAAAACACCTGTATCATATCAGATATAGAGTTGAAATGTAATACATTTTGAGTTTGTATGGCAATATTACGCTTTATATACTGTACATCACAGAAGATGGAAATAAAGCTAAACTGTTTCACATACAGCAGAAACACCAGATTTTCAGCAGGTTTTTTGAAATAATGTTTAATTATGAAATGATGAAAGATATTAATAACCTTCCACCCATGGGGCCACTAGGTAAGTTGACTGCAGAAAAGGGCTACATACTGAACATGTCTAGTTCAGTACTGTCAGATAGGGCCTTATGGTTGAACCCAGATTGACATTTCAGAGCCATAAGATTCTATCTGTGATTGAATCCTAAAAAAAACAGATTTACAAATGTCTAAGGATTTTGATACTCTGTACTTTATCATATACTTTAATTATGAAAGAAGAATTCACGACGAAACAGTTCTGAGATCTGGGATGTGAAACATTGATGCTCAATATCTCAGAAACATGCTTTGCGCAGATAGAACCTTAAAGTCCCAAGGTCACACACATCTTTCAATAAAGCTCAAGTCAGGCAAGAGGGATAATCTTCCAAGATGGCATATGAGCATGTTTATTGAATACCAATTGATGAGAAGAGAGAAAATACCAACTGATGGGATGAGGGAAAAAAAGAGACAAAATGTCAATACATCAAAACATTTCCTATACCTACCCTGTCACTTTCAGTACGTGTTTCAATGTCTCCTTCACCGATTTATGATTGTGTTCCCCATGCCAAACTCAATAACAGATGGGGTGGCTTTGAGGATTCTCTGCACTCCCGGTTACATGGATCATCATATCTTACCATGTTTGTTTCCACCTCTTCTCTAAGCGTACAGCTGGCATAGTGAATGGGAGAGCACACCTCCCAGCCTCTTATAGAATACTACTGCATTTACCATTTCCCCATGGATTCACCCTAGTTCTCTTTAATTGCTCTCTGCTTAGGGGAGAACTATATTTACCATCTGAGAGTAGCATTAGAACACCAAAGTGATCTTGGCTGCCATGAAAATGTCAAAAACAGGTTTCGGAGATCGCAGGCCACCACACAGACAAGGTCGTAATGTTTAAAATGTTTTTAATTCACAACAATAATCTTGGGTTCACACCATTCACACACTCATTCACACCAACCATACACTCAGTCACAGATATAGTCCATGCTGCTGGAGGGTTGTTAAGATGGCCGCTGCCACCACCAGTCACTTCGGTCTTTCATCTGCTGTTGGTTTGTTCGTTCAGGAGCGGATTGGACATCTGGCAATTCTTGCAAATGCCAGATGGGCTGGTCGAAATTGACACAAACATGTATTTTTTATATATATTTTTTTTAAATGAAAAGGTGACATGGCCAGCGGCCCATGGGCCTGTTAATATACTTTTTTTTACGATCTTTGAATATTTTTTGTTATAATAATCTTTAATTAGCCTTTGGCTGATCAGTGGGCAACTGCCGGCCCCCCTACCAAGATGGGCCAGCCCTGTTTTCTGATATTCATGACCTCAGCTCAGCCTATTACAAAGAGACCTGCTCAGTTAGACAGCCCAGATTGTAGATTGTACATATAGATTCAATGGGTGTAAAGAGGGGGGAGGTCTGTCTGGAAAGTATGCTTATAAACACAGAGCACATTCTACATTGTCACCTCTTTAAAAAAGTTTTTTTAGGACATTACCTTTACTGCTGAATTAATACATGGCTACTAGAAGTGGGTAGTATATTTTTTTATATTGAATAATAATTGTTTCTTTTTTTGGGGAACTCAGTCCGGCTTTCAACTTACGCTTAAGAGTTGTAATAGTAGAATTTCTTAATTGGGTAGTGCATCATAAATTTTCTTCTTGTCATGTCAGTCATTGCATACCTAGAGCAGGGATTCTCCCCAACTCGTTCCTGGGGCCCCCCTGCGTGCACATTTTAGTTTTTGCCCTAGCACTACACAGCTGATTCAAGTAAACAACTTATCACCAAGCTTTGATTATTTGAATCAGCTGTGTAGTGTTAGGGCAAAAACCAAAATGTGTACCCAGCGGGAGGCCCAGGACCGAGTTTGGGAAACCCTGACTTAGAGAGCTGTCAGAAATGTCCAGATCAGCTAGCCCACGTCAATTAGCATTTTTTAGCTAGGTTTTTTAGCCCGTAGATTTTTTTTGTAATGTTTGAGTCACTCAAATATCACATGAATATACATTAGACATGGCAAAAAAATTGTAGAATTGCAGGAAATAAGCTTTAAACCTGCAAAATGTTCTCTCTACCAACAAGAGGGGTGTGAACAGTTTGTGTCATGCTTGTGCCTATAGAAATAGAAGGGGTGCAAGATGTTGCCGAATGCTGGAAGGGGGGCCAGGGTCAAAAAGCTTGGGAAACCCTGAGTTAGTCCACAAAAAGATGCATGTAATTCATCTCTATTGAATAATAAAAAAATCTGGAAATTCTGGAGTCCTATTTTGAAAGTAAAATATAACAGCTCTAGTCTAATTGTCAACTCAAAATTCAAGACAATCACTGGATTAGGTTAGACAAAATATCTTGAATCATGCATTCCTGCTTGGACGTGTTAGATGAAACAACTGATTTCTTCAATACCTCAGTAGTTTATTTATTACACTTCTTAATAAAGCCCTATGAATGACTTTAAAAGATGATTACTCATGATTTGGGTCGGACCAAATCATGGGCTGGTGCCACCAACTGTAGAAGTTAGTGACACCAGTGACACCAGGGGAAAATGTTAGTCTGATTCAGGGGATACATATGACAAGGATTAATTTGCAATATAGCGTATAATCACTGAAGCCCTTAAAGAGTTGCAGTCTGTTTTGGAATGGGTGGCCAGTAATAAAGTGGTCCTGAACATCTCTAAAACTAAGATCATTGTATTTGGTACAAATCATTCCCTAAGTTCTAGACCTCAGCTGAATCTGGTAGTGAATGGTGTGGCTGTTGAACAAGCTGAGGAGATTAAATAACTTGGTGTTACCTTAGATTGTAAACTGTCACGCTCAAAACATATTGATTCAATGGGTGTAACGATAGGGTTGGTTTGTCCATAATAAAGACACCACACTCCACAAAGAAAGTCCTGCAGACTCTAGTTTTATCTTATCTTGATTATAGTCCTGTCATATGGTAAAATTCTGCAAAAAAAGACCTAGTTAAGCTGCAGCTGGCCCAGAACAGAATGGCCCATCTTGCTCTTCATTGTAATCAGAGAGATAATATTAATACTATGTGCACCAGTTTCTCTTAGCTGAGAATTGAGGAAAGACTGACTGCTTGTTTTTATAAGAAACGTGTTGGAAATGCCAAATTATTTGCATAGTCAATTTACACACAGCTCTGACACCAACCAGACATGCCACCAGGGGTCTTTTCACAGTCCCCAGGTACAGTATTACGAACAGCCATGAGTACATGGAACTCTCATTGATCTTATATAGCACAAGTGAACAGCAAACCTGGTTTAAAACGGCACAATGTGACCTACTTGTTGTCTGTATGTACTGTACTGACATGTATACAGTAGATGCACACACACACACACACACACACACACACACACACACACACACACACACTGCATGTTAATGTTTTTAAATGTATATAAGTTGTAAAGTACATTTTTGTCTGCAATGTCTTTTCGTTATGTGTCGGACCCCAGTAAGACTAGCAGTCGCTATTGGCGTCGGCTAATCGGGATCCAAGTAAATCAAATCAAAATCAAATAAGGCTTAAGCAGACAGGCAGAACGAGAGAGAAAAAAAGAGTGACAACAGAGAAGATGCTGAGACAGATAGACAGCACAACAGGGAGGCTAATTAAATGGCTAGAGCAGAGACACAGTTATAGTTGTATCTCGAGTGGTGTTTTTACATATTGTATTTGTTTGAAACATGAGCTGGGTAAAAAAAAAAAAGGAGGACTGTCTCGCCAGTCACTGGTACAGAAATGGTTGAGAAACACTGCACTGTGTGGCCAATGTTGTGCCAGCACTACCGCCGGGTGTGCAGGGTCACGGTGTTAGGGTGTGTATGTAAGGACAGGGTGTGTGTCTGTGGTTGATGGCTAAGCAACAGGGTTGAACTATTTCCCCTCCGGTTTAGGGCACTCAGCCATGGGTAAAATGCCAGCATGAAAATGTTAGGGTTGATCTTACTTCAGATTGTCTTGGTGACAACACACATCTACCATATCACTGCTTAACATGGTCTAACAACATATGAATCCAAATTGTACATTATCTGAGTCACACCTTAGCCATCTGTTGCTTCAATCTGCAGAATGAAAACATTTGACCTACAATGGTATAATGTGCTAATTTACATTTAATTATTTAAAAAGTGGCAAGACTCACATTTTATGAGGATGTGTAGCTGCTGTCAGTACCAGGGGCGGAAATCCCGGGGGGGACACGACCCCCCCATGCTGGGAAAAATATGATTTGTCCCCCCCAATATATCACTGAAACATAACTATGTAATTTAAATAATATTAATAATACGCAATGAAAGCAATTGTGCTGATTATAGACACTTAATAGCGCGTTTTTAAGTTTCAAAAGATTGCGACCCCCCCACCCTTTGCCTCACAATGGTTTGATCCACTGCCAGTTCCTTAGTTGGCAAGGTAACAGAGGGGTCGTATCCACTGTCTGAAAGGCACTCAATGAACGTAACTGACGTGAGGTTAATGCAGTCAATCGCGCACACACACTAGGTGAATATGCAGAGCTAGCGCGCAAATATTAACTATTAAGCTAGCTAGTACCTATTCCATTTATGTGGCCTCGTCAAAGATGGAATCTTTGCTATCGTCAATTTATTCCAAGATCAGCATGCAGATGATGTAAGTTAGTGCTTCAAAGTCCCTGTGATAAGGTTAGCGATAAACTGGAGTCCAAACTGAACAGAACTACACTCTCTTCTACCATTGTCTTAAATATATTTAATGGTCTCGTTGCAAAAGCTAAATTGTCGCAAGGGAACTTTTATTTATTTATTTTATTTCACCTTTATTTAACCCGGGTAGCAAAGATTATAGCAAACACCACTGAAACGGAATTGGTGCTCGCTAGCTTTGCAAATTCAGCTATTGTTGGAAGCCAGCCAATATGAAACAAACTATTAAAATTACAAAAGGTTGCAGCATATGTTGTGTAAATGGTGAACTTATACAGCTGTGAACTCTTGTCATTTTAATCCGTTTCACATTTGCTAGCAGGGAGTCTCAGGTAAGTTTGTTGAGTCTTTGTTTGGCACCATTATGAAAGGTTCTCAATTTTTTTAACTTGTAAAATAGGAACATAATTGGAAAATGCCATGGATACCCCCACTCTCAACTTAAACTGGTGACTGAACTAAGATTTGTTAAAGGCAATGGTATTGCTGTTGTGATTAGTTCTGTAGTTTTGGGTACCGGTAGTTAAGAGTACGGCAAACACCTTATTTCTTTGGTTCCTCAATATACATTTACCATATTACAATGTAGGCTATGTGTTACAGCACTACTTTTGGTGTTGATATCAGATTTTCGCCCCAGGTCAGTACAGTACATTCGGAAAGTATTCAGACCCCTTGACTTTTTCCACATTTTGTTACGTTACAGCCTTATTCTAAAATGTATTAAATCGTTTTTTTCCCCTCATCAATCTACACACAATACCTTATTTTAACAAAGCAAAAACAGGTTTATAATTTGTAACAAATATAACTTTTACATAAGTATTCAGACCTTTACTCAGTACTTTGTTGAACCACCTTTGGCAGCAATTACAGCCTTGATTCTTCTTGGGTATAACGCTACATGCTTGGCACACCTGTATTTGGGGAGTTTCTCCCATTCTTCTCTGCAGATCCTCTCAAGCTCTGTCAGGTTGGCTGGGGAGCGTCACTGCACAGCTATTTTCAGGTCTCTCCAGAGATGTTTGATCGGGTTCAAGTCCGGGCTCTGGCTGGGCCACTCAAGGACATTTAGAGACTTCTCCTGAAGCCACTCCTGCATTGTCTTGACTGTGTGCTTAGGGTCATTGTCCTGTTGGATAGTGAACCTTTACCCCAGTCTAAGGTCCTGAGCGCGCCGTTCATCTTTCCCTCGATCCTGACTAGTCTCCCAGTCCCTACCATTTAAAAACATTCCCACAGCATGATTCTGCTCGGTTTCCTCCAGACGTGATGCTTGACTTTCAAGCCAAAGAGTTCAATCTTGGTTTCATCAGACCAGAGAATCGTGTTTCTAATAGTCTGAGTTCTTTAGGTGCCTTTTGGCAAACTCCAAGTGGGCTGTCATGTGCATTTTACTGAGGAGTTTCTTCCGTCTGGCCACTCTACCATTAAGACCTAATTGGTGGAGTGCTGCAGATATGTTTGTCCTTCTGGAAGGTTCTTCCATCTCCACAAAGTAACTCTGGAGCTCTGTCAGAGTGACCATAAGGTTCTTGGTCACCTCCCTAACCAAGGCCCTTCTTCCACGATTGCTCAGTTTGGCAGGGCGGCCAGCTCTAGGAAGAGTCTTGGTTCTCCATTTAAGAATGATGGAGGCCATTTTTTGGTACCCTTCTCCAGATCTGTGCCTTGACACAATCCTGTCACGGAGCTCTACGGACAATTCCTTCAACCTCGTGGCTTGGTTTTTGCTCTTTCATGCACTGTCAACTGTGGACCTTATATAGACAGGTGTGTGTCTTTCCAAATCATGTCCAATCAATTGAATTTATCACAGGTGGACTCCAATCAAGTTGTAGAAACATCTCAAGGATGATCAATGGAAACAGGATGCACCTGAGCTCAATTTCGAGTCTCATAGCAAAGGGTCGAAATACTTATGTAAATAAGGTATTTCTGTTATTTATTTTTATACATTTTTCAAAAATGTCTAAAAGCCTGTTTTTTCTTTGTCATTATGGAGTATTGTGTGTAGATTGATGAGGGAAAAAATACAATAATCGACTGTGTGTAAAATGTCACACTTTTGCATCTCATGCTTGTTCAAAGTAGGTAACAAACATACACCAGTGGGCAGCAAAGGTGGAAAATAGGTCAGATCAGTCTACAAAAGAACACATTTTAACAGCATGTGTCATTTTAAAATACAGTGTCAAGATGACCCAAGCTCATATTCAGCCCATTCCTTATTCAACAATGTGAAAATCAGAAATAACCCTCCTCCTTTTTTATGTGAGGAGAGATCCCGTCGAGACGATATGAAAAAGTCAGATCTAGAACTAGCTTTCACAGAACAGATTCATGAAAAGACATCATTCAGAAACTGTGTAGAAACTGAATGGAGTTGCCGAAGATTGTGGGGATCCTTTTTTTTGTATCCCTTTGAATTATACATTAATGTGAGTAAAAATGTTAACACATTTTGGAATCAATGCCCTGGACTGTTAGCTATATCGCTTCAGTCCACATCTCTCTGTTTGGAAAAAAGTGGTGTCCTCTTTGCTCTTTTTAAAGGTAGAAATGTCAATCAACAGCAAGAGAAAATGTCAAAATGCAACTCCACATGAAATGAAATAAATGGCCAATTCGGGAATAAACATCATCAAGTCAAACTGTTGCTGATGGTCATCCGATGTGGAGAGAAGAGACAGCACAGAAGTGGAGAGAAGAGACAGCACAGAAGAGATTTCCCTGTCTCTTCTCTCCACTTCGGATGACCATCAGCTACAGTTTGACTTGATGATGTTTATTCCCGAATTGGCCATTTATTTCATTTCATGTATCAAGTGACAATTTCACAAGACAAATACACTGGCGTCTCACTGACCACCACAGGGGGATTTGACACGTAAACAGTTTTCAGTGCACCTCTACTGACATCCTATGGTCATTGATAGAATGCATGTAGTGTGTTTTCTGGAGGTGGGGAAATTATGTTGTTACTGCAGATAACTACACCAACTGCAGTTAAATGCTGTGGGGAAGGCGATCGTTCATTTGTAATAGGTCAATTGAATTATCTGAAAGAAAATGCCTGACAACATTCCTGACTCGTGGCATACCATAATAGTCATTCTCAAAATGTATTTTTGCCTTTTAACTCCTTTTTTTCAAGCTTACCAGCAGTTATTTGGAGGTCTTAGGAGCAAGGAAATCCATTGTACTGTTATAAGAGAGAAAGGAGCGCTGTCCTTTACATCTCTAAGTGAGATCTTATGATCAATTAATTATCTCTAACTCTGCGATATGACAATTAAAACACACATTTGGATTAATTACATGAAGACATCCATTCACATTTCTCCAAAGTCATACTGGCAGTGCAACTGTGTAGTCATGGAACCTACACAGAGAAGTGTGGAATCAGGACCACTTCTCACCTTTTGCTGCCCTAAGCGCAGGAAGATGTTTTAAGTAGAAGGTACTGACCAAGGAGGTTCGAACTTTTTCATTCTCTTTTCCCTCCGTTAGGCTACATGTTTCTCACTCAACTTCGATCCGACCGCTCCCACACACACATGCACGCTGCGCACCCAAGCTCCCATTAAGCCTAAAAAAAATGGCTGCCTTTGAAAAAAACGTATCTAACTGATGGGATACACAAACAGGACAAGCTACATTCTTTTCCAAATCACGACAGCTTTATCACAAATTCAAAATGGACTGGTTGATTAAAGTAGGGAAATATGTTCCACCACGATCTGCAGTTTTGGAATAATATATGCATAATTTACATGAGTTTAACCCCCCCTGCAAATCTAGGCAGGTTCCAGACAAAAATTGACAATAAAAACATTGTTTTGATGGAGGGAAATTGTGTATTCATTAGTCTACAACTTTGTTTCATGTTTAGCGGAAGCCTGCCCATCATAACCAGTTTAAGCTCACAAATCAAACACAGGGCAAAATAAAAAAAATCTGATGGTTAAAAAGAGAAGCATTTTAGCTTTCATATGCTGTTTAACTGTATGTTTCAACTACCAATGTTAAACAAACTACACCCTGTTAAAAGGGAGTAAACGGTGAACAGTTATATTGATGAGAAAGAGGCACCTGTTTTGGTAGCGCAAGTAAAGGCTCAATTGGCGCTTGCAGTCCTTCATTTAGCAAATTAGGTAGGGTACCTCACAACTCAAGTAAGCCTAAGTTTTGTTCAGGGTAGACAGAGAAGATAGGCCTAAACATTTGATTTAGTTGTCCAGTGTGCTACTTGCTCTAGTATCACACTTAGCTACCCAGTGTGTTTACAGTTTCATGAATTTGTCATGAGAAAAAGGCTTGTGGAAAAAATTACTCCCTCCCATAGTGTTACCATCTCACCACCACCCCTACTTTCCACAGCTATGCCCCCAACTTGCAGCAGAACATTTGAGTGCCCCCCCCCCCCAATTCTATTTTGCCGTGGAGCGTAGAGAACAATTAGTTTTAAATACATTTTTCTGCAATTCTACACATTTTACCATGGGGTGGAGAGAAAACATGGCAATTTTATAATACTTTTCATGTAATTCTACTCATTTTGCCATGGAACAGATACTTTTTTTTGCAGTTTCCAGCTAATTTCCTGTAATGACATATGCCATGTTAATATGATATCTGAGTGAGAATGACAAAAAAAATGAATGGGGGGCTCCTGGAGGTTAGAGCCCTGGGCATGTGCCCTGCGTGCCCACTCGGTATTCAGCCATGATTGCTACTAGTTTAGATAGCTGGCAAGACTAACTACCAATAAAACAAGATGTTGACTGACATAAGAGAAAAACTGATGATACACAACCAAATTTAGAAATTGCACCTGGTATATTCTACTATTCTTACTCTCAATAGTAAGTTGAGAAGACTACTGATCCCCCCCCCCCAAATTGTTTTGCCTGGAACCGGCCCTGTGTGCAATACAGTCCTCTTCTCTGAATGACCTCCAGGGGGCACTCTCAATACATCTGCCTACCGACTGATGAACCTCAACAGGGACAATGTGAGAATTAGTAGCAACACTTTCCAGAATCACCTTCTCCTGTGAAGAACATCAATAGTGACAGAAAAGTGACAATGAGTCACATACAATCTTTGTTTGAATACTGAGATGTAGATTGATTAACATTTATGGACTTCTTACTACCCTAATTGACTCAAAAGGTCACAATGGTACTGCAGCAGTCTACATTCTGACGGAACACTCTGGGATGATGGCAAATTTGAAAGACACTTGAGCTGATTTGAATGAAGTGATGTTGGCACATAAGAATGGCTGTTATTCACATCCGTTTGCCTTTGAGGACCAAAATGTTGTGTACGCCTCTTCAGATTGTTAAGATTCTCTCCCAAACATTTAAGTCCAGACAGCAAAAAAAACAAAACATAAAAAAACACGTCATATCATGTGAATCACAGCATATGTACATTTCTCCATTTCATTGTCACCTCAGGACAAGTGGGCTGCGGTTTCAGAGGCAGCGCCATGTACATTTTTTACAAGCTTTATTCTTTGTCTCCTTGAACTCGGATTCAGAGGTTGCCTAGCAACAGTGACAGTAACAGCCGGGACAGCCTTGATCTTGTTGTTTAAACCATTAAAAATAGGTGATGGAAGGTGGTACCATGGTAACTAAAACAGAGCCACAGAGCTCAGGAGCAGGTGTCTCTGTTGGCACACTTCCAGCCTGAAAGGTGCCAGCGACTCCCCTAACTAAGCCACTCACCAATGATTTAGGCCTACCACAAATCACAAACAAACATGTTTTTACACATTCCCAGCATTTAACCTTGCTCATAGGTGGTCAAGATTTTCAACTAATGCAGTGGTGTGTCGTCTTGTTTTTTTTCCTCAAAAGAAAATCCCCAAGATTGTGCATTCTACTGAATACAGTATAATAACCATTTGCATTCGGGTTGTTTCTCAAAGTGTAAAACACAGAGTGTGTATGACTTCAACAATCCCAATGGCTTTCACTTGTGCCCTTGAAATCCAAGTTAGGGACTAAATCCCAGTACAAAGCCATAAAAAGAAAGACGGGAAGACTATGGTAATTGTAACATTACAGAGGTAATCCAGTGGTCATATCTCATTTACATCAGGATATGTATGCTTAATGCAAAGGCAAATCGTGCATTATAAATGGGTTTCATAGGAGCCAGAATAATTTGAGACGTGAAAGCAAAGCAATGGTTTACTCTGCCAAAAGCAGCAGATCATTGATGTGCTATACGTCCTCTTTATTGTCCCATTAACATGCAGAAATTGATATGGATTGTTTGCCTAAAGACAGCCATGCATTTCCACGTTCATCAATCAATCAATGGCCCATGAGGGATCTTCACGTGTCTCTCTTCTAAGCAATTCAAAACGATTGTGAATAATATCAGTGAGCTTGGCTGAAAGTCAAGCACATTTCCGAGGAGAGCTCGGTAATGGTAATGACCAAGCAGAGGTTGGTTTGCAGCAGACACTGCTGTGCTCAAAGGATTTATTCTACAGTCAACTTCTACACGTGTGCGTGCTGCATGCGTGTGTCTGTGTGCAGAAGCGCAAATATTTGCATACGCATATTGATGAGGGTAGGATGTGAACGTTTGATAAATTAGTTGTTAGGTTACAATAAAACGCTGTCACATAAGATCCAGTTGCAACTTGATGTTGTAAGTCTTGAGTAAAAAATTTCAATTGAATGTTTGATATTTGACATATTTTAAAGTATAAACAGGTGGTAACATGGATAACTAGTGTTCTCGGTACAACTTGCTCCCTCTATCTCTTAGCATGTGGCAGATTTGTAGTTCCTCATTGATATAATTCTGTCCCAGGGACAACATATGTCGACAGATTAAGTTGCTGAGTAGCACCTGGCCAGTCTCTGTGGGTGAGGCGATACATGTGGCGGCGCCCACAGTTCCTATTACTCTGTGCTCTACAGGAAGTGCTGTAGGGAACCAAACACAAGGATGAGCTTCTCTTGTGGCCTAAACGGCCCTGAACGGCCAGCCCTCAATGGAGCCTCTTATCCAGCTGTGAGAGAGCCTATCCCCACAGGCCTGGACATAATACAGTAACTGCTCTGTGTGCCCAGGCTGTGGCCGCCAACTCAGCATTCTTATGCAGATGGGGGCTCAGCCGTTTGAATGGGCAGTGAACCCAGAGTGGGTCCAACACAGTGGGATCCCAGCAGCATGGCTTCTTCATTAAGCTGATCAAGAAAATGAATGTTTCACTTTTATCATGTCCCCCTCCCCCCATTTCAATCATTATAAGCTATGCATCGCTACTGTACATGTAGTGACACATTCTATTGTGTTTGGGGGCTAAGAACAGTGAACACACAGCTAATTTACTTCATCTCACACATGGAATTGCATAAATATCTAATATCTTGAAGGTCATTTCTATGTCAGTGTTTGATAAGAATAGAACATACAGTATACTGTTTTTTAAATGTTTTATTATTAATTTGTCCCATCTGAAGGAAGTGTAGCGGAAATACCACAGAGGCTCATTGGACAATTGTGCAGTAAGACTCTAGGAAGAGGAGCCCATATTTCCAATGTTCTGACTTGCAGCACGATGGGAAGTTCCTATTTGGGGCCACAGTGAAGCACCGCTCGAGAAGTGAAGTAGCCCTCCATTGAGGTTGAACACTGAAGGCTTTATCCTTGCGAAAAGTGCTTCACATTCCTGCTTCTTGGCACTGACACTCATAACATTCTCCCTTTCTGATGACTCTTTTCTCCCAGGGTAATGTTTTAACGTATTGTCTTTGAAGTGATTTGTGATATTGCATTCACATGGTTATTTTCCTGGCCCGAGCATTAGGCCAGCTGCGGATCTTCTCCTTGACTCTTACCTCTTCAGATATCGGATGACACACCAGCATGGACAGTGAAAGCTATGTTGTCTTTGCATTGTTCAACTGAAACCTGATACAGGTAGCAGCTCTCTGATCCTCCCTGGTTTGTCATCAAGATGGTATTTGGGTTTTCACACACCTGGGCTGGAAGTGTGACAGTTTTATGAGAATGGATTACTTGCCCTTGTTTACTTCACTACTTTTCTAAATGGGGATAGTTAGAATCAGTGTTATGTGGATATCACTTAACTATTTCATTATTTGTAGTGAACAAATAGTAATAAAGAAGAGGGTTATGGGATTATTGACAAAACTGAGCAGCAAAGTTGAGTTTGAGTATAGCACATTTTCTTATAATTGGCTTGTGAATGGTGAACATTGTTTCAACAGTATTTCCTCATATCCTCAGTGCATAGAGAAATGTGAAACATCCCCTTAGTGGAGCAACACAATCAATACATTCTTTCTTCTGCGCTCTAAGCTAGCGTGGTGTGAACCAAGTAAAGCTTCCTATTGTCTCTCCCATTCAGCTCTCCGTAGGTCAGGCTGGAGGGAAAATATGCATTATACGGAGACATGAAGGATCCCGCAACCAAAAAGACTCTCTTTTGTGCGGCTCCATCTTGAACTCTGCTCTGTGCAAAGAGCTGAAGTGTCATATTCAGCAGATTCACACAAATGCTTTATTCAGAGGAAGAAATACAAAACATACTGTAGGGCATTGTGTGTGGGACACAGATACTAAAGTTAGACGAACAGCCTACAATGGTGATCTATTATCATGTTCCAGACCGAAACACTGCATTCAACTGGTAATTTAACTGGTAAATGAAGCCCTCGTTAGTCCAGCTTGTTCTACTGGGCCCTTTTACCTGTCAGTAGTCAGCTTAGTTAATTTGAGGACAAGCTGAGTGAGTAGCTCTCATTATCTGTTATCTCCTGTCGTGTTATCACTAGTAGAGATAGTGAGACATCACAGCCAAACACTGCATTCAACATATCTTTAAAGACATGACCTGAAACTTTGGCGACTACTAAGTATTTTTTAAAACCTCCCATATTTGTCAATGTGTAGTTTATACATGCTCAGTCTATGAGCATAATTGTTGTTTAACACCAAACAGCCACGAAATCCCTAGTTTGAAAGCAACTGTTTTTCGGGAAGCTTTGCTGCACCAATTTCCCCCACGTGGGCCAGCCCCTAGCAATTTGAGTTCTAGCCAATGAGCTTCAGCCCCTCATCATTTGAGTGACAGCTAGAAAGATGCACATACAGCAAGGCGAGAGAGAGCGGTGATGTGGTGCACATATTGCACATGTGACCTAGTAGCAAACTGCAAGGACCACTTTTGGCTAGTGAGGCTACTTTCAGTACTACTGGATAAAAAGTATTCAAAAGTACCAAAGAATCTCTTTAACAGGTAAATGAAGCCCACTTGTCAGTCCAACTTGATCTACTAGGATTCATATTAGATTGACCTGCCAGCCGTGAGCACAGTTCATTTGTGAGGACAACTTGAGTGAGTAGCTATCATTATCTGTTAGCTCCTGTCATGTTATCACTAGTAGAGATCGACAGTGACTAGGGAGATAATACACACCCAGGGGAAAGGGTGGGGGTGGAGAACCATGCCCTATTGTTGTGTTTCTGCATGTGATGAGATACGTCATTCAGAGATCAGCATGCAAATACATATTTCCATCTCAGAATGAATCAAAACAAATGCACAATGATTCAGTGTCAGAATGCCAACAGCAAATCAATGAAAGAGTCCCAGTGAATGGCCAATGAATCTTATGCAGACAATAAGTAAGATTAATAGTAGGCATTACCCATCCCTAAGAGATTTAACATTTCACTGAAAAGTCTTTAACCTTTATGTTAGACAAGCTACGTATTTCATCACTTGTACTACAGTTATTCTGACTGTCAACTGCTCGATAATGCTTTACTGCATATTGATTTATTCACTGCTTGGTGGATAATAAATACTTTATCATTGATGTCTTATTGTTTTCCAAGGTCCACTGACAGCTGGCAGCTATCCCTGAACAAATGAATACTTTGTTGGCTACAATCTGACAAAAATCCAAGGTGGGTGCTTGCACCTACCCCAAACACGGGTGCATGTTTTGGTTTTGCCCTAACACTAGCACTACACAGCTGATTCAAATAACCAACTCATCATCAAGCTTTGTTATTTGAGTCAGCTGTGTAGTGCTAGGGCCAAAACCTAAATGTGTACCCAGATGGGGCCCCAGGACCGAGTTTGGGAAACCCTGCATTAGCTCCCGAGTGGAGCAGCGGTCTAAGGCGCTGCATCTCAGTGCTAGAGGTGTCACTACAGAAACCCCGGTTTGAATCCAGGCTGTATCACAACCGGCCGTGATTGGGAGTCCCATAGGGCGGCGCACAATTGGCCCAGCGTTGGCCGGTGTAGGCTGTCATTGTAAACAAGAATTTGTTCTTAACGGACTTGCCTAGTTAAATAAAGGTTAAATTATTTATTTATTTTTTAATCCTGAGAGGCACAAACGAGCCATTACCAGCTCTGATGATGGAGAGGGCTGTACATCACTGGGGACAGTAAGAGCTGGTTGATCAGTCGCTGCCAGTACCCCCCTAACCTTCCCCTCACATCCCATTTGTCTCCTACAGCTTTTACTGTTTGTGTTAGCACAATTACCCCTTTCAGACCAGCCGCTATGACAGCATGGGCACAACACTTGAGGGTTAGATTTCATTTCATCAAAGCATTACAATTTTATTTGGACTGAGGATGGCTTTATAATGAGCTGGGATGAGATGGTTTCAGAGACTCACTTATAGAGTGCTTCATCAACCCTGCCCGTGTGTCCTCAATCAATAAGCTGCATTCATAAACAGTCCCCAAGCAGCACAACTTGTTACACTACACAGTGATTGTTGCTTTAATCCGTTATGGAAAATAAGACACACCTGCATGTTGGTCAGCAGTGGGACATGACTGAGGGTCTGATAACTGACTGACTTGACTATTTGGTTGCACCAAATGACCAAAGAAGGCACAATAACATAGCCTACACATTTAGGGATAGCATAGAATGGACAAACACTGGCAGCAGGCTTTCAGCAAATGTTCTTACATATAAAATACCTGATTTGACTCAATGTATTTGAATTATATTAGAACTGGCAAGCCATTTTACATAATCATCTGTACACTGTCCAGATGTTTTGTCTCATACATATATACGGCATCCTCAATATAAACTCTTGATGCTTGAGGATATCAGTTTTATCACATTAGAAGCTCTGCCACACATACCCAAATTCAATCATAGCTGCCTGGCCAAGTGTAATTAATATCTGATTAGACAGATGCACAGGACTGGAATCTCACTGATGGAGAGAGGGAAGGAAGGGGTGAGAGAAGGAGAATAAGATGGTAAGGGAGAAGGATGAAGCACCAGAGAGGATGAAAGAGGGAGAGGGAGAGGGGGAGTGGAAGAAAGAGGGAGAGGGGGAGAGGAAGAAAGAGGAAGAGGGAGAGGAAGAAAGAGGAAGAGGGAGAGGGGGAGAGGAAGAAAGAGGGAGAGGGAGAGGAAGAAAGAGGGAGAGGGAGAGGAAGAAAGAGGAAGAGGGGGAGAGGAAGAAAGAGGGTGAAGTGCCCAAGCAGTCACAGACCCATCACAGCTGCACTGCGTGGTTATACCACTCATTTTCTCTTTTCCGGTACAACACACACACACACACACACACACACACTGCATATATCTTTTTTGGGGGGAGGTTTGTGTGTATTGTTTTGTATTGCTAGGTATTACTGCACTGTTGGAGCTAGAAACATAAGCATTTCGCTGCACCTGCGATAACATCTACAAAATATGTGTGTACATGCGACCAATAAACTGTATTTGATTTGAAATTTGATTTGATTTGGATGAGTAACTCGGGTGGGGAGCCGCACACACACTTCGATCCTCACCAGCCCTTTAAATGAGCCATCAGAGCTGGATCGGGCCGTGCCTTCTGGACCAGCCCCCTGCCTGCTTGTGCTGGGTGCCTGGCTTGCAGCTGTTGTGATATTGATGGGAGATCTGTCTGTTTCTCACTGAGATGAGGCTTTACACTCTCAGTTCCTTTCTATTCCTTTGTTTATTAAAATTATCCACCATGTCACAAATAAGAGTAATTGCAATGAGACAGATAACATCATTAAAGATATCAATACCTATTTTTTGAACGAGACACCCAGTCTTCAGTGTCTTTACAGTGTCTTCATTCTATCACACAGCAGCTACATTGCATGACTTACATTCAAAATAACTCTTGGCCCACTCAGGCGGAACATAATGGGGAATAAACACATATCCTCATCCCAGTAGCTAGTATTCTATTTTGGTAGCAACATTTTACGGCTAAATTAATACTGAAATGGTTGTTGTTGTTGTAAACACCTGAAATGACTTTTCATGATGTATAATGTTGCTGCTAAACAAAACCCTCTCTAACCTGTTTAACACCATGCCGTCGCAGCATGACCTGTCCAAATGAAGGCAGTCAGTAAAGTGTGAAGCATTTGAAAAGTGTGTTTGACTGACCTACTTTGTTATTTATTCCTGTCTGTAAGTGCTGAACATTGTTAATTTTCCAGAGAACAGCATGCCAGGTTTCTGGACACAGCAGGGGTATGATATATGAAATTACCCAGTGTTTGCCATTTCACATTTGGCGGTACAGGCCCTCCTTTCAATTCATTTCATTTCATTTCATTGCCTTTACAAACACTAGCCTACTTACCATTGCATGACAAATATCTCTCTCTACCTCTCCCCCTCCCTCCCTCCTCTCCCTCTAATTCGCTCTCTCTCTCATCTCATCTCTATTGCTCAGACTCTGCCGCCTCTCCTTCTCCCTTTCTCCTGATCAAGGAAAAGGTCTTATTTAACAGTTCTAATGAGCTGTGTGGCCATAGAGTCAACATTAAATCTTGTGGTGTGGTGACAAGTTAAACAATTACCAAATTGCTCCCAATCAGGATCTGATGGGCATGTAATGTAATGTGCGTGGGGGGAGGCACATTACTGTAAATAATGTCATTGGTTAATAGGAAAAGTGGCCATATAATGAGGTGTAGGAATTATGGTCAACTCTGACCCTCAATGTCTGAGTTATTCATTTGATGTAAAAACTGATCATTCAGTACTGAAAGCCTTGTCGGAAGGTTTAGAGATAATGGGTTGCTACTTATTTGTGTCTTGTCGTCACAGGTGACCACAGAAAACAATTGCATGGTGTGAAAGGAGGTGTGTCTTCTCTACATTGGGCCGAATGGTAGCTGATAGGAATATTAATGCAATCTCCCTATGTAATTCCAGTGTCAATCAGGTTGGAAACATTTGGAGTGCATTGTTGGCAATAGCTTTCACCATTGGGAGCAATACATGGCTACCTTTTTCATGCTATCTATAGATGTGACACATGTACCCATGATTGCCATGTTTAGTCTCATAACTGTGGCTCAAAAATACTTTACATTGTATGGTTGTAACTAAACCCATGCTTCACTAATGTATGGCACCCATGCTTCACTAATGTATGGCACCATATTTTCAAAAGAATGCATCCACAAGGAAAATAGAAATGTCATGCCAAGTTTAGGTCCCTGACAAAAAGATGAGGAATTTTTTTATGTGTGCACTGAGCTAATACAAATAACTTGATTTGGACTTGTGGCCCGCATTCCATTCTCTGCAGCCACTGTGTGAGTGCCCATTTTAGTTGGTGAGAGCACACAAGTGGAGAGACTATAGTTAAACAACCCTATTGTCGATTACTATTCTCCAAATCCCAAGTTTAACTACTGCCCCAGAAGCAGGTACGCCAGTTCTCTAAACTGCGTATTTCATTCACCATACCTATTCATCTGGTTACAGGGCATAGATGGTGGTTGAACAATAACTAGGTACACTGAAGAATAGATTGTGGTTGTCAAAGTTAGAGGCCGTATTTCGACAGGCGTTTTACACTGAAGGGTATTGAATTGAAGATGAGGGATTGAGGCCAATCTCTGCCAACAGGCTCTTGTTCGTTAGGACTACAGCAGGGGTTCCCAAACCTTTTTGGCCCACAACCCCATTTTGATATCTGAAAATTCTGGTGACCCCAACCATGTGAAAAATAATGATGTAGTTAACAGCGAATGTTTACTTTTTTAATTGGGGCCATGGCAATCAATTGCAAAACATTCTAACAATATTTCTGATTGTATTCTCAACTCACCATTATATACTTTTAATGTGGGGCTATGACATCATTTCGTATCACACCACCACTAATGAGATGGGCGTGCTTGAAGCATGTCGGGGCGGAGCTTCTCAAAGCCAGGGGGCGTGGTCGACAGTGCGCACCTCATGTGTCCTGTCACATCCAACCTGGATCGATATTTGTTTTTAATGCAGACAAGAGCACCGAATCAGCTTACCATGAGTTTTAATCCTCTGAGGGAGATGACACAGTATTTCCTTTGAGTCAGGAACCAAAACTCCTCCATAGTGACCCGTGAATGCGTTGTCTGCAGCATTCGGTCACATGACAGCTCGATCAGCTGTTTGATTTCACTTACCAGAATGTCAGCTGAGCCAGGATCACAGTCAAATGGATTTCACTGATTCTGTATAATTTTTTTGTATTTCCCCTTCATGCTTGCATTCAGTTTGTTCAGTTTCCCAAATATGTCTGTTACATAGGCAAGGAGACACATTTTCTTTTCAGTACACAGAAAGTCAACCAAGTAATTTTCTTTTTTACATTCATTGCGAATGACAACAGTTCCACTCTCAATTCGAAAAATCTTTCCCCTCAATATCCACCAAACCTCGGTGTGAAATAGAACATTGTCATGCTCATATCGCTCTGATCTCCACATAGTTTTGTGAACAGGGGTGCGCGATGTCGTTTACAATCAAAGTTACCTGCTGCGTATCTCAGAGCTCTGCGCTCAGCTCTTTTGCCGCCAGTTGCTCATGGTGTATCCATTATAACTCAGTGGATGTGTTATACATTGTATCCATATGGCAGAGGGAGAAACATTCAAAACTAGAGAGCAGAGGCCTGCCCGCCGTCCTGTGATAGATGGAGCCCCATCTGTGGAAAAGCCCACCATTCGATCCCATGGAATCTGTTTTTCGTTAATATAGCCACGCAGCACACTGAACATCCCTTGTGCTGTTTCATGCTCGGGGATCGTGAGACAACAATATGTCCTCCTGAATAACATCCTCCGACATATAGTGGACAAAAGTCAAAGCATCTCGGCCCTCACAGCTAATGTCCATTCGGAGAGCATAAGGTGGGGAGTTTTTGAGTTGTTCAGTCAGAGTTTGTTCTTGATTGCTAGCTATAGCACCAATTCTTAGTTTCACATCTGAAAAATGTATTGATGTGAGTTGAGTTTCTGTGCCTCTGCCTCCCCAAACATTGTTATCACCATATCAACATCATAATATCAATATCATAATAATTTTAATTTAGATTTTAAAGTTAACCACATTACAATGATTAATGATTTTGAGAGACCAAGACGATATTATAATATTATAATTATATATTTTTTACCCCGATTTTGGAAATTCTCCCGCAACTCCATTTTCATATCAGGCGACCCTAGATGGGCCGCGGCCCCTAGTTTGGGAACCGCTGGACTACAGCATGCCAGTTTGATACAAGATAAGACATTGGATGGTAATGCAATTGTTAAAAGATTGCTGTAGCCTATACATTCTTATGCAGTTAGATCATGTGTAAGAATATTACTGTGCCAAGCATTGATCAGTTTCATGACTTAATATTTCTGCCAAATAAATTCAGAAATCGTAATTAAGCAACTGCTAAACTATGGTCTTCATCGTACTAAAAACTGCCCTCTCATTGAAGCAGAAAAACATACGTACACCTTTACATCTATACCATATGGCTCCAGTCTCCAAACTATCTGTACATGATGTACCAAGCGTACAGGCTAACATGTCCACAACATGTCAAGAGGATACAATAAAGTCAACACTTGAAAAATACATGGTATTTCTTTCTTCTTCTATGTTACTTCCCCATTGGTAATTCTGTGCAATTGACCAAAACATCAATGTCATTAAGCTGATTACAACATTGATAAGCTTTGTCATCTTTGACCATAAGCCACTGATAGCTGGTCTGTAACTGGACACATCTCAATAGTAGACCAGACCAGACGTTCACTTGCTTTGATAACAGATGGTTTATAGACCTAGGGGTCGCAATCTCTGTTATGCTGCAAACGGAGATTCAGCCTTCTGTTTGTGTATTATATGACATGGCACTCCTAAATGCTCGAATCACATTATCACAAACAGAAATATAAGCAAAGAACATGACAGCAAATATGTGGACGTCTTCATTTTCGCTGGAGTTGAAATCAATCCACTGATGAAGATAACCTTAGAAAGATCATTTTCAAAACCCCACAATTTTTTATGCGATAAATGCCACACAAATATGTTCAATTTCTGTATCATAATGACTACTGCTCAGCCTATTCCCTCCCCTGTTGTCTGAAATAAATCGAATTGCCTTGATTTCATAGATTTTAATGTCATAGTAAATGAATGTTCTTTCTACATGGTGAATACCATATGTCATAGCAGCTGTCTGATCCAAACACAGTGAGTGGCAGACCAAGCTCTCTGAACCAATAGGCTTTGTCCAGGCCAGAAGATGTTGGCTCAGTCCTTTTGTTCAAGTGTCCTGAATCTGAGCAGTTCAGCTTTAAAGAGACACATGTTTCTGACAGGCTGTTTTCACTTGATTCCAAATCCAAATCATGTGTAGTAAGACAGAAAACATTTAATCAGAATGTGTTTCAGCCTAAAAGCAGATCAGATGCTCATATACTGTAATTGTAAATTGTAAATTTGGGTAATAAAAAACAATGGCAATAGCATTATGCATAAATCAAACTATATTTTAGACCATATGTTGTCTACTGTACAGCCATCAGTGATATCATGTGTGTTAAAGCACTATGGAATCATCTGCAGTGGTACACATCCAACCCAATGACTCAGACACAGACACAGGACCAACACTACACTAGCTGCTAATCGCTGGATGAGCACTGCATTAAAACATGGCTTTTCAAGAAGAAATGAGAGAACTGTTGCTCACGGGGGGAGTCATCCCCAAGGCATACTGCTATTGCTGAAGTAAATCAGCCTCAGAGTCAGTTCGGGGATAGACATATCTGAACAACAAAGGAGACCGGCCCCAGAATAACACACAGCTCACAGACAGGGATCTCTACATGTTGTTTTTCAAGCAACATTGAAATTATATAGACTTTGACACGTCCTCCAAATCTCAGGAGACATTTTAACATGTGCTTCTATAACAAATACGTACAGGCTATCTGGTTTCTATTTTGTTTCAATAGTATCTGCTTTTGGTAATAATTACCTGAATTCAGTGTGGTTTTACCAAACCTAGCCAATCTCTGTTCTGCCATCCTATTGAATTGTACACTTAATAGTTTACTAACTAAGACTGTGGTGCTTGCTTACCTACAACAATTAGTATTCAGCCTTTCAAGACCACACGCATTCATTTCTTTTAAATTCAGAAAACAGCTGAAAGTCTAAAGAGAATCAATGTGTCTGCTCCCTCACAATGACTCATTTTCAGTATTAAAATGTCAGTTACCACTCCTCATCTTGTTTGCATAGTTAATATACATGTGTTAGTGTTGGGTATAAAATTACTTCCATAGCCATGAACACAAGGGACTGTCTGTGCTCAAGAGAACCATCACATAAGGTTCAGTCAAACAACAGGTCATGTCAGATCAGTCATTTAGGGATAAGGGTCAAAGGTCATAGCAAATTCTCTCTCTTTCTCCCTTTCCCTCTCTTTATACCCCCCTCTCTCTCCCCGTTCTCCCTCTCTCTCTCCCTCTCTCTCTCTCTCTCTCTCCCTCTCCCTGTCTCTTGTTTGACTTTCAACCACAGTCTACATTATAACCTCATGATGAACCCTACACTTTCCTGCTATAAGTAACTCTGACAATGGAGTGGCAGGAAATACTACAGAGGATTCAGCTACATCCTGTATCATATACTCTACTGGCTCTACATCTACCTAATCAACACATCCTGGCTGCCAGGAGTTTTCCATTCAGATATCACCAACGCCTCTGTGAGAATAGGCAGGTCCAACTATGCAAATGAGGAGCAATCAACGAATATCTCTACCAACACAAACTTGAGTTCACTGCTTCGGTCTCATTGCTGATTCAACACCTTACAGTATGTTTGGTGACCAGTGTCATTTATCAGTGTGGGTTGCGTTTGATTGAACCAATAATGTGTCGTCAGATAAAATTACCATGAGATTTAGATGGCTGTAATTCCCATATCCAGATGAAGGGAGGAAAAAACTCCACATCTCATTCTAGCTCACTGAAGGTAATTAGAAAGCATACAGCTGAAATACACACATACAGTACATTTGCTGCAGCTCCCCAGGCACTGAATCATTAGATACCACTATTCAATAAATAATCAACACATGGTTGTAGAGATACTCTCAATGATAGGCTATGAAAAGCCAAATGACAATTACTTCTGAGGTGCTGACCTGTTGCACCCTCGACAACTACTGTGATTATTATTATTTGACCATGCTGGTCATTTATGAACATTTGAACATCTTGGCCATGTTCTGTTATAATCTCCACCCGGCACAGCCAGAAGAGGACTGGCCACCCCTCATAGCCTGGTTCCTCTCTAGGTTTCTTCCTAGGTTTTGGCCTTTCTAGGGAGTTTTTCCTAGCCACTGTGCTTCTACACCTGCATTGCTTGCTGTTTGGGGTTTTAGGCTGGGTTTCTGTACAGCACTTTGAGATATCAGCTGATGTAAGAAGGCCTATATAAATACATTTGATTTGATTTGATTTTGTGTGAGCACTGGTCTTTAGATGTTGACATTGTTTGTTGATATAGTTTTGATTTGTATAAATGTAACGTTAGATATTGCTACTGTACACAGAAGTTGTAAAAGTGGTGTTTAACATTATGAATGTTTTCCCCTAATTTGTGCAGTCCATTGTGATGTTGCAATAAACCATGCACAGTGCATATACCAAATAATCAGTGTCAGGAGTTTTTCCTGGTCAGGTCTGGTGGTCAGGAAAAACTCCTGGCACTACCTGAAGCATATCGATCACAGATGGCTAAGAAATGGTTGATGGCCTGGCAGTTCTATTGAGAACATTCTTCACAATGCTACTGTATGAGAAGCTCAATATACACTCAGTGTCCAGTTTATTAGGTACAACCATCTAGTACCAGGTCAGACCCCCCTTTGCCTCCAGAACTGCCTGAATTCTTCAGGGCATAGAAACGTTGCTCAATTGGTATCAGGGGACATAACGTATGCCAGGAAAACATTCCCCACACCATTACACAACCACACCAGCCTGTACCATTGACACCAGGCAGGATGGGGCCATGGACTCATGCTGCTTACGCCAAATCCTGACATGCCATTAGCATGACGCAATAGGAGCCGGGATTCGTCGGACAGCGTGATGTTTTTCCATTCCTCAATTGTCCAGTGTTGGTGACCGCGTGCCACTGGAGCTGCTTCTTCTTGTTTTTAGCTGATAGGAGTGGAACCCGGTGTGGTCGTCTGCTGCAGTAGCCCATCTGTGACAAGGACCAATGCGTTGTGAGTTCTGAGATGCCGTTTTGCACACCACTGTTGTACTGCACCGTTATTTGCCTGTTTGTGGCCCGCCTGTTGTACAATTCTTGCCATTCTCCTTCGACATCTCATCAACAAGCAGTCTTTCGCCCCCAGGACTGCCGCTGACTAGGATTGTTTTGTTTGTCGCGCCATTCTCGGTAAACCCTAGACACCCAGGAGGCCGGACGTTTCTGAGATACTGGAACGCTGCGCCCCTGGTGATCATACCACGATCAAAGTCACAGGTCCCTCGTTTTGCCCATACATTCAATCGAACAGTAACTGAATGCTTCAATGCCTGCTTTATATAGCAAGGCCACGTGACTCAGTGTCTGTAGGAGCGAACCATTTTTGTGAACGGGGTGGTGTACCTAACAAACTTTCCCCTGAGTGTAACCACATGCACAGAAACAGCATATACAGGTGTATGATCTTAATTTGATCACTCTTTTGTTGCTGAGAATTGCAGATGAGCTTTGATTTACATAAATTCACTGAAAACTTATACTAACACACGGTTATACAGTATTATACAGTATGAGTTATACAGTATCACACAGAATTGCACTTTCATGTAGCCTACCTTCAGCCAGCAAATAACTTAACCACCGATCAAGCAACATTATGGACTAAATGTTAAAATTCTGTTGCTGCAGGATTATTATGCTGTGACAATATGGCTACGTTTACACAGATAGCTCAATTATGATATATTGCCAATCATGATATTATAGGCAAATATCTGATCTGATTGGTCAAATGGCCAATTGGTGGCAAAAAGGTCGAAAGTGTATAAATGCAACCTATAGGTAAAATTAAGATCCTACATCTGTATGCATATTTCAGTGCAAATCTGGACCAACATGGGCACCAGATGATCTTGACTACCCAGAGAAATGCACACCGGGTTATTCTCATTCATGAAATGACAGAGGGATCACTGACTGGTCCTCAGCATAAATGAAACCGCAATACGCTGCATTTAATAAGGCCGTTTCAGAGGACCCAGTCTGGTGCAGAGCGGGCCAAGCCCTGTGCTGTACTGTACCAAGCGAGCAGAGCTGCTGCCACACAGACTCAGCAGTGATAACATCAACACGGTGCCCACCACCACAGCCCACAGCCCGCCGGCTGGCACTGAGCCACAGTGTGGCCACCAAGCAGCTGGCCATTTACTCTGACTGATAATCCATCCAGGTAACCATCAACTACATCCTGCTTTGGATTGGAAGGAGCCATTCCACAGCACCAATAACAACTAGCTGATGTGTTGTGGATGCAAGTGTGTGAAATTAAAGTAAATATATGTTGTTTGCTTAAGGAATATAGTGTTAAACAAGCAGGCTCAAGGTCTTGCATGTTGAGAGTCCATGTTTTAATCAGCTAGACACAGCACACATGACCTATATAACTGTAGTAGTTCTTAAACAAAGCGGGATGTTATTCAGACCTTATCGAGATCTTCAAATATGTGCATAGTATTAATATCATTATAACCTGGTCATTCAATTTGCATAAAATAGCGCTTTGAAGGAATCGCTTTGTCTTTTCAATTTGTATTCAGTGTGCCTATCTGGAAAATGACTGGAATAAATCAGAGAGGGATGTCATTCTGCAGAGAAACTTGCAGGCGTGAACATAATCCTTAAACATATCTAGCGTACTCCAACTGAAACATATTTCCTCCCTTGGGTTATAAAGATTGGAAACATGAATCTAATGAGAAATCTGTCCTCACTGTAGTAATAGAGTGCATGCATTCACTTGTGTTTTAATCATGAAACAAGATATATCAACATTTTAAAAGTATTTCAGATAATACTATACTGGGAATTAAAATGTATAACAATATACAATATCAATATAAAAACCAAACACCCTGTCACTTGCATTTAACTTATCTTGGAACAAAAGGAACTCACTCTTGAGAGGATTGTGGAGGTACGGGGCACACTTAAGAAAGATGTCAGTGTTAAAATAATACTATACTGGGACTTAAAATAATGTGCCTTCATAAAGTCTTCATGAACACTACATAAATATGTCACAAGTCATCTATAATTGTATGTCATGCTCTATAAAGGGTGACATAACCACCAATGTATGTAAAATATGACATAAGCCTGTGCTTTATAAAGAGTGGCATAAGCACTGCTTAATAAATAAATTGAGGCTTCACAAAACAGTTGTAACCTTGGCATGCATCTTGGTAGAGCATTGCAACACCAGGATAGTAGGTTTGATTCCCAGGACCACCAATACGTAAACAATTATGCTCGGATTACTGTAAGTCGCTTTGTATAAAAGCGTCTGCTAAATGGAATATATTATATTACTTTAAAACATTTCTGGAATGGCCCAACCTCTTTCCCTCTTGGGTGCATTGCCAATATTGGACCTGACCTCAAGTTTCCCCAAAATGTTGGGCTGCAGGGTGACACGCTCTAAAGTGCTGTCAAGCACAGCAAAAAAAAACATTAGTAGGATCTCCACCCCCATGTTTTTTCCCACATTTTTTTAAAATAGAAAAACAACATTTGATTTTCTGTGTTCATAACAATGCTTAAACGGGGGGGGATAACTTTTGAGGTCTGGAAAAAATCTTAGAAATCAACGATTATTTTGTGTAGTTACCCTTTAATTCAGTGTGCATGCACTGCTGTTTGGTTAGCGCTGTTGTTTGGTTAGCACTGTTGTTTGATTAGCTGTGGAGTTTGTAAATCAAATGCCCACTTGTGGTGCCACTGGGCAGCAAAAAATGACGTTAATTTATTGTAATTTAAATTAGTTTGTCGCAGTTAAGTGTTGAGTTAGCAGCAATTTCTAGCCAGCTAACGGTAGAGATATAGCTATCGTAATTTCTGGACTATTGAGCGCACCTGAATATAAGCCGCACCCACTGAATTTAAAAAAAAATATTATTTTGAACATAAATAAGCCGCACATGTCTATAAGCTGCAGGTGCCTACTGGTACATTGAAACAAATTAACTTTACACAGGCTTTAACGAAACACGGCTTGTAACAAAAATAAATAGACTTTAATGAAACACGGCTTGTAACAAAAATAAATAGGCTTTAACGAAACATGGCTTTTAACAAAAATAAATAGGCTTTAACGAAACATGGCTTGTAACAAAAAATTTAAAATTAGCAGTAAACAGTAGCCTACCAAGAAAGGCATTGGTCACTATCTTCCTCCTCCTGTGCACTGAAACCACTGAAGTCATCTCCTTTCAAAAAAAATGGAAAGCGGGAAAAATCCATATATTAGCCGCCTCATTGTTTAAGCCGCAAGGTTCAAAGCGTGGGAAAAAAGTTGCGGCTTATAGTCCGGAAATTACGGTAATGTTAGCAGCATATACTAGCTAGTTAGCTACAGCAATACGCAATTTTTCACAAATGGCAAAGTGTTTCCTTTCAAATAGTATTAAGAATATGCATACCCTTGCATCAGGTCCTGAGCTACAGTCAGTTAGATTTGGGTATGTCATTTTAGGCAAAAATTGAAAAAAATGGTCCGAGCCTTAAGTTAAAGTAAGTACAGCGTCATGAGATATGGAGGTGTTAAAAATGACCGAAGGTGTCTTGCTTCGAACACATTTTTACAGGACACCACATAAATAGATTATAAACATTCTGGATTTGAAGGTTCTGTCAAGATCCACAGGTTGTTGTAGTGTTTGAGAGTTATTTACATGGTTTGATGGACGTGCAAAGCTTGCGTGTGTGTGTGTGTGTGTGTGTGTGTGTGTGTGTGTCAGAGCCAATATGATTTGGAGAAGTCCTACCTGAGACTACTGCACCAGGTATTCCTCTTATGTTACCATGCTGGAGACCAGGTCTTGATTACAACCTGTTACAATGGTGCCAACATTTTGTGGCTGATTTTTCAGCGGGGGAGTGGGCGAATGTGTAAAAGACTTGACTGGGCCCAGTACCACACAGTATGGCTCGTTATATTGTTGTGTGTGTGTTTGTGTACTGAGGAACATGTAACTTGGTTCCAGAAGAAAGACACTTTCAATTTTCTTATGTTGGGGGCTTTCATCAAGGTAACTGTTTCTTGGTGTAACTATCAGAACTCAGGATAAGACCCAGATGCAGACATCTAGAGTCACAGATGTGTATTGACCCAAACAGGGGGCAGGCAAAAGACAGGTCAAAGGCAGGCAGAGGTCTGTAATCCAGGGCAGAGCCAATAAGGTACAGAACAGCAGGCATGTTCGGGGTCAAGGCAGGCAGAATGGTCAGAACTGGGGAAACTAGGAAACAGGATGGGAAAACACGCTGGTAAGACCTGACAAAACAAGACGAACTGGCAACAGACAAACAGAGAACACAGGAATAAATACATTGGGGATAATGAGTAAGATGGGCAACACCTGGAGGGTGGTGGAGACAAGCTCCTGGAAACAGGAGACAAAGGGCTGTGAGACAGGTTTAATCCTAGACACATGAAAAGTGGGAGGAATACGGAGCGTACGGGCAACAGAAGACGAACAGCAGAGGGGCTAATAATCTTGGAGATGGGGAAAGGACCAATAAAGTGGGGGGAAAGTTTGAGGGACTCCACCCGGAGGGGCAGGTCACGAGTGGACAGCCATACCCTCTGCCCAAGACGATACCGGAGAGCTGGGGTCTGGTGGCGGTCTGCTTGTCATCGATACCTGGAGGTGGTCTTGAGAAGAGCTGACCGGGCTCCCTTCCTGGCATGGCGACAGCGGCGGACAAACATCTGGGCCTCTTCCTCTTGCTCTGGGAAGGGCTGAGGCTGATAACTTAGGGAACTCTTGAAAGGCGGGAGCCCAGTGGCAGAGCAGGGGAGGGTGTTGCAGCTGTATTCAACCCACATGAGCTGCTGGCTCCAGGTGGTGGGGTTAGCAGAGACAATGCAGCTAAGAGTCGTCTCCAGGTCCTGATTGGCTCGGTTCGACTGGTCGTTAGACTGGGGGTAGAACCCGGAGGACAGGCTGGCTGACGACCCAATGAGCATGCAGAATGCATTCCAGAACCGGGAAGAGAACTGAGGACCTTGGTCGGAGACCATGTCCACCGGGAGTCCATGGATCCAAAAGACGTGCTGCACCATGAGCTCGGCCGTCTCTTTGACAGAGGGTAGCTTGGGGAGAGGAATGAAATGGGCGGCCATGGAAAACTGGTCCACTACTGTAAGGATGATGGTGTTGCCATCAGACGGGGGGAGACCAGTGATGAAGACCAGGGATATGTATGACCAGGGACGGTGAGGGAAGTGGTTGAAGAAGACCAGCAGTAGCTTGCCGAGGAGTCTTATTCTGCACACAGATCGTGAAGGCGGCGACGAACGCGGAGACGTCAGGGACCATGGTAGGCCACCAAAAGCGTTGTTGCACAAAGTCCAGGGTCTGCCGGGAGCCCGGGTGGCAGGCAAGCCTGGAGGAGTGGGCCCATTCCAGGACCGAGCGGCCAACAGAGTTAGGAACAAACATTCATTTATCTGCCCCCCCCCCCCCCGGGGACCGGCTGGGAACGCTACGCCTCACGGACCTGATTCTCTATTCCCCAGCTGAGTGCTGCTGCCAGACACGAGGTGGGAAGGATGGTCTCGGGGTTCGAGGGTGTAGCTTTTTTTGCCTGGAATTGAGACGCTTGGCGGTGTGGAGATATTCAGGTTCTTGTGATCCGTCCACACAATGGGAGAAGGCGCAGGGATGCAGCTTGAGTTCCAGGGCAGAATGCTAGGACAGGACAGCCCCCACTCCGACATCTGAAGCACCGCATTCCACCACGAACTGACGGGACGGGTCAGGATGAACGAATATGGGAGCTGTGGTGAAGTGGTGCTTGAGGTCCCGTAACGCCCGGTCAGCAGCTGGAGACCACATGAACAGAATCTTGAGAGAGGTGAGTGCAGACAGGGGAGAAACCAGGGTGCTGTAACCCTTGATTACGCGGCGAGAAAAATGGGCAAATCCCAGGAAGCGTTGCTGTGATTCCCTGACACACAAAGGTTGATGGGAGTGGGGTTATGGGTGACCCGACCTATAGAGCCTCTTCACTGTTGACGTTGAGACTGGTGTTATGCGGGTACTATTTAATGAAGCTGCCAGTTGAGGACATGTGATGGCGTCTGTTTCTGCACTTTCACGCTTCTGTTCAGATTTTGTATCAATACTGCCAAAATGTGCCTAATTTGTTTATTAATAACTTTTCATGTTCATAATTGTGCACTCTCCTCAAACAATAGCATGTTATTCTTTCACTGTAATAGCTACTGTAAATTGGACAGTGCAGTTAGATTAACAAGAATTTAAGCTTTCTGCCACTATCAGATATGTCTATGTCCTGGGAAATGTTCTTGTTACTTACAACCTCATGCTAATCACACGTCCCGTGGGAGGGACACCATTCCCGAAGAAGGGTAAGGGGCACTATCACTAGGGTAGGGGGCACAATTTTCACATCCTGCCCTGGGACGTCTTCCTGTGTGATCGGAAGTTACCCGGACCTCTCCGCCATTCCCGCAGAGTACCAGGACCTCAGGGAGGTTTTCAGTAAGGCCCAGGCCACTTCACTTCCTCCGCACCGACCCTATGACTGCGAGATCGACACCATCCCGGGGATGACTGTATTCACTGTCGGGTCCGGAGACCAAAGCTATGGAGACCTACATTGAGGACTCCCTGGTTGCAGGGTGTATCCGACTTTCTGCCTCTCCCGCCAGCACAAGGTTCTTCTATGTGTAGAAGGACAAAACCTTGCGCCCGTGCATCGACTACCGGGGCCTCAATGACATCCCGGTTAAGAACAGCTACCCACTACCACCCATCACCTCGGCCTTTGAACCGCTCCAGGGGGCCACCATTTTCTCCAAGTTGGACCTGAAGAACACCTACCACCTGGTGCAGATACGGGAAGGGGGAAGACTGCCTTCAACACGGACAGCAGTCACTATGAATATCTGGTCATTTCATTTGGTCTAACCAACGCTCCAGCTGTGTTCCAGGCACTGGTTAACAATGTCTACACTGTATTTCTGATCAATTTGATGTCATTGTAATGGACAAAAAAAATTGCTTTTCTTTCAAAAACAAGGACATTTCTAAGTGACACCAAACTTTTGAATGGTAGTGTATTTACCCCAAAAATATATGGGGGATTGGAAGTAATGCAGACAATTACACTGATGGAAGCAACAATCTATCCGCAATATAAAAATATAATAATAATTTATTGTGTATTGATAGGTATTACAGCACTGTTGGAAACATAAGTATTTCGCTGTACCTAAGATAACATCTTGAAAATACTTGTACGTGACCAATAAGATTTGATTTGATTTTAGTCAGTACACAGGGAGTACAGGTGGGGACTAAGCACGCACCCCTGAGGGGCCCCCGTGCTGAGGGTCAGCGTGGCGGATGTGTTGTTGCCTACCCTCACTACCTGGGGGTAGCCCATCAGGAAGTCCAGGATCCAGTTTCAGGGAGAGGTGTTCGGTCCCAGGGTCCTGAGCTTAGTAAGAACTTGGAGGTCATTATGGTGTTGAACGTTGAGCTGTAGTCAATGAATAGCATTCTTACTTAGGTGTTCCTCTTGTCCAGGTGGGAGAGGGCAGTGTGGAGTGCAATAGAGATTGAGTCATCTGTGGATCTGTTGGTGCGGTACATGAATTGTAGTGGGTCCAGGGTGTCTGGGATGATAGTGTTGATGTGAGCCATGGCCAGCCTTTCAAAGCATTTCATGGCTTCAAATGTGAGTGCTATGGGGCAATAGCAATTTAGACAGGTGATAATGTACAATCCAATGTAGCCCGTGAAAGTGTTACCTGTCAATACTTTTATCCATAGTGTAAATTAACTCAATATTACACTATACACCAGAACATACAGTATACATGAACAAAACCAGTTAACTCACAATAGCTTTTATATCGAAACCAAAGAGACGGGGGAAACAAAGCTGGGGGGGAAATCTGTTGGGATGATGATGGTTTGTGCAAATAATGGCAACAATTATCCCGCTTAATCAAACACTTTACACTGTGATAATTGATTCATTTATTCAAATCAGCTGTTAGCCTCTCTCAACCATGAAATTAGAAGACAGGGAAAGTGCCAGTGCTCTAATACATTTACTCAATTTGGGTATTTATGGTAAAACACTACAAACACTATAAATCTGATTCAGCTCATTTGAGTGAAACATAAAAAGTAATATTGTCCAGGGAAAGGAAGTATTTAGTGAATGAAGAATGAGTCAATTCATGGACTCCACAGGTGTGTAATAAAGGGAGATGGATTGCTATGAATGTACAGTATGCCATTGATTGCATAAGGTAAGAATTGCCAAAAATTCCTACATTACAGCTTGAATCCTACTTAAAATACAAATATTTTGGTTTTAACACATACTACAACAGAATGGTGTCTGCAATCTTCTCCCTATCCTTTTCCTCAAACCTAAACTATGTTCATACCCACAGTAAAATACTGTAGGCAACATATCTTCAACCTTGACGCATCAAAATGACTTAGAAAATGAGGATCACATAAAGACAGTTTAGCTGTAGGCCGACACATCGTTATGAACATTTTCTGGACTTCTGATTGGCTGTAGCCAGGTAGCCTATATGCCAGAAGTAATAGTCTCTCATTTCAGTGTTCCCTTTCCCTACCGGGTGCTAAAGTTATATGTCTGGAGCCGTTTTTAAATGCACAGACTTCCTGCTTGACTTCTCAGAGACCTGCAGGGAATTTAGCTGACTGCTGATATTTCTTTATCTTGACCCCCAGAGATTCTTATAGAAATCCACTTAGGTATGTAGAATAAATACTTTTGAGATGTAGGTAAAGAATCCATAACAATGTCATAAAATGCCTACTTCAAATAGATCCCAGATAATACATTTCTTCAGTCTGAACCAAATGTGAATATATATTGCCGCAAATAATTTGAAGTGGTGTTGTGCCATTTTTTTTACGGCTAGGCATAAGCGATTTCCTACGGTATGATTTTCCCCTAATAGCCAGATAATTTAATCTGCGATTTGTCTGTTCATCATAATGTAACTGTTAAGTGTAATTTGGTGTTACGCTGTTGCATTTACACTTTGGTGGGGAATTTAGACATAATTTAACTTTAATTTAAATGTAACTAATTATATATTTTGTCCATCAAAAAGCAACTCTGTGTTTATGGTCAGTAATGTTAGGTGTACAGTATAATCTGGCATAAACATACAGTATTTTTTCTAGGGATACTGTAGCTAGAGGTGGTCACATAAGTATATTAATCCCAACCCTCCTTCTTATTAGACTAAACCTACTATTGAACTAGCCCTGAGCATGATATTGTCTTTCCTTTTAGCCCCTGTTATCCATGGTTATCATCACAGAGAGGACAAACATCCCGGAAGCCCTAATCAAATAATGAGCTGAGCCAGGCAGGCAGGATCTTGGAGCGAGGCAGTGAATTGAGCGTGCATGGCTCTCGGAGAGAGAGAGTATTGGTCCCTGGTTATGTTGTGGTGCTTTATTAACACATGACCTTTATGCCAGATGGTGGTTTTAATTAGATACCATTAGCTCGCTGTCCTCCCCGATTATTCCAAACCCTTCCAAGCAGACCTTTATTTGATCTGCTGCCAAACATACTGTAAATGAGTTCTTTAGAGAAACAAATATTTATATTTAAATAACTCAATGAATGTTTGGACACACGGTCAAATCAAATCAAATCACATTTTATTGGTCACATACACATGGTTAGCAGATGTTATTGCGAGTGTAGCGAAATGCTTATGCATCTAGATCCGACAGTGCAGCAGTATCTAACAGGTAATATCTAACAATTCCACAACAAAACCTAATACACACAATCTAGCAAAGGAATGAGAATATATAAGTATAAAATATCTGGATGAGCACTGACAGAGCGGCTAAGATGCAATAGATAGTAAAGAATAGATAGTGAAGGATACAGTATACAGTATATACATATGAGATGAGTAATGCGAGATATGTAAACATTCTTAAAGTGGCATTATTAAAGTGACTAGTGTTCCATTTATTAAAGTGGCCAATGATATCAAGTCTGTAGGTAGGCAGCCGCCTCTCTGTGGTAGTGGTGGCTGTTTAACAGTCTGATGGCCTTGAGATAGAAGCTGTTTTTAAATCTCTCTGTCCCAGCTTTGATGCACCTGTACTGACCTCACCTTCTGGATGGAAGCAGGGTGAACAAGTAGTGGCTCGGGTGGTTATTGTCCTTGCTTATCTTTCTTGCCTTCTTGTGATATCGGGTGTTGTAGGTGTCCTGGAGGGCAGGTAGTTTGCCCCCGGTGATGCGTTGTCCAGACCGCACCATCCTCTGGAGAGCCCTGCGATTGTGGGCGGTGTAGTTGCTGTACCAGGCGGTGATATAACCCGACAGGATGCTCTCAATTGTGCACCTGTAAAAGTTGGTGAGGGTTTTTGGACTTCAAGCATAGCTGCCATCTCTATCGGTGCCATCTTTGTCGGGGCTATCTGAGAAGCTGTAGTCTAGATTTAGTTTTTCAGTCATTTGGTTGAACCAGACATGAAGACCACATATTAATGGCCTTCAAACTATTATTCTTTTTTCACCTAGATTGCCACATTTACATGTTATTTCACTGTTATGAGAACAGAGATGATATCTATGAACGTGGTCAACCAAAACATCTTCTTAAGATGACATCTTCTTATGCTTACTCCACCATCCTCTCCTCTAAAATGGAGCATTGTACCTGTAGGAGTATCCCTGGTATATAGCCATCTCTCGCTACAAATCAAATCATATCAAACATAATTCCAGACATGTTTCAAAATTCCAATCAACTATCTTGTCTCTTATCAGCATGTATCAACTAGTAAGTGAGAAAAATGCATCTGACAGTGGTCCTATTGCAAATTCTTGGCCTTGAGTACAGTCCTGCTAAATTCCAACACAAGCCCTTCCTGTCACATCCTGCTCTGTGCAGCCGCACATATCCTTTGGTCTCACCCTCTCCCAAGACCTTGTACGGGAAAAAGCCTCTGTCTTGACTTGTTCATACCAGTCATAGGGGGGCGATATCTGTGATATGCGGAGAAAACGAAATATTTTGGCAGATAATTAGGTGGCCTATTTCCTTTTGTGTGCAGGGCATGCATGCTGAACCTTGCCTGCCTGTTTCTCAGATGTAGGCAAAACATTGCATGAATGCTCAATTACTGTTCCTAATGATGCAAATAATGGTGCAACAGTGATGGTCTAATTATATTGCATTCGAAAACTCCAATCATAATATACAGTGCCTTCAGAAAGTATTCATACCCTTATTTACATACACATCACTAGCACACAGAGGCTGCTGCCTATATACATAGACTTGAAATCACTGGCCACTTTAATGAATGGAACACTAGTCACTTTAATAATGTCTACATATCTTGCATTACCCATCTCATGTGTATATACTGAATCCTATACTACTCTACTGTATCAAAATGGATTAAATACTTTTTTCACCCATCTACTCACAATACCCCATAATGGCAACTTGAAAACATGTTTTTAGAAATGTGTGCACATTTTTTGAAAATGAAATGCAGAAATACATAAGTATTCACACACCTGAGTCAATACTAACACAGTTGAAGTCGGAAGTTTAAATACACTTAGGTTGGAGTCATTAAAACTAGTTTTTCAACCACTCAACAAATTTATTTTTAACAAACTATAGTTTTGGCAAGTTGGTTAGGACATCTACCTTGTGCATGACACAAGTAATTTTTCCAACAATTGTTTACAGACATTATTTCATTTATAATTCACTGTATCACAATTCCAGTGTGTCAGAAGTTTACATACACTAAGTCGACTGTGCCTTTAAACAGCTTGGAAAATTCCAGAAAATTATGTCATGTCTTTAGAAGCTTCTGATAGGCTAATTGACATCATTTGAGTCAATTGGAGGTGTACCTGTGGATGTATTTCAAGGACTACCTTCAAACTCAGTGCCTCTTTGCTTGACATCACGGTAACATCAAACAAAATCAGCCAAGACCCCAGAAAAATGATTGTAGACCTCCAGAAGCCTGGTTCATCCTTCGGAGCAATTTCCAAATGCCTGAAGGTACCACGTTCATCTGTACAAACAATAGTACACAAGTATAAACACCATGGGACCACGCAGCCGTCGAAGCATTCTGTCTCCTAGAGATGAACGTACCTTGGTGCGAAAAGTGCAAATCAATCCCAGAACAACAGCAAAGGATCTTGTGAAGATACTTTTGTACCTGTTTCCTCCAGTATCTATATCCACAGTAAAACGAGTCCTATATCGACATAACCTGAAATGCCACTCAGCAAGGAAGAAGCCACTGCTCCAAAACCGCCAAATGGACAATAACCCCAAGCATACTTCCAAAGTTGTGGCAAAATGGCTAAAGACAACAAAGTCAAGGTATTGGAGTGGCCATCACAAAGCCCTGACCTCAATCCTATAGGACATTTGTGGGCAGAACTGAAAAAGGGTGTGCGAGCAAGGAGGCCTACAAACCTGATTCAGTTACAGCAGCTCTGTCAGGAAGAATGGGCCAAAATTCACCCAACTTATTGTGGGAAGCTTGTGGAAGGCTACTCGAAACGTTTGACCAAAGTTAAACAATTTATAGGCAATGCTACCAAATACTAATTGAGTGTATGTAAACTTCTGACCCACTGGGAATGTGATGAAAGAAATGAAATATGAAATAAATCATTCTCTCAACTATTATTCTGACATTTCACATTCTTAAAATAAAGTGGTGATTTTAACTGACCTAAGACAGGGAATGTTTACAAGGAATTGTGAAACTGAGTTTAAATGTATTTGGCTAACGTGTATGTAAACTTCTGACTTCAACTGTATATATAAAAAAAACAAGTACCTCATTTACATAAGTATTCAGACCATTTGCTATGAGACTCGATTTGATTGGAGTCCACCTGTGGAAAATTAAATTGATTGGACATGATTTGGAAAGGCACACACCTGTCTATGTAAGGTCCCACAGTTGACAGTGCATGTCAGAGCAGAAACCAAGCCATGAGGTCAAAGGAATTGTCCATGGAGCTCCGAGACAGGATTTCTGCAGCATTGCAGGTCCCCAAGAACATAGTGGCCCCCATCATTCTTCAATGGAAGAAGTTTGGAACCACCAAGTCTCATCCTCGAGCTGGCCTCCTGGCCAAACTGAGCAATCTGACGAGAAGGGCTTTGGTCAGGGAGGTTACCAAGAACCTGATGGTCACTCTGACAGAGCTCTAGGTTTGCTCTGTGGAGATGGGAGAACCGTCCAGAAGGACAACCATCTCTGCAGCCCTACACCAATCAGGCCATTATGGTTGAGTGGCCAGACAGAAGCCACTCCTCAGTAAAAGGCACATGACAGCCCGCTTGGTGTTTGCCAAAAGGCACCTAAAGACTCTCAGACCATTATAAACAAGATTCTCTGGTCTGATGAAACCAAGATTGAACTCTGTGGCCTGATTGCCACCTGGCACCATCTCCACTGTGAAGCATGGTGGTGGCAGCATCATGCTGTGGGGATGTTTTTCAGCGGCAGAGACTGGGAGACTAGTAAGGATCGAGGGAAAGATGAACAGAGCGAAGTATGAAGAGATTCTTGATGAAAACCTGCTCCAGAGCGCTCAGGACCTCAGACTAGGGCAAAAGTTCACCTTCCAACAGGACAACGACCCTAAGCACACAGCCAAAATAACACAGTAGTGGCTTCGGGACAACTCTCTGAATGTCCTTGAGTGGCCCAGCCAGAGCCCAGACTTGAACCCGATAGAACATCTCTGGAGAGATCTGAATATAGCTGTGCAGCAATGCTCCCCATCCAATCTGACGTAGCTTGAGAGGATCTGCAGAGAATAATGCGAGAAACTCCCAAATACAGGAGTGCCAAGCTTGTAGCGTCATACATAGAATTCCAAGAGTGTGGAAAGCTGTCATCAAGGCAAAGGGTGGCTACTTTGAAGAATCTAAAATCTAAAATATATTTTGATTTGTTTAACACTTTTTTGGTTACTACATATGGAAATATGTGTTATTTCATGGTTTTGATGTCTTCACTTCACTTTTGATGTCTACAATGTTGAAAATAATAAAAATAACGAAGCACCCTTGAATGAGTAGTTGTGTCATTCTGTGTTAAAAAATAGTGGTTAACATGATTTTTGAATGTCTACCTAATCTCTTTACCCCAAACATACAATTATCTGTAAGGTCCCTCAGTCGAGCAGTGAATTTCAAACATAGATTCAGCCACAAAGACCAGGGAGGTTTTTCAATGCCCACAAAGAAGAACAAATGCTGAATATCTCTTGGAGCATGGTGAAGTTATTAATTACACTTTGGTGATGTATTAATACAGCCAGTCACAACAAAGATACAGGCCTAACTCAGTTGTCAGAGAGGAAGGAAACTACTTAGGGATTTCACCATGAGGTCAATTTAGTTACACAATTTAGTGGCGCCGAAGAGCATTGCTGACATTTTACATGCTCCTAACCAACTGTGCTATTTAGTTATTTCTTTGCATTGTTTATAACTTATTTTGTACATAATGTTGCTGCTACTGTATCTTATGACCGAAAATAACTTCTGGACATCATGAACAGCGATTACTCACCGCGAACTTGAAGAAGCTTTTCCTTTAACGAGTTCGACGAGAAGGATATACTGCTTCCCGGAAACAGGCCAAAATCCCAATCATTTGCGTGAAGAAAAGACGGATGGAAAGAGGGCGCAGATCGGGCTGCCTTCTGAGAATTCGTAGGCGAGTGAGTAAACTCCCACTGCCATCCGTTCTCCTTGCTAACATGCAATCATTGGAAAATAAAATTGATAACCTACGATTATCCTACCAACGGGACATTAAAAACTGTAATATCTTATGTTTCACGTAGTCGTGGCTGAACGATGACACAGATAATATAGAGCTGGCGGGTTTTTCCATGCACCGGCAGAACAGAGAAAAAGCTATGTCTGGTAAGACGAGGGGTGGGGGTGTGTGTCTTATTGTCAATGACAGCTGGTGCGCGATGTCTAATATTAAAGAAGTCTCGAGGTATTGCTCGCCTGAGGTAGAGTACCTTATGATAAGCTGTAGACCACACTATCTACCAAGAGAGTTCTCATCTATTTGATTCGTAGCTGTCTATTTACTACCACAGACTGATGCTGGCACAAAGACCACACTCAAAGAACTCTATAAGGCCATAAGCAAACAAAAAAACGCTCATCCAGAAGTGGCGCACCTAGTGGCCGAGAACTTTAATGCAGGTAAACATAAATCAGTTTGACCAAATTTTTATCAGCATGTCATGTGCAACCAGAGGAAAGAAAACTCTAGAACACCTTCACTCCACAAACAGAGATGCATACAAAACTCTTCCCCGCCCTCCATTTGGCAAATCTGTGTAACATGCATCGTATAAAGGGGACCAAGGTGCAGCGTGTTGAGTGCTCATCGTAAATTTTTATGAAAATGAACACTGAATACAAATAAACAAAAATGACAGCCGGCAGTTCTGTCAGGTTACTCTAACAAAACAGAAAACAACTACCCACACAAACCAAGGGAAAAAGGCTGCCTAAGTATGGCTTCCAATCAGAGACTACGATAGACAGCTGCCTCTGATTGGAAACCATACCTGGCCAAAACATAGAAAACAAAAACCTAGAATGCCAACCCCCTTTCACACCCTGACCTAACTAAACAGAGAAAAAACAGCTCTCCTAGGTCAGAGCGTGACAATCTGACCATAATTCTATCCTCGTGATTCCTGCTTACAATCGAAAAGTAAAGCAGGAAGTACCAGTGACACGCTCAATACGGAAGTGGTCAGATGACTCGGATGCTACGCTACAGGACTGTTTTGCTAGCACAGACTGGAATATGTGTCACGTCCTGACCAACAGAGGGAGTATTGTATTAGTATTTTGGTCAGGACGTGGCAGAAGGGTTTGTGTTGTATGGTTTTTCTAGTATGTCTGTTTCTTTGTTGGTCTGTGTGGCTCCCGATCAGGAACAGCTGGTTATCGTTGTTCCTGATTGGGAGTCATATATTAGGAGTGTGTTTTTCACCTGGGGTTTGTGGGTTGTTGTTTTTGCATTGCGTTGTATATAGCCTGCAAAACTGTTCCTGTCGGTCATTGTTTCTTGTTTTTTCGTGGTGTTCACATTTAAATAAAATATGATGAGCACGCAACCCGCTGCGTATTGGTCCACTTTTTCCGACAGCGATTTCTCCATATCTTCAGACGAAGAGGAGCGTTACAATATGTCCCGGGATTGAGGAGTATACCACCTCAGTCATCGGCTTCATCAGTAAGTGCATTGACAATGTCATCCCCACAGTGACCGTATGTACATATCCCAACCGGAAGCAACATCCGCATTGAACCAAAGGCTAGAGCTGCCGCTTTCAAGGAGCGGGACACTAATCCGGACGCTTATAAGAAATCCCGTTACGAACTATCAAACAAGCAAAGCGTCAATACAGGATTAAGATTGAATCCTTCTACACCGACTCTGCCGCTAGTCAGATGTGGCAGGGCTTGAAAACTATTACGGACTACAAAGGGAAACCCAGACACGAGCTGCCCAGTGACACGAGCCTACCAGATGAGCTAAATGCCTTTTATGCTCACTTCGAGGCAAGCAACACTGAAACATGCATGAGAGAACCAGATATTCTGGATGACTGTGTGATAAAGGTCTCGGTAGCCAATGTGAGCGAGACCTTCAAACAGGTCACCATTCACAAAGCCGCGGGGCCAGACGGAATACCAGGACATGTATTCAAAGCATGTGTGGACCAAATGGCAGTCTTCACTGACGTTTTCAACCTCTCTCTGACCAAGTTTGTAATACCTACATAGTCCACCATAGTCCCTGTGCCCAAGGAAGCGAAGGTAACCTGCCTAAATGTCTTGAGATGTTGCTTCAATATACCCACATCATTTTCCCCATGAAGCCATCTATTTTGTGAAGTGCACCAGTCCCTCCTGCAGCAAAGCACTCCCACAACATGATGCTGCCACCCACGTGCTTCACGGTTGGGATGGTGTTCTTCAGCTTGCAAGCCTCCCCTTTTTCCTCCAAACATAACAATGGTCATTATGGCCAAACAGTTCTATTTTTGTTTCATCAGACCAGAGGACATTTCTCCAAAAAGTATGATCTTTGTCCCCATGTGCAGTTGCAAACCGTAGTCTGGCTGTTTTATGGCGGTTTTGGAGCAGTGGCTTCTTCCTTGCTGAGCAGCCTTTCAGGTTATGTCGATATAGGACTCGTTTTACTGTGGATATAGATACTTTGTACCTGTTTCCTCCAGCATCTTTACAAGGTCCTTTGCTGTTGTTCTGGGATTGATTTGCACTTTTCGCACCAAAGTACGTTCATCTCTAGGAGACAGAACGCGTCTCCTTCCTGAGCTGCACGACGGCTGCGTGGTCCCATGGTGTTTATACTTGTGTACTATTGTTTGTATAGATGAACGTGGTACCTTCAGGTGTTTGGAAACTGCTCCCAAGGATGAACCAGACTTGTGGAGGTCTACAATTTTTTCTGAGGTCTTGGCTGATTTCGTTTGATTTTCCCATGATGTCAAGCAAAGAGGCACTGAGTTTGAAGGTAGGCCTTGAAATATATCCACAGGTACACCTCCAATTGACTCAAATGATATCAATTAGCCTATCAGTAGCTTCTAAAGCCATGACATCATTTTCTGGAATTTTCCAAGCTGTTTAAAGGCACAGACAACTTAGTGTATGTAAACTTTTGACACAATGGAATTGTGATACAGTGAATTATAAATGAAATAATGTCTGTAAACAATTGTTGGAAAAATGACTTGTGTCATGCACAAAGTAGATGTCCTAACCGACTTGCCAAAACTATAGTTTGTTAAAAAGAAATGTGTGGAGTGATTGATAAACACGTTTTAATGACTCCAACCTAAGTGTATTTAAACTTCTGACTTCAACTGTATATATACATTTGCAAACATTTCTAAAAACAGGGTATTACGTGTAGATTGCTGAGGAACATATGTTATTTAATCAATTTTAGAATAAGGCTGTATTGGGAAAAGTCAAGGGGTTTGAATACTTTCCGAAGGTATTGTATATCATAGGCTACAGTAGACTGCTAAATAACATTTCCAGTGGTGCACTGACTCACCTAATGATGCAGATGAAGCCATAGGCTACTCACTGTGATGGCCGAAGAGCTTGTCTTGTCAATAGCCTATCTCAAGATGAGCTACTTTGAAAAACAGTGCTGCTGTTATCTACAAATTGGGGAGTTGTTGAGAATTTTTTTTATTGGTTCTACACACAAATTAGTATTTTCTTCTCAGCAGTAGGCATTAGCTTTCCAAACTGTACGTGTTTCCCACGATTGTATTTTGCAAACTGACAGCTGTAAATCTGCAAACTGACAGCTGTAACCAACCATAGAAATATAACCAATAGATGGCAGTTCCCATTCAAGTCAGGACTGGCATTCATTGGTAGTGTACCCATGAGTTGCCAAGGTAGGAGGTTACAAAACCTTTCTATGGAGTATATGTTTATGGCCACAATGCAACAAGCTGTAGACTATATTTGGCACACATGCTACCCAAACTGTGGCCTTCCCGACTGTAGGCATACCGGTAACTGCCCAAAAAAAGGAAACACTTGAGTAAACAAGTGATACAAAGTATATGTTATGGTGTGGGGTACATTTTGATGGAATGGTTTAAATCCACTTGTAGAATCTATGCCAAGGCGCATTGAATCTGTTCGTAGTAGTGCAACACCCTAAAACACTTTATGTTGGTGTTTCCTTATTTTTGGCAGATAGCCTACCTGTTTGTGCTTGTGATAAAAACTTAATCCACAGTTAGTTTTTATAAACTGTTGATCCTCTTTGGCTAAATTAGACTTTCTGGTATATTCTGAACATTGAGAGCAGGCTCCTGTGGTTGGATAAATTATAATAAAAAACATAACGTAATAAAAGAAAATGCCCCTAAGGGTTTGGGCCCACTGACTCACACAATTGACCAGTCACATTTATTTATTATGCAGTTTATTCAAAAATAAATAATAACCAGTTACCCAATCAAGGCTGAGCCCCCCCAGTTACCCACATGGGCCACCTACCTCTCCTTCTATCTGATGATTAGCAGAGCGGTAGCAGCAGGCTGTCTACACTCATTGAGAGCAGGCTCCTGAGTTTGACTGTGATTGGCAGTTGCAGTGAAAAAATATATATCAATTATATACTACATATAATATACACAGGGTATTCCTAATATTGATTTGCACCACCCCCTTTTGACCACAGAACAGCATCAACTTGTTGAAAGCGTTCCACAGGGATGCTTCCCACAGTTGTCAAGTTGGCTGGATGCCCTTTGGGTGGTGGACCATTCTTGATACACACGGGAAACTGTTGAACGTTTAAAAGAAAAACAGCAGCGTTGCAGTTCTTGAAACAAACCGGTGTGCCTGGCACCAAATGCCATACCTAGTTCAAAGGAACTTAAATGTTTTGTCTTGCCCATTCACCCTCTGAATGGCACACATACACAATCCATGGCTCAGTTGGATTTAACAAGTGACATCAATAAGGGATCATAGCTTTCACCTGGTCAGTCTATGTCATGGAAAGAGCTGTGCTGTCACATGTGATATTTATGAGCGGCTGGCTCAGTGCTCCAGTTGGCATGAGAGATGTTGGAAGTGCTTGACCACTGCTGAAGTATTCCTCATTAAGTTTGTCAAAAAATTCAACTGTATCTTTCATTAGCTTCACTTACTTTTTACTCTCTATTAAAAGTTGGTGTGGGTTTTATTTTGGTAAGCCTTTTCTGGGGCAAATTTATTGGGAACTCATGGTGGGTGTCTATGGCTGTGTTTAGACTGGAAAAGTCAGAAGAAATCTGATGTGATTGGTCAAAAAACCAATTAGTGGGAAAGAATATCAGAATTGAGCTCCCTGTGTAAACATAGCCTTTAAGGGCCCAGTTTCTTGTTGCTATTCAACTTTCAGTGGACACTCCCATGAGTGTCTTTCAGAACCCGTCCTAAAACCCACTTGTTTTGCTTTGGTGCTTGTCCGTGCTTCATTTGTACCCTTTTTTTGTGAACGACAACGTTATGGGTTTGTCTTAGTGGGAACGTAATGGTATGTTATAACTATCTTCAAAGCTGGTTGAACTGATGTCATGACAATCAGTTTACAACCGATTATCTGGTCGTAATGACGTCATTTGAATAACACACAGAATGAATAACACACAGAATGTAATGCCTGTTAAAAATCTAATATTTCCAATCACTATTAAGCTGTTTTGTTTAAAGACATGCCAAGCATCCAACATTAATAAGACTTTCTAGAGAAGAGAAGTCCGTGTTCGGGGGATGCAGGGGGCAAGCTAATCCACTCTCTTGTTTCAGGGAACAATTTTTTAACTTTGAAATAACTGTCACGGTTGTCGTACGATGAAGGAGAGGACCAAAGCGCAGCGTGTGTATCGTTCCACATTTTCTTTATTAAACTGTGAAACTATGCAATACATACAAAATAAACTAAAGAACAAAAAGTGACGAAGAGGTGAAACATACACTAACTCAAAAACAATCTCCCACAAACCCAGATGGGTAAAACAACTACTTATGTATAATCTCCAATTAGAGACAACGATGACCAGCTGCCACTAATTGGAGATCATCCCAAAAAAGCCCATCATAGAAATACAAAAACTAGAACATAACAACATAGAAAATCTAAACTAGAAGAAAATAAACTGTCACGCCCTGACCTACTCTGCCATAGAAAATAACAGCTTTCTATGGTCAGGACGTGACAATAACTAAGGATGAGGAAGCAGTTTAAAAGTTCCTTGGGAAAAAGACGAACCATCATACCATGTAGTTGTAAGAAAGAAGTACTCACTACAAAGTGGAAATAATGAGCCATATTTTCCATTGCGTAATTATGCCTGGCTTTTTAAATAACTGAAGCGCAAAATGAGGGTTATAATTGGTTTTAGTGTTCCCCTTGTCTTGTCTTCTCCTCTCTGTGCTGACGGACAGTGTGTTGTGGCTGGGTTTACAACAGAGTTAGGAACAATGGATTTGTTTCTGTGCTCTTTTACTCACGTTTTACTGTCTAATTGTAGTTTCTTTTTAAACAGTGTCATGCATACATGAGTGTGTTTCACGTGATTTTATGCAGACGGGACTGATAAAAGCAATGCATTTTATAAAGAGATTTGGTAGAATTAAATGAAATAATATTTATCTTTTGAGAAGTCTAAATATTTTGGATGTATGTAATCCTTTTTTATAGATTCTGTTGTCTTTTGTGATGTATTCTGTAATCTTCTTTGTAAATGTATATCATGGCCAAGGCCTCAAATCTAAGCCAGCTTTACACTGCCCCCACAGCTGTATATTGGAGAGAACCTTCCCTTTAATATAACTCTGTGACAATGCAGTAGAGCTGTTCCATGTCACCCATGCAACGTTATTTAAAACATTAATTAAAACATCTATCATTGACAATGCAAAAAGCTATCGCACGCAACCATGCAATCTGCAAACATAACTATAACCAATGTTGAGGGTTGTGGTAGCGCCTGAGGTAGTGGTAGCAACCCCAGTGCCAGGTAACACCATACACATTCTGGTCTTTACAGCCTTATTCATCCCAGAGAACATTGTGCTTTCTGCTTTGTTAGTGAAGCAGCCAGTATGTTCTGTACTGGACTGTCGAGGTGGATTGTTCAAGCTATTTGCATTTCCCTGCTGTCTGCTCCCTGGAGAGATACAATGGCCTGATCATCTAGCATAGTTATGAAAGACTTTGTCTGAAAGACTAACATAAAGTTGCAGTGCTTACTCTTTTATTGAGAGGGCTCTTTCAGATGATCTGCAATTAATTGTGGTATTGCAGATTGCAATAGCAATAACATTCTTTCCATAAAACATGTAACCCTTGTGTGGTGTTTGGGTCTGTGGGACCCATTTTCAATGTTTAATAAAATATAAATTATACAATGAATTATTTTGTTCAACCTGAGACTCATTCTCCTTGGCTCAGTTTCTGTGAAGAACACATTTTCATTGAGTGCACACTGTGCACCTCCCTACACATGTATATTACATATGTGGTGTCCGGGTCCGCTGGACCCGAGGGTAATAAATGTGTGGAAAAGTGTGTGTGTGTGTAGGTGAAAACAAGTAAAAATGAAACAAAAAGGTTTGCTGTGTGCCACTCTGTCTTCCTGGGCCTGCTGTTTCAACATAGCACCTGTCTGTCTCCCTGCCTGTCTGCCTGTCTCCCTTTGATACATTACAAAACATTCAGAATTTGCCCACACCCCAGACAGGTGCAAATTGGGGACACAACAAATAGCTTTGCATGTGTGGCTCCTTACTACAGTCAATCAATATGGCAAAAATAATCTCTGCTCAGAGGGCCTTGTTTTTTTTGCAGAGAGAGATGCTAGTGTGGAAGGAGCGTCTTCCACTTTGGAAGATTAAGAATTTTCCGAATATGAGGATCCTGTCAATCTCTGTCAATTTGGAGTCTGACAGTGAGTTGGAAGAAGAGGATGAGATTGACCCTCAGCCAGCCCCAGGACCAGCCCGTCAGCAGCCAGCCCCAGGACCAGCCTGTCAGCAACCAACCCCAGGACCAGCCTGTCAGCAACGAGCTCATCAGCAGCCTGCAGGAGGAGAAATATGGATGTAAAAAATTTGTGAAATTGAATGGTCTTCTTGCCCAATGAATGATACACCCCGCATGGCTGCCAATGTGATAAAGAAGCAACCAGGGCTGACGTGGATGGCGGTGCAGGACATAGTCTTCTTTTGAACTTTTCATCCCAGACACCATCCAGAAAATCATTCTGGACTGCACTAATTTGGAGGGAAGGGGTGTTATTGGAGAGAGATGGAAGGAGATGGACTAAACTCATTTACATGCATACTTTGGGGTTCTTATCCTTGCTAACGGGGGACCAGTACGGCTATTTTTTTTAATGAAATGTATGCATTCACTTCTGTAAGTCACTCTGGATAAGAGCGTCTGCTAAATGACTAAAATGTAAAATGTAAATGTCTAATATTTTCAGATCCAATGGGGAATCCACAGAATCCGTGTGGGATGCAGAAACTGGCAGAGAACTTTTCCGTCCAACAATGTCTCTGGAAAACTTCCACATTATTTCCAGGATGAATTCTCTTCGATAACCGAGACACCAGACAAGCTCGGCGGCAGAGAGACAAGCTAGCTGCAATTAAGTCAGTGTGGGACAAGTGGGTGGACCGCCTTGCCCTGTTCTACAACCCTGGACCCAACGTTACTGTTGATGAGCAGCTTATGCCATATAGGGGCCGCTGCCTCCTCAGACGGTACATACGATCTAAACCGGTGTATAAGGGGAAGCCAGATGGAGGAGCCCCTGAGAAAAACCAAGGAATATAGGTTGCCCTGGACGTAACACAGGGACTCCGTGGCCACAACATCACATGCAATAACTTTTTTACTTTGCACATGCTGGGGCAGGAGCTCATCAAGAGGAAGCTGACGATGGTAGGAACAGTACGAAAAAAACAAGCGAGAGCTCCCACCTCAGCTGTTGAATATACAGAACAGGCCTATCAATTCTTCTAAGTTTGTGTTCACAGCCAACATGTCCCTAGTGTCCAACGTGCCAAACAAAGGTAAAAATGTGGTATCATGAGTACGCTGCATAGGGATAGGAGAATCCATGTGCAGGAACATCAAAAACCAGAAATCATAATGGATTACAATGCCGCAAAAGGAGGGGTGGACAATTTAGACAAGCTGGTGACTGGCTACAGCTGCAAAAGAAGAACCCTATGCTGTCCACTTGTGATATTCTTCAAGATCTTGCACATCTCGGCGTACAACGAGTTTGTCATCTGGATGGCGTTGGACCCAGATTGGAGCAGAGGGAAGCTCCAGAGGAGACCGCTCTTTCTCGAGGAGCAAGGCAAGACATTGGTAAGACCTCAAATCCAGAGGAGGCAACATATCCCAAGGACCCCAGCTTCTGCAGCCATCGTGAGGAGGATTCAGGAGGAGGATGCTGGTGCCCCATCCGACCGACCCACAGAACCAACAACTCCAATAGCGGAAGTAAGTGTGAGTGATGTTGTTGCATGTGTGTGTCTGACTCTCCTACCTTGGCCTGCTGTAACTATATATGTGAGTGAGATGTTAGTAAAATTCCTGAACAAAGTGTATTCATCATTCTAGATTGCAGCTGGTAGCAACAAGAAAAAGTGCTGTGATGTGTGTGGACCCAAGAAGGACAGGAATACATGCATCAAGTGCAAGAAATACACAGTAAAACTCTATCCCTCATGTGGTGTGTAGACCAGCCTTAATTTGTGTTCAATGGGGCTCATTTATCATTTCCAAAAAATACTGTATGTAAAATTTGTACTTCCAATTTGTTCAGTTCAAAGCAATAAACATCAATAGTGATAAATCTTGTTTAATTTATATTTATTCCACCCATGTCTTGATTATATATCTTTTTTTTACGAATAACGCTTCTATTGGTAAACTACAAATATTAACCATGTATGCTGTCTATATTGCTTGTAATTGATATAAGTCTAAGTATTTATCATGACACAAGGTGAGACCCAGAGTCTTACAATATTTATTAATCCAATAGGGTAAGGCAAGAGAATGGTCGACAGGCAAAAGGGTCAAAACCAGTTCAGAGTCCAAAAGGTACCAAAGGGCAGGCAGAATCAAGGTCAGGGCAGGCAGGATGATCAGGCAGGCAGGAAAGTAGTCCAGAGACTGGCAGGGGTCAAAACCGGGAAGACTATCAAAAAAGAGAATAGCAAAACGAGTACGGGAAAAACACTCTGGTTCACTTGACTACATATAAGACAAACTGGCGCAGAGAGACAGGAAACACAGGGATAAATACACTGGGGAGAATAAACGACACCTGGAGGGGGTGGAGATAATCACAAGAACAGGTAAAACAGATCAGGGCGTGACAGTATTTAGTACTTTTACATAAATTATTCTGGCTGTATTGTTTTAAAAACCCAATAATGTTGTGGGTCCATCAGACCCGGGAACATTGGGTGACTAACAAAAACATGAACACCAGTGTTAAATGTAATTGCCAATGTGTACAATAGACTATGGATGGAGCAGTTTAGATAATGCAACTGCATTGTGGTAAGTAAAGGTATGCAACCTATGTATAACAGAAGTTTCTTATGAGAGGAACATATTGTGCTGTTACTGGCTGTCCTTTAGACAAAACACTTCCATTTGTACAAAATGTGTCACTTGATGTGAATCTTAACCAAAATGATTTGGCTGTCAGCAGTCCATTCTCCCTTTCATCATCTGATGGGAACAAGAAAAGGAGTGGATTTCTCACATCCATTATTCATAGTATTTGGGGAAGTTGGCCCATTTTAAAACTACCTTTGAGACAAATATCCCAAGGTGATAGCAATATACTTCCTTTCTCTGAATGTATTATGAGCGTAATCATATTTTGACATCGGTGATATAGTCTTTAAGGTATATTTAACAACATGGTAAAAAAGAAAGACTTGATCTCCCATTGATGGCAGTCAAATAACAGCATGAGTGAATGGCACGATGGATGCACAGGTAATGTTGGTTGGTCCTGTCTGTGATGCTTCAGGGAGATTTTACCCTTGGGCATACGCATAGGTTCAGCGTTCTAACTTTAACCATTAGAGGGAGAAAACATAGCTGGCCTTGGATCAGTGTCTGGGGCCAACTACAGCCTACTCCATCAATGACGCTGCAACCACAACTAACCAAATTCAGTTTAAGGGGCGTGTCTTGTATAGATTAAATACGCAACTATTATCTCATGTCTGTCTGTCATCTCTTGTATTCATCCCCATTGGCAGTTAAACATTTATCAAACAACAAATAACTGTCATCCACCTCAACATATCAATGGAGTTGTAAAGTACCATAAAGAGGAAATCTTCCTCTAGAAAATAATGTCTGTGTAACAGCATGTGGCGTCCTCACGAAGCCTGCATTGAGTGGGGGATGGGCAACCCAGCTGCTTCCGCCTTACACAACCACATTAAAAACAGATTTTGCTGAAAGAATGAGAGAGAAAGTATCAATCAAACATAGACCCTCATTAATTCTCTGCTGATGCACCAACAAACATGCATGGTGCATAACTCAGGACGATAGTTTATCTTCCCCGACAGTGCCAGTGTATTATTCATGCCTTGTTTGGATGAACAGACAGTGACGTAAACGCTTGAATTTGAAACTTAAATGTCCATTAATTGTTAGACTATTCATTCAGTATGTCAATAGCATGGTGGGTGATTCATTGTCTGATTCACTTGGAATGTCCTCAACCCATAAAATGAATGTGGCCACTCATGGCTATGGGTGTATGTCATTCATGGTGGGTTCCTCTGGGGTATTTGTAGAGCAGGTACCAAGTCTGACCTCATGTCTTTACCTCACAACCTTAGTTCCACTATATCTTTGTCCAAAGATATTGTGTTATAGCATGGATCACAATTTGGCTCTCTGGAAAAGATTGTGGAACTGTAGAAATTGGGAATGTGCAGTAGCTATGTGCAAAAGTCTCATATTGAAAACCACTCTAGAAGACTAGTGTTGTCTGTGTAGGGGCCTTTTCGATATTGAACACTTAAAATGGCCAATACAGAAAGTGTGACGGGGAACTAAACTTTGTTTTTGTTTTTACTTAAGCATCTGCCCCCACCCACACACACACACACACACACACACACACACACACACACACACACACACACACAGACACATACCTTCAATGTTCCCTTTTCTAATTTTCCCTTTTTGGATGAGCAGTTCTCTTCTTCACAGCACCTCGTTGTCAATCTCTGTGATGACATTTTCAGTGTCAGCCTTACCGTTTCCCCGCTTAATTTGTTCAGGCATCCAGTGAATCTTAATGCCATCTCGAGTGAGGTGACGCAGGTCCTGTTCGCTCTAAACTCTGGAACGCTTCGTACAATCCCATTAATCACTCACACACAGGCAGCTCGCTCAGCCTGGCCCCTCTCACCATCCCGCTTCAGCTTTCAGGCAGGCAGGAAGGAATAGCCTTGTCACTGCTGTTTTAACACACACAGCCTCTTTAACATCCAGCCCCACTATGGACCTGACATCTAATGACCAATACAAAGAAGCGGGAATGTTACTAGTGCCTATTAACCCGTACCTAATGTCTTTCAAGAGACACATTGCCTTCAACACCCAAGGACAAAACACAATGTGGTTGGGACCTGGAGCTGGGTAGCAACAGCATTGATGCACATCAGGCTTTTAGAGGTAATCAATGCAGCAAGGCCATCTGATCTGTTATTAGAAGACACTAAAACAAGACATTGTGGCTATTCATAACCCCCTTTTCATTTCACCACAGAATAAAAAATGACATTGAAGGTTTTCAAATGAAATGTATTGTAAGAGTACATATTGATACAGAAAAAAGAGGACCGAGCACGCCCCCAATTCTCATCAACGGGGCTGCAGTGGAGCAGGTTGAGAGCTTCAAGTTCCTTGGGGTCAACATCACCAACAAACTAACATGGTCCAAGAACACCAAGACAGTTGTGAAGAGGGCACGACAAAACCTATTCCCTCTAAGGAGACTGAAAAGACTTGGCATGGGTCCTCAGATCCTCAAAAGGTTCTACAGCTGCACCATTGAGAGCATCCTGACTGGTTGCATCACTGCCTGGTATGGCAACTGCTCAGCCTCTGACCGCAAGGCACTACAGAGAGTAGTGCGAACGGCCCAGTACATCACTGGGGCCAAGCTTCCTGCCATCCTGGAACTCCATACCAGGCGGTGTCAGAGGAAGGCCCTAAAAATTGTCAAAGACTTCAGCCACCCTAGTCATAGACTGTTCTCTCTGCTACCGCACGGCAAGCGGTACCGGAGTGCCAAGTCTAGGGTCAAGAGCCTTCTAAACAGCTTCTACCCCCAAGCCTAACCAACTCCTGAACATCTAATCAAATGGCTACCCAGACTATTTGCATTGCCCCTCCCCCCCTTTTTTTACACCGCTGCTACTCTCTGTTGTTACCATCTATGCATAGTCACTTTAATAACTCTACCTACGTGTCCATATTACCTAAAATAACCGGTGCCTCGCACATTGACTCTGTACCGGTACCCCCCTGTATATAGTCTCGCTATTGTTATTTTACTGCTGCTCTTTAATGACTTGTTGCTTTTATTTCTTATTTTTAGCCGCATTTCTTTAACTGCATTGTTGGTTAGGGGCTCGTAATTAAGCATTTCACTGTAAGGTCTACACCTGTTGTATTCGGCGCATGTGACTAATACACTTTGATTTGATATTGGTCAAGAGATTTTCTTCAACCCTTCTGAACATCATCTACCAAGGTGCTTGAAGTCACAATCAAAGTCATGTTCTATTGCCAGTAAGTCATCTCTTTAAAACATATTTTTGTTAATCCTTGTAACTAACTGCCATACAACATCCCATTGGCACTCCTGAAGAGTCACAAACTCTAGGCTGGATGTGGTATTTCCCAACCCTCTCATAATCCTGCCATGCCTCATATGTTGTTTTCTTACCCCTGCTATTATCATCCATTGTGCTGCTCAGCACTCCATTTGGATTCACGAGTAATAATTATTTCTCTGCTCCAAATCGTCCCCAGAAGACTTGCCTTACTGGGTGACAAACTGGGGGTGTCATCTTTTTAGACAAATATCATTATCTTGGACTGTAAGCTGTCGCAACCAATATCCTGTGTTAATGATTAACAGTATGCTGTTGCTCAAGCAGGGATACGCTACCAGGGAAACAGGCAGTCATAACTACCGGAACATTCCCTCTACCTCTTTATCTACAGACTGACCTACTTAATAATGACTACACCATAGCTAGGTTAGGGCAGCAGGTAGCCTAGCAGTTAAGAGCATTGGGCCAGTAACCGAAAGGTTGCTGGTTTGAATCCCCGAGCTGACTAGGTGAATGTGCCCTTGAGCAAGGCACTTAACCCCTTGAGCAAGGCACTTACGGACCCTTGCGTCCGTAAGTCGCTCTGGATAAGAGCATCTGCTAAATGACAAAAAATGAGAGGAAAAGTATGGATATACTGTATTCAGACTTATCAAGTATGTATTACTACTTCATGATCAAGTGATGCCAAATGCAACATACATTACACAATAGATATGCATACTGTGTATGTGCTGTGGAAATAATAACAATACATGCAACTGACAGCAAGATTGCAAATATAAATTCAAATCATAAAATTTTCAGCACCAGAATAAAAGTTAATTCACAATTAGTGGTATTTACTGTTGATATGGAGATCATAGTATGGCAATTCTTAATTGAATTGTGCTAGAGAGATTATCCTTAAGATAGCAATTGTCAAGCCAAGAATATAGATGATCTGCAGTATGACTTTAAATGAGATACTATGAGAGAATACTATAGAGACTCAGGACATGTGAGAGATAAGTACATGACATTTTTTGTTCATTTGATGCTGGATGATACTTAATAACTATCATAATGAATGCATCTACCGACCATTTATATCAATGAACCCCATTTTTGAATTGGATAAACTGAATACTTAAAATGGATCACCAGCTTTTCCTTGAAGTCATGTAAAAATAGTATATTTCATGGGATAAAGCAAACTGAATATGACATACCTGTTTAACATCTAACCCACTAATAAATGAGGAAAACCCCTCCTGAAATATTTATATTAAATTCATCCTGCAGATGTGAATATGCTCTTGACCTTGGCCATGTCCCTAGCTCTAAGAAAATAATTATCTGTAGAAAGAATAAGATAATTCTAGCATCAATACTCAGTGACACGCATTTCATATTCAATGAGATCATCAAGGACATAACTGCAAGCTTCTACTCTGATGTGATGGATCTAGAGGACCTAGAGTAGATATTAGAACTGAATAAATCTGTTACTGCACTAAAACAATCTTGATAAATGACAAACACTTTTCAGTCTGTTCCAAAGTATGATAATGCATGACCTTGTCATGGACACACAGATATACTGTACTGTACACTACACCGTGTATAGAATGACAATGATTGGTTGTTTGTAGCCTACCACAGGTGAGTTTCTTATGGACTACTTTGAGACATGTGAACCTTATAGTGACTTTAATGCACAAGAGCTTTGTGTGTTTTATTCATATCCTTACATTTATATATTTATGGTTTTAAAATAATAGTAACTTTTTGTCACTCCCAGTTATACCATTAAATGACATTCTCTAAGTCCTTATGGACTAGGGACTGTTCCTCATTCCACTAATGTAACAAAAACACCATTACAATGCAATTACAAACAAATTACTGAAGTACCATGTAATAACAATGTTGTTAATATTTGCATAGTTACTAGAGGTACACAGGTACTGTATCATAATTAAACAAGCAAATAATGTCTATATGTTGCATAGGATGCTGATTGAAACTCGAGACATTGCACTTCCAGAATTGATTTCCACGACCACTGTTTGGGGATCAATGTGTATTGAGTTAAAAAGAGCTTCATGTTTAAACCTGCAGGGCTGACTTCCTTAGGTCAATGTGTAAATTCGTATGCAGAAAGAGCATGGCTGAGAGAAACATATTCATTAGAAGAGCAATTTGCATTACATACAGTATATATATTGACTATGCAACTCTATGCACATAGCCAAACTGGTCTCAGAGCATTTCGTATTATTCTGTACGCAAATCCGAGACATCATATTTAGTATGATCTTACTTTTGTATTAATTTGTGGATGTCCATCACTCATTTCGCATGATATGTTACGAATTGCAATTCAAATTATATGTTAACAATTAAAAAAAGTACAATATGTTACGAATTTTGTAAATGTACAATATGTAAAGAATTTGATAAAAGTATGATATGTTATGAATTCTAGCTAGGTGGCTAACAGCTGTTGCTGCTGATAGCATTATTCCAGCCTTTGGTCTCATAGACTAGACGTAACATAGTAAACATATATCCAGGACACAAAAAATGAGTATAATGTGTTATGTTTGGTATGGTTACCTAAGACCGATGGTGACTTAAATCAAAAATTAAAGTAGGGTGGTTGGTCGGGGTGGATGGGTGGGGGTATAACGTGAACGTCTAGCATCCAAAAGGTTGTCAGTTTGAATGTCATCACGGACAACATTAGCATTTGAGCTAATTAGCAACTTTTCAACTGCTTACTATTTTTTCACTACTTTGCAACTGCTTAGTTTGTTAGCTAACCCTAACCTTAACCCTATTAGCTAACCCTTCCCCTAAACCTAACCCTAACCTTAAACTTAACCCCAAGCCTAGCTAACATTAGCAAGCTAGCTAATGTTAGCCACCTAGCTAGAATTCATAACATATACATTTTGCAAATTCGTAACATATAATACGAATTGTAATTCCTAACATATCATATAAAATGGGTGGTGGATATCCACAAATTAATACATACAATACAAAACGTAACATATCATACAAAATGGAGTGTTTCATATTTATGTACAGAATAATACTAAATGCTCTGAGACCTGGTTGACATTTCTGACATAAATTGAATTACTGCTAAATCACTGCCCCAACAGTTTGCTGAAATTCTGCTGGTTGAGTAGTTTAATCTTATTTTTAATATAAAGCTTAGTTAGTGAAAGCATGTGTGGTGTGTCTACCTCAGAACAGTTCCTAATTTGTGCTATATGCTTTGTAAAGTAAAATTTGTGAAATTGTTTGTGTATGGGGCAGTACCTAAACTCCAATTAATTACTTCCAAAAAATGCAATTACTAGGAAAACATTCTTGTGTTGAAATGTAAAGTAGAATTTTTGACGTACACTAAGGGCACTATTTAAATATTATAGATCATCTGTGAAAGTTGTACAGTACATATTGACTCATGGAGTAGTCAGGTCTGACAGCTCTAAAAGCATCCAGCGCTCAGTCCGGAGTACTTTAGACTTTGCTGTACATCATCTATCTTCGACTCCAAGGAGCAGTTAACATGAAAACATGACAGACAGGAAGTTGCCAACCACATTTTTCTGAAGGTCATACCTGCATACCGGTACTGAAAAATAAATCATTCTTAGAGCATCTCAGTCATAGAATTAGGGTTTAGAATTAGAATGCTAGTAATTTAATAGGATCTCCAAGGTCTCAGGGACCTCATGGGACATAAGAGAGTCACTGTTTGATTATTCATGTTTTAAACTACTAGAAATGATACACTCAACCTCATTGAGACTTTATATTGAGACTATTTAACATTTACATTTTAGTCATGTAGCAGACGCTCTTATCCAGAGCGACTTACAGGAGCAATTAAGGTTAAGTGCCTTGCTCAAGGGCACATCGACAGAGTTTTCACCTAGTCAGTTTGGGGATTTGAACAAGCAAACTTTTTGTTGCTGGCCTAACGCTCTTTAAAAAAAATGCAGTTATCACGTCTTCATTGTGTCAATGGCCAGTTAAAACACTGTATGTACAGGTAGTAGATATCTGAGGAACTACAGCATACTTCCTTTAGATTAGGTTTACCCATGGCAAAGGGTGGACTTAGAATAACAGCGCATTGTATTCTTTGAACACAGCTGATTTGTCCATTAAATCTGAAGCTCTTTAGCGGTATCACAGACTATTCGGCAAGCTGTCCTGAGGCACATTAGGTTTACACCATTATCTTGGTCTTGCTTGAAGAACTGCGGAGTAGTGAAACACACCAATGAGCAAACCAAGGTTGGGTGCTGATCACATTTCAATGCCAAATACACAAGAAAGTCTCTGTCAATACTTTGTTATATCCTCAAAAATCTATTAGGTGTCCTTAGCTCTATTGTATTAGGCCATGTGAGTTGGGGCATGGTCTGCAGACTGTACTGAGCTGCTTCTATTATGAAACACACTGTTGGATTGTACCATGAAAAGAGCTCATTGTTTACTCCTGCCAAGACACACATTTCAGCAGCAATATAATATCAGTAGATGACATTAATTTCTCTCATGGCTCTGAAAAGACGCCCTATGGGGACTACCTAGAATGTGTAGTTGACTATTCCTGTGAGTTAACCTGTGTATTCTAGCTACAAATGCATACTATAATGAAGACTACAATGTATAGGGCCGTGAGTGCTGTGTGCTTTAAATGTAGCTGTACTGTTCAGTAGGCATGGAGATTTCATGTCTGGTGAATTAACAGACTGCTGATCCAGAGGTACTGATGTAACCAGGTAACCTCCTGCTCCTTTATAAATGGAAAGAACATATGCTAAATTAACTAGATTTTTGTATGAACCTCTGTCTTTTTTATGTTTATTTTATTCTTCCACATAAAGATGTGGAGAGAATGACGCAACCATCAACTATTGTGCCATTGTTGGGCTATAAAAAGGTGTTCTTGGACAGTTGCGTAAATATTGCTATCCTTCACAACACAGTGGAGGCATACGTTGCCAGAAATTGCAATTATTTGAACTCAATGAGAGGAATTTAACAAAATGTGTTTAGACAAGAATGTTTATCAGTTTTGTATCCTTTGAGTATAGTATAAGCTTCTTGTGAGGTCGTCTGAAGAGGTTGCGCTGAACATTTTCAACTTCCAGGAATTGTGTACTGATCCTTGCAACATGGATTAATGGCACGATAATGGGCCTCAGGATCCCATCACGGTTTCTCTGTGCATTCAAATTGCCATCGATAAAATGCAATTGTGTTCGTTGTCCGTAGCTGATGCCTGCCCATACCATAACCCCACTGCCACCATGGGGCACTCTGTTCACAGGGTTGACATCAACAAACCGCTCGCCCACACAACGCCATACACGCTGTCTGCCATCTGCCCAGTACAGTTGAAACCGGAATTCATCCATGAAGAGCACACTTCTCCAGCATGCCAGTGGCCATTAAAGGTGAGCATTTGCCAACTGAAGTCTGTTACGACGCCGAACTGCAGTTAGATCAAGACCCTGGTGAGGACGACGAGCACTCAGATGAGCTTCCCTGAGACGGTTCCTGACAGTTTGTGCAGAAATTCTTCAGTTGTGCAAACCCACAGTTTCATCAGCTCTCCGGGTGGCTGGTCTAAGATGAACCCGCAGGTGAAGAAGCCAGATGTTGAGGTCCTGGGCAGGCAAGGTCTGTGGTTGTGAGGCCTGTTGGACGTACTGCCAAATTCTATAAAACGACATTGGAACATTCAGAGCTCTGGCAACAGTTCTGGTGGACATTCCTGCAGTCAACTGTGGCCTCCCGAGTGGCACAGCAGTCCCAGGCTGTGTCACAACCGGCCGTGACCGGGAATCCCATAGAGAGGCTCACAATTGGCCCTGCATTGTCCGGGTTAGGGAGAGTTTGGCGGGGAGCTTTACTTGGCTCATCACACTCTAGTGACTCCTTGTGGTGGGCTGGGCGCCTGCAAGCTGACTTGGTCGTTTCCTCTGACACATTGGTGCGGCTGGCTTCTGGGTTAAGCGCGGCTTGGCGGGTCATGTTTCGGAGGACGCATGACTCGACCTTCGCCTCTCCCGAACCTGGGGAGTTGCATCAATGAGGCAAGATCATAATTGGATTGCAATTGGATATCATGAAATGGGGGAGAAAAAGGGGCTACACATTTTTTTTTTTAGTTCCTCAAAAGTTCAGACATCTGTGGCATTGTGTTGTGTGACAAAACTGCACATGATAGACTGGCCTTTTATTGTCCCCAGCACAAGGTGCACCTGTGTAATTATCATGCTGTTTAATCAGCTTCTTGATATGCCACAACTGTCAGGTGGATGGATTATCTTGGCAAAGGAGAAATTCTCACTAACAGGGATGTAAACAATTTTCTGCCAAAAGATTTAGAGAAATAACCTTTTGGGACCAAAACTTTACATGTTGCGTATATATTTTAGTTCAGTATAATTACATCACAATTAAACAGATATTGGTAGACTGGTATCATGGTAATACTGTGTCACGTATTGCCTAGTCATTGTTTAATGACATGTTATTTCCTGAACAATATCTTAGCATCTTATGTTTATTGATATGCACTCCTCTGTGTGCTGAGAAATGAACGACTCTCTGAAATGACAACTGGGTATTAGGGTTATCACACGTTTCTACTTAATATGCATTAGCATCCCATCCTATCACATTCTGTCTGGATGCAGTACGGATAGCAGGGCTCTTAATGGGCTATGATGCTGTTGGGAGTGAGTGTGTAATAGTGTGATTACTGTGGAAGACATCTTTTTAATGAGGGCTGGATGTATATTTGGCTCCTTCTGAGATTTAAATCTAGGGTACTTCTTCAATTAATACCCATTATACACATTTCTATTATAATGAATGCTTATCTATAGACATCAACAGGGGATGTCTGGGTGAGGAAAGGTTTAGTGAAGATAACATGCCTCAACAATTATGATCACTTTATTGGTCAAATGCACAGGTCCAACAGAAATGTGACTTCCGCTTTTGACCCAAACCCTCCAAAAGACACACATACCATCGCCTTCAGAGAGTATTCATACCACATTACTTGTTCACATTTTGTTGTGTTACAGCCTGAATTTAAAATGGATTGCATTCAGATTTTATATCACTGGCCTACACACAATATCCCATAATGTGAAAGTGGAATTATGTTTTGCCATTTTTACTAATTAATAAAAAATGAAAAGCTGAAATGTCTTGAGTATTCAGTATTCAACCCAATTGTATTGTTATGAAAACCTAAATAGGTTCAGGAGCAAAAATGTGCTTAACAAATCACAAAATAAGCTGCATGGACTCACTTTCTGTACAATAAGTGTTTAACATGATTTTCTCTCTGCATCCCACACATACAATTATCTGTAATGTCCCTCAGTCGAGCAGTGAATTCCAAACACAGATTCAACCATAAAGACCAGGGAGGTTTTCCAATGCCTGGCAAAGAAGGGCACCTATTGGTAGATGGGTAAAACAAATAAGTAGACATTGAATATCCCTTTGATGTCACGACACCTACGGAAGGTGGCGCCCCTCCTCGCCTGGGCGGCGCTCGGCGGTCGTCGTCGCCGGCCTACTAGCTGCCATCGATTTATGTTTCACGTTCTGTTAGTTAGGCCTAGGTTAGTTGCGCACCTGTTTTGTGTTAGTTGTTAGTGGGGAGGGGTATTTAGGCTAGTTAGTTAGGTTTGTTGTTTGTGCGGGATTGTTTGTTTGTCAGGGTGTGTTTCATGTGGTTCTGTATATTGTGGAGTTACGCTATTCCTTTTGGGCTGCGTCCCTGGTTACGTTCTTTTAAGGGTGGTGTGTTACTTTTGCACACCTTGCACTCCATACCTTGCATATTTTCCGTGTGGATATTTTTATTAAATTCATTAACGGAATCTTTCTGTCTCCTGCGCCTGACTCTTTGGAATCCACAAGCCACCCATTGTGACATTTGAGCATGATGAAGTTATTAGTTACACTTTGGATGGTGTGTCAATACACCCAGTCACTACAAAGATACAGGCGTCCTTCCTAACTCAGTTGCCGGAGAGGAAGGAAACCGCTCAAGGATTTCACCATGAGGCCAATGGTGACTTTAAAACAGTTTAATGAGAATTTGTATTTAATGGCTGTGATATCTGAAAACTGAGGATGGATCAAAAACATTATAGTTATTCCACATTACTAACCTAATTGAAAGAGTGAAAAGAAGGAAGCTTGTACAGAATAAAATATTCTAAAACGTGCATCTTGTTTGAAACAAGGCACTAAAATAATACTGCAAAAAATTGTGGCAAAGCAATAAAAAATTTTCCTGAATACAAAGTGTTCTGTTTGGGGCAAAACCAAAACAACACATTAATGAGTACCACTCTACATCTTTTTAAGCATAGTGGTGGCTGCATCATGTTATGGGTATGCTTGTAGTCATTAAGGACTGTGAAGTTTTTCAGGATAAAAACATTTGTGGAATAGAGCTAAGAACAAGCAAAATCCTAGAAGAACACCTGGTTCAGTCTGCTTTCCACCATAACACGGGGAAATGAAATCACCTTTCAGCAGAACAATAACCTAAAACACAAGGCCAAATCTACACTGGAGTTGATTACCAAAAAGACAGTGAATGTACCTGAGTGGCCGAGTTACAGTTTTCACATAAATCTACTTGCAAATCTATGGCAAGACCTGAAAATGGTTGTTTAGTAATGATCAACAACCAATTCTACAGAGCCTGAAGAATTTTGAAAAGAACAATGGGCAAATGTTGCACAATCCATATGTGAAAAGTTCTTACCCAGAAAGACTCACAGCTCTAATCGCTGCCAAAGGTGCTTCTACAAAGTATTGACTCAGGGGTGTGAACATGTTTTCATTTCAATAAATGCAAACATGTTCATGTCTAAAAACATGTTCACGTTGTCATTATGGGGTATTGTGTGTAGATCGGTGTAAAAACTAATATTTGATCAATTTTGAATTAAGACTGTAACACAAGAAAATGTGTAATAAGTCAAGGGGTATGAACAATTTCTGAAGGCACATAGAGGTTTTGGAGAGGTGCAGGGGTCTGCCAAAACCGGCGCCTAGGGAGGTGTTGTTGCGGGGGATAAGTGCTTTGCTCAAGGGCACAGCGGCAGGCCATGGTATCTAGGATTTGATACCAGAAACCCTCCGGCTGCCAATTCACTTCCCAACAGATTTTTGCTGTCGGACCTTGGGACTCGAACTGGCAACCCGCCGGTTGTTGGATTGTCTCTCTAACCGCTTGGCTACCTATTACCAGGTAACCCAATAGTGATTGTTTCACAGCTTTTACTAGTATTTGTATCATTTTGTTGACACAACTCAATCCAATGTGTGTATCACATAGGTATGATAGTGAATGTCATAACGAACCTCCTATGGATATAACTATAATATGCACTCAAAGGTGATTTGAACCAATTTACATGTTTTGATGTGGAGAGAAAATAGAGTACATAGATTAGAGCTTCCATGGATATGCCTCCCCAGATGAGAAACATATCAACATATTTGCATTATGCATTATGGTATAGAGGACAATCATAATCATACACACACAAAAATGTGTATGAATTGCTATTCATTTCAGTCTTTTTCTGAGTATGTAGGTCTCTTCTATGATGAAAACAGCTTTTCCTAGTTCAGCCAATGCTATAAAAACAGTTGTAGAGGTGATGAGACATTCTATCAAGCAAACACTCTGCCTGTTTTCTCCCTTGTTCTTCCCAATTTGCCAGATGTACAGCCTGCTGAGTCTGACACTCTGTGGTAAGTCACCTTGAGAGAGATGCTGTTGGTTTGTTAGTGCTCCGTGCGTGGCGCTTTAATAAATCATTAACGGCTTATGAAAAAGGTAAACTTCCTTCAGGCCATGGGAGCCATGATCACAGCACACATAACAGACATGGCATCCAGCCAGAAAACGTGCTTCCCTGCCTTACCTCCACTCTTACTTGCACAGGCAATAAGGAAATAGACAAGGATCTTGTGAAAACAGAAGTACATGTGTAACACATTAAGCATGATGCTCACACATAAATGAAGTAATACTGACAGCTACAGTGCTCCAATGCTGACTACTACAGTACTGAAAGTATGCAAATTAGTACATCATTTTATGAATGTCAGGGAATCTGTAGCCCATCACACTTGTACCTGGACACTGATACGCGCCTAAATTGTAACGCATGTGTCAATGGTGTGCGTACTGGGAGCGGAGTCAGGTGCAGGAGAGCAGAGAGTTGTGAACAGGCGCACACTTTATTTAGGCAGGAGAAACCAACAGACGGACGCCACTGTGTCGAAACCTCCATCCAATATGCCAAAGTGCAAAAACGCGCAAACAGTCACAATAATAAAGTACAAACAAATAAACATACCTCGTGATAAAACACGGAACAAACGAACACCAGTCTAGCGTGTCAAAATTGACACGTAACACAAAACAATTTCACACAAAGACATGAGGGGGAACAGAGGAATAAATACATATAGTGTGATTGGGGAATGAAAACCAGGTGTGCAGGGAACAAGACAAAACAAATGGATAAATGAAAAATGGAGCGGCGATGGTGTAACGGCTGTCTGAAGTAGTAGACCAAGGTGCAGTGTGGAATTTGTTCATCTTTTATTTTAGATGGAAAAAAGCACTTCACAAAGAAACACAGACGACAGCCAAACAGTCCTGTCAGGTATCTAACACACTAAACAGAAAACATCTACCCACAAAACCCAAAGGAAAAACAGGCTGCCTAAGTATGACTCCCAATCAGCAACAACGATGTACAGCTGTTCCTGATTGGGAGCCATACCCGGCCGAAACAAAGCAATCCCAAACATAGAACCACAGACATAGAATGCCCACCCAAATCACACCCTGACCAAACCTAAATAGAGACATAAAACGGCTCTCTCAGGTCAGGCCGTGACAGATGGCTAGAAATTCGGTGACATCGACCGCCGAACGCCACCCGAACAAGGAGAGGAGCCGACTTTGGCGGATGTCGTGACAGTATGACGTCAGAGATCAGGGTCTCTGCATCAAAGCTCTGTATGGGTTTTGACTGACAGCTGTTCTGAACTTGAGCACCGCGCGTGGCAAGAAGTTGCCCCGTCCCTCCCGATAATTGGGAAACTTTGAAAATAATTTAGTTGTCTGAGTGAGGGAAATGCTGTATATTAAGAGGATTCAATGTATTTTGAAAGATGAGAAGTTGAGGATGAATAAATACTGCTTTGATGTCATACAAGCAAGCCAAGCATCCGTGAGTCCAAATGTGCACTTCACATTTCCATATAATAAAAATCATGTATGATACAGTGTCAATGTTTATGATCACTGATGTACAGTTTGATGTACAGTTACAAGCTGACATGATGTTTTACTCTGGGTTGTCCTGAACAGAATAAGCCTATGTTTGTTGTACTGTGACGAAAATTTGCCGTGGACCACACATCTCAATGCACTCATGACTTCATTCTATGCGCACCAAAACTTCAATCTGCTTCTCTGAATTACCTTGTGAAAGCTTAACACTTTAAGATAGTATTTTATAATTTAGCTTGTCATGTTGGCAATAGAACAAACTGATTGAAGACTCTTCTTTGAGTCATAAAAGTGCATCGAAATTACTTAAGAACTGTACACACTTTAGAAAGGTGTGTGGCCACTTGGAAACACCAGTTAGACCTCTCACTCAAACCCTTGTAATTTGTTTGTCTTATGTTAAACCTACTCCAAATTTTCCAAGAATATTTTTATCATGTCACTGAATCAACAGTGTAATGTTTGGATACAGTCTTGTGTTTTTTTCATTTAACTACGTAAGTCAGTTAAGAAACCCTAACCTGGACAACGCTCGGCCAATTCTGCACCGCCCTATGGGACTCCCAATCACGGCCGGTAGTGATACAGCCTGGAATCAAACCAGGGTCTGTAGTAATACCTCTAGCACTGAGATGCAGTGCCTTAGACCGTTGCGCCACTCGGGAACTGTTGTCAGGTGAACTGTTGTGTCCTGACCTTTAGTCTAATATTTTTTTCCCATATTCTACAAACTTTTCCCTTTGAATTTCTACCATGGTTATGCATTCCATATTTCTTCTGTTAAAAACATTTCAATTTAGCCCTATCCATACAGGCCAATTCCCATAAGTGTAAGGGTTTTAAGTTATAAATCAGTGCTTAATATGAGAGCAAACCGCATGGATTAAATTGTGGGTTGAAAACGTTATTTCAGTATTTTGGAAACCACAACATGAATCATGACTATAGAGCTATCCATTGAGAGTGTGGCCCAATCATTTAATCAGAACAGTGTGGACTCCTAAGCTGAAGCTGTCATCAGTGGAGGGTAATTTACCCCAATGCAACACATTGAGCTCTATGAATCATTGTATTAATCACTTAAGCCCATGCAGTGTTTGAGTAAACACATCTACTGCAGCTAGTCTTAATAAAGCCAATTTAGTTCAACAACTGTCAAAAAGCATGCTGAATAAAACATTTCCATTAATGTGGTTCTATCATACTGAAAACATGTTTATTCGTAAACAGCAGATGTCATTGTTTTCTTAACAAATTTACATAACAAGCTGGGTGAAAATTCTCCACTTTTTCACCTCTATTTACCCGCATATATTCCCCGGAGATAAAAGTCTCATTTTCAGCCGATTAGTGGCCTGAATGACAGGCTTGTATGAAATTATGTGACAGGAAAAATATGGCAGATAATGAGAATACAGAGGCAGAGCTGCAGGAACCTTTCCTTGAGCTGCTTTTACAAGCGTGGATAATGCTGGTTTAGCCTTTTTTGTCATGAATCTTGTTCTGGAGGCAGCTCTGCATGGTGGTCACTATCTGGCACAGCCACAAAGTCCTAAAATATGATTTTAAACCTAAACCTAACCTTAACCCTTATGCCTAACTCAAACCTTAAATTAAGACCAAAAAGCACTTTTATTTCCTGAATTTTTCCAATAGCCAATTTTGCAGCTGGCCTATCTAAGGGGAAATCTCTCAGTTCTGCCTCCAGGACAAGACTAATGGCAAAAAATGTGAACCTGCACGCATAACTCCAAATGTATTCATGTCAAGGCAAAGAGACACCTCATTAACATGTCAATAATTGTATTTTGATTTTGGCAAGGATTTATACTATATCGCTTGACTTTTTATGCCAAGTTGGTATCTTCAAGATGGCGGAGCAGTCGGACGTCTGTTTGTCTTGTCCAGTCCTGTCCCGTCCCATCCTGTCCAATGTACAGATAAGTCGGAAGTTTACATGCACTTAGGGTGGAGTCATTAAAACTCGTTTTACAGACAGATTGTTTCACTTATAATTCACTGTATCACAATTCCAGTGGTTTAGAAGTTTACATACGCTAAGTCGACTGTGTCTTTAATTAACCTCTTATGGCTAGGGGGCAGTATTTTCACGGCTGGATAAAAAACGTACCCGATTTAATCTGATTATTAGTCCTGCCCAGAAACTAGAATATGCATATAATTATTAGCTTTGGATAGAAAACACTCCAAAGTTTCTAAAACTGTTTGAATGGTGTCTGAGTATAACAGAACTCATTTGGCAGGCCAAAACGTGAGAAGATTCTGTACAGGAAGTACCCTGTCTGACCATTTCTTGCCCTTCTTTGTCATCTCTATTCATTACAAAGGATCTCTGCTGTTACGTGACACTTCCTACGGCTCCAATGGGCTCTCAGAGCCCGGGAAAAACCTGAATGACGTAATTCAAAGCCCTGGCTGAAACACACGAGCGCTTTTGCTAAGTGGTCTATCAGCAGACAAAAGGCTTAGGCGCGTGCACTGGCCGCCCCCGCCTTTCTGTTTTTCCCTCTTTTTACCGAAACGCAGATTCCCGGTCGGAATATTATCGCTTTGTTACGAGATAAATTGCATAAAAATTGATTTTAAACAGCGGTTGACATGCTTCGAAGTACGGTTATGGAATATTTAGAATTTTTTTGTCACGAAATGTGCCATGCGCACGACCCTGATTTACCATTGGGATAGTGTCTAGAACGCACGAACAAAACGCCGCTGTTTGGATATAACGATGGATTATTTGGGACCAAACCAACATTTGTTATTGAAGTAGAAGTCCTGGGAGTGCATTCTGACGAAGAACAGGAAAGGTAAGACCATTTTTCTTATAGTAAATCTGATTTTGGTGAAGGCTAAACTTGCCGGGTGTCTAAATAGCTAGCCCGTGATGGCTGGGCTATGTACTTGGAATATTGCAAAATGTGCTTTATCCGAAAAGCTATTTTAAAATCGGACATATCGAGTGCATAGAGGAGTTCTGTATCTATAATTCTTAAAATAATTGTTATGCTTTTTGTGAACGTTTATCGTGAGTAATTTAGTAAATTGTTAGTAAATTCCCCGGAAGTTTGCGGGGGGTATGCTAGTTCTGAAAGTCACATGCTAATGTAAAAAGCTGGTTTTTGATATAAATATGAACTTGATTGAACAAAACATGCATGTATTGTATAACATAATGTCCTAGGTGTGTCATCTGATGAAGATCATCAAAGGTTAGTGCTGCATTTAGCTGTCTTCTGGGTTTTTGTGACATTATATGCTAGCTTGAAAAATGGGTGTCTGATTATTTCTGGCTGGGTACTCTGCTGACATAATCTAATGTTTTGCTTTCACTGTAAAGCCTTTTTGAAATCGGACAGTGTGGTTAGATTAACGAGAGTCTTGTCTTTAAATAGCTGTAAAATAGTCATATGTTTGAAAAATGGAAGTTTTCGGATTTTAGAGGAATTTGTATTTCGCGCCACGCCCATCATTGGATATTGGAGCAGGTGTTCCGCTAGCGGAACATCTAGATGTAAGAGGTTTTTAAACAGCTTGGAAAATTCTATGATGTCATGGCTTTAGAAACTTCTGATAGGCTAATTGACATCATTTGAGTCAATTGGAGGTGTACCTTTTGATGTATTCAAGGCCTACCTTCAAACTCAGTGCCTCTTTGCTTGACATCATGGGAAAATGTAAATAAATTAGCCAAGACCTCAGAAAAAAATTGCAGACCTCCACAAGTCTGGTTCATCTTTGGGAGCAATTTCCAAATGCCTGAAGGTACCACACCACGTTCATCTGTACAAACAATAGTACGCAAGTATAAACACCATGGGACCACGCAGCCGCCATACTGCTCAGGAAGGAGACGCGTTCTGTCTCCTAGAGATGAACGTACTTTGGTGCGAAAAGTGCAAATCAATCCCAGAACAACAGCAAAGGACCTTGTGACGATGTTGGAGGAAACGGGTACAAAAGTAACTATATCCACAGTAGAACAAGTCCAATATCAACATAACCTGAAAGGCCGCTCAGCAAGGAAGAAGCCACTGCTCCAAAACTGCCATAAAAAAGCCAGACTACGGTTTGCAACTGCACATTGGGACAAAGATCATACTTTTTGGAGAAATGTCCTCTGGTCTGCTGAAACAAAAATAGAACTGTTTGGCCATAATGACCATCGTTATGTTTGGAGGAAAAAGGGGGAGGCTTGCAAGCCGAAGAACACCATCCCAACCGTGAAGGACAGGGGTGGGAGCATCATGTTGTGGGGGTGCTTTGCTGCAGGAGGGACTGGTGCACTTCACAAAATAGATGGCATGATGAGGAATGAAAATGATGTGGATATATTGAAGTAACATCTCAAGACATCAGTCAGGAAGTTAAAGCTTGGTCGCAAATGGGTCGTCCAAATGGACAATGACCCCAAGCATACTTCCAAAGTTGTGGCAAAATGGCTAAAGGGCAACAAAGTCAAGGTATTGGAGTGGCCATCACAAAGCCCTGACCTCAATCCTATAGAACATTTGTGGGCAGAACTAAAAAGCAAGGAGGCCTACAAACCTGACTCAGTTACACCAGCTCTGTCAGGAGGAATGGGCCAAAATTCACCCAACTTATTGTGGGAAGCTTGTGGAAGGCTACCCGAAACGTTTGACCCAAGTTAAACAATTTAAAAGCAATGCTACCAAATACTAATTGAGTGTATATAAACTTCTGACCCACTGGGAATGTGATGAAAGAAAAAAAATCTACTATTATTCTGACATTTCAAATTCTTAAAATAAAGTGGTGATCCTAAAAGACCTAAGACAGGGAATTGTTACTAGGATTAAATGTCAGGAATTGTGAAAAACGGAGTTTAAATGTATTTGGCTAAAGTGTATGTAATCTTCCGCCTTCAACCGTATATTCATTTATATGTAATATACAGTACCAGTCAAACGTTTAGACAATACTACTCATTCAAGGGTTTTTCTTTATTTTTCCTATATTCTACATTGAAGAATAATATTGAAGACATGAAAAATATGAAATAAGACAAATGGAATCATGTAGTCACCAAAAAAATGTTAAACATATCTAAAAATATTTTAGATTTGAAATTCTTCAAAGTAGCCACCCTTTGCCTCGATGACAGCTTTGCACACTCTTGGCATTCTCTCAACCAGCTTCACCTGGAATGCTTTTCCAACAGTCTTGAAAGAGTTCCCACATCCTTCACTCTGCGGTCCAACTCATCCCAAACCATCTCAATTGGGTTGAAGTCAGGTGATTGTGGAGGCCAGGTCATCTGATGCAGCACTCGGTCACTCTCCTTCTTGGTCAAATAGCCCTTACACAGCATGGAGGTGTGTTGGGTCATTTTCCTGTTGAAAAACAAATGATACTCCCACTAAGTGCAAAGCAGATGGGAACGGCGAATCACTGCAGAATGCTGTGGTAGCCATGCTGGTAAAGTGCGCCTTGAAGTCTAAATAAATCACAGACAGTGTCACCAACAAAGCACCCCCACACCATCAAACCTCCTCCTCCATGCTTCATGTTTGGAACTACACATGCGGCGATCATCCGTTCACCTAATCTGCGTCTCACAAAGACACGGCGGTTGGAACCAAAAATCTAAAATTTGGACTCATCAGACCAAAGGACAGATTTCAACTGGTCTAATGTCCATTGCTTGTGTTTCTTGGCCCAAGCAAGTGTCTTCTTCTTATTGGTGTCTTTTAGTAGTGGTATCTTTGCAGAAATTCGACCATGAAGGCCTGATTCACGCAGGCTCCTTTGAACAGTTGATATCGAGACGTGTCTGTTACTTGAACTCTGTGAAGCATTTATTTGGGCTGCAATTTCGCAACTCTAATGAACTTATCCTCTGCAGCTGAGGTTATTCCGGATCTTCCTTTCCTGTGGCGGTTCTCATGAGAGCAAGTTTCCTCATAACACTTGATTGTTTTTGCGACTGCACTTGAAGAAACTTTTAAAGTTCTTGAAATGTTCTGGATTGACTGACCTTCATGTCTTAAAGTAACGATGGACTGTCATTTCTCTTTGCTTACTTGAGCTGTTCTTGCCATAATATGGACTTGGTCTTTTACCAAATAGGGCTATTTTATGTATACCACCTCTACCTTGTCACAACACAACTGATTGGCTCAAATGCATTAAGAAGGAAAGAAATTCCACAAATTAACTTTTAACAAGGCACACCAGTTTATTGAAATGCATTCCAGGTGACTACATGATGAAGCTGGTTGAGAGAATGCCAAGAGTGTGCTAAGCTGTCATCAAGTCAAAGGGTGGCTACTTTGAAGAATCTCAAATTAATATATATTTTTATTTGTTTAACATTTTTTTGATTACTACATGATTCCATATGTGTTATTTCGAAGTTTTGATGTCTTAGCTATTATTCTACAATGTAGAGAATAGTACAAATTAAGAAAAAGTAGGTGTGTCCAAACTGTTGACTGGTACTGTACATATGTCAAATATTATCCCACTACATCTGAAGATAGATGAATGAGCAAGTTTCACAGTATCCACCTAGTCTAGATCTGATACATATGTTAAATTGTATTAATACTCAGTCAGTGATGATTATTAGTGTTTGGGAAGGAGTAAAGGGAAAATACTGAAACAAACCTAGCAATTAATTCCACTCCCAGCACTATTACTGACTGATTACACCCTAATAATAATGGAACTTAGTCCTCCCCCCATCATGGTGGGTACAGTATCGGTTCACGCTCAAAACGAGAAGGAAAACTACCTCAATTGATTAGTTCTCGCTGTGAACATACAATTAAAATCTGTGGAACATCAACCAAATCTTCTCCTCTCTTAATGGGACTGCTAGGGCCATTGTTGATGTAAGAGAATAAATGCACTTATCTCAAGCATGTTATGCATTTGATTCAGTACTCATTAAATACAACAGATGGTGGTATGGTGTTCAAGGAAGTGGAAAACCCTTGAGTGAGTTCTCATGCTTAACCACAATAGTTACACTAACTTGTTTTACACACTATGTTTTAAACATGTTGTATTTGTCACGACTTCCGCCGAAGTCGGTCCCTCTCCTTGTTCGGCGGTCGACGTCACCGGCCTTCTAGCCACCGCCGATCCACTTTTCATTTTCCATTTGTTTTGTCTTAGTCTTACGCACCTGGTTTCACTCACCCAATTACCTGTTTATTATTTAACCCTCTGTTCCCCATGCTTGTTTGTGAGTGATTGTTTATTGTATTTTCGGTCCGTTATTGTGTACTCGTATGTTACTTTGTATGATTACTCATATTTGCTGTCCTGCGCCTGACTCTCTACACCAGCTACACACAGGACCCTTACAGTATTTGTATATGTAAAGTCAGTTCAATAACTGTTTAATCATTGATTGCATGATTGTCTCTGGAATCACTTATTCCTTCTGACTATGATGTATATGTTTGTCCCTGTTGCACATCTAATTGGCATATTTCAATGCTTGCAAAGTTTATGTATTTTTTTTATAAATTCCCTCGTAGTTACTAACATGCACAAAATATATGTATGAGTGAATATTAGTAGCGGTCTTGGTGAGGTCAGAACTGGATTACATATACTGTAAGTATACAGTGGGATCTGGGAATATTGGATCCCCTGATAAAGATGAGCAAAAAATTAAATAAAGCTATTTTGCTTCCACTGGTCCTGGGGCTTTGTTAAGGTCAACGGCATCATGAACTTTACCAAGTACCAGGACATTTTAGCCAAAAACCTGGTTGCCTTTGCCAGGAGACTGAAACTTTGTCGCAAGTGAATCTTCCAGCAAGACAATAACCCCAAGCACACATCAAAATCCATGAAGAAATGGTTAATTGACCACAAAATAACAATTTTGCAATGGCCATCTCAATCTCCGAATTTGAACTCCATTGAAAACCTGTGGTTTGAATTGAAGAGGGCAGTCCATAAGCGCAGACAAAAATATTCTGTATGGTGGAATGTGTTCTCCATCTTATAAAACATTTTAGAAAAAGGGGACGGTGCTGGAGTATTGAAAACAGGGGATCCAATCATTTTGACCCCCATCTTTTTTTAAAAATGTTTTATTACTTATTTTAACAACATGTCTTTCTCTGAGCAATTGTATTAGTATAACATAATATAAATGTTTAATTTGTTTAGCATAAAATATAGCTCAGTGTTTGCTTAATTTAGGGCTCCCGAGAGGGGCTGCAGTCTAAGGCACTGCATCACAGCACAAGAGGCATCACTACAGTCCCTGGTTCGAATCCAGGCTGTATCACATCTGGCTGTGATTGGGAGTCCCATAGGGTGGCGCACAATTGGCCCAGGTTTGGCTGGGGTAGGCTGTCATTGTAAATAAGAATTTGTTCTTCACTGACTTGCCTGGTTAACATTTTTTTTCAATGTATTTATTTCGTATTTTTTGCTCATCTTTATCAAGGGATCCAATCATTCTGGATACCATAACTCCCTCAGTGACACAATTGGGACATGATATTCTATTTCGCTGGTCTGGTCCCATGGAGATAGTTGTCCATTTACAATGTAATTTATGGCAGCAAGGTGCCAAATATGCCCTCTGACTTCTGTGGCGCCAGATACACCAATATTGGGGATAGCATGCACCGTCCTCTACATGCATTTCTGCTGATATGTCCACTCCCCACGTATCTTCAAGAAAGGTGACATTGAGATTACACTGTATACCACAGCTAGGGAACCTCGAAGGCTATTTCGATTATAGTAAGTCTGCTTGTGCAATACCATAAAGAAGCATGAAATGTCAAGCCACTTGACAAAATAGTTCTTTATACAAGGCTCTCTGAGGAAATATGCCCATTTTAAAACCCAAAGTAGGGTGTTAATACATCAGGTATTCAAATTCCAGCGGGGAATAGACTTGTACTGCTCTAGACTCAGGGGGACAGACTGTTGTTGTTGGGGAATTTTCAAATCAAGCTCCACGCTCATCCTGCTTGATAATGAAAAGGTGGGATGTGCATAGACTCATCAAACTCGGCAATATGCCAGTGATGATGTGGCTGAAAACTTCCAGACAGAAAAATTGCCTGTGCACAACTAATCCACTGTGATGCGTATAGATTTCCCTATGCCCCGATGGAGTGTGAACTATTCTCAGTGGTTTTATCATGGAACTTCCATCCTGGAAATCATATAGGTGATACTGACAGTGATGTGCAAGACTCACATTGGTTTTTTTCCTATTCACAGCCAAGCCAGATTATTTCTCCTGGAGGAGGGATGCAGCTGAATGCAAATGACACAAACAACAAGCTGTGGGATATAACGAAGAGCCACTCTCATTGGAGCCTAGCAGCTATACACAACAACTGTTTACTGATGAGACTATTCACAAACACACAAAGCAATCAGCCAAGATGTATCAAATTGGAGACAAAGACAAGAAGATAAAACTGAAAATGGACCATTTTGAAGGCCAATATGAATATGAATTTGTGAACGTTGCAATACAATAGGAAAATATCTAAGAATTCAACTATACATTTTAGTCTTGTGCGTAATTGATTGAGTTTATGACGAATAACAAGAATGTGGGACAACCGATTCTGGATGACACACCACACAGGATGTGTCATCAAAGTGTCAGCTGATTGCCTAAGGAGGAACACTGAGGTCACTGTCTATAAATGACATGTCTTACACTAACAGTACATTTCTAGTCACAGTCATAGTTATCTATGTCTACTGACTGTATCATGACCACAACGTTGTACACCAAGCAGATCATGTCACTTCATCTGTAATCCAAAAATCAATATCTGATGGTCTGAGACAGGCACGCATGTACACACTCAATAAAAGCAATTACAACATATCCATGTTTTTGCAATGTTATGTTTTCCATGACATGAAGGGAATATATTGAAACTACAGCAAAGTACCCAGGAGATGTGAAAAACAGCCTGTTCTGTTTCTCTGGTGACAGTGTAACGGCTCCGTAATCTTGGTGATCGATTGGAAATCCAACTAACCATTTCATGAGCATTGTCAAGCACAGCACAATTTACTTGTCTCTCCACAGAGGCAGCTGAGGGAGGCTGGAAATGCTCAGTTACAGTGAGGAATTGATTGATGAAGTACTCTTGACTGCCAGCTGCATGTTTATATTGGCTTTTATTAACAATTGCAGCCTTTGCTAGAATGAATTCAATACAGCATGATGGATACAGCTGTGTGGATGTCAGGCATTTTGGGGCTCTGAAGTATAGATGATGATTGTTTAATGTTCAGGAACCTTCTGCATGTCATTTTGTTATGTAGGTGCAGCTGAATATCATACGCGTATTTCATAGGCATGCCTTTATTTCTTTTATAACATATTAAGATGCCATATGAGAGATGAGGGACAACATGAAATAGATCAAGGATCTGTAGATTGATGTATGTGGAACTGCTGGGGGAAACATTTTTGCATGGTTGCTTTAAATTACTGGACAGGAAACACACTGCAGTATATTGTAATGTTGATCTCCATCCCAGATTCCGTTTTTATCTCTTATCTTTGTTAATATTAAAAGGATAGTTTGGCATTTTGGCACTGAATCAGATTAACTTGTGGATACCGTTTGTATGTTTCTGCGTGCAGTTTGAAGGAAGTTGCTTTCTGTAGACTTCCTGTCATTGCGCTAACTTCCTTCATACTGGATGCAAAGATATAAAAATGTTATCCACAAGTTCATCTGACTCTGGGGAAGTAGATTGCCAAAATCCCAAACTATCCTTTTAAGATCAAAATGAAATGGGCATCATAAAGTAGCTAGGCCTCCTTGTCCATTGTCTTCACAGCTAGTTAAAGACCAAAGGAAGGTTTAATCAAAAACACAGTATTAGCAGTATAATCAATTTGGAAAAAAAGGGTCGGCCACTATATCAACTACTTCTGACTGTATCCAAAGTGACAACCTGTGGTTTGTTTTGTGGAAATGGGATTAGGTGTACTTTCTGTGTTGTAGCCTTGCCTTTGAACTGATTTAATCCCTCAATATCCTCCCTGCTGTTTACTTGTTGCCCTAACCCAACGCTGCTGACTGCACACATAAACTTGAGGAATCACATTAGGTTGACATGATGGTCCAAGGCTGAGACAACAAGGTCATTGTGCAGATGGAGATGATGGGGTAAACATAGGCTTTTCAAACTAGACGCCGGAGTGGAGTCAAACACACAGTCAAGGAAACAACGCTAACAATATAACACCTTGAGGGTCTTTTTTCACAGATCACTTCTAACTTACATTGTGCACTAGACTGGTAACAGTAGTGGAGGATAAATGCATTTAAATGCCATTTACAAACCTTTTTTTATTTTTGAGTGAACGTTTACCCACCTTTTGCGCAAAAATGCATTGAAAGTACAGGAAGCGCTACTTTACTCAATGCGAACAGTGATAATGGCCCTGCATTGCATAGCAGACATTTTACAGGTTCCTGACCAATTCTGCTGTTTTGTGTTTTTTTTTGGTATGATCGAAACTTGTTTTGTGCATAATGTTTCCACCATCATTTCTGGACATCAGAACAGCAATTACTAACCTAAATTTGGATGAAGATTTCTACTTGCAATGACATACTGCTCACCCCGGACAAGGCCCTAATCCCTTTGACACCGAAAATAAAAAGATGGCGTAAGAGAGGCCGACGTATGGGCACCCTGACAAAACTAATTTGGCGAGTACATAAAGTGCCTTTAACCTCCGTTCTATTGGCGAACGTACAACCACTGGAGAGAACTGGATGAGCTCCATTCGAGACTATCCTGTCAACAGGACCAGAAGAACTGTAATATTCCATGTTTCAAGGAGTTGTGGCTGAAAAAGGACATGGATAATATACAGTGCCTTCAGAAAGTTCTCACACCCTTTGACTTTTTCCACATTTTGTTCTGTTACAGCCTGAATTTTAAATGGATTAAATTGAGATTTTGTGTCACTGATCTACACACAATACCCCAAAATGTCAAAGTGGAATTATGTTTTCAGCAATGTTTACAAATTAATAAAAAATGCAAAGATGAAATGTCTTGAGTCAATAATATTCAACCCTTTTGTTATGGCAAGCCTAAGTAAGTTCAGGAGTAAAAAAGTTGGTTAACAGCACAGAAAAAAAATGTAGGAAATTGTATGAAATGTATGCATTCACTACTGTAAGTCGCTCTGGATAAGAGCGTCTGCTAAATGACTAAAATGTAAACAGGTTGCATTGACTGTGTGCAATTAAAGTGTGTGTGTGTGTGTGTGTGTGTGTGTGTGTGTGTGTGTGTGTGTGTGTGTGTGTGTGTGTGAGTGTGAGTGTCCACTGCAGTCAAATAACCAATCCAATTTGCCCTCTAGTGACCTCATGGGTGGAATTGTATTAATATTTTTCTTAATTTCATAATTAATATACTTACATTTTTTATTGAGTGTTTCTATGCCAAGGTTTTGTTATATTTCAGTCTTCTGTGATGTATATAAAGGGTAATATTGGGATGCAAACTCAACATTGAATACATTTCAACTCTATAGCTGGCATGGTACAGGTGTCTTCTTCTTTTAAGCCCATAACCATGTGTGTGAGGTGTATACTTTTAATTCAAAGTAGATTTCTTTAAGACTACCAAGAAACCCTCTCTGTAACCTTGATTTAGCCCACTGCAGTAAAAGGTTAACATGATTTTTAAATGACTACCTCATCTTTACGGCATACATTATCTGTAAGGTCCCTCAGTCTGTAAGGTCCCTCAGTTAAGTAGTGAATTTCAAGCACAGATCCAACCACAAAGACCAGGGAGGTTTCCCAATGGTTCGCAAAGAAGGGCACCTATTGACAGATGGGTAAAAAAAAACAGACGTTAAAGATCCCTTTGAGCATGGTGCAATTACTAATTACAGTTTGGATGGTTTATCAATACACCCAGTCACTACAAAGACTCAGTTGCCTAACCCTAAATCAGTTGCCGGAGAGGAAGGAAACTGCTCAGGGATTTCACCATCAGGCCAATTAAAACAGTTACAGAGTTGAATGGCTGTGATAGGAGATAACTGAGGATGGATCAACAACATTGTAGTTACTCCACAATACTAACATAAATGACAGAGTGAAAAGAAGGAAACATGTACAGAATACAAATATTCCAAAACATGCATCCTGTTTGCAATAAGGCACTAAAGTAATATTTCAAAAGAATGTGGCAAGGAAATTAACTTTTGGTCCTGAATACAAAGGGTTATTTTGGGGGCAAATCCAACACATCACTGAGTACCACTCTTCATATTTTTATGCATGGTGGTCGCTGCATAGTGTTTGTCATCGACAAGGACTAGGTTTTTTGGTACAGGCAAAATCCCAGAGGAAAACTTGGTTCAGTCTGCTTTCCAACAGACACTGGGAGTCAAATTCACCTTTCAACAGGACAATTACCAAAAACACAAGGACAAATATACACTGGAGTTGCTTACCAAGGCGACGTTGAATGTTCCTGAGTGTCCTAATTACAGTTTTAACTTAAATCAGATTGAAAATCTATGACAAGACTTGAAAATTGCTGTCTAGCAATGATCAACAACCAATTGACAGAGGAAGGTGAATGTAAAAAATATGAATGTGCAAATATTGTACAATCCAGGTGTGCACAGCTCTTAGAGAGTTACTCATAAAGACTCACAGCTGTATTTGCGGCCAAAGTTGATTCTAACATGTATTGACTCAGGGGGTTGAATACTTATCTAATCAAGTTGTATTAGTATTTTATTTCCATTCATTAAAAAATGGTATATTCTTCCACTTTGCCGTTAAAGTATTTTGTGTAGATTGGTGACAAAAAATAATCCCTCATTGTAACACAAAAACAAATCTAGTGGTGTGAAAAGTTTCTGAAGGCACTATACAGCTAGCTGGTTTTTTTATGCATCGGCAGGACATAACGGCAACGTCAGCTAAACTCAAGGGATCTCTTTGTTAACAACAGCTTGTGCGTGATCTCTAATATTAAGGAAGACTCGAGGTTCCGCTTGCCTGACTTAGAATACCTCATGAGAGTTTATCTATATTTTTCGTAGCTGTCTATTTACCACCACAAACCAATGCTGGCATTAAGACCGCACTCAACAAGCTGTATGGGGCATAAGCAAATAAGAAAATGCTCATCCAGAGGTGGCCCTCTTAGTGGCCTGTGATTTTAATGCAGGAAAACTAAAATCCGTTATTCCTCATTTCTACCAGCATATCACATGTGCAATTTACAGGCAAAAACTCTAGATCACCTTTGCTCCGAACACAGCAATGCTTAAAAAGCTCTTCCTCTGCCTCCAATTGGTAAATCTGACCATAACTCTATTCTCCTGATTCCTGCATACAAGCAACAACAAAAAAAGTACCAGCTCAATACAGAAGTGGTCCGATGAAGCGGATGCTAAGCTACATGACTGTTTTGCTAGTGCAGACTGGAATATGTTCATAAATAAGTGCATCGACGACATCGTCACCCACAGAAGCCGTACGTACATTTCCCAACCAGAACTCATGGATTACGGGAAACATCCGCACTGAGTTAAAGGCTAGAGCTGCCTCTTTCAAGGAGTGGGACACTAATCCAGATGCTTATAGGACACCTCGCTATGTCCGCCAACGAACCATCAAACAAGCAAAGCACCAATACAGGACTAAGATCGAATCCCACTACACCGGCTCTAACACTCGTCAGATGTGGCAGGGCTTGCAAACTTTCACAGATTACAAAGGGAAACCCAGCCGCAAGCTGCCCAGTGACGCAAGCCTACCAGACGAGCAAAATGCCTTTTACGCTCGCTTCGAGGCAAGCAACACTAAACCATGCATGAGAGCATCAGCTGTTCTGGACAATTGTGTGATCACGCTCTCCATAGCTGATGTAAGACCTTTAAACAGGTTAACATTCACAAGGCCACAGGGCTAGATGGATTAAAAGGATGCGTTCTTAAAACATGTGTTGACCAGCTGGCAAGTGTCTTCACTGACATTTTCAACCTCTCCCTGACCCAGTCTGTAATATGCACATGTTTCAAGCAGACAACCATAGTCCTTGTGCCAAAGAACGCCAAGGTAACCTGTCTACATTACCATTGACCCGTGGCAGAAGAATGGTCATGGCCCACATCAACACCATCATCCCAGACACCCTGGACACACTCCAATTTACATACCACCCCAACAGATCCACAGATGGCGCAATCTCTATTGCACTCCATACTGCCCTTTCCTAACCTGGACAAGAGGAACACCTAAACTCAGCAAAAAAAGAAACAGCCCTTTTTCAGGACCTTGTCTTTCAAAGATAATTTGTAAAAATCCAAATAACTTCACAGATCTTCATTGTGAAGCGTTTAAACACTGTTTCCCATGCTTGTTCAATGAACCATAAACAATTAATGAACATGCACCTGTGGAAAGGTCATTAAGACACTAACAGCTTACAGGCGGTAGGCAATTAAGGTCACAGTTATGAAAACTTAGGACACTAAAGAGGCATTTCTACTGACTCTGAAAAACGCCAATTGAAAGATGCCCAGGGTCCATGCTCATCTGCGTGAACGTGCCTTAGGCATGCTGCAACGAGGCGTAAGGACTGCAGATGTGGCCAGGGCAATAAATTGCAATGTCCGTACTGTGAGATGCCTAAGACAGTGCTACAAGGAGACAGGACGGACAGCTAATCGTCCTCGCAGTGGCAGACCACGTGTAACAACACCTGCACAGGATCGGTACATTTGAATATCACATCTGCGGGACAGGTACAGGATGGCAACAACAACTGCCCAAGTTACACCAGGAACGCACAATCCCTCCATCTGTGCTCAGACTGTCCGCAATAGGCTGAGAGAGGCTGGACTGAGGGCTTGTAGGCCTGTTGTAAGGCAGGTCCTCACCAGACATCACCGGCAACAACGTCGCCTATGGGCACAAATCCACCGTCGCTGGACCAGACAGGACTGGCAAAAAGTGCTCTTCACTGACAAGTTGCGGTTTTGTCTCACCAGGGGTGATGGTCGGATTTGCGTTTATCGTCGAAGGAATGAGCATTACACCGAGGCCTGTACTCTGGAGCGGGATAGATTTGGAGGTGGAGGGTCCGTCATGGTCTGGTGCGCTGTGTCACAGCATCATCGGATTGAGCTTGTTGTCATTGCAGGCAATCTCAATGCTGTGCGTTACAGGGAAGACATCCTCCTCCCTCATGTGGTACCCTTCCCGCAGTCTCATCCTGACATGACCCTCCAGCATGACAACGTCACCAGCCATACTGCTCATTCTGTGCGTGATATCCTGTAAGACAGGAATGTCAGTATTCTGCCATGGCCAGCGAAAAGCCTGGATCTCAATCCCATTGAGCACATCTGGGACCTGTTGGATTGGAGGGTGAGGGCTAGGGCCATTACCCCCAGAAATGTCCGGGAACTTGCAGGTGCTTGGTGTAAGAGTGGAGTAACATCTCACAGCAAGAACTGGAAAGTTTGGTGCAGTCCATGAGGAGGAGATGCACTGAAGTACTTAATGCAGCTGGTGGCCACATCAGATACTGACTGTTACTTTTGATTTTGACCCCCCCTTTGTTCAGGGACACATTATTCCATTTCTGTTAGTCATATGTCTGTGGCACTTGTTCAGTTTATGTCTCAGTTGTTGAATCTTGATATGTTCATACAAATATTTACACATGTTAAGTTTGCTGAAAATTAACAAAGTTGACAGTGAGAGGATGTTTCTTTTATTGCTGAGTTTATGTGAGAATGCTGTTAATTGAATACAGATTGGCGTTCAACTCCATAGTGCCTTCCAAGCTCATCACTAAGGACTTACCCTGGGACTGAATATCTTTCTCTGCAACTGGATCCTGGACTTCCTGATGGGCCGCCCCCACACATTTGCCATGCTGACACTCTACAAAGGGACCCTCAGGGGTGCGTGCTTAGTCCTGTCCTGTACTCCCTGTTCACCCATGACTCCAACACTGTCATTAAGTTTGCTGATGACACAACGGTGGTAGGCCTGATCACCGATGACGATGAGAGAGCCTATAGGGAGGAGGTCAAGTTCATTGGTGTCCACACCACTAAAAATCTATCATGGTCCACACACTCCAACACAGTCGTGAAGAGTGAACAACAAAACCTCTTCCCCTTCAGCAGGCTGAAAAGATTTGGCATGGGCTCTCAGATCCTCAAAACGTTCTACAGCTGCACCATTGAGAGCATCTTGACTGGCTGCATGCCCGCTTGGTATGGCAACGGCTTGACATCCAACCGCAAGGTGTTACAGAGGGTAGTGCTTTCAGCCCAGTACATCACAGGGGCCTAGCTCCCTGCCATCCATGAGCTCTGTACCAGGTGGTGTCAGAGGAAGGCTTAAAAAATTGTCAAAGACTCCAGCCACAGCAAGCGGTACCAATGCACCAAGTCTATATCCAACAAGACCCTGAACAGCTTCTACCCACAAGCCATAAGACTTCTAAATAGTTTGTTAAATAAACTGAATAAAAATATAAACTCAACCTGTAAAGTGTGCACAAATTTGTTTACAACTTTGTTAGTAAACATTTCTCCTTTTCCAAGACAGGTGTGGCATATCAACAAGCTGATTAAACAGCATGATCAGTGTACCTTGTGCTGAGGACAATAAAAGGCCACTAAATTGTGCAGTTTTGTCACACAATACAATGCCACAGATATCTCAGGGAGCTTGCAATTGGCATGCTAACTGCAGGAATGTCCACCAGAACTGTTGCCAGAGAATTGAATTTCAATTTCTCTACCATAAACGCCTCCAACATAGTTTTAGAGAATTTGGCAGTACGTCCAACTGGTCTCTAAACCTCAGGCCACGTGCAACCACACCAGCCCAGGACCTCCACATCTGGCTTCTTCACCTGCGGGATCAACTGAGACCAGCCAGCCAGACGAAACTGTGGGTTTGCACAACCAAAGAATTTCTGCACAAACTGTCAGAAACCATCTCAGGAAAGCTCATCTGCATGCTTGTCGTCCTCACCAGGGTAACCGACTTCAATGGACAAATGCTCACATTCGACGGCCACTGGCACGCTGGAGAAGTGTGCTCTTCATGGATTAATCCCATTTCAACTGTACCTGGCAGACAGTGTGTATGGCGTCGTGTGGGTGAGCGATTTGCTGATGTCAACATTGTGAGCACAGTGCCCCATGGTGGGGGTGGGGTTATGGTAAGGCAGGCATAAGCTACAGATAACGAGCACAATTGTATTTGATCAACTGCAGTTTGAATGTGCAAAGATACTGTGACGAGATCCATTGTTGTGCCATTCATCCGCCACCATCACGCCATGTTTCAGCATGATAATGCACGGCCCCATGTTGCAAGGATCTGTACACAATTCCTGGAAGCTGAAAATGTTCCAGTTCTTCCATGGCCTGCATACTCACTATACATGTCACCCATTGAGCATGTTTGGGATGCTCTATGCGAAGGAGATGTGTCATGGTCCATGAGCCAAATGGTGGTCACACCAGATACTAACTGGTTTTCTGATCCATATCCACACTTTTTTTTAAGGTTCTGCATCTGTGACCAACAGATGTATATCTGTATTTCCCAGTCATAGATTAGGGTCTAATACACTTTTTCAATTGACTGATTTCCTTGTATGAACTGTAACTCAGTAAAAAAATTCAAAATGTTGCATGTTGCATTTATATTTTGTTCACTGTAGTTAACCCAAGAGTTACACTACTGGTCAAAAGTTTTAGAACACCTACTCATTCAAGGGTTTTTCTTAATTTGCACTATTTTCTACATTGTATAATAATAGTGAAGTCATCAAAACTATGAAATAACACCTAAGGAATCATGTAGTATCCAAAAAAGTGTTAAAATATATTTTATATTTTATATTTGAGCTTCTTCAAATAGCCACCCTTTGCCTTGATAACAGCTTTGCACACTCTTGCCATTCTCTCAACCAGCTTCACCTGGAATGCTTTGCCAAGGAGTTCCCACATATGCTGAGCCTGGAATTCTAAATAAATCACAGACAGTGTCACCAGCAAAGCATCCCAACACCATAACACCTAATCCTCCATGCTTTACGGTGGGAAATGCGGAGATCATCCGTTCACCCACACTGCGTCTCACAAAGACACGGCAGTTGGAAACCAAAAATCTCAAATTTAGACTCCAGACCACAGGACACATTTCCATCGGTCTAATGTCCATTGCTTGTGTTTCTTGGCCCAAGCAAGTCTCTTACTCTCATTGCTGTCCTTTAGTAGTGGTTTATTTACAGCAATTCAACCATGAAGGCCAGATTCACACAGTCTCTTAACAGTTGATGTTGAGATGTGTCTGTTACTTGAACTCTGAAGCATTTATTTGGGCTGCAATTTCTGAGGCTGGTAACTCTAATGAACGTATCCTCTGCAACAGAGGTAACCGGGTCTTCCATTCCTGTGGCGATTCTCATGAGAGCCAGTTTCATCATAGCTCTTGATGGTTTTTGCGATTGCACTTGAATAAACTTTCAAGTTCATTTTCCGTATTGACTGACCTTCATGTCTTAAAGTAATGATGGACTGTCATTTCTCTTTGCTTATTTGAGCTGTTCTTGCCATAATATGGACTTGGTCCATATTTCCCAAATAGGGCTAGCATCTGTATACAACCCCTACCTTGTCACAACACAACTGATTAGCTCAAACGCATTAAGAAGGAAAGAAATTCCACAAATGAACTTTTAAGAAGGCACTCCAGTTAATTGAAATGCATTCCAGGTGACTACCTCATAAAGCTGGTTGAGAGAATGGCAAGAGTGTGCAAAGCTGTCATCAAGGGAAAGGGTGGCTATTTTAAGAATCTCAAATATAAAATAAAAAACACTTTCTTGGTTACTACATGATTTCTTGTGTGTTATTTCATAGTTTTGATGTCTTCACTATTATTCTACAATGTAGAAAATAGTAAAAATAAACAAAAACCCTTCAATGAGTAGGTGTTCTAAAACTTTTGACCAGTAGTGTATATCTGCATTGACCCTTTTTTTCACAAACATTTTTTTCTCATCACATACGCTGCTGCTACTGTTTATTATCTGTCACTTTATTCGTTGTTATATGTTCATATCTACCTCAATTACCTCGTACCGCGGCACATCGGCTCGATCCTTGTATTTATAGCCAAATTGTCATTACTCATTGTGTATTTATTATTACTTTTATTTCACTTTCTATTATTTCTCTATTTTCTTTCTCTCTGCATTGTTGTGAAGGATAACGTTTGATTTGATTAGTGTTTAACCACCTATTTTTCTCCCACTTGGACCCTGCATCACTGGTATATGTTATCTTGCATGCTCTATGTATTGGAATACAAGAATAGTAGGACATGGTTTACTTGGACTTCTGTAACACTGAACTGGAATGTGTCTGGTGTTGAATACTTCAGAGAGAGAGAGGTGAACCCGTGATTTACTCACACGATACAGCATTTATCAGTGAACTTAACCGTATTAAAATATATGGGTGGATCTGAGGTTAATAGATTTTCTATAAGCAATTCCATTAGATTGTAATTTGCTATCAAGCTGTTATGCAAGACCTGACACCAACATCTAATTCAGATCTGATTGTTTTATGTTGGGAGCTGTCAATTTTTGTCTGGAGACCATTTCAACTCTGTTAAGGGTTGCATGGGCTTTGGCTGCTCGTTAATGGTGCTTAAGGATGCCTTTGAATATATATCTGGCAGTGAAAGTATAAGTATAACCCTACTGTGTATCCTTATTATCTTAAATTGACTTTATTTTTTAAGTGCTATTGCTTTATCAATTTCAATTGCTTTGTAATGAAAAATAAGTAACCAACCAGAAGTTAAATGGTTGACTTACAACACTCTTAGTGAATATTCTCCTCCGCAATGAGTAGCATCTCATCTCTGTCTCCATCTTAATATTTCATTAGGCAGCTTGCCTCCCCATTAAGAGACAGAGAGCCCTGTAATGGGAGCAATCTGAGGAATGTTTGGGCCTTGGGGGAAAGCATAGCACCGTCTGCTCGCTCAACACTTATTACTGAAATGCTCCTCTAGGGGAAACTCCAAACGATACAATAGGAAATGTGGCATACACAAAGGGACACAGATTTCCCCCCCGGTGAGATGGGAGAGATATACAACAGAGAGCTCAGTTGTCAGGTGTGTGCCCTATCTGATTTAAATAAGATTGCGTTTAACAAACACCTTATCAACCTCCGAGGAAATCCACTCAACCTTCCAATTATGCCCTGAGATGTACGGGAACTTGTAAACAGTGTTCCTCTGGTGAACAATGTATATTGATATGCTTCATGAGCCAAGTATGCTCCAGGTGAAATGTTCTACATTACACTAGAACATAACCAGCTCAGTGAGTGGGTGAACTCACAGCTATAATCCCCAGACTCTCTAGGTCTGCCTCTGCTTTGTTCTTAAGTTGTCAAAGTTGACATTTCCTCTGGAGAGGGTACAGTTGTATAATTCTGCTTTTCCACCTCTTCAGATCGCCCCCCCCATCCCCTCATCCCTCACCTCCCTTCCACCTTCATTTATTATTTTTCTCTCTCGCTCCTTGTGGGAGTCTCCACTTCAATTTTTCTCCATGAGCGCACTAGATTTATTGCTCCAGTAAATTTCTGCAAAAGAGAAGCAGGCGCACTGGGCCCCCAGGGAATCTCGGCAGGAGATCACCTGACCATGTTGTGGCCACAACTGCAACAAAAACACATTCCTCAGGAGCAGACATTTGTTATTCCAATTCTAATCCCAAACCTGGAGGAGGAGGGAGACGGGGGGGGGGGGGCACGGCTACGCTACAGGAAGCAGCGGAACACCAGCACCAGTTACAAGACAGCAGGCAACATGCACGCAAGGACATTTTCCTGGGAAACAAGGGACCAGAGGACCAGTCTATACAGTCCTGTCCTGACTCTGAAAGCTAGAGGGATGAATGAGCTCACTGAACAACAGAGCATGGTTCTACATTTTATTAATTCAGGATGTACAGTATTTACAAAAGTATGGCTAAAATAAATTGGTCAATTTGGGATCTTTCCACCTCAGCGACAAATCAATTATTATGTTAAAATGGTTTGACATCTTTGAGTTTGTCACACGATGAAGCGGACCAAAGTGCAGTGTGTGTGTTGTTCCACATTTTATTTTCACTGTGAAACTATGCAATACATACACATAACTAAAGAATAAAAAAAATATGTAAAACCGTGATGCAGAGGTGAAACATACACTAACTCAAAATCAAACTCCCAAAAACCCAGGTGGGAAAAACACCTACTTAAGTATAATCTCCAATTAGAGACAACGAGGACCAGCTGCCTCTAATTGGAGATCATCCCAAACAAAGCCCAACATAGAAATACAAAACTAGAACATAACAACATAGAAAAACTAAACTAGAAAACCCCCGTCACACCCTGACCTACTCTACCATAGAAAATAACAGCTTTCTATGGTCAGGACATGACAGAGTTCAATGTTCTGCTCTAGTTGGGAACATGGATCTTGTCATAATATTTTTCATTGTGCTATTGAAAGTTATTTAATGCCTTTCTATCGACCCAATGTTTTTTGCTGGTTAGTTATAGGAAATTAAGAAAGTTGCTTAAAAAATGTATTTTATCAAATCATACAGATGTCATGAACAACATACAATAAACATCTATAATGTCATCTAAAGACAACGACCATAAACCTCCTGTGGTGGCTGTTCGATTCCTGTAGTGCTGAATATGTTAACATAGTAATCAATCCCTTACTGCCAACCTCATATACCGGCCTAGGGCCTCCTCCCCCCAATACTCTAACCTCGTCTACACAACTCGAAGTCACTGGCTCTCCCTACCCCCATCACAGCAGCTTGTGACTTGTGTTCTGACAAGCTTGGCATCATTAAATCCATTCTAGACGAGTAGAGACACGTTCTGACAGTCTAAAGAGGGCCATGTGTTAGAAAGCTGAATGGAAGTGTGATTGAACACTAAGGCTAATTCGCCAGTAACCTCCCGAGACAGGGTCAGAATAGTTTGGGCAATACATAAAAGGTACATTACATGCATGAATGGATTAGTACCATTTGTCCTGGTACATCTAGACCTTGACGTCCTAAGGTCGCATTTACGAGAGCTGCCAAGTGAAAAGAAAGAAAGTGAAGTTCATTGAAAGTCAATGGGTGAACTGGAGTGAAAATGTTTCAATGGACATCAAATGGATTAGGAGAACAACTGATTTGGACATTCCTAATTATGATAATAGAATGGGGAGCATCTTATTCTTGGTACGCTGTTTAACTGTTATTCACTTAGAAAATAACTATTTGGGTAAATCATTTAAAGTTATTCTTCTGACGATGAAGACATGGTACAAAATAAATAAATTGAAGGCAAGTCCAGAAGGAAAAAACAACCCCTACTTCTACTTTTTCCTACTCAAGATGATTTTAGTCTGCCTTGAGGCCACTCTTTATATAACATCCAGATGATAGAACATTTACTCATCTACATCATTACATATGCATTGAGTCACTCTCCACAAGTTATTATCTCATCTCTTTGAGAAGAGGCACTGAATGAATTAAGTATAGCACTGGCTGGCAGTCAGAATGGAGAGACCATCAACTGTTGAGCGAGGGGGAAGTAACTTCTGGATTTAGATTGCTGTAGACATGCCAACAAGATTATAGGATCTGCTTGCTGATTTACCTGGGCCCAGAGGCACAGTGAGGAGGAACAAATACTTCCAGATCATTGGAAATGAGACAAATGTAGCCCAAAGCATCAGGAAGTAATTTGTACCTGCTATTTTGGTTTTTCACACTTGGATGGCAGCAATCCTCAGGCAGATGGGATAAACTAATGACACTTCATTAATTGAACCAGCTAACTGAAAAGCTGCTGTCTGTTATTCAATATGAATGAAATAAACAGGAATTACAGTATTGAAGAGAGACAAAGAGGTTTCTAACAGAGATGAAAACAGCTCTGCTCCCAACGCCTCTTAACTCTCCTGCTGTGTTCCGGTCGAATTGGACCGATTTACACATTTTCTTTCTGAAAAATGTAGTTCATTTAATCTGATTGTCATAAGGTTCCATGACTTTGTCCACACAGGGCATCTGAACACCCAAAATACATTTTGATGATTTTCATTTAATTTTGGGTGTTTTATTTAACTTTTGTACACCTGTGACCGGTCATTAGAAATGAATGGGTGAGACTACAATTAGTGTATAAAATTGAGTTCAGGCACATGCCCATTCATCAGATGGACACACTTCCTCTCCCAGACCCCCACATGCATGTGTGTTTGAACAGACACACACACCTCACTCCCGTTCTTGGCTTCCATGGCCACCTCCACGGGAACCTTCCCCCAATAGAATCTTTCCCCCACAGGAACCACACCTGCTGGCATTCTCGCAAACAATCACAACATTGTTTCAATAATATATAGAACTTTTCTCGCATCTCTGGTATATAACGTTGTTTTGAGGCCTTGCTCACAATTCATTATGTGGCAGCACAATGATCAAACTAAATACTGTATGTGAGCCTCTTGATCATATATTTGATCATGACACTGGTGAGGAGGAGAGAGGCCAGGAATCTGACAGTGAAGATGCATTAGAGGAGGAAGTGTCAGAAGTTGAAGACAACACAGAATATGATCCAGACCAAGAGACAACCGATGTGGAAGAATCCAGTGATGAGGAGGAGGGCCCTGTTGAGGTTGTTGTTACAATCCGGTCAAAGGATGGGAATTTGTCCTGGTCTTCATCCCCACCTGAGAGGAGAGGTCGGCTGTCGGCTGAAAATGTTATCAGGATGACTCCGGGGCCAACGAGATACGCCATGTCCCAGGTTGATGACATAAAATCCTGTCACTATTTTAAAATTTGAAATGGTTTCAAAACAAATGTCCTTGTTAAACTATGACACAAAGTAGTCTGTGATAAATAGCACAATATGTCTCATCTGAGTATTTGTCATAGTCAAAATAATCCATACATTATGCTTTTTTTACTCAGAAACGAGTTGTATGAGCTCAGGTCAATGAGGCCTACAGGCCATAAATAGCAAATGGAAGTTCAAAACGTGTAATGTTCACAAGAACTTAAGTTGATAAAAATATCTAACACAACATTAGGTGATAATATATGTATTATTATGGATTTATAATCAGCTATAATAGGGCGGTCATTTTGGACCGGGAACACAGAATGAATTAACATGAAACGAACACACCAGGAGGGTTAATAAAATGCACTCGTTCATCATTCTGTCATCTCATTGTCTACATGAGTTTCTAATCACATGTTGACAATGTAGGCCATACTGTTTTTCATTACTATATGCCATTAAAGGACATTTTTCTACCTCCTAAAATCCCCATTCTGTCCATTGCGTCTTTTATCCCCTGTGATCAGACGGGTGATAGTGTCCCTCTGCAAGGTATAAACATGCATCCAGAGCAACGCTTCTCAAAGGAAGACCAACCATGGCTTTAAGCTTTGAGATGTTCTTGGACTTGTTCCAGTATTGCAGGCCTGACTGTCTGAGAGGCTGTTGGTTGTTGAAACAGCAGACTGCATGGGTGACTTCCCCGTGACCAATGCTGTGCTTTGCCAGCTGGCTGGGACTGGAAAGAGGGCCGGCCGAGCAGACTGCTCTGTTAGTGCTCAGTCAGTCTGATCTCACAGTCTCTAATGAACACACTGTTAATCAAGGACAGTGAGCCTTCAGAATAAATCAAATTAAATGGTATTCTTCACATACACAGTTTAGAGCAGGTATAAAAGGTGAAGTGAAATGCTTATGCGCTAGCTCCCTCAACAATGAAGTACATTAGTCAATATCAATAATAGCAATAAAAATAATCAAATGAAAAATAACAATAGAAGTAAAAAAAATTAAAAAATTTAAAACATATCCCAGACTGGCCAATAAAATGAAAAGATTAAAATGGGCAAAAGAACACAGACACTGGTGTTTTGCGGGTACTATTTAATGAAGCTGCCAGTTGAGGACTTGTGAGGCGTGTGTTTCTCAAACTAGACATTCTAATGTACTTGTCCTCTTGCTCAGTTGTGCACCGGGGCCTCCCACTCCTCTTTCTATTCTGGTTAGAGCCAGTTTGCGCTGTTCTGTGAAGGGAGTAGTACACAGCGTTGTACGAGATCTTCAATTTCTTGGCAATTTCTCGCGAGGAATAGCCTTCATTTCTCAGAACAAGAATAGACTGATGAGTTTCATAAGAAAGTACTTTGTTTCTGGCCATTTTGAGCTTGTAATCGAACCCACAAATGCTGACACTCCAGATACTTAACTAGTCTAAAGAATGCAATTTGTATTGCTTCTTTAATCAGAACAACAGTTCTCAGCTGTGCTAACATAATTGCAAAAGGGTTTTCTAATGATCAAGTAGCCTTTAAAAATTATAAACTTGGATTAGCTAACACAACGTGCCATCGGAACACAGGAGTGATGGTTGCTGATAATGGGCCTCTGTACGCCTATGTAGATATTCCATTAAAAATCTGCCGTTTCTAGCTACAATAGTCCTTTACAACATTAACAATGTCTACACTGTATTTCTGATCAATTTGACATTATTTTAATGGACAAAAAATTATTTCAAAAACAAGGACACTTTCAAGTGACCCCAAACTTTTGAACGGTAGTGTACATGTAATGTTGTATAAAGACAGTATGGACAGCATAGTAATACTGGACTATATTTACAAATATACTTGTTCACCCAGTGGATTAAATAGTATATAATAGAACAGCAGCGTTGACTGTTTGTGTGTGTGTGTGTGTGTGTGTGTGTGTGTGTGCGTGCGCGTGCGTGCCTGTGTGCATGCATGTGTGTGTGCATGTGTGTTTTAAGGTTTGTGTGTTAAGGGTTGGATGTGTGGGTAATCAGTGCAAATAATCTCTGAGGTGCAGATACAGTATTGTCTGAGGTGCAAATAGTTTTTAAGGTGCAGGTCTGTGCAGGGAGACTGTTACGGTAAGCTGTTCAGCAAACTGATGGCCTGGTGGTAGTAGTTGTCTCAGTGGTGGTGTGATTGGACCATGTCAGGTCATCTGTGATGTGCGCGCTGAGGAACATGAAGCTTTTGACAATCTCCACTGCAGTCCCGTTGATGACAATAGGGGCGTGCTCAGTAGGGGCGTGCTCCCCCCTGTTTCCCGTATTCCACGATCAGCTCTTTGGTTTTGCTGACGTTGAGGGAGAGGCTGTTTTCCTGGCACCACTATGCCAGGGCTCTTCCCTCCTCCCTGTAGCTTGTCTCGTTGTGTAGTCTGCAAACTTAATGATGGTGTTGGAGTCATGCGTGGCCACGCAGTCGTGGATGTAAAGGGAGTAAAAGATGAGGCTGAGCACACACCCCTGAGGAGCCCTGTGTTGAGGGTCAGTGTGGCAGAAGTGTTGTTGCCTACCCTCACCACCTGGGGTCTACCTGTCAGGAAGTCCCAGATCCAGTTGCAGAGGGAGGTTTTCATATCAGGGGAGAATGACTGCCCACCCTCATTGAAACCATGGAAGTTCAAAGCCGACTGGGGTACAGCAGGCATTGTTAGCAGAAAACAGGATCCCCCATTATAGTAAATGGAAAAATGGCATAAAAATGACATACTATTTTTAAATCGCACACAGAAGAAGTTATCAGGATAATTGAGTTAATAATGGCAGCCTGCAGTACCCCGGATGGCCTTCAACTTGAGTTACTTAATGAGAGGGGGCACCGAGCCTCGGTGAAAGCTGACAAAGATTAAGACAACGGCATTCTAATATCCAATAACTTGTTGCAAACATGGGACAAGCATTGCTAGTTAGCAATGGTGCGAGTAGTTAGCAACGGCGCTTGTACCATGAATTTGTTTATTTTCAAATGCTGATGCATAGAATCATTAGGTTGTCTTAACCTGTATTTTTACGGTGTTGAACGTTGAGCTGTAGTCGATGAACAGCATTCTCACGAACAGTACCAGTCAAATGTTTAGACATACCTACTCATTCCAGGGTTTTTCTTTATTTTTACTATTTTCTACATTGTAGAATAATAGTGGAGACATCAAAACTATGAAATAACACACATGGAATCATGTAGTAACCAAAAAAGTGTTAAATCTAAATATATTTAATATTTGAGATTCTTCAAAGTAGCCACCCTTTGGCTTGATGACAGCTTTCCACATTCTTGACATTCTCTCAACCAGTTTCATGAAGTAGTCACCTGGAATGCATTTCAATTAACAGGTGTGCCTTAGTAAAAGTTCATTTGTGGAATTTCTTTCCTTCTTAATGCATTTGAGCCAATCAGTTGTGTTGTGACAAGGTAGGGGTGGTATACAGAAGATAACCCTATTTGGTAAAAGACCAAGTCCATATTATGGCAAGAACACCTCAAATAAGCAAAGAGAAACAATAGGAAAAATTTCAAGAACTGAAGGTTTCTTCAAGTGCAGTCGCAAAAACCATCAAGCGCTATGATGAAACTGGCTCTCATGAGGACTGCCACAGGAAAGGAAGACCCAGAGTTACTTCTGCTGCAGAGGATAAGTTCATTAGAGTTACCAGCCTCAGAAATTGCAGCCCAAATAAATGCTTCACAGAGTTCTAGTAACAGACACATCTCAACATCAACTGTTCAGAGGAGACTGCATGAATCAGGCCTCCATGGTTGAATCTCTGCAAAGGACACCAATAAAAATAAGAGACTTGCTTGGGCCAAGAAACACAAGCAATGGACATTAGACCGATGTAAATTTGTCCTTTGGTCTGATGAGTCCAAATTTGGGATTTTTGGTTCCAACCGCCGTGTGAGACGCAGAGTAGGTTAACGGATGATCTCCTCACGTGTATTTCCCACCGTGACGCATGGAGGAGGTGGTGTGATGGTGTGGGGGTGCTTTGCTGGCTAAACTGTCTTTGATTTATTTAGAATTCAAGGCACACTTAACCTGCATGGCTACCACAGCACTGCGCTTAGTGGGACTATCATTTGTTTTCAACAGGACAATGACCTTTCAACAGGACAAACACCTCCAGGCTGTGTAAGGTCTATTTGACCAAAATGGAGAGTGATGGAGTGCTGCATCAGATGACCTGGCCGCCACAATCACCTGACCTCAACCCAATTGAGATGGTTTGGGGTGACTTGGACCGCAGAGTGAAGGAAAAGCAGCCAACAAGTGCTCAGCATATATGGGAACTCCTTCAAGACTGTTGGAAAAACATTCCAGGTGAAGCTGGTAGAGAGAATGCCAAGAGTGTGCAATGCTGTCATCAAGGCAAAGGGTGGCTACATTGAAGGATCTAAAATATAAGATATATTTTAATTTGTTTAACACTTTTTTGGTTACTACATGATTCCATATGTGTTATTTCATAGCTTTGACGTCTTCACTATTATTCTACAATGTAGAAAATAGTAAAAAATTAAGAAAATCCCTTGAAAGAGTAGGTATATCCAAACTTTTGACTGGTACTGTAGGTGTTCCAGGTGAGGCAAACACAATGTGTGTCGGTGATGTTATTCTTTTTTAAATTGTTGTGCATGCATTATCTCAGCTTTAACTTTTCACTTAAAACAGAGTCAAACATTTAATTGAAATTATTGACCACTCAAGTCATTCACATTCAATAACATTTGCCTAAAAACCAGTGTTGTGTGCCATTTTATCAATGAGAATGATAAGGCTGATATTTAGCTGTGTTGTGAAACTGACTTTGGTCGTGTAGCCAACAGACAAATTAGCTCTCTCTCAGGGTAGCTGCAGATAATTTCTATGTTATGATTCCTGTGACTCCTATAATTCATGTCACCCAGGATATTATTTAGTTTTTCTGTTATGCTAATCATTTTGTTCCCTGAGCTCGACTGTCCTGCTGGTACTCTGTGACATGCTGAAATAAAATAAAGCAATAAAATGCATTATGGTGCCTTGCCAATTGACATACTGCCAAATCTTATCAAACTGTTGGGGGGAGTATTGAATACATAGCTGGAGAAACAGGTTCAGAGCTTGTTTCATCTTTTGCTGCATAGTAGCTCTTGTCTATGTGAATTATTTAAGACAAGGATGGGCCTCAACTTACTGTTGAGAGTTAGAATAGTAGAATACACAAGGTGCAATTTTGAAATTTGGTTGTGCATCAGCAGTTTTTATTTTGTTCTGAAAGTCACTCAAGTAGCCCATGTCAGCTAACATTTTTTAGATTGTTACGTTAGTCTAGCGGCCAGCAATATACATTTGTATTAATCAAGGTTGAATTAGAGCCTGGGGGCCGCCATTGATTTTGTAAAGTCAATCTCACTCAGATACAGTATCATATTAAAAACTGCAAACATTTCTCTTCATCCTATGGTAAAATGTGTAGAATTGCAGGAAATTAGCTGTAAAACTCCTCATTTTCCTCTCCCCACCATGGCAAAATGAGTAGAATTGCACGAAATGAACAGTCAAACAAAACAAATTGCATGGAATCTGTTATAAAGTCTTTAAATCTTCTCTCCGCCCCATGGCAAAATGTGTAGAATTGCAGCAAACTTGCTTTAAAACAGCAACACCCCCATGGCAAAATGTGTAGAATTGCATGGAATGAACTCTAAAAATGTTAAACGTTCTCCTCCGTCAAAGTTACCCATCCCTGATTTAAGAATAACGATAGGACCAGTACATGCATGCATTTGGTTCGTAAATACACTCTTAGAAAAAGGGTTCCGAAAGAGCTCTTCTGGTGTTCTCATAGGAGAACCCTTTTGGGTTCCATGTAGAACCCCTCTGTGGAAAGGGTTTTACATTGAGCCCAAAAGGGTTTTCCCTAGAACCAAAAGGATTCTACCTGGAACCAAAAAGGGTTCTTCACAGTGGTGGAAGAAATACCCAACTGTCATACTTGAGTAAAAGTAAAGACACCTTAATAGAAAATGAAAGTAAAAGTCACCCAGTAAAATTTTACTTGAGTAAAAGTCTAAAAGTATTTGGTTTAAAACATACTTAAGTATCAAAAGTAAAAGTATAAATCATTTCAAATTCTTATATTAAGCAAACCAGATAGCATGATTTAATATTTTTTTTATTTTTTATGGAAGCCAGGGACACTCAGACATTATTTACAAACAACGCATGTGTGTTTAGTGAGTCTGCCAGATCAGAGGCAGTAGTGATGACCAGGGATATTCGCCTGATAAGTGAGTGAATTTCACTGTTTTCCTGTCCTGCTAAGCATTGAAAATGTAACGAGTACTTTTGGGTGTCAAGGAAAATGTCTGGAGTAAAAAGTACAATATTTTCTTAAGCAATGTAGTGAAGTAAAAGTAAAAGTAGTCACAAATATAAATAGTAAAGTTAAGTGCAGATATCCCAAAAAACTACTTTAAAGTATTTTCTTTACACCGCTGGTTCTTCAAAGGGTTCTCCTATAGCAGGGCTCTTCAACTGGCGGCCCGCTGGTCTGATCCGGCCAATTTATTCATTTAAATTGCCCTTTGTTAAATTCTGAACATAATTAAAAGATCTGCAAAAAACACCTCGCAAAAATCAGACGTTCAGTGCAAAAATGACAAGCACTATTGTGGTTGTCTATAGTGTGGTTAATAGCATTTTTACACGGTTTCTAGCGCCTATGTGGCATGTTGATCATTTTTTCTTCATATGAATTTGGCTCTAGTGTTTGACCCCATTCCTGAAAGCTATGACTCTTAGGAACATGGATGTGCATTCTGTTTTACTCTCTGATGCTCAGAAGGACTAGTTAGAAGGGAGTGTTACATAAAAAAACATAATTCACAGCCTATTTCTTTCAGACTGGAATATGGCATTACCTAATGTGACATTTATTTGTGTTATTTATTGAGATGCTTAGTTTTCAGATAATTGCAAAATTACCTAAATAAAATGTAAAAAAAAATAAATGGTGAGCGAGCGTTTTTGTGTTGCGCTTCTGAAGAATAATTGCATGTGGAAAATGTCTGCCCCCCCCCTCATAATTAACCTTTTTTTCACATCTGGCCCCTGTAAGAATATAGATGATTATAGCCCTGTCCTATGGGGACAGCCGAAGAACCCTATTAGGTTCTAGATACCACATTTTTTCTAAGAGTGTACACCTGTGCAATTCATCTTATGCAAATTCAACATTTGCACAGGCCCTTTATAGGAGCACAGAAACAACCTTTTCTTGTATCATCCATCTAAGATGTTTTCCCAAGCTATTAACGACTAGACACTGTTAGATGTAATATGTAACTATTTGGTTTTGATATACTACTGTTCATACTGACAGCCTTGCATGCAAGTGCTGAAAAAAGAATAAAAGCACAAACATATTATTTTGCCTGGGTGTTAAGAGGTTATTAAAATCCTACAGGAGAAATCAAAGCAACCGCACAAGAGCTTCCTTAATTTTACATCACTTTTCAGAAAGCACAATGTGCTTTACAGTTTTTAATTGGAAGTTGAAATTCACCTTTTTTTAAAGGAGTCGTTGAATGTGCGAATTTTCACTGCTTGCGATGTGTTTTTTTTATCACCTCATTAGGCTGATAATGATAGTCTGGAGCGCTGTGTGGGCAGGCTGTACCGGTTTGGAGCTGCCGGGTGCTCAGTTCTCCGAGCTGTTTCCCTATCGTCTCCTCATTCCACTCCTAGGTAATCGCACTAGACCACACAGAGCCATTACGTTTTGATCCAATCTCATCCAGGCAGCACTACAATTGGGATGTAGATTATGTCACAGTTTGCAACCTGTCTGATGGAGCTTCCTCATTAGCGTAGCCGTGTGGGAGGAACAGCGTTAGTTATTAGGACTGGAGGAGACCTCTACAGAGTCAGACAGAGACCAGCTAAGAGAGGAGAGCCCTGAATAGTGGGAAGAGACTCCAGGGGAACCCAGCTACATGGCACAGAACCACAGGAGGGTTGGGGTGCACTGCTAGTGCTAGACAGGAAAAGTGCTTCTGTAACATATTCCTTTTCTTCACTCACCTTTTAACGTGTGTATGAAATGACTGTAAGACCTGAAGTTAAGACTGAGGTATGAGTCAAAATAAGTGTGCATGTGGAAATGTCACAAGAGTCTAAGAGAATATTTGGTGTAATAGTAATAGTCAAATTTACTCAAGTCGTGTTAGTTTAGGCTATTAGAACGGAATCAATAACCCTGTTAACCTCCTATTGTAATTTGTTTGGGAACGCTACCGATGCCTCAGGCATACCTGGTATCTCTTTATCTTTAGCTAACGCTCTCTGCAAGTCATCAAGGCCTTTCATTCTCATAGGTACACCCAGAGGCGTCAAGGGCACGTGCCCCCTCAGATTTTTTTAAATGTATTATCATTTTGTATTCATGTTTAAGCCCACGTTTTATCATCATTATTTATAAAAAGATCTGTCAGTGGTGTTCACTGGACCACCCCCTATTCTCCCTAGTATGTGGTTCCTTCCAAGGAGCAAAGATATGCTAGACAAGGAGCCAAGATATGCTAGACAGGACGCTAGATAATGTAGTGTGCCCCCATACTCAACTGGCAGAACCGGTCCAGATCTGGACCCAGATTGGGTCGGGCTTCGACCTCTGGTATCATATAAACACATAAGATATGGAAAGATTTGTAGCATTGCAGGAAATTAGCTTTAAAGATGCAGTATGTAGAAGTCGCTCTGCCATTTCCTGGTTGCAGAAATTGTAATAGTACGCCTAATTTCAGTTGAAATATATTTTCCACAACCCAAAATATTGTATTTTCAGCTGTTTGAAGCTGGTGTACAAAAACAAAAGTAGAAGACGCAAAAACGAAACTTAAGAACGCGAAGCATAGAAAAAGCACACATACAACAGAGCTACTGCTTCTTAGACTTGATTTCAGATCACCAACATATTGCAGCTTTAAAACAGCAACAACAACAAAAATCTTTTCCCCATGCAAAATGTGTAGAATTGCGGGAAATGTGTTTAAAAATGCAACATTTTGTCTCAGTTTGGGGTAGCATGGGTTGCGAGGTGGGGGTTTGTTACTACTCCGATAAATGACAATATCCATCCGGACCTTTGCCACCTAGAAGATTTGTGTGACCGGACCTTCTCAAATAGTACTTGAGTTACCCTAATCTACTGCATGCAGACAGTATAATCAGTGGAGGAGTAGAGAGAGTATAGCGTGACACACAGCATTTTATTTGATTTTAGCTGCCAGGGATTGGCAGGACTCGCAGGAGGTATGTTTGTAAATGAATTTGTTCAAGCTATGTAGCCTGTTGATTCCTTCTTGGTGAATAAATGAAACAAAAATGTTTTGTTGTTACTCTGTAATTCTAGCCACCTAGACATTTTATGAAGTTGGCTTTAGCTAGCCAGCGAGATAGGTTCCCAATCTCCTAACCTAGCTACCTAGCTATCAATCAAGTTAGAATAGCTTTTCTACCCATCTTAGCTGGCATGCCTGCTGGCATGGTTGATCAACTTTAGAAAAGCAAGTAATAACGAAATGTACTGAATAAGACTCATATTCCTTTCAATCTTGTATCCAGTTTTTAATATACATGCAGAGAAGCATATTTAATCTATTTTTTTAAAAAGAACCACTAATCCCATGTACCATGTAGTAATTTGGATGTAATATCCCAGTCATGTCAGTATTTTGGTAGTTTATTAGGATCCCCATTAGCTGTTGCAAAAGCAGCAGCTACTCTTCCTGGGGTCCACACAAAACATGAAACATGACATAATACAGAACATCAATAGACAAGAACAGCTAAAGGACAGAACTACATTCTTTAAAAAAACATTTTTTTAAGGCACACGTAGCCTACATGTCAATATCAATACATACACACAAACTATCTAGGTCAAATAGGGGAGAGGCGTTGTGTCGTGAGGTGTTGCTTTATCTGTTTTTTTTAAACCAGGTTTGGTGTTTATTTGAGCAATATGAGATAGAACGGCTCTATATAGTACTGTACACTTTCTTGAATTTGTTCTGGATTTGGGGACTGTGAAAAAAGCCCTGGTGGCATGTGCAGTATATTGAGATGTGTGATTTAAAAGAGTCAGAATGACAACCTCATTAAAATTATGATTATGAATCTAGATTGCAGGAAAAAAACTGTTTCAGGTGTTTGAAAAATGCTAAATGTACTTTGTGCCCTCTAAACTAATGGATGCATGATGCCCCTAGGTAAATTCAGTTGCTTCCTTTGACTCCAACTGAAAACCCACTGTGAACTACGGACATCACATTTACTACCCTTACCTACTGTGCTCCCTAAGCACTTGGATGACCCATCAACTGTCTCTCAGCTAAATGACAACTGAATTCCATGTCTCAAAGGACAGGCTGTTTCGGACGGACTCTACAATCCTGACAGTGAGCGCAGAATGCACATCGTGGGGATGTAACCACGGGAAAGTGAGGCATCAATGCCCAACATTTTATCAACCAACAAGGTATTTAACCCGCAGAAAGAAAGTTGACAAAACTATTTTTTCTTGGAACACCTGCTACGACTTTTCCTTTTTTGTAAAACCATTTCCATGGTAATTGGCAGCAGTTACAAACAGTGCAATAAGTAGTGTCAGGCCACTGCTATGTAATTACATGGCTTCTCAGAGAGAGAGAGAGAGAGAGAGAGAGAGAGAGAGAGAGAGAGAGAGGAGCATTTCAGAAAGGAGAGGAGCTGGGTTCTTTCCCTCCCGCCCTCCAAAGTCCCCCTTGTCTCCCTCCAACCTCCAATCAGCCAGAAGACGCCTGATTGCTGCACTGTAGTGGCAGCACTCCTGCCTTGTCATTCTCCCTGTGCTGCTGGCTAGGAATGTGAAAACAGCCACTCTGTCTCTGCTAGCAGACATACTGTGTACAGTGTGTTCCCTGGGCACAATTTCATACCATTACCTAACTAGGATATGGGTAGGATATGGCATTAAAACATGTGCTATGGAACTGTCAAAATGTACTCAAATGTAATCAAATGTCTTTTGAAACATATTGATTCATAGTTTCAGTGATAGAATTGTGAATCGCTATGACCTCATGGATTTAGGAAGCGGTTGTGCAACCTCGAGATTTGCAACCTCAATTACTGCAGTCAAAGATCACATGGAAATTCCAGAGATTAAATTAAGGCACAGTCAATTCATCCAAAGCCATTACATTTTCCATATATCCAAAGGTACATAAATGGTTCACACGTCAGCAGACAGTCTCCTCGTTTCAAAGGAAGGGGTTTAAGGGCAATAATCCAATTCACTCTTTAAGTGGTGGATGACTGTGTTTGCCCATGAGTCTACAACAAAATCCCCAGTCCACTGAGCTTTCCATCCACGGCTTTTTTTATAAACTGGTCTTTTAACTACATTTACATTGACATTTTAGTGATTTAGCAGACGTTCTTATCCAGAGCGATGTATTACAGGTCTATCCTCTCTCTGATCTTAGTGCTGATCTAAGGAGACAAAGGGGAGTGATTTGGGGTGTAAAATGAAAGGTAAACATCCCCTTGGCTTGATGAATCCAATCACTGAAGTGTGTGGTGGGAGGAACTAAGCATTTTTCATGGTGAGACTTTTTCCTTTCTAAGCTGAAAGAATGATCATCATTAAAAAAAATAGGTTTGCCCTGAGGATCAGAGAATAAAGGCGTCTGCATGCCTCCCATCCAAAACAATTTGGATCTGAGCATACAAAATATTATGAGCACCTTTTTAATATTGAGTTGCACCTCCTTTTGCCCTCAGAACAGCCTCAATTCGTCTGGGTATGTACTCTATAAGGTGTCGAAAGCGTGCCACAGGGATGCTGGCCCATGTTGACTCCAATGCGTCCCACAGTTGTGTCAAGTTGGCTGTTGGGTGGTGGATTATTCTTGATACCCACGGGAAACTGTTGAGTGTGAAAAACCCAGCAGAGTGGCAGATTTTGACACACTCAAACCGGTGCGCCTGGCACCTACTACCATACCCCATTCAAAGGCACTTAAATCTTTTGTCTTGCCCGTTCTCTGAATGGCACACATACACAATTCATGTCTCAGTATGTCTCCTCCCCTTCATCTACACTGACTGAAGTGGATTTAACAAGCTATATCAATAAGGAATCATAGCTTTCACCTGGATTCACCTCAGTCTGTCATGGAAAGAGCAGGTGTTCCTAATGTTTTGTACACAGTATATATTAAGACAACATTTTGTGACGTTGTAGTTTGTTTTGATCTTTGGCAAGGTTTTTTTGACTGTTCGTGCACACACAAAAAATTCTCGAGGCAAGCCGAAGTCGGTAGCCGAAGTCGGTAGCCGAAGTCGGTAGCCGAAGTCGGTAGCCGAAGTCGGTAGCCGAAGTCGGTAGCCGAAGTCGGTAACCGAAGTCGGTAGCCAAATAGCTGAAGTCAGTAGCTGAAGTCGGTACGAAGTCGGTAGCCAAATAGCTGAAGTCAGTAGCCGAAGTCGGTACGAAGTCGGTAGCCGAATAGCTGAAGTCAGTAGCCGAAGTCGGTATGAAGTCGGTAGCCAAATAGCTGAAGTCAGTAGCTGAAGTCGGTACGAAGTCGGTAGCCAAATAGCTGAAGTCAGTAGCCGAAGTCGGTATGAAGTCGGTAGCCGAATAGCTGAAGTTGGTAGGTCTACGCCCCTTCGTCGGTGATGGGTCAACAGTAGGAATTCTTGTCATTCAATCATTTTCATGCAACATTTTACATTTGAGAAATACTGCATGAAACATCTTAGTTAGATGCAAAATTGCACGACTAAGAGCTCCTCCGCCAAAACGTCAAAACTAATGACAGATTTTTTTCGGTATTTTAGATTAATTCTGACTATTTTGAGGAAATGTATACTGGCTATGGCATCTCAAGATGGACAAACAGTATTTTTTTCTAAATTTCAAGCGAAGGTAGTCCTTTTAAGGGAGTATGCGAGCACACACGTTCAGTTCTTGGCTAGACGCCAGCCGAACCGAAGCATGCTGACACCTTAAGAATGTTCTATTATACTCTAGCTCATTATCATTCTGCTGTTACAATGGTTATCTATACCTATTTCAATGTCCTATATCAGCCACAACATTGTCACACTATTGCTACCCCTGTGTAGAATGGATCTGAAAGATAAGAGACTCAGATCTGGCAAGGGATCAGTCATTTATTGACGGTTGCTATTGCTTGTTGTTTATTTGCATCTTAACTTAATAAGTTTCTATTTTGTTGATTGGTTTAATTGATCTGTGGGAACCTTGGAATCAATAGGCACCTCTGCTTTTGTGGCTCAATGAACTCGAATCAATTGTGGAAGAAGCAGGTAGAAGAGGGTAAAATAAAAATGTTCTTCCTCTAACATCTTTAAGCTTAATGGCAGACTGCCAAAGGGCAATTGATGTCATTCATATGCAGATAAAAATAACCACAAGCCTCTGAGACTAATTTTGATGCAAATGCTCTTGTTGAGTAATTCCCGAACCCCAGGAAATCACCTGAAGTCTTTCCTCCTTATGTCTGATTATTTGATTGCATAGACTGATTAGGACCTTCAGTGAGTACCATGAAGGTAGTTGGTAATGAGCATTAGTCTTGTAGAAAATCAAAGGATAAACTGCGTTACTGAATCTGTTCAAGTCGAGTATCGATAATTGTCTGACCTGACGCTCAAGAGCTGAACTCTGGCTGTTTCATTGGATAATGGAGAGACACATCTCTCCGATATCTCTCTCTAATATCATTATTGACATAATTCCTCTTATCTGGGGATGATGGCAAAATGATATTGATGCCGAGAGTGTAGACCCAAAAAATCTAATAAGAGTCATTCAGTAGCACAAACAGCGACTATAATAACCTAGTTGTCCATGGAGCTAGCAGTACAGAAAAGTTTCACCTTGAAATCCACAAAAGATGTACAATGCCAGTATGTGCCAAAGGGTTTCCAAAAGTCAGAGGGTTTCAGTTGTACGATGTGAACATGGCAACGCAACATCTTATCTAGTCAAAATGCTCACGATGTTTAGAAACTGTCTATTCGCAGTGGTCATTTATCATTCCATGAGGCATACTATTAGAATAGAAAAGGTCTTGGCTTCCATATGCTGCCATTTTAGTTTGCAAATGTTGAACTGTTTTCAGATGTCTCCTTTGTAATCTGTCCACCTTGGTAACCCTGCTGTTTCAAAGCCCCCTTGATCTGCAGTCATTTTAAGCATCATGGCAGGATGCTGCTGCCCTTTGAATGTCAGAGGCAGCGTGGACTCTGTACCCCTGACCTCTGAAAGACATCTCTCCCCATGTTTCCTTCATTATCTACTATGATGCTGGTCAACATCCATATGGAACCAGGGAACACAATAGACATGCAGGACTGGTTTCATGAACCCAGATTAAGACTGTAGACCTAGGACAAAATTGACATTTGGTAAGACTACTGATCATTAGTTTTCACTGCCATGTCTATATCCTGAGTTAATGTTAAACCTGTAACCAGGGTTATGGTCTAAAACGTTCAAGTTACAGACTCTGATATTTCTGATCTCCACCCCATAAACCCCCTGTCTCCTCACAACTGTATGATACATTTGCATAAAACCTCAATACCACTTTAGTTTCTCTCCTCAGTTTCAGTATTCAGTATTTGCCTTTAATTTGTATGTATTTTCATTTAACCTTTATTTTTCCAGGAAGTCATGCTAAGACCAAGGTCTCTTTTACAGATGAGCCCTGTAATTACAAAACTATATTTTTTTAAACATTACGAAAAGAAAAACCGAGATACAAAACACAATCATAGAAAACAAACAAACACATTCTTCAGTAAAAAGCTCCTCAATCAAACATTTGAATTGCCCTAGAGGTACCAAATTGGCTTTACCTCCTGATGTTCTCAGAAAACATTTAGACAGTAGACACTCTCTTTCCACAGGGCAAATGAATTAAGACGAGAGACATACAAAACATTGAGCCTATCCATGATTGCCTCAGTCTCAGAGGGCTATTTTTCAAATGATCCATAGCAATTAAACATTAACACCCTAGCAGTCTATCTCAAGAAGTATCCTGCATTATCCAGACGCCTCAGCTTGGTCCTAATAAGACTATTCTTCCAGCAGTGAGTGTAGTTCAGAGCAACATTCAAGCAGCATGTTGTTGTCAGGAAATATTGTTCCAACTCATTGGGTATCTTTAGTGACCAAGAAAACGGGAAGTCTGCATGGACAGCCAAACACCTAAAATAGAATTTCATGGTCATTTATTTATTCATAGTTTTATTTCTGTGGGAGACTGTGCCTTTCATCCAATAGGCAGGGGTGTAAAGTACTTAAGTAAAAATACTTTAAAGTACTACTTAAGTAGTTGTTGGGGTATCTGTACTTAACTATTTATATTTTTGACTACTTTTACTTTTACTTCACTACATTCCTAAAGAAAATAATGCACTTTTTAATCCATACATTTTCCCTGACACCCAAAAGTACTCATTATATTTTGAATGATTAGCAGGACAGGGAAATGGTCCGATTCACACACTTATCAAGAGAACATCCCTGGTCATCCCTACTGCCTCTGATCTGGCGGACTCACTAAACACAAATGCTTCATTTGTAAATTATGTCTGAGTGTTGGAGTGTGCCACTGGCTATCTGTAGATAAAAAAAACAAGAATATTGTGTTTGGTTTGCTTAATATAAGCAATTTGAAATTATTTATACTTTTACTTTTGATACTTAAGTATATTTTTGCAGTTACATTTACTTTTGATACTTAAGTATATTTAAAACCAAATACTTTTAGACTTTTACTCTAGTAGTATTTTACCGGGTGACTTTCACTTTTACTTGAGTCCTTTTCTGTTAAGGTATCTTCAATTTTACTCAAGTGTGATAATTGGGTACTTTTTCCATCACTGCCAATAGGTCTTCAACTTAACCTTTCTCCCTCAGATATCCTCTTTCCTTATACTGTATATCAGATTGCATCTTGGTTGCAAAACTACACCTTGGTTGCAATCACTAAGAAAATATATTATAGATATAAATCTTAAAGTTGTAATTATGTTGAAGATTCCATCATTCACTAAGTGAATCATGGATGCAGAAGAAATTTCGTTTAAATTGTGACAGTCATTCTTCCTCCTTCATGAGGATTTCTTTAATGTCCCTCTTCCTGTGAAAGATGTGCAGTAAATCAATGGTTTCAAATGTATTGCTCTCAATAGCTGTGATATAAGCTTTGTTGCCGCTATTTTATCCACTACATTTCATAGCTGTTGTAAAATCCAGTCCCTCCAGTTCTCCCAGCTTTATCTTGATAATATATTACAATGTGCCATATTTCCATATCTTAGGCAGACAGAATTGTATGTTTGCAAGTCTTCTGTGTTCTGTCAGGAGAACAGAAATGTCATATTTATGAATAAAATATGTGCTATTCTTTTTTTTCTTCGGTGGGCACTGACAGTTAAAGGGAGTTATCACTGTCAAAATAACCGTCCAAAGCCTCTAAACGCCTATTAAGTTATTTCCTGAACTCCATGTTTGGTTTAAAAGGTTATAAGCACTGTCAGAGAGCTCGGGAGGTTTTGTGGCTTTGGAACACAGGGGGTTGATACGCCTTGGGTTTCATCCTTCTGTCGCTGTCGTGACTCAGAGCCATAGAGAAGCCAGGCATTCCAGGTCTCAGATCCTATTAGTAGAATCTGTAGTCAGAGCCGTAGCTAACCCACACTGGTCTGGACAGCTCCACTATCTACTGCTGCTGATGAATACATCTAGGCACTGTTCACCTACTCATCAACAATAAGATAATGCCTGAACACCGGGAGTAATGGCCCACTGGGCATACCACGTCATTTCAACGTAGACATTTGGGTAATATTTTGTTGAGACGTTGATCCATGAGATTTGAACCTTTATTCACCCACTCAAAAATACAGCCAGAAGTTTGATGAATTCCCAATGTGTTATCACTATGCTTTCAACCATCTAAAAGCACAACCAAATTCCACTGCTAAAACAATGTCCGATTTTTTGTTTAGTTGTCATCGGAATGTCATCACTGCGCTTCAACCATTTAAAAGCACAAAAAAAGCAAAAAAAAAACGAACAATGTCAGATATTTTGTATTTATCAAACTTAATGTGTTATTACTGTGCTTCATGTAGTAGCAGGACCAAATGACCTGGATTGCAGTTGAGATTACGTTAAAAGTACATGGTGCAAGTGCTCAATGATGTTCGAGATTCTGTGCAGATTATTATAGCAGTTGTGAAGATCTCCACAGACCTGTGACCTTTGCGGGCTACATTACATTACCAAAGGTATGTGGACACCTGCTCGTCGAACATCTCATTCCAAAATCATGGGCATTTATTTGGAGTTGGTCCCCACTTTGCTGCTATAACAGCCTCCACTCTTCTGGAAAGGCATTCCACTAGATGTTGGAACATTGTTGCGGGCACTTGCTTCCATTCAGCCACAAGAACATTAGTGAGGTTGGGCACTGATGTTGGGCGATTAGGCCTAGCTCGCAGTCGGCATTCCAATTCATCCCAAAGGTGTTCGTTGGGGTTGAGGTCAGGGTTCTGTGCAGGCCAGTCAAGTTCTTTGACGCCAATCTCGACAAACCAATTATTTTTTTACCCCACTTTTTCTCACCAATTTCGATCTTGTCTCATCGCTGCAACTCCCCACCAGGCTCGGGAGAGGCAAAGGTCAAGTCATGCGTCCTCCGAAACATGACCCGCCAAACCGCCGTTCTTAATTTAAAGACAGCTGCACCAATATGTTCGGCAAACCATTTCTGTATGGACCTCGCTTTGTGCACACGGGCATTGTCATGCTGAAACAGGAAAGGGCCTTAACAAAACTGTTCCCGCAAAGTTGGAAGCACAGAATCCTCTAGAATGTCATGCTATAGCGTTAAGATTTCCCTCCACTGGAACTAAGGGGCCTAGCCTGAACCATGAAAAACAGCCCCAGACCATTATTCCTCCTCCACCAAACTTTACAGTTGGCACTATGCATTTGGGCAGTAAGCGTTCTCCTGGAGTCCGCCAAACACAGATTAGTCAGTCGGACTGCCAGATGGTGAAGTGTGATTCATCACTCCAGAGAATGCATTTCCACTGCTCCAGAGTGGTACCCCCCCCCCGACATTTTTTAAAAGAATCTTCAGAAAATAGAAAGTGACATATCATTTGAAAGCTACAAGCCTTGTCTTTTTGGAAATTGAACTCTAATCTTACTGCTAGCAATGTCATGTCTATCAGTGAGATTATATAATGACAATAATTATCACTTGAATCATGAAGCCTGTGGTTTGTAACAAATCACTGGCTAAATACTGATTTTCAAAGCTGAAAGTAATTCGATAAATTGGATTTTGTTGACAAAGAGTTCGCAATTATGAACTCATGCAAAAAAATAAAGTGCAAAACTAACATTTTAATGACAATGCTCTGTACTGCAAATGCTATGCTGTTAGCAATGGATTTCAGCAACAAATTGTTGCAGCTTTGATTTAAAAGTATTATTTATTGTTTAAACTTTAATCTGAGACTGTTCTCACAGCTATTACTCTGGACAAATTCTCTGGATTTCTCATTTTACATCTATTGTTTATACAAGTTTTATAATCCTAGCAACTGGTTCTCACTTGAAAACACTTACTTGAACTCATATGAAACAAAGTGCTATATTATCATTTTCCCCATTGTTATTTGAACACATCTGGAATAACAGCATTATACTACAGGATACCTCACAGAAACAATGGCTGGTCTGTTTTAAACCTAATATAATTTCAATGGAAATACCACAGTTCTGGTTATTTTTGTACAGCTTTGGACATTTAAGTTGACTGAGAGGCAAACTATCTTGCAAAAAGGGACATTTTTGGGGGGGGTAGGACAAATACACACTACGTTTGTGATGTACTATTAATGATAGTGATGTTGCACTAAGTAACACTTTCCGTGACACTTTCTATAACCAAATATTTAATCAGCAGGCACACACAGCTCTGAGAGCTATAAGCACGATAGCAAACTGAGAGCACATTGTATAATTGTATAATGGAAGACTTGAGGGGAGTAACAGTCAAAATAAAATAAAAATTCCCACATCTAATTCCATGTAAACAGGAGTTAGATGAAGAATGTGGATGACGAAGCTATGGAGCTGGAAGGAGCCAGCCTCAGGAAGCTCCTTAGGGAAAAGGCTTTCATCTGACATTGAAGGATTTCATGTCTACACACTTCCTTCCCTCTTGTAACAAAGGAGTGTTCTGCTCACTTTCATTCCTAGTTAAGGAAAGGCAGATAAGAATATCCCCAAGGAAATATTCAAAAACGTTTTAACATGCATGGTGTTTATGACTATACAATTATTTGCATTTAGAATACCACCACCAGCTACCCATATTTCCTCCTATTACACATGTGAATCATCAAATGAACAGTTGTTGTTTCTATGTGTGTTTCTCAGACTTATTCCATGTCTATTCTTTATGGTTCATGCATAACAGCAGTGGAGATAACTGATGTATGGGTGGAATCATTCAAAAAGAAATAAGGGGCGCTTAGAGCCAAGTAGCAATCTCCAATGTCGCCTGCTCCATCTAATCAATATGTAAATGTCTGGCAGTACTAGATAAAAGGAACCAACCTATCCCTCCCCACTCCACGGCTAGGCACCTTTGGGTAAATTGGGGCATGCTTGAGGTTTCATCTGTTTAGAGTGGATTCCAATGACGGAGGAGCCAGCCTAGACCCACCAGGACCAAATTAGTCCTGGCTTATTGCTGTTGTGCAGGGTAACTGCTGCTATCGATTTCCCACAAGCGGTAGAACTCATCCACTGAACCCCTCGCAGCCACACTGGAAAATGAAAGACATAAACGTGCCAGCTGGTGTGTTTTAACAGTGGCTGGATGGTCAGGCTTGGCTTTCTCCAATCATAAACAACTAGGAAGGTGAAAGAAGTAGGGCTCTATGCTCAACATAGGTTGGGGGGGTAGTAATATTTGGGGTTTAAAAAAGTGGCTGCTACAACACTACTGACACATAGACCAAATGTTGAAGACAGGAGACATTGTTTACTGGGTGTAAATTAATGGAAACTCTTTGTAACTGAAAGCACCATCTGAGCTGAAGTAATGGAGGTTTAATATACTTCTCCAGGGGGAGATGCAAGCATTGTATTTCAAGACAATGATATGAATCGTTCATCTGATTCTTACAAGCACAGACAGAACTTGACAACACCAATACAGTATTGATGTTGTTGCCCCACAATCCAATATTGCAGTAGTCTAGTGACTCAAATTGAGATAAGCAGGAAGCTAAACATATTTAGTCAATACCAAACTCTTCTGGGTGAGTGTACTTATCATTTACCATAATATCAAACCCCTCATTACTTTCATGTTTTGTGAATGAGGACTTTTGGTAAAGGCTCTGCAGAATTCTGCTGAAAAGAAACAAACCATGGATAATTATAGATTCTACCAGGCATACTGTATCCCTGCCAAATATACTGATGTTATTCCACAGTCTCTGCTAGAAGTATGCCACTGTAATTTGTATGTTCAAAGGCACTGCTTCCCCCCCAGTATTACAGGAATAGAATTGTGAGGTGATCTATATCTGCCAGTCATAGCAGAGCAGAGCTGAGCTGACTAGATTGCTCTGATTGCTCATGAAGAATGATTTAGTCAGTAGCAGGCGATGTGTATCATGTCTATCCTTGCCATTTCCTCCCTCTGATGGAGGGACAAAATGTTCCAATGTTTCGGATCTTTATCTTCCATAATCAAACATGTACTTCTATGGAACATTGTAGATGATTCATAATAGCCTCACATATTTTAACATGTAACATACAGTGAGGGAAAAAAGTATTTGATCCCCTGCTGATTTTGTACGTTTGCCCACTGACAAAGAAATGATCAGTCTATAATTTTAATGGTAGGTTTATTTGAACAGTGAGAGACAGAATAACAACAACAAAATATCCAGAAAAACGCATGTCAAAAATGTTAGAAATTGATTTGCATTTTAATGAGGGAAATAAGTATTTGACCCCTCTGCAAAACATGACTTAGTACTTGGTGGCAAAACCCTTGTTGGCAATCACAGAGGTCAGACGTTTCTTGTAGTTGGCCACCAGGTTTGCACACATCTCAGGAGGGATTTTGTCCCACTCCTCTTTGCAGATCTTCTCCAAGTCATTAAGGTTAAGAGGCTGACGTTTGGCAACTCGAACCTTCAGCTCCCTCCACAGATTTTCTATGGGATTAAGGTCTGGAGACTGGCTAGGCCACTCCAGGACCTTAATGTGCTTCTTCTTGAGCCACTCCTTTGTTGCCTTGGCCGTGTGTTTTGGGTCATTGTCATGCTGGAATACCCATCCACGACCCATTTTCAATGCCCTGGCTGAGGGAAGGAGGTTCTCACCCAAGATTTGACGGTACATGGCCCCGTCCATCGTCCCTTTGATGCGGTGAAGTTGTCCTGTCCCCTTAGCAGAAAAACACCCCCAAAGCATAATGTTTCCACCTCCATGTTTGACAGTGGGGATGGTGTTCTTGGGGTCATAGGCAGCATTCCTCCTCTTCCAAACACGACGAGTTGAGTTGATGCCAAAGAGCTCCATTTTGGTCTCATCTGACCACAACACTTTCACCCAGTTGTCCTCTGAATCATTCAGATGTTCATTGGCAAACTTCAGACGGGCATGTATATGTGCTTTCTTGAGCAGGGGGACCTTGCGGGCGCTGCAGGATTTCAGTCCTTCACGGCGTAGTGTGTTACCAATTGTTTTCTTGGTGACTATGGTCCCAGCTGCCTTGAGATCATTGACAAGATCCTCCCGTGTAGTTCTGGGCTGATTCCTCACCGTTCTCATGATCATTGCAACTCCACGAGGTGAGATCTTGCATGGAGCCCCAGGCCGAGGGAGATTGACAGTTCTTTTGTGTTTCTTCCATTTGCGAATAATCGCACCAACTGTTGTCACCTTCTCACCAAGCTGCTTGGCGATGGTCTTGTAGCCCATTCCAGCCTTGTGTAGGTCTACAATCTTGTCCCTGACATCATTGGAGAGCTCTTTGGTCTTGGCCATGGTGGAGAGTTTGGAATCTGATTGATTGATTGCTTCTGTGGACAGGTGTCTTTTATACAGGTAACAAACTGAGATTAGGAGCACTCCCTTTAAGAGTGTGCTCCTAATCTCAGCTCGTTACCTGTATAAAAGACACCTGGGAGCTAGAAATCTTTCTGATTGAGAGGGGGTCAAATACTTATTTCCCTCATTAAAATGCAAATCAATTTATAAAATGTTTAACATGCGTTTTTCTGGATTTTTTTGTTGTTATTCTGTCTCTCACTGTTCAAATAAACCTACCATTAAAATTATAGACTTATCATTTCTTTGTCAGTGAGCAAACGTACAAAATCAGCAGGGGATCAAATACTTTTTTCCCTCACTGTATATGAAAAAGAAGGCCGACAGCGTAGCAGAGAACAAAAATCCTCAAAGGGGCTGTTAGTCCGATTCCTATAGAAAAAGAAAGGAGAGCAATTGTGCATTTCAAAATTAACATTAAATCAAAATAAATGATTGTCCTCATGTTAACAATTTTTACGATGTGACACATCTTCAACTGCCAGACGAAGACCATTGTGGGTAAAAAGCTTTGTTTGCTTGTGCAGAGTATCAACCTAGGAAATGTCCTAAATGTAGTTGATTAAGCCTAGACAGACAAGAACATTAGACAATGGAAGTGTGTAATCCCAAACAATTAGTCTTCTGTCAGGTTTTCCATGGACCTTTAATGTTGTTGATAATGCAACTGAGAATAGTGGAAGAAATCCCTTTTACTTGTTTTTCCTTTTTGGTAGATTAAATCTGTTCTCCAGACATGTCATTTTGAGGTGGAGAACAATAACATTGCTTAGCAGCTCTGCTGAATGGCACAAACATGCATTCAGCATCTGATTTACTCATCTTAGTCAATATGAAGCTCTTAGTGTAAGAGCTTCTGCAAAACATCAAGGGTGTTTCAAGCCCTATTCATTATGGGTAATCATGGTGCCAATTTACAGAGATACATTTGTTTATGTAAGTGTAGCAAGTGCATTGGATAATACACAGGCAAGATTAATGTTATATTGTTCTAAATTGATAGGAAATTTAACAAACCACCAGTATCGTTTTCAATAATAAATGTCCATACACATTCCATGCCATTTCACGCTGTGTTCTAATTCCTTTCATTTTAGACCCAGAGTTGCCTCAGATTATTCAGCTCCTGGTTTTCAAGACTGAAGGCTAGCGAAAACTTTGTCAAAGCTACATGTCCTAATTCCTCTGAAGAGAATGTAGAGGGAATGTATTTTTTCAGCAGGCATTTCAAATATTCATGAAATTGCAAACAAACAATAGCGTCCTCATACCCCAGTATGCTATGACTCACTTCCATGGTGGGGATAAGATTATGCAGATAGTACTGTTTACAGGCTGTGTGTGTGTGTGTGTGTGTGTGTGTGTGTGTGTGTGTGTGTGTGTGTGTGTGTGTGTGTGTGTGTGTGTGTGTGTGTGTGTGTGTGTGTGTGTGTCCATCAGCATCTTCAGTCCCAGAATGCTCCCTTACATATGAATCATGGTGTAAATATGATTGACATCCTGAACATGAGCAGCGTTCTGCTGCTGTAACTCTACTCCTCCTCTTTCCCTACATACATTCATGAGTCAATCAGCCAGACCACGAAGCATTTTGTTAAGATCTAGGAATAAGGAGTAAGTATTTGAAAACTATAAACCCAAGGTATTGTACAGTGCCTTTGGAAAGTATGCAGACCCCTTTTTCCACATTTTCCACATTTTGTTACGTTACAGCTTGATTCTAAAATGGATTAAATGAAGAAAATCCATATCAATATACACACAATAAACCATAATGATGAAGCGAAACAGGTTTTTAGACATTTTGCAAATGTATGAAAAAAAAGAAATACCTTAATTAACTTAAGTATTCAAACCTTATTCTATGAGACTCGAAATTGAGCTCAGGTGCATCCTGTTTCCATTGATCATATTTGAGATGTTTCTACAACTTCATTGGAATCCACCTGTGGTAAATTCAATTGATCAGACATGATTTGGAAAGGCAAACACATGTTTATATAAGGTCCCACAGTTGACAGTACATGTCAGAGAAAAAACAAAGCCATGTTGTTGAAGGAATTGTCCGTAGAGCTCCAAGACAGGATTGTGTCGAGGCACAGATCTGGGGAAGGGTATCAAAACATTTCTGCAGCATTGAAGGTCCCCAAGAACATAGTGGCCTCCATCATTCTTAAATGGAAGAATTTTGGAACCACCAAGACTTTCTAGAGCTGACGGCCCCAATCTGGCCTCCTTTATGGTAGTGGCCAGACTGAAGCCACTCCTCAGTAAAAGCCACATGACAGCCCGCTTGGAGTTTGCCAAAAGGCACCTAAATTCTCTCAGAACATGAGACACAAGATTCTCTGGTCTGATGAAACCAAGATTGAACTCTTTGGCCTGAATGCCAAGCGTCACGTCTGGAGGAAACCTGGCACCATCCCTACGGTGAAGCATGGTGGTGGCAGCATCATGCTGTGGGGATGTTTTTCAGCGGCAGGGACTCGGAGACTAGTCGGGATCAAGGCAAAGATGAACACCGCAAAGTACAGAGAGATCCTTGATGAAAACCTGCTCCATAGCGCTCAGGACTTCAGACTTGCAAAGGTTCACCTTCCAACAAGACAATAACTCTAAGTACACAGCCAAGACAACGCAGGAGTGGCATCAGGACAAGTCTCTGAATGTCCTTGAGTGGCCCAGCCAGAGCCCAGACTTGAACCCGATCAAGCAGCTCTGGAGAGATCTGAAGATAGCTGTGCAGCAACGTTCCCATCCAACCTGACAGAGCTTTAGAGTATCTGCAGAGAATAATGGAAGAAACTCACGAATACACATGTGCCAAGCTTGTAGCGTCATACTTATGGAAATGTGATATTTCAGTTTTTTGTTTTTTAGAAATTAGCAACAATTTCTAAAAACCTGTCATTATGGGCTGTCATTATGGGCTATTGTGTGTAGATTGATAAGGGGGGGAAAAAACAATGTAATCAATTTTAGAATAAGGCTGTAACGTAACAAAATGTGGAAAAAGTCAAGGGGTCTGAATACTTTTCCGAAAGGCACTGTAAGTGACAATCTTGATGTTGACATGTAAAGTTGATAACATTAGCCTTTGTTTGAAGACCAAACTATCTGACTGATTTATTATGACACTAATGTACAGTCATAGATCCTACTAGTCTAAAAAAAAACATACAAAGGCTTGCCTAACAACCTCTTAGAACACTAAAACACTGTGCACAAGGTGCTAACACAAAAGCACTACTATTAAAGATCGGCGTCCAAAACGGTCCGTGATGGATAATTGACATACCAGCACACATCCAACCTGTTCATTGAGGATAATTTGTGTTGCGGCCAATGCCATTGTATAGGAGCATATTCCTATATTTGCACGAGACAAAGGTTGCTGCCCTGTGGATGCCCGATTTCACAATGAATATTTTGCCCAGTGCAATCCAGCACATCAAGCCTGGGCCACAGTCATGTTAAGTAGCTACATACTGCGAATTCCCAAGCAAAAACATCAAACTCATTAAAAATAGAAAAAGTATATGAAATACTACATAGACCTTCCAGTCAGTTAAATCAAACCTTAAGTGAACCTAGTTGGTCCCCACCAATTTATTTTTATGTCATCATATTTTTATATTCTGTCATACAAAACACATTTTCCCATCTCAAGAAGTTAAAGGTAGACTCAGCGATATGACGTTTAAGCACGAGGCTCAACTTCTCCGCTGTTTTCGTGTCCTGCATACCACGTCGTAACATTGTGAAGCGAACCCATGCACATGCACAGATACTGTGTGTGACTGTGTGAGAGTCTTGAATCTCGCTCATCTCAATAACTCTGGTGCTGCTCGTGGCAATGTAATTTTGCTGAGTCTACCTTTACATTTTTTTAAAAGTGCCTAGTAAGTGCCAAATAAAGTAACAGCGTTGACGATTTCATCTTAAATCAGACATAAATCTCCTTGTGGAAGGTGGAATAGAAGCGTGTGGTGTGCAACAAGGAGTTGCAAAAAATGAACCATGTTAAAACATTTTGAGTCTGTCTATCTATGGGTAACAGGGTTGATGTGTTATGCTCGACCTGCTCAGTTTCCCACCACAAAACACCAGAAAATGGCCAAAAAGAGTAGAGCCAGCACCTTTTAAACTGTGATTTGACTACCAGATGTGCAATGTTTCTTTGTATTTTGTTTTTTAAAGGAATAGTTTCACCGTATTAAAATGAGAGTTCAGTTCACGTAACAGGGTTGTCCTTAAAATGAGGGACAGACATAAATGAATCACTAATCACATTTAAAAAATATTAATATTCAGAAATGGTTGTCAAATCAACAAAATAACTACAGTACCAGTCAAAAGTTTGGACACACCTACTCAAAAAAGTGTTAATGCGTTTAAGCCAATCAGTTGTGTTGTGACAAGGTAGGGGTGGTATACAGAAGATAGCCCTATTTGGTAAAAGACCAAGTCCATATCATGGCAAGAACAGCTCAAATAAGCAAAGAGAAATGACAGTTCATCATTACTTTAAGACATGAAGGTCAGTCAATGCGGACAATTTCAAGAACTTTGAAAGTTTCTTCAACTGCAGTCGCAAAAACCATGAAGCACAATGATGAAACTGGCTCTCATGAGGACCGCCACAGGAAAGGAAGGCCCAGAGTTAACTCTGCTGCAGATGATACATTCATTAGAGTTACCAGCCAATTGTAGCCTAAATAAATGCTTCACTAAGTTCAAGTAACAGACACATCTCAACAGCAACTGTTCAGAGGAAACTGTGTGAATCAGGACTTCATGGTCGAATTGCTGCAAAGAAACCCCTACTAAAGGACACCAATAAGAAGAATAGACTTGCTTGGGCCAAGAAACACAAGCAATGGACATTAGATCAGTGGAAATTGTCCTTTGGTCTGATGCGTCCGATTTTGAGATTTTTGGTTCCAATCCCCGTGTCTTTGTGAGATGCAGAGTAGGTGAACGGATGATCTCTGCATGTATAATTCCTACCGTGAAGCATGGAGCACCGTGAAGCATGTAATGGTATGGGGATGCTTTGCTGGTGACACTGTCTGTGATTTATTTAGAATTCAAGGCACACTTAACCAGCATGGCTACCACAGCATTCTGCAGCGATACGCCATCCCATCTGGTTTCAGCTTAGTGGGACTATCATTTGTTTTCAACAGGACAATGACCCAACCTACTTCCAGGCTGTGTAAGGGCTATTTGACCAAGAAGGAGGGGTGATGGAGTGCTGCATCAGATGACCTGGCCTCCACAATCACCTGACCTCAATCCAATTGAGATGGTTTGGGATGAGTTGGACCACAGAGTGAAGGAAAAGCAGCCAACAAGTGCTCAGATATGTGGGAACTCCTTCAAGACTGTTGGAAAAACATTCCAGGTGAAGCTGGTTGAGAGAATGCCAAGAGTGTGCAAAGCTGTCATCAAGGCAAAGGGTGGCTACTTTGAAGAATCTAAAATATATCATATATTTTTATTTGTTTAACACTTTTTTGGTTACTACATGATTCAATATGTGTTATTTCATAATTTTGATGTTTTCACTATTATTTTACAATGTAGAAAATAGTAAAAAATAAAGCAAAACCCTTGAATGAGTCGGTGTGTCCAAACTTTTGACTGGTACTTTAGGTCTTTACAATGAGGGTGAAAACTTGGAGGAATGTTGGTGTGCAGTGAGTAAAAGTCTTCCTATAAGTCTCAGAAGGTGCATGGAGAGACATGTCAAAATGCAGAATTTTGGCACTTTAGCAAGTCTTCTTTATTCATATAAAAACAGACTTATTGAATTCTCTGAGGTGTCTATATTAAAGGGCACTTCATTTAGTATACAGGTTTTAAATTCAATATTGGTGCACAATTTCTACTTAAAATAGGCACTCTTTTCATGGAAAAACCTAGATGCTAATAATAGCAATGGCATCAGTCTTCTTCTTCTTTTTGACAATATAATCACAATACCAGGGCTGAGTGATGCTAGCGACTGTCTCTGTCCTCTGAGGCACCTCGTTTGGTATCCCCTTCTTTCTGCTCAGCCCTTATCTCTGTCAAATACACTTTAACTAAGGCTGAAGGGAAGGAATGCAGAGAAAATGTAGGGAGAGAAACATTGGGAATGAACGGGGTGATCGTGCACTGAAGCAGTTTGTAGAATTTGTCAAGCCATCTGTATAATGCCTATAGTAGGTGATAACTAGCCATTAGTCACCACGACAACTTGTCTTTGCCCTCTCTAATTACTCTAGTGGTACTAGAACTAAGGATGAAACTGATCTGTTATTATTTGATGACGGGGGGATGATGCCATTTGCCATTTTGTTTTCTTCTACAGTCCCCAAGCAACACAGAGAAATGATTCACAGCTGATTGGGGAAGATTGCTGGGTGGAATGATCTCTTTGGTTTGTGCAGTGCAGTGAGTGACAGAAGCGATTGGTGGAGAGGCAAGTCTGCTGTCTCTTCCCTGTTATGTCCCCATCACACGACCTGACCTTATACATCACTGTTATTGGTCTGATTATGGAATCAAGGCTGGCCAGGGAAAATGAAAGATTCTTCCTTCCTTGTTGGTTTGTTTACTGAAGTGCAGAATACAGATGAATCTCTTGCACATGGTGCATTAACCTTCTCTGTGCTCTGCATTGTGAAAGAACAATAACGGATTGTCCCTAAATTATTCCCTGGCTACTTTGTGGGTTTGTGGTCTGTAATTGCTTGGATCATGTTTGGATTTTGGAAAAGGGCCATACTCTTGCCATACTCTTACTATTTTCTGTGAAATTATAAACTATTGCCTCTCAGGGAGGAATCTGTCCTCTGCCATTGCAGTTTACTGTCAGAACTGTCAGGGGATTTCAACAGCTTGTTAGTGGCAGACAGTCATGCCTTGCAGATTCTTTCCTAGAAGAGCCCTCTCCTCCCTTCCCCAGTTGACGAGTGGGTAGAGAGAGCGGCATCTGAGAATCACTGTGTCACCTTGTCTTAGGAGACGTGACTGAAGTCCTGTCACAGAGACCACTGCAGGGCTACCTGCTTGCCTGGGACATCAATCACAGAGAATAACACACTTCCCGTGTTGAAATGACCAGGAAATGGTTAACCATGGAGTGCCAGGAAACATGGGCTACTTTATACCAGTCTGTGTTGTTGTTTAACAGTCACAATGAGTTCATAATGGGTGTGCCAAATAGTATGGCAATGGCCACAGCTGCCTGCCACGTCTAATTTACATGGTTAGTCCTGTCCGTGCAGCCTCAATCTAGATTTACAATCAGAAAAGCCGCAAACATGCGGAGACAATATAGGAGAAAGGTTGATGAGATTTGTAAATGCCCGTGTTGTAAAAATACTTCTATAAAAATGTATCATCATTTGTGCAACACAAGAGGATAACATAAGGTAGAGATTCTTATGTAACCTTGTACAGAACATGTAAAAAAATGCATAGGCTACAAAACATGTATGTTATGACGATGTTAGAATAATGCAACTAGCAGATCAGTCAGCGATGTGAACTGAAACATGACACAGTGAGTGAGGAATGTGTCAGCTCCAATGAAATATACGTATGTCTGCTCTGGTTCCACTGGAGGCCAGCTCTAATTGTTAGTCAAGTGTTAACAAATTCCAAACTGCAGCAGAGTTGTCTTGCGCATGCAGAGCTGGGCTGTGCTAACTTTAGGCCAGACTATTTTTGTCGGGCCCAGTCAAGCATTGTGGGTAAAGGCTTTTTTCTAACTGCCTGTCTGCTTATTGATGTACATACCACTCCTTCTCCCTTTCTCTCATTCTCTCTCTTTCCCTCTTATCCCACTCTCCCTCTATCCCCCCTTTCTCTCTCTCTCTCCCAGCTGCCCTGGATACCTCCAGCAGAATGATGCCTACAGCTTATGCCTTCATTTTTATTGCACAGTAGTCTATCAAGGTTAGAATTTGTAAAGCAGGGCATATGCCTAGATTCAAAAATATAAAATGAAAATGGAAAAGGAGAAAATATGTGAAGATATTATATTGATTTATGGTCATCCAAATTAATATCTGCTAATTTTTGTATCCAAACTTGTGGCACTGATTACAACACTGATTACACTGTGTAAACAATGTTTGACATATGAACATAAGGGCTGAAGATGCAAATATATTTTAAAGCAATTTTACATGTTCACTATTACTTATAGGAAAGTTGGACGGTAACATTTCAAATCCTCCCATACCTTCCTTACCCAGCAGGAAAGATAACAAGTGTTTTTGACTAAGATATCCTTGGCATGTCCAGATGATATGCTTTGACCTACATACTCCCCTCTGGATGATGTCAGTAAGAATCAAGGCCCCAGACACTTAATATGAATCTACAATAAATCACTTAAGACTTATCTACAACAAATCTGAAACTCATATAAAGTTGGCCAAGTCTGTTTTCCATTGCCTATTTTTCAAATCATGTTTCTACCTCAAACCCATTCCTTAGTAACACGCTCTATATCTAACCGCTCCTTTGATCAGTTAAACGTCAATAAGTACAGTTGCCTGTAGTTATGGCCCAAAGATTTTTCTCACTTATCTTTGCAGCGTCTTTTCAACTCCCTGGCAGTCTGAGGACAAGGCTTTCAGGCAGATCCTCTGGAGATCTGTTTCACTGTGGACAGGGGAGGGAGAGCCCCAGGTCCAGATACTAAGCGGTCTCCATCCTCCTTCCCATACCCAGTGGTGGAAAAAGTACCCAATTCTCATATTTGAGTTAAAGTAAAGATACCTTATTAGAAAATGACTCAAGTAAAAGTGAAAGTCACCCAGTAAAATACTACTTGAGTAAAATAATTTGATTTTAAATATGCTTAAGTATCAAAAGTAAATGTAGTTGCTAAATGGACTCAAGTATCAAAAGAAAAAGTATGAATAATTTTAAATTCCTTATTTTAAGCAAACCAGACGGCACAATTGTCTTGTTTTTTTTTTACTTACAGATAGCCAGGGTCACACTCAGACATCATTTACAAATACATTTTTTACCAACCATTTTTTACCAACCATTTTCTGTCTTGCTAAGCATTAAAACTGTAACGAGTACTTTTGGGTGTCAGGGAAAATGTATGGAGTAAAAAGTACATCATTTTATTTTGAAATGTAGTGAAGTAAAAGTAAAATTTGTCAAAATATAAATACTTTAGTACAGATACCCCCAAAAACTACTTAAGTAGTACTTTAAAGTATTTTTACTTAAGTACTTTACACCACTGCTCACACCTTCACAATTGCATGTGCCTCCTTAAGAGCTGTGAATCTCCTGGGTGTTTCTCACCTCTCTTCTCTGCCTTTCTCTCAACAAATATTTCACCCTGCCTCTAATTGCCATGGGCTGCTGCGGCTGCAGACTGCCTCTGTTATTGCTCAGGCACAGGTCTTTCAACTCTCTGCTCTCTCTCTCTCTCTCTCTTTCTGTCTTTGGCCGAGGTGATGGTTCACTTCTAGAATTTATAAGACAGATGGTCCTTTATTTCTCTAGGTTGCAACAGGGATTATATTTGCACTGTCCTGACATTTTTGTCTATGGGGATCCACTGGACAAATCCACTGGCTTCTATCTGTAGTCTCCTCCAACACATGTGATAATATTTAAATTAAATTTGCTGTTGACATTTCCTCTAAAATCCACTAGTAAGCTATTGGAATATTACACCTCATAAACCTCTTTGTATTGGCTTGCGCATCACAAGCTGGTTCTAACAAAACAAGCTGATTCGAACAAAGCATAGAATTTGACAGTGTCTTGCACTATACCATCCCACTAGTTTTGATTTACCTTTGATTGAGTTGTCAACTAACGTGAATTCAACATGAAATCAACAAAAAAAGTCACCATGTCATTGGATTAGGTTAAAAGTTGGATGAAAAAAAGACAACGTTTTCCACATTGATTAAACATCATCACATAGATTTTTTTGTGTTGAAATAACGTGGAAACAATGTTGATTCAACCAGTTTTTGCAGATTGAGATATGATTCAGTTGGCATGGTTTGTAAGCCTTTGCTACAAATAGCCTGTTTGGAGAATTGGGGAGGGGAGGCTTTTCTTCCCTGCATTTCAAAGGTTGTGACCCTACACAGCAACTTCCTGCTGACAGTGCTAAATGCCAGGCATTAAAATGGCAACACTTATTGTAACAAACAGCCCTTGTTGGCTCTGGTATTGCTTGGTTACTTACCAGAGAGCAGTGAGGGTGCTTACCAGAGTCTTAAATAGGAAATAGATGGTTACAACTTGTACACAATTTCTCAGACATCATTGGAGCTTACCATTTCAAGTGTGTGGGGGCAGATGGTTAGTCAGAATGAGAGTCTGCAGTCTGTAGTTGTAATTGAAACTGCAGAGTGCTCTTTGCAGAGATTAGTAATGTAATTTGTGTCTTTCACAAGACATACGCAGCAAACCAGCATCATCACAGCGCTCTAGGCAAACATGCTCTTCACTGTCAGTGCTGTGCTGTTTAACGTGAACATTTCCAACCCGTGTCATCTTGTTACTAGATATCATGCAATTAGGTTAAGATTAACCGCATCTATACACTTTCAAAATAACAATTATTTCAGTGAAAGAGTAAAGGTTATTCTTGATAATAGCAGAGATCCCTGACTGAGTATATTGTATAGTGGAAGATTGGAAAAAGTAGTGGAGGGATGTTTGTTTTCCTTATTTACAAGGCACGTTTATTTTAACCATGTGTTTTACCATTTATTAGTTTTTTTTTTACTGCCATATGTTTTAGTACAACAGCATTCCTTCCAGCAGCCTCTCAACTTTCTCCACTTTTTTTTACAGAATTTTGAGACTCTAGCTGGCTCCAGGTGAACAATACTCTACAAAGTCTGTCCTCCCTCCCATCCCCAGTGTTCCCTTTGAAAAGCCCTGCGATGCTTCAGGCGCCTGTTTCTCCCCATCTCTGTATCTTTGTTTAAGTCAAGTCAACACGGCATCCAGCATAAGACCATGTAACCTGGTTTTTACTGGAGGAGCCAAGCACAACTCAATAAATAGAATAAAAAGACAACAAAACAAAAACCATTAGAAATATTATGTGGATATACTATCCAGACATTACATGGGCTGAATCTGTTTGAGGAGGTATTTGCTGTTATAAGGGTAAAAAGTTGACTAGCCAAGACAGGCCAAGTGTTCCTCCTGAGGCAGGTCTGTTGAAGCCTTTCTGCTCTGCTCAGGGCCAGGACAAGCCCTTAAGCCCACTGATCTGAATATCAAATTAAGCCTGCTCCTCTGCTTGCTGTTTCCAGTATGCTTGGCGCCAGGATCGCTCCCTCTCAAAGCTCAGCTCTTACTCTGGCTCAATCCCCTATGGCTTTCCCTGACGGACAGCTAATTAAGCATGGTCCAAATAATTTTCTCCATCATTATCGCTGTGCACTTCTCCCATAGCTGGGTGTTTGCAGAGAAAATAATCACTACTGCTTTGGCTTTATTGACACACGTAGCCACGGGTTATGGAGCTCTCCTCTTATGTGGTCCGCTATTCAGTCATCTAATAACTAACATTCATTCCTTGTTGAGTTGACTTTTTTCACCTGGAACAAAATGTGTGTGCACACCACTGAACTCAGAGTGTGGGACAGAAAAGGACAGAAATTGTAGGTTTAGTTCTGCACCAGTGATCACTTCAGTACAAACATTGTCCCTGGTCTGTACAACCTGCTCCAGACATCCTTGACAAGTACAGCAGTACCCATCACACTGTTCACATCAGTAGAGTGGAAGATATGGATTTCTGACTGACAAGGGAAAATTATTTCACATCTCCCTGCCCGTGAATAATATTTTTCCTTCATAAATCAAATCAAATGTGTCACATGCGCCGAATACACCAGGTGTAGACCTTACAGTGAAATGCTTACTTACAAGCATTTAACCAACAAGGCAGTTTTAAGAAAATACTCCCCACCCCCCAATTAAAAAAAAATAAACTAAAAGATAAGAACAACAAATAATTAAAGAGCAGCAGTAAATAACAATAGCGGGGCTATATACAGGGGGTACCGGTACAGAGTCAATGTGTCAATGTGCGAGGGCACTGGTGTCGAGGTAGTTGAGGTAATTATGTACATGCAGGTAGGGTTATTAAAGTGGCTATGCATAGATGATAACAGAGAGTAGGAGCAGCATGGGGGGGTGGGGGTGGGGCAAATAGTCTGGGTAGTCATTTGATTAGCTGTTCAGGAGACTTATGGCTTGAGGGTAGAAGCTGTTAAGAAGTTTCTTGAACTTAGACTTGGCGCTCCGGGTACCACTTGCCGTGCAGTAGCAGAGAGAACAGTCTATGACTTGGGTGGCTGGAGTCTTTGACAATTTTTAGGGCCTTCCTCTGACACCGCCTGGTATATAGGTCCTGGATGGCAGGAAGCTTGGCCCCGGTGATGTACTGGGCCGTACGCACTACCCTCTGTAGTGTCTTGCGGACAGAGGCCCAGCAGTTGCTATACCAGGCAGTGATGCAACCCGTCAGGATGCTCTCGATGGTGCAGCTGTAAAACCTTTTGAGGATCTGAGGACCCATGCCAAATCCTTTCAGTCTCCTGAGGGGGAATAGGTTTTGTCGTGCCTTCTTCATGACTGTCTTGGTGTGCTTGGACCATATTAGTTTGTTGGTGATGTGGACGCCAGGGAACTTGAATGCTCTCAACCTGCTCCACGAGAGCCCCGTCAATGAGAATGGGGGCGTGCTTGGTCCTCCTTTTCCTGTAGTCCACAATCATCTCCTTTGTCTTGATCACGTTGAGAGAGAGGTTGCTGTCCTTGCACCACATGGTCTGGTCTCTGACCTCCTCCCTATAGGCTGTCTCATCATTGTCGGTGATCAGGTCTACCACTGTTGTGTCATCAGCAAACTTAATGATGGTGTTGGAGTTGTGCCTGGCCGTGCAGTCATGAGTGAACAAGGAGTACAGGAAGGGACTGAGCACGCACCCCTGAGGGGCCCCCGTGTTGAGGATCAGCGTGGCGGATGTGTTGTTACCTACCCTTACCATCTGGGGGCGGCCCATCAGGAAATCCAGGATCCAGTTGCAGAGGGAGGTGTTTAGTGCCAAGATCCTTAACTTAGTGATGAGCTTTGTGGGCAATATGGTGTTGAATGCTGAGCTGTAGTCAATGAATATCATTCTCACATAGGTGTTCCTTTTGTCCAGGTGGGAAAGGGCAGTGTGGACCGCAATAGAGATTGCATCATCTGTGGATCTGTTGGTGCGGTATGCAAATTGGAGTGGGTCTAGAGTTTTTGGGATAATGGTGGTGAAGTGAGCCATGACCAGCCTTTCAAAGCATTTCATGGCTACACACCTGAGTGCTATGGGTCGGTAGTCATTTAGGCAGGTTACCTTAGTGTTCTTGGGCACAGGGACTATGGTGGTCTGCTTGAAACATGTTGCTATTACAGACTCAGACAGGGAGAGGTTGAAAATGTCAGTGAAGACTCTTGCCAGTTGGTCCGCACATGCTCAGAGTACATGTCCTGGTAATCCATCTGGCCCAGCGGGCTTGTGAATGTTGACCTGTTTAAAGGTCTTACTCACATCGGCTGCGGAGAGCGTGATCAGAGTCATCCAGAACAGCTGATGCTCTCATGCATGTTTCAGTGTTACTTGCCTCGGTAGCGAGCGTTAAAGTTATTTAGCTCGTCTGGTAGGCTCGTGTCACTGGGCAGCTCTCGGCTGTGCTTCCCTTTGTAGTCTGTACTATTTTGCAAGCCCTGCCACATCCAATGAGCATCGGAGCCGGTGTAGTACGATTTGATCTTAGTCCTGTATTGATGCTTTGCCTGTTTGATGGTTCGTCTGAGGGCATAGCAGGATTTCTTCTAAGCTTCCGGGTTAGAGTCCCGCTCCTTGAAAGCGGCAGGTCTAGCCTTTAGCTCAGAGCGAATGTTGCCTGTAATCCATGGCTTCTGGTTGGGGTATATACGTACAGTCACTGTGGGGATGACGTCCTCGATGCACTTATTGATAAAGCCAGTGACTGATGTGGTGTACTCCTCAATGCCATCAGAAGAATCCTGGAACATATTCCAGTCTGTGCTAGCAAAACAGTCCTGGAGTTTAGCATCTGCTTCATCTGACCACTTTTTATAGACCAAGTCACTGGTGCTTCCTGCTTTCATTTTTGCTTGTAAGCAGGAATCAGGAGGATAGAGTTATGGTCAGATTTGCAAAACGGAGGGCGAAGGAGAGCCTTGTACGTGTCTCTGTGTGTGGAGTAAAGGGGGTCTAGAATTTTTTTCCCTCTGGTTGCACATTTAACATGTTGATAGAAATTTGGTAAAACTGATTTAAGTTTCAGGATTTTGTCACGGTATTCCTGTGCGATCAAATTGCCTTCTATAAAATGCAATTGTGTTCGTTGTCCGTAGCTCATGCCTGCCCATACCATAACCCCACCACCGACATTAGGCACTCTGTTCACAACATTGACATCAGCAAACCGCTAGCCAACACGATGCCATACACGTGGTCTGCGGTTGTGAGGCCGGTTGGATCTTTTCTCTAAAACAACATTGGAAGCGGTTTATGGTAAATAAATGAACATTCAATTCTCTGGCAACAGATCTGGTGGACATTCCTGTAGTCAGAATGCCAATTCCACTCTCGCTCAAAACATTGTGTTGTGTGACAAAACTGCACATTTTAGAGTGGGCTTTTATTGTTGTCATGTGTGCTCCCTCTCCAGCCTCTAGGTCACCAGTCTGCTCCTTATGGCACGCACCTGTCACCATCGTTACGCACATCTGCGCGTCGTCAAACTCACCGGGACTCCATCACTTCCTTGATTACCTTTGGTTACCTTTTGGTTCCTTCCCCAGGAGTCATTGTTTCTGTTTCCTGTCTGTGTGCTGTTAGTGTTTCTTGTTTTGTATTATGTTCTGTTTATTTTATTAAAACACTCACTCCCTGAACTGCTTCCCGACTTTCAGCACACATCGTTACAATTGTCCCTAGCACAAGGTGTACCTGTGTAAAGATCATAATGTTAAATCAGCTTCTTGATATGCCACACCTGTCAGGTGGATGGATTATCTTTTCAAAGGAGAAATGCTCACTAACAGGGATGTAAACAAATCTGTGCACAACATTTTTGAGAAATAAGCTTTTTGTGCGTATCGAATTTTTGGTGTCTTTTATTTCTGCTTATGAAACATGGGGCCAACACTTTACTTCAAAAGGGCCATATGTGAATTGATTCAGGAAACTAGGCATATGTCGCACCTCCCTACTTCACAGGAGCCCCATTTGAACGTAAACATTTATTTTTTATCAAAATACCTTTTTGGCCAGAAATTCCTTCTGGAACATGTAAACTTTCATGTGCCTTAATAACAAACTTGTATTCCAACCATAAATATGAAAACAATTGTTAAATTACGAGCCTTGTTCGTTTAGCTATGGAAAAATACAGGAACCTTCCCGCTAGCCATGATTGGCTAAGATAATGGATGGGCTGGACATGCCGGGAGACGAGTATGGGTTGGTCTGCCATATAGCAGGCTTCTGTCCATTATGTGAGCTGTTCAGTATGTGTTGACAGTCCTTTCTATTGCGCTGTTTTTGAAACATATAACGTTAGCCATCGAGAACTACAAAAGTTTTGCTACTTTTCTCAAAAACATTGATGCCCTGAATTTAGCAGGTGCTATCGACAGAATAGTTGGAAAAAGTGCACACTTTCTGCACACGCCATGGTCAGTGTGAACCGGAGTGACTTGACGCAACGCTAGCCAAACAAGATGTAGCTACAAACAAAACAGAGTTAAATGGTTACAGTCTGCATTGAAGCATTCATCAAGGTATATGGGTAAAAGTTTCACATTTTGTCATAAAGTCATTTTTATTGCAAGTTAAAGCATACTAAGGATCGGCGTTCCGTCAAGGGGACAATTGTAAATCATGCAGTGCGTTTTGTCAAGATCGCAGATTTTAGAGAAACAACAAATGTCGGTACATATAAGTATCTTATATCAGCTGAAAGCGTAAATTCTTGTTAATATAACTGCACTGTCCAATTTACAGTAGCTATTACTGCGAAAAAATGCCATGCTATTGTTTGAGGAGAGCTCCTAACAACAAAACACTTTTTTCTTCGCGATAGGTTTGATAAATTCACCTCTGAAGGTGAAATGTGGACTTACATTCTGAAATCTTGCTCGGATTTATCATCCAAAGGGTCCCAGAGATAACATGAAGTGTTGTTTTGTTAGATAAAATTCTTTTTCATATCCTAAAAAGATCCATATAGCATGCACGATCGATTTTGTATTTCCACTTGTTCAATTTGCAAAGAAAGGAATCTGTGAAAATCTCACCCTAAACGCTGTTTCAACGAGTCAAATCACATTTGTATCTATTCCTCAGAGATCCTAGAAGGTAACAAAACTTCACTATTTCATTAGGGGTGTAGTATATCCTATAGGACACCATATTTGTCAGAGAGCTTCATGGCACGCCGATGACGCGGGCGGCCATCACTTGAACGACTGTATCTTTGTCAAATAAACACCAATCGGGGTCAAACAAAGCTAGCTGCCTTGTACAACAGCATGCCTTGTCATTTTGGACAAAAATTATAAGGATATTCAGAGCTATGATGTTATGAAAACTGGTTGTTTTGCAAATGTTGAACTTATAATATGGCTACTAATACCTGTAAAGCTAAATCAAAGTCCAAGTATACAGATTTGACGATATTCTTGCAGAAAAATGGAATATGAATGTAAATGTCTCCTTCACGATTTGCCCAAATGTACCTGGGGACTTCACACTAAAAGTCTTGTTGTTCACACATTCTTCAAGTTATCCATCTGAACCTTTGCCCATACACTGCTGCCATCTTGTGGACACTATTGGAATTACAACCAGTGTGATGGCTATAACTATGACCTTTCTCTTGCATTTCAAAGATGGTGGTAGAAAAAGACTGGTTGGTTTTTTCTTTGTATTTTCTTCTACCAGATCTATTGTGTTATATTCTCCTACATTCAATTCACATTTCCACAAACTTCAAAGTGTTTCCTTTCAAATGGTACCAAGAATATGCATATCCTTGCATCAGGGCCTGAGCTACAGGCAGTTAGATTTGGGTATGTCATTTAGGCAAAGATTTAAAAAAGAGGGCTATCCCTATTAGCTACGTTAACTTGCTGGCTCACTAGCTAACATTATGTGTATGATCTGTGTAGTAATATTTTTCAAATCCGAAATCCATTTGCATTGCTAGTTATAGCCTAATGTTAGCTAGCTAACATTACACCTATTTTGTTAGCTTTAGCTACCTGTGGATTCATTCTACAGCTATGACAATGTTTGTATTGGCAGTAGTATGAGTTGGTATTATGCCGGTTCATTGTTTAGCTAGCTACATGTCTAAACAAAAGACTCCACTTTGGCCAGATTATTACATGACCCATCAAATTAGCTAGATGTGTCTGAGGGTGATTACGACCATCTATTGTATATAATGAACATGTGTACATGTCTAGACAATTTGAAAAAAATGTACATTACATTTTAGTCATTTAACAGATGCTCTTATCCAGAGCGACTTACAGTAGTGAATGCATCCATTTCATGCATTTTTTTGTTTTACTGGCTTCCCGTGGGAATCGAACCCACAACCCTGGTGTTGCAAACACCATGCTTTACCAACTGAGCCACACATGTGGCTGGGGGGTGGCATGTGGCTGGGTGGTAATAGCATTTCCTTCACATGACCCATCAATTTAGTGTGTCGAGTAAGCGGCATCTAATAATGATAAAATATTTATACAATATTTTTATCTGGACACTTTCTGTTTATTATCTATGTGTCACGCCCTGATCTGTTTCACTTGTTTCTGTGATTGTCTCCACCCCCTCCAGGACAAATCTGTCGTTCTGCCCCTGAACAGGCAGTTAACACACTGTTCCTAGGCCGTCATTGAAAATAAGAATTTGTTCTTAACTGACTTGCCTGGTAAAATAAAAAATATACTTTTATTGTGTTACTTTTTATTTTATTTAGTAAATATTTTCTTAACTATTTCTTGAACTGCATTGTTGGTTAAGGGCTTGTAAGAAATAGATTGGTGGGGCTAAGTCTTAGAGGATGTGAACGATGCTGAATGGGTGTAGACAAAGAGCTCTCCAGTAGGTATACCAAAAGTATTCGAGGGCCATTTTCTCAATAGTGGTTTATCAACTTTCAAAGCAGAATTACTTTCCCATTGTTCTTCAACTGCAGTGTATGATATACCATTTTCTAGCTCTGAGTCTCTACTTTTATCCAATGTAAAAAACACAATTTCAAATTTTGCTAAATGACTGAATCGAGGCGATCGGTCACATACAGTGCATTCAGAAGTATTAAGACCGCTTGACTTTTTACACATTTCGTTACGTTACAGCCTTATTCTAAAATGGATTAAATATTTTTTTCCCTCATCAATCTTCACACCATACCCCATAATGACAAAGTAAAAACAGGTTATTTGAATTATTGTAAATGTATTAAAAATACAAAAACAGAAATATCATATTTACATAAGTATTCAGACCCTTTACTCAGTACTTTGTTGAAGCACCTTTGGCTGCGATTACAACCTTGAGTCATCTTGGATATGACGCTACAGGCACACCTGTATTTGGGGAGTTTCTCCCATTCTTCTCTGCAGATCCTCTCAAGCTCTGTCAGGTTGGATGGGGAGCGTCGCTGCACGGCTATTTTCAGATCTCTCCAGAGATGTTAGATTGGGTTCAAGTCCGGGCTCTGGCTGAACCACTCAAGGACATTCAAAGACTTGTCCTGAAGCCACTTCTGCATTGTCTTGTGTACTTAGGGTCGTTGTCCTATTGGAAGGTAAACTTTCACCCGAGTTTGAGGTCCTGAGTGCTCTGGAGCAGGTTTCCATCAATGATCTCTCTGTACTTTGCTCTGTTCATCTTTCCCTCGATCCTGACTAGTCTCCCAGTCCCTGCCTTCTGGAAGCTTCTTCCATCTCCACAGAGGAACTCTGGAGCTCTGTCAGAGTGACCATTGGGTTCTTGGTCACCTCCCTGATCAAGGCTGTTCTCACCTGAATGCTTAGATTGGCCGTGCGGCCAGCTCCAGAAGAGTCTTGGTGGTTCCAAACTCCTTCCATTTAAGAATGATGGAGGCCACTATGTTCTTGGGGACTTTCAATAATGCAGAAAATTTTTGGGAACCTTCCCCAGATCTCTGCCTCGACACAAAGTCCTGTCTCGGAGCTCTACGGACAATTCCTTTAACCTCTTGGCTTGGTTTTTGGTCTGACATGCACTGTCAACTTTGAGACCTTATATAGACAGGTGTGTGCCTTTACAAATCATGTCCAATCAATTTATCACATGTGGACTCCAATCAAGTTGTAGACACATCTCAAGGATGATCAATGGAAACAGGATACACCTGAGCTCAAATTTGAGTCTTACAGCAAAGGGTCTGAATACTTATGTAAATAAAGTATTTCTGTATGCAAACATTTCTAAAACCTTGTTTTTAGCTTTTGTCATTATGGGGAATTGTGTATAGATTGATGAGATTTTTTTTAAATTTTATTAATTTTAGAATAAGAGCTCAAAATGTGGAAAAAGGGAATGGGCGTGAATACTTTCCGAATGTACTGTATATTCTTGATGAATTTTCAGGGAGGTAAGAAATTGCTGGCTCTAAGCATTACTCGCTTGCTATGGCTTTACATCACCTGCCATCACATGGTTGGAGAGTTATTTATCCAAAAGAACTCAGAGAGTGTTCTTCAATGGAAGCTTCTCTTTTCAGATATGTACAGTGCGATGTCCCTCAAGGCAGTTTCCTTGGGCCGTTACTCTTCTCTATTTTTACAAATGATTTGCCACTGGTTTTACACAACACTAGGTTGACTTTGTATGTGGATGATTCCCCACTCTAAATGTCAGTACATAAAGCAAGTGAGCTCACTGACATTCTAAACAAGGAGTTACAGTCGGTATCAGAATGGGTGATTAATAATAAACTGGTCTTAAATACATCTAAAACTAAACACATTGTATATGGTTCAAAACATTCTCTAAGACCTAAACCTCAACTGGAGTTGTGTGTAAAGGGTGTGGCCATTGAGGAAGTTGACAAAGTTAAACTCCTAGGTATAACATTGGATGGTCAGTTATCATGGTCAAGTCATATTGACAAAGTTGTTGTGAAGATGGGGAGGAGTATGTCTGTTAGATATTTTTTTTAAATGTTCTGCGTTTTTTTACACAAGAATCAGCTGTACTAGTTGTTCAGGCTCTGGTCTCATTTTGATTACTGTCCTTTAATATGGTCCAGTGCAGCAAAGGAAGGCCTAGCAAAGCTGCAGCTAGTTCAAAACAGAGCAGCACGCCTTGCCCTTAACTGCACATACAGAACTAACATCAACAACATGCATGCCAGTCTTTCCTGGTTGAAGGTTGACGAGAAACATTACTGTAATGAAAATTCCAGATTGTCTGCATAATCAAATAACATTCAGCTCAGACACCCATACATACCCCTGGTAGCATGTCTTGTGGGGTATCTTCACAGTCCCCATGTCCAAAACGAATTCACGGCAACGCACAGTATTATACAGAGCCATGATCACATGGAACTCCCATCCATCTCCAATTACTCAAGCAAACAGAAAAACTACATTTAAAAATATAAAACATCTCATGGAATGGCAGTGACTGTGAGGGGACTCACACAAACACACGCACACACAGACACACACATACTTTTTTGTTGTTGTATTGTTTGTATTATTATAGAATTTTTGTTTTTGTATTGCTTGTATATCATATTTAACATTTGTGTGACTGTCTATCAGTGTATCAGTGTTTTGTTGTCATGTTCTGTGTTTTTTGTGGACCCCAGGAATAATAGCTGCTGCCTCTGCAAAAGCTAGTGGGGATCCAAATAAACAAACAAATACTGACCATGCGTAGCGGGTGATGTTAGTTCATATGCGGTCCATTGAAACTGCAGGTGTCATACAGCCCAATACAGCCCATTGACATTCAACTGAGGGGACTGTAGGAATTACGGTGATCTTTCCTATGTTCTCTCTCACTATATCCGCCTATGATTAATCATCAGGCAAATTCCATGACTGTTCATGACAAGCCTCATCAGCCACACTGACATAGAAGCTCATATTTGCAATGCTGTAAATCCTTCCTAATGTAGATTATCATAGATTATGTGTGCATGAAATTACATATCCCACACACAAACAAACACATACTAAAAATAGCCTACATTTTTTATACAGACCACTTGCTGTGGTTCATATCATTCACAGATCCTGTGGCCTTTACACTGATGACATGTAGACACTGCTACCCTGAATTTAAAAAAATGTATCCTGCATTTTGAGTGCATCGTTGGACATATTTCAGGGGTCTTTGTGGATTTGAGAACCCGTACAAATAAGAAGTGGTGACCACAGAGGATGTGAGTGTGTGCTGTGTCACAACTTTGCTTATAATTATTCATTATAACTTAGCTTATAATCCAGTCCCCACTGATTTATTCCTACCTTGCCCCCTCTTTTCACTGCTGCCTCTTGCCCTCAGGAAACGGGATATTTTACCACATATTCACTTTTGAGAATGAATACCATCTGGTAGCGGTTTTTAGGGGTCATAGGAAGGTTCGTCAAAGCTTAGTGTTCCAGTGCATTCCGTCTGCATTCTGTCTCACTCCACATTCTATTTACTAACAATATACTCTGCCTGCTCGTATTCACCTGTCACAGTCAATAGCACGCTGGATGCATTGTGCACCCCTGACATTTAATCGAGAGGTATCTTTTAGAAAACCCAAAGGTCGATTTTGTGTCAAGAATGAAAGGGGGGCCAATGCCAACAAAGACTAAAGCACTAATAAAAAAACCTAACAAAAACAATGTGGGAAAATGTGAATAGTTTAAATATGATGAATTCACCATCCACGAGTAAAATGCATTACATTAGCTCCCTGCTTAGCTCCCTGCTTAGCTCCCTGCTGTTTATACAAGTCTGGAGATACGTATGTGTTGCAATATAGTTTTCTTTAATACATTTCCATTTCTGCTCGGGTGAGTTTCTTAGAAATTCCAATGTTGTTGGCTCCTCTGACCTTCAAGCCACCATTTATTGACTCTCTGTTCCAGGCACAAGTAGGTTCTATTGATACAGCCCCCTCCTGCCCTTGTTAACTCCAGCGCTTCATTTTTGGCATGTTATTTGGGACCAGGTGTCACTGGGAACCTTGAGTGTGTCCTCACTTCAGATTAAGTCAACATTACGAGGAGCTCTTCAATATGCAAAGGGTTTTAATGAAGCTCAATAAAGTAGATTTTACTTTTGCCCAGATTATACAGAATACATTACTGTTCTTTATGTGAGTGAGTGAGTGAGTGAGTGAGTGAGTGAGTGAGTAAGTGAGAGAGAGAGAGAGAGAGAGTGTGAGTGAGTGAGTGAGTGAGTGAGTGAGTGAGTGAGTGAGTGAGTGAGTGAGTGAGTGAGTGAGTGAGTGAGTGAGTGAGTGCGCAAACAAATTGCCTTATGGCCGTTTTGTTTTATCACCCCTTCTGACATGATGAGCAGTCTGCTAACAGAACAACAAAGCAACAAACTGCTGTGCTATATCCAACCGGTTTTAACTCTTCACATCCTTTTGGTTTCTGAATAATACATAAAGGTGCAAAATCCACACATAGTCTACCTATTATAACTGGTATTTACATCTACAGATAACTTGCCTGAAAATATTTAGAAATGTGTGTCCATACAAAGCCATTCACAAAATCACATTTAGTTGGCTGTGATTTATGTACTGTTTACACAACACTGGCGTGAATTGCATTAGCACTGTGACAGCTCTTGTCTTGTCAAAAGATGGACACAATATAAACTGTGTACAAAATATTAGGAACACCTGCTCTTTCCATGACAGACTGACCAGGTGGGGGCCTCCCGAGTGGCACAGATGTCTAAGTCACTGCATTGCAGTGCTAGAGGCATCACTACATATCTGGGTTCGATCCCGGGCTGTGAAGCAGCCGGCCGCGACCGGGAGACCCATGAGGCGGCACACAATTGGCCCAGCGTCGTTTGGGTTAGGGGAGGGGATGTCCTTGTCCCATCGTGCTCTAGTGACTCCTTGTGACGGCTGGGCGCATGCTCGCTGACTTCGGTCGCCAGCTGTACGGTGTTTCCTTCGACACATTGGTGCGGCTGGTTTCCGGGTTAAGCGAGCAGTGTGTCAAGAATCAGTGCGGCTTGGCGGGGTCGTGTATTGGAGGACGCTTGGCTCTCCACCTTCGCCTCTCCCGAGTCCGTAGTGGAGTTGGAGTGATGGGACAAGACTGTAACTAACAGTTGGATATCATGAAATTGTGGAGAAAAAGGGGTAAAAAGTACACAAAAAATAGGCTGATCAGATGAATCCAGGTGAAATATTCACTATATTCACTTATTGATGTCACTTGTTAAATCCATTTCAATCAGTGTAGATGAAGGGGAGGAGACAGGGTAAAGAAGGATTTTTAAGCCTTGAGAAAAGTGAGACATGGATTGTGTATGTGTGCCATTCAGATTGTGAATGAGTAAGAAAATTATTTAAGTGCCTTTGAACGGGTACAGTAGTAGGTGCCAGGGCGCACCGGTTTGAATGTGTCAAGAACTGCAACGCTGCTGGGTTTTTCATGCTCAACAGTTTCCTGTGTGTATCAAGAATGATCCACCACATCAAAGGACATCCAGCCAACTTGACAGAACTGTGGGAATCATTGGAGTCAACATGGGCCAGCATCCCTGTGGAACGCATTCGACACCTTGTAGAGTCCATACCCTGAAGGATTGAGGCTGTTCTGAGGGCAAAGGGGGAGGTGCAACTCAATATTAGGAAGGTGTTCTTAATGTTTTGTACACTCAGCGTATATCCACAAGTGTCTGGAGCCACTGAGGGGAGCTGCTCATCATGACACAGGCAGGCAGCCTTTACCGGTACAAAGGTGACAAACACATTACATCACATACCCCTCACACATTGACTCAGTACTGGTACCCCGTGTATATTGCCAAGTTATCGGTCCTCATTGTGTATTTATTCCTTGTGTTATTATTTTTATATTTTTCTCTCTGTATTGTTGGGAAGGGCCAGTAAGTAAGCATTTCATTGTTATTCTACACCTGTTGTTTACGAAGCATGTGACAAATACAATTTGATTTGATTTATTTGATGTGACATAGGCTGGCTGCGAAACATGGTCTGTGTTTGTTTATACCAGAATGTTCCTCCTTAATTAGCTCCAGTGTTGGGCAGTTGGGAAGTTTGGGGGGGGCGTTGTTTCAGTGCGTGGGACCACATAGAGCTTTACAGGGAAAGAAAACAACCCTCTTTCTCTAATTGAAAGCAAGTTTGCAATGAAAACAAGATGGTGTTAATAGTACAAGAGGATCCAACCGGTTCCACCTCAGACACTGGCATGCAATTGACACATGGACAGCGACCGGCCAGCAAAATAAAAAAAGAAGTGAGTAGGAAAACAGTCAGTATAGCAGCCATGGTAGTGTGTCTCTGCTCTCTCCCTTCCCCCTTCTTTCTCTACTGGCCCTGCCTGCACACGAACCAGACAGCTGGCAGAGGCTTTTTAAAGACACAGTGCCTCAACTCGACTAGGACTTCATCTGGGAGCTGAGGTGATAGTCCACACTCTCTCCCCAGCAAATAAACACACATCCAAATATGGTGTCACGCAGCATGACCACAGGGCAGTGAAAAAATGAGAAAATGGCTCCTTTTGAGGACTATGTTTCAAGATGGAGAGAATATCAGAGAATCATGCTGTGATGTCAGAAAGGCTGAGCTGTGAAATGAATAAAGAGTGCTCCCTGCGTGGTGCCAGGGGAAACACTAGCTCTGAGGGAAGCCTGATTAGGAGGTGTTTTTCTTCACTGACCTTGGTGCTTACAAGGTCTTGATCCCCGGGCCAACTCTGTGGCTCATTAAGCGCTAGGCCTCTCTCATGATCTGCTAAACCAGACAACTTTGTATTCCACTTATACGGTCATAAATCAAATCAGTAGTTCACATTAGTTGAAGTTACTACAAGGACAGCTGATGGGATCTGATTGGGTTCCAAAAGGTACATGGACTTTTCCTTATAATTGACAGAACTTTTACTCTATTATTCAATACCATGGGTGAAATATTCCTCATACAAAACTTCACTGAACTGTTTTACTTAACAGTGTGAAAATGTGTTGCATGCAATGCAATCGTTGCAGTATTCAGAACTCATCTTTGATGACATGCCTTCCCCATCTATTCAAAATGTTGTTATTTTTCCCCCGTGAGGAACCCCATTCATAACAACAACAGAAACAGTACTTCTGAAGTGTTAGAAAAATGCCAACCAGCTGAGAAACTGTGGTCTAACAGTGAGTTGAACTTTGACTTTCAATAAATCCAGAGCTTAACATGAAATTGACTCATATTGGAGTTAGCCAATGCTTCAAAGGAAGTCCTTACATGACCATGTATATTCCTTCTTATGCAACAGCATGCCTGAGGTCACAATGGAAGTTAGATACAGGACATGGCCTCTCAAGGTTTTAACAGGGAGCCTTAGGAATCCTCTCTCCTGCTTGTAGTAAGTCCATTTTGTTCCAATATTAAAAGTTACTGGCCTGATCATGACAACCTCATAAAATGAAATACTACAAAACAATCCATTTAGTATACTGGACATATTGTTCATGGCTGCACTACAACCAATACAGTGCCTTCAAGCCAATAAAGCAGACAATGATTTTGAAATATTCTGGAGTCTGTGGTATCACATGTGAATGTTATTTATTATTTATATATTTTAAGACACTCAAATAAATCTGTGCTTTTCACGAGAACAAGAGCCTCTCAGCTTTGACCGACAAAATACAAATGAAAAATGTTTACAAGTAAAAAGCCCAATTGTCTCCAAACAATACCTTTCACCTGCTATTTGATGAGCAAAAGAGAAGTGAGTCATCCTGCAAGTTTTGTTGCAGTAAACATTTGACATGATGTTCTGCTGCAGTTGCCTGGCAACGTTTGAGAGAGAAAGAGAGGAGAGGCGACAGGCAGGCAGCGAGGGCTAAGTATGGGAAAGCAGCCCACACCGCTCCAATCAAGCTGCTGAGATGAAGCTAATTATTACTCTGGTAAAATTAAGGACAAAAAACTCCTTAATCTCATTAACTCAAACTGGGCCTCAAGCTGAGTTACAATGCCACGCTGGAATCTTCCAAGGCGAATCAAACAACCCTTTAACAATAGCATTTTCTGTCTGCTTGGTATTAGATAGCAAGAAGTTTGTGAAATGTCAAATGTCTTATGTTAAACAGGGAACGCAATAAGCTATGCAGTCAGTTTGTCATTGTGTACATTATCTTTTCCTATAGAACTCTCTGTTGTCCAATAGCTTCTTAAAGGGGGATTGGGTAAGCAGAACAAACTCACGGGGGTTGTTACATTTGATTTCTGTCACTTTCTGATTACACCCCTTTTGATTTGAATGAAACCTTCCATACAATGTTTGCCCATGGTAGAAGTGGTCAGAAATGGACTTTTTGGACTTGAATACCAAAACAAGTTGACCTATTTTGCATACCCCACCCTAACCCACCCATTCATGCCGTCATTACTGGAAAGATAAACGGTTGAGTTTAACATCATTGGAAAGCTTGCAAACAGTGTTGTCAAACTGTTTTATAATTTATAACAAATAAACCAAAAATACTTTTAACTTGAATTATTAAAAAATGTGTAAACTCAGATTTGGTCATGTTCAGGTAACAAAATAAAGGAAACACCAACAAAAAGTGTCTTAATAGGGCTTCAATGCACCTTGGCATAGATTCTACAAATGTCTGGAACTCTATTGGAGGAATGCAACACCATTCTTCCACGAGAAATTCCATCTGATGGTGTTGGAAAACGCTGTCTCGGGTGGCATCAGAATCGCTCCTGAGACACACACACAAACCCCCTTTAAACCCCCTATGCTCCTTTGAGACCCCTCTTTCAAAGTCACTGAGATATCTTCTTCTAGACATTGTAGTCAAAATAATGGGCAACTGGGCATTTTTATACATGACCCTAAGTATGATGGGATCTTAATTGCTAAAATACAGGGTGCATGTCATGTTTTGACTGATAAATGTACTACAATGTGAATACAAAACTTTCAAATGGTACCACAGACATGGTTGGAGGTCCACACATCAGAGAATGTTGACTTGAGTAAGAATATCCATTGTTTTAAATGAAACATAGGAAACCTATTGAAGTCATATAAATACACATAATAGAATAGACATTCAAGTCAATATTTGACGGTGGGTGGACAGGCAGCCATCTTTCTGTAGTAGTTAGAAGTTAAAGTTTCAATTACGTTTAAATGTCAATGCTGTACCTGCTAAATTATCTGTTTCACCTGTCTGACCCTGATCTGTTTCACCTGTCTTTGTGCTTGTCTCCACCCCCTCCAGGTGTCTCCCTTTTGCGCCATTATCCCCTGTGTATTTATACCCGTGTTCTCTGTTTGTCTGTTGCCAGTTCGTCTTGTCTCGTCAAGCCTACCAGCGTTTTTCCCGTACTCCTGTTTTCGTTCTTGTCCCTGTCTTCTTGTTTTCCTGGTTTTGAACATTCTGCCTGCCCTGAGCCTGCCTAACGTTCTGTACCTTGTGACACTGCTCTGGACCTGTCATTTGCCTGCCCTCTGTTTTTGAAATAAACTTTTGTTACTTCGAACTCTCTGCATCTGGGTCTTATCCTGAGGTCTAATATAATGTGATTGTTTTCAATTAAAATTGTTTAAAAAATGGTCACTTTATTAGCTAAATAATTTGTTCAAAACTGTTCAGCTATTCTCTTTCTCTCTCTTTGAGTCAACTGCAGTGCTAGCTAGCTGTAGCTTATGCTTTCAAAACTAGATTCATTCCATGATCCTTTGATTGGGTGGACAACATGTCAGTTTATGCTGCAAGAGCTCTGATAGGTTGGAGGACGTCCTTCATAAGTTGTCAGAATAACTGTAAGTCTATGGAAGAGGGTGGGAAGTATGAGCTTCCTAGATTTTGGATTAAAATCCATGTACCCGAAGGAGGATGGAAGCTAGCTGTCCTCCTGCTACACCACGGTGCTACCCTACAGAGTTCTGTTGAGGCTACTGTAGACCTTCATTGCAAAACATTGTGTTTTAATCATTAATTTGGGGATATGAATATTAGGTATCTAATAAGAATAACTTTTTTAATGTTTCACTATTTTTCTTTTTATTAAATTCACTGAGGACTATGGTCCTCCCCTTTCTCCCCCGAGGATCCTCCACTATAAAACCACACTTACTGAAATCAATTGATCACATAAATCAAAGGAAAGCAAACTATAATCTTAGCGGCCCTTATCTCACGTGTGTATGTCAATGGATTTCTAAAGTGGTGGCTCATGACATGTTACTGCTACATATTGACACACCATACGGCCACCAAAACACAATCAACATCCATGTACTTTGTGTGAATGCCTAAGTGTGCTGGAGTGTTAATTGCTCTGTATTTACAGTAGCCTAAGAGGATAGTTAATCATTCCATTATTAGATGCTATAAAATGTGCATATGTGTAGAATACTGTGTGAAATGCCTGAGTGCTTGATGTCTGGGAAAGTTAAGTAATATCACCAACATTTCAGTTAGAGCCACCCAGCTTAATTTAATACCTTGAAGTTGGCAATTACATTCACGATAGCTACCAGTACACTGTCAATTCCAGAGTGTCGGATAGAGTATTAATTTCCAATGGCTCTTGTTGCTTGGAGACCAGGGGAAAGTTGCTCTCTCTCTCTCTTTTATCTGTGGATTACCTCAATGTTTACTTATCATGCTGCTCTCAGCCAAGTGATGGGGAAAATATTCTGTATGTACTTGGGATGAGAAAAACGCTCATGGCTTAGTGGGAGAAAAACAAAGTGGTCAGGCCTTATCTTGCTGTCTTTTGTTCGAGATGTGTGGTAGATTGTAGACAGTGAAATAAATGCAGCCAATTAGAAGTATGTTTTGTTCTAAGCATTGTGTCTTTGTGAGATATACACTGTGTACAAAACATTAGGAACACCTTAAGGGATCATAGCTTTCACCTGCATTCACCTGGTCAGTCTATGTCATGGAAAGAGCAGGTGTTCATAATGTTTTATACACTCAGTATAAGTCATACAGACTTTGCTTTACTGTCAGTCCATAAATGTATATACAGTGAGGTTCAAAATTATTGACACCCTTGATGAAGATGAACAATAATGACTTTATAAAATAAATAATTCCAATACTGAGCTATATTGTATGCTCAAATAAATTGGGAAATTATATTTTATACTAATACAGTGGCTCAGAGAAAGAGATTTTGTTTAACAAGTAATCATTTAGACATGCTAATGTCACGCACTGACCTTAGAGAGTTTTATTCCTCTATTTGTTAGGTCAGGGTGTGATGTGGGGTAGGCATTCTATGTTGTATATTTCTTTGTTGTGACCAAGTAGGGTTCCCAATCAGAGGCAGCTGTCTATCGTTGTCTCTGATTGGGAATCATACTTAGGCAGCCTTTTCCCACCTGTGTTTTGTGGGTAGTTATTTTCTGTTTGTGTCTGACGGAACTGTGCGTTTTCATTTTTCCCTTTTGTTATTTTGTTTGAGTGTTTCTTGAAAATAAATATCATGAACACTTACCACGCTGCATTTTGGTCCACTTCTCCTTCAACTACAAACGACAAGCGTTACAGAACTACCCAACACCAAAGGACCAAGCAGCGTGGTCAGGATAAATGGACCTGGGAGGAAATCCTAGACGGGAAAGGACCCTGGAGGCAGGACGGGGAGTATCGCCGTCCGAAGGAGGAAATAGAGGCAGCGAGAGCAGAACGGCGACGCTATGAGGAACTAACACGGCAACAACAGAAGCCCGAGAGGCAGCTCCAAAAAAAAATTTGGGGGGGGCACACGGGGAGATTGGCAGAGTCAGGTTTGAGACCTGAGCCAACTCCATGGCCCGGAGCCTCCAGTGATAATCCATGGCACAGAGCCTCCAGTGATGATCCATGGCACGGAGCCTCCGGTGATGATCCATGGCACGGAGCCTCCAGTGATGATGCATGGCACGGAGCCTCCAGTGATGATCCATGGCACGGAGCCTCCAGTGATGGTCCATGGCCCAGAGCCTGTAGTGATGGTCCATGGCCCAGAGCCTGTAGTGATGTTCCATGGCCCGGAGCCTCCAGTGATAATCCATGGCCTGGAGCCTCCAGTGATAATCCATGGCACGGAGCCTCCAGTGATGATCCATGGCACGGAGCCTGTAGTGATGATCCATGGCACGGAGCCTCCAGCGGCGGTCTGCAGTCCAGAGTCTCCAGCGGCGGTCTGCAGTCCAGAGTCTCCAGCGGCGGTTCCCAGTTCAGAGCCTCCGGCGATGATCCACGGTCCGGTTCCTCCGGCGACGATCCATGGTCCGGTTACACAAAAGCGGAGGGATCAGCGGGCGGAGCGGGGGCTACGCCCCGAACCGGAGCCGCCACCAAGGGTAGATGCCCACCCGGACCCTCCCCTATAGGTTCAGGTTTGCGGCCGGGAGTTCGAACCTTTGGGGTGTGGGGGGCACTGTCACGCCCTGACCTTAGAGAAACGTTTTATTCCTCTATTTGTTAGGTCAGGGTGTGATGTGGGGTAGGCATTCTATGTTGTATATTTCTTTGTTGTGACCGAGTAGGGTTCCCAATCAGAGGCAGCTGTCTATCGTTGTCTCTGATTGGGAATCATACTTAGGCAGCCTTTTCCCACCTGTGTTTTGTGGGTAGTTATTTTCTGTTTAGCTTATGTGCTTGATGGAACTGTGTGTTTTCGTTTTTCCCTTTTGTTATTTTGTTTGAGTGTTTCTTGAAAGTAAATATCATGAACACTTACCACGCTGCGTTTTGGTCCACTTCTCCTTCAACTACAAACGACAAGCGTTACAGCTAACCTCTCACCATTACCAATAACAGGGGATGTTAGCATGTCTTGGGGTTATGATATTTGACCCTATGTAATTTTCTCACTCGTCATTATGTCCTGAATGAATCGTGAAATCTGTAATCATGGTAGCATCCACATTAATGTAGAAGTGTTTAGAAACATATTATCTACAATACAAATGTCTCCAAAATTACATAATACATTATTTAGCATTCATTTCTATTGGGCACAAAATCATCTGAAACTCAACCAAAACGAACTGCAAATGCATCCAACAAGTTTGTAGTTTCACAAGCTTGATGAAGTCATTATGTGCTAGAAATATGGGACCAAATATTACACTTTTGACTACTTCATTTATAAGACTCTTTAGTGGTGTCAACAATTTTGACCCCTGCCTTTTTGAGAGAAAAATATTACTTGTTAAACAAAATCTCTTTCTATGAGCAATTGTATTAGTATAAAATAAAATATTTTCCCTCCTCAAATGTGAGCTTACCATATAGCTCAGGATTTGAATTATGTATTTTACACAGTCATTATTGCTCATCTTTATCAAGGCTGTCAATTTCAGACCCCACTGTATATGTTAATATAACATATTAACCACATTCCCTAAACGAAAGCTCAGCACTTCTTTGGAGGTGGGCGCTTTTCATAGTGTGTTCATAGGTTACACTACTGTAAACAGAAAACAGAGAAGGGAAAACAAACCAAGCTATTACTGCACTGTCATAACGACTGTGGGTTCTACAAGGACACAACTTCAGATCTTCTATTCAACTTAATGTCACCTCACTCAATTCCTCCCTTTTCTTTCGGGGATCTCCTCCCATGCATGAGCTGGATTGATTGATTGATTTTATTTGTCAGTTGAAATACACCCATATACACACGCAGTACATACGTCTTAAAAACGTGACAGGATATCACAAAAAAAGTCAGACTTATTTCCATTTTGGTTCATAAATTCCATGGTGCAAAAAACATTACCCCGTTCGGTAGCACTTTATAATAACTCCACCTAATAAATCATTTATAATGGATTATTAAATAGTTTACTCATCATTTAGTCATCATTTCTCCCATATTTGTAAATCACATTTACATTTTAGTAATTTAGCAGATGCTCTTATCCAGAGTGACTTAGTAACCTAGTTATTCACACATGTATAAACAACTGATAGTGTGATTTGTAACTTCAGACACACTCTATGCTGAGTAAAATAAAGCTTTTAGTTAAAAAATGCTAACATTTCTTGGCAGTGACTTTTCTACCAAAACCAAAATAAGTGTTTGCAGTCACTGCTTAGAGCAGTCTAATCTTGTTAACGCAGAACTAAAATCTTGAATAATTTGGTCAGCTGTGTAATTAAGTTCTAGGTCCATACCAGCGGCAGCGGCGGCTCGCCCATTAGGGCATTAAGGGCGGCACCCCACTTGTGATGGGAAAAAAATGTATTTTATATAGTTCATGGATTATGTTTTAAATGCTCCAAAAAGTGTGGAAATGTGTACATTTTCCTGTTTCAAAAATATGTTGTTTAAAACAAGCTGTTCAGTTATTTACTACTCTGCCCCTCAGTGACTGCCAGCAGCGCCAGATCCGCCTCCTTGGGTGCACAGGGCCGTGCAAACATTACCTGGATTGCGTTGCCAGCTATTTGCTGTGAGGGGGAATGGTCACAATGAAATGGCAGGAGGATTTCATATCTTTAATTATAACAGCAGAAGCAAATGGACCGTCCTGCTCAAATGTCCGTTCAGTCACAACTTCTGGGCCGGCTCCAGTCTCCTCTTCCCAAAGAGTCGGCTTACTTCCACACCTGAGACTATAGTAGATCTGCTCTATCAGGTACTGATGTCACTAAAGCAAAAAGCTAATTGTAATTATCTTGCAAATAAATAATCATAACGGTCATAGGAGCCTGGGGCCTGATAAACCTGACAACTACATCCAACAAGAGTCCAAGGACAGTCTTTCTAAACTCTTATCTGACTAACTCAGAAATATTACATTACTTCAGAATAAACGGTACCTGGCTAGCGCATGCTTTGTGACATTATGTTAACTAGCTATCCCCAGTTAGATTATGTGTTTTCACTTATTGCATCTGTATGCTTGTTGCGTTCTCCCTGGTGCACTCGTTCGTTTGTGAGCTGGCTGCTTGTTCTAAATAGTATAATCTATTCTGTTCAAAACAGTGGCAACATGTGCAGCAGTGGTCATTCAGTGTTTGACATGCAAAAAATAAACAGGTGTATTTATGCTGTTGTTCAAATGCACAGATCGCTTTGTATCTTCTCAAAGAAACTTCTGGTAGTTTAAGAACTTGGCATCACATTTCTGTCATGCTACTTTGTTGATAACTCCAACCATTTCGCACCCTCGGTATTCAGCCAATCAGTGGCCGCCGCTCATCCATATGTGATAGAAATTGGGGGTTCCGGTCTGCGACGTCCCTACCTTGCAAAAAGAAACTCTCAGCCAAAACATTAACATTACAACTTATCCTCAATTCCTTCCAAAAGTTGTTTAACAACAGCTTTTGTGAATATAACCTCCTGTGTTGTGTGCTTATTCTTTTACCATTGATATGTTCTAGGCTATTTTGAAACCTTAAGGAGCATCAGGTACTGCTGGAATGTCTACCAATGGCATGTCTGTCTTTTTGTGAGAAATTTCACTGGTCAGGCAAAACATTTATGGGTGTGCAAATATGGGCCTTTTTGAGTCTCAAGGTTAGATTTTTAAGATAAAAGGTTCATTTAGATTTTTTTTATTTCACATCCATTAAGTTGAGACTAAAATAAACATTTTTTAGTTTATTTTCTAAAGCACTCACACCCAAACTTTTGACATTCTGCTATGTATTAAACTTACAAAAGTATTTATAATAAGAAAATATTTAATACACCTGTTTAAATATGACTTGGGAAGATAATATTTTTATTGTACGTCATTACCAAATAGGCTATAATAGATTATTTTTTTTAAATATGTTTTAGCTAGCCAGCTATTTCCGTCCCCCGCGACGCCATTTTTCCAAAAGTAGCCAACTATTACCGGCGAGCAGCACTGTAGAAACTAAATACATTACAAAGGAACGTCTTGATTAGTGTTATGTTAGCTAGCTACAAAGTTGCTTTTGTATCATGACAAGGTGTAGTACTGAAACTATCGAGGTTACCTAGCCAGCTACACGTTCTAACAAAGTCAACAACGCAGCCACTGCTAGCCAGCCTACTCCACCAGCCAGCAGTACTGTATCATTTTCGTCATTTTAGTCAATAAGATTTTTGCAACGTAAACGTAACTTTCTGAACATTCGAGACGTGTAGTCCACTTGTCATTCCAATCTCCTTTGCATTAGTGTAGCCTCTTCTGTAGCTTGTCAACTATGTGTCTGTCTATCCCTGTTCTCTCCCCTCTGCACAGGCCATACAAACGCTTCACACCACGTGGCCGCTGCCACTCTAACCTGGTGGTCCCAGCGCGCATGACCCACGTGGAGTTCCAGGTCTCCGGCAGCCTCTGGAACTGCCGGTCTGCGGCCAACAAGGCTGAGTTCATCTCAGCCTATGCTACCCTCCAGTCCCTAGACTTCCTGGCGCTGACGGAAACATGGATTACCACAGATAACACTGCTACTCCTACTGCTCTCTCCTCGTCTGCCCACGCATACCCCTAGAGCATCGAGCCAGCGGGGTGGTGGCACTGGAATCCTCATCTCTCCCAAGTGGACATTCTCTCTTTCTCCCCTGACCCATCTGTCTATCTCCTCATTTGAATTCCATGCTGTCACAGTTACCAGCCCTTTCAAGCTTAACATCCTTATCATTTATCGCCCTCCTGCTTCCCTTGGAGAGTTCATCAATGAGCTCGACGCCTTGATAAGTTCCTTTCCTGAGGATGGCTCACCTCTCACAGTTCTGGGTGACTTTAACCTCCCCACGTCTACCTTTGACTCATTCCTCTCTGCCTCCTTCTTTCCACTCCTCTCCTCTTTTGACCTCACCCTCTCACCTTCCCCCCCTACTCACAAGGCAGGCAATACGCTTGACCTCATCTTTACTAGATGCTGTTCTTCCACTAATCTCATTGCAACTCCCCTCCAAGTCTCCGACCACTACCTTGTATCCTTTTCCCTCTCGCTCTCATCCAACACTTCTCACTCTGCCCCTACTCGGATGGTATTGCGCCGTCCCAACCTTCGCTCTCTCTCTCCCGCTACTCTCTCCTCTTCCATCCTATCATCTCTTCCCTCTGCTCAAACCTTCTCCAACCTATCTCCTGATTCTGCCTCCTCAACCCTCCTCTCCTCCCTTTCTGCATCCTTTGATTTTCTCTGTCCCCTATCCTCCAGGCTGGCTCGGTCCTCCCCTCCTGCTCCGTGGCTCGACGACTCACTGCGAGCTCACAGAACAGGGCTCCGGGCAGCCGAGCGGAAATGGAGGAAAACTCGCCTCCCTGCGGACCTGGCATCGTTTCACTCCCTCCTCTCTACATTCTCCTCTTCTGTCTCTGCTGCTAAAGCCACTTTCTACCACTCTAAATTCCAAGCATCTGCCTCTAACCCTAGGAAGCTCTTTGCTACCTTCTCCTCCCTCCTGAATCCTCCTCCCCCCCTCCTCCCTCTCTGCGGATGACTTCGTCAACCATTTTGAAAAGAAGGTTGACGATATCCGATCCTCGTTTGCTAAGTCAAACGACACCGCTGGTCCTGCTCACACTGCCCTACCCTGTGCTTTGACCTCTTTCTCCCCTCTCTCTCCAGATGAAATCTCGCGTCTTGTGATGGCCGGCCGCCCAACAACCTGCCCACTTGACCCTATCCCCTCCTCTCTTCTCCAGACCATTTCCGGAGACCTTCTCCCCTACCTCACCTCGCTCATCAACTCATCCTTGACCGCTGGCTACGTCCCTTGCGTCTTCAAGAGAGCGAGAGTTGCACCACTTTTGAAAAAACCTACACTCGATCCCTCCGATGTCAACAACTACAGACCAGTATCCCTTCTTTCTTTTCTCTCCAAAACTCTTGAACGTGCCGTCCTTGGCCAGCTCTCCTGCTATCTCTCTCAGAATGACCTTCTTGATCCTAATCAGTCAGGTTTCAAGACTGGGCATTCAACTGAGACTGCTCTTCTCTGTGTCACGGAGGCTCTCCGCACTGCTAAAGCTAACTCTCTGTCCTCTGCTCTCATCCTTCTAGACCTATCTGCTGCCTTTGATACTGTGAACCATCAGATCCTCCTCTCCACCCTCTCCGAGTTGGGCATCTCCGGCGCGGCCCACGCTTGGATTGCGTCCTACCTGACAGGTCGCTCCTACCAGGTGGCGTGGCGAGAATCTGTCTCCGCACCACGCGCTCTCACCACTGGTGTCCCCCAGGGCTCTGTTCTAGGCCCTCTACTATTCTAGGCCCTCTACTAAGTCACTTGGCTCTGTCATATCCTCACATGGTCTCTCCTATCATTGCTATGCAGACGACACACAATTAATCTTCTCCTTTCCCCCTTCTGATAACCAGGCGGCGAATCGCATCTCTGCATGTCTGGCAGACATATCAGTGTGGATGACGGATCACCACCTCAAGCTGAACCTCAGCAAGACGGAGCTGCTCTTCCTCCCGGGGAAGGACTGCCCGTTCCATGATCTCGCCATCACAGTTGACAACTCCCTTGTGTCCTCCTCCCAGAGTGCTAAGAACCTTGGCGTGATCCTGGACAACACCCTGTCGTTCTCCACTAACATCAAGGCGGTGACCCGATCCTGTAGGTTCATGCTCTACAACATTTGCAGAGTACGACCCTGCCTCACACAGGAAGCGGCGCAGGTCCTAATCCAGGCACTTGTCATCTCCCGTCTGGATTACTGCAACTCGCTGTTGGCTGGGCTCCCTGCCTGTGCCATTAAACCCCTACAACTCATCCAGAACGCCGCAGCCCGTCTGGTGTTCAACCTTCCCAAGTTCTCTCACGTCACCCCGCTCCTCCGCTCTCTCCACTGGCTTCCAGTTGAAGCTCGCATCCGCTACAAGACCATGGTGCTTGCCTACAGAGCTGTGAGGGGAACGGCACCTCCGTACCTTCAGGCTCTGATCAGGCCCTACACCCAAACAAGGGCACTGCGTTCATCCACCTCTGGCCTGCTCGCCTCCCTACCTCTGAGGAAGCACAGTTCCCGCTCAGCCCAGTCAAAACTGTTCGCTGCTCTGGCACCCCAATGGTGGAACAAGCTCCCTCACGACGCCAGGACAGCGGAGTCAATCACCACCTTCCGGAGACACCTGAAACCCCACCTCTTTAAGAAATACCTGGGATAGGATAAAGTAATCCTTCTAACCCCCCCCCCCCCTTAAAAGATTTAGATGCACTATTGTAAAGTGGTTGTTCCACTGGATATCATAAGGTGAATGCACCAATTTGTAAGTCGCTCTGGATAAGAGCGTCTGCTAAATGACTTAAATGTAAAATGTAAATGTTAATAAGGCACTGCATCGCAGTGCTAGCTGTGCCACCAGAGACTCTGGGTTCGAGCCCAGGCTCTGTCGCAGCCGGCCGCGACCGGGAGGCCCATGGGGCGGCGCACAATTGGCCTAGCGTTGTCCGGGTTAGGAAGGGTTTTGCCGGCAGGGATATCCTTGTCTCATCACGCACTAGCGACTCCTGTGGCGGGCCTGGTGCAGTGCACGCTGACCAGCTCGCTAGGTGTATGGTGTTTCCTCCGACACATTGGTGTGGCTGGCTTCCGGTTTGGATGCGCGCTGTGTTAAGAAGCAGTGCGGCTTGGTTGGGTTGTGTTTCGGAGGACGCATGGCTCTCAACCTTCGCCTCTCCCGAGTCCGTGCGGGAGTTGTAGCGATGAGAGAAGACAGTAACTACTAACAATTAGATACCACAAAATTGGGGGGAAAAAGGGGGTAAATATATATATATATGTTTTAATTATGTGTATTTAGGATACATTGTATGCTGGCTGTTCAACTGGAGTTAGCATGCTAGAATCCCTGATATTTTCGACCAAATACTGTAAAAATGTCATTCCCACACACGTCATGACCACCACATAATGACATGTGATGGCAAGGACAGAATGTGATGGTAATGACAAAATGTATACATTTTTACGTACCTTAAGACCTGAAAGGACACACAAATTACATATATGATCATGGTTAAGTGAAATGTAACACTTATTTACTAATGAAGGCCATTATGTTTTGTATTATGTTAGGATGATTGAGTGATATTGATGTCTATTTATGTGACTTACTATGGTTATTACTGACTTAAATTATTTATTTTAGATTTTTCTATAAGATGCCCCCTAAATCAACCAAGTAGAGGACAAGCAAATACAGTATAGTGACTTTCAACGTGGCACCGTCATAGGATCCCACCTTTCCAACAAGTCAGTCTATCAAATTTATGCCCTACTAGAGCTACCCCGGTAAACTGTAAGTGCTGTTATTGTGAAGTGGAAACGTCAAAAAGCAACAACGGCTCAGCCGCAAAGTGATAGGCCACACAGCTCACAGAACGAGACCGCTGAGTGCTGACGTGCGTTGCGTGTAAACTTGTCTGTCCTTGGTTGAGACACTCACTACAGAGTTCCAAACTGCATCTGGAAGCAACAACAGCAAAATAACTGTTAGTCGGGAGCTTCATGAAATGGGTTTCCCTGGCCGAGCAGCTGCACACAAGCATAAGATCACCATGCGCAATGCCACGCGTTGGCTGGAATGATGTAAAGCTAGTCTGGGGCTGTTTTCATGGTTCGGGTTAGGCCCCTTAATTTCAGTGAAGGGAAATCTTAACGCTACAGCATACAATGACATTCTAGATGATTCTCTGCTTCCAACTTTGTGGCAAAAGTTTTGGGGAAGGCGCTTTCCTGTTTCGGTATGACAATGCCCTCACACAAAAAGCGAGTTCCACACATAAATGGTTTGTTGAGTACAATGTGGAAGAACTTGACTGGCCTGCACAGAGCTCTGACCTCACCCCCCATCGAACACTTTTGGGATGAATTGGAACGAATGGTCTGTTCTATATCTACAATAAAATTAAACATGTACAACTGTGACATTAAAATGTTTAATGGTATTTTTCATCAGTTGTTTTATACTGTACCAGTCAAAAGTTTGGACACACCTACTCATTCCAGGGTTTTTCTTTATTTTTACTATTTTCTACATTGTAGAATAATAGTGAAGACATCAAAACTATGAAATAACACATATGGAATCATGTAGTAACCAAAAAAGTGTTAAACAAATCAAAATATATTTTATATATGAGATTCTTCAAAGTAGCCACCCTTTGCCTTGATGACAGCTTTGCAAACTCTTAGCATTCTCTCAACCAACTTCATGAGGTAGTCACCTGGAATGCATTTCAATTAACAGCTGTGCCTTGTTAAAAGTTAATTTGTGGAATTTCTTTCCTTCTCAATGCATTTTAGGCAATCAGTTGTGTTGTGACAAGGTAAGAATGGTATACAGAAGATAGCCCTATTTGCTAAAATACCAGGTCCATATTATGGCAAGAACAGCTCAAATAAGCAAAGAGAAATGACAGTCCACCAGTCACATAAACCATCAAGCGCTATGAGGAAACTGGCTCTCATGAGGACCACCACAGGAAAGGAAGTCCCAGAGTTACCTCTGCTGCAGAGGATACATTCATTCGAGTTTCCAGCCTCAGAAATTGCAGCCCAAATAAATGCTTCACAGAGTTCAAGTAACAGACACATCTCAACATCAACTGTTCAGAAGAGACTGTGACAATCAGGCCTTCATGGTCGAATTGCTGCAAAGAAACCACTACTAAAGGACACCAATAGGAAGAGACTTGCTTGGGCCAAGAAACAAAAGCTATGGATATTAGACCGGTGGAAATCTGTCCTTTGGTCTGATGACTCCAAATTTTCGATTTTTGGTTCCAACCACAGTGTCTTTGTGAGACACAGAGTAGGTGAACAGGTGATCTCCGTATGTGTGGTTCCCACCGTGAAGCATGGAGGAGGAGGTGTGATGGTGTGGGGGTGCTTTTCTGGTGACACTGTCTGTAATTTATTTAGAATTCAAGGCACACTTATCCAGCATGGCTACCACAGCATTTTGCAGCAATACGCCATTCCATCTTGTTTGCACTTAGTGGGAATATCATTTGTTTTTAAAGAGGACAATAACCCAACACACCTTCAGGCTGTGTAAGGGCTATTTGACCAATATGGAGAGTGATGGAGTGCTGCATCAGATGACCTGGCCTCCACAATCACCTGACATCAACCCAATTGAGATGGTTTGGGATGAGTTGGACCACAGAGTGAAGGAAAAGCAGCCAACAAGTGCTCAGCATATGTGGGAACACCTTCAAGACTGTTGGAAAAGCATTCCAGGTGAATCTGGTTGAGAGAATGCCAAGAGTGTGCAAAGCTGTCATCAAGGCAAAGGGTGGCTACTTTGAAGAATATACAATTTTAACACTTTTTTGGTTACTACATGATTCCATGTGTCATTTCATAGTTTTGATGTCTTCACTATTATTCTACAATGTAGAAAATTATACAAATAAAGAAAAACCCTTGAATGAGTATGTGTGTCCAAACATGGACTGGTACTTTATGAAATATAATTTCCACCACAGTCATTATCACAACGGTGCATATTTTTGAGGCCAAGGTGTATTAAATTCCCATGCTTTCCCTTATATGCTTGTTCTTAAGATAATTCCTAAAATAATGCAAAATATTAACATCCAAAACTGCCCGTATTTGCAAAATCAACCTTATAAAGTATTTATAAAGTATAAATAGCCCACACTTTAGATGAAGCCACACAAAAAGACTTAACTAATGATTAGTAAATGGTTCATAAGGACCTATATTCAACATCTTATGAAAAGAGTAATGATGAATAAATTATTAATAAAATATGTACATTGTAAATTCTTTATTACGTGGAGTTATTATAAAGTGCTACCCAACATTACATACATACATAGATCAAAAATAAATCTAGTGCCTGAGCTAAGTGAGTTTTCTGAAATAGCACTTGTAGTGTGAGGTAACAACTGCACAATATAGGTTGTGCTGCAATCTCACGGACCGCAGTCCAATTTGTCAAGCCATGTGGAATTTTGGTGTTGACCCTGCAGTTCTGTTATGCCAGTGTGAATCGAGCACAGGACTGGTCTTGCCAGTCTGTTGGAATTCCACGATCGTTTGGCTACGCTGAGTTACACAGCCATCAGACAGCATCACAGTCATGTAGTAACAGGAAGACATGATCCAAACACATTTTGTTTATTTGCCACAGATTTTTTTCTTTACTTTTATAGATGCTGCAAGTGTTAATCTTACATTCATGTGAGGCCAAAATGTGAGAATAACCCCAAATATATTTACATATGCTAGTCAGTAGTTTACATATTCTGTCTTGAATGCTGTATCTGAAATGCAATAAGCTATTTCAAAATGGGGAAAGAGGGAGAAGAGGACATTGAAAAGGAACTAATGCTTCAGCACAAAGGGAGAGTGATGGCAGCATGCTGATCATTAGAGAAGTAGCTAACTACGAGTAATTGATATAATAAGTGATCCAATCCAGGGAGGTAGGAATCATATAACGTTGTTAATCTACAATAAACTCCCAGTTTTCTATCTCCACAGGTTCTTTGTAGTTTTTCTGTATGGATATAAAATCACATGCAAGCTCTCTCCCTCAGAGCCTCCTTTGACAGCCCAACACTGCAAGGACAAGCACAGGAGGGGGACCGCCATAATGATGCCATCAACAAACAACATAAACCCATTAATAATAAAAAGCTCTGGAGCAATCCGGAGCAGAGGTGTTGCGCTGCTCCTCCTCAAGCCTTCCCTCTGCTTGTCCATGATCAGAGCCCAGCTCGAACCCAAAGTGAATTGATTTATGGTTACATTGGGGGTGAATTGGCTCTAGAGTGTGTAAACATCCTGTCTTTGCATAATGAGACAAATGAAAGTCCCCAGCCAGCAGCCGCGTCTCACTGAGAAAGAGAGAGAGAGAGAGAGAGAGAGAGAGAGAGAGAGAGAGAGAGAGAGAGAGAGAGAGGAGCCGAACATAGTGCAGCGTGGTGGTCACATGCACACATTCCTGGTGCGCCTGACCCCCCTGACCCTGCAGGCTGTTTTAGAGCACAGAGCTCATATCACAGGGGTGGGACTGGGACCTCATGGGAAGGAGTGCAAAGCCTTGCTGCAAAACCCCAACAGAGCAACACCTTCTGGCCTAACAGCATGCACACTGAAATGTGGAATAGCATGAAAGGACACTAATACACAGTGAACCAGTCAGCTGAGGGATACAATTAACTTAGAGGAAGGACAGATAGGAACAAGTTCTGTTTGATTGATGCATGTTGACTTGAAGTATGTAAGTTACTTTACAAATGAGGGGTGAAGGGGGCCGTGTGAGGTGGAGCACCAATAAGGTTAAAAAAAAGTGATGGAATTGATTGTACAGCATGTTTATGAGAGTAAAAAGACCATGTGTTTACTTTACGCTCCTATATGTGAATACAATCATTTGATGAATGACGGACGCAGTGATAATCCACCTAGTCAAGTGGAGAGTCCTCCTCTATGAGGGATGACCTAGAGATGGTGTATTTGACATTTTACAGTCAAATAGCAGCACAGGGTAGGCTATATTCCAGTAGACAACAATCAATGCTTTAAAGTATTGTGTGGTTGTGAGCTTTATAAAAACTAAAGCCCTTTCAGCCACAGCACCAGATACAGATCCATCTAACATTCAAACTCACTCTTTAATTAGAGCTGACTGAAAATGACTCAAAGCAGCTTCTTCTCTCTCATTATGACCATATAGAAATGGGCATGTTTATCCACAACGCAACTAAAGATGACTGAAAGTGTGTTGGGTTTATTTTCAAATGCTGACATTTTATATCTAGGCTAAATGACTGACTGTTTTTTTTTCCCCGCTTCAGCCATTTCTGGTGACACACAAGGGTGAGGTAGTAAACAAAAAACACGTTGCAATGAAAGCAGTCCAAGGTTTAAAGAAATATAGGCTTCTGTAGGTTGAAGTTCTTCAACCATAATGTATAGTCTCAGTCTTGAACAATAAATATAAGTCAAAAATCACAAGTAGAGTATACCAATACCTACAAGGAACTGTAAATACAGTACAAGCAAATGTGTCATCTGAACATGTACAATATTTTCCCACAGTAAGTTTCATAAGAGCTTGAGTGTCACGATCCTCGTATTCTCCCTCATCGGAAGATATATCGAAATCACTCGATGACCAATACGCAGCAGGTTGACTGTTCCACATCATATTTATTTTAGATAGGAACGACAAAACAAAATAAATACGCAAAGGAGAAAGGTGACAGTTTCACAGGTGAAACGAAACACAGTGCAAAATACAATTACCCACAAATACCAAACACAAACACACCCCACTATATGGGATTCTCAATCAAAGGCAGATAGACAACACCTGCCTTCAACTGAGAGTCCCAACCCCAATTAACCAAACATAGACATACACCTACACATAGAAAACCTAACCTAGAACCTAACCCAACACTCACAACCCCACTATACCATAACCAAACATAACTCTGCCACGTTCTGACCAAATATAATACAAAAAATACCTAAGTATATGGTCAGGACGTGACATTGAGACAGCCAGCTAATAAAGAAATAAAGATAATATATAATTCATGGAAGTACAATATATACCACACCCATGAGGCTCAATAAAAAATGCATAGTGTTATTTCTGTGGCCGACAGACAGTTTTCCTGATGTTGAGAGGCAGAGAGAGAGAGCGGAAGAGAGACATGGTTTATCCATGTGCTGCTGTCTTGGCTCTGCCCCTTTGCCGTGGCAACTTTCACTTTCAACTTACTATTTAACCTCAGATTACGGCAGGTGCATCTGGCCGCTTATTTGTTTATGCCACTCCAGCCGGAGAATAAAACCTTTCTGCAGAGGGAGAAGTGGCCAGCCAGCCCACGTAGCACAAACACAGAGCAGGCTCTTTTACAGCCTGTAGCAAGTAGCAACGGTATTGTGAAATTTGAGCGAAGCCCTGCCACCCAATCGTTGAAAGCGTTACAGCATCGCAGGCCAATTGAGAGAGTTTATTTTATAAAAGTTGTTTCTTCGCATGCTTGCAGTCTGGTGTCCACGCACTCATATTGCTACAGCAGAGTTGCTGATCACATACTGTAGCTTGGCTAATATTTTAACTTTTTTGCTTAGTGCAAGGGAGTGAAGCTAACGGGTTGTGAACAAGAGGAAATGAGCTGGCTATGCTGCTTGTAAGCATATCATGTAAAGAGGTTAGAGTTGTAACTGTTTAGTGACTGTTCAATATTGTTCACTATGTAATAATGAGAACCTACTCGGCACAGACGTCAGTTCAACATTTTGTTTTGAATTACATTTGGTTGAGTTGTCAACTAATATCAACTCAACATGAAATCAAAAAAGAAAATGGGGTTAAAAGTAGGGTGAAAAAAGGCCAACGTTTCCTTATGTTGATTACTTTTTTCAAATCAATCGGTTTTCCACGTTGATTCAATGTCATCACATTGAGTTTTTGTGTTGAATTGATGTGGAAACAACGTTGATTCAACCAGTTTTTGTCCAATGGGAAGTCTCCCTCATGTACCATTATTTCAAGGGAAATAAAATCGAATGGAATTGTTTTGCCAGCCTGTGATCATACGATTACAAATAAGCCTTTTAAAACGGCATCTCTTCATGATCTTTGACATTTATCATCATTTTACATCCCTTGTTGAAGAGATTATCTAGTGAGAATATATTTATAACACACATTAACATGGTTTGAAAAAAAACAATCTTTCTATCAACGAAATCCATTGAATAGTGTTCAAATCTGTACTTAAAGACACATGCATGCACACACAGACACACGGAGAGACACAGTTTCCCCCTCTAACACACACACGTTAAACCCAACCAAATCAATGATTCGGTCTACTCCTGGTTGCCCTCAGACTGATCAAGTGCCTTGGAGGGCCGTATCCTCAGGCGGATTTAATATAGCTGGATATGGGCAGTCAGAACAGACCACAACAGTAGAGCTTAATACCTGTAAGACTGAGGTTTAACACCTGGATGTGCAGGCCTAGCTAAAACCACACAGCGGTTGGCTGTATGGAAATCTTATCCAGAGGGCTCAGCTGGATACTAGTTTACTGTGCTTAATGATGGAATTGTGCTATTGGAAACTATTGCAACCTTCTTTCTCTGATTTATTAAGAGGCATAAAGCAGTACTTTCTAATTCATTGAAATCATAATGGCCCCAATGGGTTTACTGGTTGGTTGGTTGCACTGCAGTAAATAAAAACACAGGGGCTTCTAAAGAGATGAGTATAATGTCACACTACAGTGGATTTAGGGGGGATGGTGTGGTTCTTGAGTCTAATATTTTTTTGCAACGGATGAAGAGGAAGGGAAATAAAATATGCCCATTGAATTAAACAGTGAACAGCCCATTAAAACATTAATAAAGCAGGTCGCATTTCCTTTCAAACAAAGAGAGCCAGCCAGAGCACCCGAGTGATTTCTAGTGGCACAAATGTGCAGTAGGTTTCCAACATACTGTATGGTTTAGTGGGTGTAGGCTCATTAGTTCTATTCCCCACTGGGGTTGAGTGAGGCATGACGTTGGGATTAAACCACTGAGGAATGCTATTGTCCCTCCACATTCAACAGTTGGAAAGGGGAAGAAAACTGTACATTTGAAAAGGATAGACCAATCAGTAAAAGGGTAAAAGCATGGGTATACAAGACACAGGCCGGCTGGGGGAAAAGCCAGGCATTAAAAGTCTCTTTTATCATTATGCACAGAACTGCACTACAGGTATTATGTATTAGTCTACGGTGACTGAGAGTCAATAGTTCACCATTGTGGGTTCTACTTTATAATAATATCAGTCATATCAACTAAGGTGGTAAAATGCATGTGGTTTGTTTGCCAAACAGAATATGCAACATCCCTTGGAGGAATGTGGTGAGAGACTGCAAATACAACAAATGCCTTTTAAGTTGTAGCCAGAGACAGTACAGTATCATAACTATTAGGACCCGCTTTTAGAAGAAAAGTGGCAATGGAGACCTGGGTGCTTCTATAGAGGAAACAACATTGATTCAACCCGTAATGTGTAAACGGGTTTTCTATTTCCCCTCAGCCACTTTCCAGATCTGTGACTCAAATGGCATTTCACAAAGACGCCGCCTGCCGAGGTCTCCGAATCCCCAGCTCTCACTTTTCACACGATGGTTAAAGAGTTTCCCTCCAGCTAGGAGCCATGCTTTCTAACCAAGCATGGCTAACTGAAACAGAATCCACCCATTCCACACTGTGTGCTCCACTCACTAGCCCCTTTCATTTTCACACAGTCAGCTGAGTGCACTCGCATGCCGCGCTCCTCTTCCCTCACTCTCTGTCAACACTGGTTTCCAAACACACTCAATGGAACTCAAGAGAACAGTTAGTCACTCTGTCATGACGAGGTGAAAAAAAATGTCATATGGTACATCCAAAAGCATTGGAGATGGTGACTCAGAGTAGCAGTTTTATATTCTAGGTATGAATTACATTTCTATTACTACTTTATAACCAGGCTAAAATGATGCTGCACCCAAGCAAATTCCAAGATGAATTTAAATTCACACATATCATGCCATCATCATATGCATGAACCACCATCACTTTAGTATTTACATAATATTCTGCAAATAAAACGCTGTGTACAATCATGCATTGCTAATTTGCCTCCAGTGTGACACTGGTAATTGGCAGGCAGATTACATTTACATTTAAGTCATTTAGCAGATGCTCAGATCCCTGCAAGGTCACTTTTTAGAGCCTTGTGTAATATGGAGCTGGCTTTTTACTCTCAGGAGAAGCCATGGTAGATGTGTTTGTGTACAGCAGTGGGCACCATCAGGGTTGAGGTGATCAGGTTTGTTTACAGAGCATGGAGAAGTTTGGCTGTTCAAGACACTGGTGGCAACTGCTTCAAGCAGAGTGCAAGTCCACAGAGGCGTTTGGATATGCGTAAAACATGGAATGTGCAAGGAGTACAGGGGCAGCGGACAGATTTCCATTGTTCAATATGGATTCATGTGTCACTTCACATGTAATTTGTAAATACTGAAAATACTAAGTCATGCAAGTGAACTAGTAGACTGTTAAAGGGCTGTATGCTGTGTATCCTCTGTATAGCCTACTTTTCCAGGACAGATTATATAGGGTATTTTCATCCATAGTGAGAGATAGATGCACAAATATCATACCCCCCAAAATGTATTGTGTGCGGGGAATATGGGACCAAATACTAAACGTTTGACTACTTTAATACAAATAGAAATTCATTTGTCCCAAGAATGTTGGTCCCCTAAAATGGGGGGGACTATGTGATTTCTAAACAGTTCACCTGGTATTGTATCATTTCAGATGCAAAGTGCTGGAGTACAGAGCCAAAACAACAAAACGTGTCACTGTCCCAATAGGTTGATCAACTGTGGATACACCTTTGCTTATCCTAATTATATTGTTTTATGAGTTGTTACACGTTAAGGTCTGGACCTCTGCCACAAGAGTAAATTGATTATACTCTGTCCATTAGGTCATTTTTGACCTCTATGCGCAAAAGTGAGGGACAGCTTCTATGCATGTTGATCTTTCCAAAGCTGTGAAATGTGAATCCACGTTTTGCCACTCTTGCCTTGAACAGAAATAGCTGCAATGAGGTAATGTGTGCCTCGGTGTTGCTGCTGTGAGCGCGGGAGTCGTTTGGTGCGAAGACTCTCCTCCACGTTTTGCGCGATCCTGAATCCAGACTTTTGTCTCGTCAGAGTCAAGATTCGGTTGCTCCGCCCCTGACTGCTTGTATATCAGCACTGGATGAGAGCGGTTGAAACAGTTTTGTATTTTTTTTTGAGCTGAGTTTGAAAGTACACCATCTTGATTTTCAGAATGCACAGCATTCACTGAGTTGGGATTGCATAAACTGGACTGATACAGTCACTCGCCTTGTGCTGACAGCGGAGCCACATCCAAGGGATCCCGTCAAAGAGGTAAAGAACGAGTTGTGTGTTTGGATAAGTGTAGTGAGCTGCGGAAATTGATTCATTAAAAAAAAGGATAGTAATTACAATGTGTGGAGACATTTGATAGAACCTTGCAGCTCTGTTTATTGTGATTCATTCTGCAGTTACATTGTATACATACATAGTGTCTAAGATTCATGTTTTGCATGGGATTTGTTTCTAAGTAGTTTTTAATCTAATAATTTGGAGGCTTTAACTGCAAAACTATTTACTGGGTGATAATCGTTTTCATTGTGCGTAAATTATTGGATAGATTGTTTTTCTTATCCAGTCGATGCAAATTGAATGTTTGTATTTTAATTTGTGACAGCTTGGGGAATGGTAGACCGCATGATGGCAATGAACCATGGACGATTCCCTGAAGCTGTGAATGGTCTCCACCATCACCACCCAGCGCGCAGAATGGGCATGGGGCAGTTCTCGAACCCACTACACCATCAGCAACAACAGCAGCAGCAGCATGGCTACACTACTGGTATAATGGGAGATCATTTACACTATGGAGGGGGCAACGTAACGGCTAACCACGGAATTCGGCATTCTGTGGGGAATGTAAACGCTGGACACCCAAACGGCAACATGCCTCCCGGAGCGCGCTACAGCTCTCAATTTGTGGGACCTGCCGCTGCCGTCCCCACTCAAGGACAGCTCGCGGCAAGTATGCAGTTACAAAAGCTCAACACGCAGTACTACAGCCACCATACTCACCCCTCTCACCATCATTATATGCATGATTTGCATCCTGCGAATCATCAACTTAACGGGACAGGACAACAGTTCAGAGACAGCAACGCGAAACACAGCACGTCCAGTTTGCCTCAACAAGCGCATCATGTGCCTGCAGCAATACTGCCCCCCAACGTCATTGACACGGATTTTATTGATGAGGAGGTCTTGATGTCTCTGGTCATTGAGATGGGGCTGGACCGAATAAAGGAGCTACCTGAGCTGTGGTTAGGACAGAACGAGTTTGATTTCATGACAGACTTTGTATGTAAGCAACAGCCAAGCCGAGTGAGTTGTTAAATCTCACTAAGTGGACTTATACAGTCATCTACTCAGACTTTAAAGCATTCCTTGTTGTCCCCTAAACTCGAACATTGAGAGAGAAGATCTGCAATATACCAATGGAGAACCATTCAAACATGTACTATACCAGATTATATATTCCTCAAATATTTTGGGGTAATAGACTTATACTGCAGACATAATGGAAATGAGTTTGTTTGATGTAGGAATGCACTACAATCTCAATTGAATCTTTGTCAGAAAGACAAATCTTTACATCCATGCTATGCATCATTACTTCAAGCTAGAATCCTTAGTTGCTACATCCATTTTTGGACTTAGAAATTAATTATATATATACAATTGAGATTCTTGAAGAATATAACTTGTAAATGCCTCATGAGCTTAGTTCAACTGTGATACTCCATCACCCAAAGGAAAAATAGAAGCCCCTTTTTTTGTAAACAATGTTAATATAAACAAACACTGTATTGCCTCAACATGGTTAACTATAATTTTGATATAATGGGTGGTCAGTCCTTGCACCAATAGCTATGTCTATGAATTTGAGAGTGGTTACATTTCTATTGGCCCATTCCTCAGCTTTTTTTTCTTTCTTCCCAAAACAGAGTGGGGGTGGGGGTGACCACTTTGTCATTGTTTCAATTAAGGATTCTAGCTTTAATTGGACAACAGAACATGTGAAATCAAGAAAACCTTTAGATGAGTAGAGTTGTCTGCTTATTTGAATAGGCCTGGTTCTGGAGGAAAATAGAGCCGTACAATAGTCTGCTTGATATATTTATTTTCCTGCCTCATTCAAACATTTTGGATGACAGAAAATGTTGAATAATTATGAATTGCAAATGAACCATATTCAAAATGCTCGAAGTGGTTAAGAAACATGCTTGTAGACAAGTACTGTGTAATTGTTCCCTACAATACTATACTGTACAATGTTGTGGCCATATACTTACCAGATATCTGTGCTTTAAAATGATTTGTCTATCATGGAGGAAAACGGCAACTTGTGCTTGTTTTTTTATTTTCCTCATCTGCTGCAAATGTCTTTTTAACATTGCTTGTATCACAGCCAGGATGCACTGTGAGTTAACATGGTTTTCTTTGATATTGTAAAGGTTAATGGTAGGAATGGAAATGTCTTTACAGAGATGTGGATCCTTCAATAACAGAGGGGGTGATGTGTGGGTATTTTCCACATGCTTAAATGGGAACGATGTCTGTTTAAGAAAGAGAGAAAATTAGTCTTTGGAAAAGGGATACTCCTCGCTTAAATATCCGACCCCTCCCCCCTGCTCTTTCATGTGTGGACAATAAACAGTGTGGAATGTTGTCAAGGTAGAGAGTATAATTTCACAGGACGTCTTGTTCCTCATCAGTCCTCAGAATTGACACCACTGTGCTTATTTAGTGTATGCGATACAAGGCAATACTACTGTGTTGAAGCTTTCCAGGAAAGTTTGACAGTATTTTTGTACATTTCTTTTTTCTTTTTTTTTTTTTAGAAGAAGAAAATTGTTAATTTATTCTATTTTAATTTGCAAACATGAATAAAGCAGCTGAAGTGCATTACTGAAGTGATCATGGTGTCATTGTGGGTGTTGGCATCCGTTCCATGTGTTTTCAATTTGTGGGGTTTGTTGTTGCACACTTTTGCACAGTTGCAGGCCAAAGAATGAGGGCAATTCCACCGTAACAGAATGATGCTGAGACTCCGATTTTTCACTTTTAAAAGGTATGTCAAACAAAAACCAATGACAGCAAAGATTAATAAACCATACAACTATACGCACAAGGACTACTTTTAACAATTTACACTGGCATCTTTACAAAAACACATTTTACTTGAACAGTGCAGATGCAAAGTTTGGTAACAGTATGACATAACAGTCACCAATGTACTGTTCTTCAAGTAAATGTGCATCATTCTGTTACAGTGGAATTACCCATGATAATCATTTTACATTCAGACAACACTTTGGTTTACATGGATCCAAAGTTAGGGTTGTTATGAGGAAATACTACTGGTGAGACTTACCACTGGTGATGCATAAAGCCTCAAAATACCCAACAACGTAACACTTCTAGTAGATATAGGATAGTAGTTAATACGATTAATTTAGCCAAACTGTAATAAATATAACAAACTTAACACTTTGACATAAGATCTATGAAATTACATTTGGACTATTCTGCCCATAATACCTGTTTTTATGGATCCATAATGGGGATATTTGCAGCCAGCTGCCTCTCTTTGAGAGGGAGAGTGAGGAACCAAACACTTAACTAAAAGGAAGTGCTCAATGAGATAATGGCATGAACCCTGAGGTGTAACGCTGTAAGCGTCTAACCTTTACCATGCTAGTGTTCAGCAGCTTCATGTGCTGAGCTCTTTCTCACCGTCTGATGAGACCTGAACCGTTTCTCAGCGAAGGAAGTTATAGTGAAGATTCACTCCTAATTTATGTATCTGTTACAAGGAGTAAATTTGAAGTGAATTTTAAACACATCTTAAATCAAAACTTGATACTAATGAAAAGTGTGGAAGATGAGTCCCATGTGCGATTTTCACTGAATATTAAGGTAGAGAGATTCAATTATCCAAGAGTATTGTCTTTGAGTTTCTTATTTTTATCTCCGATTCAGTCATCCCTTTTTGTATGGGAAAAGGGATTAGATTCTCAGAAAAAGAGACACTTTAAAAGAAGCTTGAATTGTTAGCAAGAAAATGTTCTGAAGACTTGAAGGGTTATCAGTAAATTGCAATGAATCCTGAAATTGTTGTCCTTGACTATAGAAAACCAAATTGACACACCAATACAGTAGCTTAGCAATAGAGACCCTTGTCTTTGTGAAGTGTGCTGTGCAAACCCTTGAAAATATTAATTTCACTCAGACAAAATGATATGCTCTCTTGGCTCCCAAATAAATAAAATATACAGTGAATGACAGAGAAGGACATTAAAAATAGTATTTCCATAAACATTAAATATTTACTTTAATATACCTCGGCTTCAGCCCGATCATAGACACAGAACTGTCTTAGGGACAGTTGGCAGGGACGTATAACAGTGACGAGGAGTATCCTTGTGCCAAAAAACATAGATGCTGCTCTGCTGGTCAGTCTGTGTGCCATTAACACCTTGTCAAGTGTGCAAACAAACCCTGATTTGTATGTTTACAGTGTCTAGAAGAAGGAATAAAATTACCTGTCCTTAAAAAAAGGCTAAATGCTTTCAGTGATTCATTTTGCTAACAGGTGTGCATGGATTTTTGTTGAAGCCTTGATCCTAACCATTTAAAGGCCCAATCTGTAATTTCAAAACCTGACCCTAACGCTGTTTGGAAATTGACAGACAAGGCTGTGACGATGTAACCACTCTCAAATGTACAGACAAACTTATTGATGCAAGGAGTGACACCCCAACAGTTTTTACTCAGATATGTATGTGTGGGCATAATCTTAGTGTTTATCTATGGTGTTGTGTGTTAAAGGATCCCCAACTAAGAAAAAGTATTAGATCAGTAATGTTGTATTAATTATCTCCAATTTAGAAAGTACATGTGAATGAATGTCTAGGTTGAGTCGCTGATGCTCTCTCCTGATAGCTACATTAGTGCAGTAGGATACTTTACAACAAACAAACCATGGCTTTCACTATCAACCCCCGGAGACAGCACCCCATCCCCCACCCCCAATCTCTGACTGGCCACCTCAGTCACGTCCTGAATTACTAGATTTAGGATTTTAATCCCAGTCCAGCAGTGGGATTCAACATATTCTCCTGCTCAATCCACACCAATCAGATACGTTTAGCCAGTCATTTAATTTTGACCATATAGAGGGTTTGGGGTCAGTAGCTACATACAATTTATTTTAAATAAACAGTTCAGTGTTGACCTATGAAATAGATGGGGCAGAGGAAAAGCTTCCACATGAAATCCATGAAGTTAAATAATTAACATTTATGACTTGGCAAGAAGTTGAAGTAGTACTGCAGCTGGTGGTAAATCAGGGAGCCAGCGCAGTAACAAAATGCACTCTGGAGCAGCTAAATGCTCATCATAGCGAGTCATTCAATAAAGTTTTAATTAAAAAGAGGTCATTTAAATGGCCAAGTGCCATTTTGGCTGCCTCCTTTAAGTTTTGATAGCTAACATTCACATATTCCATGGGATTAAATGTGTACAGATTTTATGAGTCCTACAAACAGCTCTATAAAATACTTCAACGTAACATGATGAGACATTACCGTTTTTACAGCAGTCACAACACAACATGAGCTTTGACTAGGGCCAGGGGGTTATCCTGGCCACATGACATGACCAGAAAAAAACTGGGCGCTACTTATGAGCTATCTAGGGCCCAGAGTATTTCGTAGCCAGGTGATATGGTCAGGAAAAACTCTGTGCCCTAAACAAGAGGTATAATAACCAAACCTTTATTTAAAAACAGCCCCTGGAGATTCCAGAAAGAACAGTCAAGGGTGGGCCTCGGAGCTGCCCCCCCCCCCCTCTGGAAAGCCTGATCAGAAAGGCTATTATTGTACCCTCCACCCCCCCACCCCTCGATGGGCCAACATCCTCTTGGTGTGAGCCGAGTTGAGTTGCAGGAAGTTATTTTAAGGGGCTTGCCTGTCACAGTTGTTGTCTCAGTCACCAGAGTCCTGTTGGACCCATTTCACTTCTCTCTCCCCGCTGGACCTGGTAAGTGGCTGTCCCATACTATTTTACATACTGTTCAGGTACAGAAATGACATGTTAACTTTGAGTTTTTGTTGGTCTTAGTGCTAAGTGTTCCTGGACCATTTAGAGCTGATGGTTGGTAAAAAAAAAACCTGCTTCATGATATGTGGTGACAAAGTTTCTTGGCGTTACTGTCAAGCCATAGTGACAAATGTGTTGTGCTAGTGCGACATATGCAAAGATACATGTTCTCTACCATGGTGGTGCATTGAGTTGGTGGGGAAGTTTTCTGCCTTGTTGATTTGGCCTGAATTCACACTAAATTATTCAAACACTGATGACAAGTGTTTTTTGATGTGCGTTCTTAATTCAACATTATCAGAGGAAGTGATTAGCTGCTCCAAATAATCAACTGAAGCACACTGTCATTTAGAAAATACATGTCATTTCATCAGGTTTTTATAACAGCTAACAAAGAATGAATGCAGACATTCAGAACAAAATGTCAACTCTGTTTTTCCCACTTCTACGTAAAAGCGTCGTCATTGACATCCGTAGATACGTGTCTAGAATACGAAATAGCTTGACCATATTTAGAGGCTCCTAAAATAGAGTGAAGCCTCAGAACAGGTGCCATGTGCCTGCCCGCTGGAAGCAGGGTGGGGGAAGAGGGCTGCAGAGGGGGACTAGGGATAATTTTATCCTGATAAGCAGGGGGCAATCATGTTGCAATAGAGCTGGGGGATAAACAACCTCTGGATACTTTAAGTTCATTCCATATTAAATGAAATGGAGAAGTGGGAAGGGAGCCTGCTGCGTCTGAGGTCTATTTGTGACAGGGCAGCTTTAAATCCTCACAGTGCTATTGTGTCCTGACTCCTGACAGGCTACTGGGTTTTGTGCTATTTTTCACCACCCCTAGTGATTTGTACCACATGCATCAGACTGAAAGTTACTTTGCTTGGAAGCAATACTCTAACTAGTATGAGGATGAACAGGGGCTTGAACATCGGAATAAACATTAGACATTTAAATACATGAGATTTCTTTCAAATATTGTTGACCTTTTAGTCTAACAAAAATATATTGCAGTTTGGAGATTTTGATTTAGATGTAGGTGGCAGGTGGTACACAGGTACCATTGATTAGTATACTTTTCAGTTTGTTTGTTTTACACTGTTTCTCTGTATCTGCCACATGGGTACTAGTATCTAACATCTCCGTCCCATCTCAGCCACATCTGTGAAAATGGAGACCAATGTCCAGTCTGCTGCAGAGGTCATTCCAGCCCAGACCAGGGTGACTCCACCACAGTCCCCAGTCACCACAGAGACCCAGGTCCCTCCACCCCAGGCCCAGGAGGCCCAGCACATGGACCCCATGGAGGAGTTTGGTCGTCAGCTGGAGGAGATCATCAACACCTATGGCTCCGCAGCCAGCCTGATAGAGAAACAATGCATCGTCCTGGAAACGGAGGAGGTGGACGAGGAGGCCAGCAGAGAGCAAGGTGATGAAGTCACAGCCACCAAGGATGCCAGCACGGACAAGGATACAAAGAAGTTGCTGAAAGCCTTAGGTGAGGGCTTAGTTTCACCGTTTTGTTTTGTTTCCCTCATGCCTTATTTGTATTGTGCAGTTTTGCTTTTAAATACAACATCCACACTGATTTATATTGAAAACATACAGTCAAGTCTTCACTTAGCCTTGCATTCAGCAGGAGAATGGATTTGTTTTTCGACACAGCTGTGCTGTAATCTGTTGTTTGACAGCAGTTGCTGTGAGGGCAAAGACAGAGCAGTGTGCTGATGAGATAGTCCAGAGGAAATATTCTAGTCACAACTTAACAACTTTCCCTTCCAATCTAAGACAAAGTGCATGTCAGTTTACACTTAATCCCATTCATCATCCCATTTTCACACAGGGAAGAGTAGACAAGTCATGCTGTTACTGTATCTTAACATGACAGCAAGGTTGTGCCCCATGGTCTGATTCTGTTTTGAGGACAGGTTACACAAGTCCTGGGCAGAAGCAACACAAACATGTGTTTTCGAACCAATAGCAGACAGTTGGTTTCTTTGCCACAACATGAAACCAGGCCAGCAACGGAGGGTTATAAACATCTTCCTTGCGCATTTTCAGCAATTTGATTTGATTTGCTTTTCCAAAGCCATAGTTGTCAAGAAGCAATGGCTTTCATGCTGAGGAAATGGCTTCAGAAGAGTATTTATTTTGAAGAAATTTATAGAATGATCCCTGGTGGGCTTTTTCCATCCTTCTTTTTTTTAATATCAGTCCTACTGATTTATCTCTATCCACACAGGAAAGGAGGGCACGCTACTAATGCAAAGTTTGAACAAGCTGCACACACCACAGGAGAAATTGGATGCTCTCCTCAAGAAGTATGCCGAACTGGTGAGTGTTCTCTTCTCCCCTCTATCAGCACACCAGAGAGTAGAGTCCTTCAGCACAGCAGTAACCAGCGGCAATAAAACAGACGAGGGAAAGTTAAAAGGAAACAAATAAAAACACACAAATGAATCAACGGGGAAAACAGAGAGTGCCTGGTGAGATCTTGGAAGGGGTTCAGCCTCATACCGTGATGACCTAAATATTTTTCGCCGCCGGCAGCAAAAGCAAATCCGAACACAAGGTCATATGCCATGTGATACAGCTAGCTATAACATGGTTCTCTAATTCCTCGACAGAGATATCAAGAACACTATGCATTATGAATAATATTATCAAAGACATCGGCTCTCGCAGTCAGTTTCATGTTTAATAAATGGATAGTTCCTTAGGCCATCCTAATATACAGTTCATCGTATCACCAGGAAAAAGATAACAGAACGTATAAATAGATGTTGGGTGTCGAGATTAAACAAATATATACTCATCCATATCCACCCACCCACCCAGCCATACCAAATCCTCTTTGGGCATTTTTTCTGCTTTTAGTCACCTAGTCGGTTGTTAGCCAAAAGCAGCTTAAAGAGCCCAAGTCTGTACAGAGGGCAGAGGCTGTGATCCAGTGTAATGTATATAGCACATCTGTCTGCATGGTCCACAGCTGGAGGAGCGTCGGGGGGAACAGAAGCAGCTGAGGTTCCTGCAGAAGAAGCAGGGCCACGTGGGGAAGGAGAGGGACCAGCTCCAGTACGAGCACAGCAGAGCCATCCTGGCCCGCAGCAAACTGGAGGGCCTCTGCAGGGAGCTCCAGAGGCACAACAAGACCCTCAAGGTGTGTGATCACTGCGCAGTGCTCAGCTCAGCTTCAATTAACACTACACTAATCTAATCAACATAATGGGCTCAAGACCCTTGAGGTGGGTTCTCACAGCCCAGTCTAACTCCACTTTACACTAATCTACTCAACATTATGGGTTCAACACCGTCGGGGTGGGTGTTCATAAGACCAACTAGGTTTTGAACCCGGGTTATCCACATGACGTAAGACTATGTTAAAACATTGAGCTAAAGCCTATAGGCATTAGCTCTGAAAGAAGCAAGATTACGCACCACAATTCAATTTAATTTAATTCAAAGTGCTTTATTGGAAAGGGAAACAGGTTTACATTGCCAAAGCAAGTGAAACAGATAATAAACAAAAGTGAAAAAAACAATAAACTAACAGTAAACATTGCACTCACAAAAGTTTCAAAGGAATAGAGCCATTTCAAAAGTCATATTATGGCAATGTAACGATGTGCAAATAGTTAAAGTACAAAAGGGGAAATAAATAAACATAAATATGGGTTGTATTTACAATGATGTTTGTTCTTCTCTGGTTGTGTAACATTGGTATGATTGATTTGGGAGACAGGCGCAGGAATGCGTAATAAGGTTTTTTATTACACCCAAATGACGGCGTGCCGTGTAAAGGCACTGGGACGAAGACCAAACAAACACGTACACAACACAGGGTAGAAACCCAAACAAAAGAGCGAGGAGTACCTCGAATAAATAACACAAGCGCACAATGATTAACACACGGCACGAGACCCGTAATCATCTGCGCAATCCACAATGGCACGAAAGCCAAAACACACAGCACAGGTACTCACACGCACCAACGGACATTGTAACAATAATCAACAGGACAATGGTAAACCAAGGACACACTTATACAATTACTAATCACTGGGAATAGGGGCCATGTGTGCGTAATGAACGGAGGGATCTGTGACAGGTTGCCCTTTTCTTGTTGCAACAGGTCACAAATCTTGCTGCTGTGATGGCACACTGTGATGGCACACTGTGTTACTTCACCCAATAGATATGGGAGTTTATCAACATTTAATTGGTTTTCAAATTCGTTGTGGGTCTGTGTAATCTGAGGGAAATATGTGTCTCTAATATGGTCATATATTTGGCAGAAGGTTAGGAAGTGCAGCTCAGTTTTCACCTCATTTTGTGGGCAGTGTGCACATAGCCTGTCTTCTCTTGAGAGCCATGTCTGCCTACAGTGGACTCTCAATAGAAAGGCTATGCTCACTAAGTCTGTACATAGTCAAAGCTTTCCTTAATTTTGGATCAGTCACTGTGGTCATGTATTCTGCCACTGTATACTCTTCTTAGGGCCAAATAGCATTCCAGTTTGCTCTGTTTTTTGGTAAATTCTTTCCAATGTGTCAAGTAATTATCTTTTTGTTTTCTCATGATTTGGTTATGTCTAATTATGTTATTGTTGCTATCCTGGGGCTCTGTGAGGTCTGTTTGTGAATAGAGCCCCAGGACCAGCTTTCTTAGGGGGTTCTTCTCTAGGTTAATCTCTCTGTAGGGGATGGCTTTGTTATGAAAGGTTTGAAAATCGCTTCCTTTTAGGTGGTTGTAGAATTTAACAGCTCTTCCCTTGATTTTGATGTTGAATTTTATGTTCCTTTTGATGGCGTAGAAGGCCCTTCTTGTCTCTCAAATTGTTCACAGCTTTGTGGAAGTTACCTGTGGTGCTGATGTTTATGCCGAGGTAGATATTGTTTATGTGCTCTAGGGCAACTGTGTCTAGATTGAATTTGTGGTCCTGGCAAGTGGACCTTTTTTGGAACACTATTATTTTTGTCTTGCTGAGATTTACTGTCAGGGCCCAGGTCTGACATAATTTGTGCAGAAGATCTAGGTGCTGCTGTAGGCCCTCCCTGGTTGGGGACAGAAGTACCAGATCAGCAAACAGTAAACATTTGACTTCAGATTCTAGCAGGGTGAGGCCAGGTGCTGAAAACTGTTCTAGTGCCCTCGCCAATTCGTTGATATATATGTTGAAGATGGTGGTGCTCATGCTGCATCCCTGTCTCACCCCACAGCCTTGTGGAAAGAAACGTGTTTCTTTTGTCAATTTTAACTGCACACACCCACTCTGCTACAGCTCAACCTCAGCCAACCCTAGATTGTTGAATTTCAGGGGTCCAGATAGCTCTGTATATCAACTCTTATGGCGTATTTCCACTAAGGACTTACCCCAGTGTTTACCCAAAAGGCTCAGACTTTTGTGTTTCCACCTCTACGTGTGCTCTCTTTCTGGCCTCTAGGTCACCAGGCTGCTCATTATGGCACACACCTGTCACCATCGTTTCGCGCACCTGCGTGTCGTCAGACTCACCTGGACTCCATCACTTCCCTGATTACCTTCCCTATATATATCACTCCCTTTGGTTCCTTCCCCATGTTAAGCGGAGCAGCACAGATGAACCCAAGAGCAGACTCAGACCAGAAAACAGGGATGAATGAACCAATATATTTATTGTAACAGGGAGAGATGAAGTGCAGATCCAGGGAAGTTCGGATGAGTTGTGGGAAACCAGATGTGGAGGCTGAGGTTGGAGTGAGCTCGGTTGGGACAGGGTAAACAGGTCCGGAGGGGAATCCAAGGGAGTGATAGTGAGTTGAGTCCAGAACAGAGTAGCAGGGTGGTGAGATGTGGAACAGGAGACAGAATGAGGGCGGCAAAACTGCAGTGAGAGGATAAACAGCGTCAAGCAGGTACAGCAGGGTAACAGGATCTTGAATAGTAATGGCTAGAAGCATAAACTGACTGAGCAGAGATTACGATCTGGCAGAGTGGAAGTGGCAGAACTGAGTATTTGTAGAGGTCTTGATAATGGAACGAGTTGCAGCTGGTAGGGATCTGCTCTGACTCCAGCACACCTATCACCAACCACACAATCACACACAAACAGAAAGGGAGGGGGAGAGAGAGAGTGTACTGGGGGAATGGCTGCAGGTCAAGCAGACACCGGATGACCACTAGGGGTTGTGGCAGGAGCAGATGTGACACCCCAGGCGTCATTGTTTCTGTTTCTGTGTTATGTCTACGTTGTTTGTGTTTTCTTGTTTTGTATGATGTTACGTTTATTTATTAAAACACTCACTCCCTGAACTTTCTTCCCGACTCTCATCGCACTCGTTACAGCCCTAGCTATATGGAAACACAGTTCCCAAAAAATAACACTAGAGCTCACATTAACATAATCACTGGTGACACACTGGTGCATTAATGGAAAAAGTCCATTACCCATCAAGTTTCTATTAATGTCTTGCTGGTGGTAGCTGTGAGTATTGAAACTCAAATAGACTCGGTGAGGGAAATAAGACATCAAATGCAGGAGAGTGAAAATGTTACTGTCAATGCCTGTCAACTATACTCGTTGGATAAATCCATTTGAATTCAATCACTTTTTTACAGCATCCCTTTTGATTTATACAAAACTTTTCGTACATGTTTGCCAATGGAAGAAGAGGTCAGAAAGTGACTTTTTGGACCTGAATGCTAAAAACATTCAGGAGATAAAGGTGTTCAAAGTTGACCCATTTTGCAAACCCCACCATACCATGAGACATCCATGTCTCCATCATTGAAAAATATAAATGGTTGAGAGTGATATCACTTAAACACTTACAAACAGGGTTGTCAAACTATTTTATAATTTCTTTAAAAATAAAATTGTTCTAATCATATATGTTGTTGCTTCGACCCTACTTTACGTCATCTGAGGTTTTTGTGTTGTGCCTGCCATCGGTTGAGACACAACATGCTCTTGGGTGTCATTTCATTCATAGAAATATAATTAATAGAATGGATATATCCCACTGTAATTTAGCTAGTACACCATTGAAATTGAATTGAAATTGTAACTTCTAATTACAACCACAAAGATAGCCACCAGTCCACCCACTGTCCAATTTCAACTTAAATCTATATTTCTATGATTTCAATAGGTTTCCTATGGAGGATTGACAGTATAATTTTAAACAACACATATTCGCATTCAAGGCTACATTATCTGATGTGTAGACATCCACCCATCTTTGTGGTACCATTTGAAAGTTGCAATTTCGATTTTATTCCAATTTTAGTAAATTTATCAGCCACCCTGTATTCAAAAGCATGTTGTGTCTCAACCAATGGCAGACACAATAACAAAAAAACTCAGATTATGTAAAATAGGGTCTAAGCTACAACATGTGTAAATATGAAAAATCAGAGTTTCCATTTTTTTTTTAAGTAATTGGCATTAAAGGTAAAAATATGACAAAATGTATATAAAAAAATATGTTTTTCAATCAATCTATTTTCCAATGATGAAGACATGGATGTCTCATCATATGGTGGGATATGCCAAATAGGTCAACTTTGAGCAGCTTTATCTCTTGAATGGTTTGGCATAGGCAAATACGTATGGAAGGTTTCATTCAAATTAAAAGGGGTGCTGACAAAAAAAGTGATTGAATTCAAATGTCTTTACCCCACTGTAGAAATGTGCTTAAAAAATACATTCTACTGGTATTGTCATTCGAAAAGTTGGATGCTTAAAGGCACCACTCCCAAAACGCCTTGACTCTCTACCCTGAGTCAGAGGGATCTCAACGTGAGGGGGTCATAGCTCAATTAGGCCTTACATGGTTGAGTGTCCTGTTACATCTATAAATAATAGATTGACATACGGTGTGTTAAGTCATCCCATTATAAGTGGCTCGTGTGTAACATTTCAAAGAAAGAGCATGACCAATGGCACTACCTAATTTTAGCAAAGGTCACAGGTTTAGCACAATGAAAGCTTTCTATTGTGAGTTGACACATTGCCACTGCTGTTCTTCCCCTCAAAAGGTGAAACCTCTTCAGCTAAACTCTAGGTATTGATCAAGTTTATGCCTTAATCAACATAAATTAAACCGTTGTTCACTTATCATTTGATTCACAGCCAATAGTTATGTACACAGTTTGGCCATTTGATTTGTTTATGAATCATAAATCACCCTATAAGTCAATGGCATAATGCTCAATGATCTATAAACAAATACAGTAGTCCCTTTTTACTGGATCAGTATCCTATCTATTGTGTAACCCTTACACAATCTCTGGGACGTATTGAATCTCCTGTTCTGCTACCCTTGGGAGGTAATTGGACTCCATGTCTCTCTCCCTCTCTCGTCTCTCACTGCCACAAGGCACTGTGTGTGCGTGTGTGTGCGTGTGTGTGTGTGTGTGTGTGTGTGTGTGTGTGTGTGTGTGTGTGTGTGTGTGTGTGTGTGTGTGTGTGTGTGTGTGTGTGTGTGTGCGCGTGTGCGTGTGTGTGTGTGTGTGTGTGATTCCCACTCAGAGAGGAGACCCCTCAGACACAGGGCACTTGTGACGCGGCTCTCTGACAAGAGGGATGGTTTCATTGGGCTTTTGTGGCATCTGCTCTTCGACTATAAATCAAAGGCGAGAGAAAGAGACTCTAATGCCTTGACCCATCTCTTTCTGCTCCTTCTAGCATCTTCACATTTCAAGATACAGGAAATCAGAGTTAAAGCAGAGTTAGGATGATCATTTGACTGTTGGGTATAATCGATTAATATGCAGATTTGTGTAAATAGCCAGCTCTTTATACATCCTAAATCAATCAAACAAACAATGTGCAAAAATCTGAACAAGAATCCTACATGCTAACAAAAGTAAATCAAAATGTGCTCATCTGAATTGGAATGTGACAGCTGCTGAAAGTGGAAGATCATGTCTTGTCATCTGGTAGCTCATTATGTAAGAGAGTGTCTGAGGAGGCTTGGCATTAATGTGCTTTGCTCCTTTAGTTGTAAGAGCTCTGTATTTGTGCACTTATCGGTGGGTGTAATTGAGTTACAGTACATTTCCCATGTTGGAGCTTATGCCTGTGTCATTTGTAAACACAGTCAAATAAACAGCCATGTCTTAAGATAGAAACTCTGGCAATGCTTGGTTCGCTTCTCAGTAAGCTAAGTCTGGAAACTGGCATTTCACAATCCTGACCCCAGCAACTAAATGTTTTTTGTGACACATTTTTTATTTCGTTTATTTTTAATTTTTTTCGAGTGGGGTTTACAGGTACCAAAAAACAATCAAATAAATACCGACATATAAAACATCAACGCATTATATTGTTCTTTACAGAGTCAAGTCTATTTGTCCAGGCCTCAATTGTTCGTTGACTAGCACCATTCATTCCTGCTGTCGATAATTCTGATGTTATAACTTCTATTAGTAATTGTATCCACTGGTTAAATGGGAGAGAGTGAGTGCTCTCTGCCAGCAGTAATCTTCTCTGATTGATTGAGAGGTTCAAGGCGCTATCATCATTAAGCAACATAATAGAAGCAAAGCATTGAATATTTAAATTCATGCACTTCGAAATTCATTTTGTAACTTTGCCCCAGAAGCCTTCAACTGCAGGGCACTCCCACATCATATGAAGGAATGTGTCTACCTGATTTAGAGGGCACAGTGAACAGATAGGGAGTTGGTGCCAATTTAATCGTAAAATGTTTCCTTGGTGTTAAATACAGTCTGTGAACAAACTTAAAATGACTCCATAGTTGTAAATATAGAAAAAAAGGAGTTGCCTGGTAATGTGTGTGTCTTTCAAATCTTAGAATGTTCTCAAACCATTACCGTCCATGATATCGGTAAGGGTACGGATTCCACATTTGGACCATTGGGGGGATGCAAAAGGCCACCCTCCAGATTGCAAGGCATTATTGTAACATATTAGAATATGGGCATGCCATTTTGATTCCAGTTACATTTATTTTTTTCAATTTTGTGGATGGGGCGAAATGCTAGTACCTGGAAATACAATTTACAGTTTGGTACAGATAGCCCTCCTACATATTTCCCTCTTTGTAAATGTGTTAATTTTATCCGGGACCATGTACCTTCCCATATACATTTTGAAACAGCACTGTGAATTTTATCCCAATAGCCAGAAGGAGAAGCCATGGGAAGCATTGAACTACAGAAATTCAGCCTTGGCAATATATTCATTTTGACAATAGATATTCTGTCAGTTAAAGAAACTGGGATATTATTCCATCTACTGAGGTCGGATTGAATTGATTTGAGCGTTCTGTTAAAGTTCTGGCAATGGTTTTATCTAAGGAAGGAAATGTATCTTCTTCCAAATATTTAAAATGGGAAACAATTGGGATTCCGTAAGTAGAGATGGAGTCCTCCATTAGAGTCTTGAGAGGCAGTAGCGATGATTTGGGTAGAGACATTTTATAGCTTGAGATTAAGCTGAATTTATCCATGAGTTTCAATTTGTTTTGGAACAATTGAGATACATTGGCTGCATAAAGTAACATATTGTCTGCATATAATGTGACGAAGTGATCAGATTTTAAGGAAATTTGTGTTATTTCCATTGATAGACGAATTGCCTGGGCCAGGGGTTCCATGGATAATAAGAATAGCAGAGGCAAAATTGGATCGCCTTGTCTGCTGCTTCTAATGATTCTGAACGAAGCAGAACAGATATTGCCTGTTATAACTATGGCTGAGGGATTGGCATATAGTATTTTAATCATAATAATGAAATTAGAGCCAATTCCCATATGTTCCAAGACAGATCAGAGATATGACCATTCTAGTCTATCGAAAGCTTTTTCTGCATTGAGAGATAATACAGCCCAAGGAGTTGTTGTTTCTGATGAAGCATCTAAGATATAATAGTCAACGGAGGTTATCTGAGGATAAACACTTTTTCACAAACTCGCTTTGAACCAATTTGGGTGAGTACGTCTCGAGATAGGACAACAACATTTTAGAAAACAGTTTAATATATGTGTTTATCAAAGAAAGGGGGCAATAGTGAGAACACTGGGTGGCCTCCTTACCTTTTTTTAATAAAAGCTAAATTAGTGCTGTATGCACATTTCTCCCAAATGAACCTTTGTGAATGGCTGTATTAATAATTTTGCGCAATAGTGGACCTAATTGATTCCATCAGGAGGAATACTGTCCCATAAAGGTGATTAGCCTTTATTCATGATATCCAATGCCCCTTTGAGTTCATTGAGAGAGATTTGTGCTCCCAGCGAGGTGGTTTCCTCTGATGAGAGAAGAGGAGTTCTTAATTATTTCATAAATGACTTAGTCTTGCTTGGTGTGGATTTAAAATCAGGAGTGTACTGTTCTTTATAGAAGCGGGAGAATCTCTGATGGATTAATCTGAGTTCTGATCATAATTCCCCTGTTTTAGATGCAATAGTTACTATATCAGCTAATTGATCATTACTGCGTAGCTTGTTGGCTAGTAAATGACTGGGACGATTACCATGGAAGTAATGGTGAGTCTAACTCGATGGATGGCAAATTCTGCTCTCTGTCGTATCAATAAATTCAGTTTTGTCTTGACTTTGGAAAGCGTAATAGCTACCTGGTCTGAAAAGAGTGTTTGTTGAAAACATTCTAACACAGTTACAACATTTCCAATTATATTTCCTTTAATTGTGATTTATTTAACCCAGATACAAATGCGGTTGCATTCTTTTTAATAAAACCTTTGGTGGCATCCCATAGAATCCAGGGGTCATCGACTGAATTTTTATAGATCGTTATGAATTTTGTTCAATTTCAAATTGATCACAGAATGTAGGATTTTGTAGTACTGAAATGTTGAAACGCCATCTTGTGGCTCTTTTAGGAGATTCAGAAATTTGAAGTTGGCAGTAGTAAGCGTGGTGGTCAGACAAGCGCATATGTCTAATGTCCATTTTCTTAATTAAAGAAAATACAGGTGTAGATAATAGTATGAAATCGATTTGTGAGAATGATTTATGCCTGTTTGGGTAGAAAGGAAAGGAAAAAGGAAAGGGGGATACCTAGTCAGTTGTACAACTGAATGCATTCAACTGAAATGTGCCATTCGCATTTAACCCAACCCCTCTGAATTGTACTCTTTTGTTTTAAAATGATGTGCTCACCAGACATCAATGAGATTCTAATCAGAGAGTGTATGCTGGAGAGCCTTGGTTGCATATGGATTGCATTTGGTCTTATTAAAGTTGTCCCACGTGTCCAAAATGGCATTCATGTCTGTCCCAATAACCAGATGGAATTAAGTTAATTCTAACAATATGCTGTTCAGAGAATCAAAAATCATAGGATCATATGAATTTGGATCGTACACATTAATAAAGGCAATTTTCTATCCATTATGGATACCTTTAAGTAAAGTGATAATGCATTCTTGGTCTCCGCCTTTAACCAAGATGGTAATTTTTAGTTTCTTATGTATCATAATGATTACACCTTTAGTTATGTTTGGGGCTTATGAAAAAGCAGTCAGTTTGTACAAATGGTTCTCTATTCTATGTACGTCCTTTTGGATCAAGTGTGTTGCATTGCTGTATCAACCTGATTTCTTACTAGGATATCAAGAAAACTGGAATGTTTAATAGGACAGTTTAGGACTTTCATAGAGAATAGCTAGCATTGCCATTGTTAAAACAAAAATAATGTTTTATTAATAATGTAATTGTTTTCATTAGTGTTAATAAGCCCATGGATGTGAAAAAAAGCGGGTTTTGCTGGCACACAACATTCTTCTGGAGGCAAGCCGAAGTTTGGAGCCGAAGTCTACGCCCCTTCGTCGGTGATTGGTCAACAGTAGGGATTCTTCAATAAAGTCTTTGTTGTCATTCAATGAGAGATGACTTGTTTTCATGCAACTTTTTTCATTGAAAAATACACCAGGAAACGCGATTAAGATCTATTTAGCAAAAACGTCAAAATTAATGACAGATTTCTTATGTTAGATTAATTCAGACTATTTTCAGGAAGCGTATACTGGCTATGGCGTCTCAAAATGGAGAAACAGTGCTATTGCCGCTTTTTTCTTATTTTTCAAGTGAGGGCTTTTTAATGGAGTATGCAAGCACACTTGTTCGGTTCGGCTAGCATAGTTTGGCTAGGCACCAGCCGAACTGAAGCATGCTGATGCCTTTACAGTATTGCAGCATACCTATGAAATCTCTTAAGCAACATATTTTTTTGGTCTTAAAACTTCTCCAGGCTAGGGTCTATTTTTATCCACTTCCTGTCTGACTGATGTGCCCAAAGTAAACTGCCTGTTACTCAGGCCCAGAAACCAGGATGTGCATATAATTGGTACCATTGGATAGAAAACACTCTAAAGTTTGTAGAAATGTTAAAATAATGTATAAGACTATAACACAATTGATATGGTAGGAGAAAATCCAAAGAGAGCCCATGCTCTTTCAATGGATAGCTATGAGTCCTATGCAATTCCATCTCCCAGATTGCAATTCCTATGGCTTCCACTAGATGTCAACAGTCTTTGTTCAAGGTTTCAGGCTTGTTTCTTCCCAAACGAGGAAGAATTTTGAGTTTTGGTACTGGGAGTCAGAGTTGGAAATCAGTCTGGTGGCGCGTGACGAAGAGGACGTGCACTTGCTAATTTTGCTTTTCTATTGAACATACTTCTTTCCGTATGAATTATTATAGTTTAATTACATTTTAGGCTACCTGAGGATTTAATTGAAACGTAGTTTGACTTGGTTTAACAAAGTTTAGCGGTAGCTTTTTCGATTCCTTTCTCTGCATGTTGAATGACTGGATTACTCAAATCGATGGCGCCAACTAAACTGACTTTTTGGGATATAAAGAAGGATTGAATATTGAATAGAAGTGAATATTTAATCGCTATTTGTGATTTTACGAAGCCTGTGCTGGTTGAAAAATATTTTGATGTGGGGCGCCGTCCTCAAACAATCGCATGGCATGCTTTTGCTGTAAAGCCTATTTTATATCGGACAATGCGGTTAGATTACCAATAATTTAAGCTTTTAACTGATATAAGACACTTGTATGTACCTAGATGTTTAATATCCATAATTTTAATGATTATTTATTTGAATTGCGTGTCCTCCAATTTCACCGGAAGTTGTCGACAGGTGTCCCGCTGACGGAACGCCTAGCCCTAAGAAGTTTTAAGGTATTGAGACATAAATAAATAACCATTTACCCCTTCAGACCTTTACATTTAAGTTTGCAGACTTGATGAATTAGGGAGGCTAATGAAGAAAAAAAGGAGAGATAAGGGAAAAAAATTAGGCAAAACAGAAATACAAGCCTCAACAGTCAAACAGGATGTCTGTGGAAGCAATAGCTCCTGATCCATTATCATTAGCAATATGGTCTAAATTACCCTAAACATGACGTACCCTCAGTTTGTATTAAAGGATTTTTTTGGGTGGTTTTTCTGTAAGCATGTATGTGCTCTATACTATGCGCAGTATGGGACCAAAAATTGACCCTGGCATTTCTAACACACCAGCCCATTCTTTTCCCTGAGGCACCCAAACTGGCCCATTATTTTCCTTGAGGCCGCCATTATTAGCCAGATAATTATCATTTTGCGCAAAAAAACAACAAGTTAGACAGGCCCACTGGGATAGAAATGGACCAGCCAATCCGCCCCTGCTTCTGAATGTCTCTCTCTCTCTCTCCCGCTCTCTCCCCCCTCTCCCGCCTTCTCCCACTCTCTTTCTCTCTCTCTCCCTTCCTTGTCCCTCTCTACCTCTCTCCCTCTCTCCCTCCCTTAATCTCTCAGGAGGAGACCCTAGCTCGTTGTCGTGAGGACGAGGAGAAGCGCAGGGAGATCACCACTCACTTCCAGAGCACACTGACAGACATCCAGGCTCAGATCGAGCAGCACAGTAACCGCAACAACAAGCTGTGTTTGGAGAACGCCAACCTGGCAGACAAACTCAAACACATCATCAGCCAGTACGAGCAGAGAGAGGAGGTACACAACAGGAATACATAACCTTAACCTCACTGTTATATGTCTGTATGTCTGTACACCCTCATTGGGGTGGCAGGTAGCCTAGTGGTTAGAGTGTTGGGCCAGTAACCGAAAGGTTGCTGGATCGAATCCCCGAGCAGACAAGGCAGTTAACCCACTGTTCCTAGGCCGTCAATGTAAATAAGAATTTGTTCTTAACTGTCTTGCCTAGTTAAATAAAGGTTAAATAAAATCCCTGCAGGCTCCAGTCATGGAGTCATTTGATAACCAAAGCTGTTATTGATCATAATTCATCTGTCCCCAAAAGGAACAAAAGTCTATGCAGGAAATAGACAATTGTACGTCATGTTCAGTGAGATAGCTGTGACAAAAGAATTGAGTCAGATCTTTGAATAGACACTTAGAGGTATTATTGCTCCCTACGCACATCAACAGTCAGAGATATAGCCAGCAAAGGGCGCTCATTGAATAACACTATAGCATGTCATATGTAATCACACAACAATACACCAGGAAAATGACAAGCCTAAAGTGACGCACGAAAACCAGGATCTGTCATGCAGTTGGTTGCCACTGAGGCTGTTGCACCACTTCTGCTGCCCACACACAGCTGCAGCTGGTGTGGTAAAACATAAGATTTCAATTTCTTATTTTTTTATTTTTTAACTTGTGGAGTTTCTAATAATTTGTCTTGAGTGCCATCTGCTGGTTGTAGTCAGTATAAACACTTCAAATCAAATTGTATTAGTTACATACACATGGATAGCAGATGTTAATGCGAGTGTAGCGAAATGCTTGTGCTTCTAGTTCCAACAGTGCAGTGATATCTAACAAGTAATCTAACAATTCCCCAACAACTTCCTAATACACAGAAATCTAAAGGGGTGAATGAGAATATGTACATATAGTATATAGATGAGCAATGGTCGAGCGGCATAGGCAAAGTGCAAAAGTGCATACGCATAGTGCAATAGATGGTATAAAATACAGTATATACATGTGATATGAGCAATGTAAGACATGTAAACATTTTTAAAGTGGCATTATTTAAAGTGGAATTGTTTAAAGTGACTAGTAATCCATTTATTAAAGTGTCCAGTGACTGGGTCTCTATGCAGGCAGCAGCCTCTCTGAGTTAGCGATTGCTGTTTAGCAGTCTGATGGCCTTGAGATAGAAGCTGTTTTTCACTCTCTCAGTCCCAGCTTTGATGCACCTGTATTGACCTCGCCTTCTGGATGATAGCGGTGTGAACAGGCAATGGCTCGGGTGGTTGTTGTCCTTGTTGATCTTTTTGGCCTTCCTGTGACATCAGGTGCTGTAGGTGTCATGGAGGGCAGGTAGTTTGCCCCCGGTGATGCGTTGTGCAGACCGCACCACCCTCTGGAGAGCCTTGCGGTTGAGGGCGATGCAGTTGCTGTACCAGGCTGTGATACAGCCCGACAGGATGCTCTCGATAGTGCATCTGTAAAAGTTTATCAGGGTTTTGGGTGACAAGCCAAATTTCTTCAGCCTCCTGAGGTTGAAGAGGCGCTCTGGCACCTTCTTCACCACACTGTCTGTGTGGGTGGACCATTTCAGTTTGTCTGTGATGTGTATGCTCAGGAACTTTCCACCTTCTCCACTGCTGTCCCTTCGATGTGGATAGGGAGTGCTCCCTCTGCTGTTTCCTGAAGTCCACGATCATCTCCTTTGTTTTGTTGACGTTGAGTGAGAGGTTGTTTTCCTGACACCACACTTAAGTGTCAGAAAGACATGATTATTTGATATCCAAATAACATCTAAAATGTCTTATTAAAATATGTGATTAGATCCACACATTGCAATGATGAACAAGCAATTATGACATAAAATGGAAGCAAGTTGACCTTTGATAGTTGGCTAAATGCTGATGGACATAAATTAACTCTGCTGTTTTTGGCAGAAAACTTGTGGATTATGCCACACTGTTTATGCATATGGTTATTTCCCATAGTAAAGAAAATAGATTAGTCTTACGCAGAAAATAAACAATATGTATAGAAACAATTATTTTCCCCAATTGAACTAATCTTGTGTCAGTATTCTCATCAGAATGTGTGCCCTGATGATAATAATAATAATAAAAATCCTGGTGAAGACAATACTTTAAACCATTTACTAAGGCTTTTGCATTTGTCCTAGGTTTTAATTGGTTCTCCACCCACTATTTTGTCTGTAGGCAAACAACAATGGTCTTAATTACTTATCAAGGCACATGTTTATGACCATTTCTCATAGACAGACATAGGATAGCGGTGGTGGTTTTAGCTAGATACAAAGTGTGAAATGTATCCTAATTGATGGAGTCATAACCTGTACAGAATGTCTCAGAGGCCCTTCTCAAACCAAAGTGTCTAATCTCACCTTGTCTATCACTCAGAGCTTGGAGAAGATCTTCAAGCACCACGACCTGCAGCAGAAACTGTCTGATTCCAAACTGGAGCAAGCCAACGCACAGCTGCAGGAGGCTGATGAGAAGCACAAGAGAGAGAAGGAATACGTGAGTTACTATACTTTAACCAACTTTTACTGACCTTACCCACAAAGTACTGTAAAGCAATGTCAATATAGTTGAGAATCATTTGCCTTAAATTTTAATTCTGGTTTACTTTCAAGTATACAACCAATAAGTCTTACTGTGCATATGATGCTCACACAAATGAGTATTGTAACCATTCACTGTCTCTGTTGTTAGCTGCTTAGGGAGGCAATTGACAAAACAAAGAAATGCTACACATTGAAGGAGCAAGAGTTGCAGTTGAAGAAAAAGGTACATTTGTGCTTTGCGTGTGTTTTGTTTTTAACCAGTTACTGGTACACGCAGCTGAGTGGAAACTACAAGCTAAACTTCTGAGAGAGCAGGAGACAGTCATGCAGGCTCAGGTGAATATATCCAATATGGTGTCAAGCACTCTTATTCAAACCATTTATTTCAGGTCAAAGGCAGGCACAGTCCCATTAAGGTCCTCTGGATTGCTCAATGTGTTTTAAAGGCCCAATACAGACATTTTTATCTTAATTTCAAATAATTTATTGGTTACAATTAAGCACCTTACTGTAAAACTTTTCCATTAAAATTGTAAAATCTTAAGCAAGAATTTTGCTAAGACTGTTTGGGAGTGATCTGAGTGGGGCGTGGGAGGCATATGCAATCTGAAAACTAGCTGTTGTTGGCAGAGAGGCTTGGAACTCTCTTTGTTATTGGTCTATATTAACTTAAACCACCTGGTGATGTCACCAGGCAAGCCAAAACTCCACTTATTCAAATCCTGCTGATTAGAAGGTCATGTGTAGATTGTATTTTCAACCGGCAACTATTATGAAATAACGCTGATAACATATCTTCACACTTTTACATTGTTAGTTTCATCAGCTGTTGTGCAATATGATACAAAACACAGGGAAACAGATTTCCGACTGCGCTGGGCCTTTAAAAGAGAGCTAATCTATTTCTGTGTATTTGTCCATTGGGATCTAAAGCCCTTCAATATCCCCCCAAACATTGGCAAAGTGACCCCCTCATTTGAGAGTAATCCCAAATCGTATTTCTCCTCTCTTATAACTATATGGCTTAATGTACATAGCACTTAATATGAAAGGAAGGAACACCTGTTAGCTGAGCTACTGTACACATTTTTCTTTGTACATGGTTAAACCAGCAAAGAGAGCAGTCATAATTCCCATGATAGCAGCAGGCAAGGCAAGAGCAACTTTGTCTCCCTGAACCAGCAGGATGACCCACTGCATCATGGGAATACAAAAAACTCTTGCTTTGCAATTAATGTGACATGGAGTCAATAAAAGTGATGATTGCATCAATGCAATACAGCACTGTTTTTCTGTTGGAACATTGAGTGCATACTCCAGTACCATTGATTATTCCATTTGAAAATTATGATAAAATCACAATTGCTATGTTTATTGGATGTGGTACAATCATTGTATGGGTGCAAGCAAATTATACAATGAAATTAGTTGGGCTGACACACACTGTGTTAAATGATAAATCATACAAAAATAATTTATGAATCCAGCCGAAAAGCATTTATAGCTGACAGTTCATATGGTTATAATTAATTGCAGAGAAACCTTGCCATTATGTAAAGCCTTGGGTTTTCTCAATAGAAACCTTAGCCTGGCTCCCAACTAAATCAAATGACAAAGTAATATTAAAACATAAATTAAGTTAATATTGCATTTCAGTACCCATACGATTCCTTACATATTTGTACCAAGCCATGTCACATTTCCAATCTAATTGACGGGGAATGTCAAACGTAATTTCTCTGTCCAGTAACAGACATAGATTTAGATCACACAAAGAAATGGCCGAATCAGCCTTCAGACAGAAACTGATCTGTATTAAGTGAGCTTTTATGAAATACAAAACATATTCAATCAAAAGCCTTTCCTCTTTTATAAAGTGTGTCCAGTCATTTGTTTTGCTTTTGTGCCAAACCAGTAGCTTCCAAATAAAGACAGTTGATCTCAACAGGGTGGCTAGCAGAGACATGTTTGAATATTGGAGACTGACTGTGTCTGCAATACTGCTTTCCCCTGAGGGCCTCCAGAGATTAGCCTGTTAACTCTAGCTGGCAAGGCATACCAACAATAAGTGGCCTTATTGGAAGTGCTTATTTGTCAGGGAAAATATACACAGAGGAAAAAAAATTGTCAGCCCCCTCATGAATGACCAAATGTTTGCTGAACCCCCCCTGGCTCTTTCTCATCTCCCTTTAAAGTTTAGAACATTTGTTTCTGGTGTGAAATCATGTTAAAATCATAGATCTGATTGTTCCTGGGGTGAATAGATGCATATTATTGCTACATGTGAAGTCAACATGCAATCTCCTGAAATCAATTTCTCTGTTTCTCTGCAGCTTGTTCTGTACTCCCAGAAGTTTGAAGAGTTCCAGACTACGTTGTCTAAGAGCAACGATGTGTATGCCAGCTTCAAAAATGAAATGGAGAAGGTATTTGGCATCCTTAAAATAAAATCATTGATCCTTAAAATATACAGTGTATTTTTAGGGCCAAGTGCTCGGAGGTGATATAAGGTCAGCATAATCCTGAAATGAGAAAACAACTATTTTCTGGAGGGATAGAAGCTTCTATCAAACATGTTCAGAATGATGAAGGTTACATTTATTTTCAGATACGTTTTAACCTAACAAACATTTTGCTTCATAGATGACAAAGAAGATGAAGAAACTAGACAAAGAGTCAAATGTTTGGAAGACCAGATTTGAGAGCACTAACAAGGCTCTCTCTGAGATGATTGAAGAGGTAACTACTTATCTGAAACACATAAAAAAGAGTCAGCCTTTATTCAAATGAGCTACAACAAGTTTATTTAATTGAATTTGTAAAAATGTATTTAACCTTTATTAGGCAAGTCAGTTAAAAACAAATTATTATTTACAATGACGGCCTACAATTTAACTGCATGAACAAGTGTCCCTGACTCTCTGTTCCACTCTCTTTTCCCACAGAGGACTCTGAAGGAGAATGAGTATGAGATGTTCGTTGTGAAGATTGACAAGCTGGAGAGGCTCTGCCGAGCACTCCAGGACGAGAGGAAGATCCTGTACTCCAAGATCAAAGGCATCCGTCAAACCCCTAATGCCCCCGAGGAGACACCCAAGGACGAGACACAGGAGCAGGCCCCTGAACCAGTCCACAGCCTCATGGATATTGTTGAGGAGCCAGAGATGACAGAGGAGATGGCCCGTCTGAGAGCTGAGCAGAACAGGCTGGCGGAGTTTGCCGCCTCTCTACTGGCCCCGTCAACAGGAGACAATGATGACGATGACTCTGACAGCGAGGAAGAGCCAGAGTCTACAGAACTGGCTGAGGCCCAGAAGATCTCCGAACCAACACAGGCCCCAGCACAAGTACAGGTAGAGGCACCAGCAAAGGCAGAGGAACCAGCACATGCAAGGGCACCAGCACAGGCTCCCTCACAGGTAGAAGAACCAGGACAGGCTCCCTCACAGGTAGAAGCACCAGCACAGGCTCCCTCACAGGTAGAAGAACCAGCACAGGCTCCCTCACAGGTAGAAGCACCAGCACAGGCTCTCTCACAGGTAGAAGAACCAGCACAGGCTCCCTCACAGGTAGAAGCACCAGCACAGGCTCCCTCAAAGGTAGAAGCACCAGCACAGGCTCCAGCTCAAGTAGAGGCACCAGCACAGGCTCCCTCACAGGTAGAAGCACTAGCACAGGCTCTCTCACAGGTAGAAGTACCAGCACAGGCTCCCTCACAGGTAGAAGAACCAGCACAGGCTCCCTCACAGGTAGAAGCACCAGCACAGGTTCCAGCTCAAGTAGAAGCACCAGTCCAACCAGAGCCCCCAAAACAGCCAGAGCCCTTTGCCAAGAAGCCGACACCAAAGAAGAAGAATGCAAGGAAGACCAGCTGAACCGACAAATGTGTCATTGTGTGATCGTTAGTACTGTAGTGCCTGTGCCTGGTGTTATGGTTGAGATATCTAATCCAGCTTGGTTTGTCTATATACTGGTGTATCTAAAGTCATGGCGTGCAGTAGAAGTATGTTTAAGTTGTATAGCAGATGACGACAGACAGAGATTTACTGTTTTATACCATTTAGAAATACACTGGCATAACCAAAGAATGGGCAGCAAGGTTATTCAGGACATTGCAGCCTAAAAACCTTTCAATGCCAAATGTGGTTTGCAAAACAGCATCATAAAAGCCACTGTCTTTTTTTCCATCTGAACCCTATAATGTAACTTCAATAAACATCTGATTGAAAATTATGTAGACATGTCGGTGCTCTTTGGAATATTTTTATAGGCCCACTTCTCTGGTTTACACAATAAAAACTCATATCTAATATGACCAAATATTGAAAGATGCAATGTAGCTAGATAAATGCCCTACAATGCTTACATGTCCCTTTTACTTGGACCAGTCTCTCTCTCTCTCTGTATGAATTGTTAACTGGACATCACAAACGGCTCAGAAGACACACGGCCGCTCTTTCACAATAATTTAGGGATGGATCCTTACAGTAGTTTCCATGGCAACCCAACCAAAAAAGCCAAGAGGACAGTGCACATTTATTTGTTTAATATAATCTGTATCAGACAGTCTCTATCCCCAGAGTGGGTTGTTTTGGCCAGGCCGTGGTCTGTCTGTGTTCTGGGAAAATAACGAAGTTACACAAACTCTCCTCCACCAAGCACACAACATTAGAATGACAGGCACCAAGTCGCCATGGCAACTCCATCTGCTTATCCGTTGAGGAGGACATTAATGTGTGCATGATAATAATAGTGCAGAAGACCCTGAGTTTTTAATAAATACAGATCAGTGTTGAGTGCCCCAGGGAAAACAAATTAGACCTGCCACTGATCACTGTGAATATCATGTTTATGTTCTGGATTGTATTACTGGTTCAGCAGATTGCACACCGCACAAGAATTGTCTACAATATCTTCCGTTAGAACAAAACACCTAGTTGTCACTCAATAAAGAAACTGACAAAAGTAGGACAAACTCAAGTCCTATCCAATGTCCCACTTTATGATCACATCTATACCAACCTATGGAAGTCATCCTGATGACTGAAATAGCCTCTGCAAACATACAAGTGATGTAAGTAAATACAGTTTCACCAAGAGGATGACAAAGCTTCAAGGCTTTTACTTCATGGTTGTGACCACCAGATGAGGCCTTTGGAACCATTCACATTCCACCAAAACCTCCACACTGACTTCCCTCTCATTTGTAATCCCATGCACATTACTGTGGATTTATACAGTATGTCATGCAATCAGAGCCGGCCATAGTCTTTTGATGGCCCTAAACGAAATGTTGTTGCGAGCAAAACATTTTAGCAGTCCCCCTCTTGACAGTGGAGAGAAAACATGTACGTTTTAGAGTTAATTTAATTCTACACATTTTGCCATGGGGCGTAGAGAAAAGGTTTGTTTTAAAGAATGCTTGCTGCAATTCTACTAATTTTGCCATGGGGCAGAGAGAAAAATGTGCAGTTTTGAATATGATATCTGAGTGAGATTACAGAATAAAATAGTAGTAGCTGGATCGTTTGTCCAGACCTGCAATAGGCTAACTAGTAATCATACCTCACATAAAAATATTCAAAGCTGCCTCAATTTTTCATATGAATCTCAAGAACAAATAGCTGATAGGCAGCGGAGAGGCCAGTTGCATCATTGCACATGAAAGAACAGTGAAGATATGAGGCACACAGCTCAAAAAATCTCCCCTATTGATCTTGTTTAGGGACAAAACAATTATCCTACATAGACTAGCCTACAACACCACAATGCGATAAATAATTGCAAAGAATAATGATTACAAAATTCTGCAGTGAAAATGTCATTTGAATAACGGCGCAAAAGCCCTGTGATTGGAATGTTTCATTCGATTTGGATCAGCTGTGGGTCTACTCTCAGTTTATAAGGTCTAGAAAGGCACAGTAGCACTCCAGTCTAGCTGTATTTTTACTTCTGATACTGAATGCGCTGTCTGTTGCAGATCATCACTCTCCCAAGTCATCCTATAATAATGTGACCACATACTCCCCGCAGGCCCAGTTATTCAGGAAAGCTTAACACATGCTCTGCCTCCTCTCCAATCTGAGCGGCTATTCCTTTGACACCTAGAACCTACCGCTTCAATACAGTCAAAATATTTATCATTTCACTTTTTAAAAGGAATTACTATAACATGTGGCATAAACACAACCAGTCACAATGTTTAAATCTGATTAGGCTACTTCAAAAGTCTCCTGTAGGCATGCGCACATTCCTCCAAAATATAATTCCAGGGTTCAACGGTTGTCAGTTGAATGGTGTTGTGTTGGCTGGCTTCAGGGTTAAGCGGGCGGGTGTTAAGGAGAGCGGATTGTGGGGTCATGTTTCGAAGAATGCATGACCCGACCTCCGCCTCTCCTGAGCCCGTTCGGGAATTGCAGCGATGAGACAAGATCGTAATTGGATATGGCAAAATTGGGGAGAAAAAGGGGGTAAAATAAATTAATGTCACCCCATCATAGGAAAGCATGCAGTTTATTAGGCTACAGATGAAATAAGTTATGATGAGCTTCACAGGGTGGTGAAAGTGCAGGGTGATGAACCTCATCACTGTGCACTTTCACCACCCTGTGAAAGTCATCATAACTTATTTCATGCTCCTTTCAATAAATATCGAGGGTCTTATTCTGGTGACATGATGATCGATGCTTGGCTGCTATTTGACAAATAAAAATAATCTTGCACCTTTGTCCATAATAATCACATCATGTAGTAGGCTACAATATACCTGGACTGTATCTGCAAGCTGTTAGCTAGAGCATGCGTGCCAATACCAGAGTGGGCATATTCGCTATAGCTATGCAACATTTTCTGTGACAAAACCATCTTTATGCTTAGAGTTGAAAATGCGAATTGGAATTTAACCTCACCTTCTAAGGCACTGCATCTCAGTGCTAGAGGAGTCACTACAGATGCTGGTTCGATTCCAGGCTGTATCACAACCGACCGTGATTGGGATGTCCATAGGGGGCACACAATTGGCCCAGTGTCGTCCAGGTAAGGGTTTGGCCGGGGTAGGTCATCATTGTAAATATGAATTTGTTCTTAACTGACTTGCCTAGTTAAATAAAGGTTAAACAAATTAAAACGATCAAACTGTAATGCTGTGTTTGCAGCAATATAATAGCCTTCTCTTATTTTTCCTATAAACAATGGCTTGACTTACTTTTGATATTACCCTAAAAAAAGTTTAGAAACTTTTGTGAAGGTTTGTTGTGGCTATTACTAATCTTTAGCTACTGCAAGCCTATGATATGAAGGCAGTGTGCACTGGCGCTACAAACAACTCCCACAGTTGAACTTGAGATGAGCAAGAATGTTTCAGGCCTATTAGAGTTACTCATATAATCTTACACTATAATGCTTATCTTTATAAAAAATATTCTGATCAAAAATGAATGAATTAGCCTCCTTCTGTACATCTATATCTCTATAGCCATCACTCAAAGAAATGCATGTTGGTGTCCTAGCATCCTGCCGGGCATATCTCTATCTTTCTGGGGCTAGGCCTAACCTTCTCTTCCATTATATAGGCTATATTTTTTTTTTATTAATATCATACAGTGGACACCTATGCCTATAGGCCTATGCATGCAATGCCCTGATGCATTTAGTGCTCTCATCTCCGACAGCTGAATCGTGAGGCAGACAATTATTATTTTAGGAAAGCAGCCAAAAAAAATACAAATTAATTGGCTATAAAGTTTTGGCCAATATCCCTCATTTAGTCCGATGTGAATGGATATGGACGGTCAGTACATTTCTGAAATGTCTGGTCAATTAAAATCTTCCTGGTCACGTTGTCCGGCACCGCAAAAATGTTTAACGCATCCCACTGCTGGCCTGCTTTGAAGCTAAGCAGGGTTGGTCCTGGTCAGTCCCTGGATAGGAGACCAGATGCTTCTGGAAGTGGTGTTGGAGGAGGGCCAGTAGGAGGCACCCTTTCCTCTGGTCTAAAAAAATATCCCAATGCCCCAGGGCAGTGATTGGGGACATTGCCCTGTGTAGGATGCCATCTTTCAGATGGGATGTTAAATGGGTGTCCTGACTCTCTGTGGTCACTAAAGATCCCATGACACTTATCGTAAGAGCAGGGGTGTTAACCCTGGTGTCCTGGCTAAATTCCCAATCTGGCCTTCATACCATCATGGCCACCTAATCATCCCTAGCTTACAATTGGCTTATTTATCCCCCTTCCTCTCCCCTGTAACTATTCCCCAGGTTGTTACTGTAAATGAGAATGTGTTCTCAGTCAACTTAACTGGTGAAATAAAAAAAAACAATGAGATTCATAGTGTAATTTATATTGACAAATTTCTGCCTACTCTTTGCTGTTAGGCAATTATGATGAACAAGAGCATGCAACATTTCTTTCTCTCCTTTATTATATATTTGTCATCCTTTTGTAAAAAAGCAAATTTGGCATACAGATACATTCACTTGTTGTCACAGTATATGTGTTTCATCTTTTTAAGTGCCAGACAGTTCCGACCGTTGTAAGTCTTATGAATATAACTTTTTCTGAAATCATATAGATGCTGTCTTGGACATTTTTAGTTGAGTCATATTCTTTCTATACATAAAAAATAAAACAATAACTAAAGCCCAGAAAAAAGTATTTAAGGGCCAAAAATAAAGTTGCCTAGATAAAAAACAGAAACAAGAGAAACAGCACTAGCATGCATGCACATTTGTCAATAAGCTTCCAAGACTTTGAAGGAGGAGAATGGCTTGACAAAGTGGTAGTCGAGGTTCCCACAGTGGGGGCACTGCTGCACGTTGCTGTACTCTGAGAAGTACTGCATCCCCACCCTGACATCTATGACTGGCTTGCCACAGTGCTTGCAGTTCAGACGGGCCTAAGGGTACAAATAGAGGAAATGGCTAAGGATCTGCAGTAGTTGACTTTGCCATGCATAATGTCAATGAGACGATTTGATAGGAAGAGATCCAGCCACAACACAAAATCTGATTTTTTTTACTGACTTTGGCCCATGAAGCTACCTTATGGCAGCCTGCCATATTTAAATGACACCCCTGGACCATCTGGATGCTAACTCAAATATGACTTTCAAACTCATCATGAGAAAAAAAAAGATATATTGATAAATACTAATAGCCTACTCACCTGACAACATGGTGTGGCGGCCAGTATATCGTAGGTGTACATCGTCCCCAACTGGTGCCAGCTCCCATCCCACCTGGACTTGCACTTGATACAGACAATTTTGTGGACTCCCTCCAGACAGTCGACACATATTGCATACAGATGCATCAGCCTCCCTTTACAAGAGAGACAATAGGGTTGTTTAATAGATTCCACAAATAATCCCTAAAGCGTGAAAAATAATCATGCATTACAAAGCCTGAAGATCAAAGCAACAGCATTCATCCACTGATTTAATTCTTATCCATGTGGTGAATAGCTACTAAGAACCTGTTTGTGGAAAACAGTATAGATTGACTTGATTGATATGCATGTCATGCTTGATCACATTCATGTGCCATAGTAATTTTGTTTAGTTCTCCATGAAAGTAATGAATTCTATTGTGCCAGGTTTATTATGGTGTGTTCTTATCTCAAATATATGCAAGGGATAACACCCTTGCCGACCAAAATAACAATTATGAAAATTCACAACCAAACGAGTTATTCTGAAATACACTAAAACACGCATATCTGGAAACAGCTGTGGTCCAAATCATTTGCTTGCAGCAACATACTGTAACTCCTGGGGCCTGATCAGCTGTCAACAGTAAGCCTGAACATTTCACTGTCCACATTTGTTCTACCACAACAGGAACCAGCATATTGGTGTCAGGTAGCCTAAAGGTTAAAGAGGAGAGCTAGCAACCGGAGGGTTGTCCGTTTGAATCCCAGGTCCGACGAGGAAAAATCTGTTAGGAAGTGAGCTGGCAACCAGAGGGTTGCTGTCGGTACCAAATCCTAGATGACATTGCCTTCCGTTGTGCCCTTGAGCAAGGAACTTAACCCCCCAACAACAACAGCTCTTGGGGGCCCAGTGTGGCAGCACCTCTAAAAAACCTGTATGTATGTGTGTTTTTCTGCAGGGTTGGGTTCAAAGTCACACTTCAGATGGAACGTGTGCAAATTACCAATAAAATTATCTTTCTCTTAAACTCGGGTTCAAGACAATCATTTTACATTTTTTAATTACAGGTCAACTGAGATTGTTTGTGGGAAAATATGTCCATAGAATATTAAAAAAGAATGATGTAATTTCCAGTTTGCAATATTTGAGTTTGTACCCAGTCACAACATACAGATGATGCATGCGCAATGGTTGCGGCAGTCTGCTGGTTTTGATAGCCTAAGTGTTTCAAATTCTGTTTCTCAGAGATGGACATTGTTCCAAAGACCTACCTTGAAGATGGCACGGCACATCGTATTCAATCTCATCGTGTCTGGAGGGGCTCAGGAACAGGGTCCCGTCCACCAGGGGGAACTGCTCAAAGACAGGCAGGGTGCGGTGGCACAGGGCACAGTTGACCATGTTCCTGTGGCTGGCGCTCAGAGCCGACAGGATGAACCTCCTCAGGTCCTCTCCCTGGCCCGCCTGGGCGTCATCCTCCATACGGACATGGTAGGTGTTCAGCTTGTGTCTGGGTATGTGGGTCAGCAGCTCTGTGAGGTCCAGCCTCCGCAAGAACTGCACTGGGTTGTCCCCTGGGGTGAGTCTGGGCAGGGGCAGGATGGTGTGATCGAGGTGGCCTCCGCGACCCAGCATGCCGCTTGCCAGCATGTGCTTCCGGTGACTCTCCATGTGCACCGCATTCTTCAGGAACTCCCCCAGGTGCCGGGAGCTGCGGGGCCCTGTGAATGCAGGCGGGGAGAAGAAGGAGAAGCCTGACGGAGGGGACTGACCCGGGGAGTCACAGGGTGAGCGGGGCCCCAGGCTGCTTCCACAGAATAGGCCTCCGTGACCCCTCTCCTGAGAGTTCTGCCGGTCCACTGACTGTCGGCGAGGCAGCTCCTGACTGGATGCTCTGTGAGCCAGCTTACTGCCCCCAGGCAGCTTGCCCCTTTTAGGATCATCAGGGGGATCCAGCCCACCTCCACATGCACCCCCTCCAGCTGCAGCTGAGCTGCTCAACTTCCCTAGACTCTTCTCCAGAGGCACCTTCTTCTTCACCTCTGTCATGCGCTTCACCTGGTACCAGTCTGTGTCTTTCTTAAGGTGGCCCTGGCCACAGCGGCAGGAGCAGAAGCGGAAGGCCAGGTCGTATCCCTTCTTAGTCCACATGTTCTGCCGGCACTGCTTCTCATTCCAGCTGCGGGCCCTTCCAATGCAGTTGAACTGGACCAGAATGCTGCTCTCCCACTCGTAGAAGCACTGCAAGTGCATCCAGTTGCCATAAGGGCAGCTATCACTGTTACACACCACACGTTGATAGTCATCCTTGTCAAGGTCAATGTCTCTGGCCAGACTGCACACAAGAGGGGTAGCACAGGGGGCCTCTGCAGCACACAAAACAAAACAGAGTTACTATATCACTCATAAACATATTATAACATCTTCATACAAAATATGACTTAAAAATAAAAACAAACATGCTTTGAGGCACAACATTCACTTTGGACATATTACAGAGCAACAAAACGATATTAAACAGAATAGATTTTTGTTCATGCTATCAGGACTAGCTCCTTGGACTGCAATGTTGACAATATTCCATGCTGTTACTGAACGATTCAGGACTCAAACATCAATGCACAGCCTGTCTGGAATTTAACTTTAAACGGTAATGGACTGTGTGAACATTCAATAATAAGAAGAAGGCTAATGGGATCGGTGTTATCCTCCAACATAAGAGCCATCATTATTGAGTATGGATCACTGAGAAGTGGTGCCTGAATACCCGTCAGACAGGGAAACCCTCAGTGTCTGTCTGTGTCTGTGTGTGTGTCTGTCTGTGTGCATGTGGGTATGGTAGATGAGTTTCCTCCTTTCATTTCCTGTACTTCATTGTCATCTCTCAGCCCTCATGGTTTCTAGACAGTGTATCAGAAACAATCCCATGCATACACTGTAATGTGCCTAACTATACCTGCATCAAAACTCAGTTCAGTTAAGAAGAAAATGAAATAAGAAGAACAGGACTAGTCTATGCCTCTGCAACATGATTATGAGTCAACAACTTCAGGCTGCCAGGGTGATTCAAACATAAACCTGAGGCTCTGTACAATGAATTCCATCATTGTTCAGCTATGTGCCTACCCCATCACATTTTATTAATTGGTAAAATGTTGTTTATAAAAACCCGACCAGAATATGTTTTACATGACAAAATATGTTTCATTCAGATAGTAAGTTAGGCCTGGTATAACTTTGATGCCAACTATAATGTATATGCAGCCTATATGCAGCCTACTTATATCGTTTTTTGTTACTTTATCCGACTCAGGACACAGACGTTACAATACCGACAATGTATCAAATTAAGTTGAACTTGAGCAGGCAAGCGGTGAGGTGCCAGCACTACCCATGAACAAGGCCACAACTGAAACTGTACATGTGTGCGTCGTGATATGACAGTGCATAGAGCTCCATGTCGACGCGTCATTAAATGATCAATGCATAATGTTCGTTGGCAATTACACTATAACGCGTGAGTTATGAAGCCTACAGTCGATAACAACAAAATGTGAAGCACCGTAAAGCGTACGTTGTCTCATTGGCAATAATAAAATAAAATACATTGCAATAACTTCGGTCACGCATGTTTTGACACAATTTCACTCTTACCACTTCTATGCTCGTTGAACGGTGCAGCTGTAGCCCCTAATAATGTTGTTGTTACCCCTGGTGCTCCTCCTGTTGCGGCAGCACTGGCTCCATTTTCTTGTTCATCTCCACTACTATTAGTCCTTTTATTTCTCTTCCCCTTGTTGCTTTTCTGGTTGGGCATTTTACTGATCCAGATATTAATACTTTCAACCCATCAACGGCTGGCTGACATTTCTGCGGATTCCATTTGAATCCTACTTGAGAGATGCAATGATTCTCTTCTTGATTGCAGGTGGTACTGTTTACAGCTATATTATCTCCATCCAGGTCTATGCAGTTGTGACAGCAAAGGTAACCTACGAAGAAGGCGTGTCCGTTTCTTGTTTTGATTCCTGCTCTGAATGTAGATCCGTCAGGCGCTGTTCTGTTTTCCTCCTGCCGCCATGACGAAACACGGCTCCGCCCCCCGAACCTTGCTGTACATTCTTATTCGATTTAACAAGGGAGTCCCATGTAAAGGGTCCTGGTAGGAAGGGAAATCTCAAGTAATTCCTCAGGTTCAAGTCAATGCTTTCTTTGGGTTATCTGTGGCAACAATTGCAGTCATACTCTTCTATGGCATTGTCAGCTATCTAATGATTACTTCTAAAAGTGCAGTCATCAGTGCAGACTTAATAGGCTGGTTGTAGTATAGCCTACTGTCCTTTTCACAATACATACATTAAAATGTTCTTCAATAATACAATAGAGTCAGAATGCGATGTTATATAGCACAGCATAAGGTTACAAAAATATATATTCACACGACCATTCTGTATGCAATACATCTGTTGTATGGAGCCTATAGATCATTTTTTTTAAAATAAAAAAAATCAGGCTGCAAAGTGAAGGTTTGTTCTTTATTAACTGAGTATTTCATCCTCAGAACGCTTTCTTTGGAATATATTACTGTCAATAATTTGAAAATTATTGGACTTTGGAAAGGAACTGCACTTTGATGAAGTTTGATGATCATACATGCATTGTATTGTGCTCAATTTGTAATTCGTTTATTTTTACTTGTTAAACCACTTTTTTTTTTTGAAGAGTTACTATTGCTTCCCATGTCAAGTTTCAAATGCATTTCCTATCAGGACACAATACTAAGCATTGTGTATCTTCTTTGAACATTAACACCATGCATGATAAGCCTATATTCAGAGTTCATGGTGACCCACAAATAATTTGATGACAGAATCTTATTCATGATATTGGGCACATTAAGTAAGCCACAACATACACGTTGCAGATATAGAAATGTGTCCTACAACTCCCCAGCCTGTAAAATAGAGAACATCTTACAGTTTCTATCCATCTACAACATAATCAACATTGAGTACTTTATCAATATGTCTCTTAAGACTATTCTATGCTTGCATAATAGACAACACTATCTGGAATGAGGCAAACTTGTAATCTAAATAACGAGTCTAATTTCAAAGGTCAGTTTAACACATTTGGTCCTGAGGAACATTACAAAACCACATTTTTATTTGGCACAAATCACCCTGTAATTAAATACTACTAAGAATCACACAGGAAATCCATTGGCTTAATCCCCCTTGGTTATAGCAAAGGCAAAGGTTTGTGAGTGGTCGATAGAGAAAAGACAGTCTTGCGAACATAAAAGCTTGAATATTACATACTCAAATGCTTAACATTAGCATGAATAAAAAAAATCTATGTGCAAAAGCCTCTCTTGAAGCACTGCCATCTTAGTTGTTCTATGGAGGTCCACAAGAGGTACCAAAATGACCATGTAAACAATAAATGAAGTTGCCATTTGGTGATTCTTGTTACTGTAAGGTAATTTGTTTCCTAAAACATCTAGGTGTATTTCATCCCCTAGAATATACTCCTTATGAACAATATTCTCCTAAATGTGGTATACAAAATGTTACATTCTCAGCCTGTACATTTGTAGTCCTAAAAATGTATCAAAATGTTGATTTGTGATCCCTGGTTGGTAGATGTAATAGTAACGCCTCAAAGAAACTTGACTTTTCATCTGAATAATGATAGCCATCAGCTTCATTCTTGTAGGAGTGTGATGTCAACATTGTCATGGACACCTTGCAGGAGCAGCTCCCCTTCAAATGCGATGATCTTCTTCCTCTTGGCAGCCCTCAGAGTCCCAACCAAAGCCTCAAAGATATTTGCGCACCTATCGTCATTGAACAGGACACCAAATTTTACACAAGTTTGTCCATCTGCATCTGTAAAACAAGGCAAGGTAGTATTAAAGAGAATCCTGTATTCCTTCAATAAGAAAAAAATTCATAGAAAACGTTCCTGGTACACCTGTGAATGTCTATCACAAACAATACCCGTCAAATGTTTGGACACACACCTACTCATTCAAGGGTTTCTTTATATTCTACATTGTAGAATACAATTGACAAAGACATCAAAACTATGAAATAACATATTGGATCATGTAGTAACCCCCCCCCCCCCTCTAAATATTTTATATTTGAGATTCTTCAAAGGAGCCACCCTTTGCACACTCAACCAGCTTCATGAGGTAGTCACCTGGAAAACATTTCAATTAACAGGTGTGCCTTGTTAAAAGTTCATTTGTGGAATTTATATCCTTCTTAATGCGTTTGAGCCAATCAGTTGTGTTGTGAAAAGGTAGGGTTGGAATACAGAAGATGTCCATATTATGGCAAGAGCAGCTCAAATAAGCAAAGAGAAACCACAGTCCATCATTATTTGAAGACATGAAGCTCAGTCAATCCAGAAAGAGTTACCTCTGCTGCAGAGGATGAGTTAATTAGAATTAACTGCACCTCAGAAATTGCAGCACAAATAAATGCTTCAGAGTTCAAGTAACAGACAAACATCAACTGTTCAGAGGAGACAGGGTCAAATCAGGCCTTCATGGTCGAATTGCTGAAAAGAAACCACAAAAGGACACCAATAAGAAGAAACTTGCTTGGGCCAAGAAACACGAGCAATGGACATTAGACCGGTGGAAATCTGTCCTTTGGTCTGATGAGTCCAAATTTGAGATTTTTGGATCCAACCGCCGTGTCTTTGTGAGACACATAGTAGGTGAACGGATGGCCTCCGCATGTGTGGTTCCCACCGTGAAACATGGAGGAAGTGTGATGGTGTGGGGGCAGTTTGCTGGTGACACTGATTTACTTAAAATTCAACACTGAACTTCTCTAGGGTAGGGGGCAGTATTTTCACGGCCGGATGAAAAATGTACCCAAATTAAACGGCCTACTACTCGGGCCCAGGAACTAGAATATGCATATTATTAGTAGATTTGGGTAGAAAACACTGAAGTTTCTAAAACTGTTTGAATGGTGTCTGAGTATAACAGAACTAATATGGCAGGCAAAAGCCTGAGAAAATCTAACTAGGAAGTGGGAAGTCTGGTGCGTGTAGTCCTTTCAAGTCATTGCCAATCGAACACAGTGACTTAGGGTTCATTTTGCACTTCCTAAGGCTTCCACTAGATGTCAACAGTCTTTAGAAAGTTGTTTGAGGCGTCTGTGATGAACAGAGAGCGAACAGAGGAAGTTGTTGACTCAGGAAAGCAAATTAGTTCATTGGCGCGCATTCACGTGAGAGTTAGCTGTGTTCCAAAACGTTTTTCAAGACACTGGAATCGTCCGGTTGGAATATTATTGAAGTTCTAAGTTAAAAAGGCCCTAAATATTGATGCTATACAACATTTGACATGTTTGAACGAACGTAAATAGAACTTTTGACTTTTCGTTGTGACATTTTGGCCATGCTTCCTACACTTGAAGTAGCTTACAAGGAGATATTTGGACATAAATTATGGACTTTATTTAACAAAACATTTATTGTGGACCTGGGATTCCTGGAAGTGCCTTCTGATGAAGAGCAAAGGTAAGTGAATATTTCTAATGCCATTTATGATTTTAGATGACTCCAAAATGGCGGGTATCTGTATTGCCTAGTGTATTTTTCTGAGCGCAGTATTCAGATTGCAAAGTGTGCTTTCCCCGTGAAGCTTTTTTGAAATCTGTCACAGCAGTTGCATAAAGATGTTCATCTATAATTCTTTGAATAACAGTTAAGAATTTACAAAAATACTAGTGCTGATTCACCGGCAGTATTGAAGGCAAAATATTTTCTGAACATCACGCGCCAATGTAAAAGGCTGTTTTTGGATATAAATATCAACTTGATCGAACAAAAAAATGCATGTATTGTGTAACATGATGCCCTAGGAGTGTCATCTAGGAAGATCGTCAGAGGTTAGTGCATAATTTTAGCTGAATTTGTTATTTGTGACGCCTGTCCTTGCTAGGAAAATGGCTGTGTGGTTTTTCTTGTGTTGGAACTGTCCTAACATAATCTAAACATATGACTATTTTACAGCATTTTAAAGACAAGACTCTCGTTAATCTAACCACACTGTCCGATTTCAAAAAGGCTTTACAACGAAAGCAAAACATTAGATTATGTCAGCAGAGTACCCAGCCAGAAATAATCAGACACCCATTTTTCAACCTAGCATATAATGTCACAAAAACCCAGAAGACAGCTAAATGCAGCACTAACCTTTGATGATCTTCATCAGATGACACACCTAGGACATTATGTTATACAATACATGCATGTTTTGTTCAATCAAGTTCATATTTATATCAAAAAACAGCTTTTTACATTAGCATGTGACGTTCAGAACTAGCATACCCCCCGCAAACTTCCGGTGAATTTACTAAATTACTCACGATAAACGTTCACAAAAAGCATAATTCTTAAAATAATTTATAGATACAGAACTCCTCTATGCACTCGATATGTCCGATTTTAAAATAGCTTTTTGGTGAAAGCACATTTTGCAATACTCTAAGTAGATAGCCCGGCATCACAGGGCTAGCTATTTAGACACCCAGCAAGTTCAGCCTTGACCAAACTCCGATTTACTATTAGAAAAGTTTGATTACCTTGGTGTTCTTCGTCAGAATGCACTCCCAGGACTTCTACTTCAATAACAAATGTTGGTTTGGTCCCAAATAATCCATAGTTATATCCAAACAGCGGCGTTTTGTTCGTGCGTTCAAGACACTATCCGAAAGGGTAAATAAGGGTTACGAGCACGGCACATTGTGACAAAAAAAAAAATTCTAAATATTCCATTATCGTACTTCGAAGCATGTCAACCGCTGTTTAAAAATCAATTTTTATGCAATTTCTCTCGTAAAAAAGCGATAATATTCCGACCGGGAATCTGCGTTTAGGTAAATAGACGAAAGAAAATAAAGCACGGGGTCAACTCGTGCACGCGCCTAAGCCCATTTTCCTCGGAACGGCCACTTGCCAAAAGCGCAAATGTGTTTCAGCCTGGGGCTGCCTCGATATCATTCAGCTTTTTCCCGGGCTCTGAGAGCCTACGGGAGCCGTAGGAAGTGTCACGTTACAGCAAAGATCCTCAGTCCTCAATAAACAGAGACAAGAAGAACAAGATCTTGTCAGAGAGGGCACTTCCTATAAGGAATCTTCTGAGGTTTTTGCCTGCCATATGAGTTCTGTTATACTCACAGACACCATTCAAACAGTTTTAGAAACTTTAGGGTGTTTTCTATCCAAAGCCAATAATTATATGCATATTCTAGTTACTGGGTAGGAGTAGTAACCAGATTAAATCGGGTACGTTTTTTATCCGGCCGTGTAAATACTGCCCCCTAGCCCTAACAGGTTAACCAGCATGGCTACCACAGCGATACGCCATCCCATCTGGTTTGCGCTTAATGGAACCATAATTTGTTTTTCTACAGGACAATGACCCAAAACACACCTCCAGGCTATATAAGGGCAATTTGGCCAAGGAGAGTGATGGAGTGCTGCATCAGATGACCTGGCCTCCACAATCACCCAACTACAACCCAATTGAGATGGTTTGGGATGAGTTGGACCGCAGCGTGAAAGAAAAGCAGCCAACAAGTGCTCAGCATATGTGGGAACTCCTTCAAGGCTGTTGGAAAAGCATTCTAGGTGAATCTGGTTGAGAGAATGCCAAGTGTGCTGAGCTGTCATCAAGGCAAAGGGTGGCTACTTTGAATAATCTAAAATATATTTTGATTTAACACTTTTTTGGTTACTACATGGTTCCATATGTTATTTCATAGTTTTGATGTCATCGCTATTATTCTACAATGTAGATAAGTCAAAATAAAGAAAAACCCTTGAATGAGTAGGTGTCCAAAATTTTGACTGGTACCATATGTTTAGTGTTTCCTCTAGCACTGCACAGTATTGGCAGGGGATGACACTGAAACTAGCCATTCCCAAATAGGCTGCAGCAGCTGAGGAGCAAATAAGGGGGATGCATGGCTCTAAACAAACATTAAAGCCAGGGGATTTTCAACAGCAGGAGAGAGCATGAGGTAGTGGAGCTAATATGAGGTGGTTATTTGGAAAAGTCTGAGATGAGTTCACAAACTGGATGCTCCACTGCCGGAGGATAAAGTCAGTGTCCAAATGAAGACAAAACAGGCTTACTTTCAGTGCACCAATTAATTATGGATCTCATTAATTGCATGATGGTGTTGGGATCCACATGGTATGTAGACTTTGGTTCCACCCCAGTGCTAATGAACTCAACTATCCACCAAGCCCTTGAACTAGGGGAGCATTCAGCAGGACAACATTTTGGATAGAAATGTTACATAGAACAAACATGCCTCTACGCAACGTTTTTGCAACTAGTGCTGAGCAATTAATGCTTTGAGGTTGGTTCAGTTATGGATATTAGAAAACAAAATCATGGATTTCGATTTGATATATTTTTTTAAACTGCATTATGAAATACTGACATTAAAATGAGTCGAGCTTTTTAATGGAAATGCCAAAGCCAAAAACATGCAATTACCAAAACATTGAAAATATTCCATTGTCTCAGTCAGGTCCACATAGTAATTAACTATTTTAAGATATTTATGTTACTTGATGGCTTTATAATTTTTCATTACTTAAAGTCATCATCTCATCTCAGGCAGCCAGACATCTGTTCTTCCCATACTGTAGGCTACTGTCTTTAGTCACCCCATTAAGCTAGGTAAGCCTGCCTAATTATGCTGCTCTCTGAAGAAATAATTTGACTAGTTCTTCAAAGTAGATCAGGCATACTTTCAAGAACTCTATTCCTCTCGTCTTTGGGTTGTTTCTCATACAGTGGCGTATAGGGTCTGTGTGCATCTAAACAAAACAGGCATAAAGCAGTGGTGTAAAGTACTTAAGTAAAAATACTACTTAAGTTGTTTTTGGGGCATCTATACTTTACGATTTATATTTGACAACTTTACCACGTTCCTAAAGAAAATGTACTTTTTACTCCTGACACCCAAAAGTACTCGTTACATTTTGACAGAAATTGTCCAATTCACACACTTATCAAGCGAACATCCCTGGTCATCCCTACAGCCTCTGATCTGGTGGACTCACAAAACATACATGCTTCATTTGTAAATTATGTCTGAGTGTTGGATATACAAATTTGAAATTTATACTTTTTCCTTTTGATACTTAAGTATATTTAAACCAAATACTTTGACACTAGTATTTTACTGGGTGACTTTCACTTGAGTCATTTTCTATTAAGGCATCTTCACTTTAACTCAAGTATGACAATTAGGTAGTTTATCAACTGCATCTGTGTCTGAGCCAGTAAAGAACAGGTGCAATGGATTATGGTCATTGCAGTTAATTACCACTTTTCGGCACTAAACAAAAATATAAAACGCAACATGTAAGGTGTTGGTCCCATGTTTCATGAGCTGAAATAAAATATCAGAAATTCTCCATATGCACAAGCTTATTTGGCTCAAATTGTGCGCCCAAATTTTTTTACTACTCTGTTAACCTGTTTGGCCTAGGGGGCAGTATTGAGAATTTTGGAAAAAAATATGTGCCCATTTTTAACTGCCTCCTACACCAACTCAGAAGCTAGAATATGCATATTATTGTTCAGGTTTGGATAGAAAACTCTGAATTTTCTAAAACTGTTTGAATGGTGTCTGTGAGTATAACAGAACTCCTATGGCAGGCAAAAACCTGACAAGGTTTCATGCAGGAAGTACCCTGTCTGACAAGGAGTCGTGCGTCTTGCATCTGTTTATTGAAAAGTAAGGATCTTAGCTGTAACGTGACAATTCCCAGGGCTCCGATAGGCTCTCAGAACCCGGGAAATACCTGAAGGTTTACGAGGCAGCCTCAGGCTGAAACACATTATCGCCTTTGACAAGTGGCGGCTCAGAGGACCTTTGAATGAGGCGCGTGCACAATTCGCTCCTGAGGAGAAATTTAATTTGGCTGTTTAGGCTCAATGCATATTCCCGGTCGGAATATTATCACTTTTCTACGAGATAAATGGCATAAAAATTGGTTTTAAACAGCGGTTGACATGCTTCGAAGTACGGTAATGGAATATTTAGACATTTTTTGTCACGCCAATGCGCCATGCTCGAGACCGTGATGTAGCATTCTGATAGTGTCTAGAACTCACGAACAAAACGTCGCTGTTTGGATATAACGATGGATTATTTGGGACCAAACCAACATTTGTTATTGAAGTAGAAGTCCTGGCAGTGTATTCTGACGAAGAACACCAAGGTAAGAACATTTTTCTTATAGGAAATGTGATTTTGGTGGAGGCTGACCTGGGTGTGTGTCTAAATAGCTAGCCCTGTGATGCCGGGCTATGTACTTAGAATATTGCAAAATGTGCTTTATCCGAAAAGCTATTTTAAAATCGGACATATCGAGTGCATAGAGGAGTAATGTATCTATAATTCTTAAAATAATTGTTATGCTTTTTGTGAACGTTTATCTTGAGTAATTTAGCAAACTGTTAGTAAATTCCCCGGAAGTTTGCGGGGGTTATGCTTTTTCTGAACGTCACATGCTAATGTAAAAAGCTGTTTTTTGATATAAATATGAACTTGATTGAACAGACATGCATGTATTGTATAACACAATGTCCTAGGTGTGTCATCTGATGAAGATCATAAAAGGTTAGTGCTGCATTTAGCTGTGGTTTGGGTTTATGTGACATGATATGCTAGCTTGAAAAATGGGTGTCTGATTATTTCTGGCTGGGCACTCTGCTGACATAATCTAATGTTTTGCTTTCGTTGTAAAGCCTTTTTGAAATCGGACAGTGGGGTTAGATTAACGAGATTATTGTCTTTAAATAGCTGTAAAATAGTCATATGTTTGAGAAATTGAAGTAATAGTATTTCTAACGATTCAAAAATCGCGCCACTGGATATCAGTGGCTGTTACGTAGGTGGGACGAGTTCGTCCCACATGCGCCAGAGAGGCTAATGAGCATTTCTCCTTTGCCAAGGTAATCCAGCCACCTGACAGGTGTGGTATATCAAGAAGCTGTTTAAACAGCATAATCTTGTGCTGGGGACAAAAGGCCACTAAAATGTGCAGTTGTGTCACACAATGCCACAGATGTCTGAAGTGGAGGGAGCATGCAATTGCAATGCTTACTGCAGGAATATCCACCAGACCTGTTTCCAGATCATTTCAATGTTAATTTCTGTACCATAAGCCAATGTCATTTTAGAGAATTTGGCACTACATCCAACTGGCCTCATAGCCACAGACCACCTGTAACCATGCCAGCCCTGGACCTCCACATCCGAATTCTTCAACTGCGAGATTGTCTGAGACAAGCCACCCAGACAGCTGATGAATCCGAGGAGTATTTCTGTCTGTAATAATGTCCTTTTGTGGGGGAAAAAAAAACAACTAATTCTGATTGGCTGGCTGGGCCTGGCTCCCCAGTGGCTGGGCCTATCCCCTCCCAGACCCAACCCTGGCTCCACCCCTGCCCAGTCATCTGAAATCCATAGATCAGGGCCTAATGAATTTATTTCCATTGACTGATTTCCGTATATGAACTGTAACTCAGTAAAATCTTTTAAATTGTTGCATTTATATTTTTGTTCAGTGTAGGTTGAAATGTGGCTTAATGAAAACTACAACTCCCTTAGGACCAGCGTCCCATATACTGTACTTCTGACTTAATTTCTCATGATTTGATTTCTCTAGAGAAACTAAATGGAATTCAAGTAATTGAACCGACATTGGAAATTTGTTGTCTAATAACTGAAAAACCCCAGAATTTGGTTAATGGCTCAGCACTTGTTAGAATTTTGCTGGGGGGGAGGGAGTCTGCACACCCTATTTGGAGAGAATTGTAGAAGTTTCAGATTACAGCACAACCTCTATTACAGGAATCACGCCACCTATCCCTGCTGATTTGATTATTATAAACATATTGTCTTGCAAAGTACATTGATTAAGCACTTCACCCGGTTGGTTTCATTCTTGGGTTTGACATTAAGGTCTGAAAGGCCGCCTGAAGATTATGATCACTTGCCTGAATTAAGTATCTATTTTCATCTTCACATACAGAACTAGAAGGACCAGACTACTGGAATTATTAGCCTTTTGGTTATCAGTCAAAAAAAATAAAAAAATAAAAAAATAAAATCACCTGCCTAATGGAGCAACCTCAACTTATGACACAACTCAGGTCACTTGCCCCGGTCAATAGGGCAACCCCTATAGCATTGGTTATTTGTTATAAGCAAAGTACACTGTAATACAAGAATATACTTACTTTTACTGCCAAGCCGTTGGATCTCGCCAACAAGCAGAGATACTTCATGTTGGACGTTCATTGCCACTAGAAGTGTAACAAAATATAATAGTGTCACATGCCAATATTATATGGGCATTCCCAGAAACAATAGCAAGGGAGAAGGGGTGTCATAATGTAGACATTTGTGTCATAACATCCCTTGTAATGTATTATAGGATAAAAGGGCAGCTGACTAAGACAGGATACACCACCACAGTATTATAAAGATAGGCCGTTTCGCAAAAATGTAGCCTACGCAGCAGCAGAAACAAGTCAGTTTCACATTGTAACAAGCTGCAACAAAATTGCCTTCCATATGAAAAGTGGGGCGGCAGGTAGCCTAGTGGTTAGAGCGTTGGGCCAGTAACTGAAAGGTTGCTTGATCTAATCCCCAAACTGACGAGGTAAAAATCTGTCGTTCTGTCCCTGAACAAGTCACTGTACACTGTTCCTATGCCGTCATTATAAATAAGAACTTCTTCTTAACTGACTTGCCTAGTTAAATAAAAGGTTTTAAAAAAAAATTATAATGCGGAAGTAGGCTAGCTGGGATCAGTAGGGTTTAACCCATTTACCACAGCCACAAAGTCAAAATGGGCTGTACGTAACAATTCATGAAGACAAAAAACACCCTTTGACTAAATGTAAGGTTAAGCAGAAAATTAGCAGTGTGGTTTGGGTTAAAGTCACATTTTAAGAATAGAAATTGTAGAAATAGGCGAGGTTTATGACTTTGTTGCTGTGGTAACTAGTGACGACCGATCACTACCTAAGGGAATTTAGAATCATTTACGTTGAAATAGACGGTGAATCCGTTTCGAGACCCATTACTTGACCCCTGTAACTTGACTATTTCAATCATTATTATTGTTTTAATCAATTGATTATAGACTACGGCTATGGCAGACAATGGAAGGAAATGCGGGAGGATGCCGGCTAAAGTGATGATAGAGTTTAAATGTAGACTAATAACCCAACAGACTATACGCATGTTCTATTTCACATTGAATTGTTATTATGTTGCGGTATTTACCTGAGTAAGAGCAATATCCCGATATAACACGATGCCTGAGTAGAATTCAACAGGAAGAGAAGAGGGTCGAAGCAAATTAAAACTGTACCATAAAAGGCAGTATTGCTGACGTCATGACCCCTCCTTCTCTGGCTAAAGGGAGGGGGAGCTTAAACTCATTTTAGATTCGGTGATGATCAGAGTTTATACAGAGCTCAGTTTGGAAGGCATAGGCTTACTTAAAAGATCTTGTTGTAATACGTACATAAGGCAAAATGTTCCGGAACCAATTTACGCATAGAGGTACATTTTTTCTGGAACATGCTTACTCCTGACATTGTCTGGAAAAAATCTTGGTTAATGCATTACAAATATTGTAAAGCAAACACATTTAAGGAAGTGCACTTTAAGATTGTACATAAGATATTGATGACATCTGCGAAAAAGTGAACGTTTGACTCACTTGTTCTATGAATGTGACTGATAGATTTTTTGGGAAAACCCTGCAGAATACTTGTTTACCTTTTTGAACACCACCCATGTTGTTGACAAATGATGTGTTACTATTGCAATAAGACCATGTAAATGATAAAGTAAAAAAAAAATATTGTCGCTTTAAACAAGACAAATTCCAGAATTCTATACCAAAAATTGCAAATATTTTTGATTGAATCATATTTAAGACATTATCCCTAGTGAATAACAAATAATATCTGCCTGAATCAGAGATTTTTCTGAGTGAATACAAATTGCACTAGAATTGTATTTTTTTTTTTATATAAAACTATCAGGACCATGTCTTTCAAAGAATTTGTAAAAATCCAAATAACTTCACAGATCTTCATTGTAAAGAGTTTAAAACACTGTTTCCCATGCTTGTTCAATGAACCAAACAATTAATGAACATGCACCTGTGGAACGGTCATTAAGACACCGACAGCTTACAACTCATGACACTAAAGAGGACTTTCTACAGACTCTGGAAAAACACCAAAAGAAAGATGCCCAGGGTCCCTGCATGAACGTGCCTTAGGCATGCTGCAAGGAGGCATGAGGACTGCAGATGTGGCCAGGGCAATAAATTGCAATGTCTGTACTGTGAGACACCTAAGACAGCACTACAGGGAGACAGGACGGACAGCTGATCGTCCTCACAGTGGCAGACCACGTGTAACACCTGCACAGGATCAGTACATCCGAACATCACACCTGCGGGACAGGATGGCAACAACTGCCCGAGTTACACCAGGAACACACAATCCCTCCATCAGTGCTCAGACTGTCCGCAATAGGCTGAGAGAGGCTGGACTGTGGGCTTGTAGGCCTGTTGTAAGGCAGGTCCTCACCAGACATCACCGGCAACAATGTCACCTATGGGCACAAACCCACCGTCGCTGGACCAGACAGGACTGGCATAAAGTGCTCTTCAATGACGAGTCACGGCTTTGTCTCACCAGGGGTGACGGTCGGATTCATGTTTATCGTCAAAGGAATGAGCGTTACACCGAGGCCTGTACTCTGGAACGATTTGGAGGTGGAGGGTCCGTCATGGTCTGGGGCGATGTGTCACAGTGTCTTTGGACTAAGCTTGTCGTCATTGCAGGCAATCTCAATGCTGTGCGTTACAGGGAAGACATCCTCCTCCCTCATGTGGTACTCTTCCTGCAAGCTCATCCTGACATGACCCTCCAGCATGACAATGCCACCAGACATACCGCTCGTTCTGTGCGGGATTTCCTGCAAGACAGGAATGTCAGTCTTCTGCCATGGCCAGCGAAGAGCCCGGATCTCAATCCCATTGAGCACGTCTGGAACCTGTTGGCTCGGAGGCTGAGGGCTAGGGCCCCCAGAAATGTCCGGGAACTTGCAGGTGCCTTGGTGGAAGAGTGGGGTAACATCTCACAGCAAGAACTGGCAAATCTGGTGCAGTCCATGAGGAGATGCACTGCAGTACTTAATGCAGCTGGTGGCCACACTAGATACTGAATGTTGCTTTTGACCCCCCTTTGTTCAGGGACACATTCAATTTCTGTTAATTGTCTGTGGAACTTGTTCAGTTTGTCTGAATCTTATGTTCATACAAATATTTACACATGTTAAGTTTGTGCAATTGACAGTGAGGACTTTCTTCAGCTTCATTAAAATAGTACCCGCAAAACACCAGTCTCAACGTCAACAGTGAAGAAGAAACTCCGTGATGCTGGCCTTCTAGGCAGAGTTGCAAAGAAAAAGCCATATCGCAGACTGGCTAATAAAAAAAAATTAAGATGGAAAAAAGAACAGACACTGGACAGAGGAACTCTGTCTAGAAGGCCAGCATCTCTGTAGCCTCTTCACTGTTGACGTTGAGACTGGTGTTTTGCGGGTACTATTTAATGAAGCTGCCAGTTGAGGACTTGAGGCGTTTGTTTCTCAAAACTAGGCACTAATATACTTGTCCTCTTGCTCAGTTATGCACCAGGGCCTCCCAGTCCTCTTTCTATTCTGGTTAGAGCCAGTTTGCGCTGTTCTGTGAAGGGAGTAGTACACAGCGTTGTACAATATCTTCAATTTCTCACATGGAATAGCCTTTATCTCAGAACAAGAATGGACTAATGAGTTTCAGAAGGTTTTGTTTCTGGACATTTTGAGCCTGTACCCACAAATGTTGATGCTCCAGATTCAATCAGCACAACAGTTCTCAGCTGTGCTAACATAATTGCAAAAGGGTTTTCTAATGATCAATTAGCTAATCCAAATTTATAATTTTAAAAGGCTAACACAACATGCCATTAGAACACAGGAGTGATGGTTGCTGACAAAGGGCCTCTGTATGCCTATTCCATAATTATTATTTTTTTAAAGCCTTTCCAGCTACAATAGTCATTTACACCATTTAATAATGTGTACACTGTATTTCTGATCAATTATGTTATATGGACAAAAAAAAAAGTGCTTTCCTTTCAAAAACAAGGACATTTCTAAGTGACCCCAAACTTTTGAACGGTGGTGTATGTATTTAGTATTTCTTGTTTGTATCTGTGTTTTGTTAGACATATTTGATGTAGGGATTTAAGTTGATAATTTGGTATTATGAAAAAAATAAGAGGTTGAGCGTCGCTGTTGGACATGATTAGCATATCTACATTTTGCTATGTCCACTGCACTAATATGCACTGTGGCTCTACCTTCTGTTGATGCATGTGCTTGGTTTAGCCATTGACTACTGCAAACAAAGCCATTCATAAAAAAAACATATAGAAAAAAAATAAGTCTTAAAGTCTACTGGCATCTGGGTGTGTTTGAATTAAGGTTGTGTTTCAACTCATATTTCATTTTTTAATTGGCAAACTCATTTTTTGGGTCACGTTACTAACTCAAGGATAACTACAGAACAGGGTACTGGTTATGGGTCTTCCTTCCAATCATGCCAAAGGGTTTTTCAAGTACTCGATACTCAGCCAGACAACCCTGAGGGCTAGAGGGCTCTGCCCAAACTGTCTCTTAAGAACAGGTGATCATGCAGGTTGACCAAAATGTTATAAACTGGTCAGGTAGGTTAGGCTTGTGAAATATTCTCTGACCAGTGGCCCCTGTTTCTCTTTTGGTCACTGTAGCCTACCTGACAATCACACACCTAGCCCAGTTGGCAGAATTAGCAGCAGGACTCAAGATTCCCGCTTCCTGTTCTTGGTTAGTCTCTTGAACCAGAATCTGGCCTTGCAGGAGATGTGGATACGGAAAATCTCCTTTAAGCCCAGGAAGCATCCATTCAATTTGCCATTGACCAGCTTAAAACATAATGTTAAAATACGTTCGTTACTCACTAAATATGGAGTTTTGAAAAGCAACTATCACCATTTACTGCCGTCAGGGCCAGTATGTACTTCCAAAAAAGGTCTAAGTAAAATATATATTTTAAATGCCTCATTGGCATCTCCAATGTATTGAGCTGTAGACTTCCAGCAATGACAATAGTATATCCTTACCAGTCTCGCAGTCCCTGCTGCTGAAAAGCATCCCCATTGCATGATGCTGCCACCACCATGCTTCACAGTAGGGATGGTGTTAGACGGGTGATGAGCTGTGCCTGGTTCTCCAGACAGTGCTTTGCATTCAGGCCAAGAGAGATACATTTGTCTCATTAGACCACTGGATTTTTTGCCTTATGCTTGAAGTCTTTCATGTGTGCCTTTTTTGCAAACTCCAGGCATGTGGTCATGTGCCTTTTTCTCAGGAGTGGCCATCCTCCCATAAAGGCCAGATTGGTAAAGTGCTGTAGAGACCATTGTCCTTCCAGCAGGTTCTCCCATCTTAGCCAAGGAACTCTATCGTTCTGTCAGAGTGGTCATTGGGTTCTTGGTCTCCTCCATGACCAAGTGTCTTCTTGCCCAGTTAGGTCAGCTCAAGACAGAAGCTGGGTAGTTCCATATTTCTTCAATTTCTCAAAAGATGGAGACCACTGTGCTCTTGGAAACATTCAACACTCTATAAAATGTTTTATACCCTTCCCCAGATATACCTTAATACAATTATATCTCGGAGATCTACAGACAATTCCTTGGACTTTATTGTTTCTGCTCTGACATGCACTGTTGGACCTAGGTGGTTCTTCAAGGTTTTATTGGCAGACTATATCCAAAAAGGTGTATTGACACCACTTGGTGGGATGAAAACATAGTTTAACAAAAATAAATAAATAGGGGAATGAAAAAAAGAAACCTCATAAGCTGGGTTCTAATACTCAAACTAACCATACTATGTGTGATGTAAATTGAGTATGTCGTATGCTTATTGGTCAGAGTATGGATATAGTTAGTATGACAAAGTTCCCGGATGTCGTACTACATTCACCAAAATACGAAGTATACAAGCAATGGACACAATTTCTGTGCTTTTGGGGCCCATAATGCAATTCTTCAGAAATGGGCGTGGCTTCACAACATTTTCAGATTTGAAGAAAATGGTGGAAAATATGCAGCAGAAGTCTGACGAGAGCGGATTCAAATTCATTGCTTTGGCTAATTATGACAAGTGTTAAGAAAAATGTTGAGCAATGTAATAAAGTAATGACTTTTCAAATAAGTTACATTACACATTGTGTTGGCAGAAAATGTGTTAGCATATCATTACAGCAGTATGTACCAGGCATGTTAGCTACCTTCTAATACATCGAATTTACCAGTATATTTACTTCATGCAAGCTACACAACATTTATTGACTTGATTATTCAAGTCATTGATAGCTTAGCTAAGTGGTATAGTGGTTCAGGTGTGTTCATAAATTCGCTCTGGCAATCTAGTCCGATTTCAGAACACGCTCCTCTGACTGTGCCAGAGCTCAGAATAACTGATGAATTTACGAACGCTCAATCGTTGAATGTGGCAATTTTCAGTAAATCTCAGCAAAAAAGCCTAATTAAATTGTTGCCAGCAGCACAGTTAGTCACCAACGCTCTGGATAACATGAAAACAGCCTAACCAGCTCTGCTAGGGCGAGTAAAATAGTGAGGTTCTCATTTATGTCTGGAAGTAGCTAGTAAGTTAGCTTGAGTGCTTGAATTTACGTTATTTTACTAGGCAAGACAGTTAAAAACAAATTCTTATTTACAGTGCCATTGAGAGTCAGAACGCCTGACTCACTCAGATCAACGCTACTCCTCAGCTAAAGCACTTTAAATTCATGAACGGACAATCTGACAACACCCTGAATTTATGAACGCCCAGAGCTCACTCTGGCACTCCATATTGAATTTACGAACACAAGTCTAGCTAGTAATTTGTTTTGCTAACAAGAGATTGCATAGCATCAACTTCCGGTACACAGGCAAAGCGCTAGTACACGCAACTGAAAGACACCACTCATCAACAGTATAGTAAAATGAACTAATAGTATACAGTATGGGTATTCGAACAGAGCACTAGTATTTTCACAAAACAGAAACATACTCCTTCACTTTGTCAAATGTACTCAGCTCTCACACAGGCTCTGGGGCCTGAGAGGGGGAGCATCTTCAGACAGTATCCCCTGCAATGTTTCAGCTGCGAAATCCAATTATATAATGGCAGTCTGCAAACAAAAATTAAAAAGGTGCATACCACCACTTACTATGCTGGACTGTGTCAATCACAGCTTAAAAAACATTCTCCACATTTCTAAATCCTTCTACCTAACTCAGTACTTCTGAGAAAATAAAAGAGCCCTACTAAAAGACCCTGCCAAATCCCCCAACAATCCTATACTTAAATCTTTCCCTCTCTTCAACATACTATACTTACAACATACTATACTTATAACAATGTGCCACAGTTTCATCGACCATACACATGCTTGCCAACCAAATGTAATGCCGAGTTCAATTTACATGTTCCTAGGTGCAATCAAACAAAACACCACCTGCTCCTTAATCTGACCTTTGAATCTTGGTCTACCAACCTTTTCTTTTGAGGACATATAAATGCCAGCCCTTGGCCTCAGCGCCCCATCTCTTCTGCCACACATCTATCAAAATGGCTCTGATGTTACATTTGGCCTCACCTCTACCCAGTGGGAAATGATGAAGTCATTTTAAAGCTTGTTTAAAAATTGTAGAACCAATGGCCATTCCCTTCCACACCCAAATGGGCTGGGACCCAACATAATCTCACTACTACAGTACACCCAGTCTCTCAATTCACCATAATAACATTAATGCCTCCAATAGTAAGTCACTCTTATTAGATTTTCTGGATGATAAACTATTCAATACAGACAGGGAATCTGAGTATACTATCATTCTGACAGGTTAAATGTCCCCCCACCCACTGGAGCGCAACTGCTATTGCCAACAGTTCAATTGAGTATACTGACTGTGAAGTCCTGGAGATCCAAGAACCTTTTAATCGCTTTCTCAAGGATTTCCAGTTTCTTTGATTTTTGGTTAGTTTGTCCTGTACAATGAATTACTTACACAATAAACAAAGCAAACTCGACCTTCTTTACGATTAGTGTTCCAAGACCTCTCAACTGACTGACATTGTGGGACAGGTGGATTTCTTTCTAAATCATGTCCTAACAATTGAATTGGCCACAGGTGGACTCTAATCAAGTTGTATCGACCTTGACTAACCTGTTCCCCCACACATTGATTCTGCACTGGTACCCCCTGCATATAGCCTCGCGTCTGTTATTTTATTGTTGCTCTTTAATTATTTGTTATTTTCTATTTTCTTCTTTTTTTTAATTTCAGTTTATCTTAATACTTATTTTTCTTAAAACTGCATTGTTTGTTAAGGGCTTGTAAGTAAGCAATTCACTGTACACCTGTTATATTCGGCGCATGTTGCAAATAACATTTGATTTGATCAACGTCTCAAGGATGATCAAAGGAAATTGGATGCACCTGAGCTCAATTTGGAGTGTCTGTATTTAATTTCCAATACATTTGCAAACATTTCTAAAAATATGTTTTCACTTTGTCATTATGGGGTATTGTGTGTAGATGGGTGAGAGAAAAAAAATCAGTTTAATCCATTTTGAATTCGGGCTGTAACACAACAAAATGTGGAATAAATCAAGGGGTATGAATGCTTTCTGTGAAGTCCCTGTATCAATGTCTCCTGTAAGGCCAGGTTCTCGTTGTCTCCTCATCATACGCGAGGGAAACAACAGCAGTTTATAAAGGCTGCACCTTCCGCAATGAAGCTCCCATGCCTGGTCAATCACAGCCATGACATTCTAGTGGTGATAGTGCATCAGATATTACAAAGAAATATTATACATTAACTATGGCATTTTTTATGATCCGGGCGCCGCTCACTCGCAACGTCTGTACGATGACATCACGGGGCATAGGACTGGTGGCTCTGACTGATGGAGAAAAGAGCCAGAAGACCCTGAAACTTTACGTCTAACATCATTTTGAATTATTCAGACTTGATTGAAGCATACGGCAACGGAATAGAACCGGAAGAACTCCGTTTCATTTACCGTTGAATACTGACACCCAGTCTCGGAAGTTGACAATTGCTGACTTGAGGCTGGTTTTCTACCTGGCTAGCCAGCTACGTTAGCTAGCTGCTAACAGCTTGTAACGTTAGTAGCGAAGCCAGATAGTCTAACTTTATCCATTGATAAATAGCAAAGTAATAATCCGACATAGTCAATTGTTCTAACTAGTCGGTACGTAATATTGCGACAGGGCTAGTTTCTGGGGACATCCAAGACCCCTTCTTGCCATAACCAGCATTTAGCTAAGCTATTTAGCAAAGCTAACCAGCAACATCGCTCTTTCGCACTTTTTGGGTCCAGTTCAGGCAAGTAAGGATAACGAAACAGCTAGTTCGCTAAACGGGTACTTTTTATGCCATAATGGAAAGTTTAACATTAACTGATGGAGAGCAGAAGTATTACTCTGATTTGTTCGTTTATTGCGATACGGACAACACAAAGAAAGTGGCTTCCAATGGCAGAGTTCTTGACCTTTTCCGGGCGGCCCAGCTACCCAGCGAGGTTGTCCTGCAGGTGGGCTACCTAAATTAACTAGCCAGCTAAACGTATCAATCTGTCAAATGTGATAGAGGTGTGTTTGTCATGTATGTGGCGTTCATGTTGACAGTGGTTAACGTGACGACACACCTTATACTTGCCAGTTAGCAAAGTGAAAAGGTCTTTGCTGCATCAGGCTAACTAGCAAAGCATGCTACCAAGAATATAGTTAAGTAGCTAGCGTTACATTTTATTCATAGCCACATGTTCTCTCAACACCACCGCTATTTATTGTCAATGTTTTTCTAGCTGTCTTTCTGCTTGATATTCTTGCAATTTGAATCATAAACTATCTTAATTATCCCAACTTGTTTTTGTAGCTAACCAGTTTAAGTCGACAGCCCACTTCCTCTCTTGTGTATTTAATACTTTGTTGCTTGCTGGACTGGATACAAAATGTACAGTATAGACACACTCTTATTTGTATCACCTCGATACTATTCGAAGGTCATAGTGCTCATTTGACTGATTAACATTAATCCAATCCAATATGTGAAGCCAGTAAAATGTGCATTGTAGCAACGACTGTGTTACTTGAACATAGTCATGTTCAGCTATTTCTTTGTATATTCGTGCTGTTATCAATTTGTGGGCTGACGCCAACATTTCTGTTACGGTTGAAGGTTTGCTGGGCTGTCTTTCATTCAAAGTGTCATTTATTGACCTGCTCAGTTTAATTTCTAGGCCACTTGTCCTGGTGTAGGCTATAGAATTCATGTGATAGGAAGGGGTGTGACTCAGACTTTTGTTTCAACAGTTACTGTGCTCTTTTGTGGGCCATGATGTATGCTTTTATTTCCTCCCTAATGCTGTTATGGTTGTTCATTATTCTGAAGAATAGGCCTAATCCATGATCCATAAATCTGAGATGTGAAATGTTGCCTGGGTCTGTCTGTGGTCTATTTCCCATTGAAATGATGCAGACTCACTAGGCCTTGGCTGGTAGTTATATTTCTTACCAACGTTGGTCCAACCCTATAGCACCGCAATGGCAAAGTCTCAGGGAATAGGTCTTCAACTTGCCGTATACATCTAATTCAGATGCATCCTTGTAGAAATGTCAGACCATTTTGTTTTATGACGACACAAGTCACATTGCTCAGTGAGCACACGAAGCAACATCTGTCTTTCTGCGTTAGTTAGGAAGCAATGTCCTTGGAACTCTCTCTGTGAGAGACTGCAACATTCCCTTCCATTATCAACTATTTGGCACAAAACAGTAATGCGTGAACACAATAGTGAGTTTATATCACTCTACAGACCTACAGTATGTTGATAATAAGATGAACTGCCCCTCCCTACCTTCAGGCTATGCTCAAACCCTACACCCCAACCCGAGCACTCCGTTCTGCCACCTCTGGTCTCTTGGCCCTTACGAGACGGCAGCTCCTACTCAACCCAGTCCAAGCACTTCTCTGTCCTTGTATCCCAAGGATGGAACCAGCTTCCCCCTGAAGCTAGGACAGCAGAGTCCCTGCCCATCTTCTGAAAGCGCCTGAAACCCTACCTCTTCAAACAGTATCTTAAATAATCCCCCTCAAAAAGACTGAAATGTAAGTTTGTTGTCTCAGATCACAGAGCTCTGTGGAGCCACTCGCCTGGGCCATTTTGGAAGGAGCCAGTTTTACATTGCACTGAAACTCATCGCTGTAGCCCAGTCCGGACTGCCTCTCCGAGTAGAGAGCCTCAATTCTGGTTAGTAAACATGTCTGGATTCTCCATCTATTAGGAATTAACCACTAATGTATGAGAGAGGGTATTAGCACCTGGGGGCACACCGGACAATGTTTATATCTTTTTATGTTTTCCTTTGGTGCGGTTTCAGTTAAATTCAGTCACCTATATTGAAGGGAGAGTAGCATAGTCATGTGTTTTTCACAATGGCACTCAGTTGACTTCAAAACAAAACTGAATACAGTGCATTCGGAAAGTATTTAGACCCCTTGACTTTTTCCACATTTTGTTACGTTACAGCCGTATTCTAAAATAAATTCAATTGTGGGTTTCCCTCATCAATCTACACCCAACCATAATGACAAAGCAAAAGCATTTAAAAAAAAAAAAAAACCAACTGATTACATTTACTTATGTATTCATTTAGACCCTTTAGTCAGTACTTTGTTGAAGCACCTTTGGCAGCGATTACAGCCACGGGTCTTCTTGGGTATGATGTTACAAGCTTGGCACACTTGTATTTGGGGAGTTTCTCCCATTCTTCTTTGCAGATCCTCTCAAGCTCTGTCAGGTTGGATGGGGAGTGTCGCTGCACATCTATTTAAAGGTCTCTCCAGAGACGTTCGATCGGGTTCAAGTCCGGGCTCTGGCTGGGCCAATCAAGGACATTAAGAGACTTGTCCCAAAGCCACTCCTGCGTTGTCTTGGCTGTGTGCTTACGGTCGTTGTCCTGTTGGAAGGTGAACCTTCTCCCCAGTCTGAGATCCTAGTGCCTGTCATGCCTTTTACTGAGTGGCTTCCGTCTGGCCACTCTACCATAAAGGCCTGATTGCTAGAGTCCTGCAGAGATGGTTGTCCTTCTGGAAGGTTCTCAAATCTCCACAGAGGAACTCTAGAGCTCTGTCAGAGTGACCATTGGGTTCTTGGTCACCTCCCTGACCAAGGCCCGCTCTAGGAAGAGTCTTAATGGTTCCAAACTTTTTCCACTTAAGAATGATAGAGGCCACAGTGTTTTTGGGGATCTTCATTGCTGCAGACATTGTTGGTACCCGTCCCCAGATCTGTGCCTCGACACAATCCTGTCTTGGAGCTCTATGGACAATTCCTTTAACCTCTTGGCTTGGTGCTTGCTCTTACATGCACTGTCAACTGTGGGACCTTTTTATATAGACAGGTGTGTGCCTTTCCAAATCATGTCCAATCAATTGAATTTACTGCAGGTGGACTCCAAGATGTATAAACTTCTCAAGGATGATCATTGGAAACAGGATACACCTGAGCTCAATTTTGAGTCACAGAGCAAAGGGTCTGAAGACTTATGTCAATGTATTTCTGTTTTTTTATACATTACCCAAAATTTTTAAAAACCCGGAAAAAGGGAAGGGGTCTGAATACTTTCCGAATGCCCTGTGTGCTCCCTAGAGATGAGCTGTGTTTAAATGCATATACTGTCAACATAGAGGATATGTCACCCAAGTTTCATATCTGAGTCCGTTAATAAGTAACAGGATGCAGAGATATGGATGGGTCAGAGATGGAGTGTGATTTTACAGGAAATGAAGACCACTATACAGTACCAGTCAAAAGTTTGGACACACCTACTCATTCAAGGGTGTTTTTTTTTCTTTTTACTATTTTCTACATTGTAGAATAATAGTGAAAACACAAACTATTAAATATCACATATGGAATCATGTAGTAACCAAAAAAGTGTTAAACAAATAAAAAATATATATATTTGAGATTCTTCAAAGTAGCCACCCTTTGCCTTGATGACAGCTTTGCACACGCTTGGCATTCTCTCAACCAGCTTCATGAGGTAGTCACCTGGAATGCTTTTCCAACAGTCTTGAATGAGTTCCCACATATGCTGAGCACTTGTTGGCTGCTTTTCCTTCACTCTGCGGTCCAACTCATCCCAAACCATCTCAATTGGGTTGAGGTCGGGTGATTGTGGAGGCCAGGTTATCTGATGCAGCCCTCCATCACTCTCCTTCTTGGTCAAATAGCCCATACACAGCCTAGAGGTGTTTTTGGGGTCATTGTCTTGTTGAAAAGCAAAATGATAGTCCGACTAAGCGCAAACCAGATGGAAAGGTGTATCGCTGCAGAATGCTGTGGTAGCCTTGCTGGTTAAGTGTGCCTTGAATTCTAAATAAATCACAGGCAGTGTCACCAGCAAAGCACCATCACACCACCACCTTGCATGCTTCACGGTGGGAACCACACATGTGGAGATCATCCGTTCACCTACTCTGCGTCTCAAAAAGACATGGCAGATTTCCACCGGTCTAATGTCCATTGCTCGTGTTTCTTGGCCTAAGCAAGTTTCTTCTTCTTATTGGTGTCCTTTTTAGTAGTGGTTTCTTTGTAGCAATTCAACCATGAAGGCCTGGTTGACGCAGTCTTCTCTGAACAGTTAACGTTGATGTGTCTGTTACTCTGGGAAGCATTTGAGGGGAAACTGAGGCTGGTAACTCTAATGAACTTATCCTCTGCAGCAGAGGTAACTTTGGGTCTTCTTTTCCTGTGGCGGTCCTCATGAGAGCCAGTTTCATCATTGCACTTGATGGGTTTTTGCGACTGCACGTGAAGAAACTTTTCAAAGTTCTTTACCTTTTCCATATTGACGTACTGTTACCTTCATGTCTTGAAGTGATGATGGACTGTCATTTCTCTTTGCTTATTTGAGCTGTTCTTGCCAAAATATGGACTTCGTCATTTACCAAATAGCCCTATCTTCTGTATACCAACCCTACCTTGTCACAACACAACTGAAATTCCACAAATTAACTTTTAACAGGGCACACCTGTTAATTGAAATGCATTCCAGGTGACTACCTCCATGACGCTGGTTGAGAGAATGCCAAGAGTGTGCAAAGTTGTCATCAAGGCAAAGGGTGGCTACTTTGAAGAATCTCAAATATATAAATATATTTAGATTTATCACTTTTTTGGGGTACTACATGATTCCTTGTGTTATTTCATAGTTTTGATGTCTTCACTATTATTCTACAATGTAGAAAATGGTACAAATAAAGAAAAACCCTTGATTAGGGTAGATGTGTATAGACTTTTGACTGGTACTGTATATACAAAAGCATGTGGACACCTTCAAATCAGTGGATTCGGCTGCTTCAGCCACACCCGTTGCTGACAGGTGTATAAAATTGAGCACACAGCCATACAATTTCCATAGACAAACATTGGCAGTAGAATGGCCATACTGAAGAGCTCAGTGACTTTCAATGTGGCACCGTCATAGGATGCTACCTTTCCAACAAGTCTTATTTTTTTATTTTCACATTTCTGCCCTGCTCAACTAAGTGTTATTGTGAAGTGGAAACGTCTACGAACAACAACGGCTCAGCCGCGAAGTGGTAGGCCACACAAGCTCTCAGAACGGGACCGCCAAGTGCTGAAGCGTGCAGCGTGTAAAAATTGTCTGTCCTTGGTTGCAACACTCATTATCGAGTTCCAAACTGCTTCTGAAAGCAACGTCAGCACAATAATTGTTTGTCAGGAGCTTCATGAAATGGGTGTCCTTGGCAGAGCAGCCGCACACCAGCCTAAGATCACAATGTGCTATGCCAAATGTCAGCTGGAGGGGTGTAAAGCTTGCCGCCTTTGGACTCTGGAGCAGTGGAAACTGGAGTGTTGAATCACGCTTTACCATCTTGCAGTACGACAGACTAATCTGGGTTTGGCGGATTCCGGGAGAAAGCTACCTGCCTCAATGCATAATGCCAATTGGGAAGTTTGATGGAGGAGGAATAATGGTCTGGGGCTGTATTCATGGTTCGGGCTAGGCCTCTTAATTCCAGTGAAGGGGAAATCTTAGCTACAGCATACAATGACATTCTAGACAATTCTGTGCTTCCAACTTTGTGGCAACAGTTTGGGGAAGGCCCTTTCCTTTTTCAGCGTGACTGTGCCCCTGTGCAGAAGTTGAGGTCCATACATAAATGGGTTGTCGAGATCAGTGTGGAAGAACTTGACTGCCTGTACAGAGCTCTGACCTCAACCCCATCGAACACCTTTGGGATGAATTGGACCGCTGACTGCGAATCCAGGCCTAATCGCCCAACATCGCTAATAATCTTGTGGCTGATGGAGGCAAGTCCCTGCAGCAATGTTTCAACATCTAGTAGAAAGCCTTCCCAGAAGAGTGGATGCTCTTATAGAAGCAAAGGGGGACCAACTCCATATTAATGACCATGATTTTTGAATGAGATGTTCGATGAGCAGGTGTCCACATACTTTTGGTAATGTAGTGTACAAGCGAATAATAGAGAACAAATTCATCAGGAAATTGCACAGCCTAAACAGGAAGCTGGGCCAGAGATATTGGAGGAAAAGACTCAAAGTACTTCTTGAAAACCTGAACATTAGGCTTTGTAAAGCACCTTTTTGATACATCACTTAAGTAAATTGGGTAATACTTAACTGATGTGGTTAATAATGCAGCTGCAAACAAATGTTGTGGTTATCATTTTCAACACTTTTGTAGGCCATGTTGTAATAGGCCATACTAGACGACAGCAACTGACTAGTCAAGTCCTGCTAGTTGAAACAACTATAGCTAGAAGGAATTTGAGGCAGTGTTGTAATCTAACAGTTTCTCATCTACAGTCAAGGACTTGCCTCTGCCTCGCTTTGTTGTGGCCAAGAATGAACAGGAGGCCAGACACACAGCCATGTACCCAGACTCTGAGAACCAGGGGTCATACCAGGGCGTAATCCCACGACCCCCAGGCCGAGGGCAGGTCAAGAAGTTGTCTGCCCATGAGGTCATCCAGCCCTGCGTGCCCACAGTAGAACCACAGGTCATTGCCCCTCTGAGCGTTTCTCTTATTAAGAGATCTCTAGTGGAGAAATATATTTGATAAACTATTTGAATGATCTAGTTTCTTGACAGATTTATCTGTCAATTACAATTCAAACTTTGATAGACATTTAGGTTTTAATCTGATGTTATTTACCACTCTTTGAAGCTGCAGCCTGACACCACGTCCCCTGTGGTGTCTCCTCACCAGTCCCCTCCCACCTCGCCCCACTGGAGAAAGCACAAACGTCAGGCCAGCGGGGGGAACGTAGAGAGACAACCTGTGGTTGTGGCAGGTGCTGTCTGGACACCTTTCAGAGAGGCACAAGCAGGTACACACTCCACACAACAACCTGTATCCTCTGTGAATGTTAGTCTGACAAGGTTTACAGTTTCAGATGTAGATGTGTATTAACAACTGTACACAGTTATGCATCGTTTTGGCTTTCGCCAGTCATACAACTATTACATAGCTTGCTAGGTAAGTGAGGTTCAGCCAATAAACAGAACATGATTATTGATGACATAAGTGTCTCTAGTCCACTCACTCAATGCTTGAGTATGCTCACTGCATCAGCTAGAAGGAGCTCTGTGTAATTTAATTGCCCTGTCCTGAGGCTGTGTAACTCTCCTCTCTCTACAGGACCTGTGGTGTCAGGTGATGGGATGTGGTCTGCCAACTCTCCTCCCCCTGTTCAGGAAAGCTGGGTCAGTTTAAAAGATGCTCATCCCCCCTCATCCAGCACACTCCCAGTAATACATTCCTCACCGGTCCAGGTAGTGCAGCAAATGCTTCTATGGACCTGTCATATTTCTCGTAATGGCTTAAAGGCATAGAGATGGAGATGGCCTATTTCACTAGATGCTCTATTTCATTGGCTAATGTTTCCCCCTCATAAAACTACATACAGTGCATTCGGAAAGTATTCAGACCCCTTGACTTTTTCTACATTTTGTTACGTTACAGCCTTATTCTAAAATGTATTAAATTGTGTTTTTCCCCCTCAATCTACACACATTACCCCATAATGACTAAACGAAAACGGGTTTTTAGAAATGTTTGCACATTTATAAAAATAAAGACTATCACATTTACATAAGTATTCAGACACTTTACTCAGTACTTTGTTGAAGCACCTTTGGCAGCTATTACAGCCTCAAATCTTAGGTATGACGCTACAAGCCTGGCACACCTGTATTTGGGGAGTTTCTCCCATTCTTCTCTGCAGATCCTCTCAAGCTCTGTCAGGTTGGATGGGGAGCATCGCTGCACAACTATTTTCAGGTCTCTCCAGAGATGTTCAAGTCCAGGCTCTGGCAGGGCCAGTCAAGGACATTCAGAGACTTGTCCCAAAGCCATTCCTGCGTTGCCTTGGCTGTGTGCTTAGGGTCGTTGTCCTGTTGGAGGGTGAACTTTCTCCCCAGTCTGAGGTCCTGAGCGCTCTGTAGCAAGTCTTCATCAAGGACCTCTTTGTACTTTGCTCCGTTCATCTTTCCCTCAGCCCTGACTAGTCTCCCAGAGACTTCCGCTGAAAAACATCCCCACAACATGATGCTGCCACCACCATGCTTCACCGTAGGGATGGTGCCAGGTTTCTTCCAGACGAGACCCTAGGCATTCAAGCCAAAGAGTTCAATCTTGGTTTCATCAGACCAGAGAATCTTGTTTCTCATGATCTGAGAGTCCTTAAGGTGTCTTTTGGAAATCTCCAAGGGTGCTTTCATGTGAGTTTTACTGGGGAGTGGCTTCCGTCTGCCCACTCTACCATAAAGGCCTGATTGGTGGAGTGATGCAGAGATGGTTGTCCTTCTGGGAGGTTCTCCCATCTCCATAGAGGAACTCTGGAGCTCTTTCAGAGTGACCATCAGGTTCTTGGTCACCTCCCTGACCAAGGCCCTTCTCCACCGATTGCTCAGTTTGGCTGAGCGACTAGCTCTAGGAAGCGTCATGGTGGTACTGAACTACTTCCATTTAAGAATGATGGAGGCCACTGTGTTCATGGGGACCTTCAGTGCTGCAGAAATGTTTTGGTAACCTTCCCCAGATCTGTGCCTCGACACAATCTTGTCTCGGAGCTCGACAATTCCTTCAACCTAATGGCTTGGTTTTTACTCTGACATGCACTGTCAACTGTGGGACCTTTATATAGGCAGGTGTGTGTGCCTTTCCATGTCCAATCAATTTAATTTACCACAAGTAGAAACATCTCAAGGATGATCAATGCAAACAGGATGCACCTGAGCTCAATTTCGAGTCTCATATCAAAGGGTCTGAATACTTATGTAAATACGGTATTTCTGTTTTATTTTTAATACATTTGCAAAAATGTGTAAACCTGTTTTCGCTTTGCCATTATGGGTTTTGTGTGTAGATTGATGAGGACAAAATATTGAATCCTTTTTAGAATAAAGCTGTAATGTAACAAAATGTTAAAAGTCAAGGGGTCTGAATACTTTCTGAATGCGCTGTAACTACTGCGATAAGTCAGGACTGTTCTTTTCTCTCTAAATGTTTCACATGACTGGCTTTAGGAGAACTCTTCGATACGAACGGTTGCATCTGCGACAACAACCAATGAAACCCAAAGACAGTCCAGTGGTGGTTATGACGACCCCTGGAAAATCACAGACGAGCAGAGACAGTATTACATAAATCAGTTCAAGACCATCCAACCAGACCTCAACGGTTTCATTCCTGGTGAGTAGTGAGCTTTGTGTGAAACCACCTTTTACACATATTCACCTTCATTCTGCAGTTGCTTCATCCATTTTTGGACTAATAAATTAATGTTATTCAAGAATCAAAGGGTATATACATTAGAAATGCCTAATAAGTTAAGTTAAACTGTCATACTCCATCAGAACCCAAAATATGTTTGTTTTACACCAATGGTTGTAAACAAACAGTTTATAGCCTCTCAACATATTAAAGATAGTTTTTAACATATTGGCTGGTCAGTCCTTGTATCCATTGCTCTGCCCATTCAATTTTAGTGGTTACATTTCTCCAGGCCTATGCCTCAGCTTTTTACCAAAACAGAGGCAGGGAACCACTTTGTTTCAATTAAGGATTGGCCCTTTAAATGTTACAGGGACTGGCTGTTATGCTACAGTGATTGACCCAGCACAAACAGTTTTTCCCTTCGTCTACATTTCAGGTTCTGCCGCAAAAGAATTTTTCACAAAATCAAAGCTACCTATTCTTGAACTGTCCCACATTTGGTAAGTTATTAGAAAGAGGGCTATTGGCTTTAGTTGAGATGCTCCTCATATGTTATGATGGAATTATATTATGAACCACCTGCTTTATTCTAAATCCAGGAAGCAATACCAAAGAATGGAAAACATAACTCTTCAGTTAATGAATTTGGATACCTCTTGTCCAGTGATTGAATTCACAAGGGATTCGAGCAGTTTAAAATTCACGAGTGTGTTTAGTCTTTTTTGCTGACTCACATTTTTTGTATTACAGGGAGCTGTCAGATTTCGATAAAGACGGGGCGTTAACACTGGATGAGTTCTGTGCTGCATTTCATCTGGTTGTTGCTAGGAAAAACAGCTATGATCTTCCCGAAAAGCTGCCGGAGAGTCTTATGCCAAAGCTTATTGACTTGGATGACTCGGCAGGTAAAAGCTGGTGCTCTCCTGCTATATAATCTGTCCAAACCTGGCCTTGGGACCGTCTGCTGCAGACAGTTGATTTATGAAACACAGAGAGAAATGGAACCGTCATCCTGATGATAATAAATGTTCCATGTTCCAGAGATTCCAGACCAGGCCCCTGACGTGGGCTACTCGGGCTCCCCCGTGGAGGTGACACCCAACAAGTCCCCCTCCATGCCCTCACTCAACCAGACCTGGCCTGATCTCAACCAGGGCAATGAGGTTGGACACCGAACCACCACATGTTGTCACTGTAAAATAGGACATCGTTGAACTTTTGCCATTCCAGCATTTTGCAAATTACTTCTCAATTAAGTGATCGATAAGGATCTTTCCATTGCCCGGTTTTAGTAGCTGTCCGCTTGCAGTAATTTCTTAATTCAGTATCTTTCTTATCCATTTTTGAGAAACACAGATTAGTACTTACAGAAAGCTACAATTGTTGATATTCTCAATCAGTCAGTTTGCTCCATTTCTGTTAAGCTAGTTATCATGGTTCCAGTCAATATCCATCCCTTCCTCACTATAATGAATGGATAAGTGATAGTAAATGCAGTTCCTCACCCCTCCTGTGTGAGAGCAGTGGGGTTTGTAACTGGCAGTGGGGTTTGTATCCTGTGTGCTGATGTGTTTCTGCTCTGTCTCTAGCAGTGGGAGACTTTTAGTGAACGCTCCTCCAGCTCACAAACTCTGACCCAATTTGATTCTAACATTGCACCAGCTGACCCTGTAAGTCCATCACTTAGTATGCCTGTTTTAGTATAAATGATGAAATTAACCCAAGGGCTAATTAAGATCTCGCTCAGAGTGCATGTACTTAGTGCTACTGAATCCACCGCAACTGCAGTGCCCATGTGATTTTTGCTTGCTTAGCTTTTTTTTTGTCCCATACTATGATTAAGAATATGACATTGTGGGCCCTACAAGGTCCTGGGATATTTTAAATGTTAGCAAAATTGAATGTCTTTCTTCATTTTTTTTACTCTTTTCTACATTGTAGAATAATAGTGGAGACATCAAAACTATGAAATAACACATGGAATCATGTAGTAACCAAAAAAGTGGTAAACAAATCAAAGTAACCACCCTTTGCCTTGATGACAGCTTTGCACACGCTTGGCATTTTCTCAACCAGTTTCATGAGGTAATCACCTGGAATGCATTTCAATTAACAGGTGTGCCTTGTTAAAAGTAATTTGTGGAATTTCTTTCCTTCTTAATGCGTTTGAGCCAATCAGTTGTGTTGTGACAAAGTAGGGGTGGTAAACAGAAGATGGCCCTATTTGGTAAAGACTTAGTCCATATTATGGCAAGAACAGCTCAAATAAGCAAAGAGAAATAACAGTCGATTACTTTAAGACATGAAGGTCAGTCAATCCATAACATTTCAAGAACTTTAAAAGTTTTTAAGTAATGTTGCAAAAACTATCAAGTGCTATGATGAAACTGGCTCTCATGAGGACTGCCACAGGAAAGGAAGACCCAGAGTTACCTCCGCTGCATAGGATACGTTCGTTAGAGTTAACTGCACCTCAGATTGCAGCCCAAATAAATGCTTCACAGAGTTCAAGTAACAGACACATCTTAACATCAACTGTTCAGAGGAGACTGCATGAATCAGGCCTTCATGGTCGAATTGCTGCAAAGAAACCACTACTAAAGGACACCAATAAGAAGAGACTTGCTTGGGCCAAGAAACACGAGCAATGCACATTAGACCGGTGGAAATCTGGCATGTCTTTTTGAGACGCAGAGTAGGTGAATGGATGATCTTCGCGTGTGTGGTTCCAACCATGAAGCGAGGAGGTGTGATGATGTGGGGGTGCTTTGCTGCTGACAATGTCCGTGATTTATTTAGAATTCAAGGCACACTTAACCAGCATGGCTACCACAGCATTCTGCAGCGATACGCCGTCCAATCTGGTTTGCGCTTAATGGGACGATCATTTGTTTTTCAAAAGGACAATGACCCAACACACCTCCAGGCTGTGTATGGGCTATTTGACTAAGATGGAGAGTGATGGAGTGCTGCATCAGATGACCTGGCCTCCACAATCACCCGACCTCAACCCAATTGAGATGGTTTGGGATGAGTTGGACCACAGAGTGAAGGAAAAGCAGCCAACAAGTGCTCAGCATTTGTGGAAACTCCAAGACTGTTGGAAAAGCATTCCAGGTGAAGCTGGTTGAGAGAATGCCAAGAGTGTGCATAGCTGTCATCAAGGCGAAGGGTGGCTACTTTGAAGAATCTCAAATGTTAAATATATTTTGTTTAACACTTTTTTTGAAAAAGAAATACCTTTGAATGAGTAGGGGTCCAAACTTTTGACTGGTACTGTAGATCTTCAGTTTTCTCAATCTGCATAATTGCCATGAATGGAGACCCTTTCTAGCCTTTTACAAACTGTTTTGACACTATGAAAGATTTCAATCCTAATGGCAGTATACGGGCTTATGGTCAAACTAAGACACCTCTGTCCTTACAGGATACAGCCATTGTCCACCCTGTCCCCATCCGGATGACCCCAAGCAAGATCCATATGCAAGAGATGGAGCTGAAGAGAACCGGAAGTGGTAAGATACTTTCCCCATATGATAAGAGCACGTAAACATATCAGAAGACCGAGCTCTGTCTTCTAAAGCAGTGGAGACTGGAGAGACTAGCAACTCTCAAGAATTTTACTGAGAAGTAGTGAAGGGATGCGCTGTACCTCTTTCTATATACTGTTAAGGGAATTGACCGTCTTTTTCATTCCTGAAGACCACACACATCCTACAAGTCCCCTGATGGCTAAACCACCTGACCTCTCTGAAGAAACCAAGCTTGCCACCTCTATGAAGTTTGTAACTGCTAACTCTGGTAAGTGTCTCAAGGGATGTGCCATTATCATAAAGAATTTAGGACAGTTGCAAATTTTAGGTAGGTCATATTTCCTAAACTAGATCTGTGACCATAATTATATTGCATTTCCTTGAGGCATGGTTAAAGATACAATACTCATTTCTGTCCTGAAGGTGATGGTTATAGCAGTTCAGATTCCTATACTTCAGATCAAGACCCAATTACAAGTGTTGTAACAAGACAAAGGTAAGTTGGTCTCAAAATCTAGAGATATTTGATGTCAAAACACATGTTTTGTTTATTGAAGAGTTTTTGAATGGTAAGCTCACTAGCTGTGTTGTAGGTCTCATTCTGGGACGTCTCCTGAAGGACTGAAGGTGGTGGCTGCCCCCCCACCGCCACCCCCCAGACCACACGCCTCCCACTCCCGCTCCTCCTCTCTAGACATGAACAGAAGCTTTGCGGCTGTCCCCACCGGGCCACAGTTGGCTGGAGTTGTGGCCTACCCTCCAGCCGTGCCTCCTAGACCACTACCCACACAGGTAGAACTATCAGCACAGAGCTGAAGACTTATCAAAATGTTGCCGCCTCTGTGTAGTCTTTTAATAGGAAATGTTAAATGCTGAAATCTCCTTTTTGTTCTATTCACTCTACAGACTATTACTACTACTACTACTACTACTACTACTACTACTACTACTACTAAGGGAGTGAACATTATTTATAATAAGGGTTACATGGAGAAAATCGAACCTCTGAAATGAAAATGGATAGCCTTCCCTTGGAAAAAGTGATATACACACACCCAAAATAATAATTGAAACGAAGTGGATAGCAGAGAACACGTCTACTGTTTACCCTCACTTCTTGGACACACCATAGCCTTAGATATGCAGTTTTAGAAACTGTTCTTTCTTCTGTAAGCATTACATGGCAACGCAGGAGTTATTTATTTTTTTTGCACAGGGCTGCGGGTCAGAAGGTTGTGAGTTCAGAGACAACTGTGGACAGAGCTCCTTTATAGTAAAATCTATCATATTTGCAGGTCAGAGAGAAAAATTGCATTTTAGAAACATTTCATGCAATTCTACATTTTACATATTAGCAGAATCTTTTTTAATACCACATAAATTACTGAAATTACAGGCTAAGAATGGACCGATGTGTGTTCATCTTGTCACATTTCTCCAATACCAAATCAGTGTGTTTTGTTTGCAACAAAACTGTTCATGTTTGCAAATAATCATTAGGAATCTGAGCATGGTACTTTCAAAAGTTAAGCCTACCTTTCCACCCCAAACAGAGTAGCCCTATCGATGCATAGAAATGTAAGCTTTAACTACTGGCTACTCTTCTTCTGTGGCTTAACCCAATAAGAGAAGGTCACAAGTGTTTCCCTAAAAGCTGTCTGGGTTTAAATATCTTCTATTGTACAGAAAGTGAATACCTTAATCAATTGATAGTGACAGAATTTGATTACTTCCCAAGCAAAGTACATTTTTGTATCTGCTGTAGAAACTCAATGATATCCCAGGTATTTTACCACTTGTTTCTATCATAAAGCGTCATGGACCAAAGCACTGTTATAGTTTACTTTATATAATGGGATCTGTAATTTTTTTCCCCCCTGTAAATCTTAAGATAACAATGTGTAGGCCTGTGCTTTTTGCCATTTTCTTTAATAAAAGGTAGGCCTATGGCAAATCTATGGATATAGCAACCTAACTTTGCCTAATAGCCTAATTTTGTCTGTCAAACAGGTAGGCCCAACACTTTCTTAAATAGGAAGAAATAGGCTCCAACACAGTCCTCTTGTTGGTACTAAAGTCGAATTAAAACTTTATATTAATAATGCCTACTGTCCGTTGGTTGTGCTGCTGCTTCAAGTTTCAGCACCACAATGTTACTCGAATCAATAACTCTGAAAACATCATGGGCAAGAAAAAAAAACTGAACGGAACATAGGTTGTGCTCTGACTAGCCTATAACCTAAGATATTGCATTTTTGGACTAGGCCTAATCAGAAGTAATTTCTGGAAGAAGCCTTTGACTCACCTCCTGAACTGCCGCCACTGTAGGCCTGCACAGCATTGGTGAGACTTCACACAAAAAAGGTTTTGATCAGCAAGAGCAGAGCAGCCCGGGGCTCAGGGTTGGAATATCCATTGCAGTGTGTAATGCAGCCTAGTTTTATTTATACCATCCCAGCAGCTATCTTTGTAATATAACTTTGATCTGTGCTTCTCCGATCATGCACTTCATAGCCTATAAGCTATGGATAATTTGATTGAGACTACACTAAACAGCCTGTAGGCGCACTTGATATTGCATGCCAGGCGGAGAATCAGCGATGAGGGGCAGCATCAGGCGCATATATACACACACCGTACCAGTCAAAAGTTTGGACAGATCTACTCATTTAAGGGTTTTTCTTTATTTTTACTATTTTCTACATTGTGGAATAGTAGTGAAGACCTCAAAACTATGAAATAACAAATATGGAATCATGTAGTAATGAAAGTGTTAAACAAAATATATTTTATTCTTCAAAGTAGCCACAGTTTGCCTTGACAGCTTTGCACACTCTTCGCATTCTCTCAACCAGCTTCATGAGGAATACTTTTCCAACAGTCTTGAAGGAGTTCCCACATATGCTGAGTACTTGTTGGCTGCTTTTCCTTCACTCTGCGGTCCAACTCATCCCAAACCATCTCAATTGGGTTGAGGTCGGGTGATTGTGGAGGCCTGGTCATCTGATGCAGCACTCCATCACTCTCCTTCTTGGCCAAATAACTTACACAGCTTGGAGGCATGTGTTGGGTCATTGTCTTGTTGAAAAACAAATGATAGCCCCACTAAGCTCAAACCAGATGGGATGGCGTATCGCTGCAGATGCTGTGGTAGCCATGCTGGTTGCTGTGGTAGCCAAGTATGCCTTGAATTCTAAATAAATCACGGACATTGTCACCAGCAAAGCACCATCACACCACCACCTCCATCCTTCACGGTGGGAACCACACATGCGGCGATCATCCGTTAACCTACTCTGCGTCTCACAAAGACATGGTGGTTGGAACCAAAAATCTCAAATTTGGACATCAGACCAAAGGACAAATTTCTACCGGTCTAATGTCCATTGCTCGTGTTTCTTGGCCCAAGCAAGTTTCTTCTTATTATTGGTGTCCTTTTAGTAGTGGTTTCTTTGCAGCAATTCAGCCATGAAGGCCTGATTCACACAGTCTCCTCTGAACAGTTGATGGTAACTCTGGGTCTTCCTTTCCTGTGTCGGTTCTCATGAGAGACAGTTTCATCATAGTGTTGATGTTTTTTGCGACTGCGCTTGAAAAAACGTTCAAAGTTCTTGATTTTCCGTATTGACTAACCTTCATGTCTCAAAGTAGTAATGGACTGTCGTTTCTCTTTGCTTATTTCAGCTGTTCTTGCCATAATATGGACTTGGTATTTTACCAAATAGGGCTGTCTTCTGTATACCACCACTACCTTGTCACAACACAACTGATTGGCTCAAACACATTAAGAAGGAAAGAAATTCCACTAATTAACTTTAAAAAAATACTAAACACTCCCCTTGACTGAAATTGAAAAACCATGACCCTCCCCCATTTTTCTCCAGGTACCTATTCAGTAAATTTCAATCCACCCCTTAGTCATTGACTAAGTAATCTCCAATTCAAGGTTGTGTTCTGTTTTTCAATATGCAGTGTTAAGTCTGAACCCTGTGATTATCCCCTTTGTCCCCAGACCTCGGGTCCCCATAGTGGGCATCGCTCAGATGAGGGCCTGGCAGCTCATTCCACTACCTCGCCCCAGCAGATCCCGGAGCAGCCCAACTTTGCTGACTTCAGTCAGTTCCAGGCGTTTGCTGCCTCAGATCAGCCCAGCGATGACGGGGAGAAGCACCCAGAGAGTCTGCCGGTAAGTCAAACACAGTAAAATACAGAACCACCTTGCAGTTGGTGAACCTAACCCGGTTATATCATCTGTACTCCTGTTATAATAAGACAGACTGTTCATTCTCCGTTCACAGGTAGAGAAGTCTTCAGAGGGTGCTGGGCCTTTGAGAACTGTGAAGAGTGATAACCAGGAAGAGCGAGCTGCAGCTACTGTGAACTCTGTAAGTAATTGACTTATTTAGACCATGATGCTCCTCAATCAATCACCACCACTACCTCGTACCTCAGTACACTGACTCGGGAACCTGTTCAGTGGCTTGCGAAAATATTCACCCTCCCTTGGCATTTTTCCTATTTTGTTGCCTTACAACCTGGAATTAAAAAATATATTTTTTGTGAAACACACAAGAAATAAGACAAAAACAGAACTTGAGCGTGCATATCTTTTTTGCCCATTCTTCAAGGCAAAACTGCTCCAGCTCCTTCAAGTTGGATGGGTTCCGCTGGTGTACAGCAATCTTTAAGTTAAACCACAGATTCTGAACTAGATTGTGGTCTGGGCTTTGACTAGATCATTCTAAGACATTTAAATGTTTCCCCTTAAACTACTCAAGTGTTGCTTTAGCAGTATGCTTAGGGTCATTGTCCTGCTGGAACGTGAACCTCCGTCCCAGTCTCAAATCTCTGTAAGATTAAAACCGGTTTCCCTCAAGAATTTCCCTGTATTTAGCTCCATCCATCATTCCTTCAATTCTGACCAGTTTCCCAGTCTCTGCTGATGGAAAAACATCCCCACAGCATGGTGGTGGCAGCATCATGGTGTTCTCGGGGTGATGAGAGGTGTTGGGTTTGCTCCAGACAGCGTTATCCTTGATGGCCAAAAAGCTCAATTTTAGTCTCTTCTGACCAGAGTACCTTTTTCCATATCTTTGGGGAGTCTCTCACATGCCTTTTGCCGAACACCAAAAGTGTTTGCTTATTTTTTTTCCTGGCCACTCTTCCGTAAAGCCCAGCTCTGTGGAGTGTACGACTTAAAGTGCCACTTGCTTGGTGGTGCCCCTTGCTTAGTGGTGTTGCAGACTCTGGGGCCTTTCTGAACGGCTAAATATTTATATATACTGAGATCATGTGACACTTAGATTGCACACAGGTGGACTTTATTTAACTATTTATTTGACTTCTGAAGGTAATTGGTTGCACCAGATCTTATTTAGGGGCTTCATAGAAAAGGGGGTGAATACATACAGTTGAAATCAGAAGTTTACATACACCTTAGCGAAATACATTTAAACTCAGTTTTTCACAATTCCTGACATTTAATTCCCTGTCTTAGGCCAGTTAGGATCACCACTTTATTTTAAGTGTGAAATGTCAGAATAATAGTAGAGTGATTTATTTCAGCTTTTTATTTCTTTCATCACATTCCCAGTGGGTCATTAGTTTACATGCAGTCAATTAGTATTTGGTAGCATTGGCTTTAAATTGTTTAACTTGGGTCAAACGTTTTGGGTAGCCTTCCACAAGCTTCCCACAATAAGTTGGGTGAATTTTCGCCCATTCCTCCTGACAGAGCTGGTGTAACTGAGTCAGGTTTGTAGGACTCCTTGCTCACACACGCTTTTTCAGTTCTGCCCATACATTTTCTATGGGATTGAGGTCAGGGCTTTGTGATGGCCACTTCAATACCTTGACTTTGTTGTCCATAGGCCATTTTGCCACAACTTTGGAAGTATGCTTGGGGTCATTGTCTATTTGGAAGACCCATTTGCGACCAAGCTTTAACTTCCTGACTGATGTCTTGAGATGTTGTTTCAATATATCCACATAATTTTCATGCCTCATGATGCCATCTATTTTGTGAAGTGCGCCAGTCCATCCTGCAGCAAAGCACCCCCACAACATGATGCTGCCACCCCCGTGCTTCACGGTTGGGATGGTGTTCTTCGGCTTGCAAGCCTCCCCTATAGGACTCGTTTTACTGTGGATATACACTGCTCAAAAAAATAAAGGGAACACTTAAACAACACATCCTAGATCTGAATGAAAGAAATAATCTTATTAAATACTTTTTTCTTTACATAGTTGAATGTGCTGACAACAAAATCACACAAAAATAATGAATGGAAATCTAATTTATCAACCCATGGAGGTCTGGATTTGGAGTCACACTCAAAATTAAAGTGGAAAACCACACTACAGGCTGATCCAACTTTGATGTCATGTCCTTAAAACAAGTCAAAATGAGGCTCAGTAGTGTGTGTGGCCTCCACGTGCCTGTATGACCTTCCTACAACGCCTGGGCATGCTCCTGATGAGGTTGGCGGATGGTCTCCTGAGGGATCTCCTCCCAGACCTGGACTAAAGCATTCGCCAACTCCTGGACAGTCTGTGGTGCAATGTGGCGTTGGTGGATGGAGCGAGACATGATGTCCCAGATGTGCTCAATTGGATTCAGGTCTGGGGAACGGGCGGGCCAGTCCATAGCATCAATGCCTTCCTCTTGCGGGAACTGCTGACACACTCCAGCCACATGAGGTCTAGCATTGTCTTGCATTAGGAGGAACCCAGGGCCAACCGCACCAGCATATGGTCTCACAAGGGGTCTGAGGATCTCATCTCGGTACCTAATGGCAGTCAGGCTACCTCTGGCGAGCACATGGAGGGCTGTGCGGCCCCCCCAAAGAAATGCGACCCCACACCATGACTGACCCACCGCCAAACCGGTCATGCTGGAGGATGTTGCAGGCAGCAGAACGTTCTCCACGGCGTCTCCAGACTCTGTCACGTCTGTCACGTGCTCAGTGTGAACCTGCTTTCATCTGTGAAGAGCACAGGGCGCCAGTGGCGAATTTGCCAATCTTGGTGTTCTCTGGCAAATGCCAAACGTCCTGCACGGTGTTGGGCTGTAAGCACAACCCCCACCTGTGGACGTCGGGCCCTCATACCACCCTCATGGAGTCTGTTTCTGACCGTTTGATCAGACACATGCACATTTGTGGCCTGCTGGAGGTCATTTTGCAGGGCTCTGGCAGTGCTCCTGCTGCTCCTCCTTGCACAAAGGTGGAGGTAGCGGTCCTGCTGCTGGGTTGTTGGCCTCCTCCACGTCTCCTGATGTACTGGCCTGTCTCCTGGTAGCGCCTCCATGCTCTGGACACTACGCTGACAGACACAGCAAACCTTCTTGCCACAGCTCGCATTGATGTGCCATCCTGGATGAGCTGCACTACCTGAGCGACTTGTGTGGGTTGTAGACTCCGTCTCATGCTACCACTAGAGTGAAAGCACCTCCAGCATTCAAAAGTGACCAAAACATCAGCCAGGAAGCATAGGAACCTAGAAGTGGTCTGTGGTCTATATTGGGGGTGTCTTGCTTGTTGTCTATTCCATTTGCACAACAGTATGTGAAATTTATTGTCAATCAGTGTTGCTTCGTAAGTGGACAGTTTGATTTCACAGAAGTGTGATTGACTTGGAGTTACATTGTGTTATTTAAGTGTTCCCTTTATTTTTTTGAGCAGTATACTTTTGTTTCCTCCAGCATCTTCACAAGGTCCTTTGCTGCTGTTCTGTGATTGATTTGCACTTTTTGCACCAAGTACATTCATCTCTAGGAGACAGAACGCGTCTCCTTCCTGAGCGGTATGACGGCTGCGTGGTCCCATGGTGTTAATACTTGCGTACTATAGTTTGTACAGATGAACATGGTACCTTCAGGCATTTGGAAATTGCTCCCAAAGATGAGCCAGACTTGTGGAGATCTACAAGAACATTTTCTGATGTCTTGGCTGATTTCTTTTGATTTTCCCATGATGGCAGGCAAAGAGGCACTGATTTTGAAGGTAGGCCTTGAAATACATCCACAGGTACACCTCAAATGATGTCAATTAGCCTATCAGAAGCTTCTAAATCCATGACATAATTTTCTGGATTTTTCCAAGCTGTTTAAAGGCACAGTCAACTTAGTGTATGTAAACTTCTGACCCACTGGAATTGTGATAGTGAAATAATCTGTCTGTAAACAATTGTTGAAAAAATGACTTGTCACACACAAAGTAGATGTCCTAACCGACTTGCCAAAATTTTGTTTGTTAACAATACATTTGTGGAGTTGTTGAAAAACAAGTTTTAATGACTCCAACCTAAGTGTATGTAAACTTCTGACTTCAACTGTATACACGCACCACTTTTCCGGGGGTTTTTTGATTTTTGTTTTTAAATACGTTTTTTTTTTTTCACTTCACCAATTTGGACTATTTTGTGTATGTCCATTACATGAAATCCAAATAAAATACATTTACATTACAGGTTGTAATGAAACAAAATAGGGAAAATGCCAAGGGGGTGAATACTTTTGATAGGCACTTGTTATTTTGTTACTGTTTTCATTTGTATCTATTTGTTCATTTTCTTTTAACTGTATTGTTGGGAAAGGGCTTGTAAGTAAGCATTTCATGGTAAAATCTGCACTTGTATTTGCCACGTTAGACAAATAACATTTTGATTTGATGCCAATACTGGGGGCCTCAATGTCCTCCTTTCCTGCAAATGGTTAATTTCAGATTTATACGGTGTGTTTTATTTTTTTCCCTGTCAGGCCAAAGGGTCCATCATGGCCCCCCCACCAAAGCCTGTCCGCCGGAGACTGAAGTCTGAGGATGAACTCCAGGAAGAGGCCCTCCCCCTGAAGTCTAACGTCATAGCCACTGTTCTAGCTGCACAGCCATCCATTCCCAGGTAGGAACAGGGGCTCCATATGAATCTGAATAGTGACTGGTCTTTCATTCTTGATTTATATATCTTAGATTCACTATCTTAGATCACGCATTGAAATGAAGACATTTTAAGTTTTGAATAAAAAAAATTGCAGGTCGGTTGGGAAAGATAAAAAAGCAATTCAAGCCTCTATCAGAAGAAACAAGGAGACCAACACAGTCTTGGCCAGGCTCAATAGTGAATTACAGCAACAGCTAAAGGTAGGGGAGTGTTTGAACACAGTACATGCATACTAACCAATCTGTTAGTGAACTGAACCTGAGGCTTGATTTTGAACATTTTGGCATTTAAAAAAAATCACTGCCTTTAAAAAGGTTGAACTTCAATCCTAATTTTAGGTGGTTTATCCTGTTGTTTTTCATTCATAGGACTTGCTAGAAGAGAGGATATCTTTGGAGGTTCAACTGGAACAGCTTAGACCATTTTCCCATTTGTAACCTGTTTGTGTGAGGAGGACAAGTCCATGAGAGCAGATAGGAGAGATGCACATGTTGTTCTCCCGATGTCCACTCCCTCTGTGTTCTGCTGTCTACTGTGGGAAACGGACTCTGTCACCGACTGACTGACTACAACAACACACCCTGAGTCGCCCTCATCAGACAGAGTACAGTCTTACCAGAGCGGCTGGGATGGGAATGTCACAAATATTGGCACTTTTATTTATCAAAGAAATAAAGATTATTGTAGACGTAAATCCCTTATAACAGGTATGGACAGGCCCCCGAGGCCAGCCAGGCAGGTATAGAACTGGAACTTGAGTCATGGGGTACTGAAGGCCAAGTTCCCTCCCCATTCTTCCCCATGATGACAAGTGCCCGGTTCACTGAATGAGAGGAGCACACTGTGGTCTGTCTGTCTAATGTGTGTGGGCCTGGCTGCCCGGGCCCTGTCAAGGACAGATAATCATACCAGCGAGGGCATTGGGTGAGGAGAGGGGAGGAGTCTATGGGAGATGATGCTCTATCCTGGAGCACCTTGGACTGATCATGTGACAGGAATTTATTAATGTTCCAGTTTATTACTGTGTGTGGATGTATGTGGGCAGGCAACGGTTACAAACTGCACAATGCAACAAGTGTATGTATGCGTTCTTTTAGTTTTTTTCACTAGTCTTCTGCCATTTGATCCTTAACACAGTGAGCTGTATTACCTTGTGAAGTGATCGAACCCCAGATGACGGAACACCTTTTAGTTTTCGCTCCTGGCTCTGTAGTTGCTCATGCTGACGCTGCCTGTGAGAGAGGTCCTTGTGAGATATGATAACCAACTATGGAAGTGAGACCTGACTGAAAAGACTGCACCCCCCCCTCCGTTTTTTTATTTTTGTTTCCCCTCTGACACCATTTGTATTTTTACCTGCATGTTGTTCATGTTCTTATCTAGTATGAAGACTGCGCTTAAAAATAAACCACTTGATTTCTACCTGTATATCTTACCTAGTATGACATTGTGGTGGTACCTAAACATTGTATAACTCTTTGTTTTCCTGGAACTTCCTGTTTTTTTTTTCTTAACCTGTCCTCAAATACCTTACTCCTGGCGTTCAGGTTTCCACTTTAATCTATTCCCCCTGTATTGAACCTAGGTGAGCCTTCTTTTCCCTGCTGTTCAAGTTGATGTACTGTAAAAGGGTTATGTTGTATATTGTATATGATACACACCTTTTGATCTCATATGTACATTTGCATTAATTGCTGACTAACAGCAAATATTCTATTTAATTGCTTATTATGGCTGTGGGATGATGTTTAACTGCATGGATATATCTCTGCAGAATGAACTAGCAGCTGTGTGATTTATACACAAAATAAAGTGACAATATTTTAACCACCTTTTTCCGGTTCAAAGGTTATTGTTGATGTGACTGACTCAAGCAGTCCCAAGGAATAGCAGCTGTGTGATAGTTGATACATTTTAACGCTTGATTGTAAAAAATTATGCATTCTAGTCTGATAAGATCCTTCATCAGCTGATGTAACATTTTTCATAGAACTTAGGCAAGCAAATAATCAGAGATACAGTGGTGGTGTTTTTGTCAGGTCTCATTTATTTATATTGCACGTTGCTGTGCAGAAGAGCACAAAACTACAAAAGGAACAGTAGCAATTAACATGAAGTGAAAAGCCGTGAGCAGGTTTTACTCAAGGGCAACAGCAGTACAATATTCTTTCTCCTCAAGACAACAGGACATGGTGTGTTTATTTATTGTTCGGTTCTTACAGCAGGACGAGCTCTAGTTACACAGAATATACAATTACTTGTAATAATATGCTCAACAATGATGATAGGTTTCACTTCTATTTCTAGTTGACCGTGAAGTCATCCTGAACATTCTGCTTTGTGTAGTCGTGCACGGTGGGGTGTCCTCCGATTTCTACTTCACCACCCTGGAAAGAAAAAGGTCAATTAAAAATCTAAACCCACTTCAGGACATTTGTCTCCTATCTCACTTTAAAATGTACTTGCTATGAAGCCTGGTGTGATTAGTACGATTATTATTGGTCCAATGACACAGAAGCACTCACACAGTGGTCTGTTTGTAGAGGTCTAGGGCCTGCTGTGCCACCACCTCAGAGAACTTGGGGTCATTCCAGGGGATGTCTCCAGGCACACTGAAGGTCATGGGAGGGTTGTCAAACAACTGGACAGACACATTGGTGTCCCCTGGCTTCTCAGGGTCCTCTGTGTCCTTGGACATGACCTTGGAGGAATTCAAGACGTAAGTCTATTCATAAGACCATGTTACAAAGAAATAGGATACAACGCATTGCAGACTATGGAGTCTCACCGTTTCGATCTTGAAGATTCCATCCTTGTTGTTGGTGTTGTTGGCCAGGGCAGACACCCAGCCAAACTGCTTGCTGAAAAGGTCCAGCAGGGTGGAGGTGTTGGACATCTGCTCCTCAAACTTCCTCAGCTGCTTGCTGTACTCCTGAGTGAACTTCTCTGCCATGGCCAGGGCCTGCTCCAGGTCCTCCTTCAGAGGACCAGCCAGAGGCTTCTTCCCTGAGCAGTCTGGAGGAGAGAACCGCATTTCATGTAATACACAACTCTATAGTCAACAGAGTCACTGGTGTCCCTTTAGCCCTATGTCAGCAACTTTTGGTGTGATGTAATAGCAACTTGTTATACCTATTCGGAAGGCCAAAGTTAGTTTAAGGAGCAGTTCTCTTTCTGTGGGTCTAACCCCAAGAAGGTCTGGAAAACTGTTAAAGACCTGAAGAATAAACCCTCCTCGTAGCTGCCAATGTCCCTTAATGTTGATGTGGTTGTTACTGACATGGAGCCCATGGCTGAGCTCTTTAATCACCACTTCAATAAGTCAGGATTCCTATTTGACTCAGCCATGCCTCATTGCCTGTACAACATTTCCTCATCTCCCACCCCTTCTAATGCGACTAGACCCGATGCTCCTCTTTTTCCCCTGCCCTGCTGCAAAGTTGCTCCTTGCAGGCTGTCGCTGAGTCTAAGCTGCTAAAGGAGCTCCTTAAACTTGACCCCAAAAAAACAGTCAGATGGTTTAGATCCTTTCTTCTTTAAGGTTCCAGCCCCTATTATCGTCAAGCCAATCTCTGACCTTTTTAACCTGTCTCCTCTTTGGGGTGGTTTCCATTGCTTGGAAGGCAGCCACGGTGCGTCCTTTATTTAAAGGCGGAGATCAAGCTGATCCTAAATGTTATAGGCCAATTTCTATTTTTCCCTGTTCATGAGAAATATTTTTGGGGTTTTATGAGGATCCCCATTAGCTGTTGCAAAAGCAGCAGCTACTCTTCCTGCGGTCCACACAAAATATGAAACATGACATAATACAGAACATGAATAGACAGAACAGCGCAAGGACAGAACTACATTGATAGGCACACGTACCCTACATGTCAATACATGCACACAAACTATCTAGGTCAAATAGGGGAGAGGCGTTGTGCCGTGAGGTGTTGCTTTATCTGTTTTTTAAAACCAGGTTTGCTGTTTATTTGAGCAATATGAGATGGAACGGAGATCCATGCAATAATGGCTCTATATAATACTGTACTGTTTCTTGAATTTGATCTGGATTTGGGGACTGTGAAAAGACCCCTGGTGGCGTTTCTGGTGGGGTAAGTGTGTGTGTCAGAGCTGTGTGTAAATTGACTATGCAAACAATTTGGGATTTTCAACACAATGTTTCTTATAAAAAGAAGTGATGCAGTCAGTCTTTCCTCAACTCTTAACCAAGAGAGACTGGCATGCATAGTATTTATATCAGCCCTCTGATTACAATGAAGAGCAAGACATGCCGCTCTGTTCTGAGCCAGCTGCAGCTTAACTACAGTTGAAGTCGGAAGTTTACATACACCTTAGCCAAATACATTTAAACTCAGTTTTTCACAATTCCTGACATTTAATCCGAGTAAAAATTCCCTGTCTTAGGCCAGTTAGGATCACCACTTTATTTTAAGAATGTGAAATGTCAGAATAATAGTAGAGAGAATGATATTTTTCAGCTATTTAACAGTCTGATGGCCTTGAGATAAAAGCTGTTTTTCAGTCTCTCAGTCCCAGCTTTGATGAACCTGTACTGACCTTGCCTTCTGGGTGATAGCGGTGTGAACGGGCAGTGGTTGATGTCCTTGATTATCTTTTTGGCCTTCCTGTGACATCAGGTGTTGTAGGTGTCCTGGAGGGCAGGTAGTTTGCCCCTGGTGATGCGTTGGGCAGACTGTACCACACTCTGGAGAGCCCTGCGATTGCGGGCGGTGCAGTTACTGTTCCTGGCGGTGATACAGCCCGACAGGATGCTCTCAATCGTGCATCTGTAAAAGTTTGTGAGGGTTTTAGGTGCCAAGCCACATTTCTTCAGCCTCCTGAGGTTGAAGAGGCGCTGTTGTGCCTTCTTCACCACACTGTCTGTGTGGGTAGACCATTTCAGTTTGTCAGTGATGTGTACGCCGAGGAACTTGAAGATTTCCACCTTCTCCACTGCGGTCCCGTCAATGTGTATTGTAAGTCCACGATTCATCTCCTTTGTTTTGTTGACGTTGAGTACGAATTTATTTTCGGCACCACACATCCAGGGCCCTCACCTCCTCCCTGTATGCTGTCACGTCATTGTTGGTAATCAAGCCTACTACAGTTGTGTCGTCTGCTAACTTGATAACTGAGTTATAGGCGTTCTTGGCCACACAGTCATGGGTGAACAGGAAGTACAGGAGGGGGCTGAGCATGCACCCTTGTGGGGCCCCAGTGTTGAGGATCAGTGAAGTGGAGGTCTTGTTTCCTCCCTTCACCACCTGGGGGCGGCCCATCAGGAAGTCAAGGACCCAGTTGCACAGGACGGGGTTCAGACCCAGAAACAGAGTATGTTACAATCCCTGATGTCTTTCTGGAAAGAAACCCTCGCCCTGAGCTCGTCAATATTATCATCCAGAGACCGAACATTAGCGAGTAATATACTCCGAAGCGGTGGGTGCTGTGCGCGCCTACTAAGTCGGACTAGAAGACCACTCCGAGTACCTCTACTCCGCCGGCAATGTTTTGGGTCAGCCTCTGGAATCAGTCCAATTGCCCTGGGGGGTGCGAACAAAGGATCCGGTTCGGGAAAGTCGTATTCCTCGTCGTAATGCTGGTAGTGCTGGTAAGTTACCGCCACTGATATCCAATAGTTCTTCCCGGCTGTATGTAATAACACAAAAAAAATTCTGGGCTAATAATGTAAGAAATAATACATAAAAAACAAAATACTGCGAAGTTTCCTAGAAGCTAGAAGCACGGCAGCCCTCTCTGTCGGCGCCATTTCATATGAATAGGCTAGCTGCTATGCCAAATAGCTCCTCAGACCAGTCCTTGGTCGGCAGGATCACTGGACAGAGACTAGCAGTCCCAGCAACTGATGCCAACTGCGTTGCGGGATCCAAACAAAAAAAGGTAGCTAGCTACTAATACACTTTCAAAACAACAATACTGAGCTCCCCCTCGTTCCGCGTTCAAAAGTGTTGGAAAAAGTTGTCAATAATCAACTGACTGGCTTTTTTGATGTTTATAGTATTCTCTCTGATATGCAATCTGGTTTCCACCCGGATATGGATGTGACACTGCAACCTTAAAGGTCATAAATTATGTCACCATTGTCCTTGATTCTAAGCAATGTTGTGTTGCTATTATTTTGACTTGTCCAAAGCTTTTGATACGGTAGACCATTCCATTCTTGTGGGGCAGCTAAGGAGTATTGGTGTTTCAGAGGGGTCTTTGGCCTGGTTTGCTAACTACCTCTCTCAGAGAGTGCAGTGTATAAAGTCAGAACATCTACTGTCTCAGCCACTGCTTGTCACCAAGGGCTCGATCCTAGGCCCCACACTCTTCTCAATTTACATTAACAACATAGCTCGGCAGTAAGCTCTCTCATCCATTTATATGCAGATGATACAGTCTTATACTCTGATTGTTAAACGCTCTACAACAAAGACTTCTTAGTGTCCAACAAGCTTTCTCTGCCCTTAAACTCGTGCTGAACAGCTCCAAAACAAAGGTAATGTGGTTTGGTAAGAAGAATGCCCCTCTCCACCGGTTTGATTACTACCTCTGACTTAGTCACCTCATACAAGTACTTGGGAGTATGGCTAGACGGTACACTGTCCTTCGCTCAGAAAATATCAAAGCTGCAGGCTAAGGTTAAATCTAGACTTGGTTTCCTCTATCACTCCAGCTGCCAAACTAACCCTGATTCAGATGACCATCCTACCCATGCTAGATTACGAAGACCTAATTTATAGATCGGCAGGTAAGGGTGCTCTCGAGCGGCTAGATGTCCTTTACCATTCGGCCATCAGATTTGCCACCAATGCTCCTCATAGGACACATCACCGCACTCTATACTCTTCCGTAAACTAGTAATCTCTGTATACCCATCGCAAGACCCATTGGTTGATGCTTATTTATAGGCCTCATTCTCCCCTATCTGAGATACCTACTGCAGCCCTCATCCTCCACATACAACAACTGTTCTGCCAGTCATATTCTGTTGAAGGTCCCCAAAGCACACACATCCCTGGGTCACTTCTCTTTTCAGTTCGTAACTGGAACGAGCTGCAAAAAAACACTCAAACTGGACAGTTTTATCTCCATCTCTTCATTCAAAGACTCAATCATGGACACTCTTACTGACAGTTGTGGCTGCTTCACATGTGTATTGTTGTCTCTACCTTCTTGCCTTTGTGCTGTTGTCTGTGCCCAATAACGTTTGTACCATGTGTCATGACTGTCCTGTTCGGGTCAGCTTTCCATAGAACACAGTCCTACAGAGATATCTCTCACACCCACCAGAGGGGGGAAATAGGGAGGTGAGGGGTTTTATGACACCTCACGCCCATTGTAAATCTTAAGACAGCAGACAAAATCCTTTGTCCTCTCAGTGTGGAGGTTTGGAATGTGTGAGTGGGCCCTATGGAGAATCTACCTCAGAACAGCAACATGCAATAAATGGACTTTGGGACAATATATTTAATCTGCAAAAATGGTGGTAATAACGATAGATGGAATATGAAAATGAATGTCGTTTTTTTTAATGTTATTAAAAGTTAAATAACGACGTTATAACGAAAACATTGTAACTGGAAGAGTTTTCATAATATGCACATGATGTATACATATTGTACGTTGTGTGGAAAATGTCCAGATCAAAGAGAATGTTTTTTAAAAGTGAACTTTGAAATTAGTTGTCTAAGGTCCGAGTAGTCGCAACCCCAAAACGCAACATGAGGTTGAGGAAGACAAAAGAACCTCTTAACAATGTATGCTACGGATGAGTAGCTGTTTCTAAGAGGGTGAATTCAAGCAGGACCACCCGGTAATTCTATCCAAGGAATCGTGTGTCTACACTGCTTTCATTCCCACACTGGAACCATCTATACATGGCTGATTAGCCGTCCGGAGAAGACCCTTTTTCAGAACAAGGGCAAGGAAACAGACAACTAAGAGAAAGGACACTGACATCGTGTGGACAAGCAGAGACTTACACCCGGTAACGAAATAAGTGCCGCCATCAGAGAAGAGATTTTCAACAAGTAATTACATCATTATATTCTGACCAATAAGAGCAGCAGTTCGGGGCAAGGTGTTAGGGCTAAACTAAGCATAGTTTACAAATGTATCCAAGTGTGCTTTTCTCTCGTGCACTCTCTTTCTCTCTCTTTCTAAATCCCCATTTTGTGTAACATGTGAAACGGGAACCTGTTTCATTGTACACATTTTTAATCAATAGGCTAGACTGTGTGTTTGTGTATGTGTATCTTATGTTATCCTTTAGCATGTTAGTAAATACATTATAAACTCAATTGGTGTCGTACGGAATCATTTAGTGAGACTCGGGTTTGTGCAGATTCACGAATTATGCGACGTTCAGGATGAGACTGTAGAGGAAATTAATTAATTAGCGACTGCTGTAAATCTATATTCTGATATTCTTTGAGTTAATTTGGGAAACGGAAACTCAATAAAAACAAACTTTTCCCATGGTGCCCCAGGTTACTGAGTTAATGATTACCTGATTAATTGAATCACGTAATTATAAACAGTTAATAATTAGATGAACAGCAGTCGTCACAATGAATACAACGTCACAACCCGTTTTGTGCTGCTACCATGCTGTGTTGTCATGTGTTGCTGCCATGCTATGTTGTTGTCTTAGGTCTCTCTTTATGTAGTGTTGTGGTGTCTCTACTGTCATGATGTGTGTTTGTCCTATATTTTTCTTTTTAATCCCATCCCTGTCCTCGCAGGAGGCCTTTTGCCTTTTGGTAGGCCGTCATTGTAAATAAGAATTGGTTCTTAACTGACTTGCCTAGCTAAATGAAGGTTAAATAAAAAAAATACCTGACTCAGCCAAGGCCTGACTTTGTGGTATCGTAGACACTTGAAAGTGTTGCATGATGAATGCTACTCCTTATGATGTGCCAATGATAATTTTACATGTTTTTGTTCGGACCTGTTTTGACCTCTGAGTTATGAATCACCTGGGTTATATGAATGTTGCAGAATTGTGCGAAAGAGAAAATACCCCAAAATCTGATGAGCTTTACCAATATCCTGGATCGCTACGCATTTTTCACACTCTCCTCGCAGTTTAATGCAGCCAGCAGAATTGCGACGTATCTCTCTGCAGGTCATACCGGAAGGCTTTGTCACAACAGCATCCTCATTCACACTCCCCTCTGTGGAAAAAAGAAGCCCAAGATCATTTATGTAAACGTTAACACCATGTTATTGTATAATAACAGTTGTCTAATTAGGACTGAGGTATACCCTCTGAGGGGTTGATGTCAAAGTTAGCGTCTGCGTCCATGACAGGCCCCATGGAGCTGAAGATATTCCGGGCCATGTCCATCATAGGAGAGAACATGTTGTGGAACCCATGGAAGTCTGGGTCCTGCAAAGCGGACCTGACCATACGGGAGTGCACCTCGCTCGCCTCTGCCATCTCTGCTCTCTCATTGGCCCTCTCACTCTGACCCCAGATACTGGGCATGTGGAAGGGGCTGGAAAACATGGGAGGGTTGAGGGAACGCATGTGGTCAAACACCCTCAAGCTGTCCATGAAGATACTGTCCACCCCATCGGCCACGTCGGAGTAACGCTCCTCCAGGTTCTGGAACCTCTGGCTCTGCTCCTGGTCCTCCCTCTCCAGAACATTCATGTTCTCCCCGTTGATCCAGATGGAGAATGGAGAGGTCCTGTTCAGAACCTCCTCCAGCTGAGAGAGAAACAGGAGAAAGCAGCTAGTACAACAGTAACCTATTTTATTTGGAAGGATTGTATAACAATAGCTTAAACACATTGATCAGCTGTCCTGCATGTCTCTGTACGTCTAGCTCACACAACATATTTGAACTACAATTGCAAACCGATGTGGAGATTGATTGATGATAGTTCTGTGTAGTTGAGGCGGTACCTGTCTGCCGATCAGTCCGGCGCCACTGCTGCAGGTCCTGGAGTAGTATTTGATACAGGTGTTCTTCAGACAGGGCTTGCACTCCTCCCACAGAGACTGCATGGTGCCGTTGCACACCTCCTGCTCCTCACTCAGTTTAGTCTCCATCTCCTGAGCTGCCTTCAGAGCATCCTGGGAAACAAACACAGCAACTGAGTCAGTGGTTAAAAAGAACTAGGTGACTATAGCTGATGAATTGAACACAAAATGTAGTGTGATCTTTAACTTATTTTTGTCCAAAACAGTGATGAAAGCTCATGGTATAGTGCGTTGCTCAAATGCACTTTACCGCTTTTTGCTGTTTAGTTTTCTCCAGGGCACTCAGGAACTTATTGTGATCATCTCCAGACCTCTCCATCACTGTCTTCATCTCCTTCACCCCACTGATGGCATTCTCTATCTGCTTGTCCAGGTACTTCACCCCCAGTAGAGAAATCTCTGTAGAGAACAATCGCTCAAAATAAATCTCCACAGCGACTTAAAAATATCCTGCATTATACAGTATACCGCTATTCTGAACAATTTGAAGATATTTAGTTATATGATGGCTTACGGCTTAGATCCTCCTTGGATGGAGGCAGCAGACACTCAGTAGATACCAGAAGCAAAGCAAGGCCCACTAGTGACCCAAAGACTCTCATCATTACTGTTTCTTAGATACCAAGCGACTGATGCAGTACACACCTGAAAAACAGACATGATACAATATAACTGGCAAAACCGAGATTTAAAACATTTATGGGGGAAAACGTCTATGGTAGCTACTTGGGGCTTAGGGTATTTCGGATGTAATCATAACGCCTCTTCTGAAAAGCACTGCAAAATGACCTCATAGTCCAGTGGTTCCCAAACTTTTTATAGTTCCGTACCCCTTCAAACATTTAACCTTCAGCTGCGTACCCCCTCTAGCACCAGGGTCAGCGCACTCTCAAATGTTGTTTTTTTGCCATCATTGTAAGCCTGCCACACACACACTATACGATACATTTATTAAACATAAGAGTGTCAATTATGGTCAGTAAAGAAAACTTTAAGCTCGTCTCTTAATAAAAAAAAAAAAAGTGTCAATACTTTGCCCCTTGATAACCAGCCCACTTCTGTATGTTGCAAAAGTGTTACATGGTCGCTGCCCATATCATTGCATAGTGCAGAAAATGCGCAAGAGTTCAGGGGCCTTGCTTTAACAAAGTTAACCATTTTCACTGTAGTGTCCAAAACGTCTTTCAAGTTGTCAGGCATTCCCTTGGCAGCAAGAGCCTCTCGGTGGATGCTGCAGTGTACCCAAGTGGGGTCGGGAGCAACTGCTTGCACCCGTGTTACCAGTCCACTATGTCTCCCTATCATTGCTTTTACGCCATCAGTACAGATACCAACATATCTTGACCATTTGATATCACAAAGCTGTCCAGTACTTTAAGAATATCCTCTCCTGTTGTCCTGGTTTGCAGAAGAGGGATGTATTCCTTAATTGACCCCCCATAAACGTAACGGACATATAACAGGAGCTGTGCCAGGCCCGCCATGTGTGTTGGCTCATCCAGCTGTAATGCATAGAATTCACTGGCTTGTATGCGAAGCAGTAATTGTTTCAAAACATCTCCTGCCATGTCACTGATGCGTCGTGAAACAGTGTTGTTTGACAAAGGCATTGTCTGTATCGTTTTTTTGGCCTTTTCTCCCAGCATTGTCCCAGCCATATCCGCGGCAGCAGGGAGAATTAAGTCCTCCACAATAGTATGGGGCTCACCATGACTCTTCTAGCTCATTTTAATGGTATCTGTTGCTTTTATACATGTCTTACTACTCGAAAGTCGTCTTAATTCTTGCTAAAAAAACTCCCATGGCTTATTTTTCAAATTGGCATGTTTTGTTTCTAAATGTCTGCGCAAGAGTGAAGGTTTCATCGAGTTGTGAGATAGTACTTTTGCACATATAACACACTGTGGCTGAGGAATGGCACTACTCCCAATATAAGTGAACCCCAAATCAATATATTTCTCATCATATTTGCGCCTCTTCGATGGTCCAACGTCCCTGTCTGTTGTTCGGTGCTTTCCCGGGTAAGGGGGCAGTAGCTTTTCGGCTGCATCGGATTCACAACTGTCAGTGTCCATGCTAGCTGGACTAACAACAAATGTAGAATTACTGATGCTAGCATTGGATATGCTAGTGGAACAGAACAACTTGTGTCGTCGACAGGTGCAGGTGTAGTACTGCTGGTAGTAGCAGTACTAACGTTACCAGTAGAGCTGGTGTGTGTCTCTATGGACGCGGGCCTTACTTTTCTTTAACCATTTATCCTTTTTCGAGTAAACGGAATGAGCAGCAGCTACGTTTGGCTACATACGGACCGTTAGTGGAATTCCCCCGAGAGAGTAACGGTTAATGTGATTGGATGTTAATTATTTGACTAGGCTACCTGTATTTGACATTGTGTTGTTATTTCGCTGAACACTAGATGGTTTCATTTTATTTTTGGAAGTGAAAGGAGGCTACTCAGGCGAGAAAAAAACACCCAAATGTATAGCCCCGTTGGAAAATATAAATAGACTGTTTCAAAATGTGTAAAATAGATGTGAATCACATTTTTATTTGGCGTACCACCGACGGAATTGCGCGTTTGAGAATACCTGTATTACCCCAGTTTGGGAATACCTGTATAGTCCACGTCTGACCTTGGTGTTGTTGTGATGTTGATATTACCCACTAGAGGGTAATGTTGCCTATATAACAAAGACAATACTGTGACACAGCATCATTTGAAACCTTTTCCTTTAATGCTGACATTTGCTGATTTGTTCCAAACGATTAAGTGGGATTATACTGCATTACATCATAGACATTTCTCCTATTGTATACTTTTTAAATTTGATATAAGTATTGACATTATGCTCAAGATAAGCCCTGTGACACAGATACAATGCGGAGATTAGGGGCTGGATTCAACCCTTAGCGCCGAAGAGCAGCGTTGTAGCGCGGTTGAAATGTAAAGGTCATTTTCGATTGAGTCGACATATGCAGCGTTTACTGTGAATGCAGTCTCCTCAAACACAGAAACATTGCCTATAAATTAAAATCACGCTACAACGCTGATCTTCGGCGCTAGAGATTGAATCCACCCCTAGTGGGCGTTTATCTGATAGATATCCCTGTTGGAATAGAACCGAAACAAACACAAATTCTTCTCCACTAATCTCTGTGATTATTCCAGGAAGCCCTATAATCCCTTGTGTATTCAACACGCTCACTGTGCAACTTCCCAGAAAACACTGAATTGTTGGGAAAAAAATAAAGCCCAATGTTTAGATTTGGAAACCATTACACATCCTTCCAATTGTGGTACCAGATATTCAGTTGAAATGTCACCATTGAAGGAAATATCTTGCCATTAAGGGAAATGGCAAGATACAGTCATAATGCTGACATTTTCAGACACAGGACTAGCCTTACATATTTTACAGGTCTGGGTGGATATAAGGGAAAATAATAATGGGAGAAAAAGAAGTCAATTACACGTTCAAACAATGTCCTACTCATAAATAAGGTCCAATAGCACTTGTATGACTTGCAGGAAAAAGTAGAACACCATTAATAGAACCCAGAAGTAGAACCCACATTTCTGCTCAATCAAGCAGATGGACAGAGCTCTGTATTAGAAGGGATTTGCACATTCTAATATACTTCTACAAGGGGAAAAAAATGGGGCTTGAGAACTGCAGTGTCCAGACTTAATTGCTCTCTGCTCTGTCCATCTCACTCAAACATGCCCTGTGCAGCTACAATATCAACACAATAACAGCACTCTAACTCAGGGAGACTTTGTGCCTTTGAGGATGTTGAATTGAATTATCCAATTGTGTAGTCTTTATAGCAAATGCATTGGATAAAGCTTGCAGCCTTAAAATGTTGCGATATACGCAGTACATATCTGGGTCATTCACAGGCAGAGGCAGCAGCAGTTTTGAACAGAGGTCACCCATGAGTAAGAATGAGGAATAACAGTATCATCACTGTGCAGAATTTCTGCAGAATCAAATAGAAACAATATTTATCATAATAAACAACATGGCAAAACATTTGTAGCATCAGCCCCAGGTACAATTCTAAAGACAAATCAAGCATTTCAAGGATACTCCTACTGCAGTTCTGTCTAGCGTAGCAGAAGGCAGCTGTGCACAGGACTGATACCCTGAAGACACACAATATGCATTTTCCTCCCAGCCAGCCGGGCTGCCAGGCAGAAGAGGACCACTCACCTCCCTGTTGATCTTGCCTCTTCAGAGCGGATGAATTGCAGTGAGGCTGTCTTCCGCTAGGTATTTATACAGAACCTAGCGGTGATGTTGACACTGTGACTCAGCCCTGTGGCTTTGGACTTTTCCAGAAGTTGTGTAATTCCCAGTCACAGCTCAGTTCCTGGAGCAGCCAGGAGTGGGCACTGTTGCACCGTGTGTCACTAAGCTCCCTCTGGCTACTCTCTGGCTCCTGGGAGACAATGTAACTAGAGGGAGGATTGTGTCATTTTTGTGGGTCAGTGAACATGGTCTGGGCACATGGAGGAGGGGGCTTTCAAGATGATTGATCCTTATATTATCACACATCTCCATGACTCAGTACATCTACGCATCATTACAAGCACACACATGGATCATCCAAAAGGAGTCAAATTCAAATTATAATGGTAACACCTTGTAGCTCTAATTCAAAACATATCCCTAAACTCCACACTTGGCTCAAACACAACTGTCCCAGGCTCCAGCTTCACTCAAATTCATGACCAAGCACAGGTATGGGAATGTTGATGATGTGTTGCTGCTGAATCCAACAGGTTATAAAAGGGTTCTTTAATGAGCCCTGCAAATGTAAACCTCTTACTTTATGCTCTCATCATCCTGTTGCCAAGCTGAGCTCTACAGCCAGGCCAGTGGACAGATGTCTCCAGTTAGGAGTATACTTTATTTTTTCCTGTGACGCAAGATCATTACATAAGCTCATTCAGAAATTAAACTATATAAAAGGAGGAAATGGAAAAACTAGATTCCTGGCTACACTCCACCTAAAACACACAGAGAATAACAAGTTCTGGGCCCTAATGTTGAATGTCTGCTTGGGTGATATTTACTGTGTGCACACACTCATACCTTGGCACTGTGTCAGCAGTCTTTAGGGGCTGATTTGTGTTTTCAAATAAGAGGAAAGGTGAAAGTTCATTTGTGCAGGACATTACAGCTGGAGCGTCCTAGCAACAAGACCTCAGTTGGTCCAGTTTTATATTAATTCTCTCCTATTTGTGTTATTCTCACGCAAAGACAGATTTTGATTTTGAATGTGGGTACGAACTTGACACACCAGTTTGAAGGATATAAATGAGATCATATATAAACAAACTTGAGTAATGCCCTTGGCATCGGTCCTCATGGCTTGATGTTCGGTTTTGTGAAGAATAGAAAAGGACTCAGCCAAGTTTAGTGTCTACGCTCAAGTCCACAGACATGATTTGTCATCCACATCCAGACGAGCTCAGGGTTGATTTGTGATGGTGTCTGGCCCTTGTGAGAGATGCTGTTGTGTTTAGTCAGGCAGACACTCCTCCTCTCTCCCCCTCTATGGGCAGACCTCCAGCAGGCCCAGACCAGGGCAGAGCAAGACGTGCCTGGGCCTGCATCCTCTCCTACCTCCTCCATTTCCATCCCCTTCTCCCCTTTCCATTCTTCCCTTCTCTCATCTTTCATCCTCCATCCTTCTCCTCCTCTCCTCCCTTCCTTCCAAGTGCATGTGACCAGTCAAGGTCATTCACAGACTGAGACACAGTCAGAGGCAGACGTGTGACTATCACTTCCCACAGAACACAGGGATCTCTTGAGACATGCAGTAGAAACTCTCTCTCCCACAGTGATAAACTACTGCTGGGAATGACAACAGCTGCTCCCTCTGAGAAATGTTCTATTGCATTACTCTCAAAATAACACTGATTGCAAATCATGCTATTGATTTGTATCACTTTAATTGTTCATGCCTTGTTATACATTTGCTGACCACAGCAGTGGGTTTAGAATGCCTTTAAGCTCGATGGATGTAAGATTATTATGATGGCTGGTGTCTATGTGATACAAGTGCCTTTGGCAAGGATGCTTTCCATCAGTATCAGGGTCTATGTACAGTATGGCCAAAAAATATTTTAGGACAATGAAAAATGACAGTAATCTATATTTTCTGCTGATTCTCGGCGTCATAATGTATCCTCCTGCAGTATTAATCAAGAAGGTTCCTAGTAATTTTACATAGTGTCCACTGGGTGGCAGTAGATCTGACGTAAGAAATGCTGAGATGTTTATGTTCTCAGTAGCTGCTGCTATAAACGAAGGACTGGACATGTTGGGTGTGTCAAAACGTAGATCAATTATCTTTGCAGTGTGATAAATAGATGCAGTCCAGATACAAAACGTTAGAGATGCTCCAAAATTTGTCAAAAATGTAATCTTCAGTGCTTTCAGTAAAGCAATGTTCTCAATGTTTTCATTGTTTCGTCATTGTTCTGTTTTATCTTCCAAGTCGTTTAAACCATTCTGGGTTGTAGCCTAGTCCCTTATGACTGCATGGGCAATTTTCTTTCACTGTCTCTGAAGTTTGGCATCGAGATCAAAATCTCTTTGAAGTCATTATAGTCTATCCCAAGTCACAACTCCACAAATTGAATTCTGTTGGGGCTTCTTACTCTGCTAATGGAAGACTCAACATCCTAACTTGATATTCACTCTCAATCTTTAGAGTCCTCAGTTTAGCTCAATATTGTGTTACCAGCTACCACTTTTTTGATGTAGTCTACAATACTTCTGCATAACATTACATAACTGGAAGTCAATGTCCTATTTACATAGTTTATATGACAACTTCAGTAATTGCTCTTGAACCTCAGGGGTGATTGCATTTTGACCTTTAGACACATCATTAAAAGATCTCTCTACAAACAGCTGAATTACAGCTGCTATTAGAAACATGCAGGCATCAACATCTGTATGGATATAAACACTGAAAGTGTTAAAAATAGTGGCCTCTAAACTAGAGCCAAGATGGCATCTCTCTGCATCACTGAAAAACCAAAGCAGTCATGAACTTCCCATTAATCAGTGGCCGGGTTATTTATTTGATAACAAATTATATCAACATAAAACTGCTATGGATTGAAAAAAAATGGCCCCTGTTTATAAAGTCATGAAACTGGATTGGAATTTAGGTTATTACAAGATGGCCGCCAGTAACATTGTTGTAAAGCTCAATCAAAGATTGTATAGTATGGCTTAAACAATATGTGATGACATGTCTGAACACAATCCAATGAGGTGCAAAAGTTAATGTGATGTATCAATCACAGAGCGACATGACCGCATGGTGTGAGCAAAGGGTAAGATAAATTTGATTGTTTTGCATGTTTAAATAAAGAACGTGACAATAAAAACATGTGCACTTGTGTAGGAACATCTTAAGAAGCATATTTGATAGGTTATGAACATATTTTTCTTTTAGATATATTCAAAAAATGTAGTTCTCTTTTTATTGCCTCAGGGCAATGATGTGCAGTTAGGTTACTTTTCAGGCCAATATGAAAGACATATAATGAAAGACATATAATTTGATGTAAAATGATAGTCTTGGTCAATGTTTTTCCAACATATCCACTGACATTCACAGGGAATGGACACAGAGACATTCTATGGGCGAAAGGAGCCTAATTGGTTAGAGCGTTGGACTAGTAACCGAAAGGTTGAAAAATCGAATCCCTGAGCTGACAAGGTTAAAATCTGTCGTTCTTCCCCTGAACAAGGCAGTTAACCCACTGTTCCTTGGCCGTCATTGAAAATAAGAATTTGTTCTTAAGTTCTTAACTGACTTGCCTAGATAAATAAAGGTTACATTTTTTTTGGAGCAGTTAGGATCATACCCTCTGATAGTGAGGAAAGTGAGCTTGATGACAGTCACAGCGAGGAAAAATGGACCCTAGAATCAGGTTTGAGAGGCAGTGAAATACTAGTTTATGCCCAATTTGTAATTTCTTATAAAAAAATCGTGCTTGTTTCTACTATGTTTCACTTAATAAATGTTCTGAAAATATCACATTTTCCTTGGTGTTTTATTACCCTTATGGCGCAGCATTGCCCTGAGGCAACAAGAACAATTCTGGGTGTGTGGGGTAAAGTAAATGTTTTTGTTATTGCTAAATTATCAGAAAGCCTAAATCTTCCCCAAAAATAGAATGGAATATTGAAAACAAATGAAAAACCAAAATGTGTGCAGTAGAGGCTCACATTACAACTAACAGACGCTGTCTCCATAGGAGCTGACATCATTTTTTATTTATTTTTATTTTACCTTTGTTTAACCAGGTAGGCAAGTTGAGAACAAGTTCTCATTTACAACTGCGACCTGGCCAAGATAAAGCAAAGCAGTTCGACACATACAACAACACAGAGTTACACATGGAGTAAAGAAAACATACAGTCAATAATACAGTACAAAAACAAGTCTATATACAATGTGAGCAAATGAGGTGAGATAAGGGAGGTAAAGGCAATAAAAAGGCCACGGTAAATACAATATAGCAATTAAAAACACTGGAATTGTAGATTTGCAGTAGGTGAATGTGCAAAGTAGAAAGTAGAAATACTGGTGTGCAAGAGAGCAAAATAAATAAATAAATACAGTAGGGGATGAGGTAATTGTTTGGGCTAGTTATAGATGGGCTATGTACAGGTGCAGTGATCTGTGAGCTGCTCTGATAGCTGGTGCTTAAAGCTGGTGAGGGAGATAAGTGTTTCCAGTTTCAGAGATTTTTGTAGTTCGTTCCAGTCATTGACAGCAGAGAACTGGACGGAGAGGCGGCCAAAGGAGGAATTGGCTTTAGGGGTGACCAGTGAGATACACCTGCTGGAGCACATGCTACGGGTGGGTGCTGCTATGGTGACCAGCGAGCTGAGATGAGGCGGGACTTTACCTAGAAGGGTCTTGTAGATGACCTGGAACCAGTGGGTTTGGCGACGAGTATGAAGCGAGGGCCAGCCAACGAGAGCGTACAGGTCACAGGGGTGGTAGTATATGGGGCTTTGGTGACAAAACGGATGGCACTCTGATAGACTGCATCCAATTTGTTGAGTAGAGTGTTGGAGGCTATTTTGTAAATGACATCACCGAAGTCGAGGATCGGTAGGATGGTCAGTTTTACAAGGGTATGTTTGGCAGCATGAGTGAAGGATGCTTGTTGCGAAATAGGAAGCCAATTCTAGATTTAACTTTGGATTGGAGATGTTTGATGTGAGTCTGGAAGGAGAGTTTACAGTCTAACCAGACACCAAGGTATTTGTAGTTGTCCACGTATTGTAATATTCTAATCATATGGTTAGATCAATAATATTATGTCCACTCTCCAAGACAAAAGGCCATTTCACAGCGGGTAGAGACAACTTCTTACCTTGTGATTATGGATTGAATCAAAAACAGATGTTTGTCTCTGTCGCTCTCACACGCTCTCTCTTTCTGAGATCTTTTTCAACTACATTTTCTAAAGATGGAGCTTTATGAAGTCAAGCTGGAAGTGGAACCCATTTCTTAAGTAACAAACTGCTGTCAGAACCTTTTCCAAACAAAGGATTGTAGTTTATCCATCCATTGATTTACTGGCTATTAGGATCCCATCCAAGATCACAACATTTTGTGCATTCGCTGCATATTACAAAACATCAGTGGAGCAGAATAAGACTCAGACAATCACTAAGATAGGATGATAATAGACCAAAGTGGACCGAAGCAATTAAGAGGTTTCTGTTGGAACCATAGAGCAGCTGGATCATTTACTCTGTATGGGCTTTGAGGTACAAGGAGAGAAGGAGCCAGGCAAAAGTTTCACTCAGAAGTCAAAGAAAATCAAATCAAATCTAATCCAATTTTATTTGTCACATGCGCCGAATACAACAGGTGCGGACCTTACAGTGAAATGGTTATTTACAAGCCCTTAACCACAATGTAGTTTTAAGAAGAATAAGTGTTAAGAAAGTATTTACTAAAATAAACTGAAGTAAAAAATAAAATGGAAAAAAATGGAAAAAATAAAATAGAAGAAAAACAAATAATTGAAGAGCAACAATAAAATAACAGTAGCAAGGCTATATATAGGGGGTACCGGTATGGAGTGAATCAAATCAAAGTTTATTTGTCACGTGCGCCGAATACAACAGTTGTAGACCTTACAGTGAAATGCTTACTTACAGGCTCTAACCAATAGTGCGAAAAAAAGGTGTGTGTGTGTGTGTGTGTGTGTGTGTGTGTGTGTGTGTGTGTGTGTGTGTGTGTGTGTGTGTGTGTGTGTGTGTGTGTAAGTAAAGAAATAAAACAACAGCAAAAAGACATTTGAAAATAACAGTAGCAAGGCTATATACAGACATGGGTTAGTCAGGCTTATTGAGGCAGTATGTACATGTAGGTATGGTTAAAGTGACTATGCATATATGATGAACAGAGAGTAGCAGTAGCGTAAAAAGAGGGGTTGGCGGGTGGTGGGACACAATGCAGATAGCCTGGTTAGCCAATGTGCGGGAGCACTGGTTGGTTGGGCCAATTGAGGTAGTATGCACATGAATGTATAGTTAAAGTGACTATGCCTATATGATAAACAGAGAGTAGCAGCAGCGTAAAAGAGGGGTTGTGGGGGGGGGGGCACACAATGCAAATAGTCCGGGTAACCATTTGGTTACCTGTTCAGAAGTCTTATGGCTTGGGGGTAAAAACTGTTGAGAAGCCTTTTTGTCCTAGACTTGGCACTCCGGTACCGCTTGCCATGCGGTAGTAGACAGAACAGTCTATGACTGGGGTGGCTGGGGTCTTTGACAATTTTTAGGGCCTTCCTCTGACACCGCCTGTAGAGGTCCTAGATGGCAGGCAGCTTTGCCCCAGTGATGTACTGGGCCGTACGCACTACCCTCTGAAGTACCTTGCGGTCAGAGGCCGAGCTATTGCCGTACCAGGCAGTGATGCAACCGGTCAGGATGCTCTCGATGTTGCAGCTGTAGAACCTTTTCAGGATCTCAGGACCCATGCCAAATCTTTTTAGTTTCCTGAGGGGGAATAGGCTTTGTCGTGCCCTCTTCACGACTGTCTTGGTGTGTTTGGACCATTCTAGTTTGTTGTTGATGTGGACACCAAGGAACTTCAAGCTCTCAACCTGCTCCACTACAGCCCCGTCGATGTGAATGAGGGCGTGCTCGATGCTCCTTTACCTGTAGTCCACAATCATTTCCTTAGTCTTGGTTACGTTGGGGGAGAGGTTGTTATCCTGGCACCACACTGCCAGGTCTCTGACCTCCTCCCTATAGACTGTCTCATCATTGTCGGTGATCAGGCCTACCACTGTTTTGTCGTCGGAAAACTTAATGATCCTGTTGGAGTCGTGCTTGGCCATGCAGTCATGGGTGAACAGGGAGTACAGGAGGGGACTGAGCACGCACACCTGGGGGGCCCCTGTGTTGAGGATCAGCGTGGCAGATGTGTTGTTACCTACCATTAACACCTGGGGGTGGCCTGTCAGGAAGTCCAGGATCCAGCTGCCCTGTCTGTCACACCAGCCTTCGCCTTCGCTCCGCCTCCTGTCCAGCTCAGGCATTCGGCGTCGCCGGCATTCTAGCTGCTGCCGAACCTACTGCTGGCAAACACCCTTCACTCATCAAGTCTCGTCATCATTACACACACCTGGTTCCAATCCCCACTCTATCACTGTATATATACTCCCTCTGCCATTTGTCTTTGTTGGTCATTGCAAATGTTACTTGTTTTCCTGAGAGGAATCTCTCCTACTATTTCCTGAGTACCTTATATTTTGCACTTTGGGTTTGCCCTGTGCCTTTTTGTTCATGAAGATATTTTTTGAGCACAACAGCGTTTGGGTTTCGTTCCAATTTTGATCTATGATGCTTTAATAAACTCAGTAGTTCTAAACCTGCGACTGCCTCCTGCCTACTCCTCTCTTCACCAGTGACCCTGTCCGGATCCTCCATGTACTTCCTCAGTCATCCATATCTTGGTGACTGTTGATGTGACTAGTGCCCATATAGTTCACAGAGAAGCATCTGCCCTTTCTTCAGTGTGCTAACGTCATAGCATCTTGATATTATTGTTGGGAGCAATTGATATCATAGTTGGCATTGCATGATCAACACAGCCATATGGAAGATAATTAGACAGCCTGGTCTCAGAGCAAACACATTATATTTGACAAGAATCGCACCAACATAAATTCTCGCAATAATTCTCCTCTGTTCTTATAGCACAACAAGAAACCTGGTCTCAGAAAGATATGTATATTACTATACTTCCTCCAAGACGGGGCATAGTTAGCTAATTAGCTAAAATGCAACTTTAGCATAAATTAGCAACTACTTACTACTTTGCAACTACTTAGCATGTTAGCTAACCCTTCCCTATCTGTGTTCGACCACTGTAGTATTTTATCTAATTAGCAACCCTAACTCTTAACCCTAACGTAGCATATCATACTAAAGCACATCATTTGCAGGTAGATTGTAGCTTCCACCACTGTAATTGTCTGCATCAATTCCAATCCCCATATATTTTTTGGTAAAGATATATATATATATATATATATATATATATATATATATATATATATATATTTATTTTTATTTTTTATTTTTTTTGACTGGTACTGTAAATATATTTTTATATATATACAGTACCAGTCAACATTTTTGACAAACCTACTCATTCAAGTGTGTTTCTTTATTTTCACTATTTTCCACATTGTAGAATAATAGTGAAAACATCAAAACTATGAAATAACACATGGAATCATGTAGTAACCAAAAAAAATGTTAAACAAATCAAAATATATTTTAGATTTTAGATTCTTCAAAGTAGCCACCCATTGCCTCAATGACAGCTTTGCACATTCTTGGCATCCTTTTTATTTATTTATTTATTTATTTTACCGTTATTTAACCAGGTAAGTTGACTGAGAACACATTCTCATTTACAGCAACAACCTGGGGAATAGTTTCAGGGGAGAGGAGGGGGATGAATGAGCCGATTGTAAGCTGGGGATGATTAGACAGCCGTGATGGTATGAATGCCAGATTGGGAATTTAGCCAGGACACCGGGGTTAACACCCCTACTCTTACGATAAGTGCGATGGGATCTTTTAATGACCTCAGAGAGTCAGGACACCCGTTTAACGTCCCATCCGAAAGACGGCACCCTACACAGAGCAGTGTCCCCAATTACTGCCCTGGGGCATTGGGATATTTTTTAGACCAGAGGAAAGAGTGCCTCCTACTGGCCCTCCAATACCACTTCCAGCAGCATCTGGTCTCCCATCCAGGGACTGACCAGGACCAACCCTGCTTAGCATCAGAAGCAAGCCAGCAGTTGGATGCAGGGTGGTATGCTGCTGGCGATATTGGTATTTCAACCAGCTTCACTTGGAATGTTTTTCCAACAGTCTTGAAGGAGTTTCCACAAATGCTGAGCACTTGTTGGTTGCTTTTCCTTCACTCTGCGGTCCAACTCATTCCAAACCATCTCAAATGGGTTGAGGTCAGGTGATTGTGGAGGCCAGGTCATCTGATGCAGCACTCCATCACTCTCCTTCTTGGTCAAATAGCCCTTACACAGCCTGGAGGTGTGTTGGGTCATTGTCCTGTTGAAAAACAAATGATAGTCCCAATAAGCACAAACCAGATGGGATGGCGTATCACTGCAGAATGCTGTGGTAGCCATGCTGGTTAAGTGTGACTTCATTTCTAAATAAATAACTGACACGTGTCAGCAGGAAAACACCCCCACACCATCACGCCACCTCCTCCATGCTTCACGGTGGGAACCACAAATGCGGAGATTATCCGTTCACCTACTCTGCGTCTCACAAAGACACGGCGGCTGGAACCAAAAATCTTAAATTTGGACTGATCAGACCAAAGGACAGATTTCCACCGGTCTAATGTCCATTGCTTGTGTTTTTTGGCCCAAACAAGTCTCTTCTTCTTATTGGTGTCGTTTAGTAGTGGTTTCTTTGCAGCAATTCGACCATGAAGGCCTGATTCACGCAGTCTCCTCAGAAAAGTTGATGTTGAGATGTGCTGTTACTTGAACTCTATGAAGCATTAATTTGAGCTGCAATTTCTGAGGCTGGTAACTCTAATGAACTTATCCTCTGCCCAGAGGTAACTCTGGGTCTTCCTTTCCTGTGGCGGTCCTCATGACAGCAAGTTTCATCATCATTGAGGGTTTTTGAAACTGCAGATGAAGAAACTTTAAACGTTTTTGAAATGTTCCGTAATGACTGACCTTCATGTCTTAAAGTAATGATGGACTGTCATTTCTCTTTGCTTAGTTGAGCTGTTCTTGCCATAGTATGGACTTAGTCTTTTACCAAGTAGTGCTCTCTTCTGTATACCACCCCATACCTTGTCAAAACACAACTGATTGGCTCAAAAGGATTAAGAAGGAAAGAAATTCCACAAATTAACTTTTAACAAGGCGCACCTGTTAATTGAAATGCATTCCAGGTAACTACCTTATGAAGCTGGTTGAGATAATGCCAAGAGTGTGCAAAGCTGTCATCAAGGCAAAGGGTGCACATTTTTTTATTTTGATTAGTTTACACTTTTTGGGTTACTAAATAATTCCATATGTGTTTTTTTTTGTTGATTTGATGTATTCACTACTATTATATCATACAGAAAATAGTAAAAATGAAGAAAAACCCATGAATGAGTGGGTGTGTCCAAACCTTTGACGGTACTGTGCATACAGACATACATACATATACATAAAATACATATACAGTCTATTCGGAAAGTATTCAGAACCCTTTACTTTCTCCACATTTTGTTACTTTACAGCCTTATTCTACTTCTTCGGGATCAGTGTCCCTTCCACGGGACGGTTGAGCTAATGTAGGCTAAAACGATTAGCATGAGGTTGTAAATAACAGGAAACGATTTCCCAGGACCTAGACATATCTGATATTGGCAGAAAGCTTAAATTCTTGTTAATCTAACTGCATGTCCAATTTACAGTAGCTATTACAGTGAAAGAATACCATGCTATTGTTTGAGGAGAGTGCACAATTTTGAACATGAAAAGTTATTAATAAACAAATTAGGCACATTTGGGCAGTCTTGACACAATTTTTTAACAGAAATACAATGGTTCATTGCATCAGTCTAAAACTTTGCACATACACTTCTGCCATCTAATTGCCAACATCTAAATTGCAGCTGGGCTGGAATAATACATTATGGCTTTTCTCTTGCATTTCAAAGATGATGGTACAAAAAAAATACAAAAGAACTGTTGGTTTTTTCTTTGTAATATCTTTTACCAGATCTATTGTGTTATATTCTCCTACCCTTCGTTTCACGTTTCCATAAACTTCAAAGTGTTTCCTTTCAAATGATGCCAAGAATATGCATATCCTTGCTTCACAGCCTGAACTATAGGCAGTTAGATTTGGGTATGTCATTTTAGGCGAAAATTGAAGAAAAGGCGGATCGTTAAGAGTTAAATTGTTATTTTTCCTCATCAATCTACACACAATACCCCATAATGACTAAGCAAAAACAGGTTTTAGACATTTTTGCAGCTGTATTAAAAGTAAAAAACAGAAATACCTTATTTACATAAGTGTTCAGACCCTTTGCGATGAGACTCAATATTGAGCTCAGGTGCATCCTGTTTCGATTGATCATCCTTGAGATGTTTCTACAACTTGATTGGGCATGATTTGGAAAGGCACACACCTGTCCCACAGCTGACAGTCCATATCAGAGCAAAAACCAAGCCATGAGGTTAAAGGAATTGTCCGTAGAGCTCCGAGACAGGATTGTGTCGAGGCACAGATCTGGGGAAGGGTACAAAAAATGTCTGCAGCATTGAGGGTCCCCAAGAACACAGTGGTCTCCATCATTCTTAAATGGAAGAAGTTTGGAACCACTATAACTTTTCCTAGAGCTGGCCACCCAGCCAAACTGAGCAATCAGGGGAGAAGAGTCTTGGTCAGGGAGTTGACCAAGAACCCGATGGTCACTCTGACAGAGTTCCTCTATGGAGATGAGAGTACCTTCCAGAAGGACAACCATCTATGCAGCACTCCACCAATCAGGCCTTTATGGTAAGCTAAAGGACTCACAGACCATGAGAAACAAGATTCTCTGGTCTGAATAAACCAAGAGTTATGCCAAGAGTCACGTCTGGAAGAAACCTTGCACCACCCCTGCGGTGAATCATGGTGGTGGCAGCATCATGCTGTGGGGACGTTTTTAAGCGGCAGGAACTTGAAGACTAGTCAGAAACGAGGCAAAGATAAACAGAGCAAAGTACAGAGATATCCTTAAAGAAATCTTGCTCCAGAGTGCTGAGGACCTCAGAATGGGTCGAAGGTTAACTTCCAACAGGACAACAACCCTAAACACACAGCCAAGACAATGCAGGAGTGACTTCGGGACATGTCTCTGAATGTCCTTGAGTGGCCTGCCAGAACCCGGACTTGAACCCGAACAAACATCTCCGGAGAGACCTGAAAATACCTGTGGAACGATCCTCCCCATCCAACCTGACAGAGCATGAGAGGATATGCAGAGAAGAATGGGATAAACTCCACTAATACAGGTTTGCCAAGCTTGTAGCATCATACCCAAGAAGACTCTAGGCTGTAATTGCTGCCAAAGGTTCTTCAACAAAGTACTGAGTAAAGGGTCTGAATACTTATGTAAATGTCAAAATTATTTAAAAAATCTGTTTTTGCTTTGTCATTATGGGGTAATGTGTGAAGATCGATGAGGAAAATGTAATACATTTTAGAATAAGGCTATAACATAACACAATGTGGAAAAAGTAAAGGGGTCTGAATACTTTCAGTATGCACTGTACATGTGTGTATATATATATATATATATATATATATATATACTCATCTTTAATTTGTTTTTACTCCTATCCTTCCGCTACCCTCAACCCCTCCCATCTATCTCTTATTTAACACCATCCATATTTGCCATTCTATTTGCCATATATTTTTCAACTGTGCTGTCATATTTCACAAACATTCTGAACCTTTCTATTCTCATAGTTTCTACAGATTAGGAATTAAAGAGAAACATTTTTGCTAAAAGTGTTATTATATTATTGATTGATTGTCTATGACTTTTCAAATCACCCAGTAGTGCTATATGCAGAGTTAGCTCCAGGTAAACGTTGCAATTCTTCTGCCATTCCTGGACCTCCGACCAAAAACAAGCTACATATGAACAGTACCAAAACAAATGATCTAATGATTCTGTCTCTTCGCAGCAAAATCTGCAGAGCTGGGATGGTTGTATCCCCATATATATAGTAGAAGAGGTAAGTGGAAGGGGGAAAAAGTAAGGCACTTGTCTGTCAGCCCTGCATTAAAGACCAAAATTGGTAAAAGAAAATTCTGATAAATAAAAAAGTGTACCAGTTTAATTGAAGGACCAAAAAAATGGCAGCTGTGCCATATAGATTGCAAAATAGTTGGGAAGAGATTTTCGATGTACCAACTCCATGACACATGGTTTATGAACTGTTATGCAAAATGATGCCGGATTCAAAACTTTGAATTTTTCAATTTAAATGATTATACAAAATTCTTGCATAACAGTTCATAAACCATGTGCCATGGAGTTGGTACATCGAAAATATCTTCCCAACTATTTTGCAATCTATATGGCACAGCTGCCATTTTTTTGGTCCTTCAATTAAACTGGTCCACTTTTTTAGTTATCACAATTTTCTTTTACCAATTTTGGTCTTTAATGCAGGGCTGACAGACAAGTTCCTTACTTTTTCCCCCTTCCACTTAACTCTTCTATTTTTGCGGTAATGCTGCAATTAGTTGGTTGTCATTTTGGGTAGAGCACATGCTTTTGTTAGCTGCATGTGTGACATAATTCCCCCAGTCCTATTTATGATATCATTTACAAACATACTGTTTTACATTTTTGTTGTTGTAAAATAACCGTTTTTTATCAATTAGTGTAATTGAGTTTAACCGCAATATTTGTTGTATTATTTGTTCTGTCTTTTCTGGTGGATTAAACTGAAATTGCAACCAACTTTTTATGGCTTTATAAAAAAATAGCGATATTTTGGAGATGATTTCATCATAAAATAACCGCTAGTGAGAGGTTGTAATCTGAATAAAGTGGAAAAGGCCATTCTTAAACATGGGGGGAGACATTACTAATCTGCCAGAGAACCAGATTGGATTTAAGAATAATTTTTGTATGACTGACTTTTTTAGTGAGAGGTCTAATTCTTTAATATTTAATCATTTCTGCCCTTCTAATTCATATTCGTTATATAAATAGGCCCGTAAAATGTTGTCTCGCTTCCAAATAAAACGGAATAATTTTTGCTCATATAATTTAAAAAACAGGTCGCTAAGTGTAGGCAAGACCATAAGCAAATAGGTAAACTGGGATATGACTAAATAGTTAAACAGGGTATTTTTCCACAAGTAGACAGGTATTTTCCTTTCCATGGTATCAAGATCTTATCTATTTTTGCTTTCCAGACTATTAAAATGTATTGCAGAGAGTTCATTTCTTTCTTTTGGGATATGTATACCAAGTATGTCCACATCACCGTCAGACCATTTTATTGGTAAACTACACGGTAATGTAAAAGTTGTATTTTTAGTGATCCAACATGTAATATAGTACACTTAATTGGTTGTAATCCAGAGAGGTTAGACAACGTATCTAGATTCTCTATAAGGCTGTGGCGGGATCCCAATTGTGGATTTAAATGAAAACATGAATCATCAACATACAATGACACCTTTGTTTTTATGCCCTGGATTTCTAACCCCTTGATAATACTGTTGGATTTGATTTTAATAGCTAACATTTTGATGGCCATAATAAATAGAAATGCCGATAGTGGACAACCTTGTTTTACTCCTCTTGACAGTTTAATACTTTCTGAGAAGTAGCCATTATTTACTATTTTACGCCTAGGGTTACTATACATAACTTTAAACTATTTTATAAGAGATTCTCCAAAAGTGAAATATTCCAGGCATTTATATATAAATTCCAGTCGTACCTTATCAAAAGTATTTTCAAAGTCAGCTATGAATACCAGGCCTGGTGTCCCAAATTGTTGATAGTGTCTTATTGTTTCCAGTACTTATATTATCTCCAATGTATCATCCATGTAAAAAACCATGCATTTTGCTAGAATATTTGTATCACAACTCTAAAGTAGAAGGGGCCTCCAATTATTTTAAATGGACTGGATCTTTACATTTTCCACTTGGATCCTGTTTCAATAATAATGAAATCAGACCTTCTTGTTGAGTATCTGATAATCTACCATTTTCATAGGAGTGGTTAAAACATGCTAATAACTGTCCTCTGAGTATATCAATAAAGGTTTGGTATACCTCCACTGGTATGTCATTCAGCCCTTTTAGGTTAAAAGGCTTTAATTGCATCAATAAGTTCCTCCTCTGTAATTTGGCCTTCACATGAGTCTTTCTGTACAACTGTTAATTTTTCTTATATATTAGGAAACTACATGTGGGCATAATCCGCAACACTCTAGCAATCCAAAGGTTGCGTGTTCAAGTCACGTTGGGGACAACTATAGCATTTTAGCTAACCCTTCCCCTAACCCATATTCTACACATAACTCAATTCACCTATCCTGCTATGTAAATTCACCTAACCTTTGTCATTTTAGTTCTCCTAACCTTTTACTTAAATTATCCTAACCTTTTTTGTTAGTTCCCCTAAGCGCCAACATAAATTCTCCTCGTAATTCTCCTTTGTTATTATGGTGCAACAAGCAACCTGGTCTCAGAGAAAGATGTATAATACCATACGTCCTCCAAGATGTATGATAAGTGATGTTCATAGGCTATTGTATGACCGGGTAAGACATATGATACTATGCGTCCTATAATTCACATGATATTGTAGGACCGATATTCCATTCATAATGTAACCTAACATAACGTAGTATATCATACTAAAATTGTCACAGATTTACGAACAGAATAATCCAAATTGCCCTGAGACCGCGTTGCAAATTGATTGTGATGAATTGTGTTATAAGTTAATTAAGCTGATGTTTGTCTTTTAAAGTGGTCTATAACCATCTAACTACAAGTTTTCTGAAATGACTTTAGGTATGCCTATTGAATTTGCCCTGATATACATGGAGGAAAGTATTTCCTTTTGAAAAGTGGAGGAAGTCCATAGATAGTAAAGGTGCCCATTTGATCCATTTTCAAACATTTGTTAGTAATTAGCCCGAGCCGCAGACCGGACATTCTACAACATATGCACCCTCCGTCCCTCCCTCTTCTTTCCATCTCTTAGTCCCCCTCCCATCTCTCTCTCTCTCTCTCTCTCTCTCTCTCTCGCTCTCTCTCTCTCTCCCTCTCTCCCGCTCGCCCAGTCATGTTTCCCCAAGCTGCACATGGTTACTGTCCAAGGTATAAGTTTCCTCTGGCTCTGAGGGAGAGGAGCAGCAGCCTTTCGCAGACTAACTGTAGCATGTAGCCAGGAATTTGTTCTTCACACACTAAGAGACCTAGACTGTTTTATGTATGTGAGCTGCAGTTCAAGTGAGAAGTTGCTGGTGAGCGAGAGAGAGCCCATGGACTGCCTGAAGAATTCCTACTGTAGTTGTTTGGAGAAAAGTCTGGCTGGATATACAGCAGTCGTAAATTAACAAGTAAGTCCTGTCTCCTGCTCAGTGCTCTGGACACCCTGAACCATTTACAAGAGGGACCTGTTGCCTATGGATGAGTGTATACATTGTAAATTAGACACTGTTTTTCTGTCACTTCTGCTGTAGGAGACTGTACTGCAGAGAAGAGGACTGGGACAGTCAGAGGCTTTTGTCCAGACAAGTTCTTCACATCGTCACCAGAGCTGCCTTGAAGAATCACCATGAAAGGTTAGACGACTGTTGATGACTCTCTGTTGATGCTGTATTCAAATTCTACTGCTTACTGTGCAGGAATATAATATATTATGTAGGAGGCGTGAAAGTGCACCGGTGGCACACAAATGTGCAGACAGCTCACTTTTAAGACCAGTACCTCACAGCGTCCAGAGAAAACGTTGGTTTGTTGATCTTGGATGTGGGACATCCACCCCTTTTGCTTTGAAAGATCCGTATTTCAAAAGCATGCTGTTTTCAGAAGCCACACATTTGCTTTTTGGCTTACTTTAAGGATCTTATATGAGCCCTATTGAAAGGATAACATTTAAAGACTAACTTTTGTCAACGTTGCATGATGTAAAAGTCTTCAGAGACTCTGAAGAGGCTTTCGAAATCTGAGGAGTCCTCTTGGAGGAGGAATTGAGTAGCGACATCTGGCTTTAGCTTTGGAAGGTGTTATAAAGTGTTGTGGTATTTAGAGGGGAACACACAGGCAGGAGGTCTCCTCATCTCTTGTTTGGAGCGTGCTCCATTGAAGCCGGGCTACTAAACATGTAGACTAACACATTCCTAATGTGAAACAGGAAAGAGGCACCTCAGTAGGGGAAGCAGCAGGTGTGTGATTGGCACATACAGTACAGTAGAGAGAACTCTGACTGGAGACACAGACTGGCTTACAAGAACTTGAATAACTGTTCAGCACAGCTCTCTTTGGAAAGACAAATGCATTCCTTCGACAGGCATTCAATCATAAATCTTTGGCACGTGACAATTATCAGATGAAATTGAAAGGTTCTAATTATACAAAACTACTAGGATTGCAAGAGAGAAGTTTGTGAGATTACAGAACAAGACCCTTGCTAGTATTGCCAGACATGCCAGGCTATTTCTATCACGAGATGTGCAAAGCGTTTTCCTGGAGAAAACGAGGGCATGTTTAGGGTAACATTTGATTTCAAGTCTAGACTCTCTCACTCCACCAAGAAGGGCTGCTTGAGATCCTTTGGAGCAAGACCATTTGGATCAACACATTCCAGGCATTTCACTGCTTTGAAAGCAACTACACATTCCCTTTTAAGTGCATCTAAAACAGTTGGTTGTCAACAGGGGCTTGGGGAGACACTAGTCTTTATCAGTTGCAGTTGGGGCCCTTTGGTGTTAGAGAAATCTTGTGTCTCTGTTTTCAAATTGGAGATTCAGGTATCCATGTTAAAAGCTTTAAGTCAACACCAATCAGGTGGACATTTCAAACAGTACAGTATAGTTGGTTGTCAGTCTTGGTATTTGTTTGTTTGGAGAATGGATTGCCAGTTGCTTCTGTTATAAGACAAGAAAACATAACCTCTTGACCCAAAGCTTATACTATAGTTCAATAGTCAAACATAACTGGATATTCCCTGCTCCACATTTGAATGTGTGTGAAATCCAAACAGTGGTTTACATATTCTTCAGCTTTTCTAGGTTGATAGAGAGAGATTAAGTTTAACATTTGAAAATCCTCTGCCAAGTGTAAATCAAAAAGGAACACAATAAGGTAACCACAAGCATTGACAAATCATGAGGTTTGTGGACGTGAAGGGAGTTTACTGGTGTCATGTTCTTGCTCAGTGTGGCCCAAAGTTCACAATAACAATGAGGGTGGGAGGACTTAGACTTCATGTTGCCAATGAGAGACCACTAACATTCTCTTTGTTCACTGTGTGTTGTACATGCATGTGTGATACTTGAAACAAATGCAATGTGAATAGAAACACTGGGTTGTTGATGTAGGTGTTAGGTGAGAGTAGTCTCCCAGTGTAGTCTCCTAGAGTAGTCTCCTAGAGTTGTCTCCTAGATTAGTCTCCTAAGGGAAGGCTTCATGCCCAGGGCATTACATAGCAATGCCATCATTAGAAATGGGTCCGCTTACTAGGTGGCTGTCCTTTTGTGGAAACAGAAAGGAACCTTTTTTACTGACTACAGTTTCTCTCCCTAGGGTGTCGTCATTTGGCCACTATTGGCAGTCAACATTGTCCTTGCCCTATCAGCAGTTCTGTATGGACCTTTCTTCCAGCCCAATGATGGCCCTTTCTTATGTAATAGGTTACAGAATTAAATAATTATTCTATTTAGCCTAATGTGCGATAGCTAGATTATTAGCCAACTTGTCAAACTTACCCTCATACCTACGTAGGTATTCATATGGATGTGGTTACAAATAATCAACTATGTTTAGAGTAGCACCAAAGAGTACTATGTAACGCAATTGCTACCTCTAATGTTCTTGCTGAGATGTTTTAACAGAGCTCAAGGTGTGTTTTCATATGTGGCTGCGTACTGTAAGACATCTGGCCAAGAGACAAATGAACTGTATTGCTTCGGAGAGTCAAAGCTCTTCTTTCATGCCCTAGAACTGAAACATTGTCAATGTTTTTCATCTTGAATCCTCTCCATACAGTACCATCACTGTATCAATCTTTTCTCACCACGTACATGTTTGTCAACTGTTGAAATGCAATCATCTCCATAGCTTTAGCTGAGTCATGACAGAAGTATTTGGATGAACAACAAAGTTCAAAAAAGTTTTAACACATTATGACAGTACCTGAGAGGGTTTTTTGGCAAGTTCTATAGTGGACAGAGGTCTACATGGTTGCTGCCTTATACACTGTTAAAATAGAAAACATATAATCAAATTCACATTCCAAATAATCTATTATAAAAACTAATGATAGGTAGGGGTTATTCTGTTTTCAGTGCAATAACATTTATGTTTTTACCAGGCACATTAGACTCTTTAGCAATGCAAGAATGACACACCCTCTAATCAAGGAAATCTGCTGGACATACAGTACCTGCTGGATATACGATATAGACATTTCACTCCCCTGCTTGCATATACGTTATTGGATTACAAAGTTATCTAAATATTTAAAGATTTTTGGAGTGGACACTCCATTCATGAAGTGTTTGATGAAATATAAATGTTAGTTTTATCCATTAGAATTTGCAGAAGTTTTTTTCTTCTGTTTCCTCCAAATGCACCTGGAACACTGGTTCTACTTCAAACACCCACCACATTTAAATATCTTACATTCTAAAGACCACTGACCAATAGAGGCCTCACCTGAGTGCCTGATTCTATCTTAAAAACATGTCTAGTGATTATGCTGGTGAAGTGCCCCTGATTGATGTGAGGTGCTGATGAAGTTCCTGGTTGACGTAAGAGGCATGTTTTATACAGGGAAGGCAGGGCAGACCACTTCTTTCCTCCGTTGGCAGAGCCGGGAGAGCAGTGGAGGGCAGGCCCGGGTTTAGCTTACAGCCACCGGTATGGCTGACTGGATAATGTAAAGTCTAAGATCTGCAGCAGGCAGCTGGGCCCATTCCAGACCCCTTCCCTCTCTCTCTCTCTTCCACTGGTCCGCACATCTCAGCATTTCAGTCAGAGCCTTGGCCTTCAACAGTCTGACTTCAGCTGCTCCAACAGGCTGACTTCACATAAACACCCTCACCTCAGAGTTCTTCTCCCCGTGCACAAAAAGCACAGCACAGCCCAGCAGAGGTGAAAACACCAGGGCTGCCAGAATGTAATATAAAGGGGAAAAGACGGTGAAGGAAAAAACTCAACAGAGACTGTTCTTTACTTTTGTGGATGTTGTACCTTAGTAAGAGAGTTGTTGACATAACTCAGATGAGATTCTGAAGGATTACCTCACAAGAAATACTGAGGTTTGTAGCCTAAAATTGCATATGCCATTAATCAGTTGAAAGGCCTGTGTACATCTCTATTGCATCACAATGGTACAGTAAAGTAAGCTTTTCACGGTAATGTCTACACCTGTTGTATTCGGCATATTCGGAAAAATATAGTTGATTTGGTTTGATTAAATCACATAGATTTTAAGTTATAGCTCTATTAGGTAAGCATTGCTAGTTCATTTAGTGGTTCGAGCGTTGGGCCAGTAAACAAAAGGTTGCTGGATCGAATCCCCAAGCTGACAAGGTAAAAATCTGTCATTCTGCCCCTGAGCAAGGCAGTTAACCCACTGTTCCCCGGGCGCCGAAGACGTGGATGTCGATTTAAGGCAGTCCACGTACCTCTCTGTTTCAGAGGGGTTGGTTTAAATGCAGAAGACACATTTCAGTTGAATGCATTCAGTTGTACAACTGACTAGGTATCCCCCTTTCCCTTTCATTTGTGCCCAGCAATAAGCCATTTAAACCCAAGTTGAATCCAAATTCAGGTCTTGGCTTGAAGCTGCTTCTCTTTAGCATCAGTGTACCATGTCCCCCTGGCCCCTCGACCGCATTGAGCTGGAACCAGGGGGCTGACACCACAGCCAGCCCAGCTAGCATCACACACAATCAGCCTTACTATAGTGTTTCATATTAGGCTGCAATGGGGCCCTTTATCTGACAGCACATACATTTTCATTCCAGCCCACCATACTTAGAGAAGTGAATGATATATTGGTCAGAGACACAGATTAAACACTAGGAAAACAATCCCGTTTCCAATTTGCGTAATTGTGTTTCTGTGGCTGAAGGCGGCTGAAGGGCCTTATTGCATTTCACCTAGTACTTTGTGATTTATGACCACTTTAATAAAATGTGTGAGTTGTTCCTTCAAGTTTAATACTATTGACCTTCATCTGTGAACACGCGTTTCAAGTCTCCCCATCTGTTTTTCAGAAATCTATTGCGGATACGAGAACCAGCTCTTTAAAGGTGAGGACAAACAAGCGTGTTGGTTTTCTAAATTATCCTCTGGTTCTTGGACAGAATGGTGTGACAAATCTGTTTGTTGCCTGTCCTGGCTTTGTCAAATCTAGTAGGCCTACTATTGCACGCTTGCATGGTGGGAGTAGTCAGATTAAGGACAGGGTTAAGGTGCCTAATGGGAAGCTGAGTTTAAGTAAAAAGTCAATGAATGCTGGCATGAGCTGAACTTCTGTGTGCTATCAGATGTTTCCATAACAGTGACACATTTTTCTTTGCCGCCTTTCAGAGGAGGATCTTAGTGGGGAGGAGGAAGAGATGACTTCCTTTAGAGGTGAGAAACATGGTTCCAAATCTACAACCCACAGGCTTTCTTTCTTGCTGTCCACTTTTGTTCATTTTGCTTGTTATGTGAATAGACAAGCAGGTTCTATGAAGTGTCCTTCGTTTTGATATTGTTTTGATATGTCGGTCATGAATCTCTCAGACGAAGAACCCAACAATACAATAACCCTTTGAAAAATAGCCTCAGAATATCCATCAAGGGCGTATTGTGTACACATTTGGGCTACGTGTGTACAGTGTTTGTGTGTGTGAGGGCCTGCGTGTGTCTGCATACATCTGCCATCATTGTTTTGTTTGTGTGCGTGCATTGTACATCTGTTTCAGATATCCCTCCTTAATCCTTCTCTTTCCCCCGTCTGACCACCATGCTCACTCCACACAGCCTCTGCTGACCAAAACCAGCCACTAGTCTGGTAGTTAGTCATGCACAGTCCACACAGTGTCAGGGTTAAGACAGTTATTTCCCCTCCTATCTGTTCTCTAACCACCTGATGTTATGGTAAAGCGACTAAAGCCCCATGCTTCTGATTGCAGGGAGAACCAGAGGTGGCTGTGTGAAATGCCAGCAGACACGTTCTCTGCAGCTGGCCGTTAAAGTGCTGTACAGTTTCTTTGCCTTCCTCATCATAGCAGTGGCAGTGCTGGCATCACTTGGTGAGTAACAATGATATTATACCAAATCTGGCGGCAGGCAGCAGGTAGCCTAGCGGTTAGAGTGTTGAGCCAGTAACTGAAAAGTCACTAGTTTGAATCCCCGAGCCGACGAGGTGTAAAAACTTTCAATGTGCTCTTGAGCAAAGGCACTTAATCATAATTTCTCCAGCGTTGCTGTTGATAATGGCTGACCCTGGCTGTGACCCCACTCTCTGTTGGTGTCTCAGGGGATTTTGAGCTGTTAGGCCCACTTTTACACCACCACTTTGGTTGGGTTTGATGATATATAATAACTAAACTCATAAAGCCTAATTAAATCCAGATTATTGTATGAGTAGATTAAAGTCTGGGACTTGGTGTTTCTGCAGGTATCGTGTGTGCACAGACCTCAAGCTTCACATCAGCAGGCATTCTTCCCCAATCAGGACCTCCTCTCTTCTGTCATGCTTGACTTAACAATGTGCTCCACACTGTACAATAACAGATGAGAGGGAGATCTGGTTCAAGCCTACAGGGTTTCTGTTGTAAAAAATAAGGGCCCTTTAATTTCCGACAAGGATCGATTGAACATACGACTTCAAACCGATTTGCCAGGTCTTACCTGACTGACAACTTTTTCAGTGCTTACAGATGTTACTTGCATTTAGGCAAAAATATTATTGCGATTCAAAAAGATAAATCTCATTTTCACAGCAGCTCAGAGCTCCCGGAGGGCCATTGTGTAATTCCAAGAGCGCTGATACAGAGGGTTGGGATTCCAACACTGCAGTGGCACTGCATTTCATTGGCGGGGTCTGCTTGAGTTTATGTCAACGCAGAGCACAGCAATAATGAGGCGAAACAAGAGCAAAGCACTGTAAACCTTATATCGTGAAATGTCTGAAATGTTGTTTGGCTAAAACTCCCCAAACATCGAGCGAGAACTAAAACATGAAGTCATAAATATAGAAATGTCCATATCATGCAGCACACCTGTTTTACATTGTTCAGAGTCCCCAATAATTAGTGTTATAATAACAGGCATTCTGGTGGGGGAAAAACATCACATTAGAACCTAACCAACCTCTGTGTAGCTAGCTGACATGATTAGAACAATATCAGAAGTTAATGTCCACCAGTACACCATGATAATGTAAATGAATGTTGAGAGGCTATGTAGAATCAACATCCCTGAGACCCAATGCAGCATAACTGGTGGTATGTAAATGACATCGTTAGCGAGTGCAAACATACTATGGTGAGCCAGTTATTAATCCGCAGAATCAACGATTAGGAAATGATATGCAAGTATAAGTCCTTAAAAGTGTGCTTTAAGCACTGTTGTTCTTCTACTGGGGAACATAATCAACTGGGAAGTAACCAGCTGTACAAACCAATAGCATTATTTGTGCAGTACTTTGTAATAGAAAGAAACTGTCTTGTTTTTATCGTACAAGAAGATTCAAGGCGGCATCTTAATTCTGTTCACTGGTGTGTATTGTCAAAGAACTGTTGTTGTTACTCTATAACTTCATTTGCGTCCTAGTTTCTCAACACATGCATCATGTCTGTTTCAATGTCTATAGACGAACCTCCATTCCCGTTATTCTGAAAGTCTAATTTACATAATTATCTTTGTCTCATCAGTATTTAGGAAGGTCGACAACTTATCAGAAAAGGAATCCTTTTATCATAAGAAGATTACCAAGGTCCAGGAAAGTATACAAGGTGAGAGAGTATGATTAATCACGTGACAAAATGTGCTATGCAAGCAGAGCCTCCCAATGTGGTTGCTGACAGAGAAGTCAAGAAGTAAACAATGACTAGTAGAGCATACTGGACATTTCTGCAGATTTCCAAAATGTATTTTGTCGAAAGAGGACCCCTCTGTTTAAAATAGGTCACCCATTGAGTGTAACTGCATGGGTGACTGAGTATGAAGTCTGGGCCAGTGAGGATCCACTCTTCAAGCTTCATGGCATGCCTCTTCTGGGGTGTCAACTCCCTGAAGAGACATAATTTGCAGAGTCTACGACAACTGCCTCCATTGGCCCATTTATGAAAGCACTGCATCCGTCAGTCGACTAGAATTTACAAATGGGAACTCTGATCATGATTAAATGATACATAAACAGATCACCATAATATTGTGGTCTATTCTTTCACAGATCTTAGCACTGTCAGCAACTGCTCGGACTGCTTCAATGTGGCCCACTTCAGCGAGGAGATCAGTAGGCTGAAGGGGGAGTTTGAGGACCTCCAGAAGATGATCCTGGGTCAGGAGCAGGTCCTGGACCAGGCCTCCCAGACCCAGCAGACCCTGAAGTCAGCCAGCAGCAGGATGACCCGAGACATGCAGAACTACTCCCTGTCCATCAGGCTCATCAACCAGTCCCTGGAGCGTTACGTACACCAGGTTGACGGATGGAAGGTGGTCATCACCGAGACGGACGAGAGCATGAAGACTCTGTCTCAGGATCAGTATGACCTCAAGGCCACGGTGAATCAGGTCAACACCTCGGTGGCCCTCAGCTCCTTGTGGATGGACACCCTGCAGAGGAAGACCGACGAGGAGACGCTGGTCCTGCAGAAGATGACCGCTGACTGGCAGAACTACAGCCGGGTGTTGAGCGGTCTGAAGTCTAACTCCAGCACCACCACTCAGATGGTGAGGAGCATCCAGAGCAGCATCTCGGCCACGCACCAGAGGATCAGCATGAGCTCGGAGATAGTGCACGACCTTACCCTGCAGGTGATGAACCTGCAGATGCAGCTAGACAACGTCACCTCCTTCATGGACGAGCATGAGGAGAACATGCACGACCTCCACTACCACTCCAAGTACTACGAGAACCGGACGGGCGAGAGGTTCATCACCATGGACGCCCGCATGAACTCCATCGAGATGGAGATCGACACCATCTCGTCCAGCATCAATGCCACAGTGAGCCACGTGCAGAGCATGTACAAGTACATCAACATCGAGAGCACTTCGTGCCAGACGCGGCTTGGTGGCCACACGGAGGACCTGCACAACCTGAACACAACGGTGCTACTGCTGATGCACCTGGCTGACACTCTGAGGCAGCAGTACATGCTGCTGAGCGTCCGTCTAGACGTGGACGTCAGGAATCTGTTCATGGTCATGGAGGAGATGAAGCTAGTAGACACTCACCACACCCATGTCATCCAGAACTTCACCATTCTGAAAGGTACAGCAGAGATGTTCTTGATGTTTTCGCCAAAGGCACTTTTGTTTACGAGATCTGCATTTAGCGATGTTGCTGTTGGCTGGTTTCATTAGTGCTCACTTGACTCTTCTCTTCCCCAAATGCACTTCTATTACTGTTTATACTTGCTAATATTGCTGCTATCACCTGTACTCACTCACACTACTCTTCTCCTCACAGGTGCACCTGGCCCACCAGGTCCGAAGGGCAACAGAGGGGAAGGAGGGGCCAAAGGTCCAGTTGGCCTGACAGGAAACAAAGGAGACAAAGGCCCAGCAGGGAACCGTGGCCCTCTGGGAGAGAAGGGCTTCATCGGGCCAGAGGGAGCTCAGGGGGAGCCAGGACCAATAGGAGCCAGAGGCGGAGTGGGGATCAAAGGGGCGAATGGTTCTGTGGGCCAGCCTGGCCCCCGTGGAGAAAGAGGAGAGAAGGGAGATATAGGTACTGTTGGTAAGGATGGACTGCCAGGCCCCAAAGGGCCAATGGGAATACAGGGCCAAGCAGGGCTCCCAGGGGTGCATGGGCTACCCGGTCCAAGAGGAAAGCCTGGGCCTGTTGGTCCACACGGAGCCCCTGGCCCACCAGGCCTACCAGCTTACCCAGCCACAGTGTCTTGAGGGGCCAATAAGGTCTGATCACTACAAGGGCAGGATTAGATGTACTGTAGTGATGTACTGGCAGCCTGACAAAGGGGTGGAGTGTAATTGAAGAGGATGGAATGGATGGATGGAGCATGGGAAAGCTCATTCTCAAACTTTCCGCTTCATGTTAGTCCATTGTTTTCATTGGACACTCAATGGACAACCCATGCTCTTGAGCATATACTGTACAGTACACATAGCCCTAAATGCATGTTCAGGTATGAAGGGGTGAAGAGGAGACTGCAAAATTGAAGATAACATAAAGACTGCAAAAGTATGAGTTAAAAAAATGCATTGTAAGTTTTAATGTATGCTTGAAGGAACCACAAAACCCTCTTGGGGGCTTCATAAAGGGTTTACATAGCCATGCAGTTTCATGAGGGTACACTTAAATAATGATTATTTTGTACACACATTTGTGAAACATTGACACGTGAAGTTCTGTTTGATGGCACTTTACTGGTTTTATAAAGTATAGAAACTACAGTCTGTTTTCATGTGTTTGCTTTTGCATCTTTTATGTTTCGGAGCAGGTTCTCTGAATACTGACTGAAGCTGAGATGATTAAACAGGTCATAGTCATAATGGTAAGGGATGAATGAAATTGCTGAATAACCAAAGGAATCTGCTTGGGTAGCGCAACTCTGGATGTATTGTGTTTTAGTCAGCAATTGAACATTTCCTGAAATACTTAAAATGTATGGTTTTTGAATAAATATCTTTTTACAAGACATATTTGGGGTTTTATGCCAATATTTTGCTATGTTACTTTCAGAGTGTTTTCAGATTTTAAAGTGTATATAATATACATCATGTTTGTTGTGTGTTCTTGTTTACATTGCGACTATTCATATGAATCTCTGCACATAATCAGAGTTGTGTGATGATATGTGTATTTTAACAGTAAATAGAACATGTTAAAAAAAAGGTGTAATGATAAGAGACAGACGCTACGTACTGGGCACACACTAGTTGAATCAACGTTGTATAGACGTTGAATTGACGTCTGTGCCCAGTGGGTATTTTTGTAAACCTGTGTCATTCTTATAAACATTTGACTGGCTTGAATAGATGTTCAATAAATGCTACCATTCTACTTCACCAAAGTGTATCGACATCACATATTCACAAGTTCTGCTATTCTTCACATATTTGAACCTATTTTGAACTCCCGTTTGTGTCTGGTAGAATGCTCGGATGTAGCTGCCGGGAGAGTCAATCAGAGTTCTACTCAGTCCAAAACCCTGAACGGAAAAAGGAGTGGTTTTGCTGATTAATTAAGAACATGCAGTTTTCTCCCTCCAATAAAGTATCTTAGGATTTAGTGACTCAAACAGTCTTTAATTTCCTGTGTTACTCAATTGTTTTTTAATACAACTCATGCCTTAGATGTTTCAGCTATATTCCACATAGAATATTAGCTGTGGATATTATGGCTTCAAATTACGTGCTGATATCATGCAGTCTCGTGAGATCTGAGGGACACGAACTGTAACAAAAACCTCCCCTAAAATCCACTCAAATCCCATAGTTTTTTGGTCATATGGATTTGCAATGTGTGGAGGGATTCGACCACTTTATATTTTCACCTAAGCAATATTACAGAGGAAAACAGATTGTAAAATTAAATGGCTTTCAGGCTGAAGATACACTATCAAATTATTCTTCAAAAGAAGGAAAAGACAGCAGTGTTTAAATTTGAGAAGGTGTGTCTGATTTCAGGGGCTGGCTGTGTAAAGATACTCTGTTAAAATGGCCTGAGCTTTTCCTTCACATGTGGTGTGCAAGCCGCCGCAAGATATCTGACCTCCAGCAGCTTTTCAAAAAACCATTACCACATGTGCAACCATAAATCACTCACAGCTCGTGTGTAGGGAGATATTTTGGCTTGATGCATCATTACAAATGGCACATTTAGGCAGAAACAGTGTTATTGACAGTCAATGTGGAGCCAGCATTATCGTTGTAGTTTTACAATAGCAAAAAATGACGTTTTCCATTGTTATTGCTGCAATAACTAACTGCTACTGTAAATTAAACACATTGCGCGTTGAGCAAACATACACTCGAACATGTAATGACACTTGTTTATTAGATGGTTACACTGAGTGTACTGTATACTCCAATGACATATACTGTAGATCCATTTTAATGTGAAGCACAGTAAATGATGAAGTCTGCGGAGAATACCTGCTCCATATCATATCTATTGTATTGGTGCCATGCATATTGTTGGGGTCACAGATGCTGTCTGTTGCTGACGCACACATATTTCATAGCAAAGACACATCTATACCACTGAACACCAGATGTACTCTGTTCTTCAAGAATATACCCCAAAATATATGAGGGAAGATTATTGGCCGGAGGTCAACATGTCTTTTGAGCCCAATATCCCTGGTTTCAGTTTCCCTTGTACTGTAAGAGTTGCACAAAACTGCTATTTTGCTCCATTGAATGTACATAACTCTAAACCCGCAGATTCAAATGATGGAGAAAAAAAGAGATCCTACACCTTTGTACTCAAGCCACCTCAATTACCATCATCTATTGCCTTATTTTTCACCAAAATACACGACTGCATTCACTAATGAGTAATGACTGAATGAAACTTGTGTTTGGTTGTCTGGGTGTCGTTATGTGGCCGCTGTTGGCTGGGAAAACAGGCGTGGGGATTGTTTGGCCTCTTTATGAGTTCATGGCTGTTGCCCTCCTTCACCTTCAGTGTGTGCTAACTGCATGGTGAAAAAAAGGCCCCTAGTCTGGGTGTCTACAGCTGGCAGACAGGCCTGTAGCCTGCAGCAGGTCCATGCCACCACCGCCATCACCACCAACACACCATGTCACGCTGCTGGCCTGGCTGACAACTGGACCGGACTCCCCCTCCAAACCCAGACATACAGACACATGACGCTCCATGGATACGATCACCAGCCATGCAAAACACTCTGAGCCCACATGGAGGCAAAAGTAAAAGTCCACTATGAAAAGTTAGTGAGAGAAAGGACTAGTACGAGTGATGGAAGATTAGATAATGTGTACGTCTATAAATGTAAACATGGAGCTCATGTGATGCACCACAGCCATGTGTTGGTCTGAGCTGGATTTTAACCCTCATACTACCAACATATTTTACATACATGGATTGATTACCAACTAGGGTAATTTTGACCCCAAGAATAAACTATTGGAAAGAGCAACAATCATAGCAAAATACCAACTTAATTCTTGACAAAACATGCTTAGACATGTAAATAATGTTATCAGATTATTATTATTATTTTTACCAGAACACTTATTTTAGCTACAAAAATGTTCCCTTAAATAACATGCAGCTTTTTTCCAAAGTACAATCCACATTAGTACAAAAAATCTTATTTATTTGTGTGTCGGGGGGCTAGGGTCAGTCTGTTACATCTGGAGTATTCTCTTGTCTTATCCGGTGTCCTGTGTGAATGTAAATATGCTCTCTCTAATTCTCTCTTTCTCTCTTTCTTTCTTTCTCTCGGAGGACCTGAGCCCTAGGACCATGCCTCAGGACTACCTGGCATGATGACTCCTTGCTGTCCCCAGTCCACCTGGCCATGCTGCTGCTCCAGTTTCAACTGTTCTGCCTGCGGCTACGGAACCCTGACCTGTTCACCGGACGTGCTTGTTGCACCCTCGACAATTACTATGATTATTATTATTTGACCATGCTGGTCATTTACGAACATTTTAACATCTTGACCATGTTCTGTTATAATATCCACCCGGCACAGCCAGAAGAGGACTGGCCACCCCTCATAGCCTGGTTCCTCTCTAGGTTTCTTCCTAGGTTTTTGGCCTTTCTCAGGAGTTTTTCCTAGGGAGTTTTTCCCAGCCACCGTGCTTCTTTCACATGCATTGCTTGCTGTTTGGGGCTGGGTTTTAGGCTGGGTTTCTGTACAGCACTTTGAGATTTCAGCTGATGTACGAAGGGCTATATAAATAAATTTGATTTGATTTGATTTGATTTGATTTACCATAATTTGATTGTAGTATGATTGTTTTTTTTTAAATTTTGAAGTAAATATGAATTTTGTCATATTTATGTGGAAATAACGACTGCCGTTTAAAGGGGCGGTACACCAACATTTGAAATATACTTAATTTTATTGGCAAAAAGTGATTCATCCATTGATGCTGAGAGACAATAGCTAGGTTTCCATCCAATTGGCAGCAGATTTTCATGTGAATATTCTAAAATCAGCATACAAACAATATGCGCCTTTTCTCACCAGTGATGTGTTTTCATCAAAATGACCTATTGCGGATAAAAGGCTGTGCCTGATGAAGTAGTGCATATAAAAAAAGCTTTTGTGGTAAATTCCCATGTACCGAATAAAGAATACAAGTTAAATGGGTTTCCATCGCATTTTCAACTCTAATGATGGTTTTGTAAAACAATGTATTGCGTTGTATTGCAAATGTGCCCACTCTGGTTTTGGCATGTGCGCTCTAGCCAACAGCTTGCAGATACAGTGTGGGTAGGATATCCTACATAATGAGATTATTATGGACAAAAGAGTGAGATTATTTTTATTTGTCAAAAGGAAGCCAAGCATCGATCATCATGTCTTAAGAATAAGACCCTCGATAATTGGATGAAATTGGATGTAGTCTATCACAGTGCCATCCGTTTTGTCACCAAAGCCCCATATACTACCCATCACTGCAACCTGTACGCTCTCGTTGGCTGGCCCTCGCTTCATACTCGTCGCCAAACCCACTGGCTCCAGGGCATCTACAAGACCCTGGTAGGTAAAGTCCCCCCTTATCTCAGCTCGCTGGTCACCATAGCAGCACCAACCCGTAGCACGCGCTCCAGGACGTATATCTCACTGGTCACCCCCAAAGCCAATTCCTCCTTTGGCTGCCTCTCCTTCAAGTTCTTTGCTGCCAATGACTGGAACGAACTACAAAAATCTCTGAAACTGAAAACACTTATCTCCCTTTCTAACTTTAAGCACCATCTGTCAGAGCAGCTCACAGATTACTGCACCTGTACATAGCCCATCTATAACTAGCCCAAACAACTACCTCTTCCCCTACTGTATTTATTTATTTTGTTCCTTTGCACCCCAGTATTTCTACTTTGCACATTCATTCACTGCAAATCTACCATTCCAGTGTTTTATTTGCTATATTGTATTTACTTCGCCACCATGGCCTATTTATTGCCTTTACCTCCCTTATCTCACCTCATTTGCTCACATTGTATATAGACTTATTTTTCTACTGTATTATTGATTATGTTTGTTTTACAACAACACAGAGTTACACATGGAGTATGTGTCGAACTGCTTTGCTTTATCTTGGCCAGGTCGTATTTGTAAATGAGAACTTGTTCTCAACTTGCCTACCTGGTTAAATAAAGGTGAAATAAAAATAAAATAAAATAAATAAAAATGTATTGAAAAGGACCATCAATCACTACTTGCACTTTCACCACCCAGTGAAGTTCATCATAACTTAATTCATCTGTAGCCTAATAAACTGCATTCCTTCCCAAGTCGTACGGGAGGACCATACAATATATAGTATCATTTGGAAAGTTTACAGACAAATGTGCTGTTTCCATCAGGCCTGGCATGACATTTCTTATCTGACAGGTACTTTACTCACATAAAAAGGTTGGATGGAATCCTGGTTAGTGACCATTTCTAATGCAATGTTTCACAGCATATCAAAGTTTCCCTTCTCACACTACAGTACATGGGGGATGAGAGATTGGAAAACATTGCCATGACGGGGGGAATAATTAGACAGATAAATATAGATTATATTTACATTAGTGTTTCTAACCCACTGGTTAACCTTTTCTTGCAGAAGCAGGTCATACATTTTTGCTGCTGGGATTGCACACTGCAGTATTTTGCCTAACAGATACGGAAGTTTGTCAAAATTTGATAGGTGTTCGAATTCTTTGTGGGTTTGTGTTATTTGAGGGAAATATATCTCTTATGTGGTCATACGTTTGGTAGGAGGTTAGAACGTGCATCTCTGTTTTCACCAGTGGAGGCTCCTCAGAGGAGGAAGGGGAGGACCATTCACAGTGAATTGCAAAAACATAAAAATTGTAAAACATTGAAAAGTTATCCTTTTTAGATAAAACTATACTAAATAGATTCAGGTTACCAAATAATTGATTAAAACACACTGTTTTGAAATAAAGGTCTACAGTAGCCTCAACAGCATTCTGTAGGGTAGCACTATGGTGTAGCCGGAGGACAGCAAGCTTCCGTCCTCCTCTTTGTACATTGACTTCAATACAAAACCTAGGAGGCTCTTGGTTTTTACCCCCTTCCATAGACTTGGATAGTAATTATGACAAATTCCGGAGGACGTCCTCCAACCTATCAGAGCTCTTGCAGCATGAACTGACATGTTGTCCCCTCAATCAAAGGATCAGAGAATTAATCTAGTCCTGGAAGCTTAAGCTACACCTAGCTAGCACTGCAGTGCATAACATGTGGTGAGTAGTTGACTCAAATAGAGAGAAAGACAATACTTTAACAGTTTTGAACAAATTAATTTCTTCAAAAATGAAGGATAAGCAAGAGAGAGAGAGAGATTTTGTCATTATCTTTGTTACTTTCAGTTTCACTTACTTAGCTAGCAAATGCAGCTGGCTAGTTTAGTTACTCAAACACCTGGCTCAAATAAAGGGATGCTATGTTAGCTAGCTGTCTATGACTATCAAACACAATACTGGAGCTCTTCCAAATCAAGGTAAGCTTTTGGTTTTACTAATTTATTGCCACCGGGGCCCATAACTGCTAACTGATTATACACTGTAACATTACTGCATGATTGTAGCAGGTTTACTAACGCATTAGTTCTATTAGCTATGTTGACTATGAAGTTACTTTAGATAATATGGGGACCATGATGTGGGCTGTGTTCCGGTTATGACATGGTTTGGCTTGGAAAAGTTTTTTGGCTTGGTCACACACACGTGTTGTGCATTGAAGTCCACAAGTGAAGGGAAGAGAACAAAGTTGTTGTTATGAGATTGAACGCGTGACCAGCGGTGTATTCATTGCCGCCGATTCTGTTGAAAAACATTTCTTAAACGGAAGCAAATGGAACAAAACGGTCAATAAACATACCTGAATTTGTCCAATAGAAACTCTCGTTTGCAACTGTCAGCTAGATGCAGGCAAGAGTATGCAAGGCAGTATTGAATGTCATTGTCTGTCCATGTGTCACTGTCTGTCACCTCAAATTTGTCTCTCGACCTGTGTGCACCTATGTTGTAAACTTTCATTCATAGGCTAGGTTGTAGCAACCTCATGATGGGTATAGGGAAAATTTGAGGATCATGTAGTAGCCTAAACCTATCGCTGTTACGTTGAACTTGGTGAATGGAATATGAATGAGAGTCATCCAATATGCTGTAATAGAAATAAGGCCATGCTCACGAAAATTAATTGTACTCCCTCATCTTAAACGGCACTGACCGCCACTGGTTTCCACCTCATTAATGAAAGTAGCGTCGGAGGGGATGGCTACTGTTTTACAGGCTCCTAACCAACTGTGCTATTTTGTTAATTTTTTCACATTACTTGTAACTTATTTTGTACATAATGTTGCTGCTACCGTCTCTTATGACCGAAAAGAGCTTCTGGATATCAGAACAGCGACTATTCACCTCGAATTGGACAAATATTTTTTCTTTAATGAGTCCAACGCAAAGGATATACTGCTCCTCCGAGACCAGGCCCAAATCCCCATCATTCGCGTGAAGAAAAGATGGAAATACAAGGGGCGGAGATCGGGGTGCCTTGTGAGAATTTGTCAGCGAGTGGGTAACCTGCCTCTACCATCCGTTCTCTTGGCCAACGTGCAATCACTGGAAAATAAACTGGATGATCTCAGTTCGAGACTATCCTACCAACGGGACATTAAAAACTGTAATATCTTATGTTTCACCAAGTCATGGCTGAACGACAAAACGGATAATATAGAGCTGGCTGGGTTTTCCGTGCATCGGCAGGACAGAACAGCTTTGTCTGCTAAGACGAGGGGTGGTGGTGTGTGTCTATTTGTCAATAACAGCTGGTGCGCGATCTCTAATTTTACAGAAATCTCGAGGTAGTACTCGCCTGAGGTAGAGTACCTCATGATAAGCTGTAGACCACACTATCTACCAAGATAGTTTTCATCTATAGTATTCGAAGCCGTCTATTTACCACCACAAATCAATGCTGGCACTAAAACGGCACTCAACGAGCTGTATAAGGCCATGTTCTTTCTAATTTTCTCTCTCTTCTTTCTTTCTTTCTTTCTTTCTTTCTCTCGGAGGACCTGAGCCCTAGGACCATGCCTCAGGACTACCTGGCCTGATGACTCCTTGCTGTCCCCAGTCCACCTGGTCGTGCTGCTGCTCCAGTTTCAACTGTTCTGCCTGCGGCTATGGAACCCTGACCTGTTCACCGGACGTGCTACCTGTCCCAGACCTGCTGTTTTCAACTCTCGAGAGAAAGCAGGAGCGGTAGAGATACTGTGAATGATCAGCTATGAAAAGCCAACTGACATTTACTCCTGAGGTGCTGACCTGTTGCACCCTTGCCAACCACTGTGATTATTATTATTTGACCCTGCTGGTCATCTATGAACATTTGAACATCTTGGCCATGTTCTGTTATAATCTCCACCCGGCACAGCCAAAAGAGGACTGGTCACCCATCATAGCCTGGTTCCTCTCTAGGTTTCTTCCTAGGTTCTGGCCTTTCCAGGGAGGTTTTCCTAGCCACCGTGCTTCTACACCTGCATTGCTTGCTGTTTGGGGTTTTAGGCTGGGTTTCTGTACAGCACTTTGAGACATCAGCTGATGTAAGAAGGGCTTTATAAATACATTTAATTTGATTTGATGATAAGCAAACAAGAAAATGCTCATCCAGAAGCAGCCTCCTCGTGGCCGGAGACTTTAACGCAGGCAAACTTAAATCCGTTTTACCTCATTTCTACCAGCATGTCACATGTGCAACCACAGGGGGAAAAAACTCTTACTCCACACACAGAGACGCATACAAAGCTCTCCCTCACCCTCCATTTGGCAAATCTGACCATCATTCTATCCTCCTGATTCCTGCTTACATGCAAAAACTCAAGCAGGAAGTACCAGTGACTCGCTCAATACGGAAGTGGTCAGATGACGCAGATGCTACGCTACAGGACTCTTTTGCTAGCACAGATTGGAATATGTTCCCGGGATTCATCCAATGGCATTGAGGAGTAGACCACCTCAGTCACCGGCTTCATCAATAAGTACATTGACGACGTCGTCCTTAGAGTGTCCGTGCGTACATATCCCAACCAGAAGCCATGGATGACAGGCAACAACCGCAGGGAGCTAATGGCTAGAGCTGCCGCTTTCAAGGAGCGGGACACTAATCCAGACACTTATAAGAAATCCTGCTATGCCCTTAGACGAACCATCAAACATGCAAAGCTGTCACGTCCTGACCATAGAGAGCTTGTATTTTTCTATGGTAGAGTAGGTCAGGCCGTGACTGGGGGTTTTGTCTAGTTTATTTATTTCTATGTTTGGTTCTAGATTCTTTTTTCCTATGTTGGGGTTTTTGTCTAGTTTAAATTTTCTATGTTGTGTTCTAGGTTATTTTTTGTAATTGGGGATCATATTTAAGTTGTTGTTTTTCCCACTAGTGTTTGTGGGAGATTATTATGAGTTAGTGCATGTAGCACCTCTTCGTCACGGTTTGTTGTTTTGTTTATGGTTTATTGTATGTCTTGCATAGTTTCACATTATAATAAAATATGTGGAAGGATATTCACGCTGCGCCTTGGTCCGTTCCTACACACAATCGTGACAAAAGCGTCAATACAGGACTAAGATTGAATCCTACTAAACCAGTTCTGACGCTCATCGGATGTGGCAGGGCTTGCAAACTATTACGGACTACAAAGGAAAACCCAGCCGCGAGCTGCCCAGTAACACAAGCCAACCAGATGAACTAAATGCCATTCATGCTCGCTTTGAGGCAAGCAACACTGAAGCATGCATGAGCGCACCAGCTCTTCCGGACAACGGTGTAATCATGCTGTCTGTAGCCGATGTGAGTAAGCCCTTTCAACAGGTCAACATTCACAAGGCCGCGGAGCCAGACTGATTACCAGGACATGTACTCAGAGCATGCGCGGACCAACTGGCAAGTGTCTTCACTGATATTTTCAACCGCTCCTTGCCGGGTCTGTAATACCTACATGTTTCAAGCAGACCACCATAGTCCCTGTGCCCAAGAAAGTGAAGGTAACCTGCCTAAATGACTACCGCCCCAGCACTCTCGTCGGTAGCCATGAAGTGCTTTGAAAGGCTCATGTCTCACATCAACAGCATCCCGGAAACCCGAGACCCACTCCAATTCACATACCTCCCCAACAGATCCACAGATGACGCAATCTCAATCGCACCCCACACTGCCCTTTCCCACCTGGACAAAAGGAACACCTATGTGAGAATGCTGTTCATTGACTTCAACTACATAGTGCCCACAAAGTTCATCACTAAGCTAAGGACCCTGGGATGAAACACGTCCCTATGCAACTGGATCCTGGACTTCCTGACGGGCCTCCCCCAGGTGGTAAGGGTAGCAACAACACATCTGCAATGCTGATCCTCAACACAGGGGCCCCTCAGACTCCAACACCATCATTAAGTTTGCTGACGACACAACAGTGATAAGCCTGATCACCGACAATGATGAGACAGCCTATAGGGAGGAGGTGAGAGACCTGGCAGTGTGGTGCCAGGCCAACAACCTCTCCCTAAACATGAGCAAGACAAAGGAGCTGATCGTGGACTACAGAAAAAGGAGGGCCAAACATGCCCCAATTAACATTGACGGGGCTGTAGTGGAGCGGGTCGAGAGTTTCAAGTTCCTTGGTGTCCACATCACCAACAAACGATCATGGTCCAAAAACACCAAGACGGTCATGAAGAGGGCATGACAACACCTTTTCCCCCCCAGGAGACTGAAAAGATTTGGCATGGGTCCTCAGATCCTTAAAAAGTTCTACAGCTGCACCATCGAGAGCATCCTGACCGGTTTCATCACCGCCTGGTATGGCATCTGCCCAGTACATCACTGGGGTCAAGCTTCCTGCCATCCAGGACCTATATACTAGGCGTGTCAGAGGTTTTGTGTTGTACTCTGAGGATATTTTTGCAGAATTCTGCATGCAGTATCAATTGGGTGTTTGCTCCTTTTTCTGAATTCTTGGTTGGTGAGTGGACTCCAGACCTCACAATCTGATTGGAGTATTTTTAGCCAGATCCTAATTGGGATGTGAAATTGTATGTTCTTTTGATGGCGTAGAAGGCTCTCAGATCGTTCACAGCCTTATGGAAGTTACCTGTGGTGCTGATGATTATGCCGAAGTATGTGTAATTCTTTGTGTGTTCTAGGGCAAGGGTGTCAAGATAGAATGAATGTTCATGGTCCTGTGTGCAGGGTGTATATGTGGTCTGTCATACTGTATTTTGGTAAGAAGCCAATTTGACATTTGGTCAGGACATTGTTTTCACTGAGGAAATGTTGGAGTCTGCTGTTTATGACACTGCAGAGGATTTTCCAGAGGTAACTGTTAACACAGATTCCGCAGTAATTATTGGGGTCAAATTTATCTCCACTTTTGTGGATTGGGGTGATTAGACCTTAGTTCCAAACATTAGGGAAGATGCCAGAGCTGAAGATAATATTGAACATTTTGAGTGTAGCCAACTTGAATTTGTGGTCTGTATATATTATAATTTCATTTAGGATACCATCAACACCTCAGGCCTTTTTGGGTTGGAAGGGTTTATTTTGTCTTGCATTTCATTCATTGTAATTGGAGAATCCGAAATTGTCATGTACTGTATATGTTTTTGCTGTTGGTGCTTTGTTTTATTGCCAAAAAGGTTGGAGAAGTGGTTTATCCATACATCTCCATTTTGGATAGCTAGCTCTTCGTACTGTTGTTTGTTCAGTGTTTTCCAATTTTCCCAGAAGTGACTTGATTCTATGGATTCTTCAGTAACATTGAGCTGTTTTCTGACGGGTTGTTGCTTCTTTTTTCTGAGTGTATTTCTGTACTGTTTTAGTGTTTTCCCGTAGTGAAAGCATATGTTCTGGTTTTCTGGGTTTTGGTTGGACACGTTTCTCAATTTCTTTCTTAGGTTTTTGCACTCTTCATCAAACCATTTTTCATTGCAGTTCATTTTCTTAGGTCTTTTGCCTGAATGTTTTTAATTTCATATGTTAGCTGATATGTCAAATATACTGTTCAGGCTTTCTACTGCTAAGTTTACACTTTCACTATTGCAGGGAACCATTTTGTCCAGGAAGTTGTCGAGGAGGGATTGGATTTGTATTTGGCCAATTGTTCTTTGGTAGGTTTTTACACTATCTTCCTTCCATCTATAGTATATCCTAATAGCATGCAGTTTTTTGGGCTTTGATGCCTCATGGTTGAGCATTGCTCTGTTCAAGTAGGCTGTGATTTTTCTGTGATCTGATAGGGGTGTCAGTGGACTGACTGTGAATGCTCTGAAAGACTCTAGGTTGAGGTCTGTGATAAATTAGTCAACATTACTGCTGCCAAGGGATGAGCTGTAGGATTACCTACCTTAGGAGTCCCCTCAAAGCTTACCATTGACTATGTACAGACCCAGCATGCAACAGAGCTGCAGCAGTTGTGACCCGTTTTTGTTGGTTATGTTGTCATAGTTGTTTCTAGGGGGTATATGGGGGAGGGAATGCTGTCACATCCAGGTAGGTGTTTGCCCCCCTGTGTGCTGAAAGTGTCAGGTTCTTGTCTAGTTCTGACATTTAGGTCACCACAGCTTAGTACATGTCCCTGGGCCTGGAAATGGTTAAACTCCCCCTCTAGGATGGAGAAACTGTGTTCATTCAAGTATGGGGATATTATAGGTGGGTTATACAGTGCCTTCAGAAAATATTCACACCAATTGACTTTTTTCACATTTTGTTGTGTTACAAAGTGGAATTAAAACTAATGTAATTGTCGTTTTTGTACTGAAGATCTACACAGAATACTCTATAATGTCAAGGTGGAAGAAAAATGTGAACATTTGTAAATACAAAAAATGAAAAATAAAACACTAATATATCTTGCTTAGATATAGAATCCCCTTACCCAGAAAGGTTGGTATTCAACCAACCTTTCTGGGTAAGTCTCCAAGAGTTTTCCATACCTGGATTGTGCAACATTTGCCAATTATTATTTGTTTAATTCATCAAGCTCTGTCAAATTGGTTGTTGATCATTGCTGGACAACCATTTTCAGGTTTTGCGTGAACTATTATGTGTGACCCTATAGGGTCCTCAGACAGCAGATCTAAGACGCGCTGGGTGTTGGGACACCAGAGTTTAGCCACTGTGTGTTTGGGGAAAAGTAAATCTTCTTGTATGTATTTCCCGTATGAGTCCATATGGAGTACAATCTGTGGTCTAACTCGCTTATGGGGGGTGGAGGGGGGGGGGGGGGGCGGGGTAGTAGTGTGTTAATACAGCACTGCGCCCTGCCAGGGGATGGTCTGTGTGGAAGATGAAGTTGCTTACGTTCCCATTTTTGTAGCAGTCAGCAAAAGGTGTCTCTGGATTGTCCATGGGGAGCTTATTTTTGTACTCTGTCCATGCCTTCTCATCTCTCTCTCTGTTTCTCTCTCTCTCTCTCTATGTATTTTTCTCTCCTTTCTCTCTCTTACAGTACATAAAATTCACACCTGATGCTATTATTGTTTTCACAGGTCTTTTGTCATAGAGACTCCAGGGATTGACTCCCTCCATAATGTCATATCCAGTCTGACCATTGAGGTAGGTGACAGAGACATCAGGAGACATTACCTAACTTGGAATCTGTCCACACCAATGGAAACCCATTACAGTTGCAGCTGTATAAATAGACTGTTCTGAGACCTGCATTAAAGGTGACCAAATTATTATTATTGTATATTCAGCTATGTAAACAGTGGGTGCACTTGCACCTGCCTTTCTATGTAGAGTATAGTGAGTCAACACTTTTAGAAAGTCTGTACATTGTGGTAAAATTACAGTATGGTAAAGACATTATAGAGGTTGAGAACATAATTCTACTGTATGGTGAGTTTTTGTAAGTGCAATGGGACCACTATTGTAGTCTATAATATATGGTTTAGATGTTCTTATTGGAAGTAACTTCAAGGGGGAGGGAAACAATCCCTCAAGAATTTTCACGAGGGTCGACTCTGATTGCAGTGTCCAATACTATTTCTCCAAGCTGTAGAAAAAGCTACGGCCGCAGAATGTCCACAGAGATTCTAATGTGCTCTTACAGTCTTGTTTTTTCAATCTGTAATGATATATATAAATGGAGAACTAAATTCAAGTATTATCTATTTATTTGCTTTCCATGACAGAGAGAACAATATAGGTCCCTAGTTATTAAAGCAATATGTTTGGAGAGAGGTCTATAGGCCAAATAAGGCTGATCCATTTTGTCTTTGGCAGTGCTATACTGTACGTATGCTGACAATTCTTTTTCTCCCTGTGTATTTTTGGGACATTTTTTCAATATTCCAATTTGGCACCAGGGATTTATATAGAGTGTTTCAATTTCAATGCTTATTTTAATGAAGTAAACTCTAATAAGCAATGTGTCAAACATTATTAATTAGGATGTAATGGAGATTATTGCTCTGCAAAATAAATGTTGGAAAACTTTTGCAGTTATGTTAGATTTGTTTCTGGCCATTTTGAGCCTGTAATCGAACCCACAAATACTAATGATCCAAATACTCAACTAGTCTAAAGAAGGCCAGTTTTATTGTTTTCTTTAATCAGAACAGCAGTTTTCAGCTGTGCTAACATAATTGCAAAAGGGTTTTCTAATGATCAATTAGCCTTTTAAAATGATAAACTTGGATTAGCTAACACAACGTGCCATCGGAACACAGGAGGGATGGTTGCTGATAATGGGCCTCTGTACACCTATGTAGATATTCCATAAAAAATCTGCCGTTTCCAGCTACAATAGTCGTTTACAACATTAACAATGTCTACACTGTATTTCTGATAAATTTGATTGTATTTTAATTAACAAAAAAAAAATGTTCTTTCAAAAACAAGGACATTTCTAAGTGACCCCAAACTCTTGAACGGTAGTGTACGTTGTTATGATCTGTGTACTAAGGCACCCAGTCATCCTCAACAAGAAATTCTGAATTAACCTATTTTCATTGTAATTTTGCAGTAACATGTTTTCAGCTAAACTGGTGGTCCTAAGGAGCTCTAGTTATCCGCTTTGATCTGGATCCACATGGCTAACAGGTGCTCTGCAATCTGGGAGACATCTTGGAAGTGTCTTCCCTTGGTCAGGTCATATTGATGACCATACTCCACAATTCAGCTACAAAACATTGACTTTGAACCATTCTAACCTTACCCATTCTTAAACGCTATAGTTTCCAAGTTCCCTTCCTTTCAATAACAAATGTATTCACAGAGGATGCACAGAATTCCACAATAGAAGGGGGGCAAATGAGAGTGAGACGTGGAACTATAATATGCATTACTGTCCAACAATGTGGTATATTGCGAAACAATATCAAAGTATCATGTGAGGACAGTAAAAGTTAAACAAAGAATGATTCACATTTTCCCCCAGCTCTCAAAATGGTTCTGAATCCACCAAAACCAACCAGAGTTCATGGGAGGAGTACTGTAAATTGCTTTTTCATTTCCTTGTCTTAAGAATAACAATGTCTTTCCAGCAAACCTTACAAAGTCCAGCTCAGCTTCTTAGACAGACAACTCCCTGTTTTACAGTGAAGCAGTGGCACCTTGATTCAATATGGCAACTCAATCAAAGGGGGATGTTAGCAATTATATAAACAACCCCTGCAGGTTACGTAACAAGAATCAGACAATTAGATGAACATAACACCACCACCACAGAGGAAGTGGTAATCTGATGTTAACTAGCAGTTAGTGCTTTGTGATATCTGCTTGTCTTTGTGCCATTCCTGATCCTAGAGATTTGGTTGGTAGATTTTCAATACTGTACACACTACAACTATAGGAACCCTAAGTCCTCCTCACAGCAATTTAGGAAGATTGGAAGTGTGGGATGGAGCATTGGGGTATGGGCCTCTCCCCCCTCCTCCCAGGCATTTTCTGCTAAATTCATCATCTGTGGTTGCCTGTTTAGAGCCTTCGGGGAGGGCCAGGACATGACTGGCAAGGCAGGCTAACGCCATCCAGATGGAGCCACAGCAGCGGGAAGGGGGTCAGGAGTTGTTAAGACAGCTGCCTGTTTCTCTGGACTATTATGGATGGTGGAAACACCATATTATCATAGGAGCCAGTCAGCAGAGACAAAGGGGAATGACTGGGCCAGAGGAGGCTGGTGGGAGGAGTTATAGGAGGACGGGCTCATTGTAATGGCTGGGATGGAATCAATGGAACAGAGTGAAACATTTTGTTTCCATGTGTTTGATGTGTTCGGTACCATTCCATTGATTCCAATCCAGCCTTTACAATGAGCCCGTCCTCCTATTGCTCCTCTCACCAGCCTGCTCTAGACTAAGCACTTAGGATTCCATTTGTAAAGTTGTTGCAAAACATTTTAACCTCTACGGAATCCGTGTCCCAATACCCGGACGGTTGAGCTAACGTGCGCTAATGTGATTAGCATGACAGTTGTTAGTAACAGCAAACTTTCCAGGACATAGACATGTCTTATATGGGCAGAAAGCTTCAATTCTTGTTAATCTAACGGCACTGTCCAATTTACAGTAGCTATTACAGAGGAAAAAATACCATGCTATTGTTTGAGGAGAGTGAATAACAACACCAAAAAAGTATCACAGCAACTGGTTTGATACATTCACCTCTGAAGGTAAATCATGTACTTACATTCAGTAATCTTGCTGATTTGTCATCCTGAGGGTCCCAGAGATAAAATGTAGCATAGTTTTGTTTGATAAGATACACATATTGCAATACTGGACAATATTTTGTATCAAGTCTGCCCTAATGTACCGAATTGATACAAAATATTGTCCAGTATTGCAGTGCTTCACTAGATCAAGTTGAAACTTTACACACTAAATTGCACCTAAACTGCAATATTATATTTTGGCCATTCTCTTGCATTTCCAAAAAAATGAAAACGCATGTTTTTTGGTTTGTATTATCTTTTACCAGATCTAATGTGTTAAATTCTCCTACATTAAAAAAATAATAAATACATCATCAACAAGAAGATGAATAAATATTTTGTTATTCAACAAACACAACACAGAGATAGAACTACAGTATATACTGTACCTTGCGCAGCATTTTTAACACCGTAATAGTGAGGGAATAGGGGGAGGATCAAGAGTGAAAACCATGACATTAACCTGAGAATGATGCCAGAACACAAATCCCTAGACAATTTAGTGTAAAAGTATTTCAACTTCAGGCCACCAAGAAAAGTTATGACATGACACAAATGATAATAGTTACAAATAAATAAGCTCTCTTCCACAAAGATAATTGTTTCCAGGGAGAAACGATTATAACGAAGCGCCTCTAAATATGACAGACAGTTTCACCACAATGATAGCTGCGCAGCTGTGACTTTCTTGGAGTCTAGGGTCCCCAGGCATTTCACTTAATTGTGATTTATTTATAATGTCATTGGGTAAAACATGCAAACACAGCCAGTTTAGAGTTTGCTTTCCTTTGGCATGTAGATGATCTTTAGTATGCAGTATGTGGGTCCCAACTCATTAACTTAAAGGCCCAATGCAGGCATTTTTATCTTAATGTCAAATCCTTTCTGGGTAAAGTACCTTACTGTGATTGTTTTCAATCAAAATGGCCTAAAATAAAGAAAAATGTGCTTCTTCCAAGAGCAATTTCTCAAGCAACAATTTTGCTAGGAATGTCTGGGAGTGGTCTGAGTGGGGAGGGGAAAACCGAAAAATATCCGCTATTGGCAGAGAGATTTGGAATTCACTTTCTTATTGGTCTATTAACTAATTTACCGGAGGCCAAAACTCCATCCCACCAAAACAGGCTGAAAATGTATGTGGTCTTTTTAAACAGCTCTTACACTACAAGGGCATTATCCTCATTTTCACAATTTCATATGCTCCATGTGGTAAATTAGCATTCAGTTGTGCAAAAAAAAGTGTTTTAGAACTTGTAAAACAGTCCGGTTGTTTCCAACTAGTCCCTCTGGCTCCACACCAATCCACAGATGCAGAGCAGCCCTGCCAAAAGGATGTCAGGGTGAAAGGCAGGAGATTGTGGATGAGCCAAGTGATCTTGGACAGAAGAAGGGCATCACATGGCTGGAATCTATTGTGGATTCCTGTGGCCGGGACTCACTCCTAACCCAGATGAGCACCCGCGCCATCCAAACTAAACAGTCATTATTCCAATATGCACTCATGCATAATCGGACAGGATCCTGGGGGTTGAGCATCAGATCTCATTATGCTGGCCCGGTGGGAGAGCGATTACTATTGTCCCAAAATGTGCAAATGTGTGAATGAATGCATCCACTTACGAACCATGCGCTGACGTGAGTTTATGAGCTCATTTGATCCAGAAAGACAATGTTCCAGACAAAGTCTGAGAGATGACACTAACAGAGTGTCTCATAAAAAGCCAGGCAGATCCAAGTATTTATTGAAGGAGGATGGAAAACATGAATGCCTTTGTCTCCAGTGCCATAATTGTGTTTTACTGAGGATAATTTCACTCTTGGCTCAGAAAAGCCAATTGGATGGGTCAGAGGAGCTGGAGGAATCCTTGTTTTTGTCCTGTGAGTGGAGCAGGTTGGGCAGAGGCCCGTCCTGCTGGTGCACAGATTAGGGACGTCTGTGTTCTCCTGCTGGGTCTGGGTGACTCAGCGGGGTGAAATATGCTGAAGGTAAATCCACAGGGAACTCTGGGCCCTTTCAGGGATGACTAATGTTATGAAACCTGATGCCTAGATACAGTACAATGAGATGTAACCCTTTGAGAGAATCATGGGTGTTCAATTGTGAAGTGGGTTCTGTTTGATAGCAGCTGTGCAGGCAAACTATTTTGCAATGTATGGATAACAAGTCAAACACAATATCATGTAGGAACTATCTTTATGTGCAGTAAGTGAAAGCATTACCATGTTTATCTGTCAATACCACAAGGATGACGCAAGTGAAGTTTAGTTTAGTGCTGTAGGTTGGTTATCTTTGAATGCAGGTAATCATTCTCAATTAATTAGAGGCTAATTCGTTGAGTCTACATACCAAATCTGGAGTCAATCTGACTTATAGTTCATGAGAAGAAGATATTAAGTATTTTTAGCATTAGCATATGTGCTAACAGCCATATTTGAATGCGGCCTTTTTTTATATCTCAAAACCATTAAAAACTGATGTAATAAGTCTAAATACAAAATCTGGATATGATGTATGGTTCATTAGAAGATGATTTTGAGCATTAGCGTTACATATTTAATAGTTTCCTTTTTTTACTCAGCCCTTAGCTTTTCTCAAATTAAGTAAAAACAGGCTCCATGGGCCTACATTCCAAATGTGGTGTCATTTGGTCATATGGTTCATGAGAATATTTTGGAAGTACTTTTAGCATATTAACGTAAGTGCTAATGCATCAATGTTATTTTCTCAAACTCTTTAGGGACTATTGTGATGAGTCCAAAGACCACATTTGGAGGGAATCTGACATTTAGTGCATGAGAAGAAGATTTTTTTATGATTATTTTCAGGATTAGCATTAAATAGTCAAAAATTATTTGTTAATAGTTTATTTCTTAAGATATCAATGTCAAACTTAACATGGTTCATCATGGTAAGGTCTTTGATGACCCTAACAAGATTCAAATTGACAGGGCATTGTGGAATGGATTTACAAAGGACACATAAAATCTGATTTCCTGATTTATCAATAACCGATTGATCACCAATCCCTTAGCTTAGAAAGTTTCAAGTTTCTAGGTCAAATGGGGCAGATTTAAGGGGTTTAAGTGAAACTGCTTATAACAGCGCCAGCTATAGGCCAATCGGCTCAATTTTTCAACCAAGTTACTCATGGCCTCGAGTTTCTGTGTGCCAAATTAGAAAAAAGTTACCGATCTATGCTTCAGTTATTTGACGAGGTTAAGAGGGAAAACAATTGAAGAAACAGGTTTCACAGCTTTGCTGTGAACCCTTAATTAAGATTTTAAAAAGTCCTATCATATCTAAAGTCCTATAAGGCAGATAAACCAAAAAGAATCATGGGTTGGTAAAATATACTCAAGCGCTGGCACATCTAAGAGCAGAGGTTTAGTGATCCTGGTCAATAAATATCCTAACTTCACTGACACAAAAGTTATATGTGACCCAGGGAGCAGATTCATTGTAGTGAGGGGAAAGTTGATAGGTGTCCCAGTTCAGTGGCGATATTAGCATGTAAATCTTTGTGGGCACTGTTTGTCACCGTTATAGTGCTTCAAAGCTTCATGATGACAGTGGCAATTTTACCATGTAAATCTTGGTGGGGCAAACCATTTTTTTGATGCATGCCAGCAAAGCCACAAACACAACACAACACTAAACAATACATTCATTGCACTATAACGGTGACAAACGGTGCCCACAAACTGTTAGGGCCTACATAAAGCTGTCCCAACAGCAGAGCTTTCTTTTCAGCACCATGGAGTGAATTCTTACCACCGCTACAACTGGCTATCAGCGGAGCCTCATCTGGCAGCGAAACAGTTCATTTTGATGTCTTCACTATTATTCTACAATGTAGAAAATAGAAAAATAAAGAAAACCCTTGATTGAGTAGGTGTCCAAACTTTTGACTTGTACTATATATATTTTTTTTTGTTTTCGTTGCATGTTATTTTGTCATTAATACGTGTCACATATCTGTTTTCAAGCAATGTAAAAAAATATATATATATATATAATCTTTTAGTTAATAAAGCCGAGTAAGTCTAGTGTAGTAAGCTGTTAGTAGCCCATGTGTTTCACCCTAATAATTTGGTCCCTTTCCATCTCAGAACTTAGCCGACTTGGTGGTGCACATGTAGCCTGTAGCCTGTTTTAGAGAAATGTAATCATTGAATATTGTAAGAGCTTTCATTGTCTGCTTATATGCCCCCTTTATTTATCCTGCAGTTCTGACTTGGTGTACAGGGAGAATACTGTATGAACGGCCCATGTTCTGAGTTCTGTCGCTGTACATTTCAAAAGTGCTGAACAAATAATTATATTGACTATATCTAACCTAGCTCGCTCATTAATGGCTTAATCGAACTTACGGATTGCCTCTTATCTGCTCGCTGTTCCCTTATTGTCACGTTCTGACCCTAGTAATATGTCATTTTCTATAGTAGAGTAGGTCAGGGCGTGTGACAGGGGGTGTTTTGGGTTGTTCTATGTTTTCTATTTCTATGTTTAAGTTCTAGTTTTTCTATTTCTATGTTGGGGTTGTTTGGGTTGATCTCCAATTGGAGGCAGCTGATCCTCGTTGCCTCAGATTGGAGATCATATTTAAGTAGGGGTTTTTCTTCCTGAGTTTTGTGGGTAGTTGTTTTCTGTTTAGTGTATGTCACCTGACGGAACTGTTGTCGGTCGTTTTGTCATTTTGTCGTTTTGTTGTTTTGTTTAAGATTATTCATTAAAGTAAATATGAGCACTCTACACGCTGCGCCTTGTTCCCCTTTATACGACCCATGTTACACTTATGCCATAGTTTGTACATCTCAATTGTCAGTAGAAACCACATTTGTATAAGAAAGTAGCCATATCAGCTATGTTTTTAAAAAAGGCAGTAAATGGGGCTAAATTAACTGTTTCGCTGCCAGACAAGGCTCCGCTGACAGCCAGGTGTAGAGGTGGTAAGAATTCACTCCATGGTGCTGAAAAGAAAGCTCTGCTGTTGGGACAGCTTTATGTATGCACTAACAGTTTGTGGGCATCATTTGTCACCGTTATAGTGCAAAGAATGTATTGTTTAGTGTTGTGTTGTGTAGTGGCTTTGCTGGCATGCATCAAAAAAATGGTTTGCCCCACCAAGATTTACATGCTACATTTTTATTTTTATTTGGATTTCATGTAATGGACATACACAAAATAGTCCAAATTGGTGAAGTGAAATTTAAAAAACAGTTGTTTCAAAAAATTCTAAAAAAATAAAATAAAACAGAAAAGTGGTGTGTGCATATGCATTCACCCCCTCTACTATGAAGCCTCTAAATAAGATCTGGTGCAACCAATTACCTTCAGAAGTCACATAATTAGTTAAATAAAGTCCACCTGTGTGCAATCTAAGTGTCACATGATCTGTCACATGATCTCAGTATATATATACCTGTTCTGAAAGGCCCCAGAGTCTGCAACACCACTAAGCAAGGGGCACCACCAAGCATGCGGCACCATGAAGACCAAGGAGCTCTCCAAACAGGTCAGGGACAAATATGTCCAGAAAAAAACCCACCATCCCCACAGTGAAGCATGGTGGTGGCAGCATCATACTGTGGGGATGTTTTTCGTCGGCAGGGACTAGGAAACTAGTCAGAATTGAAGGAATGATGGATGGCGCTAAATACAGGGAAATTCTTGAGGGAAACCTGTTTCAGTCTTCCAGAGATTTGAGACTGGGACGGAGGTGCACCTTCCAGCAGGACAATGACCCTAAGCATACTGCTAAAGCAACACTCAAGTGATTTAAGGAGAAACATTTAAATGTCTAGGAAGGGCCTAGTCAAAGCCCAGACCTCAATCCAGTTCAGAATCTGTGGTATAACTTAAAGATTGCTGTACACCAGCGGAACCCATCCAACTTGAAGGAGCTGGAGCAGTTTTGCCTTGAAGAATGGGCAAAAATCCCAGTGACTAGATGTGCCAAGTGTATAGAGACATACCCCAAGAGACTTGCAGCTGTAATTGCTGCAAAAGGTGGCTCTACAAAGTATTGACTTTGGGGGGTGAATAGTTATGCATGCTCAAGTTTTCAGTTTTTTGTCTTATTTCTTGTTTGTTTCACAAGAAAAAATGTTTTGCATCTTCAAAGTGGTAAGCATGTTGTGCAAATCAAATGATACAAACCCCCCAAAAATCTATTTTAATTCCAGGTTGTAAGGCAACAAAATAAGAAAAATGCCAAGGGGGGTGAATACTTTCGCAAGCAACTGTATATTTAGACCTGTTGTGACATATATTGCATTATTTTATGGCTGATTAAGACACCTACATAAGAGTGTCAAAACCCACAAAACCTACCACACAAGGCAAAAGATTCAATTAAATTATCATTTTAATTGCGCACAAATTGATGTCAGGCATGCACATACCCCAATTCTCTGTTGCTGATGACTGGAATGAATGCAGGAGCAGATTTCAGGAGCAGGACAAGACACCCTCTTTTTGACTGATTACTGACATAAGGGCATGTACGTGATAGGCTTATCTGGCTTATATGATTATGATGGTCATAATGCTTCTTGACAGTGTCATAAAATTCATTTTCTTAGTCCAAGTAAAGTGACACAGGATAGTCATAATGCTTCATGATCAGCATTTGTGGGTTCCATTACAGGCTCAAAATGGCCAGAAACGAAGGACTTCTGAAACTCATCAGTCAGCATCCCGGAGTCACCTCTTCACTGTTGACGTTGAGACTGGTGTTTTGCGGGTACTATTTAATGAAGCTGCCAGTTGAGGACTTGTGAGGCATCTGTTTCTAAAACTAAACACTATAATGTACTTGCCCTCTTGCTCAGTTGTGCACCAGGGCCTCCCACTCCTCTTTCTATTTTGGTTAGAGCCAGTTTGCGCTGTTCTGTGAAGGGAGTAGTACACAGAGTTGTACAAGATCTTCAGTTTTTTGGCAATTTCTCACATGGAATAGTCTTCATTTCTCAGAACAAGAATAGACTGATGAGTTTCAGAAGAAAGTTCATTGTTTCTGGACATTTTGAGCCTGTAATCAAACCCACAAATGCTGATGTTCCAGACACTCAACTAGTCTAAAGAAGGCCAGTTTTATTGCTTCTTTAATCAGAACACAAGTTGTCAGCTGTGCTAACATAATTGCAAAAGTTTTCTAATGATCAATTAGCCTTTTAAAATGATAAACTTGGATTAGCTAACACAACGTGCCATTGGAACACAGGAGTGATGGTTGCTGATAAAGGGCCTCTGTACACCTATGTAGATATTCCATATAAAATAAGTTTTTTCCAGCTACAATAGTAATTTACAACATTAGCAATTTACAACATTAACATTAACATTACAACATTAGCAATTTACAACATTAGCACTCTATTTCTGATCAATTTTATGTTATTTTAATGGACAAAAAATTAGCTTTTCTTTCAAAAACAAGGACATTTCTAAGTGACCCCAAACTTTTGAACGGTAGTGTGTATTGTCCAATGTATAATAATGAATATGTGATTATTATTTATTTATTTACTTGGGGCAGAGGATGATGGTCCATATGTATCTGATGACCATCTTAACATTTATTTTGAAAGAATGACCTGTAAAAATTCTAGGCGCATCTCCCATGCACAGTTTTTTTTCTATAGTTTTTTTCCCCGTTGTGTTGCTGATGTATGCACCTTTATCATTCAGTAGACCTATTGGCAGTTTCATAAAATACTTTAGACCAGATTATGAACTGACGATTAATGAAATTGTCTCCCTTAATTGTAGGCCTGCCTACCTCTGGAGGGGATGGGGTGGGTGGGAATGTAAATAGTCTTGTTGATGTTAGGCTGCATATGTCTGTGTGTGTATCTTGTTTGTTTCTTTTTATCTCGTCTGAATAAAGAAAGAAACGATATATAAAAAAAGAGAAGCACAGTCCATTTTGTTGTGGGGGGTGCTCTCTATCACCCCCATGTGCAAGCCATATTTCCTTACATCAGAAGGAGGCCTTTCCAAGGACAGCACCCTGACTCTGCATTTTACGACCTTGTTTGCTTTTGTTGGAGGCTTCAGCTGGTCAGGCTGGACACGGGGACCACAGCAGAGCAGGTGGGTCTGTTGGTCGGTGGGTCGGCAGTACTGCTCAGTCTGCCCTCCAGAGCCAGACCCTCCCTACGTGGCGGTGTGTGGTCCTCCTGCCTATGTCAGCCACAGGCAGATGTTATTATAACCAGCACAGGGGTAAAGCATAGCTGAAAGAAGCCACAGTTAGGGAAACTTTCCTCCTCTCTCTCTAAACAGGAAATTACAGGACTGCCTAGCTATAGATGACAATACATCCATATAGCAGAAATGTTTAGGGTACAATGGGCCACAAGTTGGGGGCACCATCGTTAGACTAGGTGGTACCCCACTGTCGTAAAGCAGTATCTGATACATGTTGTACTGCAGGGAAAGGGGGATACCTAGTCGTAACTGCCTTGCTCAAGGGCAGAACGGCAGATTTTTCCCACCTAGCCGTCTCTGGGATTCCAACCATCTTTTGGTTACTGGCCCAAGGCTCTTAACCACTAAGCTACCTGCCACCCTGAATGGGCTGGTTTCCTGGACCCAGAATAAGAGAATCCCCATTGAAAATGTTATTTCTGTCCATGATCAGGGTTAATCTGGGTCCGGGAAACCACCAGCCCTAAATCTCAGCCATAAAGCACGTAAGCATCTGGCTCAATAGTGTACTGCACCGAAGCAAATTAACAACAATTTGCTCCCACGCTCTCTCTAGTCATTTCCACTCTCCACCCCACTGCTGCACTGTGCTTGGGTTCTGTGAGAATTGGGCTGGGATGAAGCTGAAGCTCTGGCAGGGTCATGGGCTCCTGGAGGAGATGACTGCATATTTCCAATAAACACATAAACCTGCCTTCTCCACATGGAGAGAAGAGGACCATCAGAGGTGGCAGCATTAAGAGGTCATTCTTTCCACAGGACCTTACGTCCTGCCAGCATGGCTGACGCCCTCCTCTGCAGAATAACTCCTTTCTCAGGCTTCCATTACTGTGTGTGCCATCTCTATGTTGTGTAGACCAGCTCTTCTGAAATGTACCCTCTTTAATGTACTGTGGGAGAAACAGTCAATTCAGAGCTGTAAAAGCTTTGTAAGGGATTAAACGGGGCTACCTTCAGGTCTCTGAAGCAAAAGTTCTGAGCACTGAGTTCAAAGTTATGGGAAACATAGGGCTTTTTGGCAGGATATTCGCTCGTAAATATGAAATTAAACTATTGTGACAGAGTTGGAAATGATCCCTAGTAGAGGCCTGTCCGTATTTGTCCTGGTTTAGTGCTTTACTTTTGGAATGTCACTGCCAAACTATTATTTTGTGTGATTTGGGTAGCCGTTGCCTCCCGCTGCAAATTACATATGGCCCACCAATTTTTTTATTCTTCCACAAAATACAGGCTCCTGACACCAAATTCCAGGTTTTGTCAGTCCCCCCCCCCAAAAAAAACATTTTTAAGTTAAAAATATATATTTTTAAAAATGGCACCAATTTGCTTTCATCTTCCTGTCCCAATTAACACAACATATTAATTTATGACAAAACAAGACAAAGGTGTAAAAATAGAGACGCTGACTTGCAGTATATGAGGAAAACATAGGCCTATAGCTTTGTCTCTGTGAGATCATATTGAAGAGACACTTCGAAAGAAACAAATCTGTAGTCGACATCAAGTTTGATTATTGATCAAATCAATCAATGAATGACAAATTGCACCATTTACCATGTCAGTGACCAACTCTGGCGTGATATTAAATGTGCACCTCAGGAAATAAAGCAATAACCTGCCATCTAGTGGTCCTAAAGAAAATGGATTCTCAAAATGTGAAATAAAGCAACAGTAAATATTTTTCAGACTTAGTACAAAGTACATGTTGTTACAATGGGTGTAGCATAAGTTCTTGACTCTGCACTCATAGCTGTAAATCTATGTAGATCTCATTATAAAAAGAACTGGGACGTCTTCTCAGTTCTGGAACTGACTCATACAACAGGACTAATAAAACGAGACAAGGATTACAAATTCTGGCTGAACTCTTAATGACTCCCTTGCAAAGGAATAACTGAACTGCCACAATACTATAGAGTGGTACCACTCAAGAAGTACATCTCTTTAGAACAATACAATGCAGGCTACTTCTAGTCAGCACTGAAACATGACAGATTCAAAGGAAATCTCTAGCCACCTTAATAATTGGATGTAATAAATTGATCACTAGCCACTTTAAACAATGCCACTTTACATAATGTTTACATACCCTACATTACTCATCTCATATGTATATACTGTACTCTATACCATCTACTGCATCTTGCCTATGCAGTCCGGCCATTGCTCATCCATATATTTTTATGTGAAATTGTTAGATTACTTGTTAGATATTGCTGCATGGTCGGAACTAGAAGCACAAGCATTTCGCTACACTCGCATTAACATCTGCTAACTATGTGTATGTGACAAATAAAATTTGATTTGATTCCCATGTAGGCCTGTTGTGATAAGAGCAATTTAAACACACAACCAAGGTCAGGTCAGCTATAACTTCAATATCAGGCCTTTGTCCAACAGTTCATGTCTTGAAAATGTTTTAAATAAAGGCCTCAACCATGAAACAACTTTCATAAAAACAATTATTGAAGGTGTACGCAATATTCCAGTCAGCTTGAAATCATACTTGCATGTGACAAATACGCATATTCACAGTTAGTTGTTGAAGTCAGAAGTTTATACACCTTAGCCAAATACATTTAAAGTCAGTTTTTCACAATTCCTGACATTTAATCAGAGTAAAAAGTCCCTGTCTTAGGTCAGTTAGGATCACCACTTTATTTTAAGAATGTGAAATGTCAGAATAATATTAGAGAGAATGATTTATTTCAGCTCTTATTTCTTTCATCACATTCCCAGTAGGTCAGAAGTTTACATACACTCAATTAGTATTTGGTAGCATTGCCTTTAAATTGTTTAACTTGGGTAAAACCTTTCAGGTAGTCTTCCACAAGCTTCCCACAATAAGTTGGGTGAATTTTGGCCCCTTCCTCCTGACAGAGCTGGTGTAACTGAGTCAGGTTTGTAGGCCTCCTTACTAGCACACACTTTTTCAGTTCTGCCCACATATTTTCTATAGGATTGAGGTCAGGGCTTTGTGATGGCCACTCCAATACTTTGACTTTGTTGTCCTTAAGCCATTTTGCCACAACTTTGGAAGTATGCTTAGGGTCATTGTCCATTTGGACGACCCATTTGCGACCAAGCTTTAACTTCCTGACTGATGTCTTGAGATGTTGCTTCAATATATCCACATAATTGTCCTTCTCATGATGCCATCTATTCTGTGATGTGCACCAGTCCCTCCTGCAGCAAAGCACCCAAACAATATGATGCTGTCACCCCTGTCCTTCACGGTTGGGATGGTATTCTTCGGCTTGCAAGCCTCCCCCTTTTTCCTCCAAACATAACGATGATCATTATGGCCAAACAGTTCTATTTTTGTTTCATCAGACCAGAGGGCATTTCTCCAAAAAGTACGATCTTCGTCCCCATGTGCAGTTGCAAACCGTAGTCTGGCTCTTTTATGGCGGTTTTGGAGCAGTGGCTTCTTCATTGCTGAGCGGCCTTTCAGGTTATGTCGATATAGGACTCGTTTTACTGCGGATATAGATACTTTTGTACCCGTTTCCTCCAGCATCTTCACAAGGACCTTTGCTGTTGTTCTGGGATTGATTTGCACTTTTCGCACCAAAGTATGTTCATCTCTAGGAGACAGCACGCATCTTGTTCCTGAGCGGTATGATGGCTGCGTGGTCCCATGGTGTTTATACTTGCGTTCTATTGTTTGTACAGATGAACGTGGTACCTTCAGGCATTCGGAAATTGCTCCCATGGATGAACCAGACTTGTGGTCTACAATTATTAGGTCGGCTGATTTCTTTTGATTTTCCCATGATGTCAAGCAAAGAGGCACGGAGTTTGAAGGTAGGCCTTGAAATACATGCACAGATACCTCCAATTGACTCAAATGTCAATTAGCCTATCAGAAGCTTCTAAAGCCATGACATTTTCTGGAATTTTCCAAGCTGTTTAAAGGCAGTCAACTTAGTGTATGTAAACTTCTGACCCACTGGAATTGTGATACAGTGAATTATAAGTGAAATAATCTGTCTGTAGACAATTGTTGGAAAAATTGTCATGCACAAAGTAGATCTCCTAACCGACTTGCCAAAACTATAGTTTGTTAACAAGAAATTTGTGGAGTGGTCGAAAAACAAGTTTTAATGACTCCAACCTAAGTGTATGTAAAGTTCCCACTTCAACTGTATGCCATCCTGTCAATGAGAATAACCCACTTTTATTAATGTAGTGTGGAGCAAATCACATGCAGAGTGAAACAAAGGCCTTTTCTTCTGCTTTTCACAGTTGTTTGGAGTGATATTGTTTATGCAGATGTGAAATGAAATGCAAGTCTTCTTGGAGAAGAATTAATTTGGACGCGCTCCTCATACCTTAACCTGCTCTACACGTTTCAGTCTGTGTGATGTGGACCAGAGGTCAGCCACAGCTGCTTTCCATTCATACATACACAGCATTGAGAAATGAAGAGATGTCACGCTTTGTACTGAAAATCCAGCATGTTAAATCCTAGCTCTGATCATGACCCAGGAAAGAGAAACCTGATCCGTTACCCTGACAAAAAGCACTTGGAATAGGTAGGGGAGAGAATGGTACCCATATGACTAATAAAGGACCAAGTAACTCAAACCATTCAAATGTCTCACTCTTCATTAGCAAAGCTATGTCAACATGTTTTCTAAATAATGACCTGGGCAACTACTCTACCTTCTGGGCAGTTCAATTTAAAACAAAATGGAACTTTGCTTGGATAAACAAGGGGAATTTTTATTAATAACGTCAGCTCTCTTTCGGCTATTACAAAGAAACATTCAAGATAAAACTTATTTTGCATGGCCTCATGGGGACACAATTACTAGGCTCCAGTCTCTGGACAGGACAAAGTCTGCACCATCGGCCAGGTAAATTATAATAGATGTAAAGTACATATTCATTTCACCCATAGCTAGACATACTGGTCAGGAGATCATATATTCATTCATATCATTAGGTCAACATGCACCAATACTGAATTAGATCATAGAGCGTGTAAGGAATAGCAGTCCCAAGACTAAATCCTTGACAGCACTTGTCTGAGGAATCTGGAATTGCCGTTACCCTCATCAGTCAAGCAGAGGATGTAAAGTACAAGATACCAATGATGTTTGAATTTTTCCTTTGAAATTCAAGAAGCGTAGGGAAAACAAGCAGTTCACTATGGTCCTGAAATTGTGCATAATTGGCACGAGTACTGTTCCAAAAATACAGTAGCAAGTTTATCGATCTATACACACAATGTCAAAGCACTGTCCGGTATAACAGTGCAATCCAACAATGTTACATTTCAGGGGATGGTGTCTCTCCGATGTCCCATATTCTCCTTTTACATGAAGTCATCCGAATCATTTCCGTCCTGAAAAAGACTCCATTATCCATTTCTGACATAATGAATGGTCGTATTGCAACAACAAGTCATATAACCAATTAACAGGCCAGTCTATTTCTGAAAGAAACAGATTATAACTCTGTTCGGATTTTGTTAATCAACTCACCTCATTTGTTGTCATATTGTCACTCGTCATCAGCGAAGAATAACTTCTGTTTAGGAACAATTACTGTGTAAGTTCATATCATTCACATAAGTCAAAACATGGTGTTTTGGGATGCCAGTCGAACATAGATGAACATAGATGATGTAGCTAGGGAGATAACTTACTTGAGCTCCTCCAGCTCTCTTTTCTTTTTTATGTCATCTTTCTCTTTCTTTTTCAGATCTTGTATCTGGGCCTTCTTCTCGTTTCTCTCCTCCCTGTCTCTCGACTCTTTCTCTGCTGCTAGATCAGGGTATCGCTCGTCCTTTGTTTTCTCCACCCTGTTCACTATCTCATTGACCTTTTTCTCTACTGCCACAACCTTCACCTACAAAACAGTTGACAAAACAGGTCTAAATTATCGTTTCATAGAAATGACCAAAACGTCACAATACGGTGCAGTGTTGGATTTGGCTGCTGGGGGGCAAGGAGACCCCCAGCTCCGCTAAAACCATTGACAACTACGTGCCGTTTTCAAAGGATTGTTAAATAAATGTTATAAACATTTGGTTTTAATGTCATCACCTCTTGAAGAGCATAGTCAGAACTACACATGTCCAATTATTCCACATTTAGATCTATAATTAGACTTATACAGCATGTAACTGCATGCCTTTCATGATCAGTAAACATCAATTGACAATATATTTTCAGATATTTGAGGGTAGTCTATCCATTTGGCATGTAGCTAGCTACAACATGTGTCATTTAGCTTGCTTCATCAGAGATTAGGCTTTTGGAAAGAGCTCGACATCGGCAAATCCTCGTCCTGGTAAAGTTCTCAGTCGGACTACTGTCATCACCACTGAAAGTTAGCTCGTTAACTAGCCATATTGACGTGATCTGTTATTAGCTAGCTAGCCAATTTGACATGGTCCATCAATCAATGTAGCCTATCATGTCTGTCATGATAGGCTATAATAGGCTAAACACCCTTAAAAACAATGTTGAAGAGAATAATTTGTAGGTGTCCTGCTGCTTGACAGGCAGAGCACACAAATTAACCTAAACCACACATACTTGTCTTTAATCCAATTAATGGAGGACAATATTGAGAGATATCGTGAGTCTACCCTCAGGTATCTGAAATTACATGATCAATTGATGTTTACTGATCATGAAATCATGCAGTTACTTGCTGTATAACTCTGATGACAGAGCTAAATGTGGAATAATTGGACATTTGTAGTCCTCTTCAAGAGGTGATGATATTATAACCAAATAGTTCACATTTATTTAACAATCCCTTGAAAACGACACGCAGTTAATGGTTTAAGCAGAGCTGGGGGTCCCCTTGCAACCCAGCAGGCAAATCGAACGCTCTGCACCTTATTGTGACATTTTATTGATAACAACCTATAGAAACAAAGAACATATGAACAATAAAAGATGAGACATGTATAAAAGTGACAAATCTGAAAGTAACACAGATTCATTATGCCAGAGAGATCACTGACCTCCTTGTGTCGATGGAAACCTATTTGGCCTACATCCATGTCTCCTGTTTTCTTTAGGTTAGCCCATGGTGTGTAGACAACATTGATGTTGTTCATTTTACAACCTGTTAAGAGTAATTAAGAGTTAAAAGGCTATCACCAAGTTTCCTGGAAATGCTTGAGATATTGTATTAACTACTCTATTATTTGTATCAAACTCACCAGGAAACTCAATGTATTACCTTGGATGCTGTTGTTTTTCACAAGCTGTGCACAGTCAATCAAGACTTCCTTGGGAATATCCTCTATTGTCAGTCCCTTAGGCATTCGCAGGTACACATGGGCAGAAGAGAGTTTATCCACATGAAACCTGTGGACACAATTATGATATAATTATTATAACAGCCTTAAGGCACACATACTAATATAATCAATGCCATACAGTACCCATCAAAAGTTTGGACACACCTACTCATTCAAGAGTTTCTTTATTTTTACTATTTTCTACATTGTAGAATAATAGGTGAAGACATCAAAACTATGAAATAACACATATGGAATCATGTAGTAACCAAAAAAAGTGTGAAACAAATAAAAAAAATCTTATATTTGAAATTCTTCAAAGTAGCCACCCTTTGCCTTGATGACAGCTTTGCACACTCTTGGCATTCTCTCAACCAGCTTCATGAGGTAGTCATCTGGAATGCATTTCAATTAACAAGTGTGCCTTGTTAAAAGTACATTTGTGGAATTTCTTTCCTTCTTAATGCATCTGAGCCAATCAGTTGTGTTGTGACAAGGTAAGGGTGGAATACAGAAGATAGCCCTATTTGGTAAAATACCAAGTTCATATCATGACAAGAACTGCTCAAATAAGCAAAGAGAAATGACAGTCCATCATTACTTTAAGACATGAAGGTCAGTCAATAAGGAACATTTCAAGAACTTTGAAAGTTTCTTCAAGTGCAGTCGCAAAAACCATCAATTGCTATGATGAAACTGGCTCTCATGAGGACCGCCACAGGACAGGAAGACCCAAAGTTACCTCTGCTGCAGAGGATAAGTTCATTCGAGTTACCAGCCTCAGTAATTGCAACCCAAACAAATGCTTCACAGAGTTCAAGTAACAGCACATCTCAACATCAACTGTTCAGAGGAGACTGTGTGAATCAGGCCTTCATGGTCAAATTGCTGCAAAGAAACCACTACTAAAGGACACAAATAATAAGAGACTTGCTTGAGGCAAGAAACACAAGCAATGGACATTAGACCTGTGGAAATTTGTATTTTGGTCTGATGAGTCCAAATTTGAGATTTTTGGTTCCAACCGCCGTGTCTTTGTGAGACGCAGATTAGGTGAACGGATGATCGCCACGTGTGGTTCCCACCGTGAAGCATGGAGGAGGAGGTGTGATGGTGCTTTGCTGGTGACACTGTTAGTGATTTATTTAGAATTCAAGGCACACTTAACCAGCATGGCTACCACAGCATTCTGGAGCAGAATGGACAATAACCCAACACAATCCCCCGACCTCAACCTAATTGAGATGGTTTGGGATGAGTTGGAGCGTAGCGTGAAGGAAAAGCAGCCAACAAGTGCTCAGCATGTGGGAACTCCTTCAAGACTGTTGGATGGAAAAGCATTCCAGGTGAAGCTGGTTGAGAGAATGCCAAAAGTGTGCAAAGCGGTCATCAAGGAAAAGGGTGGCTACTTTTTTGGTTACTACATGATTCCATGTGTGTTATTTCATAGTTTGTCTTCACTATTATTCTACAATGTAGAAAATAGTAAAAAATAAATAAAAACCCTAGAATGAGTAGATGGGTCCAAACGTTTCACTGGTACTGTACATACTACCACAGCCCTATTAGCTGATATAGGAATACTGTACCTTAGCTTAGCTCTGGGTGCCACCATGTGGATATTTTTCAGTACCGCATAGAGTAATGTATCAGACAAATGTTCAGACTCAATGGTCAAATCCCAATAAGAGGCTCATGGTTTCAGTTATAAGCAGAGAGAGATATGAGTTTCTCACCAAATGTCTTCAGGCCATCCATATTTGATGAGATCTTCATCTAATTGTGAGAAAGAAGCAAACAGTTAGCTGGGTAGGCATCTTTAATGCCGCTAACAACATGAATCATGGTTTGTTAGAAAACAACACTTTAAATGACCAGCTACCTACTTTCATATTTGTCTTTCCCCATGTAGATAGTGTAGGGAGGTGTAACAACTGTACAATAAAAAAACAAAGCAAAGGTTAATAGTTTTAGTTAGCTATATCAACAAGGCTTTGGGGCTAATTAAACACGAATAATATGATAATTTGCCTAGCTACACATAACTCCATTCTCAGAACAGGACAATAACTCTGCCATCATCCACTCCACATGATAATTATTCCTAATTAAATGCCTAGCTTCATCTGCTGACCTGAATATGTCAACAAACATCCATGACGAATGACAACTCATGATTATATTTGTCAAGAAAACCTTCTAGCTAGAAATCAAACGTAGCTATCTAACAAAATGATTCAAGAAGATTCTCTAGGCTAGCTAGTTTAGCTGCTAACTAAGTATGGGCGGGATAGCAAGCTAAAGAAAAGCTCACTTACTCACCGGCACTCGTGAAGTAAAACACCATCTTGCATAAATCGAAGAAACTGTTTTAAACGTTAGAAACAAAATATGAATGGAGTACTTTACACACTTGCCAAATAACTACATTTGCCTCATAACGAGATGATAACTGTGCTGACAGTCAATTTCGCATGGAACGTTAACCCGGAAGTTGGCGGCGGTCACAAACCAACTGTTTCCGCTTAGGTCATGCTGCGCGCGTCCCACTTTTTTCAAAGTGGGACGCGCTCATATAGTCATTGGGCGCGCTGTTCAAAAACAGTCTGCACAGGAACCGCGGGGAAAACAAGACACATTCCAGAACTTTGCTACATATTGGATCACTTCGGGTTTGGTATGCATTTGTGAAGAACAATTTATTTCAACAAAGTTAGCTAACTGTTTAGATGGCATTTTACATTTTGTTTTTCCTGTCAGTTTGTTTGCACCAAAACGTTGCAAGCTAAAATAGTTAGCTAGCTAACAAGCCAATAATCATTTCAACCACAATAATAACAACTTAGCTAAAGTTAGTTTTTATATTAGTAACTTTTTTTAGTGAAAAGTTGCCGGCAAGTTTTCATACAAAGGACATTCCCACAAACGTTTCGTTAACTTTGTATGCCACACAGTGTATTTGTGTCAGATCCATCCCGCCAATAATTATTCACTCAGACACTCAACTAACGTTAGCGCAGTCTTTGCCAGCTGGCTGTCTACATAATACATTTATTTTCAAGATCTTAACCTTTTCATGTTGCAATGTTACCATTACGTTTGCATTGCAAGTATCTATTATTATAGCTAGATATGCTAGCTAGCTGATTATGCGTGGTTAATATAACTATCGATTATCCAATGTGGGGCCTAGCTAGTTAACATTTAATACTTCTATTTATTCTTCCAGTGAAGTTACAAACATGATGCCCAATACTACAAGGAAGAGGAAGCACTCTTCAGTTGATTCTGACAGGTGAGTGAAAAGATGTGTATTAGTAAGTCATGTGTTTTAAATCAGTTACTAATCAATCATTCATGCATATAACATTGAGTAGGGCTTAACATCCTTATAATTCTCCAACATTTTTAGTAACTCAACCAAAAGGCCTGTTACAGATGGAGGATCTCCCCTAAAAAGGAAGTCATCTCGGTTGCCCCAGTCTCCACTAAAGATGTCAGTCAAACACCAGGAGAAGGAGAACTGCCCATCTCCCCAGAGATCCCCAGCTCCATCTCCCCTAAAGATTGCTCTGAAGAGAGGCTCTCCGTTCAAGGCTGCTGTGGTAACAGGGTCCTTCTATGGTAAACGCAAACCGTTGTACCTGACACCCCTGGAGAGGAAGATGCTGAATGAGACCAAATCCCCCCCAAGGCTGACCAGTGTGGATCCTTATGGAATGCCGACCGCTGCTGAGAAGAAGAGGATGAAGATTAAAAGTACCAAGGCCAAAAAGGTGGCCACTGTACACGGAATGAAGACTGGCGTAACAGGAAACGCCAACTCCAAGTCAAGCCTGATCAATTCCTCAAAGCCTAAAGCACCCACCAGCACAGAGCAAGTGGAGCTGAAAAAAGGCATCACCTTGACCTTTGGCGGTTTAAAGCCTAAGCCTAAAATCTTCATTGGGGCTGCCTTTTTCAGCACAGGGAAAAAACCTGCCTCCATGTACAAAAGGTCTGCCCCAAAATCTACCAAGCCAGCTTTGAGATTTGTGAAAACAAAGGCAATGGTTCCTGCCTCAGAGGGAAAGCGAGAAAAAGTACAACAAACCCCCTTTCTACAGCGATGTGCTGTTGTAGTGAAGACACTGCAGGAAGAGCCAGAGTCAATGCCCAGTGTGCAGGATGTACCAAAGAGTCCAGAGTCACTCGAGGCCCTGTCACCCAGCGCTATAGCAGAGAAATACGGCATGACCAAGGAAGTCAGGATTGTGTTAAGCCGATCTCCCACATGTCCAGCATCCCCAGAAATAATCACTCAGGTGAGCTTGTGTGTCACTGGAATAGCGTTTAGCGTAGGTCTCACTGTCTGTAAGCATAGTGTATCTGTACTACATTTAGGATATTGTTCTTTCTGTTTGTAGGGGGACTTTATCACAGATACAGGTTCTGATGCCGTGTTTGATATCAGTGATATTAGCCCATTAAACAGCATCACCAGTCCAGTCAAAGGTTGGTTGTTTATTGTTGGTCAATTAGCATAAATGTTTTTACTTAGTCTTAATTTTCATTCATGGTTTCTCTCTCCCCTTTATGGAATCCTCAGCCGATGCTGTGTATCCCATCTTTGGATCTGGATCAAAGAGGTAGGCAATAACACTTCCGTTTAATATTTTTTAGCTATAATGTGTTACTGCCCTCCTGGGATGGTATTATTTTCGGTCTTGCACATGGACAATAGTAGTAACTCCACACACTGTCAACAGATGTGTATATGCATTTATCACTGTCTCTTTTCTGCCTTTAGGCCCCAGAGGAAGGCGGCTCTGGACTCTCCAGTGAACTGCAGCACCCCCTCGGCCCTTAGTCACCCCCTTCCCTCTGCTGCCAGGAAGAAGAGGGAGACTAACAAACAGGCTGAGGCTGATGATCAACTCATCATCGTAAGTAAATCCTCTGGAAGATGATGGATGGAAACACTGATGACCGTTGACTGCCTCTCACTGTCATCTGTGAGCTTTGCTAATGCTCTTTGTTCTGTTCTGTTTACCTCAGGATGCTGGCCAGAAGCAGTTTGGTGCCACCGTGTGTGGGTCCTGTGGCATGATCTACAGTGCAGACAGCCTGGAAGACAACTTCCAGCACACACAGTTCCACCAGAGTTTTCTGGACGGAATTAAGTTTGTGGTACGTATGCCTAGGCATTTCCTCCCTCTCACCGATGCGTACAAGTTGCCCTAAGCATGTTGCTTTTAGAGTGGCTCCTTATTTTTTTTCCCCCCACAAAAGCTTAGCCTAAACCGTTGACGTGGTTTAGCAAAAAAAGTGAAACTGACCACTCACTCCTGATTTCTGACGGTTGCTTAATCAGTGTTTCCTTCTCGTCCCCAGGGCTGGAAGAAAGAGCGGGTGGTAGCAGAGTTCTGGGATGGAAAAATCATTCTGGTTCTACCTGATGATCCAAAATACGCTGTCAAAAAGGTTTATCAATCATATCAGTGCCTGGGTCTGAAATAGCACCCTATTCCTTTCATAGTGCACTACTTTTGGCCCATACGGTGTGTTTATGCATTTTGTGTGAATGGAATCGTGAACGCACTTGCTCAATGATTTTTTTTTATCAGGCAGAAGATGTGAGGCGACTTGCTGACAACGAGTTGGGCTTCCAACAAGTGTCCCTCCGCTGCCCCAGCCAGGTTAAAACCTACCTGTATGTGAACAGTGACAGGATGGTGGTCGGCTGCCTCATTGCCGAGCACATACGACAGGTAACTTCTCTCTCCTCCTGTGCTGCTAAACTTTTGCACTCTGCTCTGATGTGTAACGCGCCAAACAAATGGTGGGTTTTTCAGGAAGGGATCAGGAGTCTTTTACCACAATATGCTGATGTAAAGGCCTGTGATAATGGCCTCTTTTTTTTGGTGGTGGTGCACGTGAAAGATTGTCTGCTTGATCAAGAAATTAACAAATATGATTAATCGGACGTTAGCTTTTGCGGCCAGTGACGGGCTGGTCATCACCTGGCTCATTGTAGAGCGTGTACAACATGTAACTACCAAGGGTCTCCTTCAGAGGTAGAAAGGTAGCCCACTGGAGGTGACTGTCAGATCTTTGTTAACACTGGGTGTAGTTAGCGAGTGAATTGCTATCTTACAGGGGTATTTAGCGGAGTGACTGAGTGATTAGTCTATCTTGCCCTTTGTTTCCAGGGCTTCAGAGTGCTGGAGCAGCCAGAGCAGACCAAGGACATGACCAGGGAGGACTTCATGGAGCACCACAGAGCCTGGTGCTGCTCTACCACGCCAGAAAAGGCCATCTGTGGGGTCAGCCGCATCTGGGTGTTCAGCCTGGCCCGGAGGAAGGGCATTGCCACACGCATGCTCGACACAGTCAGGTTAGGAAATTATTACAGGTTAGGTAGTGCAAACTTACTTTTGATTTGTTAAACCGAGAAGTGAGGAGCGTATAGCTAAATGGAAGATGTCATGTATGGCCTTTTTTTTTTTTTTTTTTTTAATCGAATGTATTTGTCATTTTCAGAAACTCCTTCATGTATGGGGGCCACCTGACCAAGGAGGAAATAGCCTTCTCTGACCCCACCCCAGATGGCAAACTGTTTGCCACAAAGTACTGTGAGAAGCCTGCATTTATGGTCTACAATTTCATTGGTTAATTTAAAGCACAAGTTCAGATTATTTTAATTTTTTTATGCTTTGAGTTTGATCAATGCTTTCCCCTTTGAGAAGTTTAATTTAAATCAGAAAGTTGAAGGTTTTTGAACATGCAAGTTATGGCTGTTGCAGTCAAGTTCCGTTAGTGTTGAACTCAAGTATATTCTCTTCTACAGCTTGTATAGTTTAAATAAAATTTTACTCACACTTCAAAGCCCAACTTCTTGACAAAATACATCATGCTCCATCAACACTAAATGTATTTTTTTCTCCCCAAAATACACCCATTTCACTAGTAGTTTGTCTGTAATGACAGTTGTGCCACTGCTTTTCACAGAAATGCAGTGGGAGCTAAATATAAACAGTTAAAATAAAGATGAGTATGGCAGAGTATCTGAGCAATTTGTTTAATCACATGATTGGCATTCATGACACTTTACAGCCTTAATGTTCCAGCATAGAATGAATCTACACTACACATTCCATTTCAGATTATGCAGCACAAACCATGTATGCCCACGGGACACTACTAAAATGCTCAAGTATCAGTCAACTAGTTTAAATAACCGGAAGAGAACCTGCTTCTTTGAATTCCTTCTGTTTTCATAGCAGTATACTGAAATACAAATAATTTTATTTACAAGTTTCACCTGACAAAGGAGTACAGGCCTAGAGAAGAGTACAGGACAGAATAATACAACAAAAGTCAAGGTTTCTGGACACCGGTCTAGTCATTACAGTATGGCTTGACGAGACTGGTCAGTCTATGACAATTACCTCGCTATTTTTGTTGTCCGTCTGCATGTTGGACTCCAGAACCTGAACTATTTGGGTAGCTGAGGGGCGTTTCTGTGGATTCTCCTCTGTGCAGAGCCAGAAGAGCTCCACCATTCTCTGGTAGGCTCCCCCAAGACTGTTAGAGTCCAGCACTGGCCGGGTGCCCAACTTCTCATAGTAGGCATCCTCATCAAAGTCATCCTCCATTGAATCATCTGAGAATATGTTTACACAATTATTTAAAACCATTATTGAGCAAATTCTTGTATGGGACAAGTCTTACATAAATCCAAAACAAGTGAAATTGCCTTTCAAATGAGCTCTAGACATATAGAACTCTCCTTACCCCCCTCCTCCTCACTGTCCAAAATCTCCAGGTGAGGCATGGCCAGAGTCATCATCTCCCACAGGGTCAGTCCGTAGGCAAAGATGTCTGCCTTGTCTGTGATCACTCCTCCCTCCAGAGCTTCCTTGGGCATCCACGGCTCAGTGCCAACATACTCTGCTTTGGGGTTACTCACTGAGAGAGGAGCAGAAACAGGAAGGGATTTAAACATGTCATACAGTGATTAAAGCATTGGTATATTTGACCAACAGTTTATTTGAGTATTGGTGGTTCTCAGAAAATCCAAAAGTAGAATTTAAAGATCTGAAAGTTGGGAACATATGTAAGAAACACTAAGAATAAAGATTTTTTTAAATGTATTATTTATTTCACCTTTATTTAACCAGGTAGGCAAGTTGAACAAGTTCTCATTTACAACTGCGACCTGGCCAAGATAAAGCAAAGCAGTTCGACACATACAACACAGTTACACATGGAATAGACAAACACAGTAGAAAAAGTCTATACAGTGTCTGCAAATGAGGTAGGATAAGGGAGGTAAGGCAAATAGGCCATGGTGGTGAAGTAATTACAATATAGCAATTAAAACGCTGGAATGGTAGATGTGCAGAAGATGAATGTGCAAGTAGAGATACTGAGGTGCAAAGGAGAAAGAAAAATAAATACAGTATGGGGATGAGGTAGTTAGATGGGCTATGTACAGGTGCAGTGATCTGACAGCTGGTGCTAAAAGCTAGTGAGGGAGATATGAGTCTCCAGCTTCAGTGATTTTTGCAGTTCGTTCCAGTCATTGGCAGCAGAGAACTAGAAGGAAAGGCGGCCAAAGAAGAATTGGCTTTGGGGGTGACCAGTGAGATATACCTGCTGGAGCGCGTGCTACGGGTGGGTGCTGCTATGGTGACCAGTGAGCTGAGATAAGACGGGGCTTTACCTAGCAAAGACTTGTAGATGACATGGAGCCAGTGGGTTTGGCGACGAGTATGAAGCGAGGGCCAGCCAACGAGAGCGTACAGGTCGCAGTGGTGGGTAGTTTATGGGGCTTTGGTGACAAAACGGATGGCACTGTGATAGACTGCATCCAATTTGTTGAGTAGAGTGTTGGAGGCTATTTTGTAAATGACATCGCCGAAGTCGAGGATCGGTAGGATGGTCAGTTTTACGAGGTTACGTTTGGCAGCATGAGTGAAGGATGCTTTGTTGTGAAATAGGAAGCCGATTCTAGATTTAATTTTGGATTGGAGATGCTTAATGTGAGTCTGGAAGGAGAGTTTACAGTCTAACCAGACACCAAGGTATTTGTAGTTATCCACATATTCTAAGTCAGAACCGTCCAGCGTAGTGATGCTGGACGTGCGGGCAGCGATCGGTTGAAGAGCATGCATTTAGTTTTACTTGCATTTAAGAGCAGTTGGAGGCCATGGAAGGAGAGTTGTAATGGCATTGAAGCTCGTCTGGAGGTTAGTTAACACAGTGTCCAAAGAAGGGCCAGAGGTATACAGAATGGTGTCGTCTGCGTAGAGGTAGATCAGAGAATCACCAGCAGCAAGAGCGACATCATTGATGTATACAGAGAAGAGTCGGCCCGAGAATTGAACCCTGTGGCACCCCCATAGAGACTGCCAGAGGTCCGGACAACAGGCCCTCCGATTTGACACACTAAACTCTATCAGAGAAGTAGTTGGTGAACCAGGCGAGGCAATCATTTGAGAAACCAAGGCTGTTGAGTCTGCCGATAAGAATGTAGTGATTGACAGAGTCAAAAGCCTTGGCCAGGTCGATGAATACGGCTGCACAGTAATGTCTCTTATCGATGGCAGTTATGATATCGTTTAGGACCTTGAGCGTGGCTGAGGTGCACCCATGACCAGCTCTGAAACCAGACTGCATAGCGGAGAAGGTACGGTGGGATTCGAAATGGTCGGTAATCTGTTTGTTAACTTGGCTTTCGAAGACCTTAGAAAGGATAGATATAGGTCTGTAGCAGTTTGGGTCTAGAGTGTCTCCCCCTTTGAAGAGGGGGATGACCGCGGCAGCTTTCCAATCGTGGGAATCTCAGACGATACGAAAGAGAGGTTGAACAGGCTAGTAATAGGGGTTGCAACAATTTCAGCAGATCATTTTAGAAAGAGAGGGTCCAGATTGTCTTGCCTAGCTGATTTGTAGGGGTCCAGATTTTGCCGCTCTTTCAAAACATCAGCTATCTGGATTTGGGTGAAGGAGAAATGGGGGAGGCTTGGGCGAGTTGCTGTGGGGGGTGCATGGCTGTTGATCGGGGTAGGGGTAGCCAGGTGGAAAGCATGGCCAGCCGTAGAAAAAATGCTTATTGAAATTCTCAATTATAGTGGATTTATCGTGGACAGTGTTTCCTAGCCTCAATGCAGTGGGCAGCTGGGAGGAGGTGCTCTCCAGATGAGGAATTGATGTGCTTAAAAGCCCAATTATATAATACATTGAGGTTTTGTAAACTTTTTTTAAAACCCTTTTTGTTCCTGCCCATGTTAATGTTTATAACTATAATTAATCACACATACATTGCTCAAAATATTTACAAAAAAAAAAGCATTAAAGTTACCATGATAGGATCGAAACTATTAGCAATTTTACTCTAAATACAAGTGTCAATATGCAAACAAAGCTTTTCTGCATTTGGTTTGAGGCTAACAAAACTCTTATTGCATTTCACTTGACAGTTCAAATGATTCACTATTGTGTCTTGACATATGTATAGGCCTACAGCCTATTTCTGAAATACAAGAATATATAGACTTGTATTGTCCTGCCTTTTTCTTTGAGAGGTTCAACAACCTCATGGACAAGAGGAACACTTACGTGAGAATGCTGTTCATGGACTACAGCTCAGTGTTCAACACCATGGTGCCCACAAAGCTCATCACTAAGCTAAGGACCCTGGGACTAAACACCTCCCTCTGCAACTGGATCTTGGACTTCCTGACGGGCCGCCCCCAGATGGTAAGGGTAGGCAACAACACATCTGCTACGCTGATCCTCAACATGGGGGCCCCTCAGGGGTGCGTGCTTAGTCCTCTCCTGTACTCCCTGTTCACCCACGACTGTGTGGCCAAGCACGACTCCAACACCATCATTAATTTTGCTGAAGACAATGGTAGTAGGCCTGATCACAGACAAATATGAGACTGCCTATAGGGAGGAGGTCAGAGACCTGGCATTGTGGTGCCAGGACAACAACCTCTCCCACAACGTGAGCAAGACAAAGGAGCTGATTGTGGATTACAGGAAAATGCGGGCCGAACACGCCCCCATTCCTTGGTGTCCACATCACCAACAAACGAACACACCAAGACAGTCGTGAAGAGAGCATGACAACACCTTTTCCCCCACAGGAGACTGAAAAGATTTGGCATGGGTCCCCAGATTCTCAAAAAGTTCTACATCTGCACCATCGAGAGCATCCTGACCTGTTCCATCACCGCCTATTACGGCAACTGTTTGGCATCCAACTAAGGCACTACAGAGGGTAGTGTGTACGACCCAGTACATCACTGGGGCCAAGCTTCCTGCCATCCAGAACCTACAGCGGATTCGGAAAGTATTCAGAACTCTTGACTTTTTCCACATTTTGTTACATTATAGCCTCTGATTCAGAGCGGTTTGGTTAAATGCAGAAGACATTTCAGTTGAAGGCATTCAGTTGTACAACTGACTAGGTATCCCCCTTTCCTTATTATAAAATAGATTACATGGTTTTTTCCCCCCTCATCAATCTACACACAATACCCCATAATGACAAAGCAAAAACAGGATTTTAGAAATCTTTGCAAATGTATAAAAAAATATATATTACATTTACATAAGTATTCAGACCCTTTACTCATTACTTTGTTGAAGCACCTTTGGCAGTGATTATAGCCTTGAGTCTTCTTGGGTATAATGCTACAAGCTTGGCACACCAGTATTTGTGGAGTTTCTCCCATTCTTCTCCGCAGATCCTCTCAAGCTCTGCCAGGTTGGATGGGGAGCATCGTTGCACAGCTATTTTCAGGTCTGTCCAGAGATGTTTGATCGGGTTCAAGTCCGGGCCCTGGCTGAGCAACTCAAGGACATTCAGAGACTTGTCCCGAAGCCACTCCGGCGTTGTCTTTGCTGTGTGCTTAGGATCGTTGTCCTGTTGGAAGGTGAACCTGAGCGCTCTGGAGCAGGTTTCATCAAGGATCTCTCTGTACTTTGCTCCTTTCATATTTCCCTTGATCCTGCAGCTGAAAAACATCCCCACAGCATGCTGCCACCACCACCATGCTTCAAAGTAGGGATGTTGCCAGGTTTCCTCCAGACGTGAGACTTGGTATTCAGGCCAGAGTTCAATTGTGGTTTCATCAGACCAGAGAATCTTGTTTCTCATGGTGAGAGTCTTTAGGTGCCTTTTGGCAAACTCTAAGTGGGCTGTCATGTGCCTTTTACTGAGGAGTAGTTTCCATCTGGCCACTCTACCATAAAGGCCTGATTGGTGGAGTGCTGCAGAGATGGTTGTCCTTCTGGGAGGTTCTCCCATCTCCACCGAGGAATTCTGGAGCTCTGTCAGAGTGACCATCGGGTTCTCTGTCACCTCCCTGACCAAGGCCCTTCTCCCCTGATTGCTCAGTTTGGCTGAGCGGCCAGCTCTAGGAAGAGTCTTGGTGGTTCCAAACTTCTTCCATTTAAGAATGATGAGGCCACTGTGTTCCTGGGGACCTTCAATGCTGCAGAAACGTTTTGGTACTCTTCCCCAGATGTGTGCCTCGACACAATCCTGTCTCGGAGCTCTACAGACAATTCCTTCGACCTCATGACTTGGATTTTGCTCTGACATGCACTGTCAACTGTGGGACCTTATATAGACAGGTGTGTGCCTTTCCAAATTATGTCCAATCATTTGAATTTACCCAAGGTAGACTCCAATCAAGTTGTAGAAAGATCTCAAGGATGATCAATGGAAACAGGATGCACCTGAGCTCAATTTCGAGTCTCATAGCAAAGGGTCTGACTACTTATGTAAATAAGGCATTTCAGTTTTTTATGTTTAATACATTTGCAAACATTTCTAAAAAAAACTTTTCTGGTTGTCATTATGGGGTATTGTATGTCGATTGATGAGGAAGAAAAGTTAAGTAATCAATTTTAGAATAAGGCTGTAACGTAACAAAATGTGGAAAAAGTCAAGGAGTCTGAATACTCTCCGAATGCACTGTATATACCAGGCGGTGTCAGAGGAAGGCCCAAAAAATGTTCAGACTCCAGTCACCCAATTCAGACTGTTCTCTCTGCTACCGCACGGCAAGCAGTACCGGAGCGCCAAGTCTAGGTCCAAAAGGCTCCTTAACAGCTTCTACCCCCAAGCCATAAGACTGCTGAACAATTAATAAAATGGCCACCCGGACTATTTACATTGACACCCCCTCCCCTTTCTTTTAACACTGCTGCTACTCGCTGTTTATTATCTATGCATAGTCACTTTACCCCTACCTACTGCACATGTACTAATGACCTCGACTAACCGGTACCCCTGCACATTGACTCTGTACAGGTACCCCCTGTATATAGTCTCGTTATTGTTATTTTATTGTTTTACTTTTTATTGAATTTTTTTAAACTTTAGTTTATTTAGTAAATCTTTTCTTAACTATTTCTTGAACTGCATTGTTGGTTAAGGGCTTGTAAGTAAACATTTCACGGTAAGGTCTACACCTGTTGTATTCGGTGCATGTGACAAATACAATTTGATGAATAAAATAGATTGTTTACATAGCAAACCACCTGCACATTGTTTGTTACTCTATACCCTTCCCTACAGCATCCCTACTATGAATTGAAACGCTGTGTTTCCGAGAAAGCATGAGCATGCTGTAACCACTGGACATGTGTTCCATTAGGCTCATGGCATGAGTGCGCGCAACACTGTGAAAATCATCAACAGCTATGTCGCAAGAACAACAGATGTTTGGCATTACACCCCAAGACCTAAACTAAAGAGGGCTAGGAATGCATTTTGTTCAGGTCCTAATCAGTGTTTATATCCAGCTAATTTCTCAGGTTCACACTTTCTAAACAGAGACAAAGACAGGTTGTCTAACAGCAGCAACAGATGGCGAAAAGAGACCAAAATACCAAGTTCTGCCTATTTTATTGTATTGAGCTCAGATGGTGATATCTACCTTTCATATTCTCATCCAACTGCAAGGAGACTCCCACATCACAGATTTTGACAGTCTCAAAGTTTCCCTTGATGACAACATTGCAAGACTTCATGTCGCCATGTAGTAGCTTCTTCGCGTTGTGAAGGTACTGAAGGTGAAACAAATATACATTTCAAGCGTTTCCTTAATATATTTTCTATACCAATTGTACGCAGTCATATGCGTTTGATTCACATTAAAATATGGAATAACATGAAGCATCTGGTAACTGACAGTGAAAGAGAAAACAGGAAAATCATTTCCATTCAAGAGGGGCGTTCCATGGTGTTTTTTCAGTTTATTTGGTCATAGCTAGGCCATGAATCAAATATTCCTACACTCAGCAATGATGCTGTTTAAAAACGGCTGCATAAAGCAACACCCCCTCAGGGGATTACAGAACATTTGAAATCCTAAACCTGAAATGGTTGATGTGATGACACTAATGGAGGAGAAACTCAAATACCCTTCATCACCACATATTATTCACATCAGATGATTGAGTAGGGGAAATGTATAACTGCAATCTTGAATTACATTTGCTTACATGACCTCTCTGCCCCAAAGCATGAGAATAGAGCCAATCCATATCGATGAGCTGGATGATCACATCCAGTCTACACTACAGTACTCCTGGTATTACAGCTTTATGTTACAAGCAATATCTCCATTCCTCCCCCTGTAACCCAATCCAGATCAATACCAGGTGAAAACTGGATTCAAAAGATGAGTGGCATGTTACCTGTAGGCCACGCGCCACATGTAAGGCCACTTTGTCAATGGTGGCGGCTGGAAAAGCCTTCAGGCCCTCCTCTCTCCTCCTCTCGATCAGATCGTTCAGGGACTGCTCCCCACCATACTCCATGGCCAGGCACTTGGAGCCATCCTTGGCAGTGGTGAAGGCACGGAATCCAACAATGTTTGGGTGGTGCAGGTCTTTCAGGATCTTTGCCTCGTCACTGAGTCTTCTCTGGTATACACCCACCTGTTTTAAGGCACATTTGCTGTTGATCTTTTTGACAGCCCATGGAGACTGGTTAAATGTACCAAGTCTGCAAAAGAGCACATAGGAACATGACATACCAACACCATAGGTAATATTGAGAAGCTAAATGACAGAATATACTGTAAAGAGATGTATAGGAAAGATATACCAATGATGTGTATTTAACATATGGAAATATGTCTATAGTTGGCTGGGATTAAGGATGAATTACATAAAGGTTATCCCACAAAACAAACCTGTTCATGAGATAAACATTCACCCCAGTTCCACATCCCAGTTTCTTCATGAAAGGGGAGGCAGGGATGGTTATGGGGGTTCTAGGACTGGGTTCCCCATCAGAGAGCGGGCTTTTAATCTTGTCTGGTTTGCAGGGCGTCTTAAATGCATTCACATCACTGGCAATAGAAGAGTCCATTCTTTAATCGATCTGTGAACACATAAGACAGAGTCAAAGTACCTCAATGCTAGCAAAGCTGGCTAGCTAACTTCAATAACAGTCAGTAATCTATCGCAAGGACCCAAAGTTAGCGATCAACGACCTAATTTATTCAAGTGCGATTATTATACTTTCACGTAACTAACGTTACAGCATAATGTGATAAAGGTTTATGAACAAATCCAGTGATTATTCTTACCAATATTTATGTCTTGTATGTCTTGATCACAAAAGAAGCAGTAGAAAAGGCGCCCAACTTTTAAAAATCCAAAATGTTTTCGTACGTCAAATACAGGCGCCCTAGAAGGACAAACTGCAATCTGTCAAAATTACTGAAAAAAAGCGTTTCTAAAATATGCAGCCTCCAAACTATCTGAAATACAGGTCAGGGGCATAAACACATTGTTTTGTGTATAATATTAAGTATTGATGTAGCTAATGGTGTTTCTGGATTGATTAAAACTCTGTTTATGCTTGTAGAAAATATTTGTAAAGTAAAATACATTGATTACACCACCAGAGAGCAGACTTAGGCGCTAAATAGAGAGGAAAGCTGTGTGTGGACTGTGGACACATCTATACTGAGTGTACAAAACATTAAGAACATCTTCACTACGGAACATTTCAAGAACTTTGAAAGTTTCTTCAAGTGCAGTCACAAAAACCATCAAGCGGTACAATGAAACGTCCTTTTTCTTACATTTTTATCTTTGGGGCTGAATCCTGGATTCCAGTAGTTTACAGATATCCATAATTTCAGATATTCTGCAGATCCAGGAACAAATTCCATGTTTCATTTGTTATTTATCCAGCCACATTTGAGCAGATGTCTGCTGCAGCCTGCATGTGTGTCTAAAATCATCCCATGTGTGTCTAAAATCAGTTGGGGCCCATTGATTGTGTCTCGCCACATTTCTCCACATAGCGATGGGCAGACCATGCCCAAGCCATATTGCACTTCCAGGTGGTACCGCATGATGTTTAATCCTTGGTAAAAACAGATTTCAATAGAGACATACCTAATAAATTGTACAACTGAATGCATTTAACTGCAATGTCTTCTACATTTCACTTCTACAAGACACTTCTAAATGTCTTCTACATTTCAGAGTGGTGCCTTAATCAACATCTACGTCATCAGCATCCAGGGAACAGTGGGTTCACTGCCTTGCTCAGAGCAACAGATGTTTACCTTGTCAGCTCAGGGATTCGATCCAGCAACCTTTCTGTTACTGGCACAACTCTCCTACCCGCCAGGCTACATGTAGTTTCCTCTCTTTCCTTCAACCTGATATAGCAGAAACATAGTGTAAAATGAAGAACACAGTACCTTGGTTAGAAAACAAATGTTCAAATAAACCTCAGAGGGAAATTAGCAAATTTTTCTGTGCTTGCTACATGTTGTGGTTGGTTTTATAGAAAAGTAGAGTGTGTTCCTTGGTCAAACCTCAGCATAGGCTCTGGTTGGGGAGAAGGAGCTGTCCCCGGCTCTGCTCAAATTGGGTAGATTTGTGGAAATCCACAATTTAATAATTTTATGCATGTTTTCAATGTCAAACATTGTTCTGTAGACATGGTTTATTTGTCCATTGTTTTACTTGAATAATCAACTGCATTTTGACCATGTATGGCTTATTGTTTAGCTTTACAGTATTTTGGATCATATCCAGTGTACATACAGTACCAGTCAAAGGTTTGGACACACCTACTCATTCAAGGGTTTTTAATTATTTGTACTATTTTCTACATTGTAGAATAATAGTGAAGACATCAAAACTATGAAATAACACATGGAATCATGTAGTAACCAAAAAAATGTTAAACAAATTCAAATATATTTGAGATTCTTCAAAATAGCCACCCTTTGCCTTGATGACAGCTTGCGCATTCTTGGCATTCTCTCAACCAGCTTCATGAGGTAGTCACCTGGAATGCATTTCAATTAACAGGTGTGCCTTGTCAAAAGTACATTTGTGGAATTTCTTTCCTTCTTAATGCGTTTGAGCCAATCAGTTGTGTTGTGACAAGGTAGGGGTGGTATACAGAAGATAGCCCTTTATGGTAAAAGACCAAGTCCATATTATGGCACGAACTGCTCAAATAAGCAAAGAGAAACAACAGTCCATCGTTACTTTAAGACATGAAGGTCAGTCACTACGGAACATTTCAAGAACTTTGAAAGATTCTTCAAGTGCAGTCGCAAAAACCATCAGGCGCTATAATGAAACTGGCTCTTATGAGGACCGCCACAGGAAAGGCAGACCCAGAGTTACCTCTGCTGCAGAGGATAAGTTCATTAGAGTTACCAGCCTCAGAAATTGCAGTTCAAGTAACAGACACATCTCAACATCAACTGTTCAGAGGAGACTGCGTGAATCAGGCCTTCATGGTCGGATTGCTGCAAAGAAACCACTACTAAAGGACACCAATAAGAAGAAGAGACTTGCTTTGACCAAGAAACACGAGCAATGGACATTAGACTGGTGGAAATCTGTCCTTTGGTCTGATGAGTCCAAATTTGAGATTTTTGGTTCCAACCGCTGTGTCTTTGTGAGACACAGAGTAGGTGAATGGATCATCTCTGCATGTGTGATTCCCACCGTGAAGCATGGAGGAGGAGGTGTGGTGGTGGTTTGCTGGTGACACTGTTAGTGATTTATTTAGATTTCAAGGCACACTTAACCAGCATGGCTACAACGGCATTCTGCAGTGATACGCCATCTATCTGGTTTGCGCTTAGTGGGAATATCATTTGTTTTTCAACAGGACAATGACCCAACACACCTCCAGGCTGTGTAAGGTCTATTTGACCAAGAAGGAGTGCTGCATCAGATGACCTGAACCTCCAAAACACCCGACCTCAACCCAATTGAGATTGTTTGGGATGAGTTGGACCGCAGAGTGAAGGAAAAGCAGCAAACAAGTGCTCAACATATGTGGGAACTCCTTCAAGACTTGGAAAAGCATTCCTCATGAAGCTGGTTGAGAGAATGCCAAGAGTGTGCAAAGCTGTCATCAAGGCAAAGGGTGGCTACTTTGAAGAATCTAAAATATTTTTGGCTTACCACATGATTCCATATGTGTTATTTCATAGTTTGATGTCTTCACTATCGTTCTACAATGTAGAAAATAGTAAAAATAAAGTAAAACCCTTGAATGAGTAGGTGTGTCCAAACTTTTGACTGGTGCTGTATATTAATCAATTCTGTAGCTATATGGACATGTTGACAGAATGTGTGTTCCAACACAGCTCTCAGCAGCATCTTCATCTGAACATTCAATCATTCATCCTCCCAGACACAGGAGACGGAAGATTGTTCAGGAAATCCAGGCCAACAGCCACCGATAACTCTCTCTAGTTTACAATAGCAAACAGCCTTTGTCAAATCTCAAGGGAGGACTCTTTCTTATAGAACTTATCCTGTCCAAAATACACATGGGCACATGGGGGAGTTCAGGAGGGCTCTGGGGTAGCTTACACTTCTAGCAGTGCTGATTACTGGAACTGCTCTTCCTCCCGCTGGGTTCTGTGACGTGCTCGTGCTAAACTGCTCTGAACAATGTAGTTTCTTTCTATAAATGGACTGAAGAGGTATAGTTATTGAGCCCACTACCCCTTGCACAAAATCTCTATACATGGTTGCACTGTTATTTCAAACCCCTCTTACAGAGCTGACTCAATGTGACAGTCATGGATGTTAATGCCAGAGAGAGAGGTCCTCTGGGAACTATAGAGGATAATGGAGTCCAACGTTTCCTGTGTCCATCTGTGACTTCCCCTGAATTATCACTTCAGAAAAATTGTCCTCAAATAAAATACTTGTTGTTTGTCTGCGTTTGACATAAAACTGAGGGTAGAAAATAATTTGACACCGTTCCAGATGCTAAGGACTTTTCACAATGGGAGTGTATGAAACAGATTAACCCAAACATTTCACAAAGCAAACTGAAATATGTTCTATTACCTTCCAAAGAAATGTTTCCTCCAATAAAAGTTCAAACATTGATTAGAAGCATCTTTCCCTCAGCCGTAATTCAGGGTCTTTGTTCTCCCTGGGCTCACCATATGCTGAGGTGATCAGGTGATTCTCCAGCAATCATTTCTATTTTCGTCCTTCATGTGGAACCACTTTTAAGGTAATTGCTTCTCATTTGTCAAAGCAGAGATGACATACCCAACTTCCTCTATCTCTCCTCACATGTTCTCTTGATGTACTGTATCTAGGGTATGGGCTAGGATTACTTAGCTTTCTACTGAACTGTCTCAACCATTTTCATCTTCATCAGAAAATAATCGAGTCCACATGTATAAACAAATGTATATTTTATTATTTCCATGGTACATGAACAATTTAAAAATCTGAAAAATCTAGTAAAAAGTATTGTCGAATGGACATTTGAAATATTCTTGTCACATATTCACTGTATTTCTTTATCTATTTCATACTACTTCAGGTATTGTTGTCTGGGTGTTATGACCAGAACAATCGATAAGCAGACATTTACATTCCTCAGCAGTCCCTTTGTCCAATAAAAGTGGTGATTAGGGCCACAGTACAACCAAGTATAACCATAGTATAACAAATCAACCAATCTCGACTTCACATACCAATCATACTATCCTGGCATTTGATAGTATGTTCCTAAAGTGGGAACCTGGGTTTGTGGTCCCTATTATACAAAGCAAATGTGTGCAGTCTGCTCCCTTAAATGTATGCGAAAAAGCATTGCATGACAGTGATTCATTTCCAGCACAGTTGAAGATCCATGCAAGAATAACCTCTGCTATGTTCACAGACTAACTGCACCCTGGTTGAATATTTGAGACAGGATTATAATAGAGATGATCACGTACTGTAGGAATATATATTTCTACAAAACCAGAATAAATGTTTTGTATGAAAATATTTTAGGTAGAAAACATTTTTTCTCCTTTCTTTTCTGTTGAAGGACCTTTCCCAAGAGGGAAGCATGATCAGTCTGAGTGAAAATATATAGAGATTGTAAGGTAGTCTCCTTGGCTGTTGGCTTAGAAAGTGAGTGCATTGCAACACCTCTATAGCACTTGTCTGCGCGTGAACCTAAGTTGATAAAAGTGAGGATCATTTCTGAGGGGAGCTGTTCCACTGCTCCAGATGAAATACTGAGGTAGTCCAGATTCTGAGAGTCTGAGAGTGGATCAAACCTAGTCCTCAGGACCTCAGCACATTTCATTGTTTATCCCAAATCAATATTTGGCAAGGGATCATCTACAGAAATATTTTTCTTACAGCCATCATATCATGTCAACACGTGATTTACATGTGAAAGTATCTTACATCAGGGCTTGGTTTTGTTTATTTCACACAATAATACATATTTCCCTGTTTCATTTCCTGTGAGAAATCTCAATTCATTGTGCATGTTTTACCATTTCACTTTATTTTCCCCAAACTGTAACTTGCCCTCTTAGGCTGTAATTTGTCTTACTTATCGTTAGAGTCATGGTTTCCATACATAAACCAAGCGTCAATCTTCAAACCGCCCATGCAATTATCGATGAAGAGGGTGACATTTTTGGCTGCGCTCTAACAATAAAAAAACTGTTGGAGGGAGAAGCAAAAACGAGAGAGAGAGAGAGAGACTCTCATTCATGATGATAAAAACAATGCTTGGCTCTACAGGCAGAAATAGTAAAATTGTCAGACACAAACCAATAAATCATACTAGGGCCAAGTCATACATCCATTTAAAATGGCATCTCTTCCTCTTTCTTTTCTTTGTAATCGCTTTATCTATCAAAAATTTGACAAACATTTGTGACTGACCATTTTTTAAGTTGGTCCATTTTTGGCACTGAATCTAGTTCAGCTAAGAAGTATCTGCTATTGATAAACCTACTTTACATGAACAATAGCCATCCAAGAGGCCCTAAGGGGTCTGAAATCAAAGCATGTTTGCACATAACTGTCAAATCAGTTGCCCACAGCGGTGGGTGGGTGTAGGACAGCAGGATACAGCTCCTCTGCTCTACCTCACGCTGCCTGTCAACTGCAACTAATCTCAGCAGTTTGTAACTGAACTCGGTGGGGGTTCAAGTGGTGGGTGTTAGGTGTTGCATGTCACCCCCGCATCCTCCACGTGCCCACAGTTTGTCTTACCCCAGCCTGAGAACTTGCACTGGTGAATGGTGTCCTCGTTCCCAACGCAGGCCACATCATCCATCCAGATGAGCCCAGTACCTGTAGAGATAGAGAGAGAGAGAGAGAGAGAGAGAGAGAGAGAGAGAGAGAGAGACAGAGAAAGAGAGACAGAGAAAGAGAGACAGAGAAAGAGAGACAGAGAAAGAAAGAAAGAAAGAAAGAAAGAAAGTGAGAGAGAGAAAATGAGAGAGAGAAAGAAAGAAAGAAAGTGAGAGAGAGAGAGAGAGCGAGAGAAATGGAGAGGGCAGAAATTCTTTAGTCAAGATTAACCTAGCAGTGCACATTTGTCCTCTCAGCCTCCCACTGTTATTAATAAAAAAACATCCAGATCGACTCCAGTATTCAGGACTTACAGAAAAGTATGGTTTACAGCTAAGATGATAAAGGAGGGATATACAGGGAGGGAATATACGGGCGGCCAAGTATCAGGCTCTGCTATTCTATTGTTTTTCTTCTTAAATCACAGCCTTTATCTGAATGAAAGAGAGTGTGATAGCAGAGTCTGGTCTGGTCATACTCAGGATCCTCTTATTCATCACACCACTCTCCTCTGAGAGCCCTTGGAAGCGTTAATGTGAGGCAGATATCTGGCAGAGGGATGAGAGCATGTCATGGCTCCACAAACACAGAGGCTCTGGAGACTGGCGCAAGCCTCTCCTCTCTCCTCTCCCCTGTCCACAAGCACCAGGCAGGGTAGCCAAGAGCCACCAGAGGGGACCACTGGCATGGAATCTCTGTCTGAAATTGGGTTTATTGTGGTATCAATTACATTGAAGACAGAACTGAGAGGCCGACAAACATACGAGACAGCCCCCTCCAGTGCCTGTTTCTCGGTCCAAATTAAAATAATTTCAAGACCCAGTCTAAATCTCTCGATGGCATAAATAATAATTGCTGTCTGAAGAATGATGTGCAAAATGAATGTCCAACGTATGAACACAAACTTAGGAACTCCATTGTTCATGATAATGAGTTGTGAGTTACAATGGTAGACGTGGGACACTGAATTCATCATTGGGTTTGAGAAAAAAATTAACTTTCAATCGTTATGTATAGGTTCAGAACATTTGTGAAACAGCACAGTTAAAAATATACGGCAAATAGAAAACAAAACTGCATGGTCTTCAGAGATAGATGGGAGGGGTTGAGGGTAATTGAAGGATTGGATTCAAAACAAACAAAAGATAACTAACGTAAAATACACTGTGTCCAATGTAATTTACCTACTTGCCAAATAAGCAGGTTTGAGAAAGACATAGGACCTTAAATATACAGTGCATTCGGAAAGTATTCAGACCCCTTGACTTTTTCCACATTTTGCTACGTTACAGCCTTATTCTAAAATGTATTAAATAGTGTTTTTCCTTATCAATCTGCACACAATAGCCCATAATGACAAAGCAGAAACAGATTTTGGAAACATTTTGCTAATGTATAAATATAAAAAAACTGAAATATCACATTTACATAAGTATTCAAACCCTTTACTCAGTACTTTGTTGAAGCACCTTTGGCAGCGATTACAGCAACGAGTCTTCTTGGGTATGATGATACAAGCTTGACACACCTGTATTTGGGGAGTTTCTCCCATTCTTCTCTGCAGATCTTCTCAAACTCTGTCAGGTTGGATGGGGAGCATCGCTTCACAGCTATTTTCAGGTCTCTCCAGAGATGTTCGATCAGGTTCAAGTCCGGGCGCTGGCTGGGCCACTCAAGGACATTCAGAGACTTGTCCCAAAGCCACTCCTGCCTTGTGTTGGCTGTATGCTTAGGGTCAATGTCCTGTTGGAAGGTGAACCTTCACCCCAGTCTGAGGTCCTGAGCCCTCTGGAGCAGTTTTTCATCAAGGATCTCTCTGTCCTTTGCTCCGTTCATCTGTCCCTCAATCCTGACTAGTCTCCCAGTTCCTTCCGCTGAAAAACATCACCACAGCATGATGCTGCCACCACAATGCTTCACCGTAGGGATGTTGCCAGGTTTCCTCCAGACGTGAGACTTGGCATTCAGGCCAAAGAGTTCAATCTTGGTTTCATCAGACCAGAGAATCTTGTTTCTCATGGTCTGATAGTCCTTTAGGTGCCTTTTGGCAAACTCCAAGTGGGCTGTCATGTGCATTTACTGAGGAGTGGCGTCCGTCTGGCCACCCTACCATGATTGGTGGAGTGCTGCAGAGATGGCAGTCATTCTGGAAGGTTCTCCCATCTCCACAGAGGAACTCTGGAGTTCTGTCAGAATGACCATTGGGTTCTTGGTCACCTCCCTGACCAAGGCCCTTCTCCCCTGATTGCTCAGTTTGGCCGGCGGCCATCTCTAGGAAGAGTCTTGGTGGTTCCAAACTTCTTCAATTTAAGAATGATGGAGGCCACTGTGTTCTTGGGGACCTTCAATGCTGCAGACATTTTTTGGTACCCTTCCCCAGATGTGTGCCTTGACACAATCCTGTCTCTGAGCTCTACGGACAATTCCGTTGACCTCATGGCTTGGCTTTTGCTCTGACATGTACTGTTAACTGTGGGACCATACATAGACAGGTGTGTGCCTTTCCAAATCATGTCCAATCAATTGAATTTATCCCAGGTGGACTCCAATCAATTTGTAGAAACATCTGTGGTGGCTAATTTCTGCATTACCAAATGAGGAGAGTTACAAACTTCACACACCAGTCAGAGTTATACTTAAACTACATCTTTAATAATAAGAGCTTTCCAAATCACTTTGACTTTCAATGATGAGCTATCTCTAATGAACCATTGAAAAGTGTCAACACAAAAGTACAAAGATCTTTTATAGCCAAGATACACCCCTCTCAACCTTCATGACGAACCACAGATCTTAGAAACAGTTCACAAAGGGACTTTATAATTGAGAAAGGAGTATCCCTTAGCCAGATAGCATTCACTATAAATTATCGTTCAGTTTGGTCCCTATGACGAGGTTCTAATCCTGTTCCTGGTACGGTATAGCACAAAAACACCATCTCATCCAATGGCATAAATCAATTTACAACTCTAGATACTCCCATCTCAAGTAAACCCCCTCTTGACTCCACTCCTGGACATGCTCACTGAGGGGAGTGAGCCTCTAGGTCATACACTATCCCAAGATAAGTGAAACATCAGAGGGGACATACAATGGTTCCAGACACTGCCATACACCTTCCCCCAATGCCACAGGAGGGTGTGACTTGCGCACAGACATTGTGGAGACAAGTAATTGGTTCCCCATTAATCACGCCATCCCTTCACATGGTTTAAGAATAGGTAAAGACACATTCACATATGAAGACAATGTTCCATTCTGTCCTCTTCCCTTTCTGATATTCTGCATTGCACCAGGGACATGTAAAAGACAAGCCTGACCTCTCCCCTCTCTGGGCCCCAAGTGACTGAGCCCTAGCTAAGGGAAGAAGTGCAACTGCCAACACCATAGTCCAAAGTGATACATTCTAATGACAAGTATCTCACATACGCATATTATGCAAATAAAACATCTTAATTATCTATGTTACCCAACTAATTCTGATTCATCCGCCACACATCTCAAGAATGATCAATGCAAACAGGATGCACCTGAGCTCAATTTCGAGGCTCATAGCAAAGGGTCTGAATACTTATGTAAATAAGGTATTTCTGTTTTTTTTATTTTAATACATTTTCAAAAATGTCTAAAAAACACGTTTTCGCTTTGTCATTATAGGGTAATGTCTGTAGATTGATTTTAAAAAATGTATAAATTTTAGAGTAAGGCTGTAACGTAACAAAATGTGGAAAAAGTCAAGGGGTCTGAATACTTTCCGAATGCACTGTATGCCTAACATAACTACAACTTTGTTTGATTTATAACAACAAGGGATAATATACATGCAGGAAAACCACAGTGAATCCAGGTGAAAGCTATGATCCTTTATTGATGTCACTTGTTAAATCCACTTCAATCAGTGTAGATGAAGGGGAGGAAACAGGTTAAAGAATGATTTTTAAGCCTTGAGACATGGATTGGGTATGTGTGCCATTGAGTGGGTGATTAGGCAAGACAAAAAATGTAAGTTCCTTTGAACGGGCTTTGGTAGTGGGTGCCAGGCACATTGGTTTGTGTCAACAACTGCAACGCTGATGGGTTTTTCTCGCTCAACAGTTTCCCGTGTGAATCAAGAACGGTCCACCATCCAAAGGACATCCAGCCAACATGGGCCAGCAACCCTGACACCTTGTAGAGTCCATGCCCAGACGAATTGAGGCTGTTCTGAGGGCAAAAGGGGGTGCAACTCAATATTAGGAAGGTGTTCTTAATGTTTTTTATGCTCACTGTATACTGTTTATCAAACCAATCCAGAATAATATATGTTTTAAATGCAATATGTCATAACGATATCACTCTCCCCACAAAAGGTTCCCACAAAGTTAACATTAGCATAAGCATGTCTGTCTTATCCCACATTTGAATCAGATTTCACGTTATAATTCCTGGTCTTCGTTTGCTTCAAGGTTATATTCGAGTGCTGGCAACATAACGAGCACAAAAAGTACAATATGCTTTTTATATCCTGAATCAGACATTCATTTCTTTCACTCTAAGATGACAGTTTACAGATGTGCATGTGGGCCTCATTCCCATAGGCCTATCAGGGGCTGTGTACTGGTGAGGGGATTCATAGACGGACTTGATGAAAGATAAGAGGCCTAATATATTCTACACTGGCTGGAGGCCGCAGACTAGACCATCAACCGTTTTAATGCCAGGGCTTGTCTGATATATCGTATAAATATACGTCTAGAGTGAGAACTATGTGTGTAGTTAGGAACTAATGTCTCCATTTCAGCTATTTTATTTGATGTATTTGTGTGTCTTCCCTCAAATGTAGTAGTATCACTAATGCTCAAAGGAGGCCCTATGTGTCTATGGAAATATCGTTCCATATTGTTTTCCATATACTTTATGAACAGCAGTAATGTTGAGAAGGGACCAGGACCTAGTAGGCCTACCGTCTATCTACTCTATCCGTTTGTTCACAGAAACATTTTGAACTTTGAGTGTGAGCAATATTTTCCCTCAGAATGTTGGCAAACACACTCTGTATGATCAGAGTTTCTGCTTTAAGGTCATTCTACCACATTTAGCAACGATGAGAGAAGACTCCAAGTTTGAGCACCACCAACTACATAACATTGAATAACTGAAACATCTTGAGTGCAGCATGAACTTGAAAAGGAAACTTGGCCAGGACCAGTATAGTATAGTATACATTCACCACAGATGTTTGGACTGGGCCTAATATATCACTGTTGGGTTTATTTTAACTAGACATGCCTCCTAAACTGGTTTACCCAGCATCTCAACACTTATTTTGAGAATAATTTATTGTATTGACCATGTACAATGTCATCTCTAACATAATTATAGATACAAATATGGGTCAGGATGAGGTCAAGAATAAAGGAACAACATTTTGCTTCGCAAATGGGGTCTATGAAAGACATATTTACAACTGTTTAATTAATCCTCAAAAGTAAATGTAAATTATTGTTAATTTTAAAGAATGGTTCTTGGAATGAGATTTTTTTATTTTTTTCAGATTAATTTGAACTAGATCATATTAATACACCATAATATTTTGATTGGACCAAACATAGATGTGTGTGTATGCATGATGTAATGATAGTTGTGGAAAATAGGTCATAAGAGAGGAAACAGATGGATATTACCACTGGCACATTTTTGATGGCATCTGGCTCCTATGATGTTCCCTATAAATGTATATGAATCTCAGTAGTTTTCAAATGCTTTGTGTACTAATACCCACCGTAAAAAAGTACAATTACAAAAACAAATGGTACAAATCCTAATCCGCCTCCACAAGTTTATCACAGTCTGCACTGTAGTTAGTTCAAATCTCGATAGAGATGAAAACAGCCAAAAGGCTTACCTTGTCCAAACCGGCCTGTTTTATGGATCTCGAAGGCTCCTTTGTAGCCAAGCATCCTGCAGACCACGTCGCCGTCCTTCTTGTCCCAGACGTCATCACACACCGTTCCCCAGCGTCTCTCGTGGAACACCTCCACTCTCCCCTCGTGAGGGCCTGATCCATTCACCAGCCTCACCAGTGTCTCATCCACTGAATTGCACGCACGCACGCGCACACACACACACACACACACAAACACACACACACACACACACACACACACACACACACACACACACACACACACACACACACACACACACACACACACACACACACACACACACACACACACACACACACACACACACACACACATACACACACACAGCAGGGGAGAGAGACATGGATGGTGGTTCGAAAGGGGAAGCTGGTCATGGGCCAAACAAAACCCCTAGCCACAGACCACTGATCAGGTTGAGGTGGCTGGACTCAGTGTATTAACCTCAAAGATGGATCATAGAGTGCATTTCTGTAAAGTCATCTAAATTACAGCAATATTCAGAGGACACTGGCAAGTTGATTTGCTGTTGATTTCCCAACCAGCTTGGTTTACCAGCATGTCTTGGGTTAGTGAAGTCATACTTTTTGGATTAGTTTGTTAGTTTGTACATGAATCTGGAGGACAGACTCAAGAAGAGCACTGGAACAAGATCAGGAATTAGGTCAGAGAATGTTGTCACAAGAAATAGAGATGCAGGGACAGGATATTAGCCATATCATCAAGTGAAATTATTACAGTTTGTCAAAATAAACTTTAATTTATCTTTTTGGTTAGGCATACGCAATCAGTGTTCTACCCTGGACTGTATGTGCCCCTGTTTCATATGCAAGACCTCACCTCCCAGAGATGGCCATCACAGGGACCAGTCTTTATGCTATCGTATCTGTGCTGAGACCATCTTCTCGATCTCAGGTCACCTCCGCTGTGTGTGTTGATGCTAGACTGCCTTGTTTAAAGAGGGTTCTGGGTGGGTATTGTCGTTATCCTTGTGTGTGTGTGTGTGTGTGTGTGTGTGTGTGTGTGTGTGTGTGTGTGTGTGTGTGTGTGTGTGTGTGTGTGTCTCTGTGTGTGTGCGCCCCACAAGACAGCAGGCGTCTCTTTCCCCCAGCACACACCGTGGGAGGCTGATCCGAGGGACATCCCATCCACCATCATGTTTGGGAAGATTTAGTAAGAATAGGAAGGAGAGAAAATAGCCAGGATGTCATATTACAGCTCCCCTGCACATGAAGCCTAGTCCTGTAACGAAGCCTAGTCCTGTAATCCTGCAACAAAATACCTAATGAAAAACATGTTGCAGCCAGGTATGGACCTACCTTCAGGCCAGCATGAGGCTTGGTTTGTTCAAATCATTTTAGAAGTTCAGACAGAAACTTAAGTTAAGTTAATCACACATCCAACAGAAAACCTCTTAGCAGACTTCTCCTGAGAGAGACTCATGCACAGTAATAATACAGGGCCTATTAAAGTCCAGCTAATTGATAAGATGAAAACCAGTACTTCCCATTTCTACCACCACACTCATGACATCTCTCTGTAGTTTCACAACTGAAGTATTTGTTCTAGAAAAAGAGTTGTTTAGTCTTATGGGAGAAAACACTAAAAACAGTGCTGTCAATACCTTATAAAAATAGGCACGTTTCCAAATGTGCCTTTGACGATTGGAGCACTGGCCCACTTTGCTAGAATTTACATAATCAAAACTACAATTTGAACTAGGTCTTTTCATTATTAAAATACACTGGGGGAAAAATGATATCTGACTTGAATTTAGTATGTACTGTATGAGCAACATAATAAGGACAAAAACAATAACCGATTAAAGAACAAAAATGGCTACACTGACCTATGAAACTGTCAGTCAACCAAACTTTATACCTTCCTCTCTACTCTTAGGGGAAAGTAAGAGAGTGAATCTGAATCTTAGTGCAACAGCTTACAACATCTGGACCCTTTGCAACAACATTTCTGGACTAATGGACTAAGACAATGCTGTGCATTTTGGGGCGTGTGTGTGTGTGCAGGTCTAAGTGCACGTGTGAGTGTGCATATGTTCACAACTTCAGGTTGTTCATGTGTAAATGCACCTCCCATTGGAAGATTAACTCTGACTCAACTAGCCTTTATTGACCTTTTTAGGAGATGAATAGCCTGGGGCTCCAATGGCTGAACATGAATCTGGAGGATAGACTCGAGAAGAGCACAGGAACATCTTGTTAATGTGTTGCAGATTCTGCAGCCTGAGCTCCGCTCTACTCTTAGCCTGAGACATGCAGCCAATCTGGCAGACTGAAACCATGTGTCTGCTGCAGATATGTAGGCATAACTTTACTCTGGTAATGGCTCAGGAAACTTCAATCTGTCCAGTGAGACGCAGACCCAGGCTATCTCTGATAGGGGTGTGATGGGGCTAGGCCAGAGCCATGGTGGTATTAACAGGGTAAATAACATGGCACAGTGGATGAGGATCTGTGTGCAGTAGGTAGAAGAACCGACATGGAGAAGCCCACGCTCTTATAAACGCCTAATTCAGCACAATGATGCATAGGTCTACTTGACTGGCACTATGTGATTGATTTAGCCTACAGAGCCAAATTAGAGATACACATACTTACTGTAGTATCACTAAAACTTAACAGTCGTACAGCTGTAAGTGAATCATGAAATACTTCCTTTGGGGAAATGGGAAATGAGAAATAGAATTGAGTGCACTTTCGAGGGCCATGTTACACTGTTACAGAGAGACATTTATGACTATGTGCTGCAGTAGAAGGAAAGCCTTCCCTATCCGTTAGTGGAATTAGGTCCGAGAATGCTGTCACAAGAAATAGAGATGCAGAGACAGGATATTAGCCATATCATCAAGTGAAATGATTATCGCTTGTCAAGATAAACTGTCTAGCTGTAGCCTACTGCAGAACAAGGACAATATAACAAACAATCTCCCATGTTGAGTTTGTCTACTTGTACAGGCATTTACTCTATAATGTATCTCTGCTTGATATCTGTACGTCTGAATACAAACACCACTACATTTCTCTGGCTCTCATTGACAAAATGTGTTTGTTAGTACTTTGGTTAGGCAAACACAATCTGTGTTCTACCCTGGACTGTAGGTGCCCCTGCTCACGGTCCCTAAGGGAGTTTCATATGCAAGACCTCCTCTCCCAGAGATGGCCATCACAGGGACCAGTCTATGTGATATCGTAACTGTGCTGAGGCCATCTCCTCAATCTCAGGTCACCTCTGCTGTATGTGTTGATGCCAGACTGTGTTCTGCCTTGTTTAAAGAGGGTTCTGGGTGGGTATTGTCGTTATCCTCGTGTGTGTGTGTGTGTGTGTGTGTGTGTGTGTGTGTGTGTGTGTGTGTGTGTGTGTGTGTGTGTGTGTGTGTGTGTGTGTGTGTGTGTGTGTGTGTGTGTGTGTGTGTGTGTGTGTGTGTGTGTGTGTGTGTGTGTGTGTGTGTGTGCAGGCGTCTCTTTCCCCCAGCATACACAGTGGGAGGCTGATCCGGCGGCCTCCTGTCCACCACACTCAAAAAATGTGGGGTTCAACAAGGGTTCTATGAACCTTAGGGTTCCTGGCACTGAAAATGCCCCCCAAAAGGTTCTTCCAAGAAGCTCATATGAGGTGGGGTTCATCGAGGAACCTCCTTAGTTGGTGGGGGTTCTTGCAGGAACCTAACTGCTCAACTGAAACATTTGGATTTGAATTTGAAAGGACAGCAGGTGCAGACACTTAACTGAAAAATATAAAGATCTCCTCAATTTAAGAAGGTTTGTTTCTTGTATGATCTAAATTGATATTGTTTTATGATGATACCATCTATCTTTTCATATTGTGCAAATCTTTCTTAAACAGAAAAAGGACACAATTCAATGGATATCAATCAACAGAGAGGTAATAATATGTAGGCCATAAGAATATGTTGAAGGCTAGCTGTTTTGGGTGAAGATGATTGAACTGCTCACTTTTGTGTCTTTGTCTGCAGGTATACAGACAAGGAGGCACACAAAGGTACAGTACCAGTCAAAAGTTTGGACACACGTACTGATTCAAGGGGTTTTTCTTTATTTTGACTATTTTCTAGAATAATAGTGAAGACATCAAACTATGAAATAACACATATGGAATCATGTAGTAACCAAAAAAGTGTTAAACAAATCAAAATATATTTTAGATTTTAGATTCTTCAAAGTAGCCACCCTTTGCCTTGATGACAGCTCTGCACACTCTTGGTATTCTCTCAACCAGCTTCACCTGGAATGCTTTTCCAACAGTCTTGAAGGAGTTCCCACATATGCTGAGCACTTGTTGGCTGCTTTTCCTTCACTCTGCGGTCCAACTCATCCCAAACCATCTCAATTGGGTTGAGGTTAGGTGATTGTGGAGGCCAGATCATCTCATGCAGCACTCCATCACTCCCCTTCTTGGTCAAATAGCCCTTACACAGCCTAGAGGTGTGTTGGGTCATTGTCCTGTTGAAAAACAAACTATAGTCCCACTAAGCTCAAACCAGATGGGATGGCGTATTGCTGCAGAATGCTGTGGTTGCCATGCTGGTTAACTTGTTATGGATAGGGGGCAGTATTTTCACGGCCGGATAAAAAACGTACCCGATTTAATCTGGTTATTACTCCTGCCCAGAAACTAGAATATGCATATAATTAGTAGCTTTGGATAGAAAACACTCCAAAGTTTCTAAAACTGCTTGAATGGTGTCTGTGAGTATAACAGAACTCAAATGGCAGGCCAAAACCTGAGAAGATTCTGTACAGGAAGTACCCTGTCTGACCATTTCTTGGCCTTCTTTGTCATCTCTATCCAAAACAAAGGATCTCTGCTGTAACGTGACACTTTCTAAGGCTCCCATAGGCTCCCAGAAGGCGCCAGAACGTTGAATGATGACTCTGCTGTCCATGGCTGAAAAACAGTAGCGCATTTGGTAAGTGGTCGATCTGAGAACAATGAGACGGGTGTGCGCGCATGCACGTGAAGAGTCCATTTTAGATTTTGAGTCTTTGAACGGAAAGGACGTCTCCCGGTCGGAATATTATCGCTTTTTTACGAGAAAAATCGCATAAAAATTGATTTTAAACAGCGTTTGACATGCTTTGAAGTACGGTAATGGAATATTTAGATTTTTTTTGTCACGACACGCGTCCGCGCGTCACCCTTCGTCACCCTTCGGATAGTGTCTTGAAGGCATGAACAAAACGCCGCTATTTGGATATAACTATGGATTATTTGGAACCAAACCAACATTTGTTGTTGAAGTAGAAGTCCTGGGAGTGCATTCTGACGAAGAACAGCAAAGGTAATCCAATTTTTCTTATCGTAAATCTGAGTTTGGTGAGTACCAAACTTGGTGGGTGTCAAATTAGCTAGCCCGTGATGGCGAGCTATCTACTCAGAATATTGCAAAATGTGCTTTCACCGAAAAGCTATTTTAAAATCGGACACCGCGATTGCATAAAGGAGTTCTGTATCTATAATTCTTAAAATAATTGTTATGTTTTTTGTGAACGTTTATCGTGAGTAATTTAGTAAATTCACCGGAAGTGTTCGGTGGGAATGCTAGTTCTGAACGTCACATGCTAATGTAAAAAGCTGGTTTTTGATATAAATATGAACTTAATTGAACAAAACATGCATGTATTGTATAACATAATGTCCTAGGAGTGTCATCTGATGAAGATCATCAAAGGTTAGTGCTGCATTTAGCTGTGGTTTTGGTTTTTGTGACATTATATGCTAGCTTGAAAAATGGGTGTCTGATTATTTGTGGCTGGGTACTCTGCTGACATAATGTAATGTTTTGCTTTCGTTGTAAAGCCTTTTTGAAATCGGACAGTGTGGTTAGATAAAGGAGAGTCTTGTCTTTAAAATGGTGTAAAATAGTCATATGTTTGAAAAATAGAAGTTTTGGGATTTTTGAGGAGTTTGTATTTCGCGCCACGCCTTATCATTGGATATTGGAGTGGTGTTCCGCTAGCGGAACATCTAGATGTATTAAGTGTGCCTTGAGTTCTAAATAAATCATACAGTGTCACCAGCAAAGCAACTCCACACCATCACACCTCCTCCTCCATGCGTCACGGTGGGAATCACACATACGGAGCTCATCCATTCACCTACTCCGCGTCTCACAAAGACACAGTGGTTGGAAACCAAAAATCGCAAATTTGGACTCATCAGACCAAAGGACAGATTTCCACCGGTCTAATGTCCATTGCTCGTATTTCTTGGCCCAAACAAGTCTCTTCTAACTCTGGCTCTTCCTTTCCTGTGGCGGTCCTCATGAGAGCCAGTTTCATTATAGCGCCTGATGGTTTTTGCGACTGCACTTGAAGAAACTTCTTGAAATGTTCCGGATTGACTGACCTTCATGTCTTAAAGTAATGATGGACTATTGTTTCTCTTTGCTTATTTGAGCAGTTCTTGCCATGATATGGACTTGGTCTTTTACCAAAAAGAGCTATCTTCTGTATACCTCCCCTACCTTGTCACAACACAACTGATTGGCTCAAACGCATTAAGAAGGAAAGAAATTCCACAAATGAACTTTTAACAAGGCACACCTGTCAATTGAAATGCATTCCAGGTGACTAGCTCATGAAGCTGGTTGAGAGAATGCCAAGAGTGTGCAAAGCTATCACGTTTCAGGAGAAGAACCAGATGCAGACAGTGTCAAAGTAACAAAAGTTTATTACTAGAACAGGGGTCAGGAAAAACGACATGTCAAGGGCAGGCAGAGGTCAGTAATCCAGATCAGAGTCCATAAGGTACAGTTCGGCAGGCAGGCTCAGGGTCAGGGCAGTCAGAGGTCAATAATCCAGGGTGGTGTGACAAGGTACAGAACGGCAGACAGCCTCAGGGCAGGCAGAATGGTCAAAACCGGGAAAACAAGAAAAAGACAGGAGAAAGGGGAAAACCGCTGATAGGCTTGACAAACAAAACTAACTGGCAACAGACAAACAGAGAACCCAGGTACAAATACACTGGGGATAATGGGGAAGATGGGCGACACTTGGAGGGGGGTGGAGACAAGCACAAAGACAGGTGAAACAGATCAGGGTGTGACAAATGCAAAGGGTAGCTACTTTGAAGAATGTTAAATATAAAATATTTTGATTTGTTTAACACTTTTTTGGTTACTACATGATTCCATTTGTGTAATTTCATAGTTTTGTAAAGTAAAACCCTTGAATGAGTAGGTGTGTCCAAACTTTTGACTGGTACTGTATGTCCGTTAGTATTGGTATGTTATGCAGATCACATGTACCATCCTCTTCCCTTACCTCTTCAATGAAAATCACATAGGCCTCTACATTATGGACAAGGTATGTGTATGAAAACCACAATCAAAAGTTTTTTCAATCACATTTACCATAAAAACCAAAGTATGAATACTGTTGTGTTCGTGTTTTGTTAATCATCTGTATAATTACTATTTTTTGGATTAGACATCACCCTCCCTTCTGCTTTTCCACAAAAATCATAATAAACACTGCCAACTAGAATACATTCATGACATCTCTCTGTAGTTTCACAACAGAAGTATTTGTTCTAGAAAAAGAGCTGTTTAGTCTTATGGGAGAAAACACTAAAAACAGTGCTCTCAATACCTTATAAAAGCAGGCACGTTTCCAACTGTGCATTTGGCGATTGGAGCACTAGCCCACTTTGCTATACTTACATAATTGAAAATACAATTTTAACTAGGTCTTTTCATTATTAATATATTGTAACGTCTGCTTCCAACTCACACTCTCAAACACATAGATCCCCTGAACACAGCTCACTCTCCAGCTCACACTCTCAAACACAAAGATCCCCTGAACGCAGCTCACTGTCCAGATCCCAATCACCGGAATTCTGATCACCTGTTCACACACCTGTATGTCATTTACACACACTATTTAGTTCAGTTCATTGCATCCCATCATTGTGAAGTATTGTTTGTTTTTGTCCACGGTCTAGTTGGAGAGCTGTTTAGTTCCATATTAGTCCTCCTGTGTATCATAGTTCTTGGCCAGCCTCACTAACAATTTTTTTTCCCCTCTTTCCTGCCTGTACTTTTGCCTATCAGATTTCCTGTCATCAACCTCTTTCCTGATCTTCCAGACTACATTCTTAGCCTTTATCCCTGCCTGTACTGTTACCTTTTTGGAGTCCCTGTGTATGACCTTCTGCCTGTCCCTGCCCCTGGACCCAGCTACCTGCCTCCTCCTGTGGTCCTTTACAATAAACACCTGCTGTGCCCTGCGCTTGTAACAAGCACTCTGTCTCCCATCATACTCATTACAAATACACTGGGGAAAATGATATCTGACTTGATTTTGGCATGTATGAGCAACATAATAAGGTCATAAACAATAACCGATTAAAGAACAAAAATGGCTACACTGACTTATGAAACTGTCAGTCAACCAAACTTTATACCTTCCTCTCTACTCTTAGGGAAGAGGAAGGGAGTGAATCTGAATCTTAGCGTAGCAGCTTACAACATCTGGCAGGGAACCGATGTTCGGCCCTTTGCAACAACATTTCTGGACTAATGGACTAAGACAATGTTGTACATTTTGGGGCGTGTGTGTGTGCAGTTCTGAGTGCACGCGTGAGTGTGTGTTATGTTGACAACTTCAGGTTGTTCATGTGTAAATGTGACCACTCATGCATGTGTATATGAGTAAAGTCTCAGTCAGTAACTCAGCACCAGGTTGACACTTCAAATGTGGAGAATGGAGCTTGTGCCTGTCCTGTAAAAATAATCTTTCCAATCCAAGCTTACTTCAGTTTCTGTTGGACTCTTGGGATATCGTATCAAAGTTCGGTACCCCCACCCTGAGAGGGATGTAGATGTTAGGGTGAAAGGCAACGCTATGGCAACAATTACCAAGTAAGCTTTAAAGCACCTGACATTTTACAGCTTGTCACACTAGTTACGGTATATGGGGCTTTAGGTTCAACTGCACCCCCAACTCTCAGCCCCAGCTCTCAGCCCTAACCCTCAGCCTGAGGTAAGCCCCAGCTCTCAGCCTTCTAGGAGAAGCATGGTTGTCAGTTGTGACATTCCAAAAGTAAAGCGAGGTAAAGAAGATAAATGAACAAGGGGACTGGGGGAGAGCCCCACGGTGTCTGAGCTGTGACAGACCTTCCTCTCACTACGAGGACCTATACTTTGTGTGACACCACTGCTTTCCATCAACCACAAGCATGAGCGCTTGACAATTATGGAAACAAATCCAGACCAAGTAGCAGAAGAAAACCTCTTAAATCACATGGCTTCGAATGTGGAGTTCTGATCTTTTCCTGGTTGTAGCTAATGAAGATAAATGTATTTCAGATGTTTGTAGCTGTCACTTTAAGAAGAACACCGTTCCAGCTCTCATCACACCAAAATGGGTTTAATGATGTCATAGAGAAAGAATAATATTTCCTGTGTGGGGGAAGAAATTGAGGTTTGCGGGTTTGTTTTCTTTCCCTGCTTGAAAACACATTGTGGTTTTATTGAAATTACCTGTCAGTGGGGGTGTGCGGGCATATACCGTACAACGATACGACAGGCCCACTCAGTACGACCAGGCCTACTAACCAGTTTGCCCATGCTTCAAACACTGTGAATAAATGTTTTGATACTTATTATTTGGTGAGGTAAGCCATATTGAGTGGTTTGGATACAGGAAGAAACCTGTAAAACGTCACACTAATAACTGCTTCAACATATGAGGTGACCTTTCCATGTACAAGTAGAGCAGAGATTTATGCCTGTTGTGGCTCGGTCCATAAAAATAGTTTATTTTTCTGTTTGATCCACTGGCATCCCTGTTTACAAGTGGGGTCTGCCAGGTGAGAGCCTCCAGCTACTGTTGTAAATGAGTAATGAACTCACTAAACTGAGACAAGCATGTGACTTCAGCTCTGGTGCTGAGTTTTGGAATGTGTTGTGATGGAGTAAACAGCATTCCAAAGCAAAACAGAGAGGGAAAAGGCCTCAAAAGACCCTCTGCACTCCTTCACCCCCTGAAGGAGTGCAGAGGTAGTGAAAGTTGATTGGGAGGTCAGTTAGGGTTAAATTCTATAGCCTACCTGGGTTTTATAACAACCTATTCCAATAACTCATTTTACGATGCAGCAGTGTTAGCGATATGTATGCCGATAACAATGGACAACATCATCGACCAAGATCATTTGGAGGAGGAATCAGCAATCCCATAACTCTTCACTGCTCACTGGTCTCACCTGTTTTTTCGCCACGGTCACCTCGGTCTCCCTTCTCGCCCTTCAGTCCTCTGTCTCCTTTGTCACCTTGGAAACGAAAGACAGACAACAAAATATTGTGTTACGCTCAGTGGCAGAAATAAGAAGTAACACAGATTAATAAATAACATCATGTAAGTACAAAATGAAACACAAGTGATCCACTTGAAGAAGAACAGTATTACGTGTTTGTCCCTAGAGAACCTTCTAGCATGCTACTTCTCCTCTGAGCGGTGCCCTCTCCGTCTGTCATGGTTGACTCTGTCATTGTTGACTTTATGTGGGTGGGCAGAGATTAGGCCTAAAGATAGGCTATGGTTTGAGGTTTCCAAATTGCCTTACTGGAATACTTGGGAGACATGAGAGGGTCTTTTTGCACTTGGTTGGGGGAACATAAAGTAGCTCTAAAATAGCCCCGCTCACCCTGAGAAGAACGCCAGATATACCAACCTCAGGTCTGATATTAAACATTATCCCTCAGCTCAATTTCCCTTTGGATACCTTATTATCTTGTTAACCTGAATTGAAGCAGCACAAACTAAATGTAATCACCTTGTTATTAGACATACAAATTATAGGACAACCCCCTTGTGGACTACAGTCTCTTCGGCTTTTGGTTTTCCTAGCCAATGCAGCGGACTAGAAACAGTACAAATAGCAAATATGTTCAGGGTGTATGTTTCCCCAAAAATCAACATGAACCCATATGTCCTTGATTCTCTGTGATCTGACGTCCATTGTTGTGGGCCATTGTTTTGTTTGTTGCTTCGCTCTCAACATCTGAGGCAACTCAGCTGTCTGTGTATTGTATGCCAAATCTTGAAAGACAAAAAGGGGTCAGGGCAAAAGACAACATCAATTTAACGATTAAAGGATATAATTAACAAAATGACTGGGATTGAGAGGCTGAAAGCACAGTTGTCCTGCATCTCCTCTTTCAGAGTGAGCGGAGAGAATCGTTATGGCATCTTTCTGGCTTGTCCGATGACGTCATATGCTTTACAGACATAGAAAAGCCTCACTACTTGAGGCCAGTTAACAGTCGTATAAATGCGATTGAAAGTAGATCCTCCTTGAAGACATTTGTGTCCTGAATGAGGGCATCTGATGTTGATCTGATGAGGATCGGAGTGTGGACGCAGGGACATTCTGGAGCCTTGCAATTTCAACTGAAATTCTTGATTTCAGATGCCAGTACCATACATGCAATTTACTGTCTGGACTTGAGAGAGGCTGTAGAAAATGAAGTAATCATTCCATTTCAATCTTTAATTCCACTCAATAAAATCTTCAGATTTGTTGTATTTTAATGTGTAATACCAGAAGTATGTCCATGATAATAGAGGACACCATGCAATAAGGCAAAAAGGAACATTATTGTACTATTTAGTAGAATATTCATAAAAATAACAAACTAAAGATATGCCTTTGATTGAGTCCTACCGCTCAGTTCTGTGGGAACATTTCTCTGTAATTACAAGTCTAAAACCCCAAGGCGTGGTTATGAGCTGTTACTGTAATAAAGTAACATTACACAATGATTATAAAGTGACCATTATCCCACGTTTACTTCCTGAATTATCATATTTAAAATCACAAGAAAGGGACCAATTGCAGTGGCGCCCAAACCGAACCACCAAGTGTCGGGTAGTGCTCTGTGCTGACCACATCCTCATCGTAGGTTGAGAAATTTTAGACACTCACTCTGGTTCAAACACCTACTGCAAACACCACTCTACCTCACAGAAAAACAGACATAATGAAACTGCCTGGCTATTCATAGGCCTGCTTTAACAAGCCCCAAAACACCTCTGCCTTTTCCACAAGGATCCTTTTGCAAGCATCACTGATATTTATCTAACCCTGTTAATTGCGTGTTGACGTCTCAGTGAGTCAGTCTAATAGAGCTGGGCCTGGGAGGCCAGGGCAGATAGACAGCACAGGGCATCCACATCCGATCTTAATGTTGTTGGCTCACAGAGGTTTGAGCCTCCAGCACCGGACAGTTCAGCCAGACTAAACTGATCCAGAACAGCTGTTTGGTTAGCATGGAGAAATAGAATAGGCCCATTGTGGAGAGTCAAATCTATGACCAATACGATAAGGTGCTGTGTCTCGAATCATGTGTGTGAGAGGAGTATCTCTCACACATATCTTTCAAAACAAGTGCTGCTTTCCAACACACAAGGTGACAAAAGAGGATACGGCTTTCTAGAAGGCTTTGAGACATGGCTATAGACTCCTATGGTGTCGAGGCACCATAGGAGTCTACAGCCAGTTCTCAGGGCTAAGGTTGGACCAATTAAAGCCCGGACATGGCTTTCCTCTATTAGTATGGTAAGAGCAAGACGTACACTATATACACTACCGTTTAAAAAGTTTGGGGTCACTTAGAAATGTCCTTGTTTTTGAAAGAAAAGCTAATTTTTTGTCCTTTAAAATAACATAAAATTGATCAGAAATACAGTGTAGACATTGTTAATGTTGTAAATGACTATTGTAGCTGGAAACAGCAGATTTTTTATGGAATATCTACGTAGTCGTAAAGAGGCCCAATATCAGCAAACATCACCCCTGTGTTCCAATGGCACGTTGTGTTAGCTAATCCAAGTTTATCATTTTAAAAGACTAATTGAGCATTTGAGAAGTTTGAGAAACAGGCAGCGTCATTAAATAGTACCCGCAAAACACCAGTCTCAATGTCAACAGTGAAGAGGCGACTCCGGGATGCTGGCCTTCTAGGCAGAGTTGCAAAGAAAAAGCCATATCTCAGACTGGCCAATAAAAAGAAAAGATTAAGATGGGCAAAAGAACACAGACACTGGACAGAGGAACTCTGCCTAGAAAGCCAGCATCCCGGAGTCGTCTCTACACTGTTGACGTTGAGACTGGTGTTTTGAGGGTACTATTTAATGAAGCTGCCAGTTGAGGACTTGTAATCCGTCTGTTTCTCAAACTAGACAATCTAATGTACTTGTCCTCTTGCTCAGTTGTGCACCGGGGCCTCCCACTCCTCTTTATATTCTGGTTAGAGCCAGTTTGCTCTGTTCTGTGAAGAGAGTAGTACACAGCGTTGTACAAGATCTTCAGTTTCTTGGCAATTTCTCACATGAAATTGCCTTCATATCTCAGAACAAGAATAGACTGACAAGTTTCAGAAGAAAGATCTTTGTTTCTGGTCATTTTGAGCCTGTAATCGAACCCACAAATGCTGATGCTCCAGATTTAAACAGTATAACAGTTTTCAGCTGTGCTAACATAATTGCAAAATGGTTTTCTAATGATCAATTTGCCTTTTAAAATGATAATCTTGGATTAGCTAACACAACGTGCCATTGGAACACAGGAGCGATGGTTGCAGATAATAGGCCTCTGTACGCCTATGTAGATATTCCATAAAAAATCAGCCGTTTCCAGCTACAATAGTCATTTACAACATTTACCATGCCTACACTGTATTTCTGATAATTTTTTTAATTTAATGGACAAAAATGTGCTTTTCTTTCAATAACAAGGACATTTCTAAGTGACCCCTGAAGAGCTCAGTGACTTTCAACGTGGCACCGTCATAAGATGCCACCTTTCATACAAGTCAGTTCGTAAAATTTCTGCCTTGCTAGAGCTGCCACGGTCAACTGTAAGTGCTGTTATTGTGAAGTGGAAATGTCTAGGAGCAACAACGGCTCAGCCGCGAAGTGATAGGCCACGCAAGCTCACAGAATGGGACCGCCGAGTGCTGAAGTGCGTAGCGCGGAAAATTCAAACTGACTTGGCTGAATGGAAGCAAGTCCCCCTAGCAATGTTCCAGCAAAGGTGTAGGCAACTCCATATTAATGACCAAGATTTTGAAATTATACATGTGTCCACATACTTTTGGTCATGAAGTGCATTTCTATCTTCAAGGTTTTAGGTTGGCTCAGCACATCAGCTGATAAGGTAGGTCTGCTATGGGTTAGGATGGAAAGGCAGAGGGCCTGCAGATATAGTTGTCAATGAGACACAACAAATCAGACGGAATTGACCCTGATCCTCCATCCATCTGCCTTGGATTACCTTTTCTAGAGCCTGAGCCGAAGAGAGAGCACTGTGGCACAATCGGTGAGAGCACCCCTTTAAGGTTCAAAGAGACAGGTAGGTACAGATGATAGTTTAACTAATGATTCTACAGCTGTCAGACAGGAAAAATATCAGACATACCTTTGGGCCCTTCGGGTCCCATATCCCCTTTCTCTCCCTGTAGGCCGTCGGGGCCGCTCGGGCCTTTTAGTCCCCTTGGACCCTGGATGCCTTTTTCTCCTGTAAAACCTGCCGGGAAGGCATTTTCCCAAGACTTTTCAAACAGGATATCTGGCATGCATTTCGAAGAATGAAAACAACCTATCTTATCGGGATATTTGAGTACAATGGGCCCATTGCATGCCATAATAACATTTTCCAATGTTCTCTTTCTTTATTCATCATTTCATTATGTCATGAAAGACTATCAAAGGGAATGCCCTAACTCCCTTTCCCAGGATGCTTTGTGCCCAGTTTGAGGGGCTGTTATTACGTTGTTAGCAAATAGAGTGGATTTATGGGTTTGGAACCACCAGTAGTCCTGTTCACTAGGTATTGAAGATATTGTCACTGCATTACTCACAAGGTAATGTACTGGAGTACCCAACTCTTCAATGAGTAGGAAAGTGGAACAACTGAGGTTTTGAATGCGGTAGGAGGAGGGTTTTGGGTGGCTATAACAAATGTCCCATGTTCCTAAAGGGAGGCTTGCTTTCAGCATTCTTCTTGGAAATAAGTCTTTGAGGGTCTATGAGGGTTTACATAATTCACAATTGTGACCCGGGCCAATTACAGTAAGATAAGTTTAGAAAAATTGGTTTAAAAAATGGTTGAAGAAAGTATTGTATGTTGAAAGCTAGAATAGGACAAATGATAGTACTGTACAGTGTACGAACCTCTCATCCCTGTGAGGCCTGCCATACCAGGGGACCCAAGTGGCCCAATATCGCCCATCTCACCCTTTGGTCCTGGAGGCCCTGTTGAAAACAACGTAATTAAAGCATTAAGTTGATCACAAGATAATATAAACGGATTAATATACTGTAATATGAAAACAATATGATTATTGAAGTTGTGTAATCCCATAAATCACTGGTTTCCTTTTGGTATGTCATTCTTGTTTCACCACACCCTCTGACTAAAGCAGAGGAGCTTAAGGCAAAATCTGAGTCTCAAACATGGTTAAGGGACATCGTTCAATGGTTTGTTGTACTTGGAACCAGTTGACTGACTTCAGACTTGTTTGTAGAATTAGCTTGGCCTTGATGGAAAGCACATGTTACACAAGGTACACCACAATGGAACCACAATGGAATAGTTAGACATTTGTCTCGTTTGTCCAACTGACATGTTCCAAAGTAGCCTTTCACATAATGGTGTGATCTGATCCTCACAGATGTAGGATCTTAATTTGAGACAGTTTGCTACAGCAGGAAGATAATGTGAATTATTATGTGGATTATAATGAATTGACATTTTTGTAGGGGTTGACATATTTTCCATAAGGGAAAATCAAGTCTGACGTTTTAAAGTGGAAATTAAAAAACGTCAGAAGACTTTTTAAACCTCAAATACACTACAAGTTCTACATTTCCTGTATTGCAGAATATTTCTCCTGCAACAGGGTGATCAAACTAAGATCCTACATCTGTCTATCCGAAGATAATGTCCTGGCCATGCTTTGAGCGCCTCCCACATCCCCTGGCCTGGCCTGAAACTTTACTGGGAAAATCTTAATCTATCGGAGTGAAATAGTAACTAGTGAGAAGTCAGGTTGACTTGGAAGTCATATCACCCTGGGGGGGCCTGAAGGAGAAAACACTGAATTGAATTGAGTGGTGACTGGTTTGTTTTAGTGGGATCAACGGTATCACTCATCACTTCTTATTTAGAGTCTTCTATTAATTAAATTGAGAATGTTTAACATATAATGGATCAGCAAATCTGATTTGGCTGAGCAGAATCCATATGTTAGTAATGGGCTAATTGCATGTCAAGGGAAAATGGCTGCAATGCAATCAGTTTTGACACGTTTAATATCAAGCTGATAGATTGATTATTTAAAAACATTAGACTGCTTTAAAAAAAAAGTTTAGGCTATTTTAGGTGACTGATATTGTTTTACACCAGGATGTCCATTTATCAAATTATCTAAAAGAAAATGTTCCTTATTTTGTTTCACCATTTGTGAATAATGAAAACAGCGCTAGATCAATGTTATATAATGAAAATTACATTTCCATGAGAATTAAGTCAATAGACACACTGCTCCTCCCAGCCTGAAGACACTTCACTAAAACAGCAAACAGGTCACTCCTGAGGCCATTACTGTTAATCAAGTGGCTGTGTGATGATTATAAATGTTTCCATGCTAACGCTCTCCTCAGACCAACACATCACATTTTCTTAATCCACCTCTCAACTTTGCAAAAATGTGTGTTTTTGCAATATGTTTTTTTCCCTTCTCATTTGTCCACCGCTGCCAAATTGGAAGGTAGGCATGAAACATAAGCAAAAGGCATTGGGATGGAGGGAGGGAGAGGAGGCATCAGGCCAGAAACACCAAGTACCATGGCGAGGTGCAGCTTTCCTGGCTAAACCCACACTTAATGACAAACAAATGTGATGTGAGGGGGAACTAATGACAGGGCTGAGTTCCTTGGTTTTGGAGGCTTCTAAATGTAACCCACAATTGTTTCCAGCCTAGATAAACCACTGTCCCACCTACAAACAGTATACATCAGATACTGGTTTAAAGTCTTATTATGCAAAGATTAACATCACTCAACTCCTATCAACATGGAGGTGGACGTGCTAAGATGACATAAGGAAATGTTTAAAAATGGTCATACTATGGATAATTTAGCGATTTGATTCTGAATTTTAGGATGCCTTTAGGTATACATTTTAAATTTTTTATGTTTTCTTTTGATAAAATATTGAATTTGGCCATTGAATAGCAAATTCATAAAGGGCAAAAAGGACAGTCAAAAAATGTATCATAAAAACAAGATTTGGAAGTGTCTGTCCTAAATCTAGGAGATACAGATTTAACCCCTTTTTGGGGGTAGGTACAAAACTACCATCATACTTTCGTTCGTTTTTTAAAAACTGGTACTGTGGGGGTCGTAGAGCAAGACGGAGAACACCATCAGGTTTTTGACATCTTCCCCTTTCCATAGAGTGGCCATAATAGTTTGTAGGTCAAATCGTTCGGATGCTACAGACGTTTATGTGAGAAGACTGATTTTCGGGATGTGTCATGGTCTGAGAAACACTGCTCTAGCTCTGCCACCCTTTCACTGTGGAAGCGCTAGATATACAGTAACTCATACTGTATCTCTAGCTTAAACTCACAGATTCTGCTGGGGATTTTTGTGTTATGTAACTTAGATTGATGCACCGGTGTGCCAATCGACTCTAGGGGGATAATCATGACATGAACTTCTAGCCAGTGATTAGTGTTGGGGCCGTTATTACCTTCTAGGAAGGTGATGTTCTTGAGGATATTGGAGTGCTCCCAGTCCTTGAGCCTCAGGTCCTCTGTGATGGTGCTGAGGATCTCCACCTCGTTCTTCAGTGTCTCTTCCATTTGCACCTGTGTCTCCCTCATGTACCGTGTGTCCTGGCTCACGTTGCTGATCTGCACCTGCAGGTCCTGGATCTTCAGGTGATGGATGCTGATGTCACTCGTGAATGTGTGGTTGACCGCGTCCACCATCCAGCCCACCTCCTCAAGCCTCTCCTTGAGCTGGTCCACCTGATCCGCTGCGCTCTTCAGCAGTAGGTCGTGGTCGCGCAGCGAGACAGCGGCCTGGGCCAGCTGGTTGCTCAGCCCACTCACGTTCCTCTGGGACGATTGGTTCAGGGTAGAGACACGGTCCCCCAGCTGCTCCACTGCACTGTCTGTCGACTGGGACTGGCCCTGCAGATTCCTGATGTCCCTCTCCAGGCCGTGAAATGCCCGGCCCAGCTGCTGTAAGGACTCGCTGTGGTTCTGGAACAGGTTCTCCAGCTTCCAGATTTTCTCCAGAAGGTTTGCCTGAGAGGAGATGTCGCCCAGGGACTGCTGGAGCTCCCGGGAGCGGTCCCCCATACGGGTCATGTTCTCCATCAGTGCCTCCTGCTTCTCTGAGGACATCTGAGACCTGGACACTGAGGAGGACACATGGAGAGAGGAGAGAGAGGGGATTTTACGCTTACATAGAAAACGCTAAAGATGAACAATGCTTACTACAGTAAAAGTGTGAAAAAATTGGATCAATGTTATTTCCTGACATTTGCTGGTTGAAAATACAATCTACATGATCTTCTAATCAGCAGGGTTTGAATGGGTGGAGTTTCGGCTTGCCTAAATAAGTTAATAGACCAATAACAAAGAGAGTTCCAAACCTATCTGCCAATTACAGCTAGTTTTCAGTTTTCAGGTGCCCTCCCCTTCCCATAAAAGCCATTGTGTTTCTTATTTTTTACCATTTTAATGGAAAACTATTACAGTAAGGATCTTAATTGTTACACAGAAATGATTTGACATTGATATAAAAACAGCTGCATTGGGCCTTTAAAGTTTAGGTTCTGTTGGAGGGAAGTTTCTTGGTAACAGTGCAATCAGCCAGATAGATACAGTATGTTGAAACCAAATCCTCTCAGCTCTGCAATGACAACATCCTCTCTTATACTTTCAATGTAATGTAATGTTGCTCAATGAGAGAAAAAGAGAATGTTGGAAAAATGGATGGAAATGGCTAATTCCCAGCACAGATGCTCAGAACACCTCTCATCCCTGTCCACAGCTATTATAACATTGTTGCCTATGTGTGTGTTGTGGGCCAGAACTAAATGAATTATTTCAATACGAGGGACATGTTGCCTACATGGCTGCACAAAAGGGACTTTATATTCCTTCTCATTTTATGTTGAGCACATTTCCAAAATGATAGTCTATCGTACAGTACGTTATTTCCACTCGAAGATAAGCCTAATTGTTATTCATCAGGAATGCACTGACTTCGGTTATAAAGTGGCAAAAACCACAAAACCAAAACAGATGGATTTGTTTCCCAGCAGGATAAATTAAGAGGAGAAAGATGTGGGTTCCTTAACTAGACTCAGATGAATATAGAGTAGGTGAAGGTCTGCACTCATTTAGCATTCAATCACTCATCCTTGGTGACACCGAAGTCTCTGGTAACACATTGAGGCTCTTGGCGTGACCTGCTCTACCGAAGGCCAGTTGCAAGAACTCACACAAGAAAACAGACATTCCTTGAAATGCTCCAAAATGCACAAAGACTCCTATTTTTCTATTGCTCCTATTCATGTATTTCAGTTCCAAGAATCTGGGAGCCCAATTAAGTTTCAAGCAATGCTCTGGAGGAGATCTAATGTATACATTTCAACATCGGAAACAGCCAGCAGGTGAGGTCAACAACCCCAATCCTCCACTAGACTACCTACCATGAGGACTGCGGAATCTGTAAAAGATATGGAGAGTCAATGTGTAAAACATCCTCTGTGAGAGTGTGGTGGCCGACCTGTTATTCCCAGAGTCCTCACTGTTCTGGTGCATCATGGAGTTTTACAGGATCTTACCGTGCAACACCATCTCTAGGACCAGGTGCTAGTCAGCTGTTTACTCTCAAACTAGTTAAAAAAAAACAGGAGTCTGAAACATACAGGCCACGCTGCTCTCCTTTTCCTGTTTTTGGATTTCACATCCCCACGCCCATGTTCCTGATTATCCACTGTTGCCTCTTAACAAGCCTCTTCAAAAAAATAGTAGCCTCATACATGTTCTGTGTCTGTCCCATGAGTTCAGTATGCAGGGGACTTTTGACCTCGTGGAAGTGTGTTATTGTCAGTAAGAACTGACATCCTCTTGTAAAATAATAACAGTAATACCTCAATAAACAACCATGTGTTTTTTTCAGCTACACACCTCCTCTACCAGTGGATGTACTGTAAATATAAAACCAAAACATACCCACCATAGCTCATTATGGGTTCTATAACCAAATGACCTGGAACTAACAATAACATAACCACTATGATTGGACCGATAAAGTTGACTGGTCCCTGGAGGACCATGAGTCTGGGCGACTAGGGCTTCAACTCCTGAGGAGGGTTAGTAGAGGGGGAAGGGGGTACTTGCATTGCTAACTATCCATGGACAACCTGCTTTAAGCATGGTCCTCATTCCTGTCTCTGAGAAAAGTCCAAACAATATACAGGTTTTCGAAAAGGAGTAGTGGCAGTTTGCCAGGCTCATAGCGCCTGTGTGGTCTCAGAGGCTCAAATGACCAAAGGGGGCTGAGGTTGGGGCCGATGAGGTTTGGGGCCCCACACCCAGAGCTGGTCTGGAACCGGCCTAATGGACTACACATACCAACTGTGAGGAAGGCGATCGCCACACCCCGCTGTGACTCATTTGTCCTTGAACAGAGCGAATGCAGCCTCAAACTGAGCGGCTTGGCCGACTAGTCTCTCCATCTAGCTCTCAGAGGATCACTGAATCTCTCCCTGAATGGGCCTTAGTTGAAGGGATAGATTACAACAGTGCCTAAAACTCTAAATATGTTATGTCACAATATTCTAACAGTACTGTCTGATGTGGCTCATGTCTCTCTTTTTGGCCTTGGGTGTTCTGGTGAAAATCAAAAGTTAAACAAAACGTGTCACTGATATTCGGTATTTTAAGAGTTAAAATATGTCAAACATCCAATTTAGAGAGTGTGCCAGTTAATGTTAGACCGCACTCTATCAACAATACATCAAGATCATAACACACTTACCTAAAGTTCAAGTCAGACGTTCAAGTTAGACAAGTTAAGCTATATCCTACAAAATCTTGTTCACAAGGACGAGTGATACATTGCTTCATTGTGTTATCAAATCAAATCCCATTTTATTTGTCGTGTACACATATTTAGCAGATGTTATTGCGGGTGTAGAGAAATGCTTATGTTCCTAGCTCCAACAGTGCGGTAATACCTAACAATACACTCAAATCCTCAAAAATGTTTAGAAAATAAGAAATATAGAAATATTAGAATGAGCAATGTCAAAGTCCAGAATATAAATATATATATACAGTATATGATGTCGTGTATAGACATTATGGACAGTATATGAATAGAAAAGGTGTGTTCAGCAGTAGTTATATAGGATGAGCCTTGACTAGAAAACAGTATATACATATGAAGTGGGTAAACAGTATGCAAACATTATTATAGTGACCAGTGTTCAATGACTATGTGCATACTGTTGGGCAGCAGTGTCTAAGGTGCAGGGTTGAGTACCGACTGGTAGTGTGATGTTGAGTTCTGTGTCACTGGACAACTGCTTACATTCCTGCTGCTGGAATCTTCTCATGGATTAAGTAAATCTCATTGAACCATTAAACTGCCAATATTCTAATTTGCAATGCATTCCTCTACTGTCTCTGTCAATCAGTCTTTTATAAGAAATACCCTGAGGACATGTGATATTCATTCATAGTGGGATCATTCTCAGTGGGTACCACATACAGACATGCATGACAACCATTACAAAATACACTGAGTATACAAAACATTAACAACACCTGCTCTTTCCATGACATAGACTGATCAGGTGAATCCAGATAAAAGCTATGATCCCTTATTGATGTGACTTGTTAAATCTACTTCAATCGATTTAGATGAATGGGTGGAGACGATTGAGACATGGATTGTGTGTGTGTGTGCCGTCAGAGGGTGAATGGGCAAGACAAAGGATTTAAGTGCCTTTGAATGGGGTATGGTAGTAGGTGCACTGGTTTGTGCCAAGAACTGCAACATTGCTGGGTTTTTCACGCTCAACAGTTTCCCGTGTGTATCAAGAATTGGCCACCACCCAAGGACATCCAGCCAACTTGACACAACTGTGGGAAGCATTGGAGTCAACATGGGCCAGCATCCCTGTGGAACGCTTTCGACACCTTGTAGAGTCCATTCCCTGACGAACTGAAGCTGTGTTCCTAATGTTTGGTATACTCAGTGTACAAGTAGTAATGCAGTCAAGGAGCTTTTTTCTCATCTCTATCTGAACGTGCCTAGAGGAAGGACGCAAATATATGAAGGTATCCATCACAGAATATATAATTGAATAAGTTAAAGGGAACCTTAACCTATGACCAGGTCAAATATCTCCATCATATTACAGCATGAATCTAACACTTCAAAATATACAGCCTACAGTTCAATGTGAATATAAGGTAAACACATGGATTCTACAAGTTTGAAACGTTCCACAGCAATGTTGGTCCATGCAGACGAGATGGCATCAGCCTGTACCGTTGACACCAGGAAGGATGGGTCAATGGACTCATGCTGCTTACACCAAAACCTGACACAACAGGAACTGGGATTTGTCGGACCAGGCAATGTTTTTCCACTCATTCCACACCAGTGTTGGTGATCACGTGCCCACTGTGCCCACTGGAGCGGCTCCTTCTTGTTTTTAGCTGATAGAAGTGGAACCCAATAGCCCAACCGTGACAAGGATCAACGAGGTGTGCGTTTCGAGATGTCGTTCTGCACACCACAGTTGTACTGCGTCATTGTTTGTCTGTTTGTGGCCCGCTTGTTAGCTTGCACGATTCTTGCCCTTCTCCTTCGACCTCTCTCATCAACAAGCTGTTTTCGCCCACAGGACTGCCGCTGACTGGATTTTTTTGGTTTGTTGCCCCATTCTCGATAAACCCTAGACACTGTCATGCGTGAAAAGCCCAGGAGGGCAGGTGTTTCTGAGTGCCTGGATCCGGCGTGCCTGGCACCACGATCATACCACACTCAAAGTTGCAACTGAACAGTCACTCGTTTTGCCCAGTCTAACGTTCAATTGAACAGTAACTGAATGCCTTGATGCCTCTCTGCCTGCTTTATATAGCAAGCCATGGCCACGTGACTCAATGTCTGTAGGAGTTAACCATTTTCATAAACGGACGGTGTACCTAATAAGCTGGCCGGTGAGTCTATGTTCCACTGTACATCCATATGTAGAGTCTTTATCAATAAACATTCAATTACCCACATCAAAGCAACCCCAACAGCTGTTTCTCGGTCTTATCTGTTACCATTCTCCTCCTCTGACCCAAGGTCAAGGGCCCTTCAGAAGAAGGGTTAGGGCTTAGAGGCATGCATTTAAGTGAATCACCCTGATAGAGAAAGACACTGTGCAGGGCAGGGCAGGTGCTGACAGTGTTCATGCTCCAGACAGACAGACAAACAGTGCATCTGGACAGAGCAGGTTAACCTGAATCTAGGGAAGTTTAAAGGCCCATCTATCAGCCCTGACAGTTATGGCTCCCTGTCCTCACATTTATCTGTTATGTCTCTGACTGGTTCTGGGTTCTGCATAGGCTCTGTCATTAACAAAACAAATTATATATCACATTCAGATAGATTCAACATAATTTATCCTATATGAGTCATTTACTGAAAGAACTGGAATATGAGTATACTTCTGACAGTGTCTAGCTACCAATAAGCTGATTTACAGATGATCTTGCACCTGATTAAATCATTACAAATTCTTTCTCCATCATCGCTCATTGCATATGAGAAAGTATTCTCTCCCAGTGACAGACAACGATGGAGATTAGTTACAATCTCATGCACAGGTCTGGGTGTTTTAGACATCACTAAAGGGCTCTCTGGGGAGAATCAACAACCTCGTCCACCCAGCAAGGTCTGGAGCTCTGGTCTGGCCATGTCTTGGCAGGGACACAATAGGCCTACAACAGCGCTCTTGTTTTCTGAGGAGGACACAGTGTCACAGAATGTTTGAGTAGACACCAGGCCAGAGCCCAGTAGAATCCTGTACCACTACGTTAGCACCCAGGCCTGCACTCCCATGCTGGATCCATGGTGGCACACCCAGCCCTTGGGCTCAGCCAGCACCCACCCCATAATAGGACCATTGTCTCTGGGAGAGGAGGCCAGAGAGACGTCCATCCTAGATCCTGCTCAGACCAGCTCGGCTCTTTCATCCACAGTGTCACAGACTGGCCAAGAAGCAGCCCACTCTCAAATCAAAGGGATCTCAGATTGTTAAAGGGCTTTGAGAGAAAACATACTGATACAACCAGGCTCTTACAGTTGAACAACTTAATGTGAGCCATGGGACGCACAAACTGACATGACATTTACAGGGTGGCTCGCTGGGCTGGCTCCATCTGCGTCCACTTCACAGTGCCACTGTCAAGAAGATGCACGGAGAGGACTATTAGAGCCGCATTCCTCCGAGAGCCAATTTTGAAAGCAGTGAGTCAGTGGCGTCATTTCGTTCTGGGAATGCGTGTCAGGGCCTCGTCAGTGTTGCTGAGTGCTCCTCTCGGCGCTGAGACAAGAGAGCAGCACTGAGCGCTGTCACAGGGTGCCAAGTCACTCTCTTTTTTAGCACATCAGAGTGTGTAGGCTGTGACATGACTGTCATCTGGAACATATTTCAGTTTGTGTTCTGCTCTCGGAGTCACGCGCACATTAAACAGGGCATTAACTTGTACTCAGGCTGCAGTAAAAGTGGTGGGGAGGTCAGGAAAAAGAGTCTCATCGGATTTACTCTGTATACTGCACAGTGCATGTACGGACCTGACCCTGTAGCCATAGATGCTAAGCTGGCTGTCTAGGCCTCTCAGGGTTTTCAATAAGGTTATTAAAAGGGCCTGCTGAATTTGCTGAGGTGGCCATGGAAATGTATACAAGCGTAATTTATTTTGGACTGTCTTGCCCCAACAAACAACGATATTGGACGCCTGAGTCAAGAATAATATCCCACTGGTGTCACATCTTCTCCTGCTCCTCCCCTCCGGCGTACAACGTTGCCAGAATACTAACCACCCGTCCTGGGATTCATCATTACGCACACCTGGCACTCATCATTACGCGCACCTGTTAATCATTATGATTCACACCTGGACTTCATTACTGTCACGTCCTGACCAGTAAAGAGGTTATTTTGTTATTATAGTATGGTCAGGGCGTGGCAGGGGGGGTGTTTGTTTTGGGTGTTTGGGGATTTTGGGTTTGATCTATGTTATCGATTTCTATGTTTTCCTTTCTAGTTCTTCTATTTCTATGTTGTGTATGTTTGGGTTGATCTCTAATTGGAGGCAGCTGATCCTCGTTGCCTCTGATTAGAGATCATATTTAAGTATGGGTTTTTCTTCATGGGTTTTGTGGGTAGTTGATTCCTGTTTAGACTATGCACCTTACGGGACTGTTTCATCGTTTGTTTTGTGTAAGTGTTTTGGTTTCCTTCAATAAAAGAAGATGTTCACTATACCCGCTACAGTTTGGTCCACTACCTATAATGATGCATGTGACAATTACCTTCATCATTACCTCCCCTTTATGTCACTCCCTTAAGTTTTCTCACCAGTTGGTATTGTTCTTGTGTACCGACGTGTAGCCTTATGTAATTTGCTCGTTACTGGTTTTGTTTTATTAAATGTTTCACCTGCACTTGCTTCCCAACTCTCAGTTCCGTTATTACAACTGGAGAGATCCTTTTTGGGTCAACCGTTATCATATTGACCTTTGACTAAGCGTTCCTGTTGAAATTAGCAACCTCTCCCAGGACAAAAATCCTTCGTCCAACTTTAATATCTAACAATAAACCTTCTCTAATCGCAGTGTTCGATGCCATTAAACCCTTCCCCACCCTGGAGCTTTAATTAATGATAAAAGTTCCTCTGTGTGCCCAAGTGCTCTTCAGAGTCTAAAAACATGGCCCATGCTTGGTTTACATTGGCCTTCACCAACTATGCTAAAAGCCAGTGTGTCACTTGAATGTTGACTCTGATACTGTCTACTAGCTATTTGTTATATCCACCAGCCAAATTGATGTGCATTTGAGCTGTTTGTGGGGGAGGATGAGTGAGCAGATCAAAAACAGCTGCCTGTGCTTCCAGTATGCCATCTATCCCCACGGTGTGAGTTCTGTTTGTGGTGGATACACATCAAGTAGTTCCATGTTGTGATGGCAACCTCCGAATGTAATACCCCAAACAGAGAGTCAGGTACTCCAGTGGACGTCTGCTACAAAGGGAGAAATCTCATCTGTGCACACTACTGAACTGTCCGAGCAACTAGAGCCGTTTGAGAACTATAGAGAGACCTTGACATTTTCCAGGTGGAATAATACAATTATGGGAGGTTAAATCTGTTTTGTTTCACATCGGTGAAAGCCATTATTCATACTGTCTGGACAAGACAAAGGCTCGACTTAGTCCTGTTCGTGGAACAACCTTTCTTACCCGTAAGCCTATGGGATTGAATGCGTAATTGAGGAGTGTAGGTTCGTTTGGACGGTATGTGCGCTAAACTGCTGTGGATTACATAGATCAGTCAGTGTCCCAGACAGGGAGTTACCAACTCTATCTGGACAATGTGATCCAGGAGTGGCTATGAAGGGACTGTCTGCTGGACAATGAGAAGGTCATACCTGACCAGCAGGCTGTAGCTAGCTCGGGATGTGTGGAATGGAATTTCAACCGGCTATCTGAAACCTAGCTGCTGGAATATAGAACCCAGGCTTTTGTTTGATTCTGCATCACTTTCTCTGGTTGTGAGAGGGATCAAAGCCAAGTCCTGCTGAAAGGGGGGTTGGCTGGTTGAAGAAATGCATTCTGGGACCACAGGGGGAGCTTTTCCCTGAAGCCCCTGAGGTAGAAAGCACCTGTTCTCGCTCTCTACCGAGGGCTTTCACTATGGAAATTGAAAATGTCTTGTGCCTCAGGAAACTTAAATTAGAGTATTCTCTCTCAATTCATCTGAGCTTATCTCTGCATCTATTCATTACTACTTCTGACATTCAGGGAGGGAGGGCATTATCTACATCATTGCCTGTAGGTTTGTCAACACTACAGTTTTATGAGATACTGTACCTTGAAGAAGCATTGAGGCAAACAACTTTGAACCACTAGTAAACCAAGTAATGAGGCAGATGAAATTTCCCTCTTCGAACTATTGTTTCCCTAGACTAAACACTATTTTTATAAGAATGCCACAAAACAACTTTTACAGCCACAATAGAAGGTAATGATGTTGATCTCAGAGGTTTACTGTAGAGTCAACACAAACAGATATCAAGTTCATGTAACTACTATTTATAACCTAGGGCTTGGACATGAGACAAACAATCCCTTCGGTTTTTGCTCTCCAATCGTTTGTTTAATTTGTCTTTGCCATCTAATCAACTCCCCATACACTGTTTGAAAGTAACAACTATGCAAACCCCTGATGGCAGCCATCATGCATTGTGTGTTTTCCCAGCAGTATAATCACTGAGGCTGGAAACCCTATGGCGGCCAAGACACAAACACAGCCCAGCATGAGGCCTCGGAATCTCTTGTGCTTAATTACCTCTTTGTAAAACAGAGAAACATTTAGAGGTTTAATTTTGTACCCTGCTGCGACCTTTGAGTGTGAAATACATTTATAGTCCTCTCCTGCAGACTTCTAGAATCACTGTAGTCATTTGTGAAAAGTTGTATCAATGACACTGCTGGTTTATTGGACGGGCAGAGCTTTGGTTTTCCGATGTTATTTTTCTAAAACTTGTCTGTTGTGAACTACTTGAGGTCCTTGAAAGTGGAATAGTTTATATCCTATTAACCTCTTGACATGAAGGGGATTTGTCCCGGTCGGTTAGGAGGGACCACCGACAGCCAACGAAAAACTAAGATTCAAATCAACAATTCCCAACATAACTTTTTAATGAAAATATATTATTAACATCCAGTCCAGATATGGTGTCAGAGCTAATCAGCCCTTTCGTCACTAACCCCTGACTATTTTTAATAGAACAGCTGACAAAGCTCTCTGCGTGGAATGAACTCAGCACATGGGGACAACTCATTATAACAGTGAGGAAATGCAAAGTGCACAGTCCCGCAACGGGCCAGACCAATTATGGCTACAATGTTAATTGACACGCTGTTTAGCTCTCTGTCTGAATGGGCATGTTTTTAGCATTCATGACTTCCTAGTAAGCCTATAGGGAGCAGGACTTATCCAACGGGAACCCAAGGGTTCATCCTTGTCTGTAATGAGTTTGGTACAAAGGAGCCTGAACGTCAGCTCAGAAGTTCATTAGAGGGGCTTTTCCAAAGAAGAATGGACGGAAACTGGGGCAAAAAGGGGCAGTTGGAAACTAGAGAGGGTTCCAGCCAGGGCTTTAACTCTGTTGCCAAGCTACATGTGTTTGCGGAAAATCTTTGTCTTCTTCAGAATGCTTATGAAGCCCATATAAAAGTTAACTTCTCACTAATATCAAGCGTAAACACATAAAAATAAGAAATAACTTGCAAATGTGCATGGAAACCCAATAGTTTCTCAGAGTTGGGAGTGGCAGTTCTATTGATGTTCTCTTTCAGCTATGAGGAGAAAGTTATTCTATGGATGAACTGGGCATGACATGTGTTATAGATTCATGCTTTTTATCTTGTATCATGTTATATGAAATATGTAAATATGGTCATAAATAACTTCAGACATCGGAAAAAACTTGTCTGTGGTTATGCTAAGCTCAACTTCTCATTATTTTCCCAAAAACTCCGACTGGATTTGAATGTCTCCTGCCTCACCCAAGTCCTATACTTCTAATAATTTGGCTGAGTAGTGCCTTTCTAGTTGGTCACAGATAATGAAAACGCCACAAGGTTGGCATCAGACCACAGACCTTCCTTTAATCTGTCAGTTTGTGGTTATGTTGGCCAGCAGTGTGGTTGAGAGCAAGCAGAGAGGTTTGGGACTAAGCTTTACTGCTTTACACAAACTGGGCCAAGAAAGCCCCAGCGCCAAGTCCAGATCATATCCTACAAACATCATACCGAAGACAAGGAAGATGGTTTCATTGGTCCAAATTGACTTCGGCAAGGCAGGAGAAGTTCAATAGCGGACGGGTCTTTACAATCATATGACTTCACAATCACATATAAAACGAATGAAAAATTAAACCCTAGAAAGATTTTGCACCATAGAGTTGGGTGTGGTAGTGCTATTGATGTTCTCTTTGAGCTATGAGGAGCGGCTCAATTGACCATCCATGCAGAGTCGAGGTCCACCCCAAAAGGAAAACATCTAAGGAATGGCATGTCAGAAAAAAACAAGTTAATTGGAAAACAAAATCAGAGGTCTGATTTTTCATAGCAGAAACCTAGAGTGTTATGGTCATTTATGCTAACCAGCAACTTGTCAGGAAAACCAGCAGCCCTCAACTTTTCCAACGATCCACTTCGGGAAAAAGCCATAAGTAAAAATGTGCACAAATTTGACTGGTTACATACAGTACATTCAAATGGAAAACATTACTCAAATGTATAGGGTAAACTGAGGCATACAGGAAATGGTTCCTGTGGTAGAGAATCATGCCACATAACATTTATTAATACACAGGGGTTGGAGGGCATTTCTGAACATTGTTTGTGGACGCCAACGATTAGCAATAGCCTAAGTCTACAGTATGTCTACAGTAAAAGACTGTAGATGCCTGTATCTATAAAAGATCATTTCATCTCAACAGAAGGATGTAAGTCTCCATCCAGACAGCTTAGCGGAGAGGAGGTCCAAGAATAGGGATCCCTAAATATAGCAAAACTCTGATTCAGAAAAGCAAATAACTAAACACTGGTATTAGTGAACAGACCAATATGTTTTTTACCAAGACAATAAAAACATGGACAGTGAGTGGTGCCTTGATCTTGATCTCTCGAAACTGCTTAGACATAAAAACCAATATCATCTCAGGTCTGACTGCATTCCTTATAAAGTAGCCTCTGAGCATGTTAACCTGGTGCTGAGCCTGTAGAACTAAATCAAGTCACCATCGTTCCAACTAATAACCATCTGGGGAGAAGTGACGGTGAGGCCGTCATGACTCATGACAGAGCAGAAAGGTTTTCCTGTTGAATGTTCTCTCTCAGCAGTGCTTTTCTGTTGAACTATTTACACAGATGGATGAGGTTTAGTTCATGGAACTGGGCTTGCACAAAATTGAAACACGCCCAACAACGCTCTTTTAAATCTCTTATATTTCAAATGTATGCCAGACAGGCCTATGGAAAATGTTGTCCTACAGCTTCAAAAAAATCTGTTGCTCTCAAACCAGGGATTTGCTGGCTAAATGAGGTAAGTAAAAAAAGTCCTTATTTAATTGAATTAAGCGTGTAAGAAATACGGGAGGTAAAATACCGACGTAGTTTGGCCAAATTCGAGAACATAACATATGTCATGTCAGAAAGAAACGAGGTAAACAAAACATAAAGAGGACTTTAACCACTTCAATCAATGTGATGACATTGAATCAATGTGGAAAACTGCTTGGATTTGCAAAAAGTCATCAAATTAAGTGCATTTCGTCTTTTAACCAAAATCTAATAACATGGTGACATTTTTTATTGATTTCACGTTGAATTCACACTAGTTGAAAACTCAACCAAATGTAAATCAAAAGTACACATTGAACTGACGCCTGTGCGCAGTGGGTTATGAGCGTATCAAGGAATAGGCAACTAGTCGGCCTTCAAAACAATAGATGATCTGAACAGGTCGATCTGGTTTATTTCATATGTAGAGAGACTGTCCAGATGACCTGTAGGCATTTGGAACAGGACTATGCAGGAAAAGGTTTGGGGAGCGGTTATTACCAGCAAATCCTGGTGTTTTCACGCTTTGAAACATGAACCCACTGTAAGGGGGTAATGGCTCCCAATGCCTGAAGCTTAACTAGGCACTTGATTATGATTCATAGGGGCCATTTATACAGACTAATGTAGCCAAGTTAAAAACATTTTTTAAAGCAGCTGCAATTTGTTTAGCTATTGAAATAGGACAACTCTAACATGACACATTAGTTATGTACCTGGAATAGGAAGCTGCCTCTCTTCACGCTCACTTGTTGACAGTAGAAAAGCATGAACTCTCTGTGACATCCTCCTTCAAATTTATCCTACATACAGTTTTTGGGTTGACATTTCATTTATTTTTTTTAAGCCTTTTTCCTCTTGACTGCACTGGTTCCTTCCCATCTAAAAACACTGGTCAAACAAGTCCATTACTTTCACTCATAAACGTGATCAAAACTATGAGAGACAGTAAGGATCCTAAAGGTTGTTAACTCACTGGAACACTTTCAGGCAGCTGAGAGAGCCAGACTTAATCAGGGAGGTCCCCACTGGAACCTAAATACTAGCTGGGTCACTCACTTCTCATATACTCTCAACATCATGTGCTAAGGTCAAGTAGCCATAGAACATGGAGTGCTTCAGTTTTACTTCACTGCTCTGCTAAGCTGAACTCTGAGATTTTAGACTGTTATACAGTATCCCAATTCTCTATTCTCTCCATATGTCCCTCCTTACTGTCCTTCGCACTTCCATTAAATCTCAATTCCTGAGGAGAAGGGTGATAGTTACTGTGATTGTCAGAGTAATGTGTAGTTATACTAATCCTACTAAGTAGCAGATTTCTTGATTGTACTGTATGTAAGCTGTTCAACTGTTTAACAGCTGCAACAGTCATTCTGAGCCAGTGTGCAGTGGCCAGAGGTATAGCAACAGAGGTTGTTTATGGAAAGTGTGTGAGCATCCTCTGATACAGTCCACAGGGTTCAGTTCTGTATTCACGCCGTGCCTTCTCCGACCTTACAGAGATGTAATCTCTCAGCATGGGTCAACGAGTACATCTGAAATATGGAGTGATATGACCCCTCTCTCTTACAGTATCTATCTAAAAGCATAGATTAAAGGTTCAGATGTCAGGTCTGCATATTTGTGCTGGCTAGGAGATTGAAGCCCAGGTCATATAGGGAGACCTCATAAATATTCACATATGAACGCAAAGTATATATATGAATGAAAGCAAATGTGTATTAAAAAGTGGACTGGGTGTTGGTTCGTGTTCACACTGGAAACTTGGCAGGGTCCCTATGTAATTTCCCCCTCCACAGCGGTCCTCATATTATGTTAATCTCATTCAGCCTCTAATGATCCACATGTAATTTTATAGGGACTATCTGAAAGCTCTGTTTGATTACTTTTTAAATTAGCTTAAATCTAAACCACAAATTACTAAATACCTCCATGACAGTGTTTTTCTCATACAATTTTCAGGCTCCTTTTCAAATGATGTCACTGGTATTGCATGTCGGTCCCAATAATGCCTTTGCCTGTATCAACCTATAGAACTGCAGTTATTATGGTCCTGATGAAAGGAGTTGGAAAGGCCTGCATCAAATTACATAGAGATTACACAGAGTTTATCCATCCAGATTCCCGCTGTTCACCAACCCAAACGCTTAAGTCTGTGTCCGGGAACTTTCCCCCTTTACTAATAATGCAGAGGTGTGATTTACAGGGAAACACTGCAGGGTTTCACTGGGCTACAGACCTAGTATCGACCAGTGAAACATTATTCATTTGTCAGCCGTGGCTACCAAGAGCCTCATTCTTTACAGATGCTTTGGATTTTTCCAAATCAATCAAAAAAGCTAAAACAAAAATGGTGCTTATGTTTGTCCTATTTCACACATGTACAAGCGTGTAATTCATTCGCATGTTGGAATTGGAAATGTGTTTTTTGCAGATCCCACTCTTCCTGAGACACCCTCGGAGAGTGGGTTCACAGCTAGTGTTAATCAATCTAGGCAACAACGGTATAATTCAAAATCGGTGTAAACGACAACAAAACACATTCACATAAATCCAACTTCAAACTTTCCACAGTTTTGCATTCATCCCACCAGAGTGGTCATTAGTTTTGAAAGACCTGTCAAAACAATGACTTCACATCACTCCCTTGTTCAAGCCCCTTTCTGTTAGTCCTGCTGCTCTTGTCTAAATAAAGCACCAAGGTGTTGCCCACGTCCGGTATATCAGCATTACAGGTCACCAGGGTATTGGTTCTAACCCTGACAAGTCACGTTATAGACATCCTTCCACAGACACACGCAGACTCAGGCCTGGAGGAGGGGAGAGGCTCTGGGCGAGGCTTGTCAGGAGAGTCGTTCCATATCATTTCATCAAGCCATGACACCCACCATCTCAGATTGTTCTGAAATTGTTTCCGTTGTTCGAAAAAGATAAGATTAGCATTCCTGCAACATCATTTTGTTGAAATTTAATTTGATCTGACAAATTAAGCTAATTGATTGCACCAAAATTGGCCCTTTTAATTTATAGGATTTGCATAATCAATATATATATACACCCAGTGGCCAGTTTATTAGGTACATCTAGTACTGGGACAGACCCCCCTTTGCCTCCAAAACAGCCTGAATTATTCATGGCACAGAAACGTTGCCTGTTTCAACCTAAAGAACTTCAGTTATTATGGTCCTGATGGAAGGAGTTGGAAAGGCCTGTGTCAAATTACATTATTCCATATACTGAATGAGACAGTTACTTAAATTTAAAGTGGGGTACAATTGCAAAGCACAATCCTTATGTATTACCTAAGACAGACTAACTGTTTTAATGTCGCAGTACCCATACATTTACCAATTCATTCTTAATCTTGTGGGATCACTGATGTCATTGGTTGCAAAAGGCTGAAGACCAGAGTTCTCAAGTGAAGTCAGATGGACTAACAATTTGGAATTTCACTTGAAGAACTTGAGAACTGTACACATCTGAACACAAGTCAACCAGAATACCCGCTTCAGACAGTGTACATCATTGATTTCAATCACATTTGATCTCACAAGGAAAAATGTCAAGGATATTATTGTAACATCCACCATTCACCTCTTGGGAACTAGAATAACATCGACAGTGTCCAATATAGTGTTTTATCTTATTTTAACTACCCAGATAGGGTCGATGTGGTTGTTTATTTAAACTCACAAAGAGCCAGTTTAGCAACAACATGCTTTGTAACTCAAGTGATGGACTTACCTGCTAAACAGAGGCCAAGGATACAGAGGAGTACCAGGATGTATAGAGACACGATAGCATACTTGATGGCAGACAGGGAGTTCAGGTGGCTGCAGCAATTGTCTGACTTTCTTCTCCTCTTGGCAGAGCCAGCTGAAAAAGGAAACATCTCTTTAGAAATGGACTACAAAGATGGATATAAAGGCTCTTAGGTGAGGTCTGAAGTGAGCGGTAGAGGATAAAAGACGTTGGATGAAATTAGGATAACATGTCATGAGGTAATAAAAATGTCCTACATGAAAATGCGTGCCTGACCCTAGACTGAATTACTTATTGCATTGCTGCTGTCAGATACAATATGAGCTTCTCTCATACCATAGGACAACTTTATGAGTGCAAAAAAATCCCCCCAAATGATTGTGTTATTGCTCTATTAGTACTGACGTAGCAAGTTGGAGGCCTTGATTCTCCACTGGGCTGATATTGTAGTGAGCATGAGAGTCAAAACAAAGTCTGCAAGTCTGGCATTTGGCCTATTGGCCCCTGTTGCACCACCATACATCACAGTGCTGCCACACAGATACAGAGCAATATATACATTCATGAAACACTTATTGCACTGTCCAGGTCAAACGGATTCAGTGGAATTCATTTAGATAAAACTGTCATTGTGACATTCCAGTTGGAAGTGTGTGTGTCATGTGTGTGAGCAAGCAAGGATTACTGAGAAGCCAAGACTCGACAGCCTTGGTTTCTCAAATGATTGCCTCGCCTGGTTTACCAACTACTTCTCTGATAGAGTTCAGTGTGTCAAATCGGAGGGTGTGCTGTCCGGACCTCTGGCAGTCTCTATGGGTGTGCCACAGGGTTCAATTCTCGGGCCGACTCTCTTCTCTGTATACGTCAATGATGTTGGTCTTGCTGCTGGTGATTCTCTGATCCACCTCTACGCAGACGACACCATTCTGTATACCTCTGGCCCTTCTTTGGACACTGTGTTAACTAACCTCCAGACGAGCTTCAATGCCATACAACTCTCCTTCCATGGCCTCCAACTGCTCTTAAACGCAAGTAAAACTAAATGCATTCTATTCAATCGATCACTGCCCACACCTGCTCACCCGTCCAGCATCACTACTCTGGACGGCTCTGACTTAGAATACGTGAACAACTACAAATAACTGGGTGTCTGGTTAGACTGTAAACTCTCCTTCCAGACTCACATTAAGCATCTCCAATCCAAAATTAAATCTAGAATTGGCTTCCTATATCACAACAAAGCATCCTTCACTCATGCTTCCAAACATACCCTCGTAAAACTGACCATCCTACCGATCCTCGACTTCGGTGATGTCATCTATAAAATAGCCTCCAACACTCTACTCAACAAACTGGATGCAGTCTATCACAGTGCCATCCGTTTTGTCACCAAAGCCCCATACACTACCCACCATTGCGACCTGTATGCTCTCGTTGTTTGGCCCTCGCTTCATACTCGTCGCCAAACCCACTGGCTACAGGTTATCTACAAGTCTCTGCTAGGTAAAGCCCCGCCTTATCTCAGCTCACTGGTCACCATAGCAGCACCCACCTGTAGCACGCGCTCCAGCAGGTATATCTCACTGGTCACCCCCAAAGCCAATTCCTCCTTTGGTCGTCTTTCCTTCCAGTTCTCTGCTGCCAATGACTGGAACGAACTGCAAACATCTCTGAAGCTGGAGACTCATATCTCCCTCAATAGCTTTAAGCACCAGCTGTCAGAGCAGCTCACAGATCACTGCACCTGTACATAGCCCATCTGTAAACAGCCCATCTATCTACCTACCTCATCCCCATACTGTATTTATTAATTTATCTTGCTCCTTTGCACCCCAGTATCCCTACTTGCACATTCATCTTCTGCACATCTACCATTCCAGTGTTTAATTGCTATATTGTAATTACTTCACCACCATGGCCTATTTATTGCCTTAACTTACCTCATTTGCACTCACTGTATATAGACCTTTTGTTTTCTTTTGTTCTACTGTATTATTGACTGTATGTTTTATTTATTCCATGTGTAACTCTGTGTTGTATGTGTCGAATTGCTATGCTTTATCTTGGCCAGGTCGCAGTTGCAAATGAGAACTTGTTTTCAACTAGCCTACCTGGTTAAATAAAGGTGAAATAAATGAAATAAAAATAAATAAATAAAAAAGGGAACATTCAGTGCTGGTCAAATAGGCCCAAAAAATGGTGACAGAAGACATCATTAGTCATGCTAAGAATATTTCAGTCTAATAGGAATTTGGTATCAATTCCAGAGTGTATTATGCTATTAGGCCATGAAGCACATTGTCTTATTTCAAGGCGACATAAGCCCTGAGAGAGAGACCAAGGGGAAAGTATTACACACTTTGATTTTATGTTCTCCTGGCAACTCATTCCAACCACAAGACAAAAAATGACTTGTTTTTAGAAACAGGCTGAAACATGGTTCTTCTATGTGCCTTTGGTCTTTCTCTTCCTCTCTGTGGAACATATAGCTCTGAAGTCACAGAGGAGCCTGCTTTAGAAGACAAGGCCCTCAGCCTATTTTCCATAAACAGTCTTGTGCCTGCTCTGCAGCCCGGTTTCAATTGTACTAAGACTGGTGATGTCATGTCAGTGGAGACAGGCAGTGGGTCTGTGCTGCACACATGCTGTGGCTGCTGGGATTCTGTGTGAACAATAACCTTGCAGAAGAGCCACTTCACATCACATCCCACTAGGCTGAGCTCCATGATAAAGTGCCTTTTCTTAAGGCGAAATAAAAAACACAGCTGTTTAAGCGAGTCAAATATATGGAATGTTTAGAAATTTAGAGGCCTTTGCATATTTGAGCTGTGCAAACGTGGACCTCAATGATACAAATACTAAGCATTTGCTTGTTGAAATGTGCCTTTTTGAATGTTAGTGTGAAAACATAAAAGTGCAAGACTTAAAATACATTTCCATTTTGGAAGGTATGTATGCTGATCATGTAAAGGGTGACTCGTTTTACATTTTTCAGTAAAATTTGCCTGCTAACTAAATCACACTAGTTTTTCTGTGGAGGAGAAACACGTAAATAAAAATATTCCACAGAAAAACACTGGTGCTTTAAAGTGTTTACTTCATGGCATCATGTGTATCATATATCCTACCATACACCCCGAGTATTTACCACATATACTGTACATTACAATATTTACTTATCTTAGACATTCATAGGGGTCAATAAGGTCTAAACACAAGCTGACATCAAGCAGCGAGACTGAATATTTATAGAGGAAGTGGAGCAGAACAGCTTCGACTTTCAAAAAATCCCTGCAAAATTAAGACAGAAATTGTAATACGTTTCGACACAACACCAAAGACCACAAGTTAAAACGGCAGTATGTGGCTGCATGTACAGCCTAACTTTTTTAAAAGGGGGTGTGATGGCAACAATATCCTTCAGTGTTTACAGTGAGTATGCTTGGCAAGTTTAGGGACAAACTAGTTGACTTGGGCAAGAAGAGGCCAACAGAATTTTAACCATTTCACTGGTAACGCTCGTTAAGCCTTTCCCACCAGAGTGGAATGCCGGAGGTCATAACTTGAGAACACTAAAGTAGATTTTCTCCGCTACAACTGTCCATGCCCGAAACCCTCACACATTAACACACACAACATACTATCAGCACTTAGTGTTTTTTCACCGCTCGCTGGGTGAGAGAACTCTTCGGTCCCCAGGAGGGCTGGGGGACAGGAGTCAGATTTCTCATATTTATCTTTGCAGTTACAAGCATATCCTCTAAAAAGGTAATGACTAAGTCGGGTCAAAGCAACTCTGCATGCATCCCTTCATGAGCTGAAATATGAGCACATCACATATGGAGGCACTAAATTAATTCTTACCTCAATGGCAGAATTCAAAGAGGATTCTAATATGCTGTGATTATAGGCCCATGTGTGAAAGGTCAAGGGGCAAGGATTTATACGGGACATAAGGGAAACTGCTTCTTTACCGTTTTCACACAGGTTCAGCTTTGATAGGTTCCTGCCATCGTAGCCCTCCTCATAGAAGGATCCGTTCTCCCTCTCTTCGTATGTACTCAGGTACATGGCCTTATTCTCCATTCAGGAACTGTAGGGTGGACAAAACAGATGATTTCCATGCAATCAAAGCAATATGCAAGAGAACAATAAAAAGCTCTCTGAAATGCATGTACTTTCATAGTTATTCATGGAACAGACAATTACAGCCGAAATGTAATGTAAAGCACGTGAGCTTCATCATTTTGACATGCTGATTCTAACCCCCCTGGACAAGATGATGTATCTCCTTCAGAAATGCTTGTCTTTGGCATACAATAGCAGACACCAAACTAACCACACCACCTTCCAGTGTAATAACAGCTATTACAATCAGGCTGTAATGGGCTGGCAGTCCATAGCAGCTCAGGAGCACTAAAGAGACCAGACCACCGCTCTATTCTACTGGCCTATTTTAGATTTAGTGTGCCACTGCCATGCCCCTCCCCCCCTTTGCCTGTTGTTCTGATTATGAACTACTTGGATGAAGTCACTGTCTTTGCTTTAGGGGAGAGAAAAAAGACTTGCAATGAATGCACTCCAGATTGCATGAATAGATGAAATGTTCCAGTAAAACTTTTGGCAGGACAAAGCTGACTTATTACATTCTATCAGGCTCTATTTCTCCCCACTCTTGTTTCTAACATTGATCTGAGTGATCTGTCTCTTATACGCCATGGCTGAGTGTCAATTAAAAATCTCAAGTTTTAAATCATCACCAGACCACTAATGTGGCTGGCTGTCAGTGTCAAAGCGTTCGTTATTAAGTTGAAGTTGAAGTGTGGATGTAGGGCCGTCGGTCGAGCACTGTACCTCTGTCCTCAGACTGCTACATATTATTACAAGTATCCTTACCAATCTATTACCTTATCTTTTTAGCATGGAATACAAAACCAAGGTCATAACTTTTGTCTCTAAAGCAAACAGCAGAGAATCTAAAACATAAAGCTAGTGGCATGGGTTGAATTATAATAATCAATGACAAGAATGTAGAGGGTTCAAAGCCTCCTGTGCTGCCATCTAGTGCCATAAATCAGACTGTAGTCAGAGAGAGAGAGAGAGAGAGGGAGAGAGAGAGAGATAGAGAGAGAGGGAGAGAGAGAGAGATAGAGAGAGAGAGAGAGAGAGAGAGAGAGAGCGAGCGAGAGCAAACATTCCCATATGAACAGCTGTGAGAGAGAGAAGCTCCCCCACATTCCTGGGCCACAGCAGAGGCCGACCTATGGACTCCTCCCCCTATGAACAAGTAGCAGCAGGAAATAAACCAGAACCTCATAAAATATTATAATAATCCACTAGATTTAGGAGAAAGGTGCATGTACATATACAGTATGCTATGGCTGAGAAAACAGTGCCGTTTGGACTTTAGTGGGTGGGGAGTAGATCATTAATAACGCCGTAGTAGAGAATAGATAGTGAATACAGAGACGGATGTGGGACTGTTGAACAAAGCCATTAAAAAGAGTTCAATCTGGCCTTTTTCATTACTCAGAGGGAGTGTCAGTTGTCAGTTGCCATTACCGAACCAGGCTGCTAGGAAACCTGTACAGTATGCTAACACCATCACTGATCATGGTCACCCCATGCAGGACTATGAGAATGTACATCCCTTCCATCCTGCCTTCATTCACATCTCTGTGTGTTTTTCCCCAGGGGCAGGGCACTGATATAGGTTACCACCATGGTATATTTCCTTTGCGATCGGAAGCTACAGTACAACTCCTCCATGGTATTGCTCTACCTGGCAATGAGTGAGCCTTGTGACGTCTCCTCAAATACAGAAACAAACCCTTGAGCATGCCCAATCTCCATGAGGTCATTATGTATCATGAAAAAGAAAGTCCCTATAAGCAAAGGGAGAAGACAGAGCTCTCCATCCATCATTGTGACAAAAAAGCCACACTGTGGGCTTTATATTTGCCTTCTCTCTGCCAGCCAGGTAGGTCTGAATAGACTAGACGCACTGAAAACCAGCATACATGGATAGTGATGGAATCTAAAGGAGAGAAAACAATTAAAATGTCCAATGTCCCCGGGTGCCCTTCACAGCTGAGTGGCGTCTCTCTGCAGAGTGCACAGGGTCAGCAGTACGTGTGGTCTCAGAGGTCTCACATCAGCGGAAACTTTTATAGAGACATGTCCATCCGTCCGTGGGGAATTAACCCATTTCCCAGTTAATTAAACGCGCGGACACTTCACCCATGAGTGGAGAAATATAAAACAAAAAAACGTTCAATGGTTTTGGATGTGCATTTTCTTGGCAGGAAGTCAACGAGGAACACAGACCCATTATTTTTGGGATACCAGAGCACAGGTGTAAAATAACCTGGCCATGCAATCATTTCATTCAGATGTCCTTATGAAGAGGCTACAGGTGAATTGTCTCGTTTTTCTTTTTTGCCATTTCAAAGTCATGATGCAAAGAATACTGAAAATAATGTATCTGTGGACATACATGAACGTAAGAAGGTCTGCAGGGTTAAAAGGCATTTCAGTTCCACTCTGTTGATGGTTTCAAATAACACACAGAACAGGTGTCACAATTACACTACAGACATTGATGCAACATTGTGAAAAGTTTGTCACTCACCTTGTCAATGTTCTGACTAAAAAGTATTACAGACGCAAATCTCAAAATGTTATCTAAAAAGGGTGCATGTTTTGCCAATGAACTGACATCTCAATAAATGTTTCCTCTCAACATAAGACAATTCACTGAAGTCTCTCAGCAGATAAACGCAGGGTGGAGATCCGTGCAACAAGCCAGTCTGTGATGCTTGGGTGAATTAATCCCTGTTTAAAAATTGTAGTGGAGGCATGGAGACTACGATGTGACGAATACCGCTTCCTGGACAACTCTGATTAGATGTGTTCGTATCTCATTCTATATAGTATCTAGTTTCTCAATTCATGCGCCCGGGGCAGGGTCCAGTATAAATTATGTACTGCGGTAAAACTTTTTTACACATTTCTGAACAAATGCGCCCTCCTCTGGGCATTTAAGCATGGCACGTCAGGCCTACAGAGAAGGCGCACTGTATCTCTACAGATCCTATACAAAGACTACCATCCTAATTCCTCATAAGATGCATACATTATAGATAGTTCAATATCGTCAGAGGAAAATAAACTATTCTTAATCGAAAGTAATTCGTCTGCAAAAATATTAGAATAGACTAATGTTAATTTCTATCTTTAGGCTTATTTTGTAAACATGACTCTGTAGGCCCAGTATATAAATAGCCCATATTAAAGCATGTCCGTTATAAAATAGTCTTTATTGCCTCTCCAAATAAAGGCTTTTATTTGGATGAATATGGCTGTGGTCCAAGATCACGTTTTAGTTCGAGTTCCTTCCACAAGAGGCCGCCCTCGAGTATCGGTTCTTCCTCCAACCAGGTGTGCACGGACCTGCACAAGCACCCACTGCAGGACACGGGCGTGACAGGAAGGGTTGGGCAGGTAAGATCTGACTGCCGATAAAACGATGAACTGTACTTGATTAAACTCTACAACAACTTTTACTTTAACTGTTATGAATTTCTAGCCTAGTAGATAGTGAATAGTGATAGTGAAAGCAGGACATCGACAAGGACTAGTCTACTCAAGTCTGCCTTACCAGACCCAGGTTAACTTTACAAATACGACGTGGTAGGATTTACAGTAGATTGTATACTAGTGGCACTAGTAAACAAAGACTACCGATTTGGTTTCACCCTTTTTAGACCTTTGTCGGTCTTTAGTGCAGTTCAGTACATTACTGTGAATAGCATACTGTAGGCTACCATTACTGTAGAGGGAGTGGGGTAACGTTGAGTTGTGGCCTTTTTTGTTCAGCGTCACTCCATCAAGGGAAATATAGTATTCTTCCAAACAATGATGTCTCCATATATTTCAGGGTGTTGTGTATCCCTGAAAATATTCAGAATTCATATAAACATTACAGTTTTGACCACAAAGTTTGCCTGTATTGAATGAAATATTACCACTAAGGTTACCTTTTTAAAACCATGTTTACACCGAGCTCCAAAAGTATTGGGACAGTGACATTTTTTGTTGTTGTTTTGGCACTGTACTCCAGCACTTTTTTGAAATGATACAATGACTACGAGGTTAAAGTGCAGATTTAATTTGAGGGTATTTTCATCCATATCGGGTGAACCGTTTAGAAATGACAGCACTTTTTGTACATAGTCCCCCCCATTTTATGGGAATACATTTCAACTCTATATCTGACATGGTACAGGTGTCTTCTTTTAAACCCATAACCATGTGTGTGAGGTGTATACTTTTGTTACAAAGTAGATTTGTTTAAGACTACCAATAATCACTCTGTGCGACCCTGATTTAGCCCACTGCAATAAAAGCTTAATTCCATGTACACCTGTGTAGCGCTTGAACGTACAATATAACGTTAATGAATGACTGTCAGTAGTAGAATTTGGGAGGTGAATGTTCTGTGATACTGCATATCACCACTAGGTGGTGTATTTCTCACATTGGGCCCAATGTTGTTCAGTAAAAACCCACTGGGAGTTCTGTTGGCAAAAGACTGTCCGTAATATATATACTTCTTGTATACCCAGGTCCTTCAAAACATTAAACAGCTGTTTAAGGTATGTTCAATTACTTGGCAAGTTTGATTAATTAGCTGAGCAAGGTGAACCTACTGTATGCACTTCCTCACATAGAAACGTACTGTATCATCTCCCGCTCTCATTTTCCCTCCTTCTCCTCTTACGGTCTCTCTGTGTCTTTATTCCACCAACCCATATAATGTTTATTGAACCTTTTTCCTATAACATTCCAGGCCCGCAGAGCTTTACTCTAAAATTGATATATAGTATTTGATTAGGTCAGTCTTAAGCGAAATTGACTCCAAACCTTGCCTCATACTCCGTCTGGTCCGTGGTCTACTCTCCAAGAGTTTGTGAAAACAAACAGAAGGGAACTGCCCAAGGGGAGATTTGGGGTTGGGAGTAATGGTCAATATGCACAGGATGTCTTTTTCACTACTTAGATCCTATCTCTCCAGTATCATGTGATTAACCCGGGTGTATTGTAAGAAATGAAATACTGTAGACTTTGAATCACACAAAACAATGAATTACACACCAGTCAGAAATGCACTGGGTCAGATTATGTGGTTGAATTCCGGTCAGATCAGGAAGATGGTGATGTAATCCTTCTGGAAAGCAGCAAGACCGATAAAGAAAGGTGCTTCTCTGCTCAGATTGTTTCATACAGGTTGTCGTGAGGTTTGTGGACAGATGTCAAAGTCTCATCCCACTGCCCCTAGCTCCGGAGAGAAGAACTTACTGCAACATTGAACAGTGTTTAGAGCTTTCTTTATGTGGGCAGGAAAAACTCCTGCCGATACATACTATACAGATGTGGATCTTAATTTGAGCCAGTTTGCTACAGCAGGAAAATAATCCTGCAGTAACAGGAAATATTAATTATGTGGATTATAATTAATGGACACTTTTGTAGGGGTTGATACATTTTTCGTAAGGGAAAATCGAGTGTGAAATGGAAATTACAAACTTCAGAAGCCTTTTTAAACCTTCAATACACTACACGTTTTACACCCTGCAACAGGGCGATCAAATTACATCTGTACAAGGAGAGAGGTTCTCACTGTCTGGTCTGGCCGTCCAGTAATTACTCATATGGGAGCTCATTCCATCATAGATCAGTCTCTTTGTTAAATCAGAAAATTACATTCCTATATATCCAACATCACAAAAACAATACTATGCCCCACAGAATGTAAAGGCCAAATAAACATTGATGTAGTTTTAGCTCTATAAAAATGACTGGTTGAACCCTAGGTGATATGGCTGAGGAAATAGTGCTATAATGAAGTTGATTTACGAAAGCAACAATCTCACTGTCATAACATTTGTGAATGCAGTATTCATTTATTTTCTTACCTTTGTTTTAGCAGGGAGTCCCATTGAGACCAAGGTCTCTTTTACAAGGGAGCCCTGCATATACACAGTTCACTAGTCCAACATAATACAAATATACACCATTTCAAAACACACTCAAGAGAAACAATCGCATTCCTCAGCAAAGATGTCCCCAATCAACATTTTGAGCTGCCTGAGAGGCACCAGTACATCGAGTTGTAGGGAACTCTGTAGATTGTTTGCGCCCCATGTATGGAACAAACTAAAAGCAGATTTACCTAACTCTGTGGAGACCAAAGGAATCTCCAGAGTTAGCCATCCCTAACACCGGGTATGGTAATTTGTACATCTAAAGACGGAAGTTTTTGTAAGAGAGCTTTATACATAAAAAGACCACAATGAATCGACCTACTGTACATGACTTCAAAGAGGACCAGCCTACTTTCTGGTATAGAATGCAGTGATCTACTGAAAGTGGGTTGCCACTTTTTGAGGAATGTATCCAAGGATCCATTGTGTGATGCTAATCTCAGATTTATACTAGTTTCTTATGCTGTTTATTCCTCACATGGCATATACAGTGCAGCCCATGCTAGAAATCCACAATGAGCCTCCCTAAAAGGGTTTCCCTCTGGACCATGGTGGATGTGTTTGACTGGGTCAAGGAGAAGCACCCCTACCAAAAGAGTGTCCTCCAACTGGCCATTGTGAAGCATGACATATCCGATAGCTATCTTCAGTAGCTTCTCTACTTACCAAATCTTGTCTTAGAACAAAACAACCTATGGTCATGTTTAACAGTCATAATTAATACACTGCTTTGATCTTACAAAAATGGTGAATATATGTGATATTTTATCCCTGGCCTACTCCAGCCCTGTACTGTATGCATCGGATGCCCTGCAGACAGTTCACCACAAAATGACATGGAACATTAACTGCCTCCAATGATTTCCCCAATTACTGTTAATCATACCGAAGACAGAGCTCATTCACAGTGTCAATACTGTTTTAATGTTTCATCAGCAAATCCTTCAGAGGTGCTGACCAAAAACATGCAGTAAAAACAACTGTTGCATGACAAATAAAACCTTGTGTCCTAAGGCTTGGGTCTGGGACTGTGGTTTGTCCACCGTGGTTTCCTGAGTTGGGGTCAAATGCATTTGAATTGAAGTCAATTTAGGAATTGAATTTGACATGTTTGACACCAATAAAGTATATCATGCAATTCAGCCAATGTTAAATTTAAAATCCATGCACCCAGCCTGAATTGACAGGCATAATTTTGCCCCCAACTCTAGTAGCCTCCCCTCACCACCTCTCTTGCCTCCTTGCTCTGCCCCTCCCCAGGCCGAGCTCTGCTGATGATGGGTGAGCACCAGTTGGAGAGGATGGGGGGTGAAGGGGGAGCATCTTCAGGACATCCTACTGGACCATCTTTGCCTCAGGGTCCAGGAGGAACTGGAGAACCTCAACAACATCTTCTCTGGTGAGTCTCCTCTTAAAGAGATAGTTAGACATGTAGGCAGTTAAGCCATTTTGTAATCTTACCCAGAGTCAAATGAACTCATGGATAAGGGAGAGTGGGGTAAGTTGAGTCAAAAGGGGTAAGTTGAGCCATCTTTGATTCTAGGAAAGCATACACAAAAGTAATAATTTGACCAAAATGTAGGAAGAGGTCATCATTTCATTGGAGTCTGAAGGAAGAAATCACATGGAAAAATTGGTAAGCAAGTTAGGTCCAAAAAACTGATTTTCAACAAGTCAAATTAATTTATTGTGTTAGATGTTTCATGATGCTTTTTTATCTAAACCAAAGTAGATAATTTTAAGATCTTCTATGCATCAGTTGGGGTCTCTATAAGCTTCAATATGAGGTCCTAAACCTAGCATGAAAGTGCATCCTTGTAGCTGTGTGGGATTATAGTCAAAATGTTTTCCTTGGGGTAAGTTGAGCCAATGGTTGTGCCAATGGCAAGTTTAGAAAATGGAAGTGTTTTCTTCCCAGGCATAATACAAGGCATTATCGCTGGGATATGAGGTACCAACAGGGCCTAGCCTATATTACATATATTTTTTTTTTTAAGTAGAAAGGGTTTGGTAGTTGTTAAGCCTGTGTTAAAAGATGCTTAAAATAATTAAAAGACAAAAAAAGCGATTGTGATTGTGTTAAATTGTGTTTGGGGAAGTAATGATAGACATGGTTTTAAAAAGGTAGTGGTAACATTTCATTCAGTACAGAAGTTTGTAGGTGGCTTAACTTAACCTATCCCGTGGCTCAACTTAACCCATAACGGGTAAGTTGTGCCAAGAGACCACTTTTTTTGGACAAGCTATGTTTTCAAAACTGTAATGTTTAAATGAATTCTGATTATTTCCAGGGATACACCACAACCTGAAATATATATAGATACAGTGCCTTTGTTAGAAAGAATACTATATTTCTGTTGATGGAGTGATGCTGAATGTAAAAAATGTCACTACTTACTCCACTCTACCATTTTTATGTCTGAGTGCAGTTTGAAGGAAGTTGAAGGTCGTTTCTGGATACATTGCTAACTAGCGTTAGCGCAATGACTGGTCCTCTACTGGAGCAGCTAGCATGATTTCATCTGACTCTGAGTAAGTCGAAAAAAGGGTTTGATTGCCAGAATGACGAACTATCCCTTTAAACTGTATCAGGAATTCAGTTGTAGCCTATATCAACGACGTCTTCTTTGATGAAGAAGTAACTACTGTATGTCTAAAACTGTATCATGAAGGGACAGACATCTACTGTGTCCTCTTAGATGGCATAAAAAAATTCATTTGTAGCCTATATCAGTTGGCTCATATAAACTCACAGTGCAAATACTGTGAGAGAGTCATACAAGGTTCCTTCATCAGCCAACATGATTGACAGACATGTATTTCATCAAGAGGGTTAGCTTAGAGATACATATCTCCTGCCAAGAATAGATTGACATCGAAAGAGAAGAGAAAGCCTCTGATGGATTATTCAACAGAACTGAAAAGAAAAGACAGAACAAGTTACGTTATTTGGCGTGGATACATAAAACAAGTTCAAGTTCAATACTATAGATAAAATACGTTCCCCAGGGTTTTTGTTCACAGTGGGGTATGCTTGCATTTAAAATGTTTTTTAACCAAAGGTTTCTTTATCGCTTTCTCTTTTGAGTGTTTCTCTTCATGACTAGGAGAAGATGTCTCTGATATTCTTATGTTCCCCATCTACTATGTGGAGGTCTAGAGAAGACAAAAGCATTTGCTTTAAGGAATCATTGACCTGAAGAAAAAAGGCCAGATTGGTTTTGGCACAGTGTTATTTTCACGGACACTTCTGTGAATCAAGTCCTTGCCTCTCGCTCTGTGCTGCTCTTGCAATCTTATTTTTCACAATACTCAATACACTATGTGGCAGTTATTACAGAGGGAGAATATAATTCCTCATTGAACAGGGGATACAGTGCATCCCTCATCTGGACTAAATGTTGCCTTCCCTTACTCAGCGCTGATTTGGCTATCTAATGGCCTGTTATATTACTCCCAGGAGACCCAGTGTGAATTAGAAGGGAGAGTAAGTAAATTAGTCTTGAGTTAAATGTAGGGACACATGGCCATAATTTAAATAACATCCCAAATGCTGCTCCAAGCTATTAGGTCTTTCACAGGGAAGGTAATGGGGGATCATTTAATGGGAGGTTTCCGGCAGAGACAAAATGTCTAATGTATTTGCTTATAAGTTCGATGTTGGAGCAAAGATGTTGTGTCTTCTGACTGAAATTGGTGTCGTCATCTTTATTTGTCTTTTGTTGCTCCGAACCTCATGCTTGCTTGTAAGATGTCGGCTGTGCTTTTCTGTCGATCACATACAATGCAATCACTGACACATCTTGGAATGGAACACAACTATATATAGAAACCGTCCAGACAGAGATGTACGTATAGGCAGAGATTTCTTCTTTTTATTTGGTGCCGAATCATATTCATATTACTGTAACAGTCCGTTGTGTTATCATGTGTGTATTACATGTGCTAGTTTAAAGTGCATAGAGATACTGGTTTGGCACATTAAGGATGTTTTCAAGTTGAGCAAATAAAAGTGCTACGTTTGCAAATACTAAGTCTGTTTCTTTCAAATCCTTCTTGCTCAGAGCAATCCCTCCCCAGACTTAAATTTTCTGCCCATAGTATAATGATAACATTTGTTTGCTCCAGCTTGAAGTATTTTGGTGTATCCCTAAGGTTCTCCACATTTCACTAGACTATATGCACATGAAAAACTGCAGGACTGTCAAATCTGAAGCTCATACCTTAGTGTATTTTACAATGCAATCCAACTCTAAACCACTATACCTGTATTATAGTGTAGTATTTTCAAAAACAGGAAGACATCCATTTGCTATATCCAGCCTTGAACTCAGGAAAGAAACAAGGTATGGCATTTGTGAGCTCAATTTAGTGGAGGAATCTGACTTAACACCTTATTATCTAATGAAGACCAAGTCTGATCCTTGACTGTTTGAAATAATTGTCTCCTCTGATAATTATCTAAAAATCAATATGTAGAATCAGCCAGTGGCCTAAATCTTGAGAGAGATACTGTTGCCCTAGACACACTGTCCATTTGTCTTTATTACATGACTCACAATACATCTTTCCACTTCCCCACAAACTTGTCAGACAACCCAAACTTGCAATCTCCTCGTTATTCTGAAGGGCAGACCAAAAAAATTGAGGACAGCCGAATGTAAGCAACAACATGTTGTTCAGTGAAAGTAACACCTCTACGGGAATTTCAGATTTGTTTTTCTTTGTTCAGTAATCCAGCCCCTGAAAAGTTTAGCCCAGCCCTGACGTGCTGAATCTGATGTGCCCCATAAAAGGAGTGTTTACATTTCCTCACCTTCCATGGACATTAGCAAGTGCTGAGCCTGTGGCTCTAGGGTCCCAGCGGGGGGTACACCAAATTAGATGGGCTGATTAATATCCCTCAGAGATGCATGGCATTTGATTTCTTCCATTCAGGGCAGTGGTGCATCAGGAAAGCGCTGACTCACATTAAATGTAAATATACCTCGGGGAGAGATACTAAATCATAGCTGACAGAAGGAGGGCTGGCCGAATATTCCAAAGGTTAGCAAATCGTGACGTCGACCCAAAGAGATTAAACAAAAAATATGAAACTGGGCTGTGTATTGTTTGGCATGCAACAAACGAGGGGTTGAAAAACAAAATGTTGTGTTGTTTTGGGTCCGTACTCCAGCACTTTGGATTTGAAATGATACAATGAGGTTAAAGAGCAGACCTTAATTTGAGGGTATTTTCATCCATATCGGATTAACCGTTTAGAAATTACAGCACTTTTTGTACGTAGTCCACTCATTTTAGGGGACCTAAAGTATTGGGACACATTCACTTACAGTACCAGTCAAAAGTTTGGACACACTTACTCATTCCAGGGTTTTTCTTTATTTTTTGTATTTTCTACATTGTAGAATAATAGTGAAGACATTACAACTATGAAATAACACATATGGAATCATGTACAGTCGTGGCCAAAAGTTTTGAGAATGACACAAATATTAATTTTCACAAAGTATGCTGCTTCAGTGTCTTTAGATATTTTTGTCAGATGTTACTATTGAACACTGAAGTATAATTACAAGCATTTCATTTATTGACAATTACATGAAGTTGATGCAAAGAGTCAATATTTGCAGGGTTGACCCTTCATTTTTCAAGACCTCTGCGATCCGCCCTGGAATGCTGTCAATTAACTTCTGGGCCACATCCTGACTGATGGCAGCCCATTCTTGCATAATCAATGCTTGGAGTTTGTCAGAATTTGTGGGTTTTTGTTTGTTCACCTGCCTCTTGAGGATTGACTACAAGTTCTCAATGGGATTAAGGTCTGGGGAGTTTCCTGGCCATGGACCCAAAGTATCGATCTTTTGTTCCCCAAGCCACTTAGTTATCCCTTTTGCCTTATGGCAAGGTGCTCCATCATGCTGGAAAAGGCATTGTTAGTCACCAAACTGTTCCTGGATGGTTGGGAGAAGTTGCTCTCGGAGGATGTGTTGGTACCATTCTTTATTCATGGCTGTGTTCTTAGGCAAAATTGCGAGTGAGCCCACTCCCTTGGCTGAGAAGCAACCCTACACATGAATGGTCTCAGGATGCTTTACTGTTGGCATGACACAGGACTGATGGTAGCGCTCACCTTGTCTTCTCCAGACAAGCTTTTTTCCGGATGCTCCAAACAATCGGAAAGGGGATTCATCAGAGAAAATGACTTTACCCCAGTCCTCAGCAGTCCAATCCCTGTACCTTTTGCAGAATATCAGTCTGTCCCTGATGTTTTTCCTGGAGAGAAGTGGCTTCTTTGCTGCCCTTCTTTACACCAGGCCATCCTCCAAAAGTCTTCGCCTCACAGTGCGTGCAGATGCACTCACACCTGCATGCTGCGATTCCTGAGCAAGCTCTGTACTGGTGGTGCCCCGATCCCGCAGCTGAATCAACTTTAGGAGACGGTCCTGGCGCTTGCTGGACTTTCTTGGGTGCCCTGAAGCCTTCTTCACAACAATTGAACCGCTCTCCTTGAAGTTCTTGATGATACGATAAATGGTTGATTTAGATGCAATCTTACTGGCAGCAATATCCTTGCCTGTGAAGCCCTTTTTGTGCAAAGCAATGATGACTGCAGGTAACCATGATTGACAGAGGAAGAACAATGAGTCCAAGCACCACCCTCCTTTTGAAGCTTCCAGTCTGTTATTCAAACTCAATCAGCATGACAGAGTGATCTCCAGCCTTGTCCTCGTCAACACTCACAGCTGTCTTAACGAGAGAATCACTGACATGATGTCAGCTGGTCCTTTTGTGGCAGGGCTGAAATGCAGTGGAAATGTTTTTGGGGGATTCAGTTCATTTGCATGGCAAAGAGGGACTTTGCAATTCATCTGATCACTCTTCAGAACAATCTGGAGTATATACAAATTGAAAAAAAAAGTATGAAAAAAAACTACCTAAAACCTCCCCCCATATCTAGGTCTGTTGTCACTAAGACCACCAGACCATCTCCCTGACTCATGACGCACTTTTGCGTCCTAAAGCAACCCCTTGGCCGCCAAATGGCGTTGGCCAGAGGGAAATATGGGCAGTCCCATGATAACATAATTATCTATGAGGGTGCTTATGAGAACTAACCAAATAACATGGAAAACAGTCAGGAAAAAAATAAATAGTAACAATAATATATCATATTAATATAAATAATAACAGCACAATCTTAAACATGCATGCTCATATTTAGAAAGTCCTAGCAAGGCTATAAGCATGTCAGCCCAGCCTGCTCACTTCATTGGATTCAATTGTTTGTAAATGTAAAAAAAAAAAGAGAAAACAACATAAATATATTGCAAGACCAGTCCCCCTTTTTTTTAGGTCCATTACATGCAAGACATATTTCATGTAGTACTCATTATATCCTGTTGTATTCCGACCAAAAAAGGAAGAAGGTGAAAGGACCATAGATTCTAACGGCCGCAAGTAAAAAATTTGTCTTAGGCATCACATTATATCATTGTCCTGTGGTATCGTGCCATGGCTGTGCCAGAGCCGACCGCAAGCCAACCCCGGGCACTCCCTTATGGGAAGGCATACTCAAGTTCAACTCACAATCGATTCCGACACAGCCATGGCACGACAGCCAAGAACACATGTAGTACTGACAACCCAGAGCAAGTAAACCTGTAAAACCAACCCTCTCTCCACCCTACACATCGTTTTTTATTCCAGGGTCGTTGCTCTATCACCTCAGCTGTTTTACACCTGGGCCGATATCATTAGGATCAGGAATATAACAGGTAGCATAAATAGCTTATATAGAAATATATACTATACCTTTCTCTCGCTTAGAGAAGTGCTTCCATAAGCCAATTATTGTATTAGTTCTACCTTTAACTTTAATCAGTTTATCCCAGTGTTAACCAGCCCACACACACTAGAGACAACAACCCTGTTGACAATACCTAATCAATTTGCCGGTGTGTATTGGAAGACTAATCATCCTTTACATATTTTATATTGAGATGTATTTTTTAAATGTAAAAGTGTAATAACACCAATTATTTTAGGATCATATAAGCCTATTCCAATAGAGAACCTAGGCAGGTTTTAAATTATATAATCATTTATCCTAGCCCTATAATACATCTATTCATATTTATTAGGTTTTATCTTAAAAGCTAATCATTCCGATTCACATCGGCGAACAAGGGCCGCATTATATAACATCTTTTAAGTCATAATATACCCGACCTCTTCAATTAGGACATATTATATTAAACAAAAAACAGTACCTTGGTATTTCTGATGTACAATCTTCAAATTAAATACATAAAAAATCATGAAGAAAAAAAAGGTCAGCCTTACCCATCATCACCTTCCCCTAAATCAAAACCTGATATTACATCCATAAAGTCCAAAGTTCTAAATTGCCTAAATAGAAAAAGTTCATCATACCCATTCTGCATTACCACAAATCCAACCTTATTTTAAGTCCACATAGTCCACGGTTCCATAATGCATAAATTTAAAACAAAACAAAAACTACTTCATGCAAAAAAAGAGTTTTTGTAAAAAAAACTATGAATCCATATTTGTACTGTGTAATGCGGTACAAATATGTATCGGGGACTACTTCAACAGGAGGTAGCGATCACTCACAGCCACGTTGTAATCTTTGAGTCCTTGAACATTTGATTATTTACATATAATTTATCAACCACGAGACAAACATTCTGCTTCTCGGCTCGGAGCCTTTTGAAAGTGGGGTACAGGGCACGTCGCCTCTCCACTATTTCATGAGGAAATTGTTCATTAACAGAGAATAAATAGAGAATGGGGTGTTCTTCAATTCCCTACCCTGTTGTAACAAGGCAATTTTCATTTTGTAGTGGGTTAGCATAGCTACGATCGGACGGGGCCTTCTCTCTGCTCTGCCACCAAAACGGTGAGCTCTTTGAAAATCAATTGTTTCCACCTGTTTGTCCGTCATCTTGAGATTACATTTCATGAACACCTTGACTTTTTCCTCCGTTGACTGATAGTTTTCATCCTCCTTTATTCCCATTATTTATTCCCATATTATTTCTCATACTTCTGCACTTTAGATCAAGTAATTGGGCTTTCATTGTTTTATTGTCATACCGTAGCCTCTCTGTAGTGTCTTTTGGGGAGTCCACGGTAGTTTTCAATATCTTATTTTACGCTCGTATTATTTCCATCATTTATTACTGTAATCCATTCCTGTTTTTAAGGCCTCAACCTCCCCCAGTAGCCCAGGCAACAGCTCCAGTTTTTTTGAACTGCTTGCTCATGCTTGTAAGCAATGCTCCATCTTCTGGAGAGATAGTTATAAAAACGCTCCCCTCCAATGTTAAGTTTAGAATTTTAGACTGCGGCTTTCCTCCCGTTTCGCTCACAGAACTCGAGGAAAGATCCTCTCGTTCGCTTCGATGTATCCGTTTCTTTTTCGAGCATATCAAAATGCTGATCAATAAATACTTCCAGAATCTCTATACTATCCAGAATGTTTGTTTCGTAGTTATCAGCTAATCCTCTATTTTTGTGATTAATTCATGGAACAAGGTGTGCCTACCACGATGCCACCTGCCACGCCATCCACCCTGTGCTGAAATGTCTGTGCCTTGAGCCTTCTTGGATGGGCACTTCTAATGTAACTCTATGGCAGCACTTGCTTTGGCCAAGAAACACAAGCAATGGACATTAGACCGGTGGAAACCTGTCCTTTGGTCTAGAGTCCAAATTTGAGATTTTTGGTTCCAACCAGCGTGTCTTTGTGAGACGCAGGGTAGGTCAACAGATGATCTCCGCATGTGTGGTCCCACCGTGAAGCATGGAGGAGTAGGTGTGATGGGGTGGGGGTGCTTTGCTGGTGTCAGGGATTTATTTACAATTAAAGGCACACTTAACCAGCATGGCTACAACAGCATTCTGCAGTGATACGCCATCCCATCTGGTTTGTGCTTAGTGGGTCTATCATTTGTTTTTCAACAGGACAATGACCCAAAACACACCTCCAGGCTGTGTAAGGGCTATTTGACCAAGGAGAGTGATGGAGTGCTGCATCAGATGACCTGGCCTCCAAAATCACCTAACCTTAACCCAATTGAGATGTTTTGGGATGAGTTGGACCACAGAGTGAAGGAAAAGCAGCCAACAAGTGCTCAGCATATGTGGGAACTCCTTCAAGACTGTTGGAAAAGCATTCCAGGTGAAGCTGGTTGAGAGAATGCCAAGAGTGTGCAAAGCTGTCATTTTGATTTGTTTAACCTCTTACATCTAGATGTTCTGCTAGCGGAACACCGCTCCAATATCCAATGATAGGGCGTGGCGCGAATGACACATTCCTCGAATTACAAACTTCAATTTTTCAAACATATGACTATTTTACACCATTTTAAAGACAAGACTCTCCTTTATCTAACCACATTGTCCGATTTCAAAAAGGCTTTACAACGAAAGCAAAACATTAGATTATGTCAGGAGTGTACCCAGCCAGAAATAATCACACACCCATTTTTCAAGCTAGCATATAATGTCACAAAAACCAAAACCACAGCTAAATGCAGCACTAACCTTTGATGATCTTCATCAGATAACACTCCTAGGACATTATGTTATAGAATACATGCATGTTTTGTTCAATCAAGTTCATATTTATATAAAAAAACATCTTTTTACATTAGCATGTGACGTTCAGAACTAGCATACCCACCGAACACTTCCGGTGAATTTTCTAAATTACTCACGATAAACGTTCACAAAAAACATAACAATTATTTTAAGAATTATAGATACAGAACTCCTTTATGCAATCGCGGTGTCCGATTTTAAAATAGCTTTTCGGTGAAAGCAGATTTTGCAATATTCTGAGTAGATAGCCCAGCCATCACAGGCTAGCTATTTTGACACCCACCAAGTTTGGCACTCACCAAACTCAGATTTACTATAAGAAAAATTGGATTACCTTTGCTGTTCTTCGTCAGAATGCACTCCCAGGACTTCTACTTCCACACCAATGTTGTTTTTGTTCCAAATAATCCATAGTTATATCCAAATAGCTGCGTTTGTTCTTACGTTCAAGACACTATCCGAAGGGTGACGCGCCAGCGCGTATCGTGACAAATAAATTCAAAATATTCCATTACCGTACTTCGAAGCATGTCAAACGCTGTTTAAAATAAATTTTTATGCGATTTTTCTCGTAAAATAGCGATAATATTCTGACCGGGATACGTCGTTTTTGTTCAAAGACTGAAAATGTAAAATGGACTCTTCACGTGCACGCATGTGCCCGTTTCATTGTTCTCAGATCGACCACTATCCAAATGCGCTACTGTTTTTCAGCCAGGGACTGCAGAGTCATCATTCCTCGTTCTGGCGCCTTCTGAGGGCCTATGGGAGCCTTAGAAAATGTCACGTTACAGCAGAGATCCTCTATTTTCCATAAAGAGGCTATAGAAGGCCAAGAAATGGTCAGAGAGGGCACTTCCTGTATGCAATCTTCTCAGGTTTTGGCCTGCCAAATGAGTTCTGTTATACTCACAGACACCATTGAAACAGTTTTAGAAACTTTAGGGTGTTTTCTATCCAAATCAAACAATTATATGCATATTCTAGTTTCTGGGCAGGAGTAATAACCAGATTAAATCGGGTACGTGTTTTATCCGGCAGTGAAAATACTGCCCCCTATCCTAAACAGATTAACACTTTTTTGGTTACTACATGATTCCATATGTTATTTCATAGTTTTGATGTCTTCACTATTATTCTAGAATGTAGAAAATAGTAAAATAAACCCTGGAATGAGTAGGTGTGTCCAACCTTTTGACTGGTACTGTATATGAGCTACCATGATTACAGATAAATGCTAACCTCCCCTGTTATTGTAATGGTTAGGGATGTCTTGGGATGATGTTTGTGCGTCTAACTTTCTCACGCATTATTATTCACGGTTCATTCAGGATTATCCGTAATCATGGTAGCATCCACATTAATGTAGAAGTGTTTAGAAACATATTATATTATTATTTACAATAAAAGTGACTCCAAAATTATACAATACATTATTTACCATTCATTTATATTGGCTACAAAATAATCTGAAACACAACCAAAACAAACTGCAAATGCATCCAACAAGTTTGTAGAGTCACAAGCTTGATGCAATTATTGTGTGCTAGGAATATGGGACTAAATACAAAACCAAAGTGCTCGAGTACAGAGCCAAAACAACAACAAAATTGTCATTATCCCAATACTGTTGGAGCTCAGTGTACAGACTCGGTAGTAACAGTCTTATTGTAGTTAGACTGAAGTTTCCTGACCAACATAATGTTCCAATCATTTAGGGGGGGGGGGGGGGGGGGGATTTTTGTAACCTACAGTACTGGTTTTGTTTATTTTGGACTCAAATTTCAGTTCAAGAATGCCATCAGGGCTTTGTTGATGTGGAGTCTCTGGTCTGTCTTATATTCCATATCTAATTGACAACCTGTTGCCATAAAGAGAGTACACCATTCAAAGGCCTGACTAAAACCTATACTTCCCTCTACTAAGAGATAATGCATAAACAGTTCATTGTCTGCACCACTGGATCAATATTTAATGCAGGCAGCAAATAAAACGGGAAGCTTTGTAGCATCTACTTAATTATTAAGGGTTTGTTGAACTTTTAACATGACCTTCAGATTCTCATTTTAGTTGAACATTAACAAGATGTTTACAAAATTACTTGAACCAGGAGTCAATTAAAGGTTATACGTTACTCATTCTTCATTATGCAGCTACAAAGATATTTATTTCCTGTCTCAACTTCATGCCATGATCTTATTGCTCAGGTTACAATCTTAATTCAGGCGATGTAGCAGGGCTGCACGGCAGAGCAGACGACTCACAGATTATCCTCAGCCACACTGAGACAGACAGAACATCAGAGGAATGCCATTACAGATCTTTGTGCATGTTGATCATGACTGCATTGGGTCAGCACATCGCCATAGAGATGTGTTTCTAATGGGATACCTGGGGAGGTTCAGAGGAGATGGGCCTTAAATCTCAGCCTGACAGACATTGCTTTTACTCTAATGACACTACTGATGCCTATCGGTCACACAGACAGGCAGCCAGGGGTTGGGGAGACTTTAGATTGGGAAAAGGATGACAGGGCTCTTTTCAGAATAATGAACCAATTAGTCCCCTTGTCTTTGAAAGTGGGAGGAAAAAACACTGTTGCCGGACAAAGTAGTGACATTTCCCTCAGCAATTAAATAATTTGCTGCCAGTAAGGGGCTGAATGTCGTTGTTTTTCATCATAACCCTGTATTTTTCCCTCCGCTCCCTGTTTGCTGTGTTCGCATTGTAGAAATGGCAGTGCATCCCATCCCTATCACCCCCAAGTCAGCCAGCCAGCAGTACATCCATCTGATGCTACTGCAGACTGTTTGTCACTGTCTTGTAATTTATTCATAGCTGCAACTGCAAGAAAAAGGATCAATACATTCTGACAGAGAAATGAGTTAGTGGCAGGGCATGAGATGCATCCATCTTTGGATTAGAGAGAATAAACAGTTGAAGTGATATTGAGGTTGAAGAGGCCATGCCAGGAAGCTGCTTTATTTTGGCCCCCTAAAGTGGAGTGAGCAGATTTAACCTGTTCCCTGCTGATGTGTTTTATGCCAAAGAGATAACTCTGACGTTGGTGACCAATGTGTTAGTCACTCCATACACCCACAAGGCAAACCATAGAACCCAAGTGAAATTATTTTCAAATGTTCCATGGAGGAAAGGTATGTGTGCATGCCCTAGTGTGTGTGTGTGTGTGTTAACATACAGAGAGAGAAGCTACATTAACATGTAGGTTTAGAGTGCAGGCAGACAGTGACATTACAACAGAATGAACCACCATAACACGTTGTACTGCACCCAAACTGTCACTCTGAAGCAACAAGATAGGAAATCATATTTATTTGATTTTCTCTGAGTGTACCTGCTTATGAAATCAAGCTGTGTTCACTGAGGCCTGGGGGCTGGTAAACTGTAGAATTAGACTGTAAATTAATTTATTTGTGAAAAGTAACAAATATCCTCTCATATCCCCTACATGCTTCTATACGTTTGCTGTCCTCCACATGAGAGACGCATATGAAAGTATATGTATGTATGATCTACTGCATAGGAAAAATAAAGCATGGAGGTCGGTGCATCCGTATGCCTACAGACAATTTACATCTTGCAGTTTATTCATTTGGCCCTAAATATCCTATAAAAAGGAAAGCTATGGAAATGACCTCCCTTGCTATTGCTAACGTGACAAATAGTTTGAAAATATCTGAATTGGAACATAAATGATGTATGGCGTCTGTATGACATCCTTTCTGGGTTTCATCACATTGATTGTTAGATTTAAGCTAGGTTGAGATGAAGCTTGAAGAATGGAAATCTTGAATCCTTAGTTCTTAAATCCATTTTTGTTACATCCGTTAATTATATACTGTATACCCATTGATTCTTGAAGAATATAAAATGCCTCAAGAGCTTAGTTCAACTGTCATACCCCATCAGAACCCCCAAAATAAGCTGGTTTTACTTCAATGTTTGTACGCAACCCAAGTCATTTCAACAATAACTAAAAAAGTGATGATGTTGAATCAACGTGGAAAACTGATTGGATTTGCAAAAAGTCATCAACATAAGGGAATTTCTTTTTTTCCACTCAACATCTAACCTAAATCCAATGGCAGGGTGACATTTTTGGTTGATTTCACGTTAGTTCACAACTCAACCAAATGTAAATCAAAACTAGACATTGAAATTACGTCTGTGCCCAGTGGGAATGTAAATGTAAACAAACACTGTATAGTCTCAAAATATGGTTAAAACTACAATTTTGATATCATGAATGGTCAGTCCTTGCATTCATAGCTTTTTCTGTGAATTTGAGTGCTTACATTTCTCTAGGCCCATTCCTCAGCTTTTTAACAAAACTGGGGGCTCACCGCTTTGCTATTGTTTCAATTAAGGACTCTAGCTTTAAGGTGGCATACTTAATTTTGACTGACATTAATGGTTATTAAACCGTTTTTAAAGTAAAAAGCATAAAATCTTTGGAAAGTATTTGGCAGTAGGGCAGAAAAAGCTACATTAACTTGTTCCTTGTTCTGATGTTTATTAGGATTCTTGAAATTCTTATTGGATTCCTGCTGCAAGGCTGCTTGGCGATTGAATTTCTGTGGGGAGCAAATCAAGTTACTCCAGCAGACATTCGGAATGGCCTCCATATCCTCATAAGACATTGGTTCGATGGGTTCTCTGTGATTAATGTGGCGTAATTTGCAAGTCATCCATGCATTCAGTCAAACCTTCACTCCAGGTGAGAGGAAAGGAGAGGGGGAAAGAATTTATGATTGAAGGAAGCAATCAAACAAGACATTGGTACTTTTATTAGCATAGAGTACACCTAGAAGCAGTCTGCACACTAACTCCAGGTTAAAGAGCACAGCCTGTTATTGAATATGTCCATTTGTCAAGACAAATGAGGTACACAGCTCTGGGTCTGATGGGCAGGCTTCTAGCAAGGCCAAACTACCATGTAGTTTATTATCGGGGTGAGGAAAACTAGTTCTCTCAAAACACAGACAAGGGCAATTTATTTGCCTAACATCAATGGACCTTTGGCAGATAATTTATCTTTGGTGTATTCAAACTGATTGTGCGAGAGCATCTACAGGTGGCTTGTTGGAGAAAGGGTTTCAGGGCAGAACTGCCTTGGCTCATTTGGTTGTTGTAATTTATAGTTGCAAAGCCTTGCAAAAGTTCTGATAGAGAAATCTTCCCTTTTCATTGGCTTGGCATGTCCTGTCTATATAAAGAAGAAAGGAATGCCTCTGGTAAAGATGCTGTATATATTTGGCAAAATCTTATAAAAGTCTATCTAATAAAATAATGGCTATACAACATGTTACAAAGCTGAGCAACATGGACATAGTTTTTTGGGGGGGCTTATTTTTAAAGGATGTATAGATATTCCGCTATCAAGTGTTATCATCGATCTTTCCCATCATACGCATGTTTGGCTATAATATTTTCGGCAACTTGAATGCCTAATATGAATGAATGCCTAATATGGATATCTCCTCAATTATTCTTGTTTCCAAACTAATTTCAAATGTATGAATATGCCATTCATATGGCATTGCATAAACATTTTACAGCGGTTGGTCAGTGAAGCACATCATATGCAATACATTTTGCACATGAAGCTCAAGGGGGAAAGGAGGGTTTGAAAAATTTATGGTGGCAGGGAGACACGTTGTAAAGTGTTGGAGGTAATTGGTGCTCTGATATGGGTGCTTCATTTTCTAATTATTTTACAGTTAGTATATCAGGTCTGGTCCTTAGTGGCAAATATCTTTATGGAGATGTTTAGAAAATGTTGAATGATGATACAAAAATAGTCTGAATAGTCATAGTTCTCAAATTATATGTTTGCATCCAGTTTCTGTTTTGAGTTTTTGAGTGTTCTTGTGTTTGGGAGAATTAAAATTTCATTCCCATCAGCTTCTTGACAGCATTGACAGATTCTGTCAGTCTGAGACATGATCTTCTCCCAGTACCTCTTGTTATTGAAAATTAAACTTTAGAATCATCTCTTGTCTGATGTGAAAGAGATACTGCCTTCACAGGGCATACAAATCAAGCTTCAAGACCTGTCATACATGGGATATAGCACTTAATGTCCCTGTCAAAAGTGGGCATGCTAATGAGAATGGGTGAGTTTAATTCAAGCTGAGCTGTCAGAATGAAGATAAATATTCACGACTGGTGAAGAGGGATTGCACACTAGAGAAAGAGAGAGAGAGAGAGAGAGAGAGAGCGAATGAATGAGTGAGTGAGTGAGTGAGTGAGTGAGAGAGAGAGAGTTGTACTTTATTGAATACAAAACATGGATTAAATTCTCCTGCTCACATCACCCTAGTGAACGGACTGTAATAATACCAGTATAATCTTACATATCCTGTTGGAAATTCCTGTGATCATCCCACTGGAGCTCTGAGGGGATATGTGAGATCAGGATCTCTCATTTCTGTTAATTACGTAATCCCTTTGACCGAGTGTCTGGTTAAAATGAAATTACGAAAACACAAGATGTGGTGGTCATCTGTTTTAGGTCAAGTGTCCAAATGTTTTACTTGGATTCATGCTGTGAATAAAACCAATTGAAGTCTGAATTCTTAAGTCTTTATTTTCATGGCTTTTCATGAGTAAAACTGAATCGTTACGCTGCTCTATGTTCGCTACATACGTCAGTCTGAGACTACCATCGTTGAAGTCGTTTGGGGATGTCAAAACAAGGGCTGTTGTACAAAACAAAGTTGTACCAATAAGAGTATCTAAGCCAGTGACACGTTTTCAAAACGCCGCATTACCCACGTGTTCTGGCCCTGGCCCTACCCATCAGTTTCTGGGAGTAATCAAAACTGTTAGAATGTGTTTGCGTTCTACAAATCATTAGGGAGTAATTCAGATCCAGACTCATTGCGGAGAAGAAACTAGCGTCCGTGGGCATGGTGTAGAGTTAGGCCGGAGCAAGGAGTCTGGCTAGCCAGGCAAGAGTATGAGAGCATTTCCACTGATAAGTGTCCATATCAAGCAGTGACCACACACAGAGAAGTAATACATTGTAAGGCATTTGAAACTGGGTTTCAACCAACATTTACTATAGTGCAGCACATTCAAGTCAGGATTCAATTGTAAGAAGACATCTCCACAGGTAAAAACAGCCTGACTCTAACTACCTTGTTGATGTCCCGTCAGTCCTCTGCAAAAATATAAAGTGTCACAGCACCAAACATTGGGAGTCCACCCCAACACAAAGCACTTTCTATCCTCCAGTTATGATCTGAGGGGCTATGCTAGCATCCGCAGCTCTCACTGTAAAACAAAATTCCTTTGTTATGAAAAATATTATCCATTCTCGGAATGTAAGACTTTCCCTGGCTTTTAAAACATGAAGAATGAATAGTTAGCTCTATCTTTGGTTCACTGCCTCACCCTTATTTTCCTCTCAAAATGTCTTCATTCAATAGCATCCAGATGGCAATGTTTGGTATATGCAGCCACTATTAGCCTCATAGAGTAAATATAACAATTATATATATGTTAAGTTCACGTTTGTCCTGACCTGAGTATGTAGTCCCTTCCACTATTTTGTCAGAGCGCTGTCAGATGTTTGCAGGGGAGAAATGGCTATTGGTTCATCCGTAATAAATACAGTCCTACAATATGTATGTATGTTTTTCCCAGTGGTTACAAGCCTCCATTGTGATTATTTTGTGTGATACACAGTGTACAAGTAGCCCATGAGCAAAGACATTAATTTGGCTCCCCACTTCTAAGCAATGACAACACTGAAGCACAGATCATCAGCACAGGCCTGTACTCAATCCTGTGAAACATTTCAAGACAATCTTTTTCTAACACAGAATAAATATCTACATTTCAGGAAATCCTGTCTGAGGCTCCCTGCTGAGAGTACATGCAGTTTGACCAGGTGTTTGTAGCTGTTCTGGTGCTGGTCTGGGAGTGGACCCCACAGAGCTGTGGTCATGTACAGGCTCTCCCAGTGAGTGTGAGAGAGGGGTGTCTAGATCACGGGTGTTGGCCAGGGGTACCGCTGGCGTCTTTGCTGGCCCCGGTGCTTTTTACTGGGAAGGAGAGAGACGCGTGCTGTGGCCTTGTCTGGAGGGGCCAGATGGTCTGGCTTCAGATTTCATCTTCCTATGCTCCTGGGCAACCATACATACTTGTAGTGTGCAAAGAGCTGCATGGTAGGCTGCATGGTTTTCATAATTCAAATTGACATCCAGCATTGAAACTAAATATCTACAGTATATCTTCATTCCACATATGGATTTTTTATTTTTTTTTGCATTTTGTGTAACTTATTTTTTAACTTATTGTGTACGTAATGTTGCTGCTACCGTCTCTTATGGCCGAAAATAACTTCTGGACATCAGAAAAGTGATTACTCACCACGGACCGGAAGAAACTTTAACGAGTCCGACGAGAAGGATATCCTGCTTTCACTGGAACATGCCCAGATCCATGCCTTTTGCGTGAAGAAAATACGCTGGAAAAGGGGACGCAGATCGGGGATACTTCTGAGAAGCCAGAGGCGAGCGAGTAAACTCCCAATGCCTTCCATTCTCCTTGCTAACGTTCAATTGTTAGAAAATAAAACTGATGACCTACTATTAAGATTATCCTACCAACGGGACATTAAAAACTGTAACATTTTATGTTTCACCGAGACGTGGCTGAACGAAGAAACTGACAATATAGAGCTGCCGGGATTTTCCTTGTACCGGCAGAACAGAGACGTTACCTCTGGTCAGACGAGGGGTGGGGGTGTGAGTCTTTTTGTCAATAACAGCTGGTGCACGATGTCTAATATTAAAGTCTTGAGGTATTGCTCGCCTGAGGTAGATTACATTATGATAAGATGTCGACCACAATATCTACCAAGAGAGTTCTCATCTGTATTATTCGTAGCCATCTATTTACCACCACAAAGCGAAGCTGGCACTAAGACCGCTCTCAACCAACTCTATAAGGCCATAAGCAAAGAAGAAAATGCTCACCCAGAAGCGGCGCTCCTAGTGGCCGGAGACTTTAATGCAGGCAAACTTAAATCAGTTTTACCAAATTTTTACCAGCATGTCACATGTGCAAACAGGAAGGAAAGAAATCCTAGACCACCTTTACTCCACACACAGAGATGCATACAAAGCTCTCCCCCGCCCTCCATTTGGCAAATCTGACCACATTTCTATCCTCCTGATTCCTGCTTACAAGCAAAAACTAAAGCAGGAAGTACCAGTGACTCGCTCAATATGGAAGTGGTCAGATGACGCAGATGCTATGCTACAGGACTCTTTTGCTAGCACAGATTGGAATATGTTCCGGGATTCATCCAATGGCATTGAGGAATAACCTACCTCAGTCATCGACTTCATCAATAAGTGCATCGATGACGTCGTCCCCACAGTGGCTGTATGTACATATCCCAACCAGAAGCCATGGAGTACAGGCAACATCTGCATCGAGCTAAAGGCTAGAGCTGCCGCTTTCAAGGAGCGGGAGACAAATCCGGACACTTATAAGAAATCCCGCTATGCCCTCAGACGAACCATGAAACAAGCAAAGCGTCAATACAGGATTAAGATTGAATCCTACTACACCGGCTCTGACGCTCGTCAGATGTGGCAGGGCTTGAAAACTATTACGGACTACAAAGGGAAACCCAGACGCGAGCTGCCCAGTGACGCGAGCCTACCAGACGAGCTAACTGCCTTTTATGCTTGCTTTGAGGCAAGCAACACTGAAGCATGCACGAGAGCACCAGCTGTTCTGGATGACTGTGTGATAATGCTCTCGGTAGCCGATGTGAACAAAACCTTTAAACAGGTCAACATTCACAAAGCCGCTGGGCCAGATGGATTACCAGGACGTGTACTCAAAGCATGCGCGGACCAACTGTCAAGTGTCTTGACATTTTCAACCTCTCCCTGACCAAGTCTGTAATACCTACATGTTTCAAGCACACCACCATAGTCCCTGTGCCCAAGGAAGCGAAGGTAACCTGCCTAAATGATTACCGCCCCGTGGCACTCACATCAGTAGCCATGAAGTGCTTTGAAAGGCTGGCCATGGCTCACATCAACAGCATCCTCCCGGACACCCTAGACCCACTCCAATTCGCATAAAGCCCCAACAGATCCACAGATGACGCAATTTCAAAGCTCATCAAAGCTCATCACTAAGCTAAGGACTCTGGGATGGGCCGTCCCCAGGTGGTAAGAGAAGGCAACAACACGTCTGCGACACTGATCCTTAACACTGGGGCCCCTCAGGGGTGTGTACATAGTCCCCTCCTGTATTCCCTGTTCACCCACGACTGCGTGGCCAAACACGACTCCAACACCATCATTAAGTTTGCTGACGACACAACAGTGGTAGGCCTGATCACCGACAACAATAAGACGGCCTATAGGGAGGGGTCAGAGAACTGGCAGTGTGGTGCCAGGACAATAACCTCTCCCTCAATGTGATCAAGACAAAGGAGCTGATCGTGGACTACAGGAAAAGGCGGGCCGAACAGGCCCCCATTAACATCGACGGGGTTGTAGTGGGCGGGTCGAGAGTTTCAAGTTCCTTGGTGTCCACATCACCAACGAACTATCATGGTCCAAACATACCAAGACAGTTGTGAAGAGGGCACGACAAAAACCTTTTCCCCCTCAGGAGACTGAAAAGATTTGGCATGGGTCCGCAGATCCTCAAAAGGTTCTACAGCTGCACCATCGAGAGTATCCTGACCGGTTGCATCATCGCCTGGTATGAAACTGCTTGGCATCTGACCGTAAGGCGCTACAGAGGGTAGTGCGAACGGCCCAGTACATCACTGGGGCCAAGCTTCCTGCCATCCAAGACCTATATAATAGGTGGTGTCAGAGGAAAGCCCATAAAATTGTCAGAAACTCCAGTCACCCAAGAAATAGACTGTTTTCTCTGCTACTGCACGGCAAGCGGTACCGGAGCGCCAAGTCTAGGACCAAAAGGCTCCTCAACAGCTTCTACCCCCAAGCCATTAGACTGCTGAACAATTCATAAAAATTGCCACCGGACAATTTACATTGACACCTCCCTCTCTTATACACTGCTGCTACTCGATGTTTGTTACCTATGCATAGTCACTTCGCCCCCACCTACATGTACAGATTACCTCAACTAGCCTGTACCCCTGCATACTGACTCGGTACCGGTGCCCCCTGTATATAGCCTCGTTATTGTTATTCTTATTGTGTTACTTTTTATTATTACTTTTTATTTTAGCCTACTTGGTAAATATTTTCTTCTTCTTGAACTGCACTGTTGGTTAAGGGCTTGTAAGTAAGCATTTCAAGGTAAAGTCTACACTTGTTGTATTTGGCACGTGGAAAATAAAGTTTGATTTGATTTGGAAAATGTCTCCTTGAGATGACATTTGTATTCACATACAGAATATGTTCTAACATGGTAGTTCCCTAAAGATTATCAAACATACAGTAGCATCTTCATCTGAACAACCAGGATGACCAGACCAGCTCTTTTATAACCCAGATCTGCACCGATCATATCATATGAATTGTTTTTTTAAATTTAGAATGACTCTTTAGACTGGCCTATGTCTCTATATTATATTGGGGAGATTACTACAACTATAATTGCCTATTACTTTTTACATCATTATCAGAGGGACCGCAGATGATTTACTCTCCAAATCAACGGTAAAAGATAATCATGCTAGGGTAGTTAGTAGAAATAACTAAGGTTCTGTTATCCGAACACCTGCAGCGTATAATTTATCTGCACCACATAAAACAAAAGAAATTAGTGACAATTAAATGTGTCTGAAGGCGCTTTGTTTTTCCAGAGCCACTTTTTCATTTTGACAGAATGCGTGTCTGTGCAAAGATGAACTCAATGACACACCACACTGGTTTTAAAAAGTAAGATAACATCTTCAGTAGGCGTTCAGAACAATTACTGAAGTGCTGCCACTACTCAGAATAAATTCATAGACTTATGAAAAGTGCAAGAGCATTTGTGACATTTACACTCACTATATACTTTATACAGACATTGTTATTGATTGATTTGGTGGTTGTCCATTTCATATTGATTAAAATCACATCCATTTTCAAATCTTAGGTTATTGCCAAAATCATGTCTAGTTTAAATGTAGCTGGACCTTGAATAATAATAATTTACTGGGTGCTTATGTCATATTTGTACAAGTGTGTATTATATGCATGTGTTTTTTGCATTTCCCAAATCCCCCTGAGACACCCTCGGAGAGTGGGGTTACGGCCAGGGTCAGCCATTACAACAGCGACCCTGGAGCAATCAGGGATTCTTCACCTTGTCGGCTCTGGGATTCAAACTAGCGACCTTTCGGAGTCATCAGGCATTGAAATGTCTTGATGGTTGATATTTCACCTCACCAGCTGAGACTTCCTCGACCGAGGAACGCGCCCTGGTGTACTCTGACATTTTCTTGGGAGAGCTAAAGGACACCACTCGAGGGACAGTATTCAGAGCTGGTTCTGCTCTTTTTATTGATTGACCCAAATATGTTGTGAGTTCCTCGACATGGCGCTTCTTCTCCCCCAATGGCACCAGCGGTGGCAACACGAGAAATCAATTTACACCATGGCTGAAATGCAGCAGGCCCCTTTGCGCAACAGAGGCGAGAAGTACCCTGATCCTCCATGTAATGCAGTAACCTCACAGCTTCAGTGCATCCATACACTCTCCAAGTCCTCATAATGCAGTAAAGCTACCCTGAGAAGAGGTATGCATTTTTAGCTCCAGAATAGTTTATCATTGGAAAATAATAGAGGATGTATTGTTTATGCTTGTGGTGGTTTTATTCAGTGTAAATAATATAAATCAGTTATATAACCCAACTCCCTCGAATCCAATTTTGCAAGGTTTTCAGTGACAAATGCAACACATCACATTTTCTGTCACTTTTACCTTACTTTCAGCATAATATAGTTTACTTGCTTTGCTTGTTCTTCCATTTCTGATGGCATCCAAGTGGTTACGACAAAGATGTGTTGTTTTTAGTGCTATCAAACATCAGTCTTTAAAGTGCTAAATTAGCCGGCAGGGTGTACTAATGCATTCCATCTTTTAGAGTACATTCTGGGGTTTGAACTATGAAGGTCAATTAAAGTAGAGCACTAGAGAAATGACAGTGTGGCATTACAACCAGCTTGTCAATTCTGCATGTACTGTATGTCTTCAAACCACTCTGTTCATGTAATCTGCACTCGAGCCACAGATCGGACAGACTATCGCTGTGTGTGTCCTCACTTCAGCAAGCGGTATGTCTGAGTATGAATTCATCCTTTGCCTGATAGGATGTTCTGCTACCTGTTCCACCCTACTGTTTGTTGGAAGACTCTCTGGATCAAGTGGGTTTAGCCTAGATGTTGTTGAGCTTAATTATGGGGAATATCACAACTTTGAGTACAAGCAGATGGCCGTCAAACAAGACAGCACATTATTTCACTGATGTTTACGCTCAAAAACCATTAATCAAGTATCCAAACAAAAGAAACTACGGAAGTGGCCACAGATGGCTGTTGGATATTTTCTCATTTTATGATGTGTGGCTGACTGGCTGGATGTGTCATTGAAACAAATAAACATAACTGAGAAAATGTTCTACCTAAATTCAACAGGTTGGAACATCTGATAGACATATGTGCTACATTATTCGATTTTTGATTCAGTTAACGTCTTTGGATTTTACATCACTATTTCAAATAGAATTCTTGCAAGTCAAATCCTTTTCTGAGAGTGAAAACTATTCCTATCAGTATATCAAGAATCCCAAAACTATGTGGATCTTTTTTACAATTCACCAAATAACAAGACAGGTGTATGAGTTGATCCCTTTCAGAGGACAATATCACACCTCTTAATGCAGAGGAAAATAGGGGCAGTAGCAATACTACTTTTGACCAGTCAGATACTTGTCACAGTCAGTGTAAATGACATGCCAGATACATTTAAAATGGGATACCTTACATCCTAAGGCACCATTATCAAATGAAAAAGTCCAATCATGTTGGTGTCATGAACTCATCTGGTCGAATGTGATTTTTAACAAAAAGTAGTGTTACGCGGAGTGGAACAAGGAAACCCAAGAGCAGACTCAGACAAGGAGACTGGGATGAAGTAACCGAGGTGTTTATTGAAACACGGGGGAGATGGAGTGCAGGCCAGGGGAAGCAAGGGGCGGGTTGCAGGAAACCAGGTGCGGAGGCTGAGGCTGGAGCGAGAGGGGTTGGGACAGGGTAAGCAGGTCTGGAGGGGAATCCAAGGGAGCAGTAGAGTGGGGAATCCAAGGCAGAGTAGCAGGATGAGGAAATGTGGGACTGGAGACAGGGACCAGAGTCAGAGCGAGCAGAACTGTAGCAGAGAGGAAAACTGTGTCAGGCAAGGAAAACAGGCACAACAGGATCTAGATAGTAACAAACAGCTAGAAACGTGGACTGACTGAGCAGAGATTACGATCTGGCAGTGTGGAAGTGGCAAGACTGAGTATTTGTAGAGGTCTTGATTATGGACCAGGTTGCAGCTGGTGGGGATCTGCTCTGACTCCAGCACACCTGTCTCCGCCCACACAAATCACACACACACAGAGAGGGAGAGGAAGAGAGCACTGGGGGAGTGACGGCAGGTCAAGGAGACACAGGATGAGCAGTAGAGGGCGTGGCAGGAGCAGATGTAACAAATAGCCGGCAAGAGATGAAATGAACATAGTGCATTAGTGAGTCAACCAGTGTTGTTTTGATGAATTCAATCTTTGTATGGAGTTTGAAGTGGTTCATCCTCACCTGACTCCAGGAGGCCTTGATGAATCAAAGACATGTTTTCTTGGAACATCTCATCAACATTCTGTCTGCTCTCTCTCAAATCGTATGTGTACTCTGATAACTTTGTGTTTCAGAAATTATTTATACAGCTAATGGGAAAGGAGTTGGGAAGGTGGATCAATATTTCATGAGGGATATTTATTTTGTCAAGACTGAGGCAGACACACAGGACCCAAATCGCTACTTTGTTTTTAATAATCTGTTAACCCAGGAGACTGCCAGAGGAATCTCAACAGAACAACCGCATTGATAAAAGGCCACTCAATCCATATGTAATTCAGTTTAAAACATCAGTACTTTGTCTTGCTTTACAGTTTCCAAAACAGTCCAGTCTTTTGCCCCTCCATTAAATATGGGTATTGCACTGTAATACTGTGCGAGACAAGACAGCATCATTCTCAATTTATCCATTATTGTTTGCTTGACATTTTTTTCAAGACTGTAAAAAACCAAGACTCGAGCAGTGGGTTTGTGAGATCATGCTGCACTGTATTTTTTTCTTGACTTCAATATCATGTGCCTTGCAGCACATTCCATAACCATTCAAATATATATTCTAAGTTTAGGCCTATCTAAAACTTTGTGTGTAAATCCCTTTCAAAATTCTTACAAGACCCAGTCCTGCTTATCTTGAAGGTAAACACAATTTCACCGGATTGTATCAGAGCAACAAGGTCAGGTTTTAGGCCAGCAGGACTGTTTGCAGGGAAGATTGTTCTCACTGTCCCACAGCGTATATAGTTAGCAATCCAGAATCAACCGCAGGTAGACCACAGGCTAGTGTCCCTGCACCTATGGGAATCTCACTGGCAATCTGCCTCGCTTACAGCCTCCCATGACCTGATTAAACAGGACCTTCCCAGCATTACCGTTCATGGGGGACACGTTCAAAGCCCTATTCGTGTAGAGTGAAGGAGGGATGAATGTGGGCACTTTGTCACAGGTGAGAGGAAGCTTCACAAGGCTCTCTCATCCGGCAGCAGTACTGAATGTGCACTGTGCTTGGGTGATACAACAACAAAAAAACTCCCAAAGTGGATCCAAATCCTGCCTTACAGATACATTCTCATTAGGTATGTTTTAATGGTCACCCCCTAGGACATCCTTATCAGTATGGCTGGAAGACAAGGGCACAGTGGGGTAGAATAATAATTTTCTTATGAACCGCGCTCCGGGTGATGTCCATCACATACAGTACCTCTGAACCTAGAGGGTGTCAATGCTTGTTCTCAGGCCAGTATTAAAACCTGAAACCTTCAACTGTCACCAGGGGTTGCTGAGAAGCACCAGGAGGAAGCTGGCACAGGCTTCATCACATGATTTCCTCACCAGATGATGGAGGACTATATTTGCCAGAAAGGATACAGTGGCTGTGGAAACAGATGTATATATTGTAGAATGAGCCAAATATGCGAATTGCTAATGGTGTGGTTTAATATCCTAGACAGTTGCATAAGAATTACACAATAATAACTAAAGGATTTTCAGTCAGGTAGGTAGTGCATTCCTGCAGTAAAATCTCAAAAATGAAAAAAATGTTCACAGAGCATTCTAAAGCAGAAAGAATGAGTAGCACTGAGCTGAACTTATAACATGTTGGTGAATGGACACGGGTCTACAGATTGACACACAGAGCTTGTCTAAACATGCAGGTCCAACACGGACACCAAGATGACAATGATGTATGGCCTCTGTGTAATAAACCACCCAAAAACGATGCACTGAATATTTTTTGATCAGCTCCTAAACAGCACCTGACGGCTGGCAGGCTTTCACACTGCCTTATACTGAATACACTAATGTATATGGCTCTGGGACAGACTTTCATTCGTCACTCCAATACCCCGTTGCTGTGTTTGCATTCTTGATGTAAGTAAACAGTATTTATTCCTCTGAATTAAAAGACGTATGGAGACATTATGCCTGACGTGAATAGTTAATTGCTCTTAACCCAGACAATTCCGTCTTGTTGGATATTATTTTCATTCACAGTTGTGATCTAGATCAATGGAATCAACTCACTTGGACAAACAGCAAGTACTGTAATTGTGCACAAACACTGTGGGTATTTGTTATTTGATAGCACCTGATTTGTCTTGAAACCCACTTGTGGTTCCGCTGACCTGTAGCTGTTACTGATAGAGCTGAGATGCTCCACTGAGCTCTCTGTTGCCCTGAGGATGGTGAGCTCCCATGTGGGCTGATCCCTACTGTCCCTGGGCCACTGCTCTGCCATCAGGGCGTATAACATGCACCCCAGACGGCCAGCATATACTGTATAACCCTTGGGGCCAACCTCTGTACTATAGTTTACCTGCCACAATATATATCTTCAGGTCAGCTGATGGTCACTTACCACCAGTTCCTGAGAGCTCTGAGGCACGGCTGATGCTATCATCCCATTGGAGGGAGATGGGGTAGTTAAGGGTCAGCTAGCAGCCACAGCTGAGAACTTTGACCAATGAGGAAATCCTGCTGGCCACACTTAATGGACACGTTGAGGAAACAGTGTGAGCATAAACAGCTTTCCAATGCAACACTACAGGGGAACATTCACAATAGTGGTGGTTGTTTAGACCCAAAGGCAGTAGTGAGTATTCCTCTCAGTAGAGCAGAACGGAGATGATTCAGCTTCTTTCTGTAAGTGTTGACAAAATGCTCCCTCATAGCATCATAGCGGTGGTGCATGGCCTACCCCTGCGCCTGTGGTCATGGCTTGATAAGCCCAATGAACCCATACGGGGGCAGAATGCAAAAGTAAAATGGGATTTTCACTTGAGCACACAGAATATTATAAAATGTATCATTCAGGCACTAAATAGAACTCTCAAGTTACCACATTTCATGCAAAAATAATTTGCAAGTCAGTGTTATTTTATGTGGATCGACTTCAACTGAGTATTATTACATGTTGTGAACAGATGTTCAAGTCTGCTTGTACAGATTTCAATGCATGTACATTTGATTCTGCCATACATTACCTTTGAACATAAATAAAAACAGACAATAATTCATTTACCACCTGTTGATCTCGCTTACCAACAGTTACACTCACTAGGACAGTGATCCAAGGCTTTTTGAATTATGCATAGATTTTTTTTGCTACATCTCAGGCCACAAGATGGCATCATTTATTGCATTTGAGCTGATACGTGAACCGTACTCTTAGCACCTCTCACTAATTGATAGAGCTTAAATTAACTGTTCTAATTATATTTCAGAATTATAATTCAGAATGACAATTTTGAATAGTTTCTTCAAAAGTACCATGCATCATGATCGATCAATTAATCTAACAATCTTTATTTGAATCAGCATTAGCAACTTCCTGTATAAACACGTTGTGTATCTAATGAAGCCAGCTGTAACAAGTTGAACTGTTAAAGTACACTTACCAATAAATCAAAAAACAATATTGAAATCCAATAAAAATTATATCCAATATCCATCTCTTTAGTCATCCTTTAAGTGTCAATAATATGCTAAATAAAAACGTTTAACTTTCACTATGTTATACATGTGGCATTCCCAGATCTCCTTATGGTTTATTTAATAGACTTGCAATGAATCCTGCTGAATGTCTCGTGGCTTAAAAGATTTGGAAATGCTTTATAACCTCACTGAAAGCTTGGAGCACAGACTACAAGTTGTCAAGCTTGTGACACATTTACAAGTAAATCTCTAGCATGGGGTGTTGCTAAAGTCATAGCGAACTACAACGATGACATACTGGACCATATTACAGAGTTATTACATTATTATCACACATTTCTATGCATTATCATCATTATGAATCAGCCATTGAATCATCTACTCAACATCTAGTTCTCAGTCTGTGCATTCCGGATTCACTCAAATAGGCTATAGCTACAGGAATACATCATAGAATATGTTGTTAAGGTTGAGATAGAAAAACGAATGTGCAGGTGTGCATCTGCAATATTTCAAGCACACCCCTAAATAGTTAATATGGGCGACTGATACAAAAAGGGGCTCTGGGCACGTCATGAGTAGACTACCATACACCACCAACTTCTGATAGCATGCTTTCTTATCGAATAGCTATAGTTGCTGCCAACGCCTCTTGAAATGATCGACGCTTCCACCATCCATTTCCATTGCTCACCGCGCATCCTCTACCAATAACCGCGGTCGGAGGCGCAGCCTCTCGTTGTGGGAGGTTCATCGCATGGTCCTCAGCTCTGAATGAGAGTGGAGGGGGATGCAGAAGGATTCGTAAACTCCACAGGACCCGTGGAATATGTAGAATGAGCCCCTATCTGCGAACTGTGGTTGTATTCGTAGTGGTTCACAGCCCGGTGAATGAAAGACGGAGAGATTGCAGCTTGACGCACTACATTACTTTGGAGTAGATTTGACGCGTGATCGTTGCAAGATTCTGTGCTCGACTGCCGACTGTTGAGGCGCGTGTCGTTCAGGTGACACACACACGGTTAACTTTACGGACTGTGTATCATTTATCTACGATGTAATCGGGAGCAAGTGGATGTAGTCTACATGGGATCCCTAAAATGACGATCATGTGGATTTATTGAACTGTCACTCATTATTTTTGCGTGCATTTATAGAGATTGAGAAAATAACCCCATAAATAAATCTCAGTAGAAATTCATGCACGCTTTGTGAATCTGACTCAGTTGGATAGACATAATCATGGACTGTCATCAGACGAAGAATGTGCCAATGCATTGTATGATCCACAAACGTAGCGATTGGAATTGACATAGCCAGTCTACGCGGGCCGGAGAAGTATGGAGAGACAGGTCTAGATTCACTGGTTCGGATTCACGCGTTAAGAGCGCACTTTGGAAACTAGTGTTTTGCTCGGAAACTTTTATGCCGGAGTCCGACGCACACAAAGATGACAGCAAACCGTTGTAAACACCACTATAAAATTGCATGAACACAGAAAATATAGGTTTCTAAGTAAATCATATGGGGGCTTGCTTATGGAAATACACTCGATCAATTGCTTATGACAAAAACAATACCTTTTAGCGGTAAATGTAATGAGCATGGAATGAGTCTCCCATATGGGAAGGTGACCTTTATCGCAAGTGATGACATGTTCATCAAGAAGTGCGACTCAGAGGCCCTTGAGAATTAAATAACAGTATTTTGCATGATTTCTCTGGGATATGATGTAAAAGTACCACATTCTACTTTCTAGGTAAGGAAAAAAGTGACCCTTCATCGGATGGCTTCCAATGCCTCTCCAACTTTGGCTTTTATCCACACGAATAATGATTTCTGTTAGTTAAGTGGCCCCAAAGCTATTCGGATCATTTAGGATGCTGTGTTTACATCGTGTTCATCCGGGTGAGAGGGCATCAATCAACGCTGGAAGCTTTGAAAACCAACAGTATCGCAGGTGTTTGTTACAAAAGGTAGGGCACATGTTTTCACTGATACAAGTTAATTCACCAAACATTTGGTTTTCCTTCGAAGTTGAATGAAATTGATAATGAGTGAGCTGAAATAATTCATTATTAGACTTTTGTCGAATTGCTTTGGCGTTAGCCTCGTCCCCGCAGGCTAATTGCGCATGGGTGGAAGTGTCTGAACAATATTGCTTTGGTGTGACACTAGCTACAGATTGTTACATCAGATAATGTGGTAGAAGGAAACATTTTTGGTATCCATAACTGGGTGTTACAGGTTTGCCTATACAAAACATTGCCAGAGATTGTTCAACTAACCAGTTATTGGCGATACTATATTCGTTCTTGAGTCGGGCAAACATGTATCTTCTAAAATGTCCTGTCCAGTTGCAGGTGGTGCGTTTTGAATTTAGAAAATGCTCCATTATTTAAAAAAAAGTTAATATTATTTTTTTTTGCTCCATGAAGTAATCCGACAATGTGTACACCTCCATCTTGTCTATTTCAAATCTCATTGATTGAGACAGGTGGGTCCACCCCAAAGGGCTGCATGTCTCGATGATGGTCACCTGTCTCAGTCAATGAGAGAAGATTTGAAATAAACAAGATGGTGGCATACACATTGGACTACTTCATGAAGCAAAAAATGTATTTATTTGAACAGCATTTCCTAAATTCAAACGCACCATCTGCAACTGGACACTGACATTTTTGGCTGAATCGAGAATGAAGATAGTATTGCAAATACAAGGGTAGTTGAAAAATATATGGTGAGATTTTGTATAGACAAACCTTTAATGGCCAATAATGGATACCAAAAATGTGGTAGTGTGGAACCATTGATTCTAATCATCAGACAATATGAATATTGATTTGTCTCAAATGTGCTGTAAAAACAAGAAGCAAACACTGTCAGTGATACCAAATGCATCTCTTGTCTCTGCAATCCATCATAATGGTAATCTCTGATTATCTGAAACGGAGTCCAGTTATAACGTGATTTTCACGCTTTCTGTTCTATCTTGTGCACACAGTGACTCAGACCAGCAGCATGCTTACCTGTGGATAAGAGTGAGCCCCGTGGGTTGAGTGTGGACCCCCACTTCCTCCCTGCTCCTTCTCCTGCCTCGGTTCCCATCATCTTCAGCCCTACTGTCCACATGCAGGCCAAGAAGAGGTACCTGGTCGTGTCTCTAGGGGCCTGTCTTCTTCTGGTTGCCTACCTGTGGGGACTTCAGATTGGGGAGTTCCATCATCAAAACCACCACCAGTACCTCTTCAGAGTCGCCCAGAGCCCCGGCCTCAGCCTGCTCAGACAGCGTTGGCCTGAGTGGACCCACCCGCTCAACACCTACCTGGAGGACGGAGAGCAGGAGGCGGACAGCCCTCTGCTCCACCACCAGCACACCTCTCCCAGGGAGAGGCGGGAGATCCGCAACAACATCTACAAGAGCAGGAGATGCCGCATGGACACATGCTTCGACTTCAGCCGCTGCCAGAGGGGGTTCAAGGTGTACGTCTACCCCCTGCTGAAGGGGGAGACGGTGTCTGAGAGCTACCAGAAGATCCTGACAGCTGTCGAGGATTCCCGCTTCCACACCACAGACGTCAACGAGGCCTGTCTGTATGTGCTGGGCATTGACACTCTGGACCGGGACCAGCTGTCCAGCCAGTACATTCACAATGTCAAGGCTAAAGTACAGAGCCTCCCAACGTGGAATGACGGGAGGAACCACCTCATTTTCAACCTCTACTCTGGCACCTGGCCATATTACACAGAGGAGCTGGGCTTTGATATTGGCCAGGCCATTTTGGCCAAAGCCAGCATTGATATGGATAATTTTAGGCCACACTTTGATGTGTCCATTCCTTTGTTTTCAAAAGACCATTCCCAAAAAGGAGGGGACAAGGGTTATTTGACACTCAAAAATGTCCCTCCATCAAGGAAATATTTACTGGTTTTCAAAGGGAAGAGGTATCTGACTGGTATCGGTTCAGAAACCAGAAATGCTTTATATCATATTCACAATGGGGAAGATATCATTCTACTGACCACCTGCAAGCATGGGAAGGACTGGGAAAAGCATAAGGATGCAAGATGCGACCGGGACAATGAAGAATACTCAAAGTAAGTTCCCCTCTTATATGTCCTTTCGCTGGTTCAGGGTCTGTCGGGGCTGACCACTGAAAGCGAGTCACGTATTTCAAAATGGTATGTTTCTCACTCTACAGCACGAGATGTAGACTGACAGTCTGACACAACATAGCAAGGGGTTAATCCCTATTTCTGGATGACACATTCCTAGCAGCGCTGTGGATATGATCAAACTACAGTTGCTCATCCATGTTAGTTGGATTATCCTGACACGTTGTTTTTCCTCTCAATGTTTGCATCCAGTTTTACTTTCATATCTTGCTGCAGTTTACAGTATCTACCATTATTTTAAAGCAGGTTTGTTTGTTACAGGTTGGGTGTGATGCTGTTTTAAAATAAGAAAAATACTTTAGAATACCCATGAGAGTACTGCTAGTCTGCTATAGAGTCAAACTATATTATTTTGCTCTGCAGCCTGAGTAAAAGCACAGTGCAACACACTTGAGAGATCTGTGTACAAAAAAAAACCTCGCTGCATAACAACTCGGCATCAACAGCAGACAAATGAAAGGAGTTTGTAAGCAGTTGCGCAAAACGTTATGGGCCGGGTAGAGGAGTTCAGGATGACAGGAATGTACAGTACCAGTCAAAAGTTTGGACACACCTACTCGTTCAGGGGTTTTTCTTTATTTTGACTATTTTCTACATTGTAGAATAATAGTGAAGACATCAAAACTATGAAATAACGCATATGGAATCATGTAGTAACCAAAAAAGTGTTCAACAAATCAAAATGTTTGATGTTTGACATTCGTCAAAGTAGCCACTTTGCCTTGACAGTTTTACACACTCGTATTTTTTTTGTATCGGCATGTATCTAAAAACATGTTAAAAAAAAGAATCATACTCTCATATGTTGTAGCTTAGACCGTATTTCACATCATCTGAGGTTTTTGTGTTGTGCCCGCTATCAGTTCAGACACAGCGTGCTCTTGAATACAGGGTGGGTGTCATTTCAATCATGGAAATCATTTATGGAATGGACCTATCCATTTAGAGCACTGCAATTTAGCTGGTACACCATTTGACATTTTTGTTGTATTGAAACGTCTAATTGCCACCACAAAGACGAGCCTCAAATGGCAACTTGAATGGTAATGCGTTTTCTATCTACATTTCAATAGGTTTCCTATGGAGGATTGACAGTATCATTTAAAACAACAGATATTCCCATTCAAGTCAACGTTATCTGATGTCTGGACCTCCAACCATCTTTGTGGTACCATTTGAAAGTTTGAAATGTCAATTTTATTCCCATTTTTAGAACATTTATCAGCCAAAACATGACACCCGCCCTGTATTCAAGAGCATGTTGATTTAACCGATGGCGGGCACAAAAACCTCAGATTATGTGAAATACGGTCTAAACTACAACATATGCAAATAGGGAAAAAATTAAGTATATGTGTTTTAAGATGATTGACAAAGGTTTAAATATGACAGTTTCTATTACAAAACATTCTTTTCAAGAAATAATACAATAGTTTGACAGCACTGTAAGCTTTTAAATTATATCAAGCTCAACCGTTTATCTTTTCCAGTGATGAAAACAACATGCATGTCTAAAGGTATGGTGGGGTTTTCAAAATGGGTCAATTTTAAGCATCTTTATCTCTGGAATGTTTTGGCATTCCGGTCCAAAAAGTAAATTTCTGAGCACTCCTTCAGTGGGCAAATATGTATGGATGGTTTCATTTAAATCAATGGGGGGTGCTGTCAATAAGCTATTCAATTCCCCAAAACGAAACCATGTGACTGTTTAAACTTGCCTCATTTAACCTGGATCGACATGGGAAGCACTGACTCCCATTGTATCAGGCTCTCCTGATTTGTTTTGTATGGCTGGGTTTTTCCCCGCTTGTCATTGTTGCAGGACGGGCATGTTTGTGCAGTGAAGACAATGTCATCACTGGTAATGCTCAGTCTTACGTACATTTTTAACTTACATTCCAGCCCTCACTGTTATTTCACTGCCTGGCTCGCCCTCATTGGTTATTAGTATGAATGAATGTCCCACAGGTGTTTTTAGAATGGTCAGATAGTTGAAGTGTGGAACACATCCTGTTAGATCTTTTAGGGGGGTTTTATTACAGTTCAGGCTCTGTGCCAAATCATATCACAAAACTTTGTTTGATTTTGACAGCTGGGCTCATCTGGAAATCGGTAATATTAAACATCAGATTGCCTCCATCTTAAAAATATCTTCAAGCTCACAAAGAGAAAGATTGAATAGCACTGTTTGAAGAGAAACAGATGTGGCCTACAGTAGAAATCCAAAAGATTGATAACCAAAGATATCAAATAACACTCTGAAAGTTACAAAACATTCCACAATATTTTGTATATCAATACAGATACATTGTGGGCAACACAAGGTACCCACTTGAAAATACTCACTGTGTGAATAAAATTGAAGGGGATTTCAAAGCCTCAGTCAGAAGAGTCAATAATTGGCTATCAATTGAAATAAACCAAGGCTGAGGGATCGAGGAAGATCCCACCCTGTGCTGGGCAGCCATGGATTGAAGTCAGATGATTTCACTATACTGCGATAACATCCCCAAGAACCCCACACGACAGGCCCACGTGTCTCAGCCAGTTTAGACATGAGGACGCAACGTTCCTATTTAACATGGAAGATTTACATCATGACACTTATTTCATTATCAAAATGGTGTGGAAGAAGTCATCAAAGCTTGTGTGTCTCAGAAGCCAGTCAGATTTATTTGTCTGGTCCTTGTTCTTTTCAGCCTTAGGCTAGAGAGACCCTGCTGATAAGATGTATAGATAGGCTCTAAATTAGTTTCTCACTGTTGGGTGCTTTCTGCAGATCCATCACCAGCCATGCAAGTAACGGTCCTCCGACAGTGTTTTAATTACAGACTACAATTTAACATGTTGTTCCCCAGCCTTGCTAGCAGTGAAAAGGTCTAGACTAGTTCCTGCTATTACTGTAAATACATGTTACATGACAAACCTGTTTCAATGGATTGTAAGAGGCCTTGGAAAGACTATAGGCATTTAAACAAAATTGGGAACGTTAAGAAACAAATCCATAAACAAAAATAAAATAAATAAATAAATAAATAAAATAAATTCTTAACAAAATCAAAACTACCACTAACCGGTCTCGATCATCATCATCATAAAGGGGAAAATAGGAGGAGATGTCCATCTTTCAATTTATTTGCCACGGACATAAAGCGCTCTGCACGTCATCGTCGGTGGAAAAAGGGCAGAGTATGGCAAGAGACAGCAGCGAAGTCCTGTATGCCAAATCTTTGAGAAGTTAAATGAGAAGGTGGTGAAATGCAAACTTTGCGAGGTGAAATTGAGGTACGGTAACGGTAGTACAGGTGCAATGCTTAACCATCGGAAACGGACGTACCGTGAGACCCCAAACCTGTTTCTGGCAGCAACAACAGACAGACGGCTTCACACAAAAGAAGTGCGATAAGGGACAGAGTTAGAAAATCACAGCGCTCATTACAGAATCGGTTGGGATGCAGCCGTTGTCAAAGGTTGAGCATGTCGTCTTCAATGCCCTGATGGCATGTCTAGAACCAGACTACAACGTGCCATGTCAGGAAACTGTGATGGCCCGGGTGACCAAATTGTACAATGATTTCTCTGCAAGTACAAAGCGCGATCTCTCCAAAAAAAAAACATACACGCCGTTAACATCAGGTTGTTGGACGTCTATGAACACGCTGTCATACGTCACTGCAACGAGCCATCGTATTGATGAGAAGTGGGTCATAAAATCCCATGTACTGACCACTGAAAACATGGAGTGGCACCTAGCAGAGTGGGTGGGGGACAGCAGTAAGGTGAGCGCCATTGTCCGGAAGAGAACTTCATTGCCCACTAGCAATCCTGTGCAGTAGGTCACAGTAGGACCATATTTAGCATTGTGAATTCACGTGAAATTATATGAATTTTTCTTAGTTTTAACAGGAAACCGATGAAAAAAAAATAGCAGTTTAAACATTAAGCCATTTAAAAAAAAAAAATTTGGTCATGTCTCTATTTCCAACTGTCTTTCATGCTGTTGAACTAACATCTCAATTTGATATAGCAGAACAATGATATTTCCTGTGGTCTAGTTTTGTCTGAGGTCCAGTTCTAACCCGATTGCAGAGGTGTACTAGATGTGCAGTGATTAACTTTCTGTCTGGTTTATCCTGAGAAAGGCAACTAAAAGACCAAGCAGGGATGCTCAATTCCCTTTCATAACGAGTTTTTTTTTTCTGGACAACTGGAGTCGGCGCCTGCACTAAAATTGCAACTGCAGACTGCACATTCAGTGCTCTATATTTTTGTTTTGTGCATATATCTGACACAGTAAATCTTAATATTTTAGCCAAAGATGCAGATCTTTGAGACGTAAGTTGACAGCTGAAAGAAAAGCTGAGAATCTTCTATTCTGCAGAGATAGACGCAACATTTTGGGCATTAAATAAATACAGTGCCTTCAGAAAGTATTCACACCCCTTGACCTTTTCCACATTTGTTGTTACAGCCTCAATTTAAAATGGATTACATTGAGAATGTCTGTCATTGGTCTACACACAATACCCTATAATGTCAAAGTGGAAATATGGTTTTAGAAATGTGTATACATTTTGTAAAAAATCAAAAGCTGAAATGTCTTGAATCAGTAAGTATTTAACCCCTTAGTTATGGCAAGCCTAAATAAGTTCAGGAGTAAACAATTGCTTACCAAGTCACATAAGTTGTATAGACTCGCTCTGTGTGCAATAATAGTCATTCAAAAAACCTGTTAAACACTATCTCATCTCTGTACCCCACACATACAATTATCTGTAAGGTCCCTCAGCAGCAAGCATTGAATTTCAAACACCGATTCAACCACAAATACCAGGGAGGTTTTCCAATGCCTCTCAAAGAAGGGTGGCTATTGGTGCAGACACTGAATATCATTTTAAGCATGGTGAAGTTATTAATGACACTTTGGATGGTGTATCAATACACCCAGTTACTACAAAAGATACAGGCGTCTTTCCTAACTCAGTTGCCAGAGAGGAAGGAAACTGCTCAGGGATTTCACCATGAGGCCAATGGTGACATTTAAAACAGTTTAATGAGCATTTGTGTTTAATAGCTGTGATGGGAGAAACCTGAGGATGGATCATCAACATTGTAGTTACTCCACAATCCTAACCTAATTGAAAGAGTGAAAAGAAGGAAACCTGTACAGAATAAAAAATATTTCAAAACCTGCATCCTGTTTGCATCAAGGCACTAAAGTAATACTGTAAAAAATGTTGCAAAGCAATTCTCAGTTTTTGTCCAGAATACAAAGTGTTATGTTTGGGGCAAATCCAATACAACACATTACTGAGTACCACTCTCCATATTTTCATGCTCTGGGTATGCTTTCATGTTATGAGTATGCTTGTAATTGTTAAGGACTGGGAGTTTATTAGGACAAAAAAAGAAACGGAATAGAGCTAAGCACATTCAAAATACTAGAGGAAAACCTGGTTCAGTCTGCTTTACAACAGACACTGGGACCTTTCAGCAGGACAATAACCTAAGACACAAGGAACAAATCTACACTGGAGTTGTTTACCAAATAGACAGTGAATGTTCCTGAGTGGACAGTTTTCACTTAAATCTGCTGGAAAGTATATTGTTCTCTAGCAATGATCAACAATCAATTTGAGCTTGAAGAATTTTTAACTTAATAATGGGAAAATATTGTACTATCCAGGTGTGCAAAGCTCTTAGACTTACCCAGAAAGACTCACAGCTGTAATCGCTGCCAAATGTGATTCTAACACGTATTGACTCAGGGTGTGAAACCTATATATTTTTTTTTAATTCAATAAATGTGCAAAAATGTCTAAAGGCATGTTTTTACTTCATCATTATGGTGTATTGTGTAGATGGGTGAGATTTTTTTTGTATATACATTTAAAAAAAATATATCCTTTTTGAGTTGAGGCTGTAACACAACAGAATGTGGAAGAAGTCAGAGGGTATGGCTACTTTATGAAGGCACTGTATGTTTCACAAGTTTGGATAGCGCAGTACAGTGAGTACAGGACTGAGTGTAGCGCACTACAGTACTCTACAATACAGTAGGACAGTACAGTAAAACACAGTGAGTAGAGTACAGTGTACTGTACTGAACTATACTTGAATTTACTGAACTCTGTTCTGCTGTACTGTACTCTACTGTGCTGCACTGTGATGTCAACTTATGAAACATGAGGAGAATGACATTCATATCCATAATTATGCATTTCTGTGTAGAACAGATCAGGGACCCATGATGTCATTCCATTACCGTAATTTCATTACCCTAATTCCTTACTGTATTTCAGTAACCAAAATAGATTTTTTTTCAAACTCAAGGTGTCATGTCATAGCTGACACCCCGTTTTTTCTGCAGAGATCTTTGAATCCTAATTCGGAGCGCATCTTTAAAGGGAAACTTCTCAATTTTTCAACTTCATATTCATCATCTCCAGCACCACCCCAACATCAGCAAATGTGAAAATGGTTCATTTCTATGTTTTGTAGTAAAAAAGATCGAGAAAGATAAGTGTTTCCAAAGACATCACTGGTGTGCAGCATGTGATTTTGACCAATTTTGAGTAGGTATTGCTTACTAATTGGTTGATGTCATTGGAAACACTTATGATTCTTAATCTTTTTTACTACAGGACATAGAAACGTGCCATTTTCACATGTTGGGGTGGTGCTGGAGATTATGAAGTAGAACATTTTTGAAATGTCCTTTTTTAAGAGTTTTATGGAGAACGTGGTCGCATAACTTGAGGGATATTTTACTGTAGTTCTGTTACCAAAGTCTGCATCTGCACAGTTCTTCCACTAAATTCGTTTTTGTAAAATGTTCAGTGGAAATTGTTAAAAGTAGTCCTTGTGCATAGTTATATGGTTTGTTAAACATTGAAATCAGTGTTTTTTTGTTTGGCATACATTTTAAAGTGGAAAAAACCTGAGTAAAAGCATAATTACATTACTGTGGAATTGCCCCTTTATCAGTATGTGGGTTCATTACAGGGTCTTTAAAGACAAACTACAAGCTGCAAAGGCTTATTGGCTTAGAAGACGTCCACACTGACTGGGGTACGAATATGATTTGAGAAATTTTGGAAAGACTTCTTTTGGTGCTTCCTCATGCAAGTCCTATGTACTTAATGAGACTAATGTACTGACTCAACACCTTGAAGGTAGCAAGATTATTATTGAGTGATTGACAATCACCATCTACCTTTTTTAGTTGAGAATATCAGCGTCAAGATCAATACTTGATCAACAAAAACCAAGGAGTGCATGAAAAGACCTGGATTGCTTTGTACTGTAAAATTTGTAATTGCGTTTTCTGTCAAGTGGATATGATGCCATCTCGACTAACTCCATAATCTCAAAAAATTATAGTGTAGCAATTGTAACTGGATTTTGAAAGTGTTAATGTGTTTGTTGTCTGTAACTTACGCCTGCCCATACCATAACCCCACCGCCACCATGGGGCACTCTGTTCACAACATTGACATCAGCAAACTGCTCGCCCACACGACTCCATACATGCTGTCTGCCATCTGCCTCGTACAGTTGAAACCGGGATTCATCCATGAAGAGCACAGAATTACAGCGTGCCAGTGGGCCAAGGTGAGCATTTGCTTACTGATGTCGGTTACGACGCCGAACTGCAGTCAGGTCAAGACCCTAGTGAGGACGACAAGCACGCAGATGAGCTTCCCTGAGACGGTTTCTGACATTTTGTGCAGAAATTCTTTGGTTGTGCAAACCCACAGTTTCATCAGCTGTCCAGGTGGTGGTCTGACGATCCCACAGGTGAAGAAGCCGGATGTGGAGGTCCTGGGCTGGCCGGTTGGAAGTACTGCCAAATTCTCTAAAACAACGTTGGAGGCAGAGAGAAATTAACATTAAATTCTCTGGCAAAAGCAATGGTGGACATTCCTGCAGTCTGCATGCCAATTGCACGCTCTCTCAACTTGAGACATCTGTTTTCATTGTGTTGTATAACAAAACTGCACGTTTTAGAGTGGCCTATTATTGTCCCCAGCACAAGGAGCACCTGTGTAGTGATCATGCTGTTTAATCAGATTCTTGATACGCCACAACTGTCAGGTGTATGGATTATCTTGGCAAAGGAGAAATGTTCATTTTAACAGGGATGTAAACACATTTGTGCACAACATTTGAGAGAAAAAAGCTTTTTGTGCTTATTGAACATTTTTGGGGATCTTTTTTTATTTCTGCTCATGAAACATGGGACCAACACTTTACATGTTGCGTTTTATATTTTTGTTCAGTGTATATAAAATCTAGCCAACTTGGCTGTATTTGCTTGCTAACAAATTGAACTGTTAGGAATACACCCTCCTCTGTCTCCAACTGTTTGAACAACCCAGCCTTTCAGAATGACAACGAGTTGCCAATTACTTACATAAATGCGTCTTTTTATGCTCTTGAAAATGTATAAAACGCAAACTACTAGACAGACAGCACATAACAGTCTGTGGCCAAAAAAAAGGGTATCGTTAGAGACAAAAAAGGTGTCGTTAAAAAGTTATCCATTACAGTAAAATAATGTTTCGGCGTCCATATGACTGACTCTGGACCAAACCTCAAATGAAAATAGTGAATTGAAACTGCTTGTAGTCAGAGAGGAAGTGATCTTTGTTGTAAGGGGTCTTGATTCTTGCAACAAAGGCATTTGGAATGTCGTTCTAAAACACGAATTAGAATTAATCAAATGAATTCGATATACTGTGTCGCCCAGCCCTAACCTCGACTTGGAATGGGACTTGACTCAATCACAGGTTCTTGTTTTTTCTCGCTCTTTCCCATCTGGACAGCCAAGTGCCAGGCTTTTTTATATTTTTTATTTCTATGTTGTGATTGGTGAATTACTTAGGCAAGTTTGTATAATTAGAGAACTGTCAATACCATATGCTTTATGCAATTCAATGCAAAATAATAACATACTGTAATTCCAATTCTTACTTTTGACATTCTGAAGCACTATCCAATTAACATTTGCCAACCCTTTATGTTGATAAAATGCAAAATGCGCTATCGAGTGTAATTTTAGAGCCATTTTATAAATGTTGAGAAAAGCAAACAAGCGGGATACTTTGATCCTAAACTACTTCATCAAGGCACACAAATTGGCTCCAACAATTAGTGCATGTATGCTTTCATGTCAAAATAAAGTGGGTCTAAAGAGGCAAAGCATCATGTGCCACTCACTGCAGTTAAGGTGAGCTGATTACATTTAAGGATCAAGCGGTTTGGACCTGCGAATATGTGAGTGAGTTTTTTTGGTTTTACTGTCCTTGTGGGGATCAGAATTCCTCACAAGGATAGTAAAACAAGAACAATTCGAACAAGTGGGGACATTTCGCCGGTCCACACAAGAAAAAGGATATATTAGGCATAGGGGTTAGGGAAAGTAGGATTTTTAAATATAAATCAATTGTCTCCACAAGGATAGTAAAACAAATGGGTCAAATAAAATGTAATTTGCCGAATACAACAGGTGTCGAGCTTACCGTGAAGTGTGTGTGTGTGTGTGTGTGCACATGCGCTTGGTGTGTGTCTCTTTGTTAACATCAGCTGATGCGTGAGCTCTGATATTAAGGAAGTCTCGAGGTTCTGCTCATCTTTTTTTATTTAACCTTTTTTTTAACTAGGCAAGTCAGTTAAGAACAAATTATTATTTACAATGGCGGCCTACCAAAAGGCCTCCTGCGGGGATGGGGGCTGGGATTAAAAATAAATTAAATAAAAATATAGGACAAAACACACATGACAAGAGAGACAACACAACACAAAGAGAGACCTAAGACAACAACATAGCATGGTAGCAACCTAACATGGTAGCAGCACAAAACATGGTACAAACATTTATTGGGCACAGACAACAGCAAGAAGGTAGAGACAACAAAATCGTTATGCTGTCTGACTGTAGCCTAGAGCACATTCTTTATATTAGCGGGTTAGGTTCGGGTGCGTCAGATTTTCACTTATAGTATATTATCACATGTAGTCGTGCGGATGGGTTATTACCAATTGCGGATGGGTGCAGGTGAATAAACGGCTGACACAACTAAAAGGCTAGAGTTGCTGCTTTCAAGAGGCGGGACAGTAATCTGTATGCTAATAAGAAATCCTGCTACGACCTTCGATGAGCCATCATCAAAGTGTCAATACAGGACTGAGATCAAATCCTCCTACGCCGGCTCTGACGATCATTGGATGTGGCAGGGCTTGATAACTATCACGCATTATTAAGAGGAACCCAGCCGCGAGCTGCCCAGTGACGCGAGCGTACCAGACGATCTAAATGCCTTCTATGCTCGCTTCAAGGCAAGCAACACTGAGCCAGCTGTTCCGGGCAAATGTATGATCATGCTCTCTGTAGCCAATGTCAGTAACACCTTTTAGGTTAACATTCACAAGTCAGAAGGGCCAGACGGTTTACCAGGACGCGTACTCAGAGCATGCGCTGACCAGCTGGCAAGTGGCTTCACTGACATTTTCAACCTCTCCCTAACCCTGTCTGTAATACCTACATGTTTCAAGCAGACCATCATAGTCCCTGTGCCTAAGAACGCCAAGGTAACCTGTCTAAATGGCAATCACCCCATAGCATCATGAAATGTTTTAAAAGCCTGGTTATGGCTCATGACCATCATCCCAGACATCATGGACCCACTCCAATTCACATACCGCCCCAACAGATCTACAGATGACGCAATCTCTCTTCCACTCCACACTGCCCTCTCCCACCTGGACAAGAGAACACCTATGTGAGAATGCTGTTCATTGCCTACAGCTCAGCGTTCTATACCATAGTGCCCTCCAAGCTCATCACTAAGCTAAGGACCATAACACTGTACACCTCCCTTTGCAACTGGATCCTGGAATTCCTGATGGCCGCCCCTTACGTGGTGAGGGTAGGCAATAACACACTTATGGGGGCCTTTCAGAGCTGTGTGCTTAGTGCCCTCCTGTACTCCCTGTTCACCCACAACTGTGTGGCCACAACTCCAACACCATCATTAAGATTGCTGACAACACGACGGTGGTAGGCCTGATCACCAATGACGATGAGACGGCCTATAGGGATGTCAGAGACCTGGCAGTGTGATGCCAGGACAAAAACCTCTCCCTCGTCATCAGCAAGACGAAGGAGCTGATTGTGAACCACAGGAAACGAAGGGCCGAGCACATCCCCATCCACACATCACATTGACTGTAGTGGAGTGGGTCGAGAGCTTGAGGTTTCTCAGTGTCCACATCACTAAGGATTTATCATGGTCCACACACACCAACACAGTCATGAAGAGGGGATGACAATGCCTCTTCCTCCTCAGGAGGCTGAACAGATTTTGCATGGGCCCTCAGATCCTTTAAAAGTTCTACAACTGCACCATTTGAGAGCATCTTGAATGGCTGCATCACTGCTTGGTATGGCGGCAACTTGGCATCCCACCGCAAGGCGCTACAGACTGTAGTGTGTACGGCCTTGTGCATCACTGGTGCTGAGATCCCTGCCATCCAGGATAGAGGTTGGCATGGGAACAGTCCTCCTGCGTGTCCCGCAGGATTCTGTCAGGAATGGGAGTGAAGTTCTAGAGTCAAGTTCGGGACCGGATCAACAGTCCACAGGAACGGGGAGTGCAGGAATAGTTATAAACAGTGTTTTTTGGGGGCGGAAATATGTGTGGAGCATTTCATTAAAAAAACTATTGTGTAGGTCTCATCATCCTCCAGCTTAATCAATCTACATTTAGGTCATTTAGAATACGCTCTTATCCAGAGTGACTTGGCCTACAGTCAGTGCATTTAACTAAGACCGGTAAGACAACCACATCACAGTCGCATATTGCATTACTGAAATAATTTTCAATACTTCCTAAACAAACACAATAACCTACATATTTCTGCGTGCAAAAATGAGCACAAATGATTTTTATTTTAGCAATAAGACTGCTAAATAGTTAATCCAAGTAGCTATTTCGTTAACTATCTGCATTGATGCTTTTGGCCCTGACTTTTTGACTGCTGTTACTTTTTATTATTTATCCTGTAGCCTAGTCACTTTATTCTTTAGTTATAAACTCAGCAAAAAAAGAAACATCCTCTCACTGTCAACTGCGTTTATTTTCAGCAAACTTAACATGTGTAAATATTTGTATGAACATATAAGATTCAACAACTGAGACATAAACTGAACAAGTTGAACAGACATGTGACTAACAGAAATGGAATAATGTGTCCCAGAACAAAGGGGGGGGTCAAAATCAAAAGTAACAGTCAGTATCTGGTGTGGCCACCAGCTGCATTAAGTACTGCAGTGCATCTCACCAGGGGTGAATCCGACCATCACCCCTGGTGAGACAAAACCGCGACTCGTCAAGTGAAAAGCACTTTTTGCCAGTCCTGTCTGGTCCAGTGATGGTCGGTTTGTGCCCATAGGCAATGTTTTTATCGGTGATGTCTGGTGAGAACCTGCCTTACAACAGGCCTACAAGCCCTCAGTCCAGACTCTCTCAGCCTATTGCAGACAGTCTGAGCACTGATGGAGGGATTGTGCGTTCCTGGTGTAACTCGGGCAGATGTTGCCATCTTGTACCTGTCCCGCAGGTGTGATGTTCAGATGTACTGATCCTGTGCAGGTGTTGTTACAAGTGGTCTGCCACTGTGAGGACAATCAGCTGTCCGTCCTGTCTCCCTGTAGCGCTGTCTTAGGTGTCTCACAGTACGAACATTGCAATTTATTGCCCTGGCTACATCTGCAGTCCTCATGCCTCCATTCAGCATGCCTAAGGCATGTTCACGCAGATGAGCAGGGACCCTGGGCATCTTTCTTTTGGTGTTTTTCAGAGTCAGTAGGAAGGCCTCTTTAGTGTCCTAAGTTTTCATAACTGTGACCTTAATTGCCAACCGTCTATAAGCTGTTAGTGTCTTAACTACCGTTCCACAGGTGCATGTTCATTAATTGTTTATGGTTCATTGAACAAGCATGGGAAACAGTGTTTAAACCCTTTACAATGAAGATCTGTGAAGTTATTTGGATTTTGACAAATTATCTTTGAAAGACAGGGTCCTGAAAAAGGGACATTTCTTTTTTTTTACTGAGTTTATATACATATCTATCTCAATTACCTTGTACACACATTGACTCCATACTGTTACCCAGTGTATAGTGGCAAGTTTTTGTTTCTCATTGTGTGTTATGACTTTTCTATTTCTTTATTTTCTCTCTGCATTGGCGGGGAGGGCCCGCAAGTAAGCATTTCACTGTTAGTTTACACCTGTTTGTTTTATGAAGCATGTGACAAATTTATTTTATTTCTGTGTGAGAGTCAGGCAGAGTGCAGCTCTGCTCTGTATGCTGGGGGGCTACTTCTAGCTCCTCAACAGCTCTCAGTGTGGACGAGGTGAGAGCTATACAGAATCACCTGGCTCATTAAAACAACCCTTGAGCGTGTCATACTGGAATTGTTGTACTTAGCAAACCTGCGGAAGTAGTATTCCCTCTGTGTGTCAACATCTCTCCAGAGGCATTAAAAAGGCCTTGTTCTCAGGGGTCCTTGCTGGACCAGGTACAGCACAGTAAACCAATGGATGAGATGTGTGAGGAGGACAGGAGGGCAGCAGTCAGTCAGTCGGTCCTGAGAGGCCTTCAGGTGCTGGCAAGGTGAATCTCTATCTATAACCAGCCATGGTTTGAGCACTGAGTAAACATGCCAGCCTCTCCATCTTTTACCAAGGCTGCTGGGTCAATCATCTTTACAGCTGCTTTATGAAGAGTGACACCTCAAGGAATAAACTCTGGCTTAATTCCTCCTGTCAATTCAAATTTATCGAACCTATAACATTTCATACAAGAGAAACCAAACAGCCCTTCCCTTATTTTCCCCTGAAGATGAAGGCAGTGGAGTGAAACATTTGCAGCACATTCACATTTAATTGTTTTTACTGCTAAATATGAATTACTTTAAAAAACATTTGGAAAGTATTTAGCCCCCTTGACTTTTTCTACATTTTGTTATGTTACAGCCTTCTCCTAAAATTGATTTTCATCAATCTACTGTACCCCAAAATGACAAAGTGGAAACAGGTTTTTAGAAAATTTAGCAAATGTATTAAAAATGAACTGAAATACCTTATTTACATAAGTATTCAGACCCTTTGCTATGGGACTTGAAATTGAGCTCAGTTTCTACAACTTGATTGTAGTCCACCTGTAGTAAATTCAATTGATTTGACATGATTTGTAAAGGCACACACCTGTCTAAATAAGGTCCCACAGTTGACAGTGCATGTCAGAGCAAACACCAAGCCATGAGGTCGAAGGAAATGTCTGTAGAGCTCCGATACAGGATTGTGTTGAGGCACAGATTTGGGGAAGGGTACCCAAAAGGTCTCCAGCATTTAAGGTCCCCAAGAACTCAGTAACCGCCATCATTCTTAAATGGAAGAAGTTTGCAACCGCCAAGACTCTTCCTAGAGCTGGCCACCTGGCCAAACTGAGCAATCGGGGGGTAAGGGCCTTGGTCAGGGAGGTGACCAAGAACCCAATGGTCACTCAGACAGAGCTCCAGAGTTCCTCTGTGGAGATGGGTGAACCTTCCGGAAGGACAACCATCTCTGCAGCACTCCACCATTCAGGCCTTTATGAATAGAGTAGCCAGACAGAAGCCACTCCTCAGTAAAAGGTACATGACAGCCTGCTTGGAGTTTGCCAAAAGGCACCTAAATACTCTCAGACCGTGAGAAACAAGATTCTCTGGTCTGATGAAACTAAGATGGAACTGTTTGGCCTAAATGCCAAGCGTCACGTCTGGAGGAAACCTGGCATCATCACTTCTGTGAAGTATGGTGGTGGCAGCATCATGCTGTGGGGATGTTTTTCAGCGGCAGGGACTGGGAGACTAGTCAGGATCGAGGCAAAGATGAACGGAGCAAAGTACAGAAAGACCCTTGACGAAAACCTGCTCAGGCCCTCAGACTGGGGCAAAGGTTCACCTTCCAACAGGACAACGACCCTAAGCACATAGCCAAGACAACGCAAAAGTCTCTGAATGTCCTTGAGTGGCCCAGCCAGAGCCCAGACTTGAACCCGATTTGAACATCTCTGGAGAGACCTGAAAATGAAGAGAATGGGAGAAACTCCCCAACTCCCCAAATACAGGTGTGCCAAGCTTGTAGCATCATACCCAAGAAGACTTGATGCTGTTATTGCTGCCAAAAATGCTTTAACAAAGTACTGATTTAAAGGGTCTGAATACTTGTGTAAATGTGATACTTCAGTTTTTTTTTTATTCTAAACCTGATTTTGATTTGTCATTATGGGGTATTTTGTGTAGATTGAGGAAGAAAACAAACAATGTAATACATTTTAGAATAAGGCTGTAATGTAACAAAATGTGGAAAAAGTCAAAGGGTCTGAATCCTGTCCGAAGGCACTGTGTATATACATGGTCTAAACAGCAATGGAATTATTGATGACAAACATATCCAGGAAAGATGCTGAATAAACAAAATAATCAATGGTTGTCGTAAAAAATCTGCAGCTTCTAATTTTGGTATGATCTGAAAACCTTGTGGCAATGTAAGTTTTGCATAATTGAAACGTGTTGGTCATAAAGTGGAGCCATAAAACATCAAGCTGCTGTTTTGGCATGGATTCAGAAACTTTCATTGTTCCACTAATGCTGTCGTGTCACAGAGCGCTTGCTTTATGTTTTCAATATAAGGTGATGAGCCGTACTAAGACCATAACTTAGTCGGAACGGATTTATTGCGCGTTGACCCTTTATTATAAAAAAAGTAATATCCTCAACTACCCTCGGCCTACTATTATCCATTTACAGTGTCATGTTTTTGACTCCATGTTTCCTAATCCCTATTGTCCTCTCGCAGTATGCATTGTATGGATCATTTGAGAGCAGAATTATCTAAATGCTCCCTGAATACCCTCGTTGGTCAGATTATGAGCAGACCTCTCCAAGGCTCTATTATAGGATGTAAGTACTGAAATTGCCTCTAACTATCTCTATAATTATACACATACAAGGTTCCATATTTTTTTCCCCCATCTGGCTGTTTCTGATACTCTGTTAGGTCATAGTCTGTCATAAAGTATGCATGGACAGGAAAGCTCTGCAGAGCAGAAAACAGGTTTGTGTAAATGCTCTTTGAGTGTGTCATCAGTGTAGATTACCTCTCATCCATTTTCACCAGTGACAATTAAAGCTTATCGTGTATTGGCACATTCAACAGCAGAGCAGAGAACTGTCTCTAGATCCCAGGGATATGTGTTGCCTGCTGCCTCCCAATTAACTGCTACACGATCACAACTATATATTCCCGTTCCCATACATAGCAACTCAGGCAATCCAATATTCACCCCCGATGGACACGCATGTGTCATACGAGACCACACGAGGGGCAGAAGTTAACAGACAATGTTCATGTCACCAGTGTAGCCTACTGTGTGCACAAGTTAACAGTGGTATCGTGGAGCAGTGGAGTTGTTGCAGAGGGTGCCTTCATCCTTGTGATGGGATGTGAAAATGCCGTTGTTCAACCCACAGATCTGACCTGCCTCCCCTCTGTGGGATCAGGCGTTATTAAAGTGGCTCACAGGGGGCAGGGAGGTGACAGACATCCTTCACAGGAACTCATCCTACCTCATCCCACCTCCAACCACAAAAGGAGCAATGCTCTACTCTTTCTCTCCTTTTCTCTTCCTCTTCTTTCTCCCAACTTTGACTTGCCTCAGTCTCAGGTGTGTGAAGAGGTGACGCAAAATGGTTGCCGTGCATCACCCAAGTGGGTGCTACACATTGGGGGTGGAAGTGGGGAGTTTACCCCCTTAATATGTAAAGCACTTTGAAGACTTACTGTAGGCAGAAAAACGCAATATAAATGCAATCAGTTATTATTGTTATTATTATTGGTAATTTCCATGTGAAAGGACCCATGTGAATGAAAGTGAAGTCTATTTGTGAGAAATTAAGGCATATATACATTTTTCAACCATTTTCAATGTAAAAATGTGGAATAAGCAAAGGCTTTGATTTCTGGTCAAACCGATGGAAAAGGGGTCTTAGATAACACCTACCGGAAACGTGTTAGAAATACTTTAAAACACAATAATGTTGAAGTAAAGGCACCTGCCAACTAATATCAACATTTATATTTCTCCAAAACTAAATATATTTGCCTTCTGTAAGTTGAAGAAACTTTGCCTTGTGCCTTGAAATTCCCAAAATTCCAAAAACCCACATCTTTAAGATATTTTTTAATTTCTCTCCCTCATGAGGGAGGATAATGAAAGTTCACTGAAGTAACAAGTAAAGGTAGACCTATCAGTTAGTAATTTTAGTGATATCAATTTTGTTTATGAATTAAGTGATTAAAACACGAAATTCCGTTACCAAATCGGTAACGTAATTTCCGAAAAATTGGTAAGAGTTTCTGTCATTTTAATTTGCTACAATGGGAAATCATAGTAGTGAACCTGTGGTTTGTGACAAGTTTGGACAGTACAGCACAGTAGAGTACTGTAAAGAAAGGTAGAGTACAGTACACACTAGAGCACACTAATGTACTGTGCTCTACTGGACTCGACTCTACTGTACTGAACCCTGTTGTGCTGTACTCTACTGATCTCTACTGTGCTGAACTCTACTGAGCAGTACTTTGATGTCTAAACTTGTGAAACATAGATGTCTATGATTGGTTCAGATATGGTCTGGTCTGGAACAACCAAATTTGGTCTTGTTTGGGGGCAGAGCTCATTAAAATAATAGCTAGTGTGTAGAATAATACCCAAATATGCAAAGGAGGATATTGCATACAGTTGAAGTCGGAAGTTTACATACACCTTAACCAAATACATTTAAACTCAGTTTTTCACAATTCCTGACATTTAATCCTAGTAAAAAATTCACTGTTTTAGGTCAGTTAGGATCACCACTTTTATTTTAAGAATGTGAAATGTCAGAATAATAGTTGAGAGAATTTTATTTGATTTCTTTCATCACATTCCCAGTGGGTCAGAAGTTTACATATACTCAATTAGTATTTGGTAGCGTTGCCTTTAAATTGTTTAACTTGGGTCAAATGTGTCAGGTAGCCTTCACAAGCTTCCCACAATATTTTATTTATTTTATTTCACCTTTTTATTTAACCAGGTAGGCAAGTTGAGAACAAGTTCTCATTTACAATTGCGCCCTTGCCAAGATAAAGCAAAGCAGTTCGACACATACAACAACAAAGAGTTACACATGCAGTAAAACAAACATACAGTCAATAATACAGTAGAAAAATAAGTCTATATACAATGTGAGCAAATGAGGTGAGATAAGGGAGGTAAAGGCAAAAAAGGCCATGGTGGCAAAGTAAATACAATATTGAAAGTAAAACACTGGAATGGTAGATTTGCAGTGGAAGAAAGTGCAAAGTAGAAATAGAAATAATGAAGTGCAAAGGAGCAAAATAAATAAATAAATAAATACAGTAGGGGAAGAGGTAGTTGTATGGGCTAAATTATAGATGGGCTATGTACAGGTGCAGTGATCTGTGAGCTGCTCTGACAGCTGGTGCTTAAAGCTAGTGAGGGAGATAAGTGTTTCCAGTTTCAGAGATTTTTGTAGTTCATTCCAGTCATTGGCAGCAGAGAACTGGAAGGAGAGATGGCCAAAGGAGGAAATGGCTTTGGGGATGACCAGAGAGATTTACCTGCGTGTGCTACAGGTGGGTGCTGCTATGGTGACCAGTGAGCGGAGATAAGGGGGGACTTTACCTAGCAGGGTCTTGTAGATGACCTGGAACCAGTGGGTTTGGCGATGAGTATGAAGCAAGGGCCAGCCAACGAGAGCATACAGGTCGCAGTGGTGGGTAGTATATGGGGCTTTGGTGACAAAACGGATGGCACTGTGATAGACTGCATCCAGTTTATTGAGTCGGGTATTGGAGGCTATTTTGTAAATGACATCGCCGAAGTCGAGGATCGGTATGATGGTCAGTTTTACGAGGGTATGTTTGGCAGCATGAGTGAAGGATGCTTGGTTGCGAAAGAGGAAGCCAATTCTAGATTTAAGTTTGTATTGGACATGTTTGATGTGAGTCTGGAAGGAGAGCTTACAGTCTAACCAGACACCTAGGTATTTGTAGTTGTCCACATATTCTAAGTCAGAACCGTCCAGAGTAGTGATGCTGGATGGGTGGGCAGGTGCAGGCAGCGATCGGTTGAAGAGCATGCATTTAGTTTTACTTGTATTTAAGAGCAGTTGGAGGCCACGGAAGGAGAGTTGTATGGCATTGAAGCTCGTCTGGAGGGTTGTTTACAGTCTCCAAAGAAGGGCCAGAAGTATGCAGAATGGTGTCGTCTGCGTAGAGGTGGATCAGAGACTCACCAGCAGCAAGAGCGACATCATTGATGTAAACAGAGAAAAGAGTTGGCCCAAGAATTGAACCCTGTGGCACCCCCATAGAGACTACCAGAGGCCCGGACAACAGGCCATTCGATTTGACACATTGAACTCTATCAGAGAAGTAGTTGGTGAACCAGGCGAGGCAATCATTTGAGAAACCAAGGCTATTGAGTCTGCCGATGAGGATGTGGTGATTGACAGAGTCGAAAGCCTTGGCCAGGTCAATGAATATGGCAGCACAGTATTGTTTCTTATCGATGGCGGTTACGATATCGTTTAGGACCTTGAGCGTGGCTGAGGTGCACCCATGACCATCTCTGAAACCAGATTGCATAGCGGAGAAGGTGCGGTGGGATTCAAAATGGTTGGTAATCTGTTTGTTGACTTGGCTTTCGAAGACTTAGAAAGGCAGGGTAGGATAGATATAGGTCTGTAGCAGTTTGGGTCAAGAGTGTCCCCTCCTTTGAAGAGGGGGATGACAGCAGCTGCTTTCCAATCTTTTGGAATCTCAGGCGACACAAAAGAGAGGTTGAACAGGCTAGTAATAGGGGTTGCAACAATTTCGGCAGATTATTTTAGAAAGAAAGGGTCCAGATTGTCTAGCCCGGCTGATTTGTAGGGGTCCAGGTTTTGCAGCTCTTTCAGAACATCAGCTGACTGGATTTGGGAGAAGGAGAAATGGGGAAGGCTTGGGCGAGTAGCTGTGGGGGGTGCAATGCTGTTGACCGCGGTAGGGATAGCCAGGTGGAAAGCATGGCCAACCGTAGAAAAATGCTTATTGAAATTCTCAATTATAGTGGATTTATCAGAGGTGACAGAGTTTCCTGTCCTCAGTGCAGTGGGCAGCTGGGAGGAGGTGTTCTTATTCTCCATGGACTTTACAGTGTCCCAGAACTTTTTTGAGTTTGTGTTGCAGGAAGCAAATTTCTGCTTGAAAAAGCTAGGCTTGGCTTTTCTAACTGCCTGTGTATATTGGTTTCTAACTTCCCTGAAAAGTTGCATATCACGGGGGCTGTTCGATGCTAATGCAGAACGCCGCAGGATGTTTTTGTGTTGGTTAAGGGCAGTCAGGTCTGGAGAGAACCAAGGGCTATATCTGTTCCTGGTTCTACATTTCTTGAATGGGGCATGCTTATTTAAGATGGTGAGGAAGGCATTTATAAAAAATAACCAGGCATCCTCTACTCACGGGATGAGGTCAATATCCTTCCAGGATACACGGGCCAGGTCGATTAGAAAGGCTTGCTCACTGAAATGTTTCAGGGAGCGTTTGACAGTGATGAGGGGAGGTCGTTTGACCGCTGACCCATTACGGATGCAGGCAATGAGGCAGTGATCGCTGAGATCTTGGTTGAAAACAGCAGAGATGTATTTAGAGGGCAAGTTGGTTAGGATGATATCTATGAGGGTGCCCGTGTTTACGGCTTTGGGGTTGTACCTGGTGGGTTCATTGATCATTTGTGTGAGATTGTGGGCATCAAGCTTAGATTGTAGGATGGCTGGGGTGTTAAGCATGTCCCAGTTTAGGTCACCTAGCAGCACGAGCTCTGAAGATAGATGGAGGGCAATCAGTTCACATATGGTGTCCAGAGCACAGCTGGGGGCAGAGGGTGGTCTATAGCAGGCGGCAACGGTGAGAGACTTGTTTTTAGAGAGATGGATTTTTAAAAGTAGAAGTTCAAATTGTTTGGGTACAGACCTGGATAGTAGGACAGAACTCTGCAGGCTATCTCTGCAGTAGATTGCAACACCGCCCCCTTTGGCCGTTCTATCTTGTTTGAAAATGTTGTAGTTAGGGATGAAGATTTCAGAGTGTTTGGTGGACTTCCTAAGCCAGGATTCGGACACGGATTGGACATCCGGGTTGGTAGAGTGTGCTAAAGCAGTTAATAAAACAAACTTAGGGAGGAGGCTTCTAATGTTAACATGCATGAATCCAAGGCTATTACGGTTACAGAAGTCATCAAAGAGAGCGCCTGGGGAATAGGAGTGGAGCTAGGCACTGCAGGGCCTAGATTCACCTCTATATCACCAGAGGAACAGAGGAGGAGTAGGATAAGGGTACGGCTAAAAGCTATGAGAATTGGCCGTTTATGACGTCCTGAATAGAGAGTAAAAGGAGCAGGTTTCTGGGGGCGATAAAATAGCTTCAAGGTATAATGTACAGACAAAGGTATGGTAGGATGTGAGTACAGTGGAGGTAAACCTAGGCATTGAGTGATGATGAGAGAGATATTGTCTCTAGAAACATCATTGAAACCAGGAGATGTCATAGCATGTGTGGGTGGTGGAACTGAAAGAATGGATAAGGTATAATGAGCAGGGATAGAGGCTCTACAGTGAAATAAGCCAATAAACACTAACCAGAAGAGCAATGGACAAGGCATATTGACATTAAGGAGAGGCATGCTTAGCCGAGTGATCATAAATGTCCAAGTGAGATTCAGACAGCTAGCAGGGCCATAGGTAGCAAGCTGGCAGAAGATGGAAGGAGGTCTATTTTTAGTCACCTCGTGCGTTTCCGTCTGTAGATTAGTGGGGTTCCGTGTGGTGGGGGGACCAGTCCAATTGGCAAAATAGTTAGTGGCCCAAGAAAATTGTCCGATAGACCTATTAAGATAGCAGCCGATAAGACGGCTAACGATTACGGGCCGCAGATGGGCGTTCAGGTTACGTCGCGACGGAGTGGCCAGTTGGATAACTCCCTCGGGCAGATAACGTCGGTAGTCCAGTCGTGAAGGCCCGATGGGGCTCCGCATCGGCAGTAAAACGTGTCCGGATAGGTGATTGTAGCCCAGGAGTGGCTGATGGAACTCTTCAGCTGGCTAGCTCCGGAATAATTGACCGGGACCGACGTTAGCCAATAGTCACTCGGGTAGCAGCTAGCTAGCTGCAAGATCCAGGTGTAAATGTCCAGAGCCTGCGGTAGAAATCCGGTAGTTAGTCTTGTCCCATCGCTGCAACTCCTGTATGGACTCGGGTGAGGCGAAGGTCGAGAGCCGTGCGTCCTCTGAAACACGACCCAGCCAAGCCGCACTGAATCTTGACACAATGCCCGCTTAACCCAGAAGCCAGCCACACCAATGTGTCGGAGGAAACACAATACACCTGGCGACCGTGTTAGCGTGCATGCGCCCGACCCGCCACAGGAGTTGCTAGAGCGTGATGGGACAAGGAAATCTCGGCCTGCCTAACCCTCTCCTAACCCGGATGACACTGGGCCAATTGTGCACCGCCTCATGGGTCTCCCAGTCACAGCCAGCTGTGACACAGCCTGGGATCAAACCTGGGTCTGTAGTGACGCCTCAAGCACTGCGATGCAGTGCCTTAGACCGCAGCGCCACTCGGGAGGCCCCCGCAAATTGATTTTAACAAAAAATTGGTCCTCCGAAAAATGCGTCCCTCCGTTTGAATTTCAAAATCCCGATGTGGCCTCTCGAGCCAAAAAGTTTGCCCACCCCTGTCATAGACCCTTAGTAATTATGCTACATCACAGGAGAGCTTCCTGTACAGTTAAGCATGACAGTTCTCTCAGGTGGAAGGTTTTCACACGTTTCCCTGGGCCGACCAATCACTGTGATGAAGACGGGAGCGTCCCCTCAGAGCCGCTGACACCATGTTGAACCTGAAAAAAGATTGATTCCTGCCAAAAATTCAGTCATTTGAAAACCTCCTGTTTCATTGACCCCTCACACATACCTCTGCATGTGTGAGTTACTGTGGCAGCCCACAGCGTGATTTGGTTTGAGGTCATCTGAAGGTTGTGGTCTGACCAGCGGATGGGGGTGTGATGCTAAGGCTCTTTGCCATCTCCACATGACACCTGTCAGTTCACTGGAGCATGCTCGGAGCCTAAAGTGCCCAAGGCGAGGAGAGAGGGCTAACCTTTTTTCTAGGTGGGTTAGAAAGAAACTTCCAGAGGAGTGAAGGTGCCAGGGGATAGCCTGAGGGTTTGATTATGGAAATGCTAAGTACTGTACCTTTTTTCCTCCTAATGACTAAGGTATTCTTTGAATGTCAATGGCCCTCTTCCAGCCTCAATTTGTCGGGGCATGAACTCTACAAGGGGTCGAACGCGTTCCACAGAGATGCTTGCCCATGTTGACTCCATTGCTTCCCATAGTTGTCAAGTTGGCTGGATGGCCTTTGGGGGGTGGACCATTCATGATCCACACAGGAAACTGTTGAGCAGTGTTTTTAGTTCTTGACAAAAACCGGTGTGCCTGGAACCTACTACCATTCCCTGTTCAAAGGCACTTAAATATTTTGTCTTGTCCATTCACCCTCTGAAAGGCACACATACACAATCCCTGTATCTACACTGAATTGAAGTGGATTTAAGTGACATCAATATGGAAAGAGCTGGTATTCTTAATGGTTTTTATATACTCAGTGTACATTCTTTGGGTTGATTAGAATTATAATTCTGTCTCATTAGAAGAAAGATGTCTCTATCTAGACTACCTCATAACATAATTTAGGAAAAAAATGGGCATTTCTGTGCAGATATTATCCTGAAATGTTAAAAACGTACTGATCAAGTTGTTCACCTTGGAATTGGGAGACATCTCAGTAGATCAACCCAAAATACATTGTGTTCTCTTCAGTTTTTTGGGGCTCTCTTACAACGTTCATTTCAAAAACACGCCGGTGTACCTGCCTTCCGTGGGAGAACACCGTGATGTACTCTGACAGAGCCGCCGCACAGAAGTTCAGAGTGAGATGATGCACAAATTGGAGCCAGTAGCACAGCGCCAGCCTGCTGGTATATAATTCAACCTCTAGTCTGTTCTCTGCAATTTGAGGCTGACAGTCTCCGTATTAGACCATGTTTCAATCAATTGTCCACTCTGAATTCAAGAACTGAAAGTGCACCGAAATTGATCACAATTGTAGTTAAGATTGGGAGGTAAATATAGCTGTGAGCTCAGATGCCACAAGATAAGAGGTTGGAGTGCAGGCAGATGTACATTCCTGTAGTCTCATCTACAAGCTTTACTTCACACTGCAACGAGTATACAATGACATGACAGATATTGATTTGTGAATTGCTTAGCACACGGTGTGTCTGTGTGGATGAGAGTGAGTGCATGCGTGTCATTGAAATGACCTTATCCATTATAAGTGGAGGTTACGTATACCTGTTTTGTAATGTGTATCCTTCTCTTCCTGTACATTAACAGACAGGCTTTACTACAGTGTTGTGGTCTCTCCTCTCCATGTCTCTCAGATGGCAGATGAGGCTCCGGAGAGCAAGGGGGCAACGTTCAGCCATGCCAGTTAAAAAGGGATTGTTTGTTACCAGGTCAGTTCTGTCTGTCTGAGCTCAGGAACGTGCCAATGTCTACAAAGCTATGTGCATCCTAACCTGTCGGATCAATGCCAGGACACAGAGAAACAGTAAATTAGACAGACAGTGGATACAACAGGAATATGAAATGCACTGTGAGATTTGTTCTCTCCGTTGGCACTGTGCTGAGGCGGTTTTAGAGGCTGTTTGATTTGATTCTGGTGCCGGCACCGGGCTTCTAATGGGTCGGAGTAGCCAGAAGTTACTCTGATGTTAAATCCATCATTGTGCCAAATGTCTCCAGAACATTCCGAAGTGCAATAATGTTGCATGTGTGAGATTATTTCAGGTGAAGAGCTTGTTCAGTAGCCTGAGATAATGATCCAGCCAGCAGTCTCTGCCAGCCTCACAGCATGTCACAGAAATGATGGCAGGTAGCAAGTAACAGATATGGGAGAAGCTTGTGGCGAATAGGAATATAGGTATGATTAATTCATTCTCTCTGTTGATTGCTGAGGCATCATGGTCTGCATTGTGTATTGAGAGTTTACTTTGTAGATTCTACACACATGATGTGTGAGGCTGAGGACCAGGCCTGAAGGAGTTGTAGTTTCTCTGGCACTTGTGTTTACAGTTAACCACTGCATGTAATTTATGCAATAGAGATTTTTATGTATTCCTTTAAGTGTGGATGGTATTAATGTTGGCAAATATTAATGCACATGGCTGTACTTATATTGTGTAGTTTGCGTTATATTATTGCAAAGCCTATTGCCTAAAAGGTTGTACAAATGAGAGACAGAGGGAGAGAATCAACTGGTGTGACCATTTGTATCTACGGTAAAGTACAGTTCAGTATAAATCTCAAAGCATAACATTCTACACAAGAGCCTCACAAGTGTATGGATCTTAGTGCTTTGAAGAATGTGATGACACCGCATCTTGTCCGCATCATCTGGGGAGGGGTTGGACTTATAAGAGAGGGGGGGGGGATTACATTGTTAGCATAAGCAGATGTCTTTAACGTTACAAGTCATCCTGGTAATCAGTGATCTAAAAGACACAGCTGCTCTGTGAGGCTCACTGAGTCTCCGTGATCACAGAACAAAGGCAGTGGCTGCCATTGGAGCTTTCTTATCTCTTTTAACATCCCGCAAAGACTCAATTGCCTCTCTTACAGAGACATATCTCCCTATTTAGCCACATCAAAGACAGAAAGCTCTGACTGAAGGTGAAGCCTGTAAATCTTGTACAGTACCCAGAGGTGCTTACTGTACGTAATGTATGGGGGGGGTGTGTGACAAGCTGTAGAGGATGTATAGGAGCTGTGAGTGACGCTGCCAGAGCTAGCCTGTAGAGGATGGGATGATGGTAGAGAAAGTAGACAGTGATGGAGTGACAGGGAGCTGAACACAGGGAGATTACTGTTCAGTCCTAACAGGGCTGTGATGATACCAGTATTGCAATAATTTTTCCATGGCAAAAATGAAAACATGAAGCAGACCAAACTCTTTGGTCCTTTTTAAAAACCTGTTGTATGTAAAATATTGTCAGCTGTAGCTTTGAAAAGAAATCGATGCGACTCTGGATAACAACACAATGTTTGTCTCCAACATTAGGCATGTTTTCCTAGAGAAGTTAAATCCGCATAGTTTTTTTCCCTTAACGCGATATTCGTTAGTATGGTGGCATCGTCCTGGCGCTAGAACATATTTACTTATTTACTACTTCTCAGTTCTAAACAATGTGTATTAACCCTAGATTACTGACAGGGGGTGCTGTTTTGAAGCCGCCGAGCAGCCATTTTGGTACTCCTCCATTGTAAAAATATTTTGGAATCTATAGAAATATGAAAACATATTCCTTGAAATAATGTTTTTGTCAGAGTACTAATGTTACTGACCCCACTAAAACAAATAAGTACTTAAAGACATGTAGTTTTGTCATGAAACATTTAGGGTGTGTTTGTAAATTCAATCTGGGGTGCCAGAGTGCGCTCTGAGTGTATGTAAATTAAGAGCGTTTTGCTCTCGGAGCGTTCAGCGCGCACTCTGGAGGCTCTGGGTGAAAAGTAGGGTTGATCCGAGCATTCTGACCTCACAACGGCAGTCAAGCACCCATGCTAACTGGTTAACGTTGGCTAGCTTGCTAGCTACATCCAGACACAATGAGAGAACATCTCACTCTGACCATTTTACTAGCCCTAGCTGAGCTGGTTAGGTTGTTTTCATGTTATCTAGAGTGTTGGTGACTGTCACTGTGATGCTGGCAGCAATTGAATAATGTTTTTTTGCCAACGTTTACAGACACCGGTCATATTCAACTGGTGTTGAGCGTTTTGTAAATTCATCAGTTATTCTGTGTTCTGGCACACTTAGACGAGAGTTCTGAAATCGGAGTAGAAAGCCAGAGTGAATTTATGAACGCGCCCTTAATTGAAATACTGTAGAATTCCATTAATTCCTATGGAGCACTGCTCCTTCTAAGTACCACCAATATGGCGGCAGGTGGCTTCAAAGCCCCTCATTGGTCAATACATAGCATCATTAATCCAGGGTTTTTACACCCCTGGTTCTAACACATATTACTCAGGCCTACTGTGACACTTTCTCCACTTCCAGATAGATGATTTACCTTTTTCTGTAGGCTGAACACACACCAGGACAATGGACAGGTTTGTTCATGGGTTTTTATTACTTTCATCCCCAAACGAATCACCTCTTACAGCTCTCTCAGGAGAAAGAATTTTAAGGCCGAACTTAAGCCTGGTTCTTGTTGCCAACTGGCACAGCGCTTGAAAAGTCATCTGTTTCTCCTTGGATTTTCCAAATTTCTCTCTCTTGAGAGTAAGGCACAGTGATCTGGCTATCTAGACTCAGTCAGCCATGCATTCTTAACAAGTGAATCCCATACCTAAAGGCTGCTGCTGGTGTGAAGCCCCAGCCATGATTGTACTGTAGAGAGAAGCCCAGATTGTGTTTGCTGAAGTTGGATGCCTCAGTCAGAGGCCTCAGACCTGGCGTCTACACAGAGGGAAACACTGTGTGGTTCTGGGAGTCTGTTTGAGGGGCCGCTCTTCAAACTAGCCAACAAAGGGAGACTGACAGGTGAAGAGGTGACCAGGTTTAAAGTTGACCTCTGTATGACCCCCAGTGCATTCCGGGAAGGTTTTGCTTGAACTGCATAGGTTGTGTTATGAAGACAATCATTATCTTGTCTTGAGTTCTCTCTTCCTGACTGTGGTTTCATGCTGATTGGAATGAACTGCTCAACGACTTGTGTTGCTGAATTTTTACCCAGGCTTTGTCAAACTGAATATGGCTCTATACGGCCCAGCATATGGCATTGCCGGTTCCTCTCTAATCTAATCGCTTGTAATGGCGTTTTATACCGTTGTGTTTTATGTACACAGCTGTTGTTCCGCATCCCTCTGGCATGTCATCCAGCATCTGTCACTGTGCAGCCGTTTCATGCTGCTTCCTACATAGCCCTCTCTTTCTTTAACTCTCTGTCCTGTTATCTGTCTATCGCTCTCATGTTCTGTCGATCTCCCTTAGGACTGGGCGATTTCTATAGAATTCCTTTTATAAATTCAAATGTATGTTTTTGCGCAATGTTCCAAATGCCTGTATGGCAAGAATCAAGGTTGACATTTTTTCAGTTTTTCTGATGTTTGTAATTTTGTCTCTCCTTCGCTCCTTCTGTGCTGTGTGCACTGTCTAACTTCGCACACAGACACCAAGCACCTCCCCCAGCCACACAAATCAAATCAAAGTTTGTCACGTGTGCCGAATACAACAGTGAAATGCTTACTTACAGGCTCTAACCAATAGTGCAAAAAAGGTATTAGGTGAACAATAGGTAAGTAAAGAAATAAGACAACAGTAAAAAGACAGGCTATATACAGTAGCAAGGCTATATACAGTAGCGAGGCTACATACAGACACCGGTTAGTCAGGCTTATTGAGGTAGTATGTACATGTAGATATGGTTAAAGTGACTATGCATATATGATGAACAGAGAGTAGCAGTAGCGTAAAAGAGGGGTTAGTGGGTGGCAGGACACAATGCAGATAGCCCGGTTAGCCAATGTGCAGGAGCACTGGTTGGTCGGCCCAATTGAGGTAATATGTACATGAATGTGTAGTTAAAGTGACTATGCATATATGATAAACAGCAGTGGCGTAAAAGAGGGGTTGTTGGGGGGGGACAATGCAAATAGTCCGGGTAGCCATTCGATTACCTGTTCAGGAGTCTTATGGCTTAGGGATAAATACTGTCGAAAAGCCTTTTTGTCCTAGACTTGGCACTCCGGTACCGCTTGCCATGCGGTAATAGAGAGAACAGTCTATGACTGGGGTGGCTGGGGTCTTTGACAATTTTTAGGGCCTTCCTTTGACACCACCTGGTGTAGAGGTCCTGGATGGCAGGTGGCTTATCCCCAGTGATGTACTGGGCCGTACGCACTACCCTCTGTAGTGCCTTGCGGTCAGAGGCCGAGCAATTGCTGTACCAGGCAGTGATGCAACCAGTCAGGATGCTCTTGATGTTGCAGCTGTAGAACCTTTTGAGGATCGCAGGACGCATGCCAAATCTTTTCAGTCTCCTGAGGGGGAATAGGCTTTGTCGTGCCCTCTTCACGACTGTCTTGGTGTGTTTGGACCATTCTAGTTTGTTGTTGATGTGGACACCAAGGAACTTGAAGCTCTCAACCTGCTCCACTACAGCCCCATCGATGAGAATGGGGGCGTGCTCGGTGCTCCTTTTCCTGTAGTTCACAATCATCTCCTTAGTCTTGGTTACGTTGAGGGATAGGTTGTTATTCTGGCACCACCCGGCCAGGTCTCTGACCACCTCCCTATAGGCTGTCTCGTCGATGTCGGTGATCAGGACTACCACTGTTGTGTCGTCTGCAAACTTAATGATGGTGTTGGAGTCTTGCCTGGCCATGCAGTCATGACTGAACAGGGAGTACAGGAGCACGCACCCCTGAGGAGCTCCAGTGTTGAGGATCAGCGTGGCAGATGTGTTGCTACCTACCCTCACCACCTGGGGGCGGCCCGTCAGGAAGTCCAGGATCCTGTTGCAGAGGGAGGTGTTTAGTCCCAGGATCCTAAGCTTAGTGATGAGCTTTGAGGTGTTGAACGCTGAGCTGTAGTCAATGAATAGCATTCTCACGTAGGTGTTCCTTTTGTCCAGGTGGGAAAGGGCAGTGTGGAGTGCAAGGGAGATTACATCATCTGTGGATCTGTTTGGGCGGTATGCAAATTGGAGTGGGTCTAGGGTTTCTGGGATAATGGTGTTGATGTGAGCCATAACCAACCTTTCAAAGCACTTCATGGCTACGGACATGAGTGCTACGGGTCTGTTGTCATTTAGGCAGGTTTCCTTTGTGTTCTTGGGACAGGGACTATGGTGGTCTGCTTGAAACATGTTGGTATTACAGACTCAATCAGGGACATGTTGAAGATGTCAGTGAAGACACCTGCCAGTTGGTCAGCACATGCCCGGTGCACACGTACTGGTAATCCGTCTGGCTCCGCAGCCTTGTGTATGTTGACCTGTTTAAAGGTCTTACTCACGTTGGTTACGGAGAGCGTGATCACACAGTCGTCCAGAACAGCTGATGCTCTCATGCATGCCTCAGTGTTTCTTGCCTCGAAGTGAGCATAGAAGAGATTTAGCTCATCTCGTAGGCTCGTGTCACTGGGCAGCTCACGGCTGTGCTTCCCTTTGTAGTCTGTAATAGTTTGTAAGCCCTGCCACATAAGACAAGCGTCGGAGCCGGTGTAGTATGATTCTATCTTAGCCCTGTATTGACGCTTTGCCTGTTTGATGGTTCATCGCAGGGCATAGCAGGATTTCTTGTAAGCTTCCGGGTTAGAGTCCCGCACCTTGAAAGCGGCAGCTCTACCCTTTAGCTCAGTGCGAATGTTGCCTGTAATCCATGGCTTCTGGTTGGGGTATGTAGGTACAGTCACTGTGGGGGCGACGTCCTCGATGCACTTATTGATAAAGCCAGTGACTGATGTGGTGTCCTCCTCAATGCCATCGGAGGAACCCCTGAACATATTCCAGTCTGTGATAGCAAAACAGTCCTGTAGTTTAGCATCTGCTTCATCTGACCTCTTTTTTTAATAGACCGAGTCACTGGTGCTTCCTGCTTTAATTTTTGCTTGTAAGCAGGAATCAGGAGGATAGAGTTGTGGTCGGATTTACCAAATGGAGGACGAGGGAGAGCTTTGTACGCGGAGTACAGGTGATCTAGAATTTTTTTCCCTCTGGTTGCACATTTAACATGTTGATTGAAATTTGGTGAACTGATTTCAGTTTCCCTGCATTAAAGTCTCTGGCCACTAGGGGCGCTGCCTCTGGGTGAGTGGTTTCCTGTTTGCTTATTTCCTTATACAGCTGACTGAGTGCGGTCTTAGTGCCAGCATCTGTCTGTGGTGGTAAATAAACAGCCACGAAAAGTATAGCTGAAAACTCTCTAGGCAAGTAGTGTGGCCTGCAATTTATCACAATATACTCTACTTCAGGTGAGCAAAATCCAGAGACTTTCTTAGATTTCGTGCACCATCTGTTGTTTACAAACATGCACAGACCATCCCCCCTCATCTTACCGGAGTGTGCTGTTAATTCTTGCCGGTGCAGCGTATATCCCGCTAGCCGAATATCCATGTCGTCATTCAGCCACGATTCCGTGAAACAGAGGATATTACAGTTTTTGATCTTCCGTTGGTAGGATATTCGTGATCGTACCTGGTCTAATTTATTGTCCAATGATTGCACGTTGGCGAGTAGTATTGACGGTAACAGCAGCTTTCCCACTCGCCTTCTCCGGGTCCTGACAAGGCATCCGGCTCTTTGTCCTTTGTACCTGCGTCGCTTCGTCTTGCAAATAACGGGGATGTCGGCCATGTGGGGTGTTTGGAGAATGTCCTGTGCGTCCTCCTTTTGTAGAAAATATCTTAGTCTAATCCGAGGTGAGTGATCGCTGTCCTGATATCCAGAAGCTATTTTTTGCCGTAAGATACGGTTGTAGAAACATTATGTACAAAACAAGTTACAAATAACGCGAAAAAATACCCATAATAGCACAATTGGTTTGGCGCCTGTAAAACTGCTGCCATTTATTCCGGCGCCATTTTAGACTAAAGATCACTTTCTCTCTGACAAAAAGCAGTTTCAACTCAATATTTGGATTTGATGTTTGTCCAACAGAATCGGTCATATGGACACTGAAACAAATTGAAACATTAGTTGACTGTAATCTTTCTAACGATACCCTTTTGTGTCAACTCCCTTTGTGTCAACTGTTTGAACAGAGCAGACCCTACTGAAACGGGAGTATCAATTAACATGATTGTGGAAAATGAATGCTCAGTGTCTGTTGTGCGTGGCATTGCGGTAGCAGCATTTTAGCCACAGACTGTTGCAGTGCCTTCGGAAAGTATTCAGACCCCTTGACTTTCTCCACAGTTTGATACGTTACAGCCCTTTTCAAAAATGTATAAAATCTTTTATTTTCATCAATCTACGCACAATATCCCTTAATGACAAAGCAAAAACAGGTTTTTAGAAAATGTTCCTGATTCATAAAAAAAAAAAATCACATTCACATATGTATTCAGACCCTTTACTCAGAACTTTGTTGAAGCACCTTTGGCAGAGATTACAACCTCTAGTCTTCTTGGGTATGACGCTACAAGCTTGGCACATCAGTATTTAGGAAGTTTCTCCCATTATTCTCTGCAGATCCTCTCAAGCTCTGTCAGGTTGGATGAAGAGCATTGCTGCACAGGTATTTTCATGTCTCTCCAGAGATGTTTGATTGGGTTCAAGTCCGGGCTCTGGCTGGGCCACTCAAGGACATTCAGAAACTTGTCCCGAAGCCACTCCGGCGTTGTCTTGACTGTGTGCTTAGGGTCGTTGTCCTGTTGGAAGGTGAACCTTCGCCCAAGTCTGAGGTTCTGACGGCTCTGGAGCAGCTTTTCATCAAAGATCTCTATGTACTTTGCTCCGTTCACCTTTGACTCGATCCTGGCTGCTACCACCATGCTTCACCATAGGGATGGTGTCAGGTTTCCTCCAGATGTGATGCTTGGCATTCAGGCTATCTTGGTTTCATCAGACCAGAGAATCTTGTTTCTCATGGTCTGAGAGTCTTTAGGTGCCTTTTGACAAACTCCATGCGGGCTGTCATATGCCTTTTACGGAGGAGAGTGGCTTCTGTCTGGTCACTACCATAAAGACCTAATTGGTGGAGTGCTGCAGAAATGGTTGTCCTTCTGGAAGGTTCTCCCATCTCCAAAGAGGAACTCTAGAGCTTTGTCAGAGTGACCATTGCCCCCCCCCCCCCCGGGTGGCCAACTCTAGGAAGAGTCTTGGCAGTTCCAAACATCTTCCATTCAAGAATGATGCAGGCCAGTGTGTTCTTGGGGACCTTCAATGCTGCAGAAATGTTTTTGTACCCTTCCCCTGATCTGTGCTTCAACACAATCCTGTCTCGGAGCTCTACAGACAATACCTCCAACCTCATGGCTTGGTGTTTGCTCTGACATGCACTGTCAACTGTGGGACCTTATACAGACAGGTGTGTGCCTTTCCAAATTATGTCAAACCAATTGAATTTGCCACAGGTGGACTCCAATCAAGTTGTTGAAACATCTCAAGGATGATCAATGGAAACCGGATGCAACCTGAGCTCAATTTTGAGTTTCATAGCCATGGGGCTGAATACTTATGTAAATAAGGTATTTCTGTTTTTTATTTTTAGTAAATGTGCAACATTTCTACAAACCTGTTTTCGCATTGTCATTATGGAGTATTGTGTGTAAATTGCTAAGGAAATACATGTATTTAATCACTTTTAGAATAAGGCTATAAGGTAACAAAATGTGGAAAAGGTCAAGGGGTCTGAATACTTTCCGAAGGCACTGTTATGTGTTAGCTGTCTAGTCTGTGTTTTTATTCATGTGCAATGAGCATAAAAATGCACATTTTATATAAGGAATTGGCAACTTGTTCTCATTCTGAGATAAAAAGCGTCTTCTTATCCAGGTAGGCCACTTGATTTCAACGTCTAACAAAGTGAACAGGCCATGTTGTTGAAACAGTTGGAGATGGACAGGAGGGTGTGTTCATAACAGTTCAACTGTTCTGTCTCAATAAATATTGATCCATGTTGGCTAGACTTTAAATATAAAGATTAGCTGGCTATTCACTAGCACGTGGACTTGTGCTTGAGAGATTGTTTATGTCACCCGTGTTAATGTTCTATAATACCTGCTACCAGAAGTTGGTCATTATTAGTGGATGTGCATGGTTCTGCTTAAATTTGTACCAAAAATTGCATTTTCATAGACATCACAGCCAGTGTTTATTGTAAAATCTTGATAAAATCATTTAATTGTTAGTGAGTCTTATGTTTGTGGAAGGCTTATATTTAGCCTAGGTATCATTTTACAAGCCCTGAATTCATTAGATTATTCCTGACTTTGAAATGAGGTGTACTGTCCATTGCCCCCCCCCCCCCCCCCCCCCCCCCCACCACTGCCACTCTCTGTTGTCATCTATGCATAGTCACTTTAATGAACTCTACCTACATGTACATACTATCTCAACTAACCGGTGGCCCCGCACATTGACTCTGTACCGGCACCCCCCTCTGTATATATTGTTATTTTTTTACTGCTGCTATTTAATTACTTGTTACTTTTCTCTTATTCTTAGCAGTATTTTTTGAATCTGCACTGTTGGTTAGGGGCTCGTAAGTAAGTTTTACTAACATCTACACCTGTTCTATTCGGCGCATGTGACAAATAAAATCTGATTTGATATAGATTTTTTTTTTAATAGAAAACCTTACAAAAAAATGGAGATATGAGCCCTAATCTCTTATGTTCTGTCCATCTTTCTCTCCTCTCCCTCTCCAGAAAGTCCCCATGCTACCCTATGTTATTTAGGTCCGTTGGGAAGATATGGCGCTTGGTTGGTCAGTTGGACTGTTTCTCTTGAGGCCCAGTAAAACTAGTGTAACCTCATTAAAAGCAGAGAATGAACTACAAAGGAGTTGTAAACCACAGTTTACTCTTAACGAGATGCCTCTCTATGGTATAGCTGATTTGTACACCAAAGTAAGAAGCACGTATCAGAGCAGCTCCCTTTCATTAGCTGGGGAAGTAATTAAGAGGTTTTTTTTCTCCTTTCTACCAGTGTGGCGTTCCCTGATTTATTTATGAATTCATTCAATATTTATCTTCATAATAATATTCCCACTCTGGAGCTGCCAAATAGTGTGCACAGAAGCTTTTTTACCAACCCAGGTTCCCTGTGGGGAAAGCGGGGTGAGACAAATATTTTATTAGCCAAAGATGACAGGGAGGCGCGGAGAGATGCAAGGAATACCCCCATCTACAATCTGTTCATATATACGCCGCAGCATCCAATCCCTGTCATACCTGCATCTCATCACTGAAATGTACATATGCCAGCTGCTTGTCAGTCAGCTGCTCCAATGTGACTGGTTCTGTCCTTTGTGAACATGTCAGTTAGGATGACAGCTCCTTTGTTGTTGTTTATTGCCCATTATCACGTCGCGCCTCTCCGAAGATCCAATTTTCCCTCCAAAAGAAGAGATGTGCATTTCCCTGAAAGTCAACGCTAGTCTAGAAAACCGAACACATTTCACTTAGTGCAACAACAAAAAAAGCACCACCTTTTGACACGCTTTTCTTTTTTAAACTGAAAAACGTAACGCTGTAACTAAATTCTCCACAGTTCTGCAGCTCACCTAGAGAGAGAATGAGGAGAGAGGAGCGTTTAATCTGAAAGTCCAATCTCCATTCTTATTGCCTTCCTCCGTGCTGGCCTGTGTTGCTCCACTAAACGCTGTAGTCCTCGTCTGTCTCAGGGAGGCAGATGGACCCTGACAGCTCTGACTTGTGTTCATCACAGCTCGTCACATTTCACGCATCACAGGGATAACCCCTTGGCAGCCTCAATCACAACTTAAGCAAATCCCCTCTGCCTGTGGGCCTGGCTGCTCGGGCTGTCTGATAAAAAGGGACGGATGAAGAGATTTAAAGGCCCTATTTCTTTCTTTTTACTTGGAGATTGTAAAACCCCAAGGTCTCGCCGTAGGCGAGGAGGGGTGAAAATGGCTTGTAACGTTAGTTTATGTAGATGTGTGAGGAAAGAGATTGAAAAATACATCATGGCATAAAGGCCTTTAAGCATTCTATCAGAGATGTAGATGGTATATACGGGTCATTAGGAGGCACTTAAGAGCGATATTAGTGACGCTAATGGTTCTGTCCTTCCACCACTGCTTCCTTCTATAGCAGTCATTTTGAACAAACCTTTGTGGCACATTGACAGCCATTCAGTAAGCATTCAGGTACAGTTGAAGTGGGAAGTTTACATACACTTAGGTTGGGGTCATTAAAACTCATTTTTCAACCACTCCACAAATTTCTTGTTAACAAACTATAGTTTTGGCAAGTCGGTTAGGAAATGTACTTTGTGCATGACACAATGAATTTTCCCAACAATTGTTTACAGACAGATTATTTCACTTATAATTCACTGTATCACAATTCCAGTGGGTCAGAAGTTTACATACACTAAGTTGACTGTGCCTTTAAACAGCTTGGAAAATTGCTGAAAATTATGTCATGGCTTTAGAAGCTTCTGATAGGCTAATTGACATCATTTGAGTCAATTGGAGGTGTACCTGTGGATGTATTTCAAGGCCTACCTTCAAACTCAGTGCCTCTTTGCTTGACATCATGGGAAAATCAAAAGAAATCAGCCAAGGCCTCAGAAAAAAATTGTAGACATCCACAAGTCTGGTTCATCCATGGGAGCAATTTCCAAATGCCTGAACGTACCACGTTCATCTGTACAAACAATAGTACGCAAGTATAAACACCATGGGACCACAGCCGTCATACCGCTCAGGAAGGAGACGTGTTCTGTCTCCTACAGATGAACATACTTTGGTGCGAAAAGTGCAAATCAATCCCAGAACAACAGCAAAGGACCTTGTGAAGATGCTGGAGGAAACAGGTACAAAAGTATCTATATCCACAGTAAAACGAGTCCTATATCAACATTAACCTGAAAGGCCACTCAGCAACGAAGAAGCCACTGCTCCAAAACCGCCATCAAAAAGCCAGACTACAGTTTGCAACTACACATGGGGACAAAGATCGTACCTTTTGGAGAAATGTCCTTTGGTCTGATGAAACAAAAATAGAACTGTTTGGCCATAATGATCATCGTTATGTTTGGAGGAAAAAGGGGGAGGCTTGCAAGCCGGAGAACACCACCCCGACCGTGAAGCACGGGGGTGGCAGCATCATGTCTTGGGGGTGCTTTGCTGCAGGAGGGACTGGTGCACTTCACAAAATAGATGGCATCATGAGGCAGGAAAATTATGTGGATATATTGAAGCAACATCTCAAGACATCAGTCAGGAAGTTAAAGCTTGGTCGCAAATGGATCTACCAAATGGACAATGACCCCAAGCATACTTTCAAAGTTGTGGCAAAATGGCTCAAGGACAACAAAGTCAAGGTATTGGAGTGGCCATCACAAAGCCCTGACCTCAATCGTATAGAACATTTGTGGGCAGAACTGAAAAAGCGTGTGTGAGCAAGGAGGCCTACAAACCTGACTCCGTTACACCAACTCTGTCAGGAGGAATGGGCCAAAATTCACCCAACTTATTATGGGAAGCTTGTGGAAGGCTACCTGAAATGTTTTACCCAAGTTAAACAATTTGAAGGCAGTGCTACCAAATACTAATTGAGTGCATGTAAACTTCTGACCCACTGGGAATGTGATGAAAGAATTAAAAGCTGAAATAAATCATTCTCTCTATTATTCTGACATTTCACATTCTAAAAATAAACTGGTGATCCTAACTGACCTAAGATAATTTTTACTACGATTAAATGTCAGGAATTGTGAAAAACTGAGTTTAAATGTATTTGGCTACGGTGTATGTAAACTTCTGACTTCAACTGTAGCTCTCATATGGCTGTAGCCTCCATTGCTATAGTGTCTTTTATCAGGGCAAGTGTGCATTGTGGAAATGGAAGGCCAGAGCAGACACCCAGGTTTGAGGATACAACAGTGAGTCAGTCTGATGCTTCACATTCTTCAGGCCCTGTGTCTCCAGCTCCTTCTCCCTCCTTTTCTGCCCTCCTCCTCCTCCCTCATCCTGCTCCTCCATCCTCTTCTGCCTCCGTCCTCCTGATCCTCCTTCTCCACCACCTCCTTCCTACTCATCTGCCCTCTTCCTGCTCCTCCTCCTCCCTCTTCCTGGTCCTCCACCTCCTTCTCCAGCTCCACCACCTCCTCCTTTTCTCCTGCTCCTCCTCCCTCCTCCACCTGCTCCTCCTTCTCAATGGATTCTGATTCTCCCTCTTCTAAGCGTCAGGGTGGGGAGCGTCCAGGTATGTATCAGAGAGGAGCTCACCCACACATCTGTCCCAGGCTGCCTGGGCCGCGCTCCGCTGCCGTATCACACATATTCCAATTCAAACCTGAAGATGAGAGAGACTGGATAGTGTTTCCTCCTCCCGAGCACGGTGCTGACACACTCGTATCACACACACACACACACACACTGTCAGTACACTGCTAATATATAATTTTGCCTGAAACAGTGTACTCAGAAGTGTCTCAACAGAGATGGAGACCAATAGAGAGACGATGGATGAGCTTGTCATCATCCATGCTCATCAGGACTGTGTAAGTGTGCTGTTCCACATTTGTGAGCATGTTAGGGTGTGTGTTGCTTGAGAGCTCTTGCATTATTTTCCTATGGAGCTGAACATACCGTACGCCGAATGCACAAAACATTAAGAACACCTTCCTAATGTTGAGTTCAGCTTCATTTTGCCCTCCAAACAGCCTCAATTCGTCAGAGCATGGACTCTACAAGGTTTTGAAAGCGTTCCACAGGGATGCTGGCCCATGTTGGCTCCAATGCTTCCCACAGTTGTGTCAAGTTGGCTGGATGTTCTTTGGGTGGTGGATCATTCTTGAAACACACGAGAAACTGTTGAGTGTGAAAAACCCAGCAGCGTTGCAGTTCTTGACACAAACCAGTGTGCCTGGTACCTACTACTAGAGGTCAACCGATTATGATTTTTCAACGCCGAAACGCCGATTAATCGGACGCTTTTTATTTATTTATTTGTAATAATGACAATTACAACAATACTTAATGAACACTTATTTTAACTTAATATAATACATCAATAAAATCAATTTAGCCTCAAATAAATAATGAAACATGTTCAATTTGATTTAAATAATGCAAAAACAAAGTGTTGGAGAAGAAAGTAAAAGTGCAATATGTGCCATGTAAAAAAGCTCATGTTTACATTCCTTGCTCAGAACATGAGAACATATGAAAGCTGGTGGTTCCTTTTAACATGAGTCTTCAATATTCCCAGGTAAGATGTTTTAGGTTGTAGTTATTATAGGAATTATAGGACTATTTCTCTCTATTTGTATTTCATATACCTTTGACTATTGGATGATCTTATAGGCACTTTAGTATTGCCAATGTAACAGTATAGCTTCCGTCCCTCTCCTCGCTCCTACCTGGGCTTGAACCAGGAACACATCGACAACAGCCACCCTCGAAGCAGCGTTAACCATGTAGAGGAAGGGAAAAAACTACTCCAAGTCTCAGAGCGAGTGACGTTTGAAATGCTATTAGCGCGCACCCACTAACTAGCTAGCCATTTCACATCGGTTACACCAGCCTAATCTTGGGAGTTGATAGGCTTGAAGTCATAAACAGCGCAATGCTTGAAGCACAGCGAAGAGCTGCTGGCAAAACGCACGAAAGAGCTGTTTGAATGAATGCTTACGACCCTGCTGCTGCCTACCACCGCTCAGTCAGACTGCTCTATCAAATCATAGACTTAATTATAACATAATAACACACAGAAATATGAGCCTTTGGTCATTAATATGGTCGAATCCGGAAACTATCATCTCGAAAACAAAACGTTTTTCCTTTCAGTGAAATACGGAACCGTATTTTATCTAACGGGTGGCATCCCTAAGTCTAAATATTCCTGTTACATTGCACAACCTTCAATGTTATGTCATAATTACGTAAAATTCTGGCAAATTAGTTCGCAATGAGCCAGGCGGCCCAAACTGTTGCATATACCCTGACTGTGTGCAATGAACGCAAGAGAAATTACACAATTTCACCTGGTTAATATTGCCTGCTAACCTGGATTTCTTTTAGCTAAATATGCAGGTTTAAAAATATATACTTCTATGTATTGATTTTAAGAAAGGCATTGATGTTTATGGTTAGGTACAGTCGCGCAACGATTGTGCTTTTTTCGCAAATGCGCTTTTGTTAAATTATCCCCCGTTTGGCGAAGTCGGCTGTCTTTGTTAGGAAGAAATAGTCTTCACAGTTCGCAACGAGCCAGGCGGCCCAAACTGCTGCATATACCCTGACTCTGTTGCAAGAGAAGTGACACATTTTCCCTAGTTAAAAGAAATTCATGTTAGCAGGCAATATTAACTAAATATGCAGGTTTAAAAATATATACTTGTGTATTGATTTTAAGAAAGGCATTGATGTTTATGGTTGGAGCAACATGTACCTAAGCGATTATATGCAACGCAGGACAGGCTAGATAAACTAGTAATATCATCAACCATGTGTAGTTAACTAGTGATTATGATTGATTGATTGTTTTTTATAAGATAGCAACTTACCGTGGCTTCTTACTGCATTCGCATAACAGGCAGGCTCCTCGTGGAGTGCAATGTAAAGCAGGTGGTTAGAGCGTTGGACTAGTTAACCGTAAGGTTGCAAGATTGAATCCCCGAGCTGACAAGGTAAAAATCTGTCGTTCTGCCCCTGAACATTTACATTACATTTGACATTTTAGTCATTTAGCAGACGCAATTATCCAGAGCGACTTACAGTAGTGAGTGCATACATTTCATACTTTTTTTCCTAGGCCGTCATTGAAAATAAGAACGTGTTCTTAACTGACTTGCCTAGTTAAATAAAGGTCTAAAAAAAAGATATGTTTTTATATATATATATATATATATATATATATATAAATATAAAAACATTCGGCCAAATCAGCGTCCAAAAATACCGATTTATGATTGTTATGAAAACTTGAAATCGGCCCTAATTAATCGGCCATTCCGATTAATCGGTCGACCTCTACCTACTACCATACCCTGTTCAAAGGCACTTAAATATTTTGTCTTGTCCATTCACCCTCTGAATGTCACACATACACAATCTATGCCTCAAGACTTACAAATCATTCTTTAACCTGTCTCATCCCCTTCATCTACACTGTTTGAAGTGGATTTAACAAGTGACATCAATAATGAATCATAGCTTTCACCTGGATTCACCTGGTCAGTCTTTAATGGAAAGAGCAGGTCTCCTTAATGTTTTGTATACTCCATGTATGTCAACAGGTCATATGTTTTTTAACTGTCAAGCTATGATGCGGGCATTGTTCATTGTGCTGCAGTAGCAGTAATGTACACGTTAGCATAAACTGGAACATGCTAATACAATGTTTGTTTTAAAGTAATTATACTGATACAGCACAGGTAGGCCAAAAGAGTATAGTGTTACAAGAAATGCCTTTCAATCAGGGAGTAGACTCAATCTGGGCCTGGGAAACCAGCCCCTTAATATATAGAAACGGATTAAACTACCACGTGGCTTTTTCATCGTTTTTTTTCTTGCATCTTTGTTGACGGGTGACTCTGTTTTCTGGGTTTTTATTGGTTTGTTATTCTATTAGTGGGTTTTTACTGGTTTGTTATTCTATTAGTTGGCGCTTGTCAGCTCATCTAATAAAACGATGCAGCAGATATGGAAGAGGGAAAATAAAAAGGCCTAAAAAAACAAATGAAGAGGGATGAACTGTCAGCAGTTTGGCTGGATTAGGATTTATGGTTAACAAGCTAGCGTTGTGAGATGGGATTGGATTGCACTACAGCAGTGTGCTGAGACAAGCAGATGTAGGGAGGGGTTAAGATTCCTCACTGTGGCATTTTGTGATCTTTATGCAGAACTAATGACTGAAATGTCCTTGAGATTCTGCTACAAATGATAGCTAGTTCCATTTTCTCCTGTGCAGCTGGAGATGCATTTAAAATGTCTCATTCTCCCCCTTCTCCACTCCCCTCTCACTGTCACGCACGCACGCACACACACCACACACACCTATAGACATGCACACGTGTGGTGTGTGGAATGAGGGAAATATGGTGCCTTGCGAAAGTATTCAGACCCCTTGGATTTTATTGTGTTACAAAGTGGGATTAAAATTGATTTAATTTTCATGTTTTGTGAACAATGTACACAAAATACTGTCAAAGTGAATAGTGTTACAGATTTTATAAAAATGTAATAACTAAAATATAGTTGTTGCATAAGTATTCCGCTCCCTGGGTCAATACATATAAGAAACACCGTTTTGGTATCGATTACAGCTGTGTCTTCTTGGGTAAATCTAGAATTGAGCAATATTTCCCCATTTTATTATTTTCATAATTCTTCAAGCTCTGTCAAGATGTTGGGGATCATGGCTAGACAGACATTTTCAAGTCTTGCCATGCATACCCATAACATGATGCAGCCATGCTTGAAACAAGGAGGCAGTTACTCAGTGACGTGTTGTTGGATTTGCCCCAAACATAAGGCTTAGCATTTAAGCCAGAACGTGTATTCGTTTTGCTGTGTTTTGTTGTTCCATACATCTAAATGTATGTGAGACACCAGATCTAGTGCCCGGAGCCACCAGAACAAAACCAAATAGTGATTTTATTGTTCTATATGTCAGAGGTGCCTTGTTGCATATAAGATGCATGTTTTGGAATTGAGTATCTAGGTCATTATTGTGGAGTCACTACAATGTTGTTGTATCCCATCACAGGCATCTGTAGCTGTTTTTAAAATCACCAATGACCGCAGTTTCACGCTGTCATGGTGGAACTGCTCTCCCCTCCCACAGAGCGAGCGTGCGACCAGTGTCAGACCAGACAATGGAAAAGGACCAAAACAGCCACATTAAACATTTCCCCACTTTTCCTCCTCGTTATAGCGTCGTCGTCGAGCTGTTGAGTGTGTCGGCGACGCAGAAGGCCGTAACCTTGAATTGATTTATTTACCTCTGCTGTTTTTCTACAGCATGCCACCGACCTGCAGCTCAGCCAGGTAAGGTAATCCTGCATGCCATTAGGAGCATCTTAAATGTCTCTCAAATGGCTGGTGAATCCTTGTTCCAGCGCAACCCGACCAGGCAGGGCTCCCACTGCCTCCCAGGCAGCCCAGTGATGAATAGTCTTGACCTCTTCTCGTTCCGCTCCCCAATTGGTGGCGCGGCGGCCTGTCAGGGCGGCGTGGCAAGGCCATTGATTTTGCTGTAATTGAACAGCATCAACAAAACGTCTGCAGCTACTTGGGTCATTTATTTACAGATTCTTTCATGTCCAGTTCATTTGCCCAGCTGATGGCGAGGGGTAGAGATGCTCAGCGCTCATTCTCAAACTTCGAGAGAGAGAGAGAAGTTCTGAACAGGGTATGGTTGGTTGGGTTGGGGCGGTTCACCTGGATGGAGAGCCAGGTCTAACGGTGTTTAAGACCACGTTGTTTTAACGATGCACTGACGTGTGTTTAGCACTGTATCTGGGCTGGCGTTCTACTGTTTGAGACACATGGACTGACTGTAAGAGGCAGTGAATGATTTATGTCCTGCGTGTTGTTTGTGAGACGCACACGGACCTTTGTTATTTGTGGTAGGAGTATATCAGTGTAGGTGGGCGTTGCTAGCATATACCATAACAATGTATTACCATAACAATGTCTAGTGGCCTTTTATGTTGGGCATGTACTCATATATGGCTGTAAATACTTGTGCTCATTCGTACTCTAGATATGTTGTGTGGAAATGGAACGTCCCTCTGTAATGTACAGTAGTAGCTGGTCCATATAAAGATTATAACTTTTTTAAATATAAATAATGTAAGTATTCTCTGACCTCAGGCCCATTTCGGGTGTGGTATGATGTTCCATTTGCACCTTCTTATACTGCGCTATCTGCTGCGACGATTTTATTTGCACATTGATTGACACCAGTCTGGTGTAAATTGAGTGAGCAGCCGATGATGCTATGACACATGTGACTGACGTTTCATTTTAAACTAGAGACGGACCAAGTGCGCTTTTCCAGCTGAGTTGCAATGCATCTTGAATCACAAGGAGCCATTCAACCAGCAGCCTTGCTTCCATGGTGCTCCTAATCCTGGGGAGTTATTGCTCAGTCTTTGTTGCTGCTCGACACACACAGAGACATTAACATGATCCCTCTGCGCCCCCCCCCCCCCCCCCCCCCCCCCCACCCGCTAAAAGTCCCAAGAGTTGATAATAATGGATTGCATTAATATTGCACCTTTTCGCTCTAGATTTAACTCAGGAATGTTGATGATATTCTGCACGTTGTCGAGGAAGCAAGCCATGGCTCACTGGCAGGATTTAATCTTCAGGAATGATGTCGAAGCAATGAATAAAGCGATAGTACAGACCTGAGCTTTGGTTGTGTTTTTAAAACTAGATATGGCCGTCATGGGATATTTATGGTACCCAGTCAGATGGGGACCGGCAGCGTAGTGGTTCCCTGTCACCCTTGACCTGCAGCTGTATAAACTTCATACCCCCAGGATAGATTGATGTATGGTGTCTAAACAATTAGCGTGCCTTGGCCTGCCGGGAGGTTGGTGAGTGGTTGGTGAGTGGTTGGTGAGTGGTTGGTGAGTGGTTGTGAATAGGGCTGTGGCGGTCGTGAGCCGGTGATTGTCAAGCAAATAAATGCCGGTCTCACGGTAATTGACCGTTAATTAACAATTAGCATTTAGCATCTCCTGTCTTCCACATACAGCCTACAAGCCACTGATGCAGACCTTTTGGAACGTGTACGTTTTAAAAAGTCTAGTAAATCCATGTAATATAGCCCACACTCTCACAATAAATCCATTTATTTATTTTAGACAGGTCTAAAGAAACATGATATGAAGAAACTGTAGTCTATTTCAGAGGAACAGAATAGCATACTCTGAGTTGTCTTTATGTTAGGCCCTGATCTGGCTATGCCATATGGCTGTGGGCTACACTAGTTCATGTAGCAGGTCCTGATCTGGCTATGCCATATGGCTGTGGGCTACACTAGTTCATGTAGCAGGTCCTGATCTGGCTATGCCATATGGCTGTGGGCTACACTAGTTCATGTAGCAGAACATATTTGCTTAGAATTCCATGGCATTGTTTTATAATATTTTATAGTATAAAGAATACAATTGAACCAAGCTGAATAAAATAGAAAACATATTTTCTCAAAGATTTGAGGGAGTGTGCACATGCGGCTGTTCTGTGTCGAGTGGTTAACAAAGAAATAGGTACTCCTATGTACTTAATTTAGAGTTATTTATGTAACTTTAGTTGTAATACAAACATTGGGCTATATGTTTAGATTTTTAATACATTCTAAGGCTGCATGATGCGTGTCACGTCTTTCGTAGGTATTGGACCAAGGCACAGCGGGTTGAGTGCTCATATTTACTTTATTGAACACGAAAACAAGAAAACGTACGAACAAACAGGATGCAGGCTAAACACAAAGCTATGCAACTACAACTACCCACAATACCCCATACAAAACAACCCCTATGCATAGGACCTTCAATCAGAGGCAACGAGAAACGGATGCCTCCAATTGAAGGTCAAATCAATAAACTGAACATAGACGTAAACAACCTAGAACTAACATAGAATACACTAACCTAGAACCTAAACCTAAAACCCCGGTACACTCTAAACCAACACCCCTCTACATAAACACATAGCCCAAAAAACCCAGAAACACTCTAAACAAATACCCCTTCTACATAAACACATAATATAACAAACCCCTAAACACTCTAAACAAATACCCCCTGCCACGTCCTGACCAAACTACAATAACAAATAAGCCCTTTACTGGTCAGGACGTGACAATGCGACTAATGATGATTTGAAATAAGTATAATAATTATAATTCCCTTCTGCCGGATGCGTGCTCCGAAGCACCTCTCACTCACATAACTCTCTCAGATAGCTCAATTATTATTAGCCAATGCCCGTCACGTGATCGGGTCTTTCTCACAGGCTACAAGTGAAGACAGACACATCGGGGACGCAACTGCGCATGTCCTTATCGAATTCCGAGGCGTGTGTTGAAGATATTGGAAAACTGTCCTTATTTACTTTTCATCAGCCAGTAAGATGAGTAGGCCTAATGAACAGCAAAAGCACTAGCCTGTCAATCTACTATCCCCCATAGTACAAAAGTTGACCTATTCTGTGCCAGAAATAAATATTCCAAACATAGTCTGGGACAGTTGTGGGATGCGATAGATCCCAAATTAATACATTTTAGATTACATTTGTATTGATTAGAGGGACAATGGAGTGCTGAGTACCAGGCAGTTAGAAAGTTTGGTAGCCTTCTATTGACCATCAGCAGCATCAGAGCTTGGAGAATCCTAATGACCGTGACTAAATGGTAACGTGGAATTTGACTTCGGTCATGACTCGTGTCCGCTGATGTGGCGGTAATACGGTGACCGTAGCAGCCCTAGTTTTGAACAGGTTTTGGATGGGGGAGGCTCATAATAAGAGAGAGCTCTTCCTCCATCTGCTCTGTGGATCTGCTGTCTGCTGATGACAGGCTACCCAGCTGCCACCACACTACACACTGCTCACTCAGGGCCCCTCTCCTCTCATTGTCTTTCTCGCTTCTCTCTCCCTCTTCTTTCTCTCTCTCTCTCTCGCTCTGACTCTCTATTCCCCCGATCTCGTGTCTCTCGCTCCTCTCTTTCTCATCTACAGTATCTTAGGCTCTCTTTATCTCCTCCCCCCTCCCCCTCTATTCATACCCTCCCTCTCTCTGTTGTCTATTTCTCTCTGCCAACACGCCGAGCTGATTACACCAGATATAGCAAGCAGATGGGTCAACAAGTCATTTTAACAAGGTGGGAATGTATTACTCAGGGAAAAAAAACTTGAGAGCGAGAGCTAATTAGTTGTTTTTTTCCCTATTGCTCTCCGATGACACGGCCCGTGTTTGTTGTTCACAATAAAATAATCACAAAGGGGTGGAGATCAGATTAAGACAGAAGTCAGTGAGTGAATGCACCTGTGAACTCTGGTGTATCTCTCCAGAGTCAAATCAGCTGTGAAAGGGATTATTGGAGATGATATCAGAGGGAGTGCATAACAAATGCACATTAAAAGAGGTCGGGTATTTAGTTATTTAAACCTTGTGCTCCAGGATAAATTCTTGAGATGCTACATTTAATTTTCCAGAGGTGTTCAGGGGATTGACGATGGTAAAACATTCATACGGCTGTGTGGATGGCCTAAATTGCATGGAGGCTTGTCTTTAAAACATGCATGACGCGCCATCACAGTTTGAAGCAGTGTCTAGCTGTGCTGTAGGTAGGTGACTCGTCTCTGAAATATGCGACGAGCAGATGAACCCTAATTATGTTGGGTGACATAAATCCAAGCATTAGGAAAAACATTTTGTCATCCTTTGATCGCACTTGGTAATGAAATTACACTTATAACGGGAGAATATAGCTTTGTTCTGTCTCTTAAGGCGCTGAGTAATTTCACCTACCACAAGTTTATTTAGCACCATGGCCAATTTAATGGCAATTCAAAATTCTAATGATTAATTGCAGCCTCAGCGGGAGGGATAAAGACAGGGGAAGAGCGGTGTGTGTGTGTGTGTGTGTGTGTGTGTGTGTGTGTGTGAGAGAGAGCAAAGCTCTGATCCACTGTCACTTATCTATGCTAGGTGTGTTCAGTGGGCCTTTAACAGTGAGCCAGCCTTTACCACTGTCACTGTTAGTACCGCGCCACTACCTCGGTAGAAGTTAATGAAGGAATGTTAACGTGCATTCGGTCATAGCAGAGGAGGACTCCAGCTCCCATGCCCAGTGTGTTAGAGGTCCACAATACTTTACTCTTCAAACTCTTTGCCATCCACCTCTTAGGAAAACGCTTGATACTGGGTTTGTTTAACGTGATGGGGGTGTCAAAACATTTCAGATGGAAGGGTTGAAAATCCAAAATAACAGTGCTGAATTTTGTCATCTTACATTTTGTTGCTTGTTTGAAGATAACATGGTAGACAATGAATTGGGCTCTTGAGGATTACTGTACGTGTAGCTGTCTGACAGTTTGAATGAAATCTAAGCACAATACAGTCTAGCTGAGAGATCATGGAATACTCAGCCTACATCCCTCTGCTGTCTCACCACAGCACGTCAGACACAATTACCCACAAAGCACCTCTACCTGACCCTTGTTAGCTTATCCTTCATCTTTACAGCCGGCTGGCTCACTTTTCATAACATGTACTTGTGTTCGTTAAAGCTTGCACTACTACAGCACAGCAGCTGTTCAAGGGTGAGTGAGAATTAGGAGGAGGAGAGACTGATAAATAACTAATTGTGTGAAAATGAGAGAGAGAGAGGGATGGAGCGTGAGAGAGAGGGTTTGGATCCAGGGGTACTTTTATCTGACTCCATTTGTTGCTTTTTGAACTCAGGCCTATGGAGGTGAAGGCAGCTGTGTAATGAGACAATCTGACAGGCAGGAGGTTCTCTTCTTGATTCTCCCTCTGTACCTCTGGCAGTGCAACCCTGCTGTTTCGCTCCACTCCTGACAGCAGCCCCTTTGCTGTAATGCGAAAACTGAAGCTGTGCTGTATCAAAGTGTGAGGTGGAGAGTAGGACCGTTTGTGAAGTGGCAGATTCCCCATCCAGGAGCGCGTGGCCCCTAGTACAGCAGGCCAGATGGGCCTCGCTCTTTCTGAGATTCATTTCGTTTCTCGTTTTTTCTTTTACAGTTTGACTCATTTCTTCTCATCCCAAGACAGTTGTGTGAACTGAAATCAGCCTTCTAAGACATGCTCTGAGAGAACATCAATCCCGTGCAGGCAGTGCACTGACAGAACCTCAGAATGAACAGAAGAAACGAGCGTCTTACAGATTCCCAGGCCGACAGATTCATGAGCATTCAGTGGAGGAACGTTTTTTTCTTCTCCTGGTATTACCTACGTTCTTGTAGTTAATGCAATGTCAGATTCTCACTAAATCCTGTGTCCTGCATTACCTTAGCTGGTTAATGCCCGCAGCACAGATTACTCAATTCAGCTGATGACTGTATTGAATATTCAAATCCCAGTGCGACTGTTTTTCATAATAATGACTGGAAATACCATACCCCGTTATGCCTCTCTGTGATTGTCCTTGACCTTTTGGTTTGTGCTTCGTGTGGCTCAATTTACCTGTTGACAACCATATCTCGTCTCATACCATCACCACCTATTTCCGGGAACACAAATTTGATTGATGTTTTTAAAAGCTGGATCTGCTTGTGTTTTTGCGTATTCATTTTCAATGACATGGCAAATGTAGGGACCCAATGGACTGATGGTTCCACTGTAAATCTATAGCCAGGAAGAAGAATTCTCAGTCTAGAACCATTATCATGCCTGTTAAAGCGATATAGTGGCGGAATGGTCGGGGTGATGACATGAGTAATTGAATGTTAAATCTTTGGCATGGGAGAAGGAACTCGGATCACATCCTCCTTGCAGGATAAGCCTTTTTCGAACATCTTCAGGAGGAACGTTACCTTTTCCTGTTGTAGTCCTATCTCTACCTTTCCACCAGAATTCCCTGAACATTTACACTGTAAGAGCACAATATGTGAGAGTCGTTATAGGCAGTCCTATCCAGGCCTGTTTGATGAAGTGCAGTAGTTTAGCATATTTGAAACAATAAATAGTTGTCATGGTGAGCATGCCAGGTATTGATTGTGTGTGTGTGTGGGGTATTGATTGTTCCCGGGCTGTACAGAAGGAGGGCCGCATAGCTAATCGAAATGGTTGCGCTTCGCGGCTGAAATGAATCAAACCCCTGAAAAGGCCAAGCTGGAAAAGTAGACTCTCCCTAATGGAGGCTTGGTAAATGTATTGATATGTTTATCTCTCCCCCCATATGCTCTCTGTCATGCAGTTTAGTAAAGGTCTATCAATGCATTTCTGCTGCTGGGTTCACTCATTTGTAATAATAGAGGGAGAAATACTGGAATTTGTATAGAGAGCTTTTTGGCTGTTATTCTATAGTCAGGATATGTCTGATATTTTTATAATACAAGTTTATTACATAGTCATAACTTTTCGAAGAAATGTATATAGATTTTCCTGTGAAATAAAAATGTTTACCTGGATATGAGTTATTTTGAAAAAGGTCTGTTCAAGGCCTTCAAGGCATTAGCATTTTTCTCCTTTGTTATAGACAGGAAAGAGCACTTGCAGGGTTGTTGTGATCCATTTTTTACATTGAAACCCTTTGCGGGAGAGAGAGGCTGATTTGTCACAGTTCAAGGTGGAAGTCATTAGAGACTAAAGAGCCATTCATCTGCAGCCAGGTAACCTCTGACCTCTCCATTACGCTCCTGCTCCTCCCACCAACTTCTCCCCTTGTTGATTCTGTGATTAAACGGTCTCGCCTACTGACTGGACGTGTCATCCTCTGTCTTGTCTGTGCTCCTACCGGAGAGGCCAACTCACTCTCAGCCTCTCTTTCACGACTCCAGGCAGCACGGGATAATGCTTCTGTCAAAGACGGAGAGAGTCATGACATGTTGATCACGGTGGATGACTTCACATTAGCTGTGTGCTACTTTCACAGATGTATTATATTTTGTGTCGGCGTGATGAGTGTTGCCAAGGAGAAGAGGCAGACGGGAGGCCTGGTGGACTGTGATCTATGAAAAGAGATTGCCTCTCAACTTGTAAAAGTGAGATCTTACAAGTAAGATCTGAGGTGTATTATAATACTAGAGAAGATTACATAGGCTCAGATCTCACGAAGGAGAAAGGTCCAAGATGAACATCTGAGTAGTAGCCATAACTTAGCATCTAAAGAAAATATTTTCAAACCAACACGTTCACTAGATTTATACTGCAATGTATTGGATTCAAACACAACAAACTGTCTATTCCAGTATAGCAGTGAGTATGATATACTCTTGCAAGAACCCACATTGTTTTATGTTTTGCCAATTGAGCTACTTGCTGAATGACTCTGTCCATTCACTACAGCCACTGGTCCCATTTGTTGTACTAAATATTAAACCTGTTCCATACCTCCTCTCCTCTAAACAATCTAAATGAGGGGGTAATTGCCTGATGTAGATTTCTCTAGGCTGAAGAGCAAAACAGGAAATCAATGCGTGGGACTGTTAGTTAGCAGATATCAATGGGAAAGTCATTATGTGAACGTGGCGATACATGGCCAGTGTTCAGTATTCATGAGGCTCTGATAGCAACACATATCAGGACATGGGAGGCCTGTCCCCTCAGCAGTCTACTGTATGGCTTGGTGCGGACGCGCTGATCGTTGGACACTCCTAGCAGGGAGACTAGGAGAGGAGAAAGTTTGGGGCTTGGAGCAGATTTTCCTCTTGCAAAGTTGTTTCTCTACCTTTTCGTTATTTGAGGCAGAAAGTTTCACAGTCTTCGTCAAGGTCTTTGGGTTGTCAATATGTCATAATCCTATAGCCAAAAGGTTTGAAATATTTTGTGCATGAAGTGCATTTTCTACACTTGGCTAGACTTTTCTAGAATGTAAATTGAATAGAACTTGCATTTCAAACAGTCTGTTTCTGTCTTGATAGCACCTCCACCCAGAAGTCCATATAAGGCAATATCAGCCTGTGTTATATCCAAGGACTCCAAATCTTTGGATCACTATTGGTCCTGACAGGCAAGAGTTTAGGGAAAGCCTTAATGTCCCCACAAACTGACCTTAGACTAACCTTTAGAATCCCAGGCGACTGGAGAGAGTGCTTCCACTACTTCCTTATTCCTGTATTATGCTTAGACTACCACAATATTCCAGACCCATCAGATTTAATCTGTTTTGAAATGATCTGTGATGTATGTAGGTTAATTCCCCATGTAGCTCATCGGTTAGAGGAAAGATTCACCCATTTTGAACATTTTATATTGTTTTTGTGCATCGATTCCCGGGGTCATTTCATGTTTTCACGTGCATCTGAGCTGTTGACCAGAAATGCAGCCGTTATAACACGTTTTGCATCATTCCTTTAACAATAAAGTATGAGAGTCATTCTGGATCAGCTAATGTATACATTTTCCCATTACATCAGCCATGTATCTCCTTTACTTTACCACTAGCTTCACACCGCGTTTTATTTTTATATACTATAATAGATAGTTAATGTTTCTTAGAAGTTGTCATTTCCTTTTTGGAGTGTTCAGGAAATAAGAAGTGTGGAGATTTCACTGAACGTCGAGTGACGTTATGTGGAGGTGAAGCACAGTATCTCTATCTTCCCCCACCAGGTTTTATCTTACAAAGCTGGCTTAGCAGGCTGAGAGAAGGATGGCATGAAGCATCTGCAGACCTCTTTAGTGCTGGCAATTAGTCGTACATACCCACAATCCTCTTCTTGGAGATGGCCTTGCAGATATGACTGTTACCATGATGGAACATTGAGACACTTCCAATTGCTGAGAAGCCTTGGTTTGTGGGAATAAACACCTGTTTGGAATTGGCAGTGCGTCGTCAGGCTTGCCAATGTAAAGGTTTATCTGACACGTACTTGCCAGCAACAGCTTTGTAGCTCCAAGAAGTAGCTTTCAGCATCTTTTTTGAAAAATCACTTGCGTATCAACTGAGAAGAAAATCTCTTAGGATTAGAGACTTTATCTTTGCAATTGCTTGCCTCCTTTGCGGTTGTTGACTGTGGTACCAGTGTGAATGTATTATTAGTCTTATTTTTGTTGTGTAGTAGTAAATAGCATTTACTGTAGGAATAGCACGAGTAGGATTCAAGCAGGGGGCTCATCCACCTCAGAGTAAGTGCTCGCTCTGTGTGGTCAGTGGCATTACTTCATTTTAAGCTTTTAAGTACCTGCCACTCCATTAACTTTAATTGGGGCGACTCTTCGCAAGCGCCTAACTTCCTCCACATCCACCAATCAATTCACCAGGGGGAGAGAAGCGTTGAGAAAACAGACCCCCCTCTCTCTTCCCAGGTTACCCTGCCATCTGTGAGCTGTTCTCTTGACGGACGGGCATAGCTGCCTGCTTGAACAGTGGCGAGCAGCGACAGGAGGAGGAGGAGGAGGAAGAAGAAGTGTGAAGACCGGCGAGCTGTGATCTCTGCTTATTAATGTAGCGGCGGTGGTGTAAGACCCCTTCACAAACACGCCATCCGTCCATTACTCTGCCATGGGAGCCAGCTGATTTAACAAGTGTTAAGCAGACCCATCCAGAGCATTAATTAGCTGCACTGTACAGGTTGAGCATGCGCTGATATGTCGTGTTGGACACTCCAACCATCAAACTGAGCTGCGTGTCAGCTCGATCTGTCTCTGTAGAGGGTGCAGTCCAAGCGCAGGCCCGGGCCTATGTTTTGACAGTAGTGCTCTGTTTGGAGGGAAAGGATGAGAGGAGAACAGGATGACGGGTGAGGGAGCGGCCTGTCCTTGTTAGAGCCAGCCCTAATGGCAGCAGAGGTGTTCAGGATTATAGAGGCTCGCTGGTGCTCGCGCCTCTCGTACACACCGTCCGCTGCTCTCTGCACTCACCCAACCTCACCCCCTGTTTTGTGTGCATGTGTCCTTGCTCCTTACATGCATGATCTGAATAATTTCAGTAATGAGAGAATGTCCTCATAAGGGTGTTAATGCATGTCTGAGTTGGCTCTAACCTGGTATTCTAATCTAACCTCATGAGTTAATAGCCCCACATTAGTACTACAACAGGACAAAAACCGCATGATGGTTCCCGTCATTTGTTTACCCATATTAGCCCGTTTGTTGTGTATTGTGGTTGGTATTGTCTTGCTGTGAGAAAGCTTTTCTGCTTGCCAGTTCACCCAAGCTTGGGTTTTCTCTCTCCATAATTTCCCACTAGTTCCTGGCATGCACATGGGTCGACATCGCCAATGGGGAGAGTTACAAAACAATCCTCCAAATTCAGACTTTCGGTTCAGTATCTGCTCTTGCACAAACCCCAAAGCTTTGCCTTTGTGCTAGAAGCCAGTTCACCACTCCACACTGTTGATTGTGAGGGTACCACTGATTGTGAGGGTACCACTGATTGTGAGGGTACCACTGATTGTGAGCGTACCACTGATTTGTGAGGGTACCACTGATTTGTGAGGGTACCACTGATTTGTGAGGATACCACTGATTTGTGAGGGTACCACTGATTTGTGAGGGTACCACTGATTGTGAGCGTACCACTGATTTGTGAGGGTACCACTGATTTGTGAGGGTACCACTGATTTGTGAGGGTACCACTGATTTGTGAGGGTACCACTGATTTGTGAGGGTACCACTGATTGTGAGGGTACCACTGATTGTGAGGGTACCACTGATTGTGAGGGTACCACTCATTGTGAGGGTACCACTGATTGTGAGGGTACCACTCATTGTGAGGGTACCACTGATTTGTGAGGGTACCACTGATTTGTGAGGGTACCACTGATTGTGAGGGTACCACTGATTGTGAGGGTACCACTGATTTGTGAGGGTACCACTGATTTGTGAGGGTACTATTGATTGTATTTGATGATATCTTGTCGGTCATCTGTGTGATTTTGGAGCGTCACCATGGCAGTGCTCAGGATGTCTGGACACTGAGATGGAAGACACTGGTGTGTGTGTGCTTGAGTCGTGTGTTAGCACTTAGCAGTGTGTGCCAACGCACATCGTGATGCCAGGCCTGAGACTTGGTGGGTGAGGGGAACGCTGGGCAGCACACACACACACTCTCTCCATGGGAGCCTGACAGTGGGACAGTACTCACCTGGCTCCAAGACAAACCGGCAACAAAGGGACAGACCTATAACCACAGTCATTGACAATATGCTGCCATTAGAGGATTTCAACTGCACTCAGATGTAAAAATGGCTTGGATGGGACCTGGGTTTCGTTGTCTGTTTTCATTTGAGTTTTAAAGGCATTGGATTTCACTGCCACGAATTGCAATGGCAGCAAGGCAACATAAGCATTATTGGAATGTTAGGCTAAACATTGTTTTATTTTCAAAACCGCCCCTGCCCAAAAAAACGAATCAAAAGAAGGGACTAAAAGAGAGAACTGGGCCCATTTTTGTGAGCAAAGCAGTGTGGATCTTGTTCAATATTACATGAAGACTCACTGCTCCCTGAGAGCCCAGGGCTGGCCGAGCTACACTATCGGTAATTCTTAAGTGTCTGCCCTCCATAATTCACACTTTGCCTCAGATAACTTCAGTTTTGGTGACGCCTCTATCAGTAGGTGATGGGAATCCCGCTGAACCCCAGTGATAATGGCACTCGCTTCTCTAATGAACCAGTTGAGAGAAGTCCAAGGGCAGACTACAGGCAGGGTTGTGATGGATTAGACGTCCTGTGCTAAGTGGAGGCAGCTTGCTCCCCTGCTCTCTCTCAATCTCCCCAGCTGGCTGCTAGCTGCTGCCCTGATAAGGACTGGTACCTTGTATCATTGGAGACGCCCAGAGGCTGGCATCAGGGGAAATCCAGGGTGAGCTGTTTTTCATCCCTGACAAATGGCAGACTTTGACATTTGACAATTTTTCTTCCTCTGCCACCCTCTTAACTCTTCCGACTGCTATACTGCAGAAAATGCATCATTAGGCAAAGCTAAGCAGAACTTGGCCAGTTTGTCCACCTGTGGTACAAAAAAAGGAAACATTTTGAATCTGTGATAATGGTGTGATGTAATTGTTTAGATTAGAACCTACAGGGACAATCTAGATTAGAAGGTGGTCTTGCACTGCCACAAACACAGTTCATATATAAAGAGACTGTATTCATTATATCATGCTGCTGTAATCAACCCTTTCTTTGAGTTTATGGTCTGAAAATTTCCATCAGAGAATATGATTAACAACAGAGGTGAAAGGTCACTGTTGACCCTTCTTATGTAATTGAAAAAGTAAGCCACTGAGGCGCTTTGCCTCCTGACATCCCCTACTGTGCTTTACAGATAACATTATATAGTCCACCGTAATTGTTTTATGTCCTCTACAACTAAAATGGCGTCATGAAGTGCTTTAATGATTGCTACATGTTTGTCTTCAGAAATTATATCATTTGTTCCAATATAACTCCTTATCCCAGTGAACCACCCCTCATCCCCAAGTATTTAAATGGAGAACCTCAGTCCACTGAAACATGTACTACTATGCTCGGCAACTGGTTATTAGGATTGTTCTCATTCTAAATGTCCTCAAACCAAACCTGTATCTTGTCAGGTGGGTCGTCGCTGGGCTCTACCGTTGGAGCAGAGAGCGGAGTCGCTGTTGATGTCGTGGAGTTGCAGCCAAGTGTGTTACAGCCAGTCCATCTGATAAGATTGTGGGGTCGAGGCGCTGAGACACTCGGCGTCGTGTCACAGTGTCTCTCTTCCCCTCAACAGCTGGTGCCACTAATGTATTGAGTGTGGCTTTTCCCTCGCTCGGGGTTCCACGAGAGGCTTTATCATTTTTATGGGCTTATAAAATACGCAGGACAGCCGCAAGTCTCTTTTAGGGCGGCGTAATACCATGAAATATGATGCTCATAGGACCTGACGTTTGGGGGGCAGCAGCCGAGCTTTATCTGACTATGGGTGACCGTAGAGAAAGCCTCTTTTTAAAAGTCACTCCTTGATGTATTACTGTCAACACAACTGATTGTTGGCAGTGGAAGATGCTCTAAGAAGAAGAGCTTTACATATGTTGGGACTGCCATTGCTCTATCTATGGAGGGACAAATGGCTTGATTACACACATACTGTTGGTTGTCAGGACATTTTTCAGAATACAGTAGTGATTTAAAATGCTGTAATTTTTCATATAGTTGTATGGCATCGAAACTGAAAATCAACATTTAGAAGAGGTATGCCATGCTTACACTAAAACATTGTAAAAAGCAGAGTAGGTACAAATAACTGTACTCATTAGCCACTACAAAGCTTACAGTACTTATCCTATGCCAGTAGACTGCAGTGAGTACATTGCAGTGCATGCATTTGCCTATGGTCAGAGGAGTGCTGGGCTGCTGTGTACCACTGTGCTCCCCAGGAAAGGCAGTCTGTCCTCCAGTGCGGGCCGGGTGCTAAGTGGCATGTGAAACAGAGTGTTAAACTCTAGTGCCCTGTAAAGACCCCTTTCATTGTGGGTGAGAGATGCATGGTCAGTTGACCAGAGTCCAGTCCATTTAAGGCCAAGCTCCTTGAGGGCACGGTGTAGTGATGGCATCGTAAAAAATGTTTTTATTATGTTTTTGTTGAGTCAAAAACCCGAAGCCAATTGGACACCTGTTACCAGGCCTCGAATTTCCCGGGCAACATCGGCTGTCAATGCCCCCTTGTGTGGACGTAATGCTGCCTTCAAAAATCCATGTCTTGCGGCCAAAGTGTCCCTTGTGCCCTTGGGCTGAATATAATAATTATAATGAACTTCTCCCAGCTGCCAATCGCCATCCTGCGAAGCATCTCTCACTCACATGGCTCTATAAGATATCTATGCCAGTCACGTGATCTGGTCCTTCTCACAGGCATATCAGCTCCAATGTAGGCTACAAGTGAAGACGGACACATCTGGGATGAATTGAAGATGTTAGAAGAACACATTTACTTTTCGTCAGCCAACAAGATAAGTAACGAACGGCAAAACCACTAGCCTATGTCAATCCCATAGTACAAAAGCAACAAAACAAAAAATATTCCAAACATACTCTGGGCCAGTTCTGGGACGCGATAGATTCCAAATGAATACAACCACTGTACATAAAAAATAATAAAAAAAATGTTTTAAAAGCAATGAGCCTGATGCAACAGATCAGAACCTTTTTAAGCTTAAAATGATAAACTGTAAGGCTATTTCTTCACATTATAAGCGCAGAAATGCGCACACGGCAGTAGGCTATAAGTGTGAATGTTCCAAAATGCAATTAGCGGGAAAAGTTCACCGCAAATGCGAGTGTTTTCATGTGACAGAGATTAAATTATCCTTCAGAAATGTAGAAAGAGGGAATATCTAAAGATGCATCAACTAGCATGGGTTGTTAATATAACTACGATTGTGTCTTTGGCTGCTGGACAATGAAAGAAAGTCGAACATAGGAGAAATACTGGTTTCAATCGCATATGAGAAAGTGTTTAAAATAATCCGCTTAATATATCTGTGGTCTCAACACTGTAAAACATGCCTCATAAAATGACAAAGCGTCCAGGTTTTAAACAATTCCGTTTATGGTTAAATAGTTAAATAGGCCACTTCCACTCAGATTGCAAGGTGGGGGGTGTTGCGGTGCTCAACAGGCAGTTCTCTCCTATCTGAACGAACAGTCCCTCAAGTATGTCGACAGAATCAAGTCTTCATTAATAATGATCCTATATTATATTGGTCAAACATGACTGGTCTTTAGCCTATACGGTGCATTCGGAAAGTATTCAGACCCCTTGATTTTTTCCACATTTTGTTACGTTACAGCCTTATTCTAGTTTTTTTTCTTTTTTTCTCACCAATCTACACACAATACCCCATATGACAAAGCGAAAACAGGTTTTTAGACATTTTACAAATAAACTGAAATATTATATTTACATAAGTATTCAGACCCTTTACTCAGTACATTGTTGAGGTGCCTTTGGCAGCGATTACAACCTCTAGTCTTCTTGGGTATGACGCTACAAGCTTGGCACACCTGTATTTGGGGAGTTTCTCCCATTTATTCTCTGCAGATCCTCTCAAGCTCTGTCAGGTTGGATTGGGTGTGTCGCTGCACAGCTATTTTCAGTTATCTCGAGAGATGTTCGATCAGGTTCAAGTCGGGGCTCTGGCTGGGCCATTCAAGGACATTGAGACTTGTCCCGAAGCCACTCCTGCATTGTCTTGACTGTGTGCTTAGGGTCGTTGTCCTGTTGGAAGGTGAACCTTCGCCCCAGTCTGAGGTCCTGAGAGCTCTGGAGCAGGTTTTCCTCAAGGATACCTCTGTAATTTGATCCGTTCATCTTTCCCTCTATCCTGACTAGTCTCCCATTCCCTGTCTCTAAAAAACATCCCCACAGCATGGTGCTGACACCACCATGCTTCACCGTAGGGATGGTGCAAGGTACCCTCCAAACGTGGCGCTTGGCATTCAGGTCAAAGAGTTCAATCTTGGTTTCATCAGACCAGAGAATCTTGTTTCTCATGGTCTGATAGTCATTTATAGAGGTCAACCGATTATGATTTTTCAACGCCGATACCGATTATTGGAGGACCAAAAAAGCAGATACCGATTAATCGGCCAATTTCTATTTTTTGCTTTTTTGTAATAATGACAATTACAACAATACTGAATGAACGCTTATTTTAACTTAATATAATACATCAATAAAATCAATTTAGCCTCAAATAAATAATGAAACATGTTCAATTTGGTTTAAATAATGCAAAACAAAGTGTTGGAGAAGAAAGTAAAAGTGCAATATGTGCCATGTAAGAAAGCTAATGTTTAAGTGCCTTGCTCAGAACATGGGAACATATGAAAGCTGGTGGTTCCTTTTAATATGAGTCTTCAATATTCCCAGGTAAGAAGTTTTAGGTTGTAGTTATTATAGGAATTATAGGACTATTTCTCTCTATACGATTTGTATTTCATATACCTTTGACTATTGGATGTTCTTATAGGCACTTTAGTATTGCCAGTGTAACAGTATAGTCCCTCTCCTCGCTCCTACCTGGGCTCAAACCAGGAACACATCGACAACAGCCACCCTCGAAGCAGCGTTACCCATGCAGAGGAAGGGAAACAACTACTCCAAGTCTCAGAGCGAGTGACGTTTGAAACGCTATTAGCGTGCACCCGGCTAACTAGCTAGCCATTTCACATCGGTTACACCAGCCTAATCTTGGGAGTTGACAGGCTTTAAGGGGTGGGTATAATTTGTGGAACGTTCCAACAGGAATCTATTCCAAAAAACGTAAAGTAAAAGGTTGCCAACCAACAACGCATACAAAGTAGCAACGCATACAAACCTAGCTAACTAGCTGCCGAATAGGCATCAACTCACCACGTAGCTTATTCTTAATGTTTGTCCATAGGCACACAGACATGTGAGGAGAGACATTTTTCGGAATAAACATGATGAGTGAAAAATGCAATGAAATAGACTACTCCCTACCCGGTATCTTATTCTGCCGCTATACAACTTTGTATGTGTTGTTTTTTGGAAACCTTGTTATTTACGAAGTTTTTGGATTGGATTCCTGTTGGAACGTTCCACAAATTATACCCACCCAGGTTGAAGTCATAAACGGCGCAATGCTTGAAGCACAGCAAAGGGCTGTTTGAATGAATGCTTACGAGCCTGCTGCTGCCTACCACCTCTCAGTCAAATCATAGACTTAATTATAACATAATAAACACACAGAAATACGAGCCTTAGGTCATTAATATGTCATTAGGTCATTCATGTACATATGTACACATCCAAGATGGCGTAGCAGTTCAGACGTCCTGTCGTGTCCCGTGTATATATATATATATATATTTACATATTTTTTTCTTCACTTATCTTTTTACATTTTTTTTATTCTAAATACTCAACCTCAAAGCACTCTCCTGCAACCCGCCTCATCAATTTAAAAAAAAAAAGAAAGTATTATTTACCTCATCTGAATTCCACGACAGAAGCTAGCCAGAGGTTAGCCATTTTCACTGGCTAACGTTGAAGTTCAGCTAGCTACGGTTAGCTGTCCTCAGCTATCCATTAGCTCGAAAAGCTATCGCCAGTTTTTGTACAGCGCGACTCAGACCAGAGCATATCGGACCTATTCTCTCTCCTTTCCTCGATTTCTACCGCAGGCTCTGGACATTTACACCTGGATCTTGCAGCTAACTAGCTGCTACCTGAGTGACTATTGGCAACGTCGGTCACGGAATTAACACACACTATTACGGAGCTAGCTAGCTAGCTCGTGGGCTATTCCTGAGCTAGCCAGCTGAAGTGTCTCCTGGGCTACAACTCACCTATCCTGACCCGTTTTACTGCCGATGCGGAGCCCCATTGGGTCTTCACGACTGGATCACCGACGTTATCTGCCCGAGGGAGTTGTCCAACGGGCCCCTCCGTCGCGACGTAACCTGATCGCCCATCTGCGGCCAGCTAATCGTTAGCTGTCTTTTCGGCTGCGATCTGAATAGGTCTGTCGGACACTTTTCTTGGGCCACTATAACTAACTATTTTGCCAGCTTGGACAGGTCCCCCCTTCCACACGGAACCCCACTAACCCACAGACGGAAACGCACGAGGCGGCTAAAAACAGACCTCCCTCCCATCTTCCACCAGCTTGCTACCTACGGCCCGGCTAGCTGTCTGAATCTCACTGGACCCTCTGATCACTCGGCTAAGCATGCCTCTCCTTAATGTCAATATGCCTTGTCCATTGCTGTTCTGGTTAGTGTTTATTGGCTTATTTCACTGTAGAGCCTCTAGCCCTGCTCATTATACCTTATCCAACCTCTCAGTTCCTCCACCCACACATGCTATGACATCTTCTGGTTTCAATGATGTTTCTAGAGACAATATCTCTCTCATAATCACTAAATGCCTAGGTTTACCTCCTCTGTACTCACATCCCACCATACCTTTGTCTGTACATTATACCTTGAAGCTATTTTATCGCCCCCAGATACTTGCTCCTTTTTCTCTCTATTCTGGACGTCACAGACGACCAATTCTTATAGCTTTTAGCCGTACCCTCATACTTATTCTTCTCTGCTCCGCTGGGGATGTAGAGGTGAATCCAGGCCCTGCAGTGCCTGGCTCCACACCTACTCCCCAGGCGCTCTCTTTTGATGACTTCTGTAACCGTAATAGCCTTGGTTTCATGCATGTTAACATTAGAAGCCTCCTCCCTAAGTTTGTTTTATTCACTGCTTTAGCACACTCTGCCAACCCGGATGTCCTAGCTGTGTCTGAATCTTGGCTTAGGAAGTCCACCAAAAACTGTGAAATCTTCATCCCTAACTACAACGTTTTCAGACAAGATAGAACGACCAAAGGGGGCGGTGTTGCAATCTACTGCAGAGATAGCTTGCAGAGTTCTGTTCTGCTATCCAGGTCTGTACCCAAACAATTTGAACTTCTACTTTTAAAAATCCACCTCTCCAAAAACAAGTCTCTCACCGTTGCCGCCTGCTATAGACCCCCCTCGGCCCCTAGCTGTGCTCTGGACACCATATGTGAACTGATTGCCCCCCATCTATCTTCAGAGCTCGTGCTACTAGGCGACCTAAACTGGGACATGCTTAACACCCCAGCCATTCTACAATCCAAGCTTGATGCCCTCAATCTCACACAAATTATTAATGAACCCACCAGGTACAACCCCAAAGCCGCAAACACTGGCACCCTCATAGATATCATCCTAACCAATGTGCCCTCTAATTACACCTCTGCTGTTTTCAACCAAGATCTCAGCGATCACTGCCTCATTGCCTGCACCCGTAATGGGTCAGCGGTCAAACGACCTCCACTCATCATTGTCAAACGCTCCCTGAAACATTTCAACGAGCAAGCCTTTCTAATCGACCTGGCCCTGGTATCCTGGAAGGATATTGACCTCATCCCGTCAGTAGAGGATGCCTGGTTATTTTTTAAAAATGCCTTCCTCTCCATCTTAAATAAGCATGCCCCTTTCAAGAAATTTAGAACCAGGAACAGATATAGCCCTTGGTTCTCCCCAGACCTGACTGCCCTTAACCAACACAAAAATATCCTGTGGCGTTCTGCATTAGCATCGAACTGCCCCCGCGATATGCAACTTTTTAGGGAAGTTAGAAACCAATACACACAGGCAGTTAGAAACGCCAAGGCTAGCTTTTTCAAACAGAAATTTGCTTCGTGCAACTCCAACTCTAAAAAGTTCTGGGACATTGTAAAGTCCATGGAGAATAAGAACACCTCCTCCCAACTGCCCGCTGCACTGAGGATAGGAAACTCTGTCACCACCGATAAGCCCACTATAATTGAGAATTTCAATAAGCATTTTTCTACGGCTGGCCATGCTTTCCACCTAACTACCCCTACTGCATTCAACAGCACTGCACCCCCCACAGCTACTCGCCCAAGCCTCCCCCATTTCTCCTTCTCCCAAATCCATTCAGCTGATGTTCTGAAAGAGCTGCAAAATCTGGACCCCTACAAATCAGCTGGGCTTGACAATCTGGACCCTTTCTTTCTAAAATTATCTGCCGAAATTATTGCAACCCCTATTACTAGCCTGTTCAACCTCTCTTTCGTGTCGTCTGAGATTCCCATAGATTGGAAAGCAGCTGCTGTCATCCCCCTCTTCAAAGGAGGTGACACTCTTGACCCAAATTGCTACAGACCTATATCCATCCTACCCTGCCTTTCTAAGGTCTTCGAAAGCCAAGTCAACAAACAGATTACCGACTATTTCGAATCCCACCGCACCCTCTCCGCTATGCAATCTGGTTTCAGAGCTGGTCATGGGTGCACCTCAGCCACGCTCAAGGTCCTAAACGACATCGTAACCGCCATCGATAAGAAACAATACTGTGCTGCCGTATTCATTGACCTGGCCAAAGCTTTTGACTCTGTTAATCACCACATCCTCATCGGCAGACTTAGTAGCCTTGGTTTCTCAAACGATTGCGTCGCCTGGTTCACCAACTACTTCTCTGACAGAGTTCAGTGTGTCAAATCGGAGGGCCTACTGTCTGGACCTCTGGCAGTCTCTATGGGGGTAACACAGGGTTCAATTCTTGGGCCAACTCTTTTCTCTGTATACATAAATGATGTCGCTCTTGCTGCTGGTGAATCTCTGATCCACCTCTACGCAGACGACACCATTCTGTATACTTCTGGCCCTTCTTTGGACACTGTGTTAACAACCCTCCAGACGAGCTTCAATGCCATTCAACTCTCCTTCCGTGGTCTCCAACTGCTCCTAAACACAAGTAAAACTAAATGCATGCTCTTCAACCGATCGCTGCCTGCACCTGCCCGCCCATCCAGCATAACTTCTCTGGACGGTTCTAACTTAGAATTTGTGGACAACTACAAATACCTAGGTGTCTGGTTAGACTGTAAACTCTCCTTCCAGACTCACATCAATCATCTCCAATCCAAAGTGAAATCTAGAATTGGCTTCCTATTTCTCTACAAAGCATCCTTCACTCATGCTGCCAAACATACCCTCGTAAAACTGACCATCCTACCAATCCTCGACTTCGGCGATGTCATTTACAAAATAGCCTCCAATACCCTACTCAACAAGCTGGATGCAGTCTATCACAGTGCCATCCGTTTTGTCACCAAAGCCCCATATACAACCCACCACTGCGACCTGTATGCTCTCGTTGGCTGGCCTTCACTTCATAATCGTCGCCAAACACATTGGCTCCAGGTCATCTACAAGACCCTGCTAGGTAAAGTCCCCCCTTATCTCCGCTCACTGGTCACCATAGCAGCACCCACCTGTAGCACGCGCTCCAGCAGGTATATCTCTCTGGTCACCCCCAAAGCCAATTCCTCCTTTGGCCGCCTCTCCTTCCAGTTCTCTGCTGCCAAAAGACTGGAACGAATTACAATAATCTCTGAAACTGGAAACGCTTATCTCCCTCACTAGCTTTAAGCACCAGCTGTCAGAGCAGCTCACAGATCACTGCACCTGTACATAGCCCATCTATAATTTAACCCAAACAACTACCTCTTCCCCTACTGTATTTATTTATTTTATTTATTTTGCTCCTTTGCACCATATTATTTATATTTTAACTTTTAACTTTCTTCAAACTACAAATCTACCATTCCAGTGTTTTTCTTGCCATACTTTATTTACTTTGCCACCATGGCATTTTTTTGCCTTTACCTCCCTTATCTCACATCATTTGCTCACATTGTATATAGTCTTATTTTTTTCTACTGCATCATTGATTGTATGTTGTTTTACTCCATGTGTAACTCTGTGTTTTTGTATGTTGTCGAACTGCTTTGCTTTATCTTGGCCAGGTCGCAATTGTAAATGAGAACTTGTTCTCAACTTGCCTACCTGGTTAAATAAAGGTGAAATAAATAAATAAAATAAAAAATATGGTCGAATCCGGAAACTATCATCTCGAAAACAAACGTTTTTTTCTTTCAGTGACATACGGAACCGTTCCGTATTTTATCTAACGGGTGGCTAAGTCTAAATATTCCTGTTAGGCATTGATGTTTATGGTTAGGTTCATTGGTGCAACGACAGTACTTTTTTCGCAAATGCGCTTGTTAAATCAACATCCGTTTGTCGAAGTAGGCTGTGATTCAATGAAAATTAACAGGCACCGCATCGATTATATGCAACGCAGGACACGTTAGATAAACTAGTAATATCATCAACCATGTGTAGTTAACTAGTGATTATGTTAAGATTGATAGTTTTTTATAAGTCTAATGCTAGCTAGCAACTTACCTTTGCTTCTTGCTGCCCTCGCGTTACAGGTAGTCAGCCTGTTAATCCTTGTGGAGTGCAATGTAAGGCAGGTGGTTAGAGCGTTGGACTGGTAACCGAAGGTTGCAAAAACGAATCCCCCCTGAACAAGGCAGTTAACCCCCGTTTCTAGGCCGTCATTGTAAGTAAGAATGTGTTTTAATCTGACTTGCCTAGTTAAATAAAGGTGTAAAAAAAAAAAAAATCTGCAAATCGGTGGCCAAAAATACCGATTGTTATGAAAACTTGAAATCGGCCCTAATTAATCGGCCATTCCGATGAATTGGTCGACCTCTAGTCATTTAGGTGACTTTTGGCAAACTCCAAGCGGGCTGTCATGTGCCTTTTACTGAGGAGGTGCTTCTGTTTGGCCACTCTACCAAAAAGGCCTGATTGGTGGAGATGTTTGTCCTCAGGTACTTTGTCACCTCTCTGACCAAGGCCCTTCTCACTGATCGCTCAGTTTGGCCAAGCAGGCAGCTCTAGGAAGAGTCTTGGTTCCAAACTTCTTCCATTTAAGAATGATGGAGGCCACTGTGTTCCTGGGGACCTTCAATGCTGTTTAATTATTTTTTACCCTTCCCCAGATCTGTGCCTCAACACAATCCTGTCTCTAAGCTCTACTGACAAATCCTTCAACCTCATGGCTTGGTTTTTTCTCTGACATGCGCTGTCAACTGTGGGACCTTATGTAGACAGGTGTGTGCCTTTCCAAATCAATCAATCAAATTCAAATGTATTTATAAAGCCCTTCTTACATCAGCTGATGTCACAAAGTGCTGTACAGAAACCCAGCTTAAAGCCCCAAACAGCAAGCAATGCAGGTGTAGAAGCACCGTGGCTAGGAAAAACTCCCTAGAAAGGCCAGAACCTAGGAAGAAACCTAGAGAGGAACCAGGCTATGAGGGGTGGCCAGTCCACTTCTGGCTGTGCCGGGTGGAGATTATAACAGAACATGGCCAAGATGTTCAAATGTTCATGGATGACCAGCAGGGTCAAATAATAATAATCACAGTGGTTGTCGAGGGTGCAACAGGTCAGCACCTCAGGAGTAAATGTCAGTTGGCTTTTCATAGCCGATCATTCAAATTATGTCCAATCAATTTAATCCACCACAGGTGGACTCCAATCAACTTGTAGAAACATCTCACGGATGATCAATGGAAACAGGATGTACCTGAGCTCAATTTCAAGTCTCATAGCAAAGGGTCTGAATACTTATGTAAATTAGTTATTTCAGTTTTTTTATTTGTAATACATTTTCAAAAATGTCTAAACCTGTTTTCGCTTTGTCTTTATGGGGTATTGTGTGTAGATTGAGGGGGAAAAAATAATTGAATCCATTTTAGAATAAGGCTGTAACGTAACAAAATGTTGACAATACTTTCTGGATACTTTCCGAATGCACTGTATATACACTGAACAAAAATATAAATGCAACATGCAAAGTGTTGGGCTGAAATAAAAGATCCCAGTAATTTTCGATACGGACAAAAAGCTTATTTCTCTCAAATTTGGTGCACAATTTTTTTTACATCCCTGTTGGAGAACATTTCTCATTTGCTAAGAATATCCATCCACCTGACAGGTGTGGTATATCAAGAAGCTGATTTAAACAGCATGATCATTACACAGGTGCACCTTGTGCTGGGGACAAAAGACCACTCTAAAATATGTAGTTTTGTCACACAACACAATGCCACAGATGTCTCAAGTTTTGAGGGAGTGTGCAATTGGGATAATGACTGCAATAATGTCCACCAGAGCTATGGCCAGAGAATTGATTGTTAAATTCTCTACCGTAAGCCGCCTCAAGTTGTTTTAGAACATTTTTGTGGGCAGTTTGCCGATGTCAACGTTGCGAACAGAGTGCCCCATGGTGGGGTTATGGTATGGGCAGGCAGGCAGAAGCTACGGACAACGAACACAATTGCATTTTATCGAAGGCAATTCGAATGCACAAAGATACCATGACAAGATCCTGAGGCCCATTGTCGTGCCATTGATCCGCCGCCATCAACCTCATGTTTCAGCATGGTAATGCACGGCCCCATGTCGCAAGGATCTGTACACAATTCCTGGAAGCTGGAAATGTCCCAGTTATTCCATAGCCTGCATACTCACCGGACATGTCACCTATTGAGCATGTTTTGGATGCTCTGAATCGACGTGTACGACAGCATGTTCCAGTTCCCGCTAAAATCCAGTAACTTCACACAACCATTGAAGAGGAGTGGGATAACATTCCACAGGCCACAATCAACAGCCTTATCAACTCTATGCAAAGGAGATTTGTCGCGCTAGATGAGGCAAATGGTGGTCACACCAAATACTGACTGGTTTTCTGATCCACAGATGCGTATCCGTATTCCCAGTCGTGAAGTCCATAGATTAAGGCCTAATACATTTATTTAAATTGACTGATTTCCTTATGAACTGTAACTCAGTAAAAGCTTTGAAATTGTTGCATGTTGCGTTTTATTTTTGTTCAGTATTTGAATTGAAAGTGTGGCCCCAATGTCAGTATCGGTCTGGACATGACAAACTGTAGACAATACACATTGACTATCACCTACACTTTACATGTTGGCTAAATACTTATGTACATAGTCCTACACTTTGTTTTTCTTAACCAAAACAACACTAGATATTCAGTTTTCAAATCAATTTAATTGGCTGTTTTGGTTAATGGCCTTAGTTCCCTAACAGATGGCCTTTGTGCCCTGGCAGATTGGGCACCTCTTCAAGGCCTGCCTGTTACACTCCAGGATGTATCCTCTGCAGGAACCTTTGGAATGAAGCAAACGTCTACACTACATGGCTACGCAATCTACTCCCCCCCCCATGCAAACAACAGGTAGCCAAGTCTGGATTTTTCAGGTTTATTTACCAGGCTTAGTGCATACCATCATCCACGGATGTGTATTCTACAAAATGCCATAAATTAGTCCTCTCTCCTCAGACATTCACAAACGTTTTCACAGTGATTCATGCCACTGCGTCGTTGTCAACACGGCCGTCATTAATATTCCACCTGTAGTTCTATTTCAGGCAAATTACTGATTTCCTAATGTAGACCTTACACAATTAAGGGGCCTCTGGCTGAGCCGCCATGCGTAAACGATAACCTGCAGGATAGCGAGAGAGCGAGCTCACTTCCTCTCAGCAGCACAGCCGTTGCCCCCCCCCCCCCCCCCCCCCCCCCCCCCCTGGATACAGCCCATTCAGCGTGCGTTCAACCACAGATCCCTATCTGACTTCATTATGGCAGCACCTACAACATTACAGGAGCAAGACTCTGGCTCATCAGAGACCTCCGGCGTAGTCTAGGCAACCGTCTCCATATTTATCACGTCTTCATCTGCGTGGTGGTGCTGCATCATAACAATCTTCAACCCACCGAAAACGGTCTCTCCGTCCTCAGAAACTCACAAATCCGAAATCCCAGTCGTCTCACTTGAAGTTGTTGAAATGGTTCAGACATGGCTTACCTTAGAACTTTTCTAAGATACCTGCAGTATGTGGTTTAGGTGTGAGCCTCGGAGCTGGATGAAAAGTTCAGTATGCAGGCAGAGGATGGACCAGCTCTCTTACCCTCTCCTTTGAAGATGGACAGGTATTAGAGGTTGTCCTGTAGAAGGCAGACACTAGCCCCAGGCATATCTCCTCAGGCCTCATTCTTACATGTCTTCTGGGCTTCTCCTTGTCTCTGTTATAAATCCCATACATACTCTCTCAGCTCAGTGCGCCCTCCTCTCAAGAATCCCCTCTGGCTTTAAGTTTAGCCGTAGCGCAGGAGGACAGCCAATGGACATTCTTCAAGTCCAAGGCTGTCTGTGACGCTTCCCTTCCAAAACATACCACTAGAATCAAATCCTATGCGCTATTTTGTCATTCTATGGCTTGTGAGGAAACATGGTTTCCATTTTTCAAGGAAATTGGAAATAGGCTGGATGCAGAATGTAGCTTTCTTCAATATAATTATTTTAAAAAAATCATCATCCCTTTGAATGGGATTATCTGAATCGTAGACAGGCCACATTTTTTTCAGTACAAATATTTCCCCCTTTACATAGGCTACTTTAGATAAATGGGAACAAAAATAAACAAGATTGTATTCCAATAGCTGATGTCATTTGCACAAAGCACTGAGTTTACAAAACATTAGAAACACCTTCCTAATATTGAGTTGCACCTCCTTTTGCCATCAGAGCAGCCTCAATTCGTCAGGGTATGGACTCTACAAGGTGTCAAAAGTGTTCCATAGGGATGCTGACCAATGTTGACTTCAATGCTTCCCACAATTGTGTCTAGTTGACTGAATGTCCTTTGGGTGGGGGACCATTCGTGATACGCACGGGAAACTGTTGAATGGCACACATACACAATCCATGTCTTAATTGTCTCAAGGCTTAAAAATCCTTCTTTAACCTGTCTCCTCCCCTACACTGATTTGAAGTGGATTTAACAAGTGACATCAATAAGGGATCATAGCTGTCACCTGGTCAATCTGGCATGTTCCTAATGTTTTATACACTCAGTGTACAGTATATGTAGGAATATAGTTCTGTAGTGTGAAGGGGACTGTGAGCAGCAGGTGAGACAGAACACATCCCAGCCTGTTTTTTAAATGAGGGCAGTGAGCAGTGTATCTGTGATCCTCACAACAGAAGAGAGACTGGAGATGGAGGAACATGTTGACTGAGATGACACTCCTACGCAGTTGCTGCCTGGTCCCAAGTGGCACAGAGTTAAAGCACCGTTCCCAGAAGACATTCCTGAAAAAGTCCTCCCCCATACGCAATCCGCTTAAAGAAATCTGGAAAAATAAGCAAGATGCCACACCCTTGTCACCCAGACCTTCGGTATTCCAGCTTTGTACCTTGTGCTTTGTTTGTATGTGAAGACAAACTCACACAACAACTCTGACTACCAGGAAATAAAATAAGAGGCTGGTGATATGCTGACGCTAGTTTTTAGGGTTTCTGGGCTTTTATAAAGACTTCTGCTCAGCTGTTTACTTTTATATTGGATGATGTGCATAGAGTGAAATTATAGGTATCTCTGCCAATGTTATGACGTCTGATGTAATGGTTTAGAAACAACAGATTTAGTTTAATTAACTTTGTGCTGTGCAGATTGCTGCATGGGGGATGAAGTATAATTGGTATCATCGGGTTGATGTATGTAAACAATAGTCTTGGTGGTGAGGATGTCTAAGATTTGATGGTGCACAGGCAAAGTTTTGCTAGCAAGATCACAGCCATTCTCTCCTTAGAATGCATGCCTCTGTGTGCAATACGTGAGAGCAATTAACTTGTTGTGACAAAGATATCTCAGACAAATCTTACTGCTTTACTGAATTCGACATCTAACAATGACCCATTTTGCTTCTTTAATTCTTCTGTCCCCATTAAGATGTTTACTACCCTCTCATTCACCCCAGCCACTGCATGATAAATGGGATTGCCACACCATGTGATATAAAGGCAGATTATATGTCACCTTGCCTCGAAATATGCATATTTAATGGTATATACTTTCCCCAAAATGGCCCATTTTTAATTGTGGGTTCAGTTACAACCCATCTATACCCAGAGACACTAGCTGCTGCTGTCGTCCTATGGCAATCCTCTATCTGGCTATAATCAATCTTCCAGACGCTCCATGCCATTTACTAATGCTCTTCATGGTGCTTTACCGTAAAGGCCAGTGTAAATTAAACCTGAGTCTGATGCTTTTCATGGTGCTTTACCGTAAAGGCCAATGTAAATTAAACCTGAGTCTGGTATCTTAACCCTCTCACTGCCTGGCAGCCCGATACCTTCACATCCACCTATAGATGATGAACTGCAGCGATTCCCGTACTCTGTCAGTTTGGCTACAGTTTGTTGATTTTGTCGAAAGCTATTAGATTCTCTTTTTAGTTTTTTACAAATCTATTTCTGTTTCTTGCGCAAAAATAGACATGAACGATTCAATGGTTCGACGTATTCAATGTAAAGTAAGGATTATTTACCATTCTTTTTCTTATACTGTACTTCTCATAAAGACCCTTGAATAAAAAGTGTAACCATGGAGTAAGAAATAGACTTGACAAAGTAGATCTTCCACTTGGACCGTCTTTGGTGAAAAGTGGCCTGCTATTTTAGTGCCAGCAGCTCCTTTCCTCCACTGTATTAACAGTGATCACACTGCAGGCATTTAGGGATTAGATTTTTTTAAAGAATTTAATGCTGTAGCAGTTTTATTGCTCATACCCTTATATCATTACCTGGCTGTACTCACAAACCAGTCCCAGGAAATACTGAGCCAGGCATGAAAACTGCTCCTGCTTTGGTTTTCTCCCTCCCTTGTTAGCGTTTTATAAAATGTTTCTTTGAATCAATAACTGAACATTTCTTTGGAATTCGTTGAATTAAGGATACTTATTTTCCAGCAAGAGAAGCAATACATTACTGTGATTTTTGATACAATGGATAAATATGATGGTCCTCTTCCTCATAAATCTTTGATAACTTTCCCTTTCAGTGAGTCATTATGGATGGCATGACGGTGTACTTCTCGTCCACTCCATTAGCGTAATTAGACTGTGTGTTGAGAACGCCAGTCTCTGGCCTCATGCATCCCCTGCCTGTCTGTACCAGCCCCATCATCCCTGTGTCGGAGCTGTGCTACCTTCCACTACATAGAGTACAAGTAATCGTTGTAACGGGCTGGGTGGGTGGGGACCAGGAACTTGTGTCTCACATCATTAAATTTAAAGGGAAGCCTGTCCTTAGCCAGTCTGCTGGAGTACAAGACATAGCGGGTCCCCCCCTCATTAACCTTTACAGTTATTTTGTGCCCGCCTGCCCCGCCCAGCTCCAGTCTGTAGACAGAACACTAATTAAAGCACATCTCACCCAGTTCACACCAGGGGAAAAAAAAACAAGATCTACCCTCCCACCGCCCAGTCAAATATCGACCTGACAAAAGGCCTAAAACGTATATACTCTACATTTGTATGCGTTGTATATGCAGTGTTCTATCTAGGTGTACAGTGCATCCGGAAAGTATCCAGACCCCTTGACTTTTTCCACATTTTGTTATGTTACAGCCCCCCCCCCCTTCCTCAATCTACACACAATACCCCATAATAACGATGCGAAAACAGGTTTTTAGACATTTTTGCAAATGAATTACAAATTAACAGATACTTTATTTACATAAGTATTCAGGTCTTTTGCTATGAGACTCGAAATTGAGATCAAGTGCATCTTGTTTCCATTGATGTTGATGTTTTACAACTTGATTGGAGTCTACCATCATTCTTAAGTGGAAGACGTTTGGAACCACCAAGACTCTCCCTAGAGCTGGCCGCCCGACCAAACTGAGCAATCAGGGCAGGAGGGCCTTGGTCAGGGAGGTGACCAAGAACCCGATGGTCACTGACTGAGCTCCAGAGTTCCTCTGTGGAGATGGGAGAATCTTCCAGAAGGACAAACAAAGGCGTGTGAATCCTTATGTAAATGAGACATTTCTGCATTTCATTTTCAATACATTTTGGAAACATTTCTAAAAACATGTTTTCACTTTGTAATTATGGTGTATTGTGTGTAGATGGGTGAGGGGAAAAAAATAATTGAATACATTTAGAATTCAGATTGTAACACAACAAAATGTGGAAGAAATCAGGGGGTGAATACTATGTGAAGGCACTGAATATGGTGGCTTCGCTTAGTACACTGAAGATTGTCTTTGAGGAGACCTTAGCTACATGCAACAATAAATCAGTGCATAGATTGCCAGCTAATCAGGGCTACGTTGCATCCTCTCTTAGGTAGGTTTTGTATTCAGTTAGCAGCCATGAAAAGAGGCCTCATTAGCAGCCCTTGTTCAGGGTGGTCATTAAGTGTGTGCTTCCTGAGTTATTTTAGAAACTACGGAGATGTGTTCGTACTTTGTAGTGACAAAACTCCATTGACAAAGCAATTATGATCGATTTTTTTTTTGTCTTCTCACTCCCATTCTTCAACTGACAAAGAAAGGATATCTCCAAGATATCTGTGACAGCTTTGATATTGTATTGCTGTTTATCTTCATGCTCAGTAAATTACAATTAATGCTGCTGATTTGCAAGAATACAAAATCATTCGCTGGAAGAAAAATGCCTAAAATGTTTGCTGTACCACTTCAATCAGCGAGTCTTGTTGTTAGAAAGTAACACGACTATAAACGCTGCCCCTGTAAAGCCATGTGCACGTTGATGTATATGTTGTGAATGCATTTCTCACCATGAAGAATGTCTTCTAGAACCCTCTCTCTTGACAGATTATGGAGGAGAGCGAGCCAACTGATTCATGGTGCTTCAGAGCGTTTGCTTCTATTTCGCTTCCTCTTGATTGCAGAACATTGACCACTTTTGGATTTCAGAGCAAGGAGGGCTTGACAAATGTGTTTTTTTTAATCTGTATTGTTTATTAAGGACCTGGTTGATTCTTCACAGAAAAAAAACTCACTTTGGGCTGAAATGAGTCATTTCTTACTGAATGGAATCAGCAGGCACTCTCACTAATCTTCTCCTTACGACATCACTGCTCGTATTAGTGGCATGAAATGATACAGCCCTGCAGTTATATCATGTGGCACTGAGAATACCTTTTTGTTCTCCCAATTCTCCACACTGCAGTAGGGAGAGAACTGATTTTCTTTTTTGCACTTTTGAAAAAGTATCCACACTTCCCGCCAGCATGCAAGTTAATTGAAATTATTCATTTGAAACCATAATGAAATCATTCCTGGACTGTTTTCAGATCTATTCCGGTCCCTGTTGTGCATTAAAGTATTATTTGTCATTACAGAACCTGTTCAAGAAGTAGCAAATGCATTATCAGTGATCACAGTTAAGTTTGTTGTGGCTTGAGTTGAATCGGATTCCATCAGTGGACACCATTATGAGCCTCACGCAAAAACAAGTTATGGACTAAAACTGTTGTGAGTTCCACGCCTTCACTAGTCCCACTCCTAAAATCACCAAGTCCCACTCCTAAAACCACCAAGTCCCACTCCTAAAACCTATAGACCATGTCATCTTTTAAGTGACTCACAGACACCGAGATGGAATGTGATTTAAGCACTTGAGTCCCCTTTGTTCCTACAGCTGAAGGGAAGGAACATTTCCTGGAACCATGAGGCGGTCTGCTTGTATTGGCTCCACTGATCTCTGGCCCGCTGCCCACAGGGAGTGGAGTCATTAGCACAGTTCAAATCTTTTAAAGCTGATCTTACTTTTCCATTTCATATCCCTGGGCTGGCTGGCTGCGTGTCTCTGTGCCTTCCGGAGCTAGGCAGGGCCAGAGAGAGAGAGAGAGCCCTTGCTGTTGGATGTTTTATTAGCATAGCTGGGGGAATGGTAGAAATTAAGGCATCTCTGAGAGAGAGTGCAGGGTTAGAATGGGCTCCCCAGTGCGCCTCATATGTGGTTCATGGATCTTCACAGACAACATGCTGGGTCTGGGTGAGTAGGCCCCTTGCTGGGCTATATGGAAGTCCAGGGATCCCTGGTGGATAAGACACCCTGTGCTTCTTACAGACCTAAGCCTCGTTTTCCCGAGCTTTTGTAGCGTTGAGATTGTTAGAACTATCTTATGATGGATCTTTAGTAGCCAAGGCGCTTCACAGAGCCTTCGTCAGGCCTACGTTTCACATTAAATGTGGGCTATTAGTCGTGTTTGCTTATGATGCAAGCCGCATCGATTTCCGCACCAGGGAACTGGACAGCTCCCCCAACGGGATCATGTGAAATACCGAACATGCCCCAAACAACGATGTTAGCTGTCGCTGTTACAGGTTCACTCTACGTGCTTGTTTGGGAAACGCTCTTCCATAATTCAAATACTTTCAGAATTCATATCTCAAAATTCATAACATACCAAAATGTAAACCTTTTGGAGCGTAGGCCTATTTATCTCTGAAATAACACACTCATCACATTGTAAGCAAGCTTGTTACAGTGCCTCCTAAAGACATGATTGACATCAGGAAAAGAGGGTGGGCTGATCGTTGATGATTGATGTAAATTTGCTATTGGAGTTAGCTAGCTCGATTATTATTTAATTTTTGTGCTGATTTTGTGATTTATCTTCAATACTCTTAAATAATAACTTAGAAGATTATGAATATTATATTACCAACTCAAGATATATGGCTGGCTGACTAGTGGCTTGTGTCGATATTTTACTAAATGGTGCCTGTGTTGCTACCTGTGTCACTACCTGTGTTGCTGCTGCCAACTGAGGGAGTTTGGTCGGAGCAAGGGCCGTTGATGCAGCCGCTCCTCTCTGTCTTTCTGCCTCTCTTTGCTGCATGTCAACCAACAATACCGAATATTGATGATGATGTAAATCAAGTGTTATCAAGTGTTGTGGCAGTACTGTTGTGGCAGTACTGTTGATATTTTGATTTAGGTAGCTTGCTACACACACTCAACCAGTGGGCGCATCTCAAGCAATGCTTGTTTGGATACCGGGCGTGCGCATTCTCCATACAGGGCAGACCAATGGACAGGGTAGGGGTGGGAGGGTGGCGAACTTGACAGTGTCATGACAACTTTGTGGAAGTGGGTTCAGGACAACAATGACAAAATGTATACAAGAATATACAGTGCCTTCAGAAAGTATTCATACCCTATGACTTATCCCACATTTTGTGTTACAGCCTGAAGTCTAAATATATATTTATTTATTTTTTATCTCATCCATCTTTCCCAGTAAAGCAATGAAAACAAGTGAGCATCCCAGAAGAAAAGTGCTGAAAATAGCCCACGTTAATGTACAGTTAATTTGGCAAGTATTTAGACCCCTTGACCTTTTTACGTTACAGCCATATTCTAAAATTGATTAAATCGTTTTTCCCCCTCATCAATCTACACACAGTGCCCCATAATTAAGCAAAAACAGTTTTTTTGACATTTTTGCAAGAATAAAATGGATATGTCACATTTATATAAGTATCCAAACCTTTTACTCAGTACTTTGTTGAAGCACCTTTGGCAGTATTTCAGCCTCGAGTTTTCTTGGGTATGACGCAACAAGCTTGGCACATCTGTATTTGGGGAGTTTCTCAGATTTATTCTCTGCAGATCCTCTCAAGCTCTGTCAGGTTGGATGGGTAGCATCGCTGCACAGCTATTTTCAGGTCTCTCCAGAGATGTTGATCGGGTTCAAGTCTGGGCTCTGGCTGGGCGTTGTTCCGAAGCCACTCCTGCGTTGTCTTGGCTGTGTGCTTAATGTTGTTGTCCTGTTGGAAGGTGAACCTTCGCCACATTCTGAGGTCCTGAGCACTCTGGTTTTCATCAAGGATCTCTCTGTCCTTTGCCCCGTTCATCTTTCCCTTGGTCCTGACTAGTCTCCCAGTCCTTGCCGCTGAAAAACATCCCCACAGCATGATGTTGCCACAACCATGCTTCACCGTAGGGATGGTGCCAGGTTTCCTCTAGACGTGACGCTTGGCATTTCGGCCAAAGAGTTCAAACTTGGATTCATCAGACCAGAGAATTTTATTTCACATGGTGTGAGAGTCCTTTAGGTGCCTTTTGGCAAACTCCAAGTGGGCTGTCATGTGCCTTTTACTGATGAGTGGCTTCTGTCTGGCCGCTCGACCTAAAAGGCCTGATTGGTGGAGTGCTGCAGAGATGGTTGTCGTTCTGGAAGGTTGTCCCATCTCCACAGAGTTGGTAACAGGATGATTGGTTGACTATTTGAGCCAGTAAATGGGGCATTACTATTCTTAGGTAATACACACTTTCTAGTAGGCTTAAATTGAAAATACGGCAAATACGAGTGGCAATATCGTCCGCTATTATCCTCAGTAGTTGTCAGACTTGGATGGAAAAGACTTTCAGTACGCTTATAGGGAAGGACATTCATTAAGCACAGTAGTTACACAAATTACTGATTGACTGAGAGAAATTGATGATAAAAAGATTGGGGGGGCTGTCCTGTTAGACTTCAGTGCGGCTTTTGACATTATCGATCATAGTCTGCTGCTGGAAAAACGTATGTGTTATGACTTTACACCTGCTGTTTTGTGGATAAAGAGTTACCTATCTAACAGAACACAGAGGGTGTACTTTAATGGAAGACTCTCTAACATAATCCAAGTAGAATCAAGAATTCCCCAGGGCAGCTGTCTAGGCCCCTTTTACTTTTTTCAATCTTTACTAAAGACATGCCACTGGTTTTGAGTAAAGCCAGTGTGTCAATGTATGTGGATGACTAAACACTATACACATCGGCTACTACAGCGACTGAAATGACTGCAACACTTAACGAAGAGCTGCAGTTCATTTCAGAGTGGGTGCAAGGAATAAGTTAGTCCTAAATATTTCTAAAACTAAAAACATTGTTTGGGACAAATCATTCACTCAACCCTAAACCTCAACTAAATCTTGTAATAAATAATGTGGAAATTGATTAAGTTGAGGTGACTAAACTGCTTGGAGTAACCCTGTGTTGTAAACTGTCTCTTTAAGGGTTGATCCAACTGTTCTGTATGAAATTGCCAGCTACTTCCAGACATCTGAGGGAGAGATCAGCTCACTGAACATTATTTGCCCTATCGCTCTGTGGTTTTGCGTTCAAAGTGCACACTGGATGCTCTGGCCAATAAGTAGGGTTGTTCCGAAAGCTCTAACATTGGCTAGCTGCTTCCAGACACATAATGAGAGAACACCCCACTCTGACCATTTTACTCGCCCTAGCAGAGCTGGTTAGACTTTTTTCATGTTATCCTGAGCATTGGTGACTAACTGTGCTGCTGGCAACAATTTGAATTACGCTTTGTTGCTGATGTTTACTGACACTGGACATATTCAACAGGTGTTGAGCGTTCATAAATGCATCAGTTATTCTGCGCTCTGGCACACTAAGACGAGAAATGTAGCTAGATGGCTTGCTAGGTGAACAATGAATCCCAACGCATTATGTAACGTTAGTTAGCGAGCCAGCCAGCTAACGTTAGCTAGCTAACTTGAAATTAAAATAATTTGTCAAAATTAGAGTAGAGTCTTTTAAGACATGTAGCTAGCCAGCTAAACAATGGACCATAATCACAACTCAGGATGTTACTACCTTGCATGAATCTGCACTTTCTAACCAACCAGGTTCTATGGCTATAACTAGTCAAGCAAATGTGTTTGAGATACGAAGAATAAGATCATGCACAACTTTAGCTAGCGACCCAGCCAGCTAATGTTAGCTAGCTAACAGTACATTTGAAATGAAACCACTTTCTGTCTAAATTAGAAATGTGTATTATCTGAAAATCTTACCAGTATACATCGTGGTTGGACGTGTCTCCTGTCTGATGCCATGCATGGTTGCCTTAGTTTTAAGATGTAATCCAGACTAGTGTTTTCTCCATCTCCTTAGCTATCATACTCAAATTCTACTGATTTCAAAACTCGGTTCTAGCGAGCCAGCCAGCTAATGTTAGCTAGCTAACAGTACACTAACTTGACATTAGGTTTATTCAGTTTTACTACGCAATAAAAAAAATTAAAAGCAGCATTTGACACGATCACTTAAACATACTGACCAGCTTCAATAGACAGACGCGTGCTATATGGTAGACCAATCCAAACTCATCTCTCTGCATATCCAGCCCACTCATTATCTCAGCCAATCATGGCTAGCGGGAAGGTTGCGCCCTTTTTCTGTGGCTAAACCAACTAGGCTCGTAATGTATCAATTTTATTCGTATTTACAGATGGCATACAAGTTTGATATTAAGGCACATGAAAGTTCACATGTTCGAGAAGGCATTTCTGCCCAAAAACGCATTTTGATGAAAAAAATGTTTTACATTCAAACAGCTCTCCTGTGAAGTCGTGAATTGCAACATACGTCTAGTTTCCTGAGTTAGATCACGTATGTGGTAGTGGTAAAGTAGGGGCCTGAGGGCACACTGTGTTGTGAAAGTGTTCTGTTTTAAAAATGGTATAACTGCCTTAATTTTGCTGAACCCCAGGATAAATAATAAATACAATATAATTACACTGCACCATAATAATAAAGTTTTTTATTTTTATTATTATACAAGTACCTAATTTACAAAGGTATTCACATCCCTGAGTCAATACATGTTAGAATCACCTTTGGCAGCAACTACAGCCGTGAGTCTTTCTGGGTAAGTCTTTAAGAGCTTTGCATACCTGGATTGTATAATATTTGCAAATTATTGTTTTTGGTGGGTTGATCATTGCTAGCCATTTTCAAGTCTTGCAATAGATTTTCAAGCCAATTTAAGTCAAAAACTGTACTAGGCCACACAGGAACATTCAATGTCGTCTAAGGTAAGCAACTCCAGTTTATATTTGGCCTTGGTGTTTTTTCTATTTTTTATTTAGCCTTTATTTAACTAGGCAAGTCAGTTAAGAACAAATTCTTATTTACAATGACGGCCTACCCCGGCCAAACCCTAATCCAGACGACGCTGGGCCAATTGTGTGCCACCCTATGGGACCAATCACAGCCGGTTGTGATACAGCCTGGAATTGAACCAGGTTCTGTAGTGACGCCTCTAACACTGAGATGCAGTGCATTACATGGAACCCAACCGGCTGTGCGCGTGCGCCATCGTGCATAAATGTATTTTGTCCCCCTACACCAAACGCGATCACGACATGCAGGTTAAAATATCAAAAAGAACTCTGAACCAATTATATTAATTTGGGGACAGATCGAAAAGCATTAAACATTTATGGTAGTTTAGCTAGTTAGCTTGCACTTGCTAGCTAATTTGTCCTATTTAGCTAGCTTGCTGTTGCTAGCTAATTTGTCCTGGGATATAAACATTAGGTTGTTATTTTACCTGAAATCGACAAGGTCCTCTACTCCGACAATTAATCCACACTTAAAAATGGTCAACCGAATCGTTTCTTGTCATCTCTCCTCCTTCCAGGCCTTTTCATCTTTTAACTTATATGGTGATTGGCATCTAAACTTTCATAGTATTACCACGACAACCGGCAACAGTTCGTCTTTCAATCACCCACCTGGGTAAAACCAATGAGGAGATGGCACGTGGGTACCTGCTTCTATAAACCAATGAGGAGATGGGAGAGGCAGGACCTGCAGCACGATCTGAGTCAGAAATAGAAAGGACTTCTATTTTAGCCCTTGGCAACGCAGACGCTCATTGACGTGCTCGAGCAGTGTGGGTGCAATAATTGAATAACATAGATTCCTAAATTTATTTTGCAACGCTCGTGCACGCGACGCGAGCAGTGTAGTCAGGGTATTATACCGCTGCGTCGCTCTGGAGTCCTGCTGAAAGGGGAATTTGTCTCCCAATGTCTGCTGGAAAGCAGCCTAAATCAGGTTTTCCTCTAGGATTTTGCCTGTGCGTAGCTCTATTCTGTCTCTTTTTAACCTTAAACTCCCTAGTCCTTACTAGGGCTGTGGCAGTCACAACATTTTGTCAGCTGGTGATTGTCAAGCGAATAACTGTCGGTCTCACGGTAATTAACATAAACACATTTAGCATCTCCCGGCGTCTACACACAGCCTACAAGCCACTGATGCAGCAGACCTTTGGAACATCTACATTTTAGAAAGTAATAAATCCATGTAATATAGCCTACACCTTCACAATAAAGCCATTATTTTAGACAGGTCTAAAGAAACATGATATGAAAATGTTTTATATTTCAGAATAGCATCTGATCTGACTATGCCATATGGCTGTGGGCTACACTAGTTAATTTAGCACACCGGATTTGGTTAGAATTCTGTGGCATTATTTTATATTATTTTATAGTATGTAGAACACAATTGAACAAAGCTGAATAAAATAGAAATTATATTTTCTTAATGATTTGAGGGAGTGCACTGTCGTGCCTTTGGCATCATTAAACTGAAGACCTATTTTTATCAAATAAATTCTCTGTAATTATTATGTGATTAAATTAACTTAATCATGTAACTGTAATTAACTAGGTAGTCGGGGCACCAAGGAAAATATTCAGATTACAAAGTTATAATTTTCCTAATATAACTTTCAGGTATTTTAATATCTGATCAATTAGTCTTCTAATTAATGAATTATTCTTTACCTCACGTTAGTCTCATTCCAAACGTCGTAAGTTGTTGGTTATCTGCACAGACCCAGTCTTCACTATGAATCATCCATACATCAATTGTCTTAAATCATTTATTTACTAACTAAATAATCGCAGAAATGCACAAACAAACAGTAGATATAGTTACAAGGAAATGATAGCGGATGTGCTCTAGTGGGCTAAACCGGCATGGCGGCTTGGTAGACAAAAGGGATTGAAGGGCACAAAAGATAAGAGACGCTGCAACGTTGATAATTATAACAATTGAAATGCTAATCCTTTGCACATGAACGCTCACTCATTTGGGAATAATTGCAATCAATATATATATATTTACGCTCAGTGTGTCGTCGTGATCTCTGTTGGAAAGTTTGTTTCTGTTGGAGAGTTTGTCCGCCCTTTCTCTCTCTGCCATGGTTAGAATGGATAGTTCAGAGTAACATTCAGCAATGTTGTTATAGAATAGATGCTTCGGCGGTTGTCGGCCTTCGCGTTCACGGGTACATAATTCCTAGCTGCAGACTAGTAATTAGTATCAAAGATTTGTTCTTATTCTGTCAATATAGATAGTCTCAGAGTTTAACCATGTGGTATGGTTAAGATTTCACCAATCTACTCAAACCTTAGCCCTCGAGGTTATCAAGGTAAGCTGGTCTCTACTCAAACCTTAGCCCTCTCGTAATTGAGAGAAGCATGGTCTGAAGATAAATTCCCAAGGTGGGGATTATATTTGGAAGAGCAGAAAGGGGCTGTCCCATGATGCCAGATCAATGTCTGTGCTTGATTGAGTTAAACTCCAAAGGGAATTTGAGTTTCCTTCATAAAACAGTTTAAAATCACATGACATAATTTCACAAATAGTTTCATCTTTACTCATTCATTTTATACAACAATTAGATGTGAGCCTCACAACTGAGAGTCTTGTATAAACAGGGTGATGGTAATGTGGCTGTATTGTCTCTCATGAGTTTCACAAACATTAAACGAAATGGACCGGTCATAGCTGGATTCTTCCCCGACGGTGTACACCTTCTCCAAAACATGTACATTGTTCCGTTCTCAAGTTCTATGCTGGAGAAGAGGTTCTCCTGTGAAACCTTTTCTCTCTCTATACTGTCTGGCGATGAGGAAGAGAGTCTCCTCCAGGAATTTACGGCCTGAGAAAGCAGCAGCCTGGGTGTAGGCGAGAGAGAGGGGGAAGGCACGCTATACCCAAAGAGGGCCACGTCATGACAGCAACCATGCAGCTATTCTGTGTTGAGTGGTTAACAAAGAAATAGGTATTCCTACAGATGAAGTCGGAAGTTACATACACTTAGGTTGGAGTCATTAAAACTTGTTTTTCAACCACTCCACATATTTCTTGTTAACAAACTATAGTTATGGCAAGTCGGGTAGGACATCTACTTTGTGCATGACACAAGTGATTTTTCCAACAATTGTTTACAGACAGATTATTTCACTTATAATTCATGTATCACAATTCCAGTGGGTCAGAGGTTTACATACACTAAGTTGACTGTGCCTTTAAACAGCTTGGAAAATTCCAGAAAATGATGTCATGACTTAGAAGCTTCTGATAGGCTAATTGACATCATTAGAGTCAATTGGAGGTGTACCTGTGGATGTATTTCAAGGCCTACCTTCAAACTTAGTGCCTCTTTGCTTGACATCATGGGAAAATCAAAAGAAATCATCCAAGACCTTGTGAGCAATTTCCAAACGCCTGAAGGTACCACGTTCATCTGTACAAACAATAGTACGCAAGTATAAACACCATGGGACCACGCAGCTGTCACACCGCTCAGGAAGGAGACGCACTCTGTCTCCTAGATATGAGTGTACTTTGGTGCGAAAAGTGCAAATCACTCCCAGAACAACAGCAAAGGACCTTTTGAAGATGCTGGAGGAAACCGGTACAAAAGTATCTATATCCACAGTAAAACGAGTCCTGTATCGACGTAACCTGAAAGGCCGCTCAGCAAGGAAGAAGCCACTGCTCCAAAACTGCCATTAAAAAATCCAGGCTATGGTTTACAATTGCACATGGGGACAAAGATTGTACTTTTTGGAGAAATGCCCTCTGGTCTGATGAAACAAAAATAGAACTGTTTGTCCATAATGACCATCGTTATGTTTGGAGGAAAAAGGGAGAGGCTTGCAAGCCGAGGAACACCATCCCAACCGTGAAGAATGGGGGTGAGCACATCATGTTGTGGGGGTGCTTTGCTGCAGGAGGGACTGGTGTGCTTCACAAAATAGATGGCATCATGAGAAAGGAAAATTATGTGGATATATTGAAGCAACATCTCAAGACATCAGTCAGGAAGTTAGGGCTTGGTCGCAAATGGGTCTTCCAAATGGACAATGACCCCAAGCATACTTCCAAATTTGTGGCAAAATGGCGTAAGGACAACAAAGTCAAGGTATTGGAGTGTCCATCACAAAGTCCTGACCTCAAGCCCATAGAAAATTTGTGGGCAGAACTGAAAAAGCGTGTGTGAGCAAGGAGGCCTACAAACCTGACTCAGTTACACCAGCTCTGTCAGGAGGAATGGGCCAAATTCACCCAGCTTATTGTTGGAAGCTTGTGGAAGGCTACCTGAAACATTTGACCCAAGTTAAACAATTTAAAAGGCAATGCTACCAAATATTAATTGAGTGTATGTCAAATTCTGACCCACTGGGAATGTGATGGAAAAAAATGAAATCTGAAATAAATCATTCTCTCTAATATTATTCTGACATTTCACATTCTTAAAATAAAGTGGTGATCCTATGACAGAGAATTTTTACTATGATTAAATGTCAAGAATTGTGAAAAACTGAGTTTAAATGTAATTGGCTAAGGTGTATGGAAACTTCCGACTTCAACTGTATATGCTTAATTTTGTTATTAATTTAACTTTAGTTGTTTTACAAACGTTGGGCTATGTGTTTTGATTTTGAATACATTGTAATGCTGCGTGATGCGACACTAATGATGATTTGAAAAAAGTGGCTTGAAAGGCATGAGCTTTGTTTTTTTGCGCAGGCTATACATGCACACTTTGTCAGTCTCTCATTCACAATTTGACAAAGACTTGATAATGCCTTGAATTTCCCGGTGGCATCCCTATTGTGTGGTCGTAATGCACCTGCCTTTTGCGTACAGTGGCTGTTGTTCCCTTCTCCCTGAGTGCTGCTGCTCTGAAGCACCTCTCACTCACATGGCTTTCCATCACGTGATTGGGTTTTTCTCACAGGCTACAAGTGAAGACTGACACTTCGGGGATGTAACTGCGTGCATCCTTATCCAATTCTGAGGTGCATATTGAAGATATTGTAAGAACTGTCCACATTTACTTTTCGTCAGCCAACAAGATGAGTAGGCCTAACAAACAGCAAAAGCACTAGCCTATGTGTCACGGGTGTCGTAGGGTTTAGACCAAGACGCAGCGGGAAAATGTATACTCATCTTCTTTTATTAAAGGACAAAGAAGGAACACCAAAACAAACACGTATACAAAAAACACGATGACAAAGAACAGGCCGGTAAGGCACAAAGCTATACACAGCAACAATCTCCCACAAAATCCCCTGACAAACACCCTCCTAAATATAGGACCTTCAATCAGAGGCAACGATAGACAGCTGCCTCCAATTGAAGGCCCCAATCCCATTACCAAAACATAGAAATAGAAACACCTAGACAGAACATAGAAATAAACTAACATAGAACGATAACCAAAACCCTGGACTAATAAATCAAATACCCCTCTACATACATAACCACCCGAACCATATAAATCAAATACCCCCTCTACATGAACACATACACAAACACACCCTGAACCACATAAAACAAATACCCCCTGCCACGTCCTGACCAAACTATAAGAACAAATAGCCCCTTTACTGGTCAGGACGTGACACTATGTTGATTAACTATCTCCCGTAGTATAAAAATTGACCTATTCTGTGCAAGAAATAAATATTCTGGGACAGTTGTGGGTTGCGATAGATCCCAAATTAATAGAATCACTAGCATTTTACACAATGAGGCTGACGCAACAGATCAGAACGTTTAGCTTAAAATGTTGATAAACTATTAGGCTATTTCTTCACATTATAAGCGAAACAATGCACACACGGCAGTAGGATATAAGCGCGATTGTTTCATTAGCGGGAAAACACCATTATCAAAAGTGACCGCAAATGGGATTATGCATGTAATGCTTTTATTATAAAGGTGAATTTTATGGTGAAAATTATCTTCCCCAAACTTGAAACTCACACTCTGCTTATGTATGCCAGTTAGGCTCTATACCCCTTGTAAAGCAGATTAATGTGCTTCATTTTTTAAGCGGTAATTTGGCTTTAGTTGTGATACAAACCTTATCAAAACATATAGGCCTATGGGCTAGGCTACATGAAGTGTGCGACTATGATTCGAATAAGTCACAAAAAAAGGCATTATTACTTGCCTTATGCTGGGCATCATTCAGAAGTGGTAATATATAATTCACAAGTGATAGGCTAACATTGTCACTCATCAGACTATTCTTGATTTAATATTGTCTTTACATATACTAAATAATATATGTGTGAAATCTGTTTTGATTTAGAATAGACCATTTTCATGCACCTGTCTCAAAGAGGAGCAGAGGAAAAAATACACGTCATCTATGAACCTAAATAGCGAATGGAGGACGCTTTTCCCCGTGGTTTATTTTCATGCCAGCCAGGTAGGCTGTACTCCTGTTGTAAAGATAAGTAATGTGCTTAATATTAGGAAAGTTGAGAAATAAATATAGTAGGCCTAGCCTATAGAAAGCTGATGAGATCCTCCTTTTTTTAATAGAGGCCATCACTCTGTTTTCTCTTGCAATTGCATAGCTTATAGAAGTGTTGCGCAACATGAGCTCATGGGCTCTCATGAAGTGTTTGATTAGATTTCCGATGACATTTGCATTGATGTTAGAGTGATTATACGGACAATAGAGTGCTGAGTACCAGGCAGTTAGCACGTTTGGTAGGCTACTACTGACCATCTGCAGCATTCGAGCTTGGAGAAGCCTAATTACCGTGACTAAACGGTCACGTGGAATTTGACTGCCTTCATGACTCGTGACCGCCGGTGTGGCGGTAATACGATCACTGCAACAGCCCTTGCCAATGACATATATATATATATACCCAAAACTTGATGCAGCCACCAACATGCTTGAAAATAAGACGAGCGGTACTCTGATGTTCTGTTGGATTGCCCGAAACAACATATGTTTGTATTCAGGACATAAAGTACATTTCTTTGCCACATTTTTTGCAGTTTTACTTTAGTGCCTTATTGCAAACAGGATGCATGTTTAGGATATTTTTTATTCTGTACAGGCTACCTTCTTTTCATTTAGGATCTCATTATGACATCTCAATTTAATCCATTTTTAAATTCAGGCTGCAACACAACAAAATGTGGAAAGTCAAGGGGTGTGAATTCTTTCTGAAGGCACTGAATACCACCACCCAAAAGGGCACTTGGCGAGTGGGAGAGCAAGGGGGCAGGTGCTCGGGCTACAGGGGAGTCGGGGCACTTAATGGTCAACAGACAGCCAGGCAGCCATTTAATTTCCTAAATACCGCTTCTCAATGTATTTTACTTTATATACCCCCTGCAGTAAGAATACAATTTTGAATTCCTTAGTTCGGTTTTGAATACTCCTACAGGTATTACACCAGTATTCAAGGAGTATAATTTTTATATAAACTCTACTTCATTATCTGTTTTAACTGTTAAGTGTGGTTTTCTGCCCACGCACACAGTCACACTGTAAAAATCATTACATAGTGTTCAATATAGGAGAGAGCAGCAAGTATTGTTATCTGTTGAGAAACTGTGTTTTAGTTTTACTGGCATGACCTTTGTAAATGTCACAATTTGAGGTTTTATGGATTTCAGCAGAGAAAAGACAGAAAACATTCCTAAAATGGGAGTGTGATTGATGTCGAGTGATTATTTGTTATTTTGAAGTGAAAATATGCATGAGTCTCTCTTAAATCCACCAGCGATGCTACAGTACATATATTTTCTTGAAATGAGAGCCATGGCCGCTAACAGCAATGAAGTCATTTTTCCATTGGCTGATAACTCCACTGTACTTGGCCACTTAGGGCCACTTTTTTGGCCTTCAGAAGTTCTTAGAGTTTGATTTTCCATTCCCCACCCTCTCTCTCCCAGCAGGCAACTGTAATGTATGGAAAGCCGTTTTAACATACACCGAGTGTACAAAACATTAAGGACACCTTCCTAATATTGTGTTGCCCTCAGAACAGCCTCAATTCATCGGGGCATGGACTCTACAAGGTGTCAAACGAATTCCGAAGGGATACTGGCCCGTGTTGATTCCAATGCTTTCCACAGCTGTGTAAAGTAGGCTGGATGTCCTTTGGGTGGTGGACCATTCTTGACAAACTATTGAGCGTAAAAAAACCAGCAGTGTTGCAGTTCTTGGCACAAACCGGTGCGCCTGGCATCTACTATCATACCCCGTTCAAAGGCACTTCAATATTTTGTCTTGCCCATTCACCCTCTGAATAGCACACATACACAATCCACGTCTCAATTGTCTCAAGGCTTAAAATTCCTTCTTTAACCTGTCTCCTCTTCATCTACACTGATTTGAAGTGGATTTAACAAGTGACATCAATAAGGGATCATAGCTTTCAAGTGGATTCACTTAGTCAGTGTGTCATGGAAAGAGCAGGTGTTCATAATGCTTTGTACACTCAGTATATAGTCATATAATTTTGGATCATACTGTAAGCAGGCATTGGCCGAACAACACTCTTAAAGGCCCAGTGCATTCAAAAACTGAATTTTCTTGTGTTTTATATACACTACCGTTCAAAAGTTTGGGGTCACTTAGAAATGTCCTTGTTTTTGAAAGAAAAGCATATTTTTTTGTCCATTAAAATAACATCACATTGATCAGAAATACAGTGGAGACATTGTTAATGTTGTAAATGACTATTGTAGCTAGAAACGGCTAATTGTTAATGGAATATCTACATAGGTGTACAGAGGTCCATTATCAGCAACCATCCCTCCTGTGTTCCAATGGCACGTTGTTAGCTAATCCAAGTTTATAATTTTAAAAGGCTAATTGTTCATTAGGAAACCCTTTTGCAATTATGTTAACACAGCTGAGAACTGTTGTTCTGATTAAAGAATCAATAAAACTGGCCTTCTTTAGACTAGTTGAGTATCTGGAGGATCAGCATTTGTGGGTTCGATTACAGGCTCAAAATGGCCAGAAACAAAGCACTTTCTTCTGAAACTCGTTAGTCTATTCTTGTTCTGAGAAATTAAGGCTATTCCATGTGAGAAAATGCCAAGAAACTGAAGATCTCGTACAACGCTGTGTACTACTCCCTTCACAGAACAGCGCAAACTGACTTTAACCAGAATAGAAAGAGTGGGAGGCCCCGGTGCACAACTGAGCAAGAGGACAAGTACATTAGAGTGTCTAGTTTGAGAAAGACGCCTCACAAATCCTCAACTGGCAGCTTCATTAAATAGTATCTGCAAAACACCAGTCTCAACATCAACAGTGAAGCGGCGACTCTGGGATGCTGGCCTTCGTGGCAAAGTTCCTCTGTCCAGTGTTCTTTTGCCCATCTTAATCTTTTGTTTTTGTTGGCCAGTCTGAGATATGGCTTTTTCTTTGCAACTCTGCCTAGAAGGCCAGCATCCGTAGTCGCCTCTTTACTGTTGACGTTGAGACTGGTGTTTTGCGGGTACTATTTAATGAAGCTGCCAGTTGAGGACTTGTGAGGCATCTGTTTCTCAAACTAGGCACTCTAATGTACTTGTCCTCTTGCTCAGTTGTGCACCGGTGCCTCCCACTCTATTCCGGTTAGAGCCAGTTTGCGCTGTTCTGTGAAGGGAGTAGTTCTTCTTTTTTAAGAAGCTATTTTTATATGTTTTTGACCGTTTTAATTGAACTCAATCACAGTAAGGTACTTGTTACTCAGAAATGATTTGATATTGAGGTAAAAACGTCTGCATTGGACTTTTAATAGACCAATCACCACAGAGGATTGGGCAGCGAGTTCACCATGGCCATTTAGTCCATTTCTCTTTTGTATTTCTGAGTTTCTTTGTTGTGACATTGTTTATTTGGACAGTTTGTCCAGCTGCGTTAGCCCCCAGCACTACGTGTAGTTCTGACAGGCCTGGAGCGCGGCCGCCACGACGTCACGGTGCGGACATTTCTGGCAGCCAGGTAAACCCTTTCTGACTCGTTTTCCAGTGTGAGGTCAGCTCTTTGAACCATTACTGTGTCACAGACCTCAAGTTGACGGCATCTGGCTAATGCACGGTCACATACTGCAGGTATTAGTCCATATAGAAATGACAGTGGAAGTTGAGGGGGATAGGGTGGAGGCCTTCTATCAAATCAAACTTTATTTGTCACATGCGACGAATACAGCATGTGTAGACCTTACTGTGACATGCTTACATACAAGCCCTTATAACCTGTTTGGGATAGGGGGCAGTATTTTCACGGCCGGATAAAAAATTTACCCGATTTAATCTGGTTACTACTCCTGCCCAGAAACTAGAATATGCATATAATTAGTAGATTTGGATGGAAAACCCTCTAAAGTTTCTAAAACTGTTTGAAAGGTGTCTGTGAGTATAACAGAACTCATATGGCAGGCCAAAACCTGAGAAGATTCCATACAGGAAGTGTCCTGTCTGACAATTTGTTGTCCTTCTGTAGCATCTCTATCGGAAATACAGCATCTGTGCTGTAACGTGACATTTTCTAAGGCTTCCATTGGCTCTCAGAAGGTGCCAGAAAGTGTAATGGGGTGTCTGCTGTCTCTGGGCGAAAAACAGCAGGAGAATATGTTAGTGGTCAGCCTGGGAACAGTGAGACTGAGAGGCGCGTTCATGAGAATTCTCCATTTTTTTCTTTCAGCCTTTGAATGAATACAACGTCGCCCGGTTGGAATATTATCGCTATTTTACGAGAAAAATAGCATAAAAATAGATTTTAAACAGCGTTTGACATGCTTCGAAGTACGGTAATGGAATATTTTGAATTTTTTTGTCACGAAATGCGCTCGCGCGTCACCCTTCGGATAGTGACCTGAACGCACGAACAAAACGGAGCTATTTCAATATAACTATGGATTATTTGGAACCAAAACAACATTTGTTGTTGAAGTAGAAGTCCTGGGAGTGCATTCTGACGAAGAACAGCAAAGGTAATCCAATTTTTCTTATAGTAATTCTGAGTTTAGTGAGCACCAAACTTGGTGGGTGTCAAATTAGCTAGCCTGTGATGGCCGAGCTATCTACTCAGAATATTGCAAAATGTGCTTTCGCCAAAAAGCTATTTTAAAATCTGACACCGCGATTGCATAAAGCAGTTCTGTATCTATAAGTCTTAAAGTAATTGTTATGTTTTTTGTGAACGTTTATCGTGAGTAATTTAGTAAATTCACCAGAAGTTTGCAGTGGGTATGCTAGTTCTGAACATCACATGCTAATGTAAAAAGCTGGTTTTTGATATAAATATGAACTTGATTGAACAAAACATGCATGTATTGTATAACATAATGTCCTAGGAGTGTCATCTGATGAAGATCATCAAAGGTTAGTGCTGCAGTTAGCTGTGGTTTTGGTTTTTGTGACATATATGCTTGTTTTGAAAATGGCTGTGTGATTATTTTTGGCAGGGTACTCTCCTGACATAATCTAATGTTTTGCTTTCGCTGTAAAGCCTTTTTGAAATCGGACAATGTGGTTAGATTAACGAGAGTCTTGTCTTTAAAATGGTGTAAAATAGTCATATGTTTGAGAAATTGAAGTTATAGCATTTTTGAGGTATTTGTATTTCACGCCACGCTCTACCATAGGATATTGGTGAGGCGTTCCGCTAGCGGAACGTCTGTCTCTAAAAAGTTACCAACAGTGCAGTTCAAGAAAGGGTTAATAAAATATTTACAAAATAAAAAGTAACACAATAAAATAACAATAACTAGGCTATATACAGGGGTTAACGGTACCGAGTCAGTGTGCGGGGGTACAGGTTAGTTAAGGTAATTTGTACATGTAGGTAGGGGTGAAATGACTATGCATAGATAATAAACAGCGAGTATCAGCAGTGTACAAAACAAATGGGGGGGGGGTGTCAATCTAAATATATGCCATTTCATTAATTGTTCAGCAGTCTTATGGCTTGGGGGTAGAAGCTGTTAATGAGCCTTATGTACCTAGACTTGGCGCTCCGGTACCGCTTGCCGTGCGTTAGCAGAAAAAACAGTTTATGACTTGGGTGACTGGAGTCTTTGACAATTTTTTGGCCTTTCCTCTGACACCGCCTAGTATATAGGTCCTGGATGGCAGGAAGCTTGGCCCCAGTGATGTACTGGGCTGTACGCACGACCCTATGACTGGGTTACAAAGACTGAGATCCCCCTTCATACTGTCTCTGTGGCCCAGCCAAGGCTCTCTTTATGGGTATGCTGAGAGAGATTCCTGGGTGAAAGACATTATTATAACACTGAGGCCCTTAATAGGATTTGCAGGTGAGGCGTTTTGAGGAGGCACCTCTCTCGGATCTAAGGCACTGGATAAGCGCTAAACCAGGTACAGTAGACCAGCAGGGCCCATATTTGTTTGGGGGGGGGACACACCAAGGAGAGTTTCTCTGCTGTACCTATTCATGGTTTCCTGTGAGAGGTGTGGGGCAGTGACCCGTCTCTCAGCAGGCTCCGTACAACCCCAACCCCTCAGCTCACTGGGGAGAACAGGGCTTGTTTAGGCGGAAACACCCTCAAAGTCAATCAAACCGGTGGTTTTCTTACATTGGTTGAAAAGGTTTATGTTAACATACTGTGCTGTTGTTGAACTCATACTCTGTTGTCTACCCCGGGATATCAAAAAGACTTGTATAAAGTCTTGTATAAAGTGTGAATAAAAGTGGCATTACCATGGTCTCCCTACTTAAATTTGCTAAGGGTCAAGCACCAATACATTACACCAGAGTGGGGAATTTGAAGCATTGTCAGACCATTCTATCAAGACGTCGATTCAGCAGAGAAACACCAAAGCATCCCTGTGGCCCCAAGCAGGATGACACAGTCTAACCGAGGAATCAGCCACACCTCAGCCCAATACAACGCACACTATGTAGCCTGTGACTCAGCCAGCCCTGTTAAACACACACACACACACACACACACACATACACACACACACACACACACACACACACACACAGAGCGACTCACAGGACTGGGGTTAAAGCAGGATGAAATTATTCAGAAAGAAAGCCTTGTTTCAGCCAGCAACCTCACCCTCCCAATATACAGCATATGTGACTAATGCTCATCCGTTTATGTATCTGTGTGTTTGGCAGGGAAAACAGGCCCAACCCCCACTGATCCCCCCAGCAGAAATCAATCAGTGGAGGAGCGCAGAGGCTTTAGCGATTCTCTGCCGCGATCCTCCATGTCCCATTAACAAAGGCGTGACAGACCGAGCGCTGGCAATCCCTGCTAAGACCCTGTGCCTTTCTCCTCCTCCTGTGCGAGCAGAAAAGCCTGCATCGAATACCATTGTAGGACACACAATGAGAACGTCCCCACTCGTGTCAGGAGACTGAATGCACTATAGTCAGGAAATTCACTGCTGCGAAGAGGTGACAATGACAGTTTAATTGAGTGAATCTGTGTAATCTGTGTGTGTGTGTGTGTGTGTGTGTGTGTGTGTGTGTGTGTGTGTGTGTGTGTGTGTGAAAGAGAGAGTGTACAACAACATATTTTCAAGGCAGGTTCAGTTCACTTGTCTACTGGCTAATTTGTCCTGCTGCCATGACGTTTGTCTAAATCTGGCTCTACAGCTGCCTGCTGAATTGAAGAGGCAGCTGTGTGTCCTTACCTGCCACAAGGGAGTTAACAATCTATCTATTTCCCTGTCTGTCTGGCAGTGGGTCTGTCTCTCCAGATGTACTGTATGTCTCTCTTTATCCACATGAAAACAGAAACATCACACACCACTCTTATGTACACCACTATACCTTGTTATTTCCCAACATGGCCAAGGGTGTCTTACCTTGAAATTCCTCACTAAATTAGATTATTCTGTTTTGCACTTTGTTTCCTCTGCAAGCACTCATCATCGCTCTGCCTTCACTGTTGTAAAAGACCGAAAAGAACTTCAGCTTACCTTCCGCCTTTATTTCACATTATCTCGTCTCGTCATTTGAATTGTGCACTTCCTGTGAAATAGTGACGGGCAGTAAACCAGACTTTGGTGAAGCTGTACGGGACCTACAGTATGACCCGAGTTGACATACTGTTACTGTAAAGGCCTGGGTTGGAGAGACAGCCAGATCTCCATCACTGACACATTAGTCTCACCACAGTCTCTCTGGTTGAGACAAGTGACCAGAGACCACTAATTACCTAATTGCACTTTAACAGCTACGAGGCACCGACTCACCAACTCATACAGCGCCAATGTGTTTATGACTCAACTCCTATGAGTCTCATGTTAAATTATAATACCCTCGTATAAAAATAACTCCCCCACATGAATGTGCTAGGTTTTTATTTTAACTTCTCCATGCTTAACCGCAACCTGTGTGTCACCAGTGTTTAGTTTCAGTGCTGTATTGTTTTAGTGCCTCACACTGTTTTAGTGGCTCACACTAACCAATGCTTTAAATGTGGGCTTTGTCATGGAATCCTTAATATCAGGTATTTAAACAGAGAAAAGTTACCAAGAGCAGATGGCGCAAAAGGAAGCAAGCACACACTCTACCGTTGTCACGTGCCGTGCACACACACACACACACACACACACACACACACACACACACACACACACACACACACAGAGGGTGGCTAAGGGACTAGGCTCAACAGGCTCAGTAGGTGGTAGTGCACAACATTATAACGGAACTCATGGCTTGCTAACCTCTACACACGCCTCCTGAGGAATACTGAGGAAAAGCTCCCAAGAGTCCTTGGGAGGCTAGAAAGAAACTAGGTGACAGCAGGGAGCCTCATTATCGTACAGAACACCATCAGCTGCAATCACACAAAGCCACATGAACCATGAGACTTGTTAAAACAGACTGTTTTTATGTTATTGTGTTTCTGATTAAACTCTTTGGCTCTTTCTGATAAAACACCCACTGTACATGTACTGTTATGTTGTTTGGCTACTTTCATTTCTCACAGGAGACTGTGGTGACCATCTGTCCTCATTACCTGCGTCTTTGTTGACATCAACCCCATCAAAAAGGTTCAGATACCATTCTTATTTTCCAAAAGATATCCACCGTATTGCTGTCGGTTTGATTGTCAATTTCTGCCCCAACGGTAATGAAATTCAAACTTTGCGAGTCAATTCTATTTATATATTTTTTTTTTTTAACCTGGCTTGGGTTGACATTGGAGTGTTGAGCCCAGGCTCAGAGGGCGCCGATGGATTTGGTGAGAAAGCCGTAAATAAGAGAGAGGGAGAGGGGGAAAAAAGCATAATCCTCAAGAAGCCCTCATCTGTCATTTTGGGTTTGTGCTGGCCAGATGATAGGATTACTCTGTGAACATGGCTGCCAAACGACTCTTTTCCTCTTTTGTGTTTGGAAAACAAACACATTTGCCCCGGAAGTCAGCCGTCTTAGCCCGGCAGTGCCGGGTGGGCTTGCGGTCGACTTGGCTAAGCACGTCTCCATCCTGCATCTGACACTTCGGCTACTCTTCTTCATGTCAGCGTGAGGACACATCCAGCGTCCCCCATCTAATAGCTACCTCCAGGAGGGCAGTCCCTTCTGAGTCTTCAGCTCATAGGACATGGGAAGGCTTTGATTTCAGAGACTCTGTGTAAGGGAGTGATTTAGGGAGTCTGTGTACATTTGTATGGCACACACACACACCTTGAAGAGAGGCTAAGGGTGCAGTATCAAAATGCTAGTGCTCGCTTTCGCCGTTTCAGTTGCAAATTGATCTTGAGAAATACTACATCAAAACACATGAACTACTGGCTGGTTTTAAATGATTGTGGCTTTGTTATTAGGCATAGATGAAACACTGCAGATCAGTTAACCGTGTGTCTCCAAGGACTTGATTAATAATGTTGTATTCTCAGACATGCAGTAGGCCTAGCTCAAAGACATGGTTAATGTTCACCACAGAGCAGGCGCTAACAAACGGCTCCATTTCTTTTAATGAGTTATTTCATTTGATAATAGCTGACGATAGAACGATTAGTTATTTCAGCAATAGTCTATTCTACATCGAGGTCATGCTGGTTTTGCTCAAACATATAAAATACTTCCACTTTACACCCATACTCTAGAAACAGACTGAAGCTGAAATCATTTTGGGTAGTTACATCAGAAGGTCTTAGTTAGCAGTCTTATCGTCAGTTATTATAAAACGAACTCGCCCTCCCAGCCAATGTAAACCCACTGTAGAGCTATTAGTGTGGTTTTGGATGGCTGCAGCACTCGCTGGCTTTTAGCTCTCTCTCTTTCTCTGTCTCTCTGTGTCTCTCTCTCTCTCTCTCTCTCTCTCTCTCTGTCTCTCTGTGTCTCTCTGTGTCTCTGTGTCTCTCTCTGTCTCTCTCTGTCTCTCTCTGTCTCTCTCTGTCTCTCTCTGTCTCTCTCTGCCTCTCTCTGCCTCTCTCTGTGTCTCTCTGTCTCTCTCTGTCTCTCTCTGTGTCTCTCGCTCTCTCTCTCTCTGTGTCTCTCTCACTCTCTCTCTGTGCCTCTCTCGCTCTCGCTCTGTGTCTCGCTCTGTCTCTGTCACTCTGTCTCTGTGTCACTCTGTGTCACTCTGTGTGTCTCTCTCTCTGTGTCTCTCTGTGTCTCTCTGTCTCTCTGTGTCTCTCTCTCTGTCTCTGTCTCTCTCTGTCTCTGTGTCGATGATGATTTCAACAGGTTTCACTTAAGATACGCCTCATAAAACATTTCCACAAATAGAGCTCTTGTGACTAGCTCCCTGGAAGACCCTGGCTGGCCCTGGTATCGCGGCAGAAGAGCCCTGCTTTGTTTCGCCTCGCCTGGCGTAGCCGTAGATAAATAAATAAAGGGAGAGGTCACAGTACAGGTGTAGAGCTCTGTAAATCACTGCTCTTATTGTCTGCCTAGCTGCTATCTACATCCATTACAGTGTCTGGCAGCGCCCCAGGGGCCCAGAGCTGCTAGCTTGGACTGCATGTACAGATGGAATCTGACTGTGTTTCACCAAGCAGTAAATTACCTTGCTAACATTTGTGTAGGGAAAGGGCCCTCTCTAAATGGTTTGTGCGAGCTGTTAACCTCAGTGATGCATTTGAGTGACGTGGCTATCCCCCTGCCAGAGTGTCCAGGGGCAGGGGCAGAGGGAGACAGAGGACATGCAGGATCACACACCAGGTAGCTTTGAGGGCTAAGTGGGTAGCTCTTACTGGGGGAAAAATGCAGAAGCTGTGTCTGTATACAGAGTGGCAAGGTTACAGCTGGTATGTCTATGTAACCGAAACATAAAGGAAGATTTGTAAGCGTCTCCATGGAGATAAGTCGGTGGTATAAGTACTTCGGTGGTACAGTATGTGTGTTGTTTCTGAATCGCGTACTATATACTCTCCCATTTAGAGGGGAAATATTTCCCCCGACTGTCTCAACGATATGGTTCTGTAGAGCATAGGTTTCTAAGATCTGTGTAATCTTGTTCTGTACGTCTAATGCAAGTGGAAGTTAGAGAAGCACCAACCTGAACCGAGTGTCTGTCTGCATTTACAGGTCTAATGGTGGTGGTTCCTCCTCACCGACTCAGACAGCTGCACTAGAATTAACATGTGGAGAATATTATGTTATTTCTTTCATCCATTTTGTGCAAATGGAACTGCTTAGTGTTTTCAACTCTGACTGTATCGCAATCAAACTGAACACACTCTAGTTCTTGCCTGTTTCCGACCAGTCCCCATTGTATTTTCATTGACCCTCAGGGATGCTTGCTATTTGGTGGTGTTCTCAGTGTTCATTACCTTATGATAAAAATCCATCTGGGTGCTATCGTTTCCTGTTGTACTTGCAAGATTACCCAATCAAATGAAGAAAACTGGTGTTCAACTTCAAGACGAGAGTCATCAGTACACTGAGATGCAGTATTCAAATACATTTAATTAGTCATTCCTCGTGTCCAGAGTCATTCTGCTAGCAGGATATTTGAGGGATTATATTTCCACACCATACCTTAGGTAATACACACGACTGCAGTTTTGTGGGTAATTATTGTAATTTTAGCAGCATATTCTATCATAATTTCACTGCTTGTTATCCAGGATATCCGGCTTTGCTCCGGAATCGCCAGCTGTGTTGGGTGTCGGGAGGGTCAGACAGTTTTATTTAATGGGCATCTTATTACTTCCTCTTTCCGATGACTGGATTGGGAGATAAAACACTACTGGTTGCCCACATTTGATCCAAAGTACTTTGACGTCATGCATCAAAAGACAAATAATACGGTAAGATGCTTTTCACTTCAAAAATGTTTTTTTTTGTCGGCATTGAAGGTGATGGAAAGAAAATAAGCTGAAAGCGGCCAAGCTTAAGTTATATCACTTTATTGAAAAGGCTTTCAACCAGAAAGCCCTCCAAAGCGGTGGCTTTTCTGTTTTCATAACTGTCAGAGTGGCAGTGGAGAGAGGTTGCCGCCTGCCTGCTAGCCACTCTGTTGGACATTTGAAATACTGGGCTATGAAGAATGAAGAAACCCTCCTTCAATTTTGACTGAAATCAGGTGTTCTCTAGTGGCAGTAAATCAATCATACACGGGCATTGTTGTAGGAGCATAGAGTAGACCTGCTGTACACGGCGAAGTGCATATGGAAAGGACATATTTAACGTGACAATGAAACACAGTACCTGACCTTTTTAGCTGCCTTGTAGTTACATTCCTACAGGACTGTACCAGTGTGTTCTTATTCAGTGGTGTGCAACCAACCTGTCCAAAGAACCCTGTCACCATGTTAAATATCTGCTGTCAAATTAATTTCACGTTTCTCAGTCAGATGGGAAATCACAATGCTCCTCTCTCTTTTTGCAGCATTCCTTTTTGTTTTACCTCACTCTGTCATCATACCGTATCTGATTGCAACCATGCTTTAAGAAAGTACAAGCTGTCATTTTGCTGTGTTTGTCTCAACTTTTGTGATGGTTTTTGTTGTGTTTCCTTGGTTTACGGAGGCTTCGATTCTGCTCAAAGCCAGATCCGTGGTGATGTCCCTTTGTTGCTGGGCATAGCTGAAATTCCTCTGGGGAGAAATTGGGTGTAGCTGTGCAGGCGGTGGGCGGAAACAGGTGTGCACTGCGCAGGGCCGGCCCGCCCATTAGGTAGGATTAGTCAGCCGCCTAGAGGGCGGCATTTTCCAAGCAAAACTGACCAAGACGCACCTCCAAACTGAATTGTATGTCACATTTCACTGTTAGGTGTAAACTAACAGTGAAATGCTTACTGACGGGCCCTTCCCAACAATGCAGAGAGAATATTTTTGAAATAATAACACAGCCTGAATTTATAATATATTAAGATGAGATTTCTTGCCACTGGCCTACACACCATACCCCATAATGTCACAATTCCTGACACTTAATCCTAGTAAAAATTCCCTGTCTTAGGTCAGGTAGGATCACCACTTTATTTTAAGAATGTGAAATGTCAGAAAAATAGTAGAGAATTATTTATTTCAGCTTTTATTTATTTCATCACATTCCCAGTGGGTCAGAAGTTTACATACACTCAATTAGTATTTGGTAGCATTGCCTTTAAATTGTTTAACTTGGGTCAAACGTTTCGGGTAGCCTTCCACAAGCTTCCCACAATAAGTTGGGTGAATTTTGGCCCATTCCTCCTGACAGAGCTGGTGTAACTGAGTCAGGTTTGAAGGTCTCCTTGCTCGCACACACTTTTTCAGTTCTGCCCACATATTTTCTATAGGATTGAGGTCAGGGCTTTGTGATGGCCACTCCAATACCTTGACTTTGTTGTCCTTAAGCCATTTTGCCACAACTTTGGAAGTATGCTTGGGGGTCATTGTCCATTTGGAAGACCCATTTGCGACCAAGCTTTAACTTCCTGACTGATGTCTTGAGATGTTGCTTCAATATATCCACATAATTTTCCTGCCTCATGATGCCATCTATTTTGTGAAGTGCACCAGTCCCTCCTGCAGCAAAGCACCCCCACAACATGATGCTGCCACCCCCGTGCTTCACGGTCGGGATGGTGTCCTTCGGCTTGCAAGCCTCCCCCTTTTTCCTCCAAACATTATGATGGTCATTATGGCCAAACAGTTCTATTTTTGTTTCATCAGACCAGAGGACATTTCTCCAAAAAGTACGATCTTTGTCCTCATGTGCAGTTGCAAACCGTAGTCTGGCTTTTTTATGGCGGTTTTGGAGCAATGGCTTCTTCCTTGCTGAGCGGCCTTTCAGGTTGTGTCGATATAGGACTCGTTTTACTGTGGATATAGATACTTTTGTACCGGTTTTCTCCAGCATTTTCACAAGGTCTTTTGCTGTTTCTGGGTTTGATTTGCACTTTTTGCACCAAAGTACGTTCATCTCTAGGAGACAGAACACGTCTCCTTCCTGAGCGGTATGACAGCTGTGTGGTCCCATGGTGTTTATACTTGCATACTATTGTTTGTACAGATGAACGTGGTACCTTCAGGCGTTTGGAGATTGCTCCCAAGGATGAACCAGACTTGTGGAGGTCTACAATTTTTTTTTTTCTGAGGTCTTGGCTGATTTCTTTTGATTTTCCCATGATGTCAAGCAAAGAGGCACTGAGTTTGAAGGCCTTGAAATACATCCACATGGCCACCTCCAATTGACTCAAATGATGTCAATTAGCCTATCAGAATCCTCTAAAGCCATGACATAATTTTCTGGAATTTTCCAAGCTGTTTAAAGGCACAGTCAACTTAGTGTATGTAAACTTCTGATCTACTGGAATTGTGATACAGTGAATGATAAGTGAAATAATCTGTCTGTAAACAATTGCTGGGAAAATGACTTGGGTCATGCACAAAGTAGATGTCCTAACCGACTTGCCAAAACTATAGTTTGTTAACAAGAAATTAGTGGAGTGGTTTAAAAACTAGTTTTAATGACTCCAACATAAGTGTATGTAAACTTCTGACTCCAACTGTATTTGCCATGTCTATTGGCGCAATGCGTAGGGGTTTACGCCGGAGACAAGGGATCGTTTCCCATTCGCTACATTGGTGTCAGAATTGGTATGGCGCTGTGAGGCCATCGGAACGCATGGGTGGACGTGTGAAGGGGCTTGAAAGAAAGTCGAAGCACAGGGACTTGCCTTTCCGTTCGGAGGGGGCTGTGCTATATGAGCCACATAAGAATTCTCACCAAGTGGGTTCACCCTATTGGCGCGATGCGTAGGGTCTTTGCTTTTCACGCCGGAGACCCAAGTTCGCTTCCCGCTCCCTCAGTTTGCTACAATACAAATCAGAATTAAAATTATAAATATCTAAAAGTTAAAATGTGACCGACCGCCTCGATTCGGTCTTAAATTGTGTTTTTTACATGGATAAAAGTAAAGACTAAGAGCTAGAAAATGGTGTATCATACACTGCAGTTGAGGAACAATGGGAAAGTAATTCTGCTTTGAAAGTTGATAAACTTGTAACCCTATTTTTGAGAAAATGGCACTTCAATGTTTTGGTTCACCTACAGAAGAGCCCTTCTTTGTCTACACCCATTCAGCATCGCTCACACCCTCTTAAGCCTTAGCCCACCCATATCTTTAAGGATTCACATGTGAGGCCGTGTTTATTTGTCACATGCACAGGATACAGAAGGTGTAAACAGTACAATGAAGTGGTTACTTGCATAGTAGCAATATCAAAAACAGACAGTGTCCAGATGCAAATCTTTAATAAATATCTTATCTTTATTAGATGATGCTTACCCGACACACTTGTCTAAATGTATGGATCATGTGAAGGAAATGCTATTACCACCCCCTCCCAGCCACATCTAGCTAAGTGGATGGGTCACTATTGTCTAGTTAATAACACATGTTCATGAAATACAATAGTTGGGCGTAATCACCCCCAGACACAAATGGCTAATTTGATGGGTCATGTAATCATCTGGGTAAGTGGTTTAGACATGTAGATAGACATGTTGCTAGCATGTACTTAGCTAGCTAGATAAACAATGAACTGTCATAATCCCAATTTATACTACAACCAATACAAAAATTGTCATAGCTCTAGTATGAATCTACTGGTAGTTAAAACTAACGAACTAGGTTCAATATTAGCTAGCTAACATTAGGCTATAACTAGCAATGCACATGGGTTTTTGATTTGAGTAATATTACTACACAGATCATACACGTAACGTTAGCTAGCGAGCCAGCATGCTAACGTTTGTTAGCTAACTAACAGTACGTTTTAGCTTGCAATAAAAATGACTTTCTGATGAAATTAGAAACGTATATCTGAAAATGTAGCTGGACTATTATATAGTACATAGATGAACGCTTCACTGCAGACTGGAACCATTTAACTTGTTTGGCCGGCATTGTGTCAAGTCACTAAGGTTCACACTGACCGTGGCGTGTGCAGAAAGTAGCCCATCACTTTTTCCAACTGATTGATCGATAGTGCCTGCTAAATTCAGGACATCAATGCTGTTGAGAAACATAGCAAAACTTTTGTAGTTCTCGATGGCTAACGTTATATCTTTCAAAAATGGTGCGGTAGCTGTTTATGAAAGATATGGCTTGCGGGAAGGTTCCACACTTTTTCCATGGCTAAACCAACTAGAGTTGTAATTTAATTTTTTTTTATTCGTAGTTATAGATGGTATACAAGTTTGTCAGGTCGGCAGCGTAGCCTAGTGGTTAGAGCATTGGACTAGTGTCATAACGTTGCCCTCTTTGAGTACAGGTAGCACAGTTGACCCCCTCCCCCTTGCACCATCCCCCTGCCTACCTCTCCCTACCCAGGCCCTGTGAAGGCGGTCGTAAATTCCAAAGGAAATGTCCTGCCTAACAGGCCACAGTCTTGAGACAGAGTGGGTTTTGTATAGAGAACAAAGGATTCTTCCACCTCACAGGATTGGAGAACCAAACGACATTTATGTTCTGGAGAAGGTATAAAAGATTGGTGAAGAATCCAGCTACGAACTGGTCCGCTTGGTACAATTTTGTGAGGCTCATTAGAAACAATATTGCCATATTACCATAATAATGTTTATATAATAGCCTCAGCTATGGGACTTACATCTAAATGGTTGTATCAAATGTATTAATAAGGATAAAGCTATTTGGAATATGTTGAGACGCTATGTACTGATGTTAATGGGAGAGAATTGTATTTCTGTTCAAAAGCTTAACTCAGTCATCGGCACGCCCCCAGGGACACAGACAGGACCTGGCGTCATGTGACAGGCTGCTCTATGCACCCTGATTTACTTTCTTCAGACCAGGCCTGCACTCCTTTACGAGTTGGCAAATAGGTTTGACCATGTATTCCTCTACTGAACTTTAACCATACCACGTGGTTAAACTATCGATACAGAATAAGAACAAGTCTTTGATATTAAGTACTAGTCTGCAGCTAGAATTCGGTATCATCGAATGCGAAGACCGACGAAACATCCATTCTATAACGACATTAATGAATGTCACTTTGAAAGATCCATTCTAACCGAGAGAGAGAGAACGCGAAAAAAACTCTCCAACAGGACAAAAGGATCCCGACGACACACTGAGCGTAAATATATATTGATTGCAATTGTTCCCGAATGAGTGAGCGCTCATGTGCAAATGATTAGCATATCAATTGTTAATATTTATCAACTCTGTAGGGTCTTCTCAGCTGACCCCCCCTTGTTGGTTTAACAAGCCGCCATGCCGGTTTAGCCCACTAGGGCACATTACTCTACCAATTCTTTGTGACGATAACTACTGTTTGTATGCTTTATGTGAATTACTTTGTTTAGTAAATAAATGATTTTAAGACAGTTGATGTATGGATGATTTAGTAAAGACTGGGTTCGTGCAGATACAACAATTTCCGACGTTTGGAATGAGACGGATGTGAGGTAAAATACACCATTTAAACCAGAAGATAATCGGCCTATAATATAATATATAATGTTATAATATAGGAAAGTTAAATTAGGAAAATTATAACTTTGTAATCTGAATATTTTCCTTGGTGCCCCGATCTCCTAGTTAATTACAGTTAAACGATTAATCAGTTTAATCGCATGATAATAATTACAGGGAGTTATTTTGATAAACATGTCTTCAGTTAATGGTGCCCAAAGACACGACACTAGTAACCGAAAGGTTGCAAGATCAAATCGCCGAGCTGACAAGGCAGTTAACCCACCGTTCCTTGGCCGTCATTGAAAATAAGAATTTGTTCTTAACTGACTTGCCTAGTTAAATAAAGTTTAAATAAAATTAAGGCACATGTTCCAGAAGGCATTTCTGCCAAAAAGATAAAAAATATCGATGTTTACGTTCAAATGCCGCACCTGTGAAGTAGTGACGTGCGACATAAGCCTAATTTCCTGAAACTTATCACAAATTCAACTAATGCGAGAGCACCAGCCTCTGCCATATGGACACATTGCTAGGCCTACACCATGAGCCGTTGGCAGCTAAATAAATGAGTGCATGAGCCAAGGCAGCAGTAGGCCTATAACTTCCATTGTAAACTAAGTAAAAAAAAATACATAAAGCCAACTAATAAAGTAGAAAATACATTCAGGTTATTTCAATCACATTACATTCATCTCTCTACTCCGCCTGTCTGCCTTCCTTTCTATCTGCCTTGACTTGAGCTATCGCTGGTGAAGTGCTACTATTCTGGGCCCTCAATCAACTATTCGGGGCCCTCAGAGTTTCCCGCCAGTGAGCTCGGGACAGACAGCTGTTTTTACTCAAGGGAAAAGAGTTCAGGCAATTTATGACATTTCCACTGGATATATTGGATGCTCAGAGCATGACATTTTGCTTTCACACCGAGGTCTGGTGATTATCGAGGGAGAGAGTGTTGGAAAGATTTTTCAAATACTGTGAGGCACTATTAGCCTATCACTCGCAATGGATGTTCAAAAAACACTTTGTTCACTTACTGTATAGGTTAAGAAACATTACTGAGAAGCTCAGCTTATTGTTAGTGTTGGTCAGAAATCAGGCATCCCTTGGCGCTTACCTACTTTGCGCGCAGCAGGCCAGGTAGCCTACTTTATGCTTGCTCAGGCGTGCACACATTAACAGGACAGAGAAATTAACCAGATTCCAGACACATGCTCACATGGAGCGCTCCAAACAAAAGACACTGAAATTGACAAAGCTCGTAGGGCCTGAATAATGGTATTAAATAATCCAAAACATGGTTCTCACAAGTTTAGCAGGTTGTGAACTCTGCAAACAACGTTTCCACTCTGAGAATGACAACGGTAAATGACTGATTAATACATGCATTAATATAAATGAATGAAGGCCTAAGTAAATGACTGGGATTAACGGTAAATGTACTACTGTTGACATATGTAATGGGGAATTGATACAAATTAACAATCAAAGGTCAAACCATTCACTCAATGAGACAATTAATGCAGCAAGAATTGGTGGGAAGACAGCTGAGTGCATTCTGGAGAGAGATGCGCCTTCAGAAAGTATTCATACCACTTGACTTATGTGTTACAGCCTGAATTCAAAATTGATTAAATAGATTTTTTTCTCACCAATCTACACACACTACCCCATAATGACAAAGGGAAAATATGTTTTTAGACGTATTCACACCCCTGAGTCAATACAGGACAGAATCACCTTTGGCAGTGATTACAGCTGTGAGTCTTTCTGGGTAAGTCTCAAAAAGCTTTGGACACCTGGATTGTCCAATATTTGTACAGTATTCTTAAAAAAAATCTTCAAGCTCTGTGAAGTTGGTTGTTGATCATTGCTAGCCAGCCATTTTTAATTCTTGTCATAGATTTTTATAAGCCGATTTAAGTCAACTGTAACTAGGCCGCTCGGGAACATTCAATGTCCTATTGGTAAGCAACTCCAGTGTACATTTGGCCTTGTGGTTTTCGGTTATTGGTCCTGCTGAAAGGTGAATTTGTATCCCTGTGTCTGGTTTTCCTCTAGGATTTTGCCTGTGCTTAGCTCTAATCCATTCCTATTTTATCCTAAAATACTCCCTGGTCTTTGTCAATTACAAGCATACCCATTACATGATGCTCCCACCAGCATGCTTGAAAATACACTACATGCCAAATGTATATGGATACCTGCTCGTCGAACATCTCATTCCAAAAGCATGGCCATTTAATATGGAGTTGGTCCCACCCAATATCTGCTAGAACAGCTTCCACTCTTCTGGGAAGGCTTTTCCACTAGATGCTGGCTCATTGCTGCGGGGACTTGCTTCCATTCAGCCACAAGCATTATTGAGGTCGGGCACTGATGATGGGCGATGTAGGCCTGGCTCTCAGTCGGCATTCCAATTCATCCCAAAGGTGTTCAATGGTGTTGTTTTGGAATATTTTATTCTGTACAGTCTTCCTTCTTTTTGCTCTGTCAATTAGGTTAGTGTTTTGGAGTAACTACAATGTTGTTGATCCATCCTCACTTTTCTGCTGTAACAGCCATTAAACTCTAACTGTTTCAAAGTCACCATTGGCCTCATGGTGAAACCCCTGAGCTGTTTCCTTCTTCTCCGGCAACTGAGTTAGGAAGGACGCCTGTATCTTTGTAGAATGCACAGAAAAGGTGTGTACAGCAGTAGAGCTTTGACTAGAATACAGTATATACATATAAAGTGGTAAAACAGTATGTAAACATTCTTAAAGTGACAAGGGTTTTATGACTATGTACATAGGGAAGAATAGGTCATCTATAGGTCATCGCCCACCTTTCTGGGACAGTCAGTCTGCCTCTAAAAGCATCTGTCACAGTTGGGACCATCTCAGAGGGCTGCGAAATAGAAGCGCCTGAAGTGACAATATGTCTCAAAACCTACTGTCAGTCCCCTGACGCTTGAGTGTTATTTCTGGTCTGCTCTCCAGCGTGCCTTTGTTTGGTTTTCTACAGGTGTCTCAGTCAGGAAACAAGTATTGTATTCAAAATCACTGATTAGTTAATTATATACATTCTCCTGCTTTATTGACTTGCATTTACTTTATCTCTTTGGGAATAACAACTGGTTTTCTGAATGATACCCCATTCTAGACTCCATCCATCCATCCATCCATCCATCCACAATGTAAATAGTTGCACATTCAGGCATCTGGTTAATGCTGACAGTGGTTGTGGCTGGTGGCTCTGAACTTCCATTATGAATCTAAATAGAAATCCTCAATCCCTTAGCCCCGCTCTTTTTCACCTTAAAAGGCTGCAAGGTCACAATGGCCGCTGGTAATTGAGTACAGAGTAAAGTTCATTAAGCACATTACCCAATATTTTAAGGGTTTTAGGCTGCCGGCTAAGAAACGCATTTCATACATAATTTAACTAATGTTGCTCTATTAATCTATTTTGCTTCGGTGCTTCCACACATGATTTAATTCCTCTTATTTCCACAGCAAATCAGACCTTTAAAGTGCTAGTCAGTGACAACGGGCTCTCGACAACAACAAAAGGTAGGGACACGAGTGAAAAGGTTAACCAAACCCCCTCAGAGAACAGACTATGCTAAGGTAGTGACTGGTGACAGGCATACCGATACAGGTAGATTCACATTCATACACACAGAGCATAATCCCTTTACCTCTGACAATGTCCTGGAGCACTTTTTTACAATGATCAGCAAATGGGGGAAAAAACTAAATGACCTGCGGGGATGTGCAAAGCCCCAGGTATTAGGGAAATGGTCCCCTTTCCCCAACCCGAAAAGGTGTGGCACAGCTCGTAGCTTTGTTACCAGGGAACTGCTGTAGTCTGCTGAACGTGAGCTCTCTTGGTCCCATGCAAATGCTCTTAATAAGGAACACAAGTGTGCCAGATCTTATTTGTTAGCCCCCGGGGCGCCGGGAGACCACTACAACTTGCTGAGCTGACACTTTCCTCCTGTCGCTGTAGCTTGCAGACATCTGGATGTCAGGGGCTTGTGATTGGAGTTTTATTACATTTGAGGGTTTGATTGGTCCTAGACATTCATGCAGCCTCTTGGTGAAAACACAGGGAAGAAAAACAAATATATAATATTAAACCCGAGCTGGGAATAAAATCAGGGCTTTATGTGCTTTGAAAGAGGAACTCGATTTGGGATTTGTTTCAGATGCTCTGCTTCTCGGGTTTCCCACACTTTGCAAATTATTAAAAACCAGGCATTTATTGTGACCATCAGTCTTGTAGTGGTGTGTGTGTGTGTGTGTGTGTGTGTGTGTGTGTGTGTGTGTGTGTGTTTGTGTGTTTGTTTATTCCAAGCACAGTAAAGGCCTACAAGTGGCGAGATATTTTTAAGTAAGATATCATCTGTCCTTGAAATATCAAACATTTTGTATGTTAATTTTCATTGTAGATGACATTCACAGCACATAATATTCCTCCCACAGTTCTCATTTGAATACACTTCGAAAAGATTGGAATGCCTTATACGTCATGCACCAATGGAAAATAAACACTCATTCTATGTCTCGGTGACGAGGGATTTTGGATGCTTGAATATTGAAAGATTTTTAGTTTAAAAGCCTGAGGCGTGACATTGCTTTTTGGGTAATGCTGGGGGGACCTTCTTCATCCTCAGAAGGAGGTACTGTAATTTACAGCTCCAGGGTTCAAATCAAATCAAAGTGTTTTTGTCATGTGCGCCAAATACAACAGGTGTAGACCTTACAGTGAAATGCTTACTTACAGGCCCTAACCAACAGTGCAATTTTTAAGTAAAAAATAGGTATTAGGTGAACGATAGGTAAGTAAAGAAATAAAAAAACAACAGTAAAAAGACAATGAATAATAACAGTAGCGAGGCTTTATACAGTAGCGAGGCTATATACAGTAGCGAGGCTATATACAGTAGTGAGGCTATATAACAGTAGTGAGGCTATATACAGTAGTGAGGCTATATAACAGTAGTGAGGCTATATAACAGTAGTGAGGCTATATAACAGTAGTGAGGCTATATACAGTAGCGAGGCTATATAACAGTAGTGAGGCTATATAACAGTAGTGAGGCTATATAACAGTAGTGAGGCTATATACAGTAGAGAGGCTATATAACAGTAGTGAGGCTATATACAGTAGAGAGGCTATATACAGGCACCGGTTAGTCGGGCTAATTGAGGTAGTATGTACGTGTAGGTATGGTTAAAGTGACGATGCATATATGATAGTGTAGCAGTAGCGTAAAAGAGGGGTTGGTGGGTGGCGGGACACAATGCAGATTGTCTGGGTAGCCAATGTGCGGTGGTACCGGTTAGTCAAGCTAATTGAGGTAGTATGTACATGAATGTATAGTTAAAGTGACTATGCATATATGATAAACAGAGAGTAGCAGCGGCGTAAAAGAGGGGTTGGGGGGGGGGAGACAATGCAAATAGTCCGAGTAGCCATTCGATTACCTGTTCAGGAGTCTTATGGCTTGGGGGTAAAAACCGTTGAGAAGCCTTTTGGTCCTAGACTTGGCACTCTGGAACTGCTTGCCATGCAGTAGTAGAGAGAACAGTCTATGACTGGGGTGGCTGGGGTCTTTGACAATTTTTAGTGCCTTCCTCTGACACCGCCTGGTGTAGAGGTCCTGGATGGCAGGAAACTTGGCCCCAGTGATGTACTGGGCCGTACGCACTACCTCCTTCATGGGCCTATAGGGCAACAGGTTAAGGCAGGGGGCAACAGGGTGAGACTGGAGTGAAGTAGTCATAGATAACAGTTGAACACTACACAAAAAAATCAACCAGAAGCAGTGAAGACAGAACATTAACCACAGATCAATATAAAATATCAAAGCTACAGTCGTCCATTCATTTGGTTCATGTACAAACAAAACGATCACAGTCATTTGTATGCAAGTACGTATTCATATGTATGTTCACACATGGTGGTTCTCAGTGCAACCTATGCCAGCCCCAACCTGTTCTGTGAAGGAATAGTAGAGGTAAACACATGGCTTTAAGTAATTAATATCACTGTAATTAGTTCCAGATTATTGTCATTAGCAGGTGGTGAATCTGGATGCTATAAATGTCTGTGCGTATTTACCTCTGGGATTGAAAACACTGGAGTGTGACCACCATCGCTGTTACAACAGAGTGAACATGCAGTTGTGTTTGAGCTACACACTGTTGCACTGTTTCAGGTCTGTAGAATGAGAGATGCATCTCATTTAGTGCTACTGTATGTTCTTTGGCACCATTAACTGTATTCTAGTCATCTGTAACAAGCCAATGGAATGTGACCACCCTCCAAAACAGAAAGACAGTACTGTGTCCAATAGGTTAAGATGGACCAACGTTCCATTCACACGTCACCTCGGCATGAGACCGGTCCTGACTGTGATAGCTGTTGGCGTGGAGAACTGCTTTGTCCCTTCCTGTCTTAGCCTACTGCTGCCACCTCACACAATCTGACAAGCACCTCCTCCCTGTCACAGCATGGATCACAAACAAAATCATACTATGTTCTGATGTCATGTGTGGCTTGACGCACCACTTATATAAAATATAAATTCTGTAGGAATACATTTCCTGGAAAAAGTGCCAGTTGTTGTTTTTTTAGTAATGAAAGGGTTAATGTTGCATTGTATTTCATGCTGTCTGTGTCAAATTTTTTTTTTTGAATGATTTATGAGGTGATGAAAAGTTTTCTAAGCGTTTGTGAAACGGCGCCATAGCTGACACAGATGCTGTTTTCATATCATCGGGACAGCCTATCATTAGGCACGTTAGTGATCAGTTAGATTGAGCCACAATGTCAGGAAAATCAATGAAGCCATTATTACCGTGGCACATCGGTTCCCAGTCGGAAGCTGATCAGTCGACAAAACACAGAGCACATATGGACTCAAATGTCCAACCCTCTCTGCCTTTACTCAAGCATAGGAAAACAATTTATTGTGTGCACAGTTCATTGTTTGGAACATATTGTGAGTATAGGACAAGGGAAATGAGAGACAGGGAGAGAGAGAAAGGGAGAGTGATGGGAAGAGAGACGGGAAGGGAGACGGAGAGGGTGGAGAGCGAGATATATACATACATACATACATACATACATACATACATACATACATACATACATACATACAGTTGAAGTCGGAAGTTTACATACACTTAGGTTGGCGTCATTAAAACTTGTTTTTCAACCACTCCACTAATTTCTTGTTAACAAGCTATGGTTTGGGCAAGTCGGTTAGGACATCTACTTTGCATGACACACAAGTCATTTTTCCAACAATTGTTTACAGACAGATTATTTCACTTATAATTCACTGTATCACAATTCCAGTGGGTCAGAAGTTTGCATACACTAAGTTGACTGTACCTTTAAACAGCTTGAAAATTGCAGAAAATGATGTCATGGCTTTAGAAGCTTCTGATAGGCTAATTGACATCATTTGAGTCAATTGGAGGTGTACCTGTGGATGTATTTCAAGGCCTACCTTCAAACTCAGTGCCTCTTTGCTTGACATCATAGGAAAATAAAAAAAAATCAGCCTAGACCTCCACAAGTCTGGTTCATCCTTGGGAGCAATTTCCAAACACCTGAAGGTACCACGTTCATCTGTACAAACAATAGTACGCAAGTATAAACACCATGGGACCACGCAGCCATCATACCGCTCAATAAGGAGACACATTCTGTCTCCTAGAGATGAATGTACTTTGGTGCGAAAAGTGCAAATCCATCCCAGAGCAACAGCAAATGACCTTGTGAAGATGCTGGAGGAAACCGGTACAAAAGTATCTATATCCACAGTAAAACGAGTCCTATATTGACATAACCTGGAAGGCCGCTCAGCAAGGAAGAAGCCACTGCTCCAAAACCGGCATTAAAAAAGCCAGACTACGGTTTGCAACTGCACATGGGGACAAAGATCGTACTTTTTGGAGAAATGTCCTCTGGTCTGAGGACAAAATAGAACTGTTTGGCCATAATGACCATCATTATGTTTAGAGGAAAAAGGGGGAGGCTTGCAAGCCGAAGAACACCATCCCAACCGTGAAGCACGGGGGTGGCAGCATCATGTTGTGGGGGTGCTTTGCTGCAGGAGGGACTGGTGCACGTAACATAATAGATGGCATCATGATGCAGGAAAATAATGTGGATATATTGAAGCAACATCTCAAGACATCAGTCAGGAAGTTAAAGCTTGGTCGCAAATGGGTCTTCCAAATGGACAATGAACCCAAGCATACTTCCAAAGTTGTGGCAAAATGGACAACAAAGTCAAGGTATTGGAGTGGCCATCACAAAGCCCTAACCTCAATCCTATAGAAAATTTGTGGGCAGAACTGAAAAAGTGTGTGCGAGCAAGGAGGCCTATAAACCTGACTCAGTTACACCAGCTCTGTCAGGAGGAATGGGCCAAAATTCACCCAACTTATTGTGGGAAGCTTGTGGAAGGCTACCTGAAACGTTTTACCCAAGTTAAACAATTTGAAGGCAATGCTACCGAATACTAATTGAGTGTATGTAAACCTCTGACCCACTGGGAATGTGATGAAAGAAATAAAAGCTGAAATGAATAATTCTCTCTACTATTATTCTGACTTTTCACATTCTAAAAATAAAGTGGTGATCCTAACTGACCTAAAACAGGGAATTTTTACCAGGATTAAATGTCAGGAATTGTGAAAAACTGAGTTTAAATGTATTTGGCTAATGTGTATGTAAACTTCTGACTTCTACTGTACATACGTAGGCTACCGGTCATTCAAGGGTTTTTATTTTTACTATTTTCTACTTTGTAGAATAATAGTGAAGACATCAAAACTATGAAATAGCACATATGGAATCATGTGGTAACCAAAAAAAGGGTTATACAAATCAAAATATATTTAGTAGCCACCCTTTGTCTTGATGACAGCTTTGCACACTATTGGCATTGTATCAAACACCATCATGAGGTAGTCACCAGGAATGCATTTCAATTAACAGGTGTGCCTTGTTAAAAGTACATTTGTGGAATTTCTTTCCTTGTTAATGCTTTTGAGCCATTTCAGTTGTGTTGTGACAAGGTATGGGTGGTGTACAGAAGATAGCCCTATTTGGTAAAAGACCAAGTCCATTTTATGGCTCAAATCAAGTTTTATTGATCACATACACGTGTTTAGCAGATGTTATTGCAGGTGTAGCGAAATGCTTGTTTTTCTAGCTCCAACAGTGCAGTAATATCTAACAATTTCACAACAATACACACATCTAAAGTAAAGGAATGGAATTAAGAAGATATAAATATTTTGATGAGCAATGTCAGAGCACCATAGACTAAGATACAGTAGGATAGAAAACAGTATATACTTGAGATGAGTAATGCAAGATATGTAAACATTGTTAAAGTCACTAGTGTTCCATTATTAAAAACCTGTTGAGGCCAGGGGGCAGGATCTAATCCCGGTATTGGGATTCATTGTCATGTGACCATGGCGGGGAATTCAAAACTGCAAGAGTAATCATTTCAAATAATCAAATAATCAACTATTTTCCTCCATTTGAAAGATATATCTCCTAAATCTAACCACGCTGTCCGATTTTCAGAGGCATTACGGAGAATGCATAAAGTTAGGTTATGTGAGGAGAGTACATTGACAATAGCTGCGTGTAATGTTTAGCCAATTCAAAGAAGGGCATCAACAGACAGAAAACTAGCTAGAATTATGCACTTACCTTTGACAATATGCATCAGATGACACTCATAGGACATTATGTTATACAATACATGCATTTTTAGTTCCATCAAGTTCATATTTATATCCAAAAACAGCATTTACAGTCGCGGTGAAATTCAGAATTTTTTTCGGCTCGAATGCTCCCAGTGAATCCAGCATTACAAATCACGGAATTACTATTCGAAAACATTGGTAAATTATAATATTGTCATTCAAAGAATAATATATTATCATCTCGTAATTGCTACCGAATGGCCAGATCTCAAAATAACTTTACTGGGAAATCACATTTTGCATAAACTGGGTACTATGCTAACAACAATAAGCTATATGCTAAGCTAAGCTAAGCTATACCGTTAGCATTAGCATCATCTAATATCGATAATAACATTCTAAATATCCCCTTACCTTTGATTATCTCCATCAGAAGGCGCTGCCAGAGATCCCAGGTCCAGAACAAATGTGGTTTCTTTTGACAAAGTTCATAATTTATGTCCAAATAGTTAGCGTTCAGTAGGCTCCCACAAAATGAGGTGGGCAGTGTAAAGTCACGTCGAAAAGCTAAAGAAAACCTAGTAAATAATCTATTTACGTTTGTTTTAACATGTCAAACGTTGTTTAGCATTAATCTTTTGGTCCATTTTTAACGTGAAACATCAGTAAACATCAGTAATATTTTCACACAACCTATCAAGTGTCTAGAATAAACGATAATGACAAAGACACTCTTCTCAGATTCATGCGCAGGCGCAAAAAATGAAGTGATGACGTGTCAACTTGTAAGCTTTCTAATTCGGTCTGTATTCATGACAGATGCTTCCAACAACTTTCTAAAGATCGTTGACATCTAGTGGAAGCCGTAGGAGTTGCGAACTGAATCCTTTCTCACTGTGGTATCTTTAAAACAATGACACTAAATAGTACAGTCACAAAATTCTCATTTTTTTAAATCTATTTTTCACAGGTTTTTGCCTGCAATATGAGTTTTGTTATACTTACAGACACCATTCAAACTGTTTTAGAAAATTCAGAGTGTTTTCTATCCAAACCTAAACAATAATATGCATATTCTAGCTTCTGAGTTGGTGTAGGAGGCAGTTAAAAATGCGCACATATTTTTTTCCAAAATTCTCAATACTGCCCCCTAGCCCGTAGAGGTTTTAATGTGGCCAGTGATTTCAAGTCTATGTATATAGGGCACCAGCCTCGAATGTGCTAGTGATGGCTGTTTAACAGTCTGATGGCCTTGAGATAGAAGCTGTTTTTCAGTCTCTCGGTCCCAGCTTTGATGCACCTGTACTGACCTCGCCTTCTGGATGGTAGCGGGGTGAACAGTCAGTGGCTCGGGTGGTTGTTGTCCTTGATTATCTTTTTGGCCTTCCTGTGACCATGGGAGCTGTAGGTGTCCTGGAGGGCAGACAGGCCTTCTGCACCACCCTCTGGAGAGCCCCGCAGTTGCCGTACAGCCCGACAGGACGCTCTCAATTGTGCATCTGTAAAAGTTTGAGGGTCTTAGGGGCCAAGCCAAATTTCTTAATTTTCTTGAGGTTGAAGAGGTGCTGTTGCGCCTTCTTCACCACACTGTCTGTGTGGGTGGACCATTTCAGTTTGTCAGTTTTGTGTACACAGAAGAAAATTAAAACTTTCCACCTTCTCCACTGCGGCCCCGTCGATGTGGATAGGGGGTGCTCCCTCTGCTGTTTCCTGAAGTCTACGATCAGCTCCTCCATCAGGACCTCGAGCTTAATGATGAGCTTGGAGGGTACTATGGCATTGAATGCTGAGCTATAGTCAATGAACAGCGTTCTTACATAGGTATTCCTCTTGTCCAGATGGGATAGGGCAGTGCGATGGCGATTGCATCGTCTCTGGATCTATCAAGGCGGTAAGAAAATTGAAGTGGGTCTAGGGTGTCAGGTAAGGTAGAGGTGATATGATCCTTGACTAGTCTCTCAAAGCACTTCATGATGACCGAAATGAGTGATAGTCATTTCGTTCAGTTACCTTGATTTCTTGGGTACAGGAACAATGGTGGACATCTTGAAGCATGTGGTGACAGCAGACTGGGATAGGGATTGATTATGTCTTTAAACACACCAGCCAGCTGGTCAGCGCATACTCTGAGGACGCAGCTAGGGATGCCGTCTGGGCCGGCAGCCTTGCGAGGGTTAACACATTTAAATGTCTTACTCACGTCGGCCACGGAGAAGGAGAGCCCACGGTCCTTGGTAGCGGGTCGCGTCGGTGGCACTGTGTTATCCTCAAAGCGGGCGAAGAAGGTGTTTAGCTTGTCCGGAAGGAAGACGTCGGCTGGTTTTCCCTTTGTAGTTCGGGATTGTCTGTAGACCCTGCCACCTACGTCTCATGTCTGAGCCGTTGAATTGCGACTCAATTTTGTCTCTGCTAACAGAAACGACAGTCCATCATTATTTTAACACATGAAGGTCAGTCTATTCGGAAAATTAAGTACTTTGAAAGTTTCTTCAAGTGCAGTCGCAAGAACCATCAAACGCTATGATTAAACTGGCTCTCATGAGGACCTCCACAGAAAAGGAATACCCAGAGTTACCTCTGCCGCAGAGGATACGTTCATTAGAATATCTGCACCTCAGAAATTGCAGCCCAAATAAATGCTTCACAGAGTTCAAGTAACAGACACATCTCAACGTCAACTGTTCAGAGGAGACTGTGTGAATCAGCCCTTCATGGTTGAATTTCTGCAAAGAAACCACTACTAAAGGACACCAATAAGAAGAAGAGACTTGCTTGGGCCAAGAAACACAAGCAATGGACATTAGACCGGTGGAAATCTGTCCTTTGGTCTAATGAGTCCAAATTTGAGATTTTTGGTACCATCCGCCGTGTTGCAGAGTTGGTGAGCGGAGGATCTCTGCATGTGTAGTTCCCGCCATAAAGAATGGAGGAGGTGTGGTGGTGCTTTGCTGGTGGCACTGTCTGATTTTATTTAGAATTCAAGGCACACTTAACCAGCATGGCTACCACAGCATTCTGGAGCAGAATGGACAATGACCCAAAACACCTCCAGGCTGTGTATGGGCTATTTGATCTGGCCTCAACAATCACCTGACCTCAACCCAATTTGGGATGAGTTGGACCACAGAGTGAAGGAAAAGCAGCCAACAAGTGCTTAGCACATGTGGGAACTCCTTCAAGACTGTTGGAAAAGCATTCCAGGTGAAGCTGGTTGAGAGAATGCATAGTGTGCAGAGCTGTCATCAAAGGGTGACTACTCTGAAGAATCTAAAATATAAAATATATTTTGATTTGTTTAACAATTGGGTTACTACATGATTCCATATGTGTTATTTCATAGTTTAGATGTCTTCACTATTTGAATGAGTATGTCTTCACCCTTGATATACACACACACAGTGCATTCGGAAAGTATTCCGATCCCTTGACTTTTTCCACATTTTGTTACGTTACAGCCTTATTCTAAAATGTTTTAAATAACTTTTTTCCTTATCAATCTACACAAAATACCCGTAATGACGAAGCGAAAACAAGGATAAAAAATAAGAATATATATATATTTTTTAACCTTATTTATGTTAATATTCAGACGCTTTGCCATGAGACTCAAATATTGAGCTCAGGTGCATCCTGTTTCCATTGATCATCTTTGAAATGTTTCTACAATTGGAGTCCCGCTGTGGTAAATTCATTTGATTGGACTTGATTTGGAAAGGCACACACCTGTCTATATAAGGTTCCACAGTTGACAGTGCATGTCAGAGCAAACACCAAGCCATGAGGTCAAAGGAATTGTCCGTAGAGCTCCGAGACAGGATTGTGTCAAGGCACAGATCTGGGGAAGGGTACCAAAACATGTCAGCAGCATTGGTCCCCAAGAAGACAGCGGCTTCCATCATTCTTAAATGGATGAAGTTTGGAATCGCCAAGACTTTTCCTAGAGCTGGCCGCCCAGCCAAACTGAGCAATCAGGGGAGAAAGGCCTTGGTGAGGGAGGTGACCAAGAACCCAATGGTCACTCTGACTGAGCTCCAGCGTTCCTCTGCTGAGATGGGAGAACCTTGCAGAAGAACAACCATCTCTGCAGCACTCCACCAAAATAGGTCTTTATGGTATCGTGGCCAGACAGGAGCCACTCCTCAGTAAAAGGCACATGGCAGCCCGCTGGGAGTTTTCAAAAGGCACTTAAAGGACTCAGACCATGAGAAACAATATTCACTGGTCTGATGAAACTAAGATTGAACTCTTTAACCCAAATGCCAAGCATCATGTCTGGAAGAAACCTGGCACCGTCCATACCATGAGGCATGGTGGTGGCAGCATCATGCTGTGAGGATGTTTTTCAGCGGCAGGGACTGGGTGACTAGTCAGGATCGAGGGAAAGGTGAACAGAGCAAAGTACAGAGTGATCCTTGATGAAAACCTGCTCCAGAGTGCTCAGGACCTCAGACTGGGGTGTAGGTTCACCTTCCAACAGAACATTGACCCTAAGCGCACAGCCTAGACAACACAGGAGTGGCTTCAGGATAAGTCTTTGAATGTCTTAGAATGGCTCAGCCGGAGTCCGGACGAACCTGATCGAACATCTCTTGAGACCTGAAAATAGCTGTGCATCTACGCTCCCCATCCAACCTGCCAGAGCTTGAGAGGATCTGCAGACAAGAATGGAAGAAACTCCCCATATACAGGTGTGCCAAGCTTATAGCATCATACCCAAGATGACTCGAGACTATAATCGCTGCCAAAGGTGCTTCAACAAAGTACTGAGTAAAGGGTCTGAATACTTATGTAAATATGATTTTCAGTTTTTCATTTTTAATACATTTGCAAAAATGTCAATCAGTTTTTGCTTTGTCATTATGGGGTATTGTGTGTAGCTTGATCAAGCAAAAAACAATTTAATCCATTTTAGAATAAGGCTGTAACGTAACAAAATGTGGAAAAAGTCAAGGGGTCTGAATAATTTCCGAATATATCAGAGAGAGAGACACATGCAGAGAGTTGGAGAGAGGACTGAGGCTGTTATCTATCCGTCTGCTCTGTGCTGACGGCTCCCAGAGAGGGTCTCTTTCCTGTGGACGGTGGACCTGCTGACGTTGGCTCAGTGCCACCACAACGCTCTGCTCCAGCTCTCTCTGTAAACACACAGTACAGCTCACTAAAGATGGCTCAGGAAGGAAAACGGCAACGTCGCCCCCTAGATAAGGGAATGTTTCCACACACACTTCTCTCTCAAGATACATTCCCTACACCACTACCACCACCGTCCTAATTGAGGTCCTATTGATTCTGCTGAGGAGTGACAGGATCCGGTTCCTTCTGGTTTCAGTCTGTTTTCTACATGTGTTTGTTAGGCTGGGGTGAGTGGGATCAGTGGTACTGTGTGTATCGACAGCTTGTTTGCTGCAGTTCTGAAATTAGCAGGACTCAGCATTAGCATCGAGCCACCACAGTGAACGTGATGAGGATGTTGTATGGGGAGAAACTACAGTAGTGTTATAGCTGCAATGTACAAATCAAATTGTATTAGTCACATGCGCCTAATACAACCTTACAGTGAAATGTTTACTTACGAGCCCCTAACCAACAATGCTTTTTTTTTAAATACAGATAAGAATAAGAGATAAAAGTAACGAGTAATTGAAGAGCAGCAGTAAAATAACAATAGCAAGACTATATACAGGGGGGTACCGATACAGAGTCAATGTGCGATCGCCCTGGTTATTTGAGGTAGTATGTACACGTAGGTAGAGTTTTATTAAAGTGACTATGCATAGATGACAACAGAGTAGCAGTGGCGTAAAGAGGGGCGGGGGGGTGGGCACTGCAAATAGTTTGGGTAGCCATTTGAACATCTAGTCAGGAGTCTTATGGCTTGGGGGTAGAAGCTGTTTAGAAGCCTCTTGGACCTAGACTTGGCGCTCCGGTACCGCTTGCTGTGCGGTAGCAGAGAGAACAGTCTATGACTAGGATGGCTGGAGTCTTTGACAATTTTTAGGGCCTTCCTCTGACACCGCCTGGTATAGAGGTCCTGGATGGCAGGAAGCTTGGCCCCAGGGATGTACTGGGCCGTTCGCCCTACCCTCTGTAGTGCCTTGCGGTCGGAGGCCGAGCAATTGCCATACCAGGCAGTGATGCAACCAGTCAGGATGCTCTCGATGGTGCAGCTGTAGAACCTTGAGGATCTGAGGACCCATGCCAAATCTTTTCAGTCTCCTAAGGGGGAATAGGTTTTGTCGCTCCCTCTTCATGACTGTCTTGGTGTGCTTGGACCATGTTAGTTTGTTGGTGTTGTGGACACCAAGGAACTTGAAGCTCTCAACCTGCTCCACTGCAGCCCCGTCGATGTTAATGGGGGCGTGCTCGGTCCTCTTTTTCCTGTAGTCCACAATCATCTTCTTTGTCTCGATCACGTTGAGGGAGAGGTTGTTGTCCTGGCACCACACGGCCAGGTCTCTGACCTCCCTATAGGCTGTATCGTCGTTGTCGGTGACCAGGCCTACCACTGTTGTGTCATCGGCAAATTTAATGATGGTGTTGGAGTCGTGCCTGGCCGTGCAGTTATGAGTGAACAGGGAGTACAGGAGGAGACTGAGCACGCACCCCTGAGGGGCCCCTGTGTTGAGAATCAGCGTGGCGGATGTATTGTTACCTACCCTTACCACCTGGGGGCGGCCCGTCAGGAAGTCCAGGATCCAGTTGCAGAGGGAGGTGTCCCAGGGACCTTAGCTTATTGATGAGCTTTGAGGGCACTATGGTGTTGAACGCTGAGCTGAAGTCAGTGAATAGCATTCTCACATTGGTGTTCCATTTGTCCAGGTGGGAAAGGGCAGTGTGGAGTGCAAGGGAGATTACATCATCTGTGGATCTGTTGGGGCGGTATGCAAATTGGAGTGGGTCTAGGTTTTCTGGGATGATGGTGTTGATGTGAGCCATGACCAGGCTTTCAAGGCACTTCATGGCTACAGACGTGAGTGCTATGGGTCGGTAGTCATTTAGGCAGGTTACCTTAGTGTTCTTGGGCACAGGGACTATGGTGGTCTGCTTGAAACATATTGGTTTTACAGACTCGGACAGGGAGAGGTTGAAAATGTCAGTGAAGACACTTTCCAGTTGGTCAGCACATGCTCGCAGTACACATCCTGGTAATCCGTCTGGCCCTGCGGCCTTGTGTATGTTGACCTGTTTAAAGGTCTTACTCACATCGGTTGGGGAGAGCATGATCACACAGTCGTCTGGAACAGCTGGTGCTCTCATGCATGTTTCAGTGTTATTTGCCTCGAAGTGAGCATAGAAGTAGTTTAGCTCATCTGGTAGGCTTGTGTCACTGGGCAGCTCTCAGCTGTGCTTCCCTTTGTAGTCTGTAGTGGTTTGCAAGCCCCGCCACATCCGACGAGTGTCAGAGCCAGTGTAGTATGATTCAATCTTAGCCCTTTATTGATGCTTTGCTTGTTTCATGGTTCGTTGGAGGGCATAGTGGGATTTCTTATAAGCTTCCGGGTTAGAGTCCCGCTCCTTGAAAGCGGCAGATCTAGCTCATTGCGGATGCTGCCTGTAATCCATGGCTCACTGTGGGGATGACGTCATCAATGCACGGGTTGATGAAACCAATGAATGATGTGGTGTACTCCTCAATGCCATCAGAGGAATCCCGGAACATATTCCAGTCTGTGCTAGCAAAACAGTCCTGTAGCTTAGCATTTGCTTCCTCTGACCACTTTATTTATTGATCTCGTCACTGGTGCTTCCTGCTTTAATTTTTGCTGGAATCAGGAGGATAGAATTATGGTCAGATTTGCCAAATGGATGGCGAGGGAGAGCTTTGTATGTGTGGAGTAAAGGTGGTCCAGAGTTATTTTTCCTCTGGTTGCACATTTAACATGTTGTTAGAAATTTGGTCAAACGGATTTAAGTTTCCCTGCATTAAAGCTACTAGGAGCGCCGCCTCTGGGGGAGCATTATCTTGTTTGCTTATGGCGGAATACAGCTCATTCAATGCTGTCTTAGTGCCAGCCTCTGACTGTAGTGGTATGTAAACAGCTACAAAGCAATAGCTTGAGACTTCCTTTGATATCGTGCACCAACTGTTGTTTACAAAAACACATAGACCGCCGCCCCTTGTCTTACCATTTACATTTACATTTTAGTCATTTAGCAGACACTCTTATCCAGAGCGACTTACAGCAGTTAATGCATACATTTCATACATTTTCTTTTCCGAACCAGACGCTGCTATTCTATCCTGACGGTACATCGTATAACCAGCCAGCTGTATGTTGATGTCGTCATTCAGCCATGACTCCGTGAAGCATAAGATGTTACCGTTTTTAATGTCCCGTTGGTAGTTCACTCTTCTTCATAACTCGTCGATTTTATTGTCCCAAGATTGCACGTTTGGTAGTAGAATTGAAGGAAGTGGGGGTTTATTCGATCGCCTACGAATTCTCAGAAGGCAGCCCGACCTCCTCCCCCTCTTTCTCCGCCTCTTCTCGCAGATTACGGAGGTCGGGCCTGTTCCCGAGGAAGCAGTGTATCCTTTGCGTCAGGCTCGTCAGAGTCGTGAAAGGAAAAAGAGGATTCTGCTAGTCCGTGGTGAGTAATCGCAGTCAGAGGCCTGTTCAGTGCACTGTTCTCATATTTACTGTATGATCACTTAAGGAATGCTGAGCAGTACTGTTGTCTAACTCCCTGACCTTGGTTGGTACTCTGAAAATGGCTTTGTATTGTTTCTGATCAAATTCCTCCTGCTGATAAGGCAGCATCTCCAGAGCAGTGAGGCTACAGCAGAGCCAGAACTACTCTCCCACCATTTACTCTGTTCTACCCCTAACATCTGCTGCCCTATTTGTGGGCATTACATATACCGCATACCAAGGTCCAGGAGTTGATCCTGGTCTTTTAACATGATCAGGAAATAATGTATGTTACCCAACATGTTACTCACTATACCTTGTGTACAGTGGCGATTTTAGCATGTAAATCTTGGTGGGGCAAACAAAATGTGTTGTTTTGCATGCCAGTAAAGCCACAAAACAATACAAATATTTGCACTATAACGGTGAGAAAACGGTGCCTTCAAACATTTAGGGCCTACATAAAGCTGTCCCAACAGTAGAGTCCCAACGGCAGTCCCAACACCTTACCACTGCTACACCTGGCTATCAGCAGAGTTTTGTCTGGCAGTAAAACAGTTCATTCAGCCTCATTTTCTGCCTTAAAAAAACATAGCTGATATGGCTGACTTGCTTAAACAAATGTGGTTTCTACTGACAATTGAGATGTACAAGCTATGGCATAATGGGACGACGAGCGGATAAGAGGCGATCCGTTATTTCGATTAAGACATTAATAAGCGAGCTAGGAGGGACGTAGTCAATATAACTATTTGTTCAGCACTTTTGAAATGTACAGCGACAGAATTCAGAACATGGTCCGTTCTTACAGTATTCTCCCTGTACACCAAGTCAGAACCGCAGGATAAATAAAGGTGGCATATAAGCAGACAATGAAAGCTCTTACAATATCCGATGATGACATTTCTCTAAAACAGAACAGTTTGCGAAATGAAGAGGGGGAAAAGGGACCAAATTATTAAGGTGAGACACATAGGCTACTAACAGCTTACTACACAACATACACTTAGTCATTACTTTCTTAGCTACAGTATACATATCTCCCTAGCATATAACATCATTTATGCAGCAGCATGCAAGACATTTTTTCTACTCACCTTCTTGTGCTGGGATCACTTAAACAGGAAGGTGGTGCGGCGGCCCTACATGGGTACATTTTGTCATCAAAGTCTGGCGTTCTCTGGATTTATGGTGCTGGGAACTCGGGGGGGGGGGGGGGGACGACAAGGTTGAATCATGATGACGTCAGTGATCTTCAGGTCGGAGCTCTAGAAAAAGAGGCCCGAGTTCCCAACTTGCAATTCCGAGTTGGATGACCGTTCAAAACGTATTTTCCCAGTCAGAGCTCCCCCCCCCAGAGTTCCCAGTTGTCTTGAATTCACTGAAGTCAGATTTCCCAATTCTGAGTTTAGTTGTTTTGAGAGCGGAAGAAGTCATGCTGAATTAACAGCATGGCCAATGTTGAATGCTTATACTTTTAAGCTTGGAAAAGAGACCCTTAAACCCAGACTTGGGTTGTTGAATTTGCGATTTCCAACTTGTTGTGTTATGTCCAATGACCGATGAGCACCGACACGTTTCATCTATCATTTATTTTCATTATTTCTCTTCATATGATAAGGACTAAAAATTATTTTCCAGTAGATTGTCTACTTGATTCATGATGATGACTGCTAGCTTGCTAGCTAAGATTTTGAAAGTATGCTGTTTACATGATCAGTCCAATCAAAGCTACTGTAGATATAACGTGATTTGATGTAATTTAATCTGTGGCCAATGACCTTGAGCCTTTTTGGATGCTGCCTTACTCAAGATAGCAAAAAAGAGACTATGTTTGTATGCGGCTTTATTAACTCAACAAAAAATTCTAAATTTTGACACGTATTAATGTTAAAATAACATGCAAAATAGGCAAAAAAAAAGTTGGGGCTCAAAGCAGGAGGGCTCTTCCCCACCTGCCCTGAATGACGGGTCCCCACTGCTTGTGTAAGTGAATTATATCTTTACAAACCTGGATATGAGTTTAAAGTTGGATTCTTGCCTCCTATTAGATCCCATGTGTTGTTGGCTTGGCCCAGGTCTTGGCGTCTGGTCCTTGGTTGGGTCAGAGGAGGGCCCAGGTCTTTACTCCTGAATGTGCAGAGTCGGTGTGGACTTTGGACAGGACATGTCCCCAGGTCCGGTGTCCATCTGGTGGGCCAGTTGGTTGCTCTGCTGACGGTGCCAGAAATGGCTCCATTGTCCCAGAACAGTTTCACCAGAGAGAGCTAATGAGGGATTGAACTGCCAGGTGGCACTCTGTAGCGATTTACTTTTTGTATTTGAGCAGCACAGGTACACACCCTCCCATACCTACCAAAAAATGCTTTTTTGCATTGTGAAAAGAGTTTCCTCTTGCCTACAATCTTTGGGAAAGTATTTTTGAATAATTGAAAAGGCCAGTCTGTATCCCAAGATGTTTCTTAATTGGTTAATTGAATATAATTGCTACAAATGTTAGCTAGGCAATCCGTCATCTTTGACTGCATAATTTGATAGATTTTATTCAGTTGGAACAGGTCCCTCTATTGAATTACATCCGGTATGCATACAGTAAATGCACACATGACATTTAAAGATAACTGGAAGGTTAATGTGTCCATCCTCAGAGGGTTTTCATGTTTTTTTACTCTTTTAACATCAGTCTTGCTCACTTAAAACATTCTAATGGGAATAACAACATTCTTTCCAATCAAACAAAGCAGTTGGCTAACAAAAGCAAATTGAAATTAGGGTATATTGATTCAATACTGTACATTAGTGGAACGTTTTAAAATTGAAATACGTAGGGTCAATTATTTGAAATTGCTCAGCATAATCTGTTGCTACAAAACTCAGTCCCATTCCAGTATCACCATTGTAGTCTGAATTCCTCCATTTATTAGGGAGTATTTGAGGTCTAAGTAAAGGCCATGGGAAAATATGAAGACTTGGACTTCACGGCTGAATGACCGTTATTGGCCTGTCTGATAGGCATCTTGTGTTGTGTTTCTACAGAACACGGACAGCTGGCTGCTTCGTGAAAAATAAGAACAATAACATCTCTGGATTTATATCCATCATTCTCTATGAGGATGCAGATAACGTCAACAGCTGCAAAGTGAGCCTTAATCAACCGACTCCATAATCCTTCTCTGTTATAAAATAACACGTTTTTATTTTGACCCTTATTGCCTTATAGAAGGCTTTCAGCAACCGGCAGTAATAGAAAGGTGTCTCCATGTCTGCCAGGGGCTACATCAAGCCATCACACACTGACTGTTGAATGGGCTAAAGAGGTGAGATTAAACAACTTTGGAATTGTCTTTAAAAATTGAAAGTGGCAACATTTGAATAGACTATTAAAGAGATGCCCATAAAGCTGCCAACTTCTCTCTTCTCTGGGTGGCTGAAGAGGCTAGGGTTCTGTGCCAAGTATTGAAGTGTGATGGAGTGTGTTTCTGGGTGCGTTTGGATTAGGTGGGCGTTTTGGGGCCCAATACGTCACTGCTGACTTCCACATGCACTTCTGCCAGCATCTATTGAGTTTCTGGAATATCACCATTTATATGCTTGCTTTCTTAGTTGAGAGAGTTCAAAACTACTCTAAAATATTTACTGTGTTTGAATCTATTCAAAGAAAGAATTGTTGTAATATGTATGTTATGTAGTTACATATTTTATGTTAGACAAGGCCGGGGTTTTAATGTGATTACATGTCAGCTAACCCATTTTCTTTTGCAAAGGATGAGCGAATCAAAGTAGCTTTGTAAAGCACTTCTTTGAGATGCCACAGGAAGCCTAATGTATGCGTCCATTAAATATGACGAGCTGTTTCAATGAGTTGCATAAATAAACATGTTTTTTTAAGAATGTAGTCTATTACTTCCATCTATTTAAAGACGTAATGTAGGAACACTTAGGGTCACTAATATCCTCTAATGCACTATTCATCCACATTGAAAATACATTCCTGGTTCCTATCTTACAAAGTCCATCAAATCCAAGTGCAAGTCTATAAATTAAACAGGGAACAGTTAAATTGAGATGGATTAAAGCAAATAACCAGCCCTAACATTACCTAATTGATTAAATACGTTTTTAAAAAACAGTGTTTTTTCCCCTTAGATGAGAATAAATGTTTGAAGAAAACAACATCTGTTGGCGGTGGGTCCCAGAGGAAGGACAAGGTTAGGGCTGTAAACAGTAAACACCTGAGAGCTCCAATGGTACAGGATCAGTGATAGCTGGGCTGCCTGGTGGCACTGTAAACAACACTCTTATTAATGCAGAAACATGGTATCAACCTGCGTAGTCATGCATATCGGCAAAATGGTTGTTAATGATTTTATTGTACCATGTTATTAATTGGCGTACAGTGAAGCCTGATGGTGAAATATCGTTCTAGGGCCTAGTGTATAGATTTGAACCTATCGTTCCAGTGTTATAGCATTGTGTTGAATCTTTTAGCGTTTAGCATTAGCAGTATACGTGTTTTGTCACAGGGTTGCAATCCGGCTCAGCTGAGGAGTTTATTGATTCCAGGACACTGAGCACGGTGGTTAATATGGTACCGGTGAAGATGCCGTCTGCCACTGTGCGGAGGTGAGTAGCACACTGCTAATGAGGAACCACCCCACTGGCACACATGAACCTCGTTATTAGTAGCAGAGGCCTGCGTGCGGCACCTACATAACTAATATCGGCCGAGCTGAATGACTAGCACGTTCGTATGGACGAACGTTCGCTGTTCTCTGTGTCAAATGTGAGCAGCTGGTGTTTTTCTTTCCAAAAATTGAATTTCTGAAGGTCAAACAGCTTCCGGCTGTTTTTATTTTTTCATGTCTATTCTCATCATTCTTCCTTTATACAGTACACCCCACTGCTCCACTCCTTTTCACTGCCTCTGTTGCTTCTTCCTGTTGCTGCGCTGCTTAGTACTGATGGCATTGGCAACCACCACTGGGCCCACAGACTACTGACTTGTATTTGAAGCAGTGTCTCTCAAACTCATTTAGATTAAGATTATGTTAAATTAATCCCGTGGTCATGCGTATTTACCATAATATAAATAACACAACGTGATCCTCTGCTTTTGCGTTATAAAACCCTGTGGCTATTATCTTTGAATGTGCTGATGGTAATATACAATGACGTCACATGATATTACACTAAGTGTCCTGACCTTTTATAGCAATGTGTGCTAAGTCTTTCTGATACTCGGATGTTTCCAGGAACATTTTGTCACATCAGGATGTTTTTCTCTCCACGACACCTTAGTTCGGTCTTGCGTTTCACTAACCTTCATTCGTTCATTGTGTCATTCTCATATGTACGAATGTACGTACTCTGCTGCAGTAGAGATGAGGTGACACTGAGGTTCTATAAACATTCCTGTACTGTACCAGTAAAGGCCCGTGCCATACATGAAGTAGTCAAAGACCTGTTTCCTCTGAACCAGTAGGACCTTCTGATCAGTGTTGCTGGCGGAGGAAGATAGATTTTTCTCCAGAGTTGCAGTACTTTATATTCTCTCTGATTATCTGTTGATTGAGACCATTACACACTCCAGCATGCTATACAACCATGGGCAGCTGTAATTACTGTCTCTCCAGACATTCTCAGCTTGCTATTTATTTAAGGCACATAAGCATTTCTGAGTTTACCGTACTAAATTGATTCCTAATCACAGGCTCGCGCACACAAACATGCACACACTGTTGCACACACACACACACACACACACACACACACACACACACACACACACACACACACACACACAGAGAGAGAGAAATCTAAACCAGATGTGCAGACACAGGCTGTTGTTTCTCCCAGCTAGTCCTCTTTATGTCTGAAGTTGATGAGTATTTCTTTTGTTGACCTCAGTGGAGGACCGTACTGGTCTGGCCTCTCCTCTACAGTACACTACCACAGTATGTGGGGATTTACGAGGTTTGAGCTGGGCGCTGAGTCTTAACTACCTTTATTGTGACAAATCATTTCCGGGCCTCTCTCTGTTTTCTAAACACCGATGTGCTTTAATGCGCTTCATGCATAATGAGGCGTGGCTTTAGTTATTCCCCACACAAGCCTGGTGTTGTTCTCTGCGCAGTTGCACTCCCCTTAAAGGTTGCCTTCATAACTCTTAGATATCTTGTTTTTTCCATGACACTTAGGGATACCGTCTTTAGGTATTGAGGCTGGACGACCGCAACTAAGTACAAGTAGTTGATTGATTGATCATACAACTTTAATATTAATGTATTCATCTCTAGCCTTTCTGATGTGCTGCTGTACAGCTCAGACAATACTAATGGCCAAAGTTGCCTGCATGTCGGTCAACTTCAATAATGAATATGTCATCATGTCATTATGGCAGAACTGACCTAAACGGCACATGATAGATGTAAAGCTCATAATAATTGATAGCACGGTTATACAGATTAATATGTATATTATTTCCAAACCCTGCCGCAACTATCGCTCTGAGAGTTAGGAGCTGATTTTGCATGTTGCTGTAAAGGTTACGTCCTCCATTGGCAGGGAGCACAGGGTCATTATTTGTTAATATCCTGCATCTGCTCTGCAGAGGGGAGAAATAAAACAAGGAGGTTTTTAAGGTGCTGGTATATAGAGGAAGTAAATGTCCTTGTAGCGGAGGAGACAGACGGAGAGAGGGATAGAGAGAGGAGAGGGGAAGTGAGGGGCATAAATCCATTAGTGGGTGCTGTTTACCTACGGCCCATGAATGTCTAGGTTCACCGCAGTTCATCTGCTCTGACGGCAACATGAGCCAACGACACCAGCCTCTCTCTCTCTCCATCTTTTAAAAAAAAATCTTTCTCTCGCTTTCTCTTCCTGGGGCTTGCCAGTAAAAGGGTCTGCGTCATTGTGAATGAGGTGCTTATTTTGCCACGAGTCCGTCTGACTTATTCCGATGGGACTGTCTCGTTGATGAAGTGGCTCAATTCTCCAGTATGCCTCATAGGGAAGGGAGCCACATGCATACACTTGCCTTTGTTCCTCGAGCACTTCCGGGCAGATTGGGTCAGTGGAACGACTCTGCATTTTCTAGTCTACTGCAAGGGTTTTTGTTGTTTATCCTCGTGCTGTCTCCTGCTCCCCTCTGTGATCTCACGTTATCAGTCTTGGAGCTGTCGCTGGCGTCGGGGGCCCATGCCTAGAGGCTCAATCAACAACCATTTGATTTGCGTTTCCTCCTCTTTTTTGTTTCTCTTGGAAACACCTTAGGTTCCCAGGTTCTCGTGATAAAAGAGCCCAGCGTTTTGGGATGACTAATCCTCGGCCGGGCTGCGCCAGCTGATCAATACAAGATGACACCAGCTTGTAATGGAAAGTTGTGCACTCATCAGAACCTGATGTATTGTGGCTCAGACGCAAACGCGCTCCTTTTTTCTCTCCTGGCAGGCCTATTTGAGGCTCCATTTCGCTCTACCCGCCTTTGTTTCCAGGGCTAAACATGCATCTCCTTGGTGACAAAGTGCAGGCAAGAGAAGTATTCTTCCTCCACCTAAGGATTCATATGACGCTGTAACCGCCGACGGTCTCATTCCCTATTCACAGCCAATGCCCAAGACCTGAAGAGAGAGAGAGCCACACACAGCACAGCACAGGGGGTGCCTTTATAGTGATCAAGTCTGTTCCATTCCCTTGAAAAGCATTAACGTCAAGAGTAATTGCGTTCATATAAGATGGAGTATGACATCGATGGCTCATGAATTGCCTATGTTTCCTGCATGTTCAGTGCTGGGTGTTTTCTCTGGGGAAGGTAGGCCGCTCTGACAGGGCCAGTCCCAGGGAAGGGATCGGGGATACCTAGTCAGTTGCACGACTGAATGTATTCAACCCAAATGTGTCTTCCGTATTTAACCCAACCCCTCTGACTCAGGGTGAGGGTTGAGGAGAGGATCCAGAAATGTCCTTAGATACCATTACAAGAGGAACCTGTGAATAATTGATTTGAATAGAATTAGAACAATTCCCATTATCTCCATTATCCTGTGGAATCAAAGTGCCGATACGGGTGGTGTACCTGTAGATGTGGGAGCGCATACGTTTATGGCTACAGCTGTTAGGGCGCTGTGCTGCAAAAACACAGTGCACACGTTTGTGATGATGAACATGCTAAAAGTAAAGGACCGAGGATGAACTTTGCCCTCACATAAGCATGGCCACACGCAGGAGGTAGAGATGCATGCACACATGCTCAATGATATATGGCTTCCTTAACATTTAAGAGGGACTCTCAAAATCAGGATTCAGAAATAGTGCTCAAGGACAAATCCAGTCTGCTCTGTCTTTAGAAAGGAGTGAGGTATGTTATTTTTGGTATGATAGAAATATGTAGGTTTTCAAAAAAGGGAAGGTATCAATTAAGTTGTTTTTTGCTTGTTTGAGATGGAAATATAAGGGTTGGGATTAATAATGCATTCTCTCTGAGTAACAATTTATCTTCTGCTTATACTAATCTCGTTCCACTTTTTTCCAGTGTGGCCTATCATTATAATTCATGCGAAGTCTTAAACTGTGTCTGTAAGGAATTATTCCACAGAACTGCAATAGCTCCTCAGGCCAAATCCATGCAGAGTTGGAGCGCGTCCAGCCAGTCACCTGATTCTCATTTGGCTTCAGGAGACTACTCCTCCTGAATCTTTCTCTCCCCCACTCTTTTTTTTTCTCACTCTTTCTTCATTCCTTTTCTCCTCCCTCTATTTCTTGGCCGCACAAAAAAGATTGATCTCACCACATGGCCTGGCTACCATTCTTTTCTCTCTTTTCTCTCTTCTTTTTTCTCTTTCTTTCTTTCGTTGGGTTTTTAACTGGATGGCCGGAGAGCTCCCACAGCAGCCACCTCTGAAATGAGACAAATGTGTGTCTTTTTCCTCTAGTCACGTTTTGCATTTAGCCAGCCTCCTTCCCTGGCTCTGGGCTGCTAAACTGCTGGAATGATGGATGAGTAATCAAATCAGTGGCTAATTGGAGTCGGCAGCACCGCCCTACAGTTTAGTCCAACAGGAACAATATTGATGCCCGATGTAGCAGGCTGTTCTAGACGTACTGCAGGTAGGTAATGAGGTAGACTGTTGTGTTAAGACTGCACCGACGTTGCCATCTGAAAAATCCTCTTTAATGTTGGTGCACAATGAAGTGCAGCAGGGTACGTGTGTGATTTTTGCGACGAGCCTGTTTGTCAGCCATGAAGCCAAATTGGTGTATTGTGACTGTTTTGTGTATGTCTGCTTGCGTTTGGGTGTGTGGCGCGGTGGCTTCTGTACAGCTATTGTTGATTGGCTGTTGGCATGTTTATAGCACCCCGCAGGATGTCCTGTGAAGAACCTGAAGTATGTCAGGAACACAAGGCCTCCTGGAGATCAGGGACACATGGCAGACTGACGTCCTCCCACTACTCTCCTCATCCTCCTCCTCAGGATTAGATTTAATCTAATCAACCTGTGAGAGGCATCTCATCCATTTCTACCTCCCTTTACCTGGAAAAATGATACTCTTGGCTGCACTAGTACCTAACCAAAGAGCTTTACTGAAGTGGAATATATTGCAAATGTCTTTTGAAACAGGTTGCAATAGTGTAAGTATAAAGTACATTTACAACAATGTATAATGGTTCGTCATTGGTAAAGAAAATATTGATATTAATACCGTTCAGCCTGTTGACACTCTGATTGTATCAAAGTCAGAGTCCATAAAGGTTTCTCTTATAGCGATGAGAGTTAAGATAATTCAGCCCCTGAGCAGGGACTCTGTCGTTGGGTGGCAGCGGTTGGATCAAGATAGGCTTGTTTTTTGATTTCCTGACAGACGCAGGAGTAGAGTTGGAAAGCAATCTGGCACTAAGTCCCCAAGCAGGCAGCCAATTCATTTTGGACAGGAGGGATTTGGAGCCTCTGCTGTTATTTGGGACGCCAGAGTGCAAGCTGCCTGCTGTAGGTAAGAGCAGGCTAATCCCCAACAAGATGGATTGCCATAACTCTGATATGGTATATTCACCTTGCTCTACTCTGCTGGTGGCCATGTGTGTTTAGGAATTGGGGTTGGAGTGTGTGTGTGGGGTGGGTTGGGGTGTGTGCGTGCGTGTGTTTATTCTCTAGCATGGATGATCCAAAAATATATACAGTAGATACACTGCCTTCAGAAAATATTAAACCCCCTTGACCTTTTTCATATTTTGTTTTCACAAAGTGGGATTAAAATGGATTTAATTGTCATTTTTCTGTCAGCGGTCTACACAAAATACTCTGTCAAAATGGAACAAAACTTCTAACTTTTGTATTAATGAAAAATTCAATAGATGTTAGAATCACATTTGGCAGTGATTACAGCTGTGAGTCTTTTTGGGAGTTTGCACACCTGATTGTACAATATTTGCCAATTATATTCTTTTTAAAACTCTTAAAACTTAGTCAACTTGATTGTTGATCATTGCTAGACATCCATTTTCAAGTCTTGCCATAGATTTTCAAGACGATTTTAAGTAAAAACTGTAACTACGCCACTCAGAAACATTCAATGTCGTCTTGGTAAGCAACTCAAGTGTATAATTGGCCTTGTGTTTAAGGTTATTTTCCTGCTGAAAGGTGAATGCATCTCCCAGTGTCTTGTGGAAAGCAGACTGAACCAGGTTGTTCTCTAAGATTTTGCCTGTGCTTAGCTCTATTCAATTTATTTTTATCCTGACAAAGTCCTTATCGATGACAAGCATACCTATAACATAATGCAGCCACCACCATGCTTGGAAATATGCGGAGTGGTACTCAGTGATGTGTTGTGTTGGATCTGCCCCAAACATAACGCTTTGTATTGAGGACAAAAAGTTTATAGCTTTGCCACATTTTTTGCAGTATTACTTGAGTGCACACAGCATGCATGTTTTGGAATATTTGTATTCTGTACTGGTTTCCTTCTTTTCAACCTGTAATGTCACCCTCAGTTTTCTCCTATCACAGACATTAAACTGTTTTAAAGTCACCATTGGCCTCAAGGTGAAATCCCTGACCGGTGTCCTTCCTCACCAGCTACTGAGTTAGGAAGGACTTTAACTTATTTAGGCTTGCCATAACAAAGGGGTTCAATACCTATTGACTCAGTACATTTCAGCTTCATTTTTTATTAATTTGTTGACATTTCTAAAAACAAAATTCCGCTTTGACATTATGGGGTATTGTGTGTAGATCAGTGACAAAAAAATCTCAGTTTTATTCCATTTTAAATTCAGGCTGTAACACAACAAAACGTGGGAAAAGTCAAGGGGTGTGATTACTTTCTGAATGCACTGTATGTGTTTATTTATAACAACTGTTTCTTCTGAACTTGATGAAATTATACTGAATGTGCTCTGTTCTGACAGCACTGACCTCACCATTTCTTTTTTAGGCAGTGATCAGCACACAGTTAATGAAGTCCTCTCCTACATATACTGTCTTCTCAGCAGCTCCTGCCAAGCACACATGGAGTGAGCTACCTACCTACTTCCCTATATTTTACCTTCCTGTGGTCTTCTAGCAACCAATTACATTTCTGATAATGAGGAATACCACAACATTGTAGCACTCTCTCTTTTGCTCTCGCTCTCTCCTCTCCCGCTCTTTCCCGCTCTCTCTCCCCCTCCTGGATGATTAAACATAACTCAGATTTCAGTGTTTTCTGCCCTTTATAAATATTGTAGTTCCTTTGCATTGTAAATTCCTAATGAGTGTCGTGCCTTCTGCCGTGTCAACCACTGAGGTCGAGCCAGAACCGTCTGGGAGGGCCTCATGTATAATGAATCAGGAGTGTAATTAATCTGTGTGGATGATGCCAGAGGAGAAGAGAGGAGAGGTAGGCAATGCGGTGCCAGATTCATACCTGGGCCTGCCTGTCCAGGGGAAGCACTGGTCAGTGGCACACTAGGATTAGCTGTTCTATTAGTCTGCTCTAATATGGGAATGCAGCCTAATTCAAACCACCCCCTTGCAGAGTAAGACTAGCTTCGCTGTGTCGTTGCATTGGTGTTTACTATGTGATTGTGAAGAATGCACTAGAGAAATGATATTTTTGATATTTTTTTAAATAGTATTCTCTTTTGTATTTACATTTTCTGGTGTATTTCCTATGTGTAATTTGTTGTGTAATTGTACGATGCAGGGCTCCAGTGCAAAACAGACCTTGGTCTCAGTGGGACTCCCTGTTAAAATAAATCCCAAATAACAATGGAAGATGTCATAGCTCATTAGATGGATCCGTCTATCTGATTGATACAGCATGGAAGGCAGGAGTGTTAAAGTAGAACGTAGTATTGGCTCAAAATGTGTAGAAAATGTGTAGAGGTCTAGCTTAGAAGATGCTTTGAGGCACACTGTTCCTATAGCACCTGTGTTACTTTGGTCTCAATGTGTCTTCATTCTCCCTGATTGGTCTCCGATGTTAAAATAGAGTTGTGGTACAGTAGAGGGGATACAGACTGAAAGAGACACCAGGCGCAGCAATTGACCTTTTCAGATGCACTGCCTAATAGGGGGCTGGTACAATATCGACAATTACAGAGACAGGCAGAGTCAACTCTATCCTAGTGTCATTTTACTCAAACAAGGACATTATACCCAGCTAATGAGGAAAATGTGTTTATTCAGTAGCGGACAGTTCTAGGAGGAATATCTTAACATTAAGCTCCTTGCGCCTGGGTGTGTGAGTTAATTATAAATGTTCTGCAGCAGCCCGGGCAAAGGGGCATCTATTTCTCCCGAAGAGAGAGTAGTGGGAGAGAGATTTTGTTTTGTGTCTTGGAGATAATATCTTGGTCTGAATGAAGATAACACGAGAGGGATTGTGGCAAGGCTCGGCAGAGGCTCCCTGAGGTTAGAGTGCTGCCCTCTACAGAGCAAGAGATGCAAACATCTCTGTCTTATCGCTCTCACTCGCTCTCTCTCCCAAGTCCTCATTTACACACAGAGCCCTATTGTACCAACCCTAACAGCTGTGGTTTAAGGGGCCAATATTACTTAAGTATTTGTGTACAAAAACCTGGCAGGCTCTGCTCATGTATTATTCAATTTCTGATGTGCGGCACGCTCTGTTGACAAGACTTCCTGATGGACAAGAAAGGAAATCAATAACTTTATGATGGGCAGAAATCTTTGGGCCTATCCAGTGAAACCCCATGTAAAGTGATCAGCTCACCAACTGCTGAGGAGTCTGAAATGGAGTCCGACTGGCCCGACTCGCACATGGGGCCGTTGTATTTGGTGTTTCTGTGGTTAGCTGACACAATGCTGCTGAGATTCATGTCTCGCAGAAGGAACTGTCTTTCATTCCCTATTTGTCCTCAGAAAGACAGGTGATCAAAAATGTTCATCTCTTTCTTTCTTTCTCTGATCAAAATTTTCTCCAGAGCTCTAAAGGTGGGATTACTTCATTTAATTCTCTGACATCTTGAAAATCCAACCACTAGAGTTGGTCTTTTGATGTTGCTACTCTTATTGAGGCTGGAACCTTTCATGGTTGTGGTAAGATACTGATTATTTGTTCTCTATTGACATACTCTGTGATAACCGTACAGTGTAACTTCTCATTAATGTGGGATACACGGCTGAGCTCCTGCTGCTGCTTCTGAGGTCACTGAAGGTTAGAACATAACAGTCAATAACCACCAAGGATGTACTGGCTTGTAAACCTATGGTCTTATTGAATGACAGACTAGCTGTCATCTTCACACCATTTTGGGCACAGACTACAGAATATTATTCCAATTTTTTGTTGTTGTTGTTGGTAGCAATAAGCAGGAGCATTCTGGAAATCATGTTGTCTGCGTGGGTTCTGATGTTGGCGACAACAACAAAAAAGACCCTCCTAATTATGTTGGGGTTGAGTGAGGATCATTATGTGGACGTACAATGATATAACCACCAGGAGGTTGTGCAGAACCTTTCGAGTCTCCCTCTTTGTCAGCCCCACGGGCAGCATGTGGCCCAGAGAGGGGCCTTGGCCCGGCTACACAGCTCCAAATTGGGCCCATGCTGAGGTATTATGAAACACAGTCATGCCAGGGTAGGAAAATCAAACCCCTCTTTTTGAACTAATTATTTGATGGATTTGCTCGACGGGGGTTGTATTTGTGTGAGCTTGAAGAGTTGGAGAAGGTCTCATCATGTGTGCTAATTACAGACTGCCTTTCCTTCCAGGGGAGGAAGTGGACAGAACAAAACAAGCCCCGTGTGAAGAGGTGGTAGAGGGAAGGGAAAGAGAAAAGTCAATGAGTGGTAGTTACTGTTTTATATTACTCTCCTCCTTGCTGTTTCCTGTGTGAGAGAGAAAAAAACATATGGCACTTTTAGCTTTGCAAACTCAAATGACAAAAACACGGGAGGTAGAAAACATCTAGCAAAAAGACATCTCTATAGTAGATAGCATGCCAGCAGATGCCCATCGACTTCCAGTCATTGTGCTAACGATAGTTAGCATTGGCTTGCGTAAAAATGGTATCTACAAGTTCATCTCAAACTCTGGGGATGTAGATAAAGGGCTTCATTGCCAAAAACCTGGTGTATCCCTTTAAGGAAGTATTTTTAAGCAAACTCAAAATGTCACACGATTGGACCAAAAACTAGGCTTCTAATTGGCAAAACCAAACCAGATTACTTTAGTTCAAATAAACATAAAACGTCAAAATAAGTAAATGGATGGCACATTACAGAATTCAACCAACAGTGACTCTCAAATGATTGACATGTTGCGTCTTTTGACGTTTGCACATGACAGTTAACAAGTGTTTGATTGATGCAATGCAAAATAACGCTCAACAGCAAAGGCTGTAGTACAACGTAGTGTTTCTAATACATGGTTTTAACAGGGTATTACAAGTATATATATATACTGTAATAGTTAAACATGGGATGGTATACCAGTAAAATGTTACTTCATATCCTAACACAGCATGTTTCTGGCTCCTGTCCCTTATGGTTGACTGCTTTCTCCAGCGCTCCCTTGCTCCCCTGCCCTCTCACCCATTTGGATCTTTCATTTAGCAATCTGTTATCCCTGGGCTGCTAATGAATGTTGTGGCCAGACCCACCTGTCCGTCTGAACTGACATGTCCACAGTAACGATGGCCCCCGCTGAGTGGAGATACATGTCCTAACTTACAGCACTTACAGCCAGATTGATTGTGTTTTTAGCGTAGTCTAAGCCTCTCTGTTCACTAATATAGCCTGGTCTCTGGAAAATTAACAGGCTGCTCGATTGAGAAGGAAGGACAAAAATTGTCGTCACAACTCAGCGATCCATCGGTACAAGTCACATTTATGAAGCCCATCGGTCTTGATAGCAGCGCAAGGCCGGGATAGTGACCTGGCATGGCTTCAATGTTTTGTTTTTATCAGAGCGGCTCTGCCCTTCGAGACATCGTCTGAAGATTCCTGCAGAGGTACAGTAATTGCTTCTGGGATGGTTTTCGCCGTCAGCCATCTTCAGGGGGGATTTGTGTGACATCCAGGTTATTGATCAGTAAATTTAACACTGCCTATTTGACCAGGAGCCCCACACGGGAGTCAGCAGCACAGGGCACCATTCTCACCCAGCTGGAATGGCAACCCGTGTCGAGAGTAATGATTTGATGCTGCCTCCATCTCAGCCAGCATCCTTCTCCCATCTTCCTATACATGCATTCCTCTCTCTCTTCCGCTTTCCCTCTCTCACTCCCTCCCTCTATCTCTCTCTCACTTTCAACATGCAGGGTTTTTGATATACAAGGAAACTCTAAACAAAGGGGAATATACAGAAGTATAGAGAGATTCATACATTACATCTGCAATATGTCACTTTTTGGGTGACCCGACCAAATTCACATTGACATACATATCTATGACATATTTCTTTCTTATTGAAAGAGAGTCTAAAAACCGGTAGATATGTTCCATGTGCGTTATATCTAAGATTCCCTTTCTTAAGTTACATTCTTGCTTCTTTTACTTTCGCTTTTGTACACCAACTTCAAACAACTGGAAATGCAATATTTTTGGTTATAGAAAATATATTTCACAGCAGTATAGATGGTACAATGATTCTCTACACTATACTTGCTTGTTTTGTCACATAAACTGAAATTAGGCAAACTATTAATTTTAGCAACCAGGAAATGGCAGAGTGATTTCTACATAGTGCATCTTTAAGGCCATGATACATTTGACATTTATTTCCACATTAATAGAAATATGTTTTGTATGTTTAAATGTCAGAGATCTGGGCCAGTTTGTACATTCTGCAATGGAATTACTCCCCCAGACACCTTACGAACTCTGCAATAACCAAATTGAATAAAACCAAACAGGAAAAGCGAACGTTTACAAAATTCACTATAGGTTCTGCTCTCTGGGTTTCAGACAAATATGTTTGTAGGAAGAGCTCTAGTAATTCTTTAAGGAAGTGAAGTCACACAGAGGGAGTCAATTAAAAACGAATTTGCTCCCTCCGTCTGTGTCTACAGCCATTTGTCATGGCTGCCACAGAGTTCAAACACCTGGGCTGCAAAACACTCAAATCACCCAACTTCTTTCTTTCCTGCCTCTTCAGCTACATTTCCTGACTTTTTTTGATTGGCTATAGACTATAGGTATATTTCACTGTTGTTATTAGCATACGATATGTATTATCCACCTCTAGGAAGAGCAGGTGATCATGACAACCCCCTGGAAGTGTAGTGTTGTAAGTGAAACTTCTAACACTGAGGGCCACGGTCACAGCTTTCACTTTCTAATCTCATGAATAATAGAGGACCAGGGACTAGACCGAGGAACAGGGGGCCTCAATGTTTAGCTGAGTGGGAAAGGTCACCAGATTTAGCAAACAAACAAGCATAATAGCACAAAGATTCATATTGATCTATATTTACTTGGTATTGGAATAGTCATTTAAAATCCACTTGAAGTGACCAATATTGATCACTCATTTAATCATTTTGATGGGCTGCTCCCAGTGACGATTAAAGGACTTCAAACAGTTCCTCTCATGTTAAAAGGTGGGTAAGGGGATGGTGATCCCCGGTCCCGTTTCTATAACATATCGACAGGGATCCTGTTTCGCACTCCGCCCATGTTTAACCTTGGAGGAGCTCTCTGGGGCTGGCGGTGTGGGATGGAGCCCAGGGGCTAGCAGAGCAGAGCTGCTGTTTGATCCAGTGTCATGCCTTCTCCATTATTCAACAGACATCGCCTGGGGAAGGTTTGTATACGGCCATTAATAGCCCTGAGTAAACAACTGGTACAAATGACACTGGCGACCTGTCTCCCTTCCACGAACCTTAGCTCAATTTTAGATTTCAATACGTTTACGATACACACTGTCTGGAAAACCACGTCTGTCTGTTTGTTTTAGTTAAATGAGGTGATATCTGACAAGTATAGAGCTGTGTTGGTGTGTGGGGGTTTCTGCTATTTTGCCCTAAAGCCAGTCCAATTTATTCAGAGACCCAAAATCCCTCTCATGTTTACTTCTTTGCGTCTCTCACTTTGATCATGAGCTTTTAGTAGGTGTCATTAACCCGTTTTAAAACAAGAGTGAGTAGACGTGTTGAAGTCGGGAAGCGAGCACCTTCTGGTAATAGATTCCCTATTGTCTCTGTCACTTCACGGGTGCATGCTACTTCTGCCTCCATGTCTGTCTGTGTGGATGTGCTGCTGGGGCGGCAGGTAGCCTAGTGGTTAGAGTGTTGGGCCAGTAACCGAAAGGTTGCTAGATCGAATCCCCGAGCTGACAAGGTAAAAATCTGTTACTAGGCTGTCATTGTAAATAAGAATTTGTTCTTAACTGACTTGCCTAGTTAAATAAAGGTCAAATTAAAAATTACAATTGCTTTGTCCTACTCCTGCCACTTTACAGTACAGCACAGCTGAGTGTCAGAATACTGGTCTGTCAGGTGACACCTTTTGAGTTTACACATCACTTACAGTGTTATTGACTTTGGTGAGGCACATGCCACAATGTATTATAGCTCTGTGTGGAATGTACAGGTTCGGCAAGCTGACGGGTCCACAGGAAAACAGTCAAGACAGTCTGGAGCACAAGCCTCATTCCTCAAGCACATCACAATAGGCAAACAACTCATGAAGTCTCATAGAAGTTCTGAAACAGGGCCTGCGTGTGGTGATTTAGCGTCCTTGTATTTTCAATGAATTTTGCATGGCTGGTCCGTTCTGTGATGCCACACTTACTTAGATTGTGCCATGCATAGAGATATCTACTGGCACTTATCAAAGGAGACTTCTCTCTTGTGTTCTGTCTCTTGTAATAAAACAGTACACAGACCACACGTTTTTATATAAAATTTGAATATAGTAATGATTCCTGCTATTTGACTGGAATGTCGTGGGCTTTACATGTTTCAAACGTTGATGATGCTTTACTTTTACCTCATAGAGCTTTATGGGAGATGTAACAGCAAATATTTGTTATGCTGCCTGACAAAGGGAAAGACATTTTCTAAATCCCTGGAGGAATGAATGCAGTGATTGATAGAGAACGTCAGGAGTTTGAGGCAGACGCAGTCACATCCTAGCAGGGGGGTTGAGATGGCACCCCATACCCGCCCCGCACCCCTCCCACAGCCCGCCCCACCAGCTCCGAGCAGAGAGAGTGCTGGGTAATTGAGTTATGAATGGTAATGAGATAATGATCAGGTTTGAGGGATAATTTGTCTTCTCTGACTTAATGCAATCAAATATGCTGTATGGAGCCGATGCTGGGGGCTGTTCCAGGGTAAAGAGCGATTTATTATAAACTGTAAATACCACTTAATGTTCTGCAGATAAAACACGCACCGGATGCAGAACATCCACAAGTGCCGTCATTGAATTATTCAGAGTTATAAGTAAATAGAGGGTGGGGATGTGTAGAGGATGTAGTGGAGACAGACTGATAACCAAAGCTAATAAGTTTAATATATACAGTACCAGTCAAAAGTTTGGACACACTTACTCATTCAAGGGTTTTTCTTTATTTTTACTATTTTCTATATTGTAGAATAAGTGAAGACATCAAAACTATGAAATAGCACATATGGAATCATGTAGTAACCAAAAAAGTGTTAAACAAATCAAAATATATTTTAGATTCTTAAAAGTAGCCACTCTTTGCCTTGATGACAGCTTTGCACACTCTTGGCATTCTCTCAACCAGCTTCACCTGGAATGCTTCACCTGGAGTTCCCACATATGTGACCCGTTTCAGGAAACTAGGTGTATATCGCAGGCCACTACTTCACAGGAGAGTTGTTTGAATGTAAACTTTTTTATCAAAATGTTTTTTTGGGGGGGGGAGAAATGCCAACTTGAACATGTGAACTTTCAGGTGCCTTAATAACAAACTTCTATGCCATCTGTAAATACGAATAAAATGGTTAAATTACAAGCCTAGTTGGTTAAGCCACATAAAAAGACAGCAACCTTCTCGCTACCCATTATTGGCTGGACATGCCGGGAGATGAGTTTGGATTGGTCTACCATATATCACGCTTCTGTCTATTTGAGATGGTCAGTTTGTGTAGGTAATCCTGTCTAACTCTGTTTTTTTCGTATGTATCGTGTAGTAAAACTTAACATCAACTCAACTATTCAGTATCCATTTCAATAGAACGTCACTGCAACAACTATTTGAGAGCACTCTCCTCTGAGTGTGCCAGAGTGCAGAATAACTGATGAGTTTACGAACACTCTACACCGGTGGAATATGGCCGGTGTCAGTAAACGTCGGGAAAAAAAGCGTAATTCAATTGTTGCTAGGAGCGCAGTTAGTCACCAACACTCTGGATAACATGAACACAGTCTAACCAGCTCTGCTAGGGCGAGTAAAATGGGTGGGTTAAAGCTTAAAATGATTCTTATGGCATTGCACACGGCCAGTGTGAACCAGAGTGACTTGACACAACAACTGGCCAAGCAAGCTGTACAAACAAAACGGAAACGACACAAGACGTCTTATTTAATGAAAGGGGTTGCAGTCTGCTGTGAGTTCGTCCATGTATAGTTAACTAAGGCACTTTTGTACATTGCGCTGTAACATACAATTTACCTTATCTTAGCACCCAGAAAACATAATACTTCCAGGTTGCGCAAATTTGTACAGAATGGGGTTAGTTAACAGTATAAGGATAAGAGTCTAGCTACAGTTTCAGATATTATAAGTTTCACATTTTTTCAAAGTTGTTTTGATTGCAAGTTAAAGCGTACTGTTAGCTAGCTAGCTAGCTAGCTTGCAGCGAGTGGTGAACTTCATCAACAACTACGCAGAGGATAATGCAATAATATTACCAGGACACCACCCAGGACACAAACACTTTTGTGGAAAGCTGCTGCCATCCCATGTGACAAAAGCAGCAGTGTGGGTCATCTACAAGAATCGATGACAACACTTGGTATGTAAAGCATAAACAACACGTTTTGATTATTTAATTGACCTCCAACATGATTGGCACTACTTTTATTGATCTCACATTATTTCTGTTTTTTCCAGAGGTACGCCTAGTCAGGCTGTGTGTTATCATTTTAACTTCCAGTTTCCAAGATCATGTTTCTGTATGCAATGCTGCTGCTCTGCACATTTGTAGGTAAGTGAAACTTACATGATAAGGATGCATTAAAAAATGATATTACGTTTTATGTTACATTTTCTTTTCATTAACTTATCTTAATGTTCTTTTGTCGTTTGCAGGTGCGCTATCCTTCTGACCCTATGCAACCAGGTCCCATCTACTTTTTAACTCCTCGCAAGTGTGGCTTGTTTGGTGTCTGCTGTGAGGGAATACCACAAGTCAACTACTTGATTGGATGAAGGCATGTCATCCAGCAAAGGCAGCAGCACCGTCAACTACATGCACCATTTCTTCACCAACTACGGAGTTGGGGAAACACGTGTGGACCTGAATTGTAATAACTGCAGTGGCCAAAACGAGAACAAGTTTGTGCTCTGGTATTGTGCCTGGCGGACCATGCACAAGCTCCACCACAATCTGGATCTTCATTTCCTGATCACTGGCCACACCAAGTCCCCCCCCCCCCCCCCCCCGACTGGTGCTTCGGCCTCATCAAGCAGCGCTTCAGAAAGACCAGAGTGAACACTTTGTCTGAGATTGCTGGTGTTGTGAAGGACAGCACTGTGACAGGAGTCAACATCCCACAGCTGGTTGGACTGGAGGATGGTACGGTGCTGGTGGAAAGCGATGGCTGGCAACAACACCTGACTCCGTACTTCAGGCTGCTGCCACAGATCAAGCAGTACCAGCACTTCAGGGGAATACCATTTTCATTGCATGAGGTTATTTTTCTTATCTAAACTTGGGAGGTGAATTGATGTTGTGCCAGGTTGTAATGTCTTCTACATTTTTTGTTATTTCCTGTTTTACAGCTTCAATGCTCTGGAGCCTGGTGTTGTTGTCACCAAGGAGTGTTCAGACTCAGTCAGGAACAGGTTTCAGCTGCTGCGCAACGCTGACTACCTTCCTCCCATAGATGGTCTGCCTGTAGAAGAACCACCTGGACTGAACACAGCCAGACAAACGTATATTTTTGAGAAGATCGGGGAGTTTTGCAACGAAGAGGCTATGGCCATAACATGTCCTGCACCAAAGTCACATGCAGGACAGAAACAGGCTCTCCTAATAAATATTCCCTTGTTCGGACGGACCAGTCATCAGCACTATCTGCAGTGCCTCTATTCAAATGACTCTTTCCTAACACACACGCCATGCTGTACGTTGCTGCTACTACTTTTTTTTTTACCCCTGATTGTATGCATAACTACCTCATCTATCACTGATATTGTTTTGAATTTTGTTCTTGTACATACTGTATATTATTTTCTTTGTATTGACACTATCTATTTCTTATATTGCTACTATGCAAGTAACCATTTGGCTGTACCGTTTACACCTTCTGCAGAGTCCCATCCACTTAGCAAGATGTGGCTGGGGGTTACAGCATTACTTTCACATGACCCATCAATTTAGACAAGTATGTCTGGGTAAGCGTCATCTAATATTTTTATCTGGACACTTTCTGTTTACCTGGAATTTTTCCTTATTGTAGGCTACTACTTTCACCATTTTTAGTCTTCATCTTTACTACACTACTCACTGTTTAGAACATGACCTCACATGTGAATCCTTAAAGAGATGGGTGGGGCTGGCTTAAGAGGGTGTGAACAATGCTGAATGGGTGTAGACAAAGGAGAGCTCTCCAGTAGGTACCAAAACATTCATAGGGCATTTTCTCAAAAGTGAGTTAACAAGTTCATCGAAATTCAAAGCAGAATTACTTTCCCAATGTTCCTGAAATGCAGTGTATGATATACCATTTTGTAGCTCTGAGTCTCTACTTTTATCCAATGTAAAAAACACAATTTCAAATTCTGCTACATAAGACTGATTTGATCCGGTCGGTCACATATGCTGAGCACTTGTTGGCAGCATTTACTTCACTCTGCGGTCCAACTCATCCCAAACCATCTCAATTCGGTTGAGGTCGGGTGATTTGTGGAGGCCAGGTCATCTGATGCAGCACTCCTTCACTCTCCTTGGTCAAATAGCTCTTACACAGCCTGGAGGTGTGTTTTGGGTCATTGTCCTGTTGAAAAACAAATGATAGAACCACTAAGCACAAACCAGATGGGATGGCGTATCACTTCAGAATGCTGTGGTAGCCATGCTGGTTAAGTGTGCCTTGAATTCTAAATAAATCACTGACAGTGTCACCATCAAAGCAACCCCACACCATCACACCACCTCCTCCATGCTTCACGGTGGAAACCGTTCACCTACTCTGCGTCTCACAAAGACAAGGCGGTTGGAACCAAAAATCTCCAATTTGGACTCTAGACCAAAGGACAGATTTCCACCGGTCTAATGTCCATTGCTCATGTTTCTTGGCCCAAACAAGTCTCTTCTTCTTATTGGTGTCCTTTAGTAGTGGTTTCTTTGCAGCAATTTGACCATGAAGGCCTGATTCATTTACTGTAGTCTCCTCTGCACAGTTGATGTTGAGATGTGTCTGTTACTTGAACTCTGAAGCATTTATTTGGCCTGCAATTTCTGAGGTGCAGTTAACTCTAATGAACTTATCCTCTGCCGCAGAGGTAACTCTGTGACTTCCTTTCCTGTGGCGGTCCTCATGAGAGCCAGTTTCATCATAGTGCTTGATGGTTTTTGCGACTGCACTTGAAGAAACTGTCATTTTTCTTTTTATTATTTGAGCTGTTCTTGCCATAATATGGACTTGGTCTTTTACCAAATAGGGCTATCTTGTGTTTACCACCCCTACTTTGTCACAACACAAATGATTGGCTCAAACGCATTAAGTAGGAAAGAAATTCCACAAATGACTTTTAACAAGGCACACCTGTTAATTGAAATGTATTCCAGGTGACTACTTCATGAAGCTCGTTGAGAGAATGCCAAGAGTGTGCAAAGCTGTTATTATTCTACAATGTAGAAATTAGTACAAATAAAGAAAAGCCCTTGAATGAGTAGGTGTGTCCAAACTTTTGACTGGTACTGTGTGTACTGTGCATTTGGAAAGTATTCAGACCCCTTGATTTTTTTCCCCACATTTTGTTACTTTACAGCCTTATTCTAAAATGGATTAAGTTGTTTTTTCCCCTCATCAATCTACACACAGTACCCCATAATGACATAGCTAAAAAAAAAAAATGCGAATGTAATAAAAATACAAAACTGAAATATCATGTTTACATAAGCATTCAGACCCTTTACTCAGTACTTTGTTGAAGTACCTTTGGCAGCGATTACAGCCGTGAGACTTCTTTGGTATGATGCTACAAGCTTGGCACACCTGTATTTGGGGAGTTTCTCCCATTCTTCTCTGCAGATCCTCTCATGCTCTGCCAGGTTAGATGGGGTGCGTCGCTGCACAGCTATTTTCAGGTCACTCCAGAGATTTTCGATTGGGTTCAAGTCCGGGCTCTGGCTGGGCCACTCAACGACATTCAGAGACTTGTCCTGAAGCCACTCTTACGTTGTCTTGGCTGTGTGCTTAGGGTCGTTGTCCTTTTGGAAGGTGAACCTTCGCCCCAGTCTGAGATCCTGAGCGCTCTGGAGCAGGTTTTCATCAAGGATCTCGCTGTACTTTTCTCTGTTCATCTTTGCCTTGATCCTGACTAGTCGCCCAGTCCCTGCCGCTGAAAATCATCCCCACAGCATTCTGCTGCCACCACCATGCTTCACCGTAGGGATGATGCCAGTTTTCCTCCAGATGTGATGCTTGGCATTCAGGCTATAGAGTTTCGTCAGACCAGAGAATCTTGTTTCTCATGGTCTGAGAGTCCTTTAGGCAAACCAAGTGCGCTGTCATGTGCCTTTTACTGAGGAGTGGCTACCGTCTGGCCTCTCTACCATAAAGGCCTGATTGGTGGAGTGCTGATGTTTGTCCTTCTGGAAGGTTCTCCCATCTCCACAGTGGAACTCTGGAGCTCTGTCAGAGTGGCCATCAGTTTCTTGGTCACCTCCCAGACCAAGGCCCTTCTCTCCCGATTGTTCATTTTTAGGAAGAGTCTTGGTGGTTCCAAACTTCTTCCATTTAAGAATTATGGAGGCCACTGTGTTCTTGGGGACCTTCAATGTTGCAGACATTTTTTTGGTACCCTTCCCCAGACCTGTGCCTCGACACAATCATGTCTCGGAGCTCTACGGATAATTCCTTCAACCTCATGGCTTGGTTTTGGATCTGACATGCACTGTCAACTGTGGGACCTTATATAGACAGGTGCGTGCCTTTCCAAATCATGTCCAATCAATTGAATATACTACAGGGGGACTCTAAGTTGTAGAAACATCTCAAGGATGATCAATGGAAACAGGATGCACCGGACCTCAATTTCGACTCTCATAGCAAAGGGTCTGAATACTTATGTAAATAAGGTGTTTCTGTTATTAATATATACATATATATATATATATATATATATATATACATCCAAAAACAGGTTTTTAGATTTGTCCAGTTGTCCATTATCTTTACTACAATGGCTAGAAGAAGAGATCTCAGTAACTTTGAAAGAGGGGTCTCAAAGGAGCATAGGGAGTTTTAAATTGTGTGTGTGTGCGTGCATTTGTGCTTGTCTCAGTCACCAGAGCTCAACCCAATTAAACACTTATGGGTTGTTGGTGTTTACTTGGCAGTTAACTGTATGTTGTTTTGTCCAGCAAACCTAACTTTACTCAAAGTCAAAGGTGCTTTTGCTAAATCATATAGATCCTTGCTGACTTGCAGTAGAATGTCTTCAGTGCAAGACTGTTTATTCAGTTATTTCATTAGGTTACTGTTTCTTCGTAAGTTCCAGCAATCAGTCATATACTTTCATACTGAGAGATGTGTATGAGTGTCTTGTTTTGTGAAGAGGTAGGCTAGTCATCTAGACACAATGATGTAGGCCTGCATCAGAATTTCCCATAAACATTCTTGCTTGTGGCACCTCTCATGTCATTTCAGTATGCCCTGTTTTCTCCAAAGTGAGAAAATGACAGGGAACAGAAGAATTTAATTAACATTTCGATGCTTATTGGTATATAAACTAGTTTTCAAATCCTTGAGGAAGAGTGTGCGTGTGAGTGCTATTACTTCACCTAATGAGGGGTTTGATATTTCCCATGCTGCTTTGAGCCTGCTTCTCTGAGTCTGGCTCCCTTCCAACTCCATAATGCCAAGACGGAGTTTTCATCTCAGCCTTCGGCATCTGCCTCTCTCTCCTCTCCTCCACTCTCCTGCTCTCCTTCGTAACAGCTCGGACTGAAGGACAAGCAAGAGAAAGTGGGAGGGAGTGGTGGAGAATGCCAGATGTTAGCGGGAGAGGAAACAAAACAAAGAATTTAGGCTTGGATGGAAAGTGATGCGCAAAATGGTGGAATAACTCTCCTAGGAGATTTCAAGATTCATTACCTAAAACGCCCAAGACGACAGGGGCATCAAGCATGTCTCATCCATGCGTTTAATTACTCTCAGGGGTTGGTGAAGTAACCATCACGTCCACAGAATCACAGCTGAACACTTTTCATATAGACAATCCCCTAATAGTGTTTCGTAGATAAAATACATGTAAATATACACAGTAGGAGGCTGTGTTTGTATGACTCGGGATTGAAAGGCTTGACTGCTACTGAATATAATGGAAATTAGTCAGGCGACCCTGGTCCTGGACTGACCTAGGTTCTTCAGGTTTTGTCTGACCTTTTTTCACCTTCAAAGTCCAGGTAGCAGATAATGGACAACATATGTTTTTTTTGTTGGTGGTGCTGTATATGAACTGTTAGTTTACAATTGTACAATTTATGCTCCCTGCATATAAAAACCACGGAGACCGCCGGAAAGCACCAAACACGCTGGAAAAACCTGTAGCCTACTGTACATGGTAAGCTGGTGCGCATTAAATGCCACCTGACTTTTTAATATGAAAACATATGTTCTTTCAACATATATTCACAACATATCGACACAATTACAATCTTTTTATAGGATAAAAATCTAATTTCAGTGATTGCATGTGGAAAAACTTATTTGAGTGAACATTAGCAAGCCAGCAGCAGATGAAACAGAAAGTGAATTCTCTCCTCCCTCTCTCCACGGTTTTAACTTGTAGCTATCACTGTCTAACTGGCTAGGTTTAGAATATTTACCATCCCATATCAATGACAACTTAGCTATGTTATCGACATATGGCAGTACACAAACTAAATCTAACTCATTTATTTTGCCAGCTAGAAAGAAATAGCCACAAATTAATTCAGAAATGGAGGAAGAGGTTTATAACTAGCTACAGTTGAAGTCGGAAGTTTACATACACTTAGGTTGGAATCATTCAAACTCGTCTTTCAACCACTCCACAAATTTCTTGTTAACAAACCTAGGTTAGGCAAGTCAGTTAGGACATTTACTTTGTGCATGACAAAATTAACTTTTCCAACAATTGTTTACAGACAGATTATTTCAGTTATAATTCACTGTATCACAATTCCAGTGGGTCAAAAGTTTACATACACTAAGTTGACTGTGCCTTTAAACAGCTTGGAAAATTCCAGAAAATGATGTCATGGCTTTAGAAGCTTCTGATAGGCTAATTGACATCATTTGAGTCAATTGGAGGTGTACCTGAGGATGTATTTCAAGGCCTACCTTCAAACTCAGTGCCTCTTTGCTTGACATCATGGGAAAACCAAAAGAAATCAGCCAAGACCTCAGAAAGAATTGTAGACCTCCACTAGTCTGGTTCATCCTTGGGAGCAATTTCCAAATGCCTGAAGGTACCACATTCATCTGTACAAACAATAGTACGCAAGTATAAACACCATGGGGCCACACAGCCATCATACCGCTCAGGAACGAGACACATTCTGTCTCCTAGAGATGAACATACTTTGCAAAAAGTGCAAATCAATCCCAGAACAACAGCAAAGGACCTTGTGAAGATGCTAAAGGAAACCGGTACAAAAGTATCTATATCTACAGTAAAACGAGACCTATATCGACATAACCTGAAAGGCCGCTCAGCAAGGAAGACACCACTGCTCCAAAACCGCTATAAAAAAAAAGCCAGACTACGGTTTGCAACTGCACATGGGAGCAAAGATCGTACTTTTTGGAGAAATGTCCTCTGGTCTGATGAAACAGAAATAGAAATGTTTGGCCATAATGATCATCGTTATGTTTGGAGGAAAAAGGGGGAGGCTTGCAAGCCGAAGAACACCATCCCAACCGTGAAGCACGGGGGTGGCAGCATCATATTGTGGGGGTGCTTTGCTACAGGAGGGACTGGTGCACTTCAAAAAAATTGTTGGCATCATGAGAAGGAAAATGATGTGTATTTTTTGAAGGACCATCTCAAGACATCAGTCAGGAAGTTAAAGCTTGGTCGCAAATGGGTCTTCCAAATGGACAATGACCCCAAGCATACTTCCAATGTTGTGGCAAAATGGCTTAAGGACAACAAAGTCAAGGTATTGGAGTGTCCATCACAAAGCCCTGACCTCAATCGTATAGAACATTTGTGGGCAGAACTGAAAAAGCGTGAGCGAGCAAGTAGGCCTACAAACCTGACTCAGTTACACCAGCTCTGTCAGGAGGAATGGGCCAAAATTCACCCAACTTATTGTGAGAAGCTTGTGGTAGGCTACCCGAAAGTTTTGACCCAAGTTAAACAATTTAAAGGCAATGCTACCAAATACTAATTGAGTGTACGTAAACTTCTGACCCACTGGGAATGTAATGAAAGAAATAAAAGCTGAAATCATTCTTTCTACTATTATTCTGACATTTCACATTCTAAAAATAAAGTGGTGATCCTAACTGACCTAAGACAGGGAATTTTCACTAGGATTAAATGTCAGGAATTGTGAAAAACTGAGTTGAAATGTATTTGGCTAAGGTGTATGTAAACTTCCGACTTCAACTGTATATCTGCTGCCTCTTCAACAAGAAGCAAATGTGATCACTTTGATCCTAAGATCCAAAAATAAACATCCCCGTGGACCGCAATCCACCCCTCCAAAGAAAGCATGGCTCCGGGGCTTCTCCGAAATGCCACTCGATCCGCGATCGAATCCATTGCCGACCTGTCGCATTTCAGTTTAGCCCGCACTCGGCAGACCATTTATGTTTTCTTGGAGTACTCTAAGTTACTATTTTATACATTTCTGGCATTGAGAAATAGTTGCTACACTACCTTTTAACTTGGGCGAGCAGGTAAGCTGATTTTACCTTTTAATTCATCAACACCAGTCATTGGCTAAGTCGGTGAGGTGATGAGTTGAGTCAGGTGTGTTGCTTGGTTGTAAAACCCTGCTGGACCTACAGTATGTCCTCCACAACCAGGGTTTTCTTACAGTAGCTCTGATGGACAGGGCATCTGGATTAGTATGCGGTGTCTGTACCTCATAACAGCTAAAGTGTCCACCCATACCAGCTCATGTCAGACGCAGTGAGCATATCGGTAATGCTGATTTACATGGAGGTCATAAATCCCTGAGGAGAGCGACTGTAAATCGTACCCTTCCTCTCCTGTAGAGCCAGCGGTCAAGGCCTGTCACCCCCTTGCTTTAACCAGCCAACCTCGCATCAATTACTGATAATATTTACTCACACATCACCCAGCCAGAGAAGATCCTCTTACTCATGCCCCGTGACTGTAGCTAGAGAGAGAAGGGGGGAGGGAGACTCCTTCCACCTCCAACCAGCTGACGTCATGCAGAAGCCACCTGAGAACGCTTTTAAGGGAAACACCGTGCCTCATTTGTGTTAAAGCCGTTTTGTCCCTCTGCCCCTGAAGTTAACACATTTCAAGATGACTGCTCTGAGGAAAGAAAGGCCTTAGGACAAATAGATCCTGTGAAATGATTCCCCCTTTGAAATGAAACAAATTCTGTATTTTTTGCAGTTAATGAGGTGTATATTTACTGTTGGTTTTAATGACTTTAGATCGTTTTTCCTTTTCGTCATAGCTGTGCTTTCATTGAGGTTTTTCATAAGCAAAGTTAATGTCATTGAATCATTGTTTATTTTCAAATGAGGTCTATTGATTAGCTTTAACGATTGCATACCCTAAATCGCGGCAGGATTTCTCCCTCAAATCTATATTCTCTATGTAATAGTAGGCGTAGTGATAAAATGTTTTTCTCTGCCGTCTCTCTCGAAGTGGCAATTGATGACCAGTTTAACCAGAGAAGGCATTCCATCATTAGGCCAATTACCAGTGACATTTACAGATCATTTGTTATCAACAGTTTACAGACCTTTAGTGTGTCCTTCAAGCTTCACTTGTCCAGCGAACTGCCCTGGAAAATTGGTTCATGATGTAATTACTGTGGCATTATTTGTGTTTTAAAGTTACTGGGGAAGAAGAGGGTTCTTTGATTATATGCCTCAATCCATTTGTCATGGGCTGGGGATTCCGAGTGATGAGTATTAGACTCCCGGTGTGGATTCAGGCTCCTTTTTCAAAGGCGTCAACACAGCAGCATCAGAAGTGTATCGCCTGATCTCCAGACGTTGTGGGTGAAGGATTGATTTAACATCAAGCCCCTGTGGCTATACATCTCCTGCTCCTCTACCGATGGAGACTGAGTGGGTTACAGGGAGATATGATGGAACAATGTGAGGAGAGATGCACACTACGGCTGAGTGTGATGTCTGTCTGTTGAAAACAGAGTGTGGTTAACTAACTCTCTTCACTGGAGCCAATAGTTCTATTTATTATCCCCTGTGCTCTCCATCTCTCCCACTGATCCTCTCGACAGCCAATCTGGGACCTGCCGTGTATCGACAGTCGACACATAATGTGGTCTTTCGACACACACATAATGAATGCTAATATCATGTCAAGTACCTTATCACCGCAATCATTTCCAGTAAGCTATGGTTTTCTTGTTTTTCTTTCCCCTTTCTATGTTTGTATTCATTTGTATTCCTATTCATTTCTGCTATTCGTTTTTTATTTCTGTGCAGCACTGCTCTTTCCCCTGAATCCATAAATTATTAGATTTGAATTAATTAAATCTGGCCCCATGAAATAAGTCATTTTTCGGACATATTTGCTTTCTCTCTCAAGGGGCATGCTCCGCTGGCTGCATTCTGTTTACCAAAGGCCCCATGGCCCCCTCCCTCCTCCCTCCTCTGCCTCCCTTCCGCTCCACACCGGGTAGAAAATGTGACTTGACGTTCCAGCCACTGGCTTCCATTTCAGAGTTCTAGATGGCTCAGAGACGGGGAAAAAAATAATAGTTTCTATTGGATTCCCATGTTGCTCTATGGTTTGACTTTAATTGAGTGGCACCAATGTGTTATTTTAAGCATATTTATTTATACACACAGGACAGGAATAAATTGTGCTTTCTGTCATCATAGTACTTACTGTAGTGGACATTGCTTTGTTACAACAGGAAAATAGAAACCTATTAAATACTTTAAGGGTTGTGATTAGTAGTGATTAATTTAATGACTGTTTTCTGATGTATTGCATTGTTAATGGAGAGAGAGAGCCAGGTAGGTAGGCATGGAAACAGATAAGTGGTTATGTCTGAGTAAATGCATCACTCTTTTTACAAACCACGCATCCTCGTTGATTTCGAGAGTGAAGAGGTTCAACTTTCAGCCATGACTAGAATTTCCCCTTTCAGCTTGAAATCTAAAGGTCTCACAATAAAAAAACGGATGATCAGAACGTTCCAAATCATGTTAATACACATCAGAGTATAGACCTTTGGATTTTGTACTTGCTCTACTATTTGGTGTGATTTTAATATTAATGTGCTAGGATCGGCAGGTTGGGATAGCAGTGTTTTACTGTATGGCTCAATGCAAACCAACTGTTGTAATGCAGAATGTGTACAAGGGTTAGCGTTACTCTGAGTCTCTCGTTTGTAAAGAAGCTATATGTCTGGGCCATACACATTATCATTAGTATGCCGAGTATTGTGTATGTGGACTCATTTTCTCACTTGATCCCGTAGATGGTAAAAGAGAATGTAGCATTTAGAGTAAAGCCAAATGTCCATAGCCGATGGAAAATGTATGAGGTATTTAGGGCAATTCCATGCCTGAACCTTACAGAATGAAGGAGAGAGGTATTGGTTGCAATTGAAATGAACGAAGGGCGATTTAACGTTTCATTAAGTGTCAATGATCCATGTTTAAGTGGTTAACCCTCCAAAACCATATTCACTTCATGCATGTTGTGTTGTATAATACACAAGGTAGCCCCTAGTAATAACAAAGGGTGTAGGGAAACAAATGTGTAAATTAGTAATGATCCAACGCTGATCATTTAACTCCTTTGTTTGCTTGCTCTTGTTGTCCAATTATATGGAGAAAAGGCAGCCTACTGTCACAAGCCAAACAAAGCGTCCACAGGGTGAGCCACCTTTGCGACACTGCTCACCTCCACAACAACCACTCTGGAAACGATGCTGGAGTTGTTTCCGTCTCTTTCAGGAATAATTATACGTCTGCCACAAAACTCCCCAAATACATCCTTTTAGGAACGGCAACCCTCTTAGTATAGCAACGCAGGCCTTTAGATGTTGCACACATTAAATTGGGTCATTCCGCTCTTTATCCAGAATGTTGTATTCCACTTTGTTGGACTTGAGCAATACTTTTCCATGTTCAAGATTTCTTGTTCCTCATATCACTACCATGGGAATGGGTCAATGAGTATTCAAACCCATTTGTTATGGCAAGCCTAAATAAGTTCAGGAGTAAAACTTTACTTAACAAGTCGCACAGTAAGTTGCATGAACTATGTGTGCAATAATAGTGTTTAACATGATTTTTTTTATGACTACCTCATCTCTGTACCTCACACATGCAGTTATCTGTAAGGTCCCTAAGGTCGAGCAGTGCATTTCAGATACAGATCCAACCTCAAAAACCAGCGAGGTTTTCCAATGCCTCACAAAGAAGGGCAGCTATTGGTAGACGGGTAAAAATAAAAACCATTATATGACTTTGAGCATGGTGAAGTTACACTTTGGATTGTGGATCAATACACCCAGTCACCACAAAGGTACGTCCTTCCTAACTGGTGTGAATACTTTCTGAAGGTACTGTAAATTCTATGATTTGTGCCCACTCAACATATAAAGCACAATGTTTGATTGGACTAGCAATATCATAGGATATTTAGCAAGTAAAGTTTGAACCAAAACAATCAGTCCATTTCTGTGGGGGAATATGGAGGGAAATGACCCATGTGACGCATTTTCACATAATCCTGTTGCACTTGCGTTTTCCAAATGTCCTTCATAGACGAGCGGTCTGTTTTCCCACTACTCACATTAGACCTCTGTATTGGGTTGGGTATAAGAAAGGGCACACGGGTCAGGTTGAGGGTAACCCAATGAAATGTCTTGGTTTATAGTAGCTTGCATTTTATGTTCCTAGCTTAATAGCCTCTATGTTTACATAAGTACATTCCTCATCTTTATGATGGGAGAATAGAATGCAATTTCAGACAACAAATTGTCTGGCAAATTATGTTCCATTATTTGCATTGTTGCCGCTCTTTGGCATCATTTTGTCTGTCCCCCATGGGAAGAGGTGTCACGCAATCCTAAATAACAGAGCCATATGCGTTCTCTTTCTCTTGGAAATGTACAAACACGCTTCCATTGTAGCCTTCCCATCCACATACAATGCTTTATTCAGTTGCCCCAGAACAGAAGAGGCTCGGGGGCCAATTCGGTATGTAAATATAGTAATCCCGTCCAGCTGCTGACACCCAGCTGTTGTCCATAGAGCCCATCGTTTGGCAGCAGAAGGTTAGTGGCTGGGTGCGGGGCTAGCGGCTAGAAATCACTGCCTTTTTATTAAACATGTCTTCTGACAGCAAAAACAGCTTCATTACACTGAATACCAATCAGCATATCAGGGCTCCATGTGGCACCAGCACCTGATGTATTCATTGCAGATGGGAGTGGGAGTCCCTCTGCACACCCTACATCAGGATTAATGACAAATCCGTTTTCAGAGATGACAAAGGGAAGCAGCTGCCATTGGAGCTTTTAGTCTGTTTTTGTCCACCTGTGGGCAAAGAGGTTTATATCACATAGGCACTACAGTTTGTGTGTTGTCTTTCATTTGTCTGCCTTATTTCACTGAAGTAGGCTTTCTCCCCGCAAAAACAGTACTTGAGACGAAGTTCAGGGATTTTAACCTTAGTCTTTTTAATGAATGTCTGCTTTTTCGAGTAGATGTGCTCATCAAATCTGACCCAGAAAATACTCTCATGCTTCCTGTAGTTTGGTTGGGGGCCGCTGAGTAAAACTCCCTGGAAACATAATAGGCAGGTTAAAGGTTTTTGTCAAATGGTCAGGACAGAAGAGTGTTGGTGCTGGTGAGGCCCAGGCAGGCGAACACAGGACTGTTCAAATAGGCTGCTGCACGTTGTAATGATTTATTAGTGGATCTCTTGTCATTAGAGCCTGTCACTTTGAATGATGAAATCATTTCACCTCCAGCCCTCGCCATTGTGGGTTTTGGAGTGAGCGACTGCATCTTGGCTCTGCTTGTAGTGTGCCAGCCCGCCCGCCCGCCCGGTCCTCTCTGAATGTCAGCTGTTGAAAAAGAATTCCGTTCGGTGGAAATCAGGAGCTGTAGTGCTATTAAGTGGGGTGCTTGGCAGGTTGTTTGGAGTATGTGTTCTTGTTTCATTGGCAATACCACACCCCTCCATGGTGAAGGAAGTTTGAGGAACTTTCTCAGTAAACGTTGATCAGATACAACCGCCGACTGTTTGCTCATTGCTGTTGCTCTAAGATGGCAACTCAGAGCAAATGCGCATGTGCCAATTGAATCTCAACAAGGAAACTGTTGGTGGTTGTATTTGATAAATTTTTTAAGAAGTATGGGTTTCAGCAAACAAAGGCAGGTAACTACAGAGGACAAACATGGGTACATAGTTAGAATTTCATAATTACATTTTTTTTTAAAGAATTGTATTGACCCTGGGCGAATTGATGTAGTTGGAGCTGAATTCCACAAAGCCGTGTTTCTGCTCCACTCCATTGGAGTTCATCAGAAGTTTCCTTCACCGTGGAGTTTAGTCAGCTAGAGAAATGGATGGCAGTATACACTACTACAGTAGCTATGGAAACTAATGTAGTGTTTTGTTCATTGGTTCATTCAGAGAGCAAGTTTAAACCCCATTGTGATGTAATGCTCATGTCAATTCATCACAAATGTTGCACAAACCGCATCAAACTAAGCTATTGGAGTGATTAGACCCTCGTGATTGTCATTTTTATGGGAAGTGAGAGTGGTCGACTGAACCTTTCAGTAAAGAAACTTAAGGAAGATGGACAAACCCATGCCAATTTCTAAGATTACACGCTGTCTTATCTCCTGTCAGTGGCATAGCCCCTGTTCCAGTGACGGCTATGACTAAATGAGTATGGGCAGTGTGTCGTGGCTGGTCTAGCTGCATCGCTCTGCACTGTGCTCCTCCTTATCGAACCTCCTCTAACCTACATACTCTCATAACAATGGTCCCTGGGCCATGAATAGCCCAGTGCAGCTAGAGGTGCTGAGGGATGGATGTAGGTAAGGACCTTAAGCCCCTGACTCCCCCCTCCGTGTCAGGTCTGCCCAGGCTGTCAGGGACAGGTACCCTCGCTGCTCTCTGAGGTCTCACAGCACTGTGGTGGTGGAGTCTACAGCAGTTTTATTCGGACTCGTCTCGAACATGTCAGTGCATACCTGAGACCTTGAACACGTATAGGAATGTTATACCTTCCTTGTTTTATTCTTTCTAGTTCTATACATCAAATTGTTTATTTCTGAGATAAATGCATGAAACGCTCATGTCAGTTATTGAAATAATGTTGTCTCATCCTGTGTGTGCATTCAGATACATTCAACTTGACAGTCCTGGAAAAGGGCCAGATTGTGTCTCTCTATACAGATATTTTATTTATTGTGTATGTTATTATATTGTTTTTTACTTTGAGGGAAAATGGAGGACCCTGTCCGTTATTGAAGTCAGTTTTCATCCAGGAGAGTGGCTGATGTGCTGACAAATGAGTTTGGATTTAAGGCTTTGTGCTTTGCCCCTTCTGCTTGCATCAAGCATACGGCTCCAACAAGTGGCAAAGGTGGAGGTTTATGTGCTTGAGAAGGATCCTGGTGTAAACCCATATGTGCTTGCTCAGTAAACTCAGGCTGCAGAACAGCCAACTCAGGAGAAAGCAAGGCCACATGAGAGCTAGGCAACCAAATGACACCCTAGTTCCTATATAGCCTAATAGTGCAGTACTTATAGGGCTCTGACCAAAAGTATTTCATTATAGGAAATGAGGAAGGCTATCATTTGAGACAGGGACTTTGACTCCTTTTTTCCCCCCATCAGTCTCCATCTATAGCTGGGTTTCTGTCCAATTGGCGACAGATTTACGTGTGACTCTTCTAAAATACGCATAAAGAAAATATGCACATTATCCCATCATCGAAGTTAGTGCGTGATGACATAGTGCAAACAAAATGTACTTTTTCCGCTTAATCTTTCATGTACCGAATAAAAATCTACATCTAAAATCTCTAGTTTTGCCACAAAAACTGTTGCGTTAAATGGCAAGTGTGCCAACTCTGGTCTTGGAACGCGCGCTCCAGCCAACAGCTCACTGATACATGGATAAGAGCGAGACTATTTTTATTTGTCAAATGGCATTCAAGCATCGATCCCCGTGTCACCAGAATATGACCCTCGATATTTATTAAAAAGGTGCATGGAGATACCTGTGCCCTTTCACCATGGGTGAAGTTCAGCATTATTCATTTCATCTGTAGCCTAATAGACTGCATGGTTTCCAGAGTCGTAGTCGGAGGACCACACATCATATCACCACATGACTCCAAGTTTACTTCGGTATGATGGTTATATCAATATTTGCACATAAAGGCGTTTCCACTATTTCTTGCATAATTCATTTTACAGACAGAAAAAGATCTCACCGTGTCGAACGAACAAATTATCTTAGTTATACAATTATACGGTAACTTCCTGTTTCCATCACAGCTGTCGTGATTTTTTTTAATATAAGGTATGACAATTCATAAACACTGTGGATTGAAACATGGTTATTGAGAGCCTGGTTTTGTCTGTTCTGAGGAGCGTGCCTTGGCTGTTGTGTGTTCATTTCACAGCGATAACATGGCTCCCTGATGACTGCATCCCAAACAGCTCCCAGGCTGTTTACACGACGTCTCCTGCTACACTATCCCGGAGTCTGTATGCATTATGCAAGCTTCAAGTGCCTCACAGGTGGTCAGTGTGAAAAAGAGCCAGCATGGAGAATTCCAACCCAAAGACTGCTCTAATTGATCCCCCCCATTGGACACTCAGCATAGCTCTCTGGGACAATATGGGCCCAACCTGGCAACAAGGCTTTAAACTGGGCTCTAATACCCTGCTGACCATATTGTGGTCTGTTTTCATCACCACAGAGAGATGATAATCTGAGAATGTTTACCTTGTATTTAAATATTACACAGTATGGGATTTTCTCATTCGTTAGACATACTGTACATACTGCAAATGACCAACTTCACTGTAGATCAGTGAATAAAACACACGGATGATAATGGAATGGAATAAACTCTGCTGTTCTATGTTATCCCTTTCATATACCCATATCAGAAAGATGTGGTATATTGTCTGTAAAAAATATAAGGCCATGCTTATAGGACCCCCTTTCAAACAGCCCCTTGTTTACCACTTTCTTGCAGGTATACCCCTTTTTATGGAAGTGTTTACAAGGTCTGTGAAAATGCAGGAATCTTGACTAGGTCTTAAGGTGGGTTTTAATAAACCCTGTTTTTTGTTTTTTTACCTCTACCCCTTTCAGATGTACAAAAAAAAAAGCAAGCATGGTAAAATAGTGAGATTTTGGTCTGAGTATGAAAGGTATATACACTGAGTGTACAAAACATTAGGAACACCTTCCTAATATTGAGTTGCACTCCCTTTTGCTTTCAGAACAGCCTCAATTCGTCGGCGCAGGGAGTCTACAATGTGTCGAAAGCGCATCTGCCTTAATTTTGCCGGACCCCCTCGGCAGCAGCTAATGGGGATCCATAATAAATACAAAATACAGTTGTGTGCCATTCACCCTCTGAATGGCACACATACACAATCCATGTGTCAAGTCTTAAAAATCCTCTTTAACCTGTCTCCTCCCCTTCATCTACACTGATTGAAGTGGATTTAACAAGTGACATCAATAAGGGATCATAGCTTTCACCTGTCATGGAAAGAGCAGGTGTTCCTAATGTTTTGTACACTCAGTGTATAATAAATACAGTATGTTTCCACTCTAAAACAGCCAGAGGTGTCATGTCAAAGCCGAAATAATTGAAGGAATAGAGTACAATGAATGAACACATCATTTTTGCATATATATATATTTTTTTTCTTCTCAGAAAATATGCTTTTAAGTAACTGCTTATCTCACACAAGAATGGAGCACCTCTCTCCTGGCAGCCTATAACATTATAGTCAAAGTGTTCATTATTAATGTAGCAGTCCCCTTGCATGGGCCGTGTTTAAAAAAAAAAAAAAAAGCATGTTTCATGAAGCACGGCAGTCATCGAATAATGAATCATTGAAACTCAGCTCTATTCTAATCCCCCCCCCTTGAAAGCAATTGTTTGCCTGCTTCTCCAGCTAAAGCTTAATCCCTGGTGGAGTAGGAACAGGGGATTGATGTACCTGAGGTGAGTGGCTGTACAGCGGGACACAATGGTACTGAATTGAAATATGGTGTTACCCTTTGTGTAGCCGTTTGCTAGCTGTAGCATTATAACTATGTCTTGTTTGGGGGTCTCGTTTGAGGACGATGTGAAGCAGCATCCAGGGATTCTAGTGAAGACCACGTCGGGCTTAAATATCTGACCTCTCCATTCAATCTGATGTTCAGGAGGAAATTGCTGGTATGTTCTTGATCAAAGGCTTTAAAAACGACTCCTGTTGGGTCTAGCTGCTGACGGCTAGTGGTGTAGCTCAAGCTTTCAAGGCCGATTTATTTTATTATTTTTATTATTTTTATTTTATTAATTTTTTTGCTTTATCCATTTAAATCTGAAATATTTTCCCATTTGATGTAAATTACATGGAGTGAGCGGGATATCAGATCTTCTCCATAGCCCCTGAAGGTCTCTTCTTCTCTGAGGCCTTTGATATGAGGCGCCATATCATCCACAGTATACTGTACTCTCTGTACATACTCCACAGCAGGTTGCCAGGTATTGCATCAGCTTTCTGCACATTTTGCCTCTAAAACTACAAGGTGGGAATGGAGGACAATAAGTTCCTTTGGTCGACCTCCATTTCCACTTTAGCAGTCAAGTAAATGTCTCTGTCCATAATTGTTGCAGGCTTGCAGCATCATAGTCATTCATGTGCCTTCATGCAATACTATTGGGTAACAGTACCATTGACCTGATCCCAAATCAGTCATCTGATCTGTTCGCTAATATACCTTATTTCACCTTTTTATATAATGTGTGTAACACTTGTTGCAACCAAATCATCAGTGACACTGACAAAGAGACCTGTAGGAGGATAATGTATTGCGATAATGGAGTTGCTTTTATAGGGATGAAAAAGCACATCGATTTAATAGAGGAGAGATGGCAGAGACGACAGATGGTTGAAGGTCGAAATGAGCTGACGAAGATCCTTGCCGGATTGAAGCGGTTGTTTGTTTGTGAAGGTACGTGGTGGAGCTCACAAGTGTTTTCCGGCTCTATTTCTTTTCTAGAGACAACAGATGTGCCTTCTGATGAGATGGGAGGTGTCAGTGATGTGTCTGATAGCAGCCGACAGACACCAAGTCAGTGACGCGAGTGAGAGATCTCCCCGTACACACGCCGATTATTGGCGCCGCCTCCGAAGCACGCCAGCAGACGCCGTGTGTGAATTAGACCTGTTGTATCGGATGAAATGCTTTCTTTATTATTAACATACACCTACTGTGAGCCATATTTCAAGGTGCTACCGTCGGATTTTCATTAGTGAACTAATTGAATAGGTACACTTTATTTGCTGTTCTGCCTGTACAGTGCCTTCAGAAAGTATGTATACGCGGTGACTTATTCCACATTTTATTACAGCCTGAATTCAGAATGAAATATCTCTTTTTCTCTCACCCATCTACATACAATACCCAATAATGACTAAGGGAAAGCATGTTTTTGAAGTCTTTGTACATTTATTGAAAATGAAATTATTCACACCCCTGAGTCAATACATGTGAAAATCACCTTTGGCAGCGTTTACAGCTGAGCCTTTCTGGGTAAGTCTAGGAGCTAGAAACAGAGCTGTCATATCTGGCAGCGCCATTATGGTTGATTTTGATTTGATTTAAGTCTCTAAGAGCTTTGTACACCTGGTTGTACAATATTTGCCCATTATTTTCAAGTCTTGCCATAGATTTTCAAGCCGATTTAAGTCAAAACTGTACTATGCCACTCAGGAACATTCAATGTCGTCTTGGTAAGCAACTCTAGTGTACATTGAATGTAGAAAACATTAAGAACACCTTCCTAATATTGAGTTGCACCCCCTTTTGCCCTCCGAACAGCCTCAATTTGTTGGGGCATGGACTCTTAAAGGTGTCGAAAGCATTCCACAGGGCTTTTGGTTTACTTCCCACAGTTGTGTCAAGTTAGGTGGATGTCCTTTTGGTGGTGGACCATTCTTGATACACAAAACTGTTGATGGCGAAAATCCCAGCAGCGTAGAAGTTCTTGACACACTCAAACCGGTGCGCCTGGCACCCACTACGGTACCTTGTTCATCTTTTGTCTTGCTCATTCACCCTCTGAATGGCAAACATACACAATTCATGTCTCAATTGTCTCAAGGCTTCAACATTCTTTAGCCTGTCTCCTCCCCTTCATCTACACTGATTGAAGTGGATTTACCAGGTGACATCAGTAAGGGATCATAGCTTTCACCTGGATTCACCTGGTCAGTCTGTCATGGAAAGAGGAGGCGCTCCTAATGTTTTGTACACGGTCTATATTTGTTATATATTTGTTGTAAGATCTTGTCCTGCTGAAAGGTGAATTTGTCTCTGTGTCTGTTGGAAAGCAGACTGAACCAGGTTTTCCTCTTTGGCCTATGCTTAGCCCTATTCTGTTTATTTTTATCCTAAATACTCCCTAGTCCTTGCCGATGACATGATGCAGCCACCACCATGCTTGAAAATATGAAGAGTGGTACTCAGTGATGTTGGATTTGCACCTAACATAACGCCTTGTATTCAGGACATAAAGTACATTTCTTTGCCACATTTTTTGCAGTTTTATTTTAGTGCCTTATTGCAAACAGGATGGATGTTTTGGAATAGTTGTATTCTGTACAGGCTTTCTTCTTTTCACTCTGTCATTTAGGTGAGTGTTGTGGAGTAACTACAACGTTGTTGATCCATCCTCAGTTTTCTCCTATCGAAGCCATTAAACTTTAACTGTTTTAAAGTCACCGTTGGCCTAATGGTTAAATCCCTAAGCGATTTCCTTCCTCTCCAGCAACTGAGTTAGGAAGGACACCTGTATCCTTATAGTGACTGGGTGTATTGATACACCATCCAAAGTGTAGTTAATAACATCACCATGCTCAAAGGTTTATTCAATGTCTGCTTTATTTTTTACCAATAGGTGCCCTTCTTTGCGAGGCATTAGAAAACCTCCTTGATCTTTGTGGTTGAATCTGTGTTTGAAATTCACTGCTCAACTGAGGGACCTTACAGATAATTGCATGTGTGCGGTACAGAGATGAGGTAGTCATTCAAAATCATGTTAAACACTATTATTGCACCCATAGTTCATGCAGCTTATTATGTGACTTGTTGATAACAATGTTATTCCTATTTAGGCTTGCCATAACAAATGGGTTGAGTAAATGTTTTATTAATTCCATTTCAACATATTGCGTGTGGTATTGTGTGTAGGCCAGTGACACAAAATCTCAATTTAATCCATTTTGAATTCAGGCTGTAACACAACAAAATGTGGAAAAAGCCAAGGGGTGTGAATACTTTCTGAAGGCACTGTATGTGCTCTGTAGTTGCTTTTTAAAACAGAAATTGCACTATATTTATTCTCAAGTCCCGACACATATTTTTGTCATACTCTGAGTCGTCTTGAGTATCTGTAGTGCCAGCATCAGAATCCAAAATGGCACATGTTATGAGTAAAAAAAACGTGTGTATTTTAACAGCTTGCACCTTAGAATGGTTCATTACTCCACCAATTTTTTTTTGCCTGAATTTTCTTTGGATGTTTTCCACAGTGTTCTGATTATTTAGCAATGCATATTTCTCTGGAGTTTAAAATAACCATTTGCCAAAAGACATCCGTTCTTCTAGAACCAGCTTATACACAAGCTCTCACATCCCAACTCGGGTGACACTTTTAGACAGAGAGATCGGTTCTTCACTTTGATCACACACTAGAACAAACCTAACCTTGTGGGCCAGGCCTCCAGGCTCCCCTATGGTTTAGGAACCCAAACTAGGACTCTGGTTCTTGCTGTATTACAACAGACGTGTGAACTTGCATGAACAGCAGAATTAATCGTATCGTCACTTCCTACGATAGAGGGGTGAGCAACAGCCTGGTTGTGGTGGAAGACTGTGTGATGATGATGATGATGATGATGGGCAACCGTTCATTTGAATTACAGTCACTGAAGCCACTGCTCTCCTGGCTGGGTTGGAACTGGAGGTGCAGGATATTCTGAGTGTGTTATAAGGATGATATGGAAGGTGGAATTGTCTGGGCCGTGCAGAGATGACAGGCTAACGTCATGTTCTTCTGAATCTGTGTTTGAGTCAGAGTTTAGCACGATCAGATCACTGATTGGTCAAGAGGAATGGGATCTACTGTCTCTGACGCCCTCATCAGCTTCCTGACAGACCATGAAGAAGATAACTGAAATCAGGCCAGCCCAGAGATCCTCCATCATCTGAGACTGACTTCACATATATCAGACGGAGAAAGTCCCCTCTACAGAGCCGAACATATAACAATCTGGTGGAGACAGATGTGTACGTATGTTGATACAGCAGACGGCAGCTAGTCATACCTCGCTTAGCATCGTCCTGTGACTTGAAGCGCTGTTGACTCTCGCCATCTATCATCTGAAGTCATTATGTGCTTTTGGTTCCGATGTTCAGTACGGAGTGAGAGGATTTCTTGTGACCACCCATCAGAATACATCATACGTCAGCCTCATCAATATGAATCAGTATAATGACCGTAGAGAACAGTCATTAGTCACGCCTGGAAATCCTAAGCTTATTTCCAAGCGTGTTTAAGGAAGGCCAACGTGCATGTAATTAAAACCGCCTTGCTATTTTTATTTTTTTTACTTTCTGAAATGGGGGATTAGTCAAAAAGAAGTGAATCCTTTTGCACTTTATATAGACTGAACAAAAGGACAACGTTAAACTGTATAATTTCCCAGAGTCTCTTTGTTCTGTTGGATCAGGTAGAATTATTTCTTTAGTCAGCCTGAAAGGACCGTATCAAAGTCAAACCCCAAAACTACATCAAGTGAAAGAAATTCTATATATATATACAGACAGACAGACAGACAGACAGACAGATTAAAAACCAAAAGGAATGCATTTCCAAACCGGCATCTGTTTAGCTGAGAATTCACTGTTCAGGCAGCAGCACACCCATGCCACATCGTCAACTTCAGAGGAGAGGAGGGAAAACCCAGAGGTATATGCTTTAGATTTTTAAATAAACTGTGTTTGGATTTCAGTTTTGCTACAGTGGAGTGTGAAGCAGCCTATTATCTGCATCATTACAGTGGGGAAGAGGAAGGAAGGGGAGGATGAGGCTCACCGGGTCCGCCTGAGCCCCACGCCTGCCGCCGAGGGCTGCTCAGAGAATGCCAGTGTGCCAGGCCTATAGAGGGGCTGCTATTCCAGATAGGATTGGCTATGTAAATTGGCATTGTTCACATTACAGTGGTAATTAGGGGAAGCACTCGGTGTGAAATAAGAGGCCTGCTTTTTCTGAGAGGATAAGGAGACATCTGAGTGACTCCACAATTGAGAGTGACAGTTGACTGTGCCACAAGTCCCTGGCTTATTGTGAGCTGTTTTGTTTATTCCCGCCTAGTGAACCGTTTCCCCGGCACCGGGCCATATGGAATAGGGCACGGTCCTGTATAAGCCACATTATAATGGGCTGTGTTAAGCCACTGCAGAATGCTTTACACTTTCATTTACTGAATGGTTTGCTTTTTTTCAGTAGCATTAATTGCCTCTGCTGTGCATTGTCTTCCGTTGTTTCTCACAAAGGCAGACAGTATTGTAACCTCACTTCTGGTTACAGAGGAGAGCTTCTTGCATGACAAGTTACTTCAGCAGGGAAACTTGTTGTAATATTTGCCACTGCTCTATGAAGTGCTGTGTTTAGAATAAGGATGGGAAGTTTCTCGAAAGATGGGAAGTTTCTCAAAGCAACTGCTGCACCCATATCCACCAAAGACTTTGACTCCAGAGCTGGAAATTATGACAATGTCGAATAGTTTGAAGGGGAAGAAAGTGGACCAGACCTAAACTTCAAGGGGGTTATTTTTGGCACCAGAGATGGCTCCCCTGGAGGGTTGATGTAAAATACCACGCTCCTCGTGATGTTTGCAAATATACTACCCTCTGGGTATGTGGCAAAAAATATTAGCACCGCCGCTCAAATAACCTGTCTGCATCTCAAGCTAGCTCCAGACATGGAAAAAGACTCACTTTTGGCTTACACACAGACATGCATACATACAAATATGCAGTACCAGTCAAAAGTTTTAACCTTTGGTGTTTTTCTTTACTTGTACTATTTTCTGCATTTGTAGAATAATAGTGAAGACATCAAAACGATCAAATAACAGATATGGAATCATGTAGTAACCCAAAAAGTGTTAAACAAATCAAAGTATCAGACTGCTTGAGGACATCTCCATAGGCCCATAAACAAACCTGTTCTCCTCAAATAAGGGACGCATGTCAACAACAGAGGTTATACCCTCCCTCCATTTCCCAGTCTAAAACCGCTGTGTTTCTGTGAGCTCTGGACAGGACTAACGATAGTCGCACCTCAACATAACGGGCGCTGGCTGGTCATGTGGGGTCTCATCTGGTGAGCACCTGTGTGTTAGTCTGGGTGGTTCTGCTCTACTGGCCATGTCATCAGCCTGTATCGGGCCAGCAGCACCATGGACCAACTAGATTGATCCTCCATGCTCCGTGCTCTCTAACAGAGACACAGTCAGTCACGCACCGAGCACTTCTTTCCACAGCAGCATTCTCTCAAATAAACACAGATTTTGACGTCCTCCCTCGACAAACACTGTATCTCAGGATTGTGCGTTCTATGGCCGCTTACGTTGAACCGCGGCAGTATGGGCTCTGCAGTAATTGAGAACCCACTCACAGAGCTGCGCTCTCCCAATGGTTATCTCTGCTAGTCAACTGGTTTTTAAAAGAGATTCATGTCTAATCCAACATGGTTGGAAGAACAAAATACTCTGTTCATTAGGTAATGTCAACCCTCACTCAGAGCACCATGAAAATAAAAAAACAGCCCAGTTTCCTCAATATAAAAAAATCTGAATGTAGGTTAAACATTCTTAGAGAAGCGAGTCTTCAATTTATCCAAAATCATTTTGTACTGTGTACGGAAGAGTTCCAAGTAAATTATTCAGTTTTCTGTTCTGTGATGACAAGAAGTATGTGATTATGACAAAGTGAGCTCCTTTAGTTGGAGATGACCACAGAGGCTTTGAGCGATATGAGTGTCTATGTCACTGCTTCATAGCAATTTGGCCATTAAGTGTCGGACCGGAGTGTGCTGATTCCGTGTACTGAAAGTATCATCTGAAAGTGCTTTCCACAGCAGTTTTTCTGCGAATCCTCTGAGAAAACAAAACACAACCAGTGGCTCATTTGAAATAACTGAGTGAAAAAATAAACACATCAACTCCCTGATATATTGAAATGTTTATTTCCGATTTAGTTAACGTGGATGTCCCCCTGCCAGCAACACACAGAGCCACGGCTAAACATCTGAGGGTACCGCCACTCAACTCAACACAGAGAACACACAGCTCAGGCTCCAACGGTTAACTCAAGTTTGTGTTTCTCATTTGCTTCTGCTTTGTTTTGTGTGGTACAGTGCAGTGTTTACCTGACACAGTGGATGAGGCTCAGGGTAGGAGATCAAGGCCATGTTGACAAGCAGAGCTCTGATTCCAGCCCCGTCTCCACTGTAGGGGTCCCTTTTCTATCTGAGCGAGCAGTTTCGTATTGAGAGGCCACCCTGGGATGGCAGTGAAATCAAAGGCTTGTACCCTGGAGCATATCCCCAGCACCTCCGGGGCGCTACTATCTAGCATTTACACTATCTAGCCACTCTAACCCCTTCAGGGTATACCAGACTAGCTACTGTGGCTACTGCCCTAATCTCCGTGGCCTAGTCATTGGGTACTCTGCCATCCCCGAGTAAACTCTCTGAACCTGGGACGGGGCATTTTAAATGATTTTACTATTTAAATAATACCATTTAAATATCCAGATAGTCAGAATGTTAAAAAATGAAATGGAACAATTGCTCTTGACTCTTGACCAATCAATATGACGCAAATGCACATAGCAGAGGTAAACAGTGGACAGGCTGCTTTTCTCTGCTGGTTTTGACTGACAGCAACAGTGAAAGAGAATTTCACCATAATGTTATTGATTCTGATGCAAAAGGTTGTCTGGTGAGTGTTTTGCATTGATCTGTGTCAGGTCTTGTGGAAACTCTTAGGTGGGTTCCTGTAATTGCTTTTTGAAGTGGGGAAAATAGTATACCAGTGAAGTACTGCCCAGCACCATTATAAAAACATTCAAAAGTTTGTTGTTTTATTCAATTAAGAATTACACATGTCATGGTATATGCTTGTAGGTAACAATGTCACAAGGATAATTCAATTTTAATTTAGACAGCTTTTTCATTATTAAAATAGTCCTATTGTTTTTCTCCAAAAATGAACACTCACTCAAGTAATCGAATACTATGCCAACCGTTACTCTGTACTCAATGAATGTTTAACATTTCAGCATGTTGACGCTCTTAACATTCAGAATAGATAGTGGATACGGGGGTTCAGAGTAGAGGACAGAAGGGGAATAGGACAGGGAATAGGACAGTTTACACTGTAGGGCTTGAGGCCAGTGAATCTATCCTTATATTCTCAAATAAGTGACATCTTGGAAAGAAGTACCATTCCACAACCTATGTAAAAATGCATGTCATGTTATATTAGCATGCAGTGCAGCATAAATAGCAGGTATCATATCTCTGTCACTACCTCCGTACTGTACTGTCTCCTCAAATGACATCTCATCATGACCACCTTACTGAATGCTAACAAGTAGCTAGCCAGATAGCATGCTCATATGCCTTGCAGGTGCCTTGTTGCACAGAGAATAGGTTCAAAGAAAGAAAAATAGATTTTCCTGGCAGTGCTCAACCCGTCGTAGCCTTCAGTCATGGCCGGTGTGCTGTGTTGCACAGGACCAGGCGATGACTCTTGGTTGATGTGTGTCTTCTCAGCCCATACGTCTGCAGAACAGCGGCATGTTGAATGTCTGATTAATGCTGCGGCTCCAACTTCCCCTGAGCACATCCTCTGTCGCACGGGCCAGCTTCCCTGACAGCATCCTAATGAGCAGGCCTCTGTGTTTTATAACGCTGAAAAGGCCACTAAACATCTATGACTATCTGATCCTGCCTTGACGGGCCTCTGCCAGATTTATTCTGCTGACATTTGCATAAATTGAAAGCTACTCATGAGAGATTGCCAACAATGCAGATTTGGCAGATTGTGCACCGGGGCGACAGCTCAATTTGATTTGTTAAAATTATTAATTTAATCATCCCCCCCTAAAAGTTCCTTGATGAAATCATTGCTTTCCTTCCAAGTTTTCATTACTGAAATGTGATCTGGATTACAGGTACACTGGCGTTACTGAAATGATCTCCATATGTTGCTGGTGACTGTATGAATCTGTGTCTGTGAGATCTGCGAATGGCTTGCGAATGGCTTGATCCAGAGGTTGATTTGAGAGGGTAACAGAGAGAAACCCCTCAGGGTGGGCGACATTGTGGGAATTGACTAGAGATAAAAAAATATATATATATATGATGAGGAAAAATATATATATATATATAATTGGGAAACGATGTTGTAGGAGACTGTTTGATCCTAGGCAGTGTCCCTACCATGTGATGATTGTGAGAGGATCCCAATTTGAAGAACATTCTCAGACGCTTGAATATTTTCGACGCTTATTGCCAATTACTCTTCACACTCACATATTTCTCTACTGAAACGTGTTTAATGTTGTTTTTCTTCTACTCAGTGGAAGTAATCCGATAGTTTCAAATAAACAGCTGTAATGACACAGAAGTAAAAATAGACACGCGACATGACTGCCTTCGCTCTGTGAGTTTATTAATTCTGAAGGCAGTTAATCTTTTAATGTAGCCACCTGTGCGTCGCTTGTCATGTACCCATCAGGAATAACAGATCTAGTAGGGGAAGGGGGAACTCATTGTGAATCAGTGTCTACACTGTCAGGCCTGGCTGTATTATTTAAACCAGAGTCTTTGCTTATTAATAATGCTGCAGACCAGTTGTCTGATGTAACAAAGGAACAGGGAAGATAGGCTAGCCCTCAGAGGGGCTGTGCACTTTTACTGTACTCTACAGTACACAATACAAACCCTCCATAGGAAAGGTTAACAGCCAAGAGCATAAGGAGAGTGAATGGGAATAAAGGAAAGACTTCCCGCTGGGCACACACTGGTTGAATTACTGTGGTTTCCTCGTCATTTCAATGAGATTAGGTTGAGCCAATGTGGAATAGACCTTGAATTGACGTCTGTGCCCGGTGGGTTCTGTGTTGATTCAATATGGCCATGCCTGTATGGGTCAGAGTGTATTAGGGTATTGATCAGGGAAAGAAGTTGGTGTATCTAGAAATAAAGAGGGATAGGAAGTGCTACATGGGTACTCAATCGTTAAGAGTAGCAGCTCTTTGGTTTAGAGGTCTATCAGACTACTAGTCTTCATCCTGCAGGAGACTGGAGCCCCTGGGGTCTAAAGTGGGTCCAGCCCACAGAGGGCCACTCTCCTGAAATAGTCCTGCGTCATTCGAGCAGTCACACCATCAAACACAGGACATGCATTCAAGGGGCTCAATGAGAAGTGGCCAGTGACTCCATTACTGCGGGGCACATAGGAAGGCAATTACTGCTTGTGTGCTCTAGATCGACTTCCTCATTTAAACTGCTTCTTAGCTGACCTGTACATCTACGTATGTAATAATCCTGCAGTACTTTCCATCTGATGCAATACGTCTGTAACTGTCATCTTAATTGGCACCATTAATGTGTAATTTTGATTCATTACAGCAACTATAAGATTTATTAGAACACGTCTGAATAATTCAGAATGTATTATTTTCAGCTTTATTATTGGGCAAGAGAACGCACTCCACTATATCCCTGCGATGAAGAAATAGCATGGTGAAATGGTCATGTGGTGTTTTTAAGAGTTTGTCCATGGTGCTTGCTTTCATCTCTGTGTGACTTCTTTATAGATTGGGGCTTGAGTAAATACAATAAAAGGAACAAGCAGCAGACCCAATGTGAGGCATTGTAGCTATTTATTTGACACCTCGAGCCCTAAAAAGACATTACGAAATGTCACAATGAGGAGCATTTTTAGTGAATAAAAAGTTTAGATGGAATTCCATTTCAAAAGAAAAGAGGGCATTAAAAGATAAAAAAAGGAACAGAAAAAAGTTTCCCACAAAAGGACTTGAGTCAGAGTCTGTGGCAGATGTAGTTGTGTAAGTATGGATGGATGAGGGAGCGCAGGCAGGCAGGTGTCAGACATGGTTGAAGTGAGAGAGGAGAAGAGAGGACCATAGTAGGAGCTATTGTGTGGTGCCCTCCACTCATTAAAGTGCCCTGGGGGACAACTTGCAAACAGAATGATTTAGTAGCCAGAGATGCGAGGAGTGGCTGGGCCGGCAGTGTGTATCCAGCACTATCCTAAAACGAGCCAACGAACCCCATCAATTACCCAGCTAAATGAACAAAGAAAAGCACAAAATCAAGCTAATTTGAATCAATGGAGACATGCTGTGTAGGGGGCGAGCTCAAAATTAACACGGAGAGCAATTAATCTTGGCCCGAGCACACTGTGCCAAAGTGGTGGTCCTCTCCTCACCCTCCTCACCCTGGTGTAGTGTACAGTCGTGGCCAAAAGTTTTGAGAATGACACAAATATTAATTTCCATAAAGTTTGCTGCTTCGGTGTCTTTAGATATTTTTGTCAGATGTTACTATGGAATACTGAAGTATAATTACAAGCATTTCATAAGTGTCAAAGGCTTTTATTGACAATTACATGAAGTTGATGCAAAGAGTCAATGTTTGCAGTGTTGACCCTTCTTTTTCAAGACCTCTGCAATCCGCCCTGGCATGCTGTCAATTAACTTCTGGGCCACATCCTGACTGATGGCAGCCCATTCTTGCATAATCAATGCTTGGAGTTTGTCAGAATTTGTGGGGTTTTGTTTGTCCACCCGCCTCTTGAGGATTGACCACAAGTCTGGGGAGTTTCCTGGCCATGGACCCAAAATATCGATGTTTTGTTGCCCGAGCCACTTAGTTATCACTTTTGCCTTATGGCAAGGTGCTCCATCATGCTGGAAAAGGCATCGTTCGTCACCAAACTGTTCCTGGATGGTTGGGAGAAGTTGCTCTCGGAGGATGTGTTGGTACCATTCTTTATTCATGGCTGTGTTCTTAGAAAAAATTGTGAGTGAGCCCACTCCCTTGGCTGAGAAGCAACCCCACACATGAATGGTCTCAGGATGCTTTACTGTTGGCATGACACAGGACTGATGGTAGCGCTCACCTTGTCTTCTCCGGACAAGCTTTTTTCCGGATGCCCCAAACAATCGGAAAGGGGATTCATCAGAGAAAATGACTTTACCCCAGTCCTCAGCAGTCCAATCCCTGTACCTTTTGCAGAATATCAGTCTGTCCCTGATGTTTTTCCTGGAGAGAAGTGGCTTCTTTGCTGCCCTTCTTGACACCAGGCCATCCTCCAAAAGTCTTCACCTCACTGTGCGTGCAGATGCACTCACACCTGCCTGCTGCCATTCCTGAGCAAGCTGTGTACTGGTGGTATCCCGATCCCGCAGCTGAATCAACTTTAGGAGACGGTCCTGGCGCTTGCTGGACTTTCTTGGGCGCCCTGAAGCCTTCTTCACAACAATTGAACCGCTCTTCTTGAAGTTCTTGATGATCCGATAAATGGTTGATTTAGGTGCAATCTTACTGGCAGCAATATCCTTGCCTGTGAAGCCCTTTTTGTGCAAAGCAATGATGACGGCATGTGTTTCCTTGCAGGTAACCATGGTTGACAGAGGAAGAACAATGATTCCAAGCACCACCCTCCTTTTGAAGCTTCCAGTCTGTTATTTGAACTCAATCAGCATGACAGAGTGATCTCCAGCCTTGTCCTCGTCAACACTCACACCTGTGTTAACAAGAGAATCACTGACATGATGTCAGCTGGTCCTTTTGTGGCAGGGTTGAAATGCAGTGGAAATGTTTTTTGGGGATTCAGTTCATTTGCATGGCAAAGAGGGACTTTGCAGTTAATTAATCTGATCACTCTTCATAACATTCTGGAGTATATGCAAATTGCCATCATACAAACTGAGGCAGCAGACTTTGAAAATGTATATTTGTGTCATTCTCAAAACTTTTGGCCACGACTGTAGTGTATGCTCTCAAGGTGGGCCTAATTATCACTCTTCATAACATTCTGGAGTATATGCAAATTGCCATCACACAAACTGAGGCAGCAGACTTGGTGAAAATGTATATTTGTGTCATTCTCTAAACTTTTGGCCACAACTGTAGTGTATGCTCTCTGGGTGGGCCTAATTACTATCTACAGTACCTCTGGATTATCACCCTGTCACTATAATCCCATTTAATTTTAAATCACGGTATTTTAAAGTAATCTGATGAATTACAACAATAATCCAGAAAGGGAATCATGGGAATAATGACGAAGACGTGTGTGTGGATAGATTATATCAGAGATTTGTTTTTTAGAAAGTGGTTTTGGAAATCTGATTTTAACATTGGTGATGATCAGCCTGTTACTCTGGCCCTCTGAATTGTTCAAAAGGAAGTTTTTCCATCAGAGCTCCAATTCCATCTTGAGCCCATCAATGAAACATGGCCGAAGGACTACCATTAAAATAACACAGGCAAAAATACATATATATATATCTCCCAACAACTTCAATTAACCATTTGAACAGAAAAATCTATATGAAACGGATGATAGCCAAGCCCAAATTTTCTGTTGGATCCTAAACGTTGATTCCACGTCCTGCCTTCATTCACCGATAATGAGTAATGATTCCAGGTATAATTGCATGAATCACCAGCGAGCAGGCTAACCAGTGAGGAAACCAGATGTTGGTGAGGGAATGTCATCAATATTTCCTGATGTGCTAGCGTTACTATGACATGCAGGATCACAGGGAAATGCCTACACTCTTCGGTCACTTTGGGTTAAACTGTTTGTGCTGAATCAAAAAGAAAATCACTAGAGGTTGGTGGCATCTTAATTGGGGAGGATGGGCTCGTAGTAATGGCTGGAGCGGAATAGTTGGAACGGTATTACATACTCCAACACATGGTGTCCGTGTTGTCATTCCATTGACTCCGTTCCAGCCATTATTATGAGGCGTTCTCCCCTCAGCAACCTCCACTGGGATTCAGATAACTGAGCCGATTCTGAACATACTCTACTGAAGGAACATGTACCGTACACCATTAGATTGAAAATGTGTCATGAGAGCTGTATTAATAAAGTAACCTCTCTCTCTCTCTTCCATGGCCTGCTGCTGTTTTGCTGTTCTCTTCATTGACCTACTTTAAACAGGTTAGTAGCTCTACTCTTCTCCTTTGACATCATTTGATTGAAATGCATGAAACGTTGACCAGCATCATATAGCTTAGTCAACTCAACTCCATCCAACGGAGTTGAGTTGCGATGGGTGTCGGCGGCGTGTACCACAGACTACATGGAATCGCTATCAGTCGATAATGACATTCTTCTAAGGCTTTCCTTGTACCTATGTTTGTCCTGTGTGACTGCAAGCTTTTCCTTGGGTGCTGAAATCCGTCGGTTTTGATAAAAGTAGCGTTTTACCCGACCTCTGCCCAGGGAGCCATTGTTTGTTAACGGAGAAGAAGCAGCCCGTCTTTGCACCCGTCTTTGGTTTGTTTTTTGGGCAGGGGGCACATAGAATGCAATGTATTATGAAGAGCTATGGATTCCAAATCTAACTGTCAGCTCTATAACAGTCAGTACGAGCACAGGTACACAGTAAGCATTAAATAATGGATATTTATAGAGTGGTAGTGCACGCTTGAAGTCGTGACTTTCTACTCCATTGGAAAACAGTGGGTGCATTTTGACAGACGTTTTCATTAAGAACTACAGATTTCAGCACCCAAAGAACAGCACACAGTTATACAGGACAAAAATAGGTACAAGGAAAGCATTAAAGAATGGATTTTCTTTTTCTTTTTTTACAAGTATTGACTTATAGTGACTCTGTAGTGGTGGTATACTGTTCTGGGCGCATCGGGCTAGAACCCTGTATGGAAGATATCCATTTTACAGAGATGTAAACTAGAGCTAAACACCATACAGAATAAACAAACACTGATCATTACTGTAGGTGGAGGCAAACGGAATGCAAGCCCAAAGTATGGCCAAGCCTGGGCCCGGCACACTGATAGCCTCTAGTCTCTCTGTCAGCTACTGTCACCGGGGAGAAATAGGAACATTTATTATCTGACTCATCTGGAGACTTGTCTGGAATTCCATCTGCGGCAGGTTTCTCCTAGACCAGGAGTATTGTGATTTTCCATTGAAAAGCGCTGCCATTGTACCATTCAATAATTTATCAGCAGGAACAGCACTGTCAGATCTCAGGTTCCCTGCATTGCACCTGCTCTCTCTGGGGTTTTGATGTGGCGAGCGAGAGGAAGGAAGACAATACCTGTATCTTTATCTCATACCAGTAAATAGGGAGCCAGTAACACCACCAGGCACTGTGTGTGTGTGTGTGTGTGTGTGTGTGTGTGTGTGTGTGTGTGTGTGTGTGTGTGTGTGTGTGTGTGTGTGTGTGTGTGTGGTGAAACTATTCTAAATATGGCATCGCTCAGCATGTCCTCCAACACCTTCCCACACAGTCTCTCTTCTTCTCTCTCCTTCTCTCTCTTCTTCTCTCTCTCTCCTTCTCTCTCTCTTCCTTTCTCTCTTGACTCTCTCCTTTCCTATAAACACCAGAGAGATGTGCTCATGCTCTGTTGTTGACTCCTTAGTCAAGCGCAGCCTGCTTTCATGGGTCACTGTCCTTATAGTGCAGCCTGGTCTTAGAGCAAAGCGTATTATATCTTACTAAAATCCATGCAAATGTTAGCAAAAATGTGTAACATATCATACATATTGCAAATTTGTAACATTTTTTTAATTTTTTTATTTCACCTTTATTTAACCAGGTAGGCTAGTTGAGAACAAGTTCTCATTTACAACTGCGACCTGGCCAAGATAAAGCAAAGCAGTTTGACACATACAACAACACAGAGTTACACATGGAATAAACAAACATACAGTCAATAATACAGTAGAAAAAGTCTATATACAGTGTGTGCAGATAAGGTAAGGCAATAAATAGGCCATGGTGGCGAAGTAATTACAATATACCAATTAAACACTGGAGTGATTGATGTGCAGAAGATGATGTGCAAGTAGAGATACTGGGGTGCAAAGGAGCAAGATAAATAAATAAATAAATACAGTATGGGGATGAGGTAGTTGGATGGGCTATTTACAGGTGCAGTGATCTGTGAGCTGCTCTGACAGCTGGTGCTTAAAGCTAGTGAGGGAGATATGAGTCTCCAGCTTCAGTGATTTTTGCAGTTCGTTCCAGTCATTGGCAGTAGAGAACTGGAAGGAGAGGCGGCCAAAGAAGGTTTTGGCTTTTGGGGGTGACCAGTGAGATATACCTGCTGGAGCACGTGCTATGGGTGGGTGCTGCTATGGTGACCAGTGAGCTGAGATAAGGCGGGGCTTTACCTAGCAAATACTTGTAGATGACCTGGAGCCAGTGGGTTTGGAGACGTGTATGAAGCAAGGGCCAACCAACGAGAGCGTACAGGTCACAATGGTGGGTAGTGTATGGGGCTTTGGTGACAAAACGGATGGCACTGTGATAGACTGCATCCAATTTGTTGAGTAGAGTGTTGGAGGCTATTTTGTAAATGACATCGCTGAATTCGAGGATCGGTAGGATGGTCAGTTTTACGAGGGTATGTCTGGCAGCATGAGTGAAGGATGCTTTGTTGCGAAATAGGAAGCCGATTCTAGATTTCATTTTGGATTGGAGATGCTTAATGTGAAGGAGAGTTTACAGTCTAATATATCATACTAATTGCAATTCGTAACTTATACAAATTGTAAATCGTAATGTACTATACGTCCTACAATTCATATATTGTAAGACCGCTTTTTCATTGGTAGGCCAAGGTAATGTAACATATCATACTAAATGGAGTGGCAAGGATTTTAGTAACATATATTACATTTTCCTCTCAGTCCAGGTTGCATAGTGAGAGAGAGGCTGAGAGAGAAAGAGAGAGAGACGAATGACAGAAAATGTGGCAATAGCAATGTTTAAAAAAAAGGGTAAACTGATGTTAGACCTCCAAATACCAAACCAGTAATAATTAGGGAAGGAAACTATGCGTTTGATTTCCCAGTGCTCTTGTTAATGCACTGTTTCTACGATGAGAGCTAGGAGGAATAGCACAGCGTCAGCGACTACGAAAGCGTTAAGTGGTGCGTATTCACAGCCCTATTGATTTTCAGCAGCCTGCACTGAAAGTAACCTCTTGAGTATGGGCCCGCCGTACATATCCGTCAGTCTCAAAAAGTCGCCAGATGCCAAGAATTCATTTTCACAACCAGCACCATTTAGGGGGACATATTTAATGTGCCAGGGGTCTGGAGGAGCAGACCCTGACCGGAGAGTGAACCCTGGCTGCTCGCACAACAAGCCCATCTCCTTCTCATTACTGTGTTCAGTCCCGATCCCCACTAACGTGCATATTCACTGTGACCGGATCAAGATCCGTCTGAGGTGACCGCCCAGTCAAACAAGGCCGGGTTTGTCCTGAAAATGCTTTTAGCCCGCTCACGTCCACTTGAGCGTCACCGCGTGGAGGACTGTGTTTCAGTGATTTAGTAGTTGGTGGAGGGGAGAAGTGTCAGGATATTAGAGACTTTAGGGAAGGCCATTAAAAGTTTGGTTGCATGCCAATCTTTAAAAACAAGCAGATCTGGTACATGTGACTTGAAGTCAACGTTGAAGTTTAATCCCAACTTTGATATCCCTTTGTGAACTTGTCTAATGCCAGTGCAATTGGATAAATTCTTTCAAAACACTTGAACGAAAAGTAAATGGCACATTTAATGAATAGTCTCCGCTATGATGTTAGGACTTAGCATTGACTATGCCTGGTGAAATCATAATTATATACTCTGAGGTCCATTGAGCTTTTATGCACCTTTTTTATTTAAGCATGGAGTGTTCTGTTCGTGCACTTCAGACAGAGCATTCCATTTAAAGATTCTCTCTCTGGTAGGTTCAGGTCTAGCAGGTATTGTGGAGTCATGATAAAAACCCATGTGCTGAGACAATGAGATGACTGCTGACTGCACACTGTTCTCCTGTAGAAACGTCATCTCCCCCGCCTCTTTCTTTCACTTTTTTTCCTTTTAACCAAGTGCTCCCCCTCTCACACAGTACATGTTTGTAATGGGGAGATAGAGAGGGTTATTTCGGCAAGGCTGCCTTATTGCGCGTCGTGTGCTCTCGTTGCCGTGACGCCAGGTTAGAAAAATGTCATGTTTTTCCCATTTCTGGGCCTTAAAATAACTCAAACATATATATTATCTCAAAAAGGTTTTTTATTTTATTCAAGGTGTTTCTGCTCTGACTTGATGTGGAGGGTAGCTAAGAGAGGAAGCCCGCCACCTACCATCCAACACCACCCACCGGGCCAGCCATTCAGAATGAGGGGCCTGGACAGGGGAACCCCAGGGGGGTTATGGGGCGGCTGTGTGAAGCCCCTCAGCGGTCCCTTCACACCGCACAGGCCTGGCTGATTACTCTTCCTCCTCCTCCGTGGACCCACAGGGGCTGGGGCAGCTGGAGGCAGGGTGTTAATGGCCTGCCTGGGACATCATACCGTCTCCCACTGGGGCATCGCTACATGTCTACCTCCCTCTGGGGGCTGTCTGGACAACTATCTATACATAGTATAAGGATGTGATGAGCCCAGACATGGCACTTTAATATCTTTCTATTCTTCATAAGAATACATTGAATGTCTTGTGATGATTGCTATGCGTTGGGTTTTCTTATTCGGTCAATCTTTGTCATACGAATGTGTTGCTAAACGTCAAGGCTTCTTCCAGAGATTTTTGACAAAGTGACAAATATGCAGTCATGTTCTTATATTCAGGATTTGCTTATCCTGGTACTTGGGATGCTTTGACCTGTGGTCTGTAGGTAGCTTCTGCAAAGGTAGACATGTGTCTCTCTGTTTTCATCAGCTGGAAATCTCATTCCACTGAAACAATTACCACTGGCTTATATCATCCAGACTGTCCTGTAAACTGTCCCTGAGGTACTTTACATGCATATTTTCTACGTGTATAGAGAGACGGATGCTGAGGGTATTGTAGCACCTCTTGTGTAGGATGTAAATCTCATCGGATTAGAATAAGGGGATTGGCTTTGTTGAAGTATCTGAGGGCAACGTCCATCTGTCTGTCATGCACTTTGTGTCATTACTGTAGAAAATACAAGGGATTCAATGCTTGATTACATGTTGTCTCCCAGAGATTTGGAAAAGGCCACACCAGCTTGAATGGGCACGCTGCAAACAGCAGGCTGTCTTGTCATCTGTTGGAATGTGTGTTCAGGGGCATTACTGACAGGGGATAATGTGGGCCAGCCAGCAGCACTGACAAATCACTGGGAGCCAGGGAGGATGTGTATCCGCCTTTTTGTGCGAGGGAATTCTCTGGTGGTCTGTCTCTCAGTGGGGGGCTCTGTCTGTGCCCACATGCAGGGGGGGGGGGGCAGGCATGGGAGGATGTGATGTGGCCAGCTAGGGGGGGATATTGTGGTTAGCCCGCCAGAGGAAAGAGGACAATAAGCAGCAGCTAATCATCTGAGGGTCCTGGCAACTCCTTTGAGATGTCGCCTGCACTTCCTAATCCAACACTTCTGCTCTGTTTTTTCTCTTTAGGCTCAGTGAGAAGTTTATGTTTACACTCAATCTGTACTGTCTTACAAAGCTACCCAGAGGGGGCCAAATATCCGTTCGCGGAGAGAAGGGAGGAGGCAAGCAGTATTCCTGGTTGCCCAGAGGTCTCTGGGAGCTGCCAGAGGGCTGTATCAGAGGAAGCAGAGTGTGTGAAGTCAGAGAGGATGCCTAGTGTGGGATAAATGGGAGGAAATTAGTGCAAACAGCAAACAAGGCCTTAGGGATCCCTTGCTCCCCATAAGCAGCTGTCTCGCTAAAGGCGAGTCAGTGGGAGACTTACAGTACAGTACAGTACAGTGCTGCGCAGATCTGAGAATATTTCTATTCTCACAGCTCTGTCTCCCAGGCCCACTCATTTAGCCTTCTCGGTCTCTCTCGCGTTCTCTCTCTCTCTTTCTTTCTCTCTCTTTCTCTTAACTTCCATAAGCGCTTCCGTCTTAGCTCACTCTTACAATGTATTGAATTATTTTATTGTGCCACTCGTGATCCGTTTGTGATGTTAGTTTCCGTTCACATAATTTACTGCCAACGCATCTGAGAAGGACGTATCAAAAGAACACAAAGGCGTAACGTTTCCTTGACAATGTCTTAGTTAAATTAAGGCCTTCACTCACGCTTCAGAGGTATTTTGAGGATGATATTCATCTACAAAATGGAACTGTTTTTATCTCTCATGAAATGTACATTAATGTGAGTTATGTTATGCTCGTTAACCAAATAAGGGGGACAGTCAGTTCTGCACTATTTAAGATCTTGCACAAATGATATAAACATTTTCTCTGCTTTATAATTGCAGGGGCAGGTAACCATAATGGCGAGTGTATTGAAGGCTATTCAGCCCAAAAGGCCAGTCTAAAAGCCTTTGATACTCAGACTTAACTGAATAGCTGTTCCTGCAAAGTTAAAAAGAAGTTCAGAAGTCCAGCTTAAAAATCCTTCTTTAACCGGTCTCTTCCCCTTCATCTACACTGTTTGAAGTGGATTTAACAAGTGACATCAGTAAGAGATCATAGATTTCACCTAGTCAGTATATGTCGTGGAAAGAGCAGGTGTTCTTAATGTTTTGTACAGTCAGTGGAAAGTGTGCATGATTTCCTATCAGGTGGTTTGCGATTTATAACTTTTATACATTTTTATTTAACCTTTATTTAACTAGGCAAGTCAGTTAAGAACAAATTATTATTTACAATGATGGCCTACACCGGCCAAACCCGGACGAGGCTGGGCCAATTGAGTCCTATGGGACTCCTCAATCACGGCCGGTTGTGATACAGCCTGGATTCGAACCAGGGTGTCTGTAGTGACGCCTCTAGCACTGAAATCCAGTGCCTTGGTCCGCTGCGCCACTCGAGAGCCCCGATAACTGAGTCAATTGTTCTATCAAAGAGAGAGTTGGGTACCCCTGGCCCACTACACTACTAGAAAAAGAGGTGCTATCTAGAACCTAACAGGGTTCTTTGGCTGTCCCCATAGGAGAACCCTTTGAAGAACCCTTATTGTAGCACCTTTTCCACAGGGGGTTCCACATTGAACCAAAAGAGTTCTACACGGAACAAAAAAGGGTTCTACTCAGAACAAAAAAGGGTTCTCCTATGGGGACAGCCAAAGGACCCTTTTGGAACCCTTTTTTATAAGAGTGTACTGCCAATGAGACATAGCTTGGTGACTCATGCAGTGTCTGTGCCATGCAGTGCCTTATATAGATAGCCTGGTGTCTCATGCAGTGTCTGTGCCATTCAGTGCCTTATATAGCCTGGTGACTCAGGCAGGGTCTGTGCCACGCAGTGCCTAACTTCCTAGCCTGGGGTCTCATGCAGGCTATGTGCCACGCAGTGCATAACTTCCTAGCCTGGTGACTCATGCAGGCTATGTGCCATGCAGTGCCTTATATAGTCTGGTGTTTCATGCAGTGTCTGTGCCATGCAGTGCCTTATATAGCCTGGTGACTCAGGCAGGGTCTGTGCCACGCAGTGCCTAACTTCCTAGCCTGGGGTCTCATGCAGGCTATGTGCCACGCAGTGCATAACTTCCTAGCCTGGTGACTCATGCAGGCTATGTGCCATGCAGTGCCTTATATAGTCTGGTGTTTCATGCAGTGTCTGTGCCATGCAGTGCCTTATATAGCCTGGTGACTCAGGCAGGGTCTGTGCCACGCAGTGCCTAACTTCCTAGCCTGGGGTCTCATGCAGGCTATGTGCCATGCAGTGCCTTATATAGCCTGATGACTCATGCAGGTTCTGTGACATGCAGTGCCTTATATAGCCTGATGACTCATGCAGGTTCTGTGACATGCAGTGCCTTATATAGCCTGATGACTCATGCAGGTTCTGTGACATGCAGTGCCTTATATAGCCTGATGACTCAGGCAGGGTCTGTGACATGCAGTGCCTTATATAGCCTGATGACTCAGGCAGGGTCTGTGACATGCAGTGCCTTATATAGCCTGATGACTCAGGCAGGGTCTGTGACATGCAGTGCCTGACTCCCAAACAAGAGGACTAACAGCACCACTTCTGACACAGCTCTGCTTAAGAAAATAAAACAGTCCACATACTCAAAAACCAAACTATATTTCAATTATCTTCCAAGTTAGAGACTAAAAAACTTATATTGTTGTGTATATGACCATTAAAAAACATTGCACCCTGCCACCTGATGCCATGGCAACATTTCTGGGACGTAGTTGAGCTGTATCAATGTCTGCTGTGTGATTGCCTTCTCATGAACCCTGGTCATGCGCCCTTGACCTTTCCTCTTAGCAAGTGTGTGTGTGTGTGTGTGGCACGTGCATGTTCTGTTCAGGGGCAGAAGTTGTATCATGAAAAAATCAACTCTGAAACACGTTGACGTTGTTTCTGAGAGTACATTATTTAATCTGGCAGCCAGGTGTATGTAATGTGTTGGTTGTTGTGGGTTTGTGTTGGAGGGGCAATGCTGAGAGCAATGTGAGTCAAGATGTTTCTAAAGCATTTCTTCAGGGGAGATCACAAGGAGCTTTTACTGTACATGTGCAGGGCTGTGAGAACTGTGTGTGTGTGTGTGTGTTTGTTTGTGTGTGCTGCTATTCAAAGGATTTTGTAAGAATAATTAATTCAAACTATTGAAGTGCCATGAAGCTTTCAGCTGACAGAAAACACTCTTAATTACATTAGTATGAGCATTGAACCTAACATAGTCTCAGAACTAAGAACACTCAAAAATATTGTTAATCATTTTCTTATGGTCTCTCTTTGTACTTGTATCCACTCTGTTTTATCTTTTAAAGCTTTGTACTTTCCCTTTTAGTGAGGCTCCAAAATTGGTAATTTATCATGGAACATTGATGTACTGAAAGGGAAAATAAAAAATGTGGATGTTCATATCAATTTGAGAGAAAAAAAACGATGCATTTCATCAACATTCAATAACCTACATGTCCTGATATTCCCTCTGCGTTTGGCCTGTAGTTCATCTTTTAAATATGCCATAACAACAAAAATAAAGCAAAAATGCTGATGTGAAGGTTTCAAACATAATGTCACTAATGTACCCCATTGTACTGATAACGCAGCCAATAATTGCTTACCTGCTCTGGATGGAAATGTCAAATGTCTGCCTGCTGATTGTTTCACAGATATTGTACACGTGCTGTGGTTTGGATTTGTTTTTCTGCATTTATCACCATTTGCTGGCAGAGCTGAAGACCCTAAAGGTCACGGTTGCTTTGTTAGCAACAGAAAACCATTTATCTCCTCATTCAGAGAGAATGTCTACGTGGGGATTGCTGCCTTGTTTACTGACGTGGGCCTGTTTTGGTGGGTGGAGGTTGCCTCTACTACACAAATGCTCTCTGAAGGATCTAACACATCAATCAGAAACATTTGCATGTACACTGAGTGCACAAAACATTAGGAACACCTGCTCTTTCCATGACATAGACTGGCCAGGTGAAAGCTATGATCCCTTATTGATGTCACTTGTTAAATCCACTTCAATCAGTGTAGATGAAGGGGAGGAGACAGGTTAAGAAGGATTTTTAACCCTTGATACAATTGCGACATGGATTGTGGGTGTGCTATTCGGAGGGTGAATGGACAAGACAAAAGATCGTAGTGCCTTTGAACGGGATATGGTAGTCGGTGCCAGGCGCGTCAGTTTGAGTGTGTCAAGAACTGCAATGACGCTGCTTGGTTTTTCACACTCAACAGTTTCCTGTGTGTATCACGAATGGTCCACCACCCAAAGGACATCCAGCCAACTTGACACAACGGTGGGAAGTATTGGAGTCAACATGGGCCAACATCCCTATTGAACACTTTCTTCACCTTGTAGAGTCCATGCCCCGACAAATTGAGTCTGTTCTGAGGGCAAAAGGGAGGGCAACTCAATATTAGGAAGGTGTTCCTAATGTTTTATACACTCAGTGTATGTGTAGCACAGTCCGTGTTTAGATGCACTTCCTGTGTTTTAAGATGAAGTTTGCGGGGGAGAGGAAAGGCCTTTCACTGATAACAGCTCTGGTGAAAACGGATGAGATGGAGCAGAACACAGATGCACATCTAGGACATTCTGTTACTGAAGCCAAATGTAATCTTTCTATCCGTAATGACTACTTCTGCTGTACCGACACAGGCAGGCCTGAACCATTAGACCCAGTCTATTCTCTCCATGCCTGTTTTGCATTGGAATACTAGGTCGCCACATAGAGACGGAGTGTCAACACTCCACAGCAGCTCTCTCTGTGTGTGTGTGTGTGTGTGTGTGTGTGTGTCTCTCGTCCTGGGTGAAAGCTGGTGGTGGTGATGAGTGCTTCATGCTGACTACATGGCATACAAGCTACAGGGTTCTCTCTATGCACACCAGTGTCCTTGTGTGTTGTTTTGTGTTTTAAGTCTTTCCTTGTCAGTATTAAAATAAAAACAGTTGAGTTCATAATTTGCTAACCTTACGAATATATTAGATTAGTTGAGTTGTGTGCATTAACCCCGGCGCTAGCCATGTAAAGGAGACTCTTTTGATGTGCTTCTGTAGCCTGTTATCATATGTACCCGACCAGGTTTTCAGTGTTGAAGGCGACCTGAAGGTACAGTGGGGAATGGATGATTGGGATTAGCTCAACGGCAGATCCATCCTGTGCCCAGTGATGTCAGTGCTCCGCTGCAGAGCTAAGCAGTCAGCGTGGCAGCCTCTCAATGAAACACATCCCTTAACTCCACTTCAACCGCCAGCGCAGTCATGGATATGAAGATCCCATATATCATGTCTACACGGATTACGCTGAAGGCAGCTAAGTCTTGGCTTAAACAGCTCTGAGAGTTTAATTCTGCCAGTCAGAGCCTAACCAGGGCGCTGTTTCATTATCAGACATGCACCAGTGATCAGGCAGAACTCTGACACCCGGACCAGACTGCCATGGGAAAGCCTTTATTTTTGTATTTTATTTTTCGTCTTGGGGGGGGGGGGGGATTAGATGGTGGCAAGCTGATCAAACATTTATCTCCCCCACACCATCTCTTTATATCGATCAACTCCCCTTACCAGGCACGGTATCTTCACAAAACCTGTTCATTTCTGCCTGTCTGGGCCTCCAGTGAATAGAATGTGTGAAGCCTTGTCCACCCGCCTCCTCCTGTCCCCACACCCACCACACACACACACACACAATGTCAAACAGTCACACAACCCTCACACCCCTTCCCGCTTTTGATTCAATGTGGCCGGCAATCTCACACCGTGATGCTACATGCCCTGTCAATCATTGACAATCATCATCCTGTGCGAGTTATCTAAATGTGAAGCATGCGCTCTTCCCCCCGTTGCCCTGGTGACTGTGATCCGAGCAGACCGTAATGGATTAGCCAGTGGAATGGGGACTAGGGTCTCCTGGGGGAATAGGGGGCAGCCGAGACCTGCCTGCCACTGATGGGGCTTAGACTAGAGCCAGCGACCTACCGTGGTGGCTCAGTCGCGTCTAGCCCCGCCACCCCCAGGAAGAGCAGGTTGCCTTACCGTGGCGTCAGAGTCACCTTGGAGGGGGAAAAAAGGCTGTTTCCTATGAAAACGGAAAAGTTGAGTTGATAATGTGTTTACTGTGTGACTGGCTGCATCTCCCAGACTCCTTCACTTCAGAAGCCTGTGGCTCATTTGGTGGATCTGGGCGACATCTGATATTAATCGCAGGCTGTGTCTCAGTGACGCTATGTTGACTGGGCTTAGACAGCCTTCACCAAGAAAAATAAAACAATTTGGTCTGGCTTTTTGTCTCTGATGTGTGTTCTGTTGTGTTTTATAGTTTGATTTCCTGGAATCAGGCTTTAGTGTGTTTTTTGTAGGGGGGAGTTTGTTGCGTATTTTGCAGTGATTAGGCAAAGGGAGGGGGTTCATCTGTGCTGTTGTCATTATTGGACAGGCATCACAAACACAAAGGTTTTGCTTTATTGTTCCCATTTGTGTATCATTGTGTTGGAAGCAGTGATGTTGGTGTTCTATCAACTCAAGATTCCACGGAAACCATGTTTCCACATCTAGATTTGTCTGTGGCGTGTAGCCTATTCCTCAACCTTACACTTGACCTTAAACTTTCAATTTGTCACTGAATCCAACTATTTTGTCTGTCTCTATTATTAGCAAAAAACGATTTATGAGTTATGAAAATGTATACTACAACTATTACATATTCCAGTAATTGATATGATGAATTATGCATGTGGAAATTGAGCATACTTATAGTTTTGGTGTGTAAATCCATTTTCCCCGCCCTGAATCATTGTTGCAGCTGCCTGGGAGAAGGAAAACAATACTGATAGTCCATTTACCTTACTTCTTCCAAACACTTCACTCCAAGTTTGAATGAATGTTTTATTTCCTTTTTATCCCAGCCATTTTAACCCTTTTACGATCGTGGGAATTGGCCTATATAGATGGGGCTACTTTAAAATGTTTCTTACAGAAGAAATATGTTAAGCATATGCATAACCATGGTAGCAATTAAAAAGGAACAGTTTGGAGATGATGGGACCATTATTAGACTGAAGGTGAGGACATAAAAGTTCACCTGACACAAGACTGAATCCAAATATTACACTGTTGATTTTCTGTGCATTTGACTTTTACTGTACTTTTCGCCACATTTGTTGATAACACTCTGGATACATCCAGTAACTAACTAAGAATATCCTTGGAAAATTGGGGGCAGGTGCAACATAAGACAAAATGACAAGGGTTTGAGTGAGAGGTCTAACTGGCCTTTCTAAAGTTTGCACAGTTCCTAAGTCATTTCAATGTACTTTTATGACTCAAAGAGTAGTCTTCAACTATAAGGTGCTTATTTGAGCTCTCCTACTGTAACAGTGTCGTTGAGGAACTAGAGCGAGCACACTTGTAGTTGTTCTGATTGTAACACAGCACTGCATCCCCGCAATTACACAATTACTGTTGTTTATGCAATCCAAAAATGGTCCATTTATAAATCGCAATCTGGGTCAGGTGGGCATAATTTGGAAGCTTGTTCTTTTGCCAACATTACTAGCTCCACTTTTAAATAGGATCTTACAGTGTTAGGCTTTCACAATGCAATTCACTTTTAAATAGGATCTTACAGTGTTAGGCTTTCACAATGCAATTCACTTTTAAATAGGATCTTACAGTGTTAGGCTTTCACAATGCAATTCACTTTTAAATAGGATCTTACAGTGTTAGGCTTTCACAATGCAATTCACTTTTAAATAGGATCTTACAGTGTTAGGCTTTCACAATGCAATTCACTTTTAAATAGGATCTTACAGTGTTAGGCTTTCACAATGCAATTCACTTTTAAATAGGATCTTACAGTGTTAGGCTTTCACAATGCAATTCACTTTTAAATAGGATCTTACAGTGTTAGGCTTTCACAATGCAATTCACTTTTAAATAGGATCTTACAGTGTTAGGCTTTCACAATGCAATTCACTTTTAAATAGGATCTTACAGTGTTAGGCTTTCACAATGCAATTCACTTTTAAATAGGATCTTACAGTGTTAGGCTTTCACAATGCAATTCACTTTTAAATAGGATCTTACAGTGTTAGGCTTTCACAATGCAATTCACTTTTAAATAGGATCTTACAGTGTTAGGCTTTCACAATGCAATTCACTTTTAAATAGGATCTTACAGTGTTAGGCTTTCACAATGCAATTCACTTTTAAATAGGATCTTACAGTGTTAGGCTTTCAAAATGCAATTCAGAGAAACAGTTTATTTTGATGCACATAGAATGGAGTCATGACTGCATTATCCAATTGTATTCGTCACATCCGTCATAAACAACAGGTGTAGACTAACAGTGAAATGCTTACTTACGGGGCCTTCCCGACAATGCAGAGAGAAAGAAAATAGAGAAATAATAGAGAAGTATAACATGGAATAATAAAATGAAATACACAATGAGTAATTATAACTTGGCTATATACATGGGGTACCGGCAGGGGTAGTAGATAATTGACGTAGATATGTACAGATAGTAAACAGTAGCAGCAGTGTATGTGATGAGTCAAAAGAGTTTGTGCAGAAAGGGTCAATGCAGATAGTCCAGGTAGCTATTTGGTTAACTATTTAGCAGTCTTATGGCTTGGGGTTAGAAGCTGTTCAGGGTCCTGTTGGTTCTAGACTTGGTGCATCGGTACCGCTTGGTGCGTCTATGACTTGGGTGGTTGGAGTCTTTCACAATTTTTAGGGCCTTCCTCTGACACCGCCTGGGTTAGAGGTCCTGGATGGCAGGAAGCTCAGCCCCAGTGATGTACTGGGCTGTACGCACTGCCCTCTGTAGTACCTTGCGGTCTGATGCCAAGCAGTTACCATACCAAGCGGTGATGCAGCTAGTCAAGATGCTCTCAATGGTGCAGCTGTAGAACACACAGCCTAGTTTCAACGGAATATATTAGAGTAGGTAAGAAAAACGTTTCAACTTATATCTACCAGTAAATGCTAACTAAGGCATCAATGGGTCTGCAAACCAGGTATTGAAAAAGTTTTGTCCCGAAGTCTTTGTTGAATCTCTGCAATGCGCAATTCAGTCATCGTGCTGAATGAAACATTTCTGAAGGCTTTCACAAAATAACCTTCCCAATTAAATTATGACTGCAAAGTAGGCCTTCTTGGCAGAATGATATCATATGATTTCTATCAATCGGTTATGCAAGTTCTGCCATCACATGTACACTGTAGGCCTACATTGTAGACTACAGTACAGAAACAAAGCTAGCCAAACGTCTCTTGCAATGTGCTCAATTGACAACTACACCCTCCCAAAAATATATTTTTCCTAGACCTCAAAAATGATCTCCTGGTGTGGTTTAAGCATTGTTGTGGACTTAGAATATTACATTTGTCGTTTTTCACCCAAAAAAAGTGATTTTGAAAACGATAGGAAATCATAAAAGGTTTACTTTGGGACTTCCCACTGGGCGCCGATGTCAATTCAACGTTTATTCCACGTTGGTTCGTAATTTCATTGAAATAACGTGGAAACAACATTAATTCAACCAGTGTGGGCCCAGTGGGTTTCATTCGCCAGGAGGGCCGTTTGGGATGTTTTTTAGCCAAATTAGAATATACGCACATCTCCAGGCACCACTACACCACTGCCTGATGGGCCCCCGTGTTGAGGGTCAGCGTGGCAGATGAGTTGTTTCCTACCCTCACCACCTGGGTGCGGCCCGTCAGGAAGTCCAGGATCCAGTTGCAGAGGGAGGTGTTCAGTCCCAGGGTCCTTTGCTTAGTGATGAGCTTGGAGGGCACTATGGTGTTGAATGCTGAGCTGTAGTCAATGAATATCATTCTCGCATAGGTGTTCCTCTTGTCCAGTTGGGAAAGGGCAGTGTGAAGGGCAATATACTGTAGATTGCTTAATCTGTGGATCTGTTGGGGCGGTGTGCGAATTGTAGTGGGTCCAGGGTGTCTGGGATGATGGTGTTGATGTGAGCCATGACCAGCCTTTCAAAGCATTTCATGGCTACAGATGTGAGTGCTATGGGGCGATAGTCATTTAGACAGGTTACCTTGGCATTCTTAGGCACAGGGACTAAGGTGGTTTGCTTGAAACATGTAGGTATTACAGACTGGGTCAGGGAAAGGTTGAAAATGTCAGTGATGACACTTGCCAGCTGAGTCCGCATCCTGGTAATCTGCCTGGCCCTGCGGGTACGAGTGTAAAGGGCTACCAAAGTGTCTGAATAGAGCAGTTGTGGAGCCTACCTACCCATAGGTAATCAATGGCTCTTAGAGCAGGGCTGAGCCCAGGTATAAATATTCAGTGGATGGCTCTGCAAATGAAGAATTAATAAGAAGAGACTTCTGTTTCAACTCAGCTGGAAAGCAGACACTAGGCTTGTTTTGGCTGAGGTGTTGTTTTGCTCAGGCATCTGAAGTCCTAGCACCAGACATTGTGGGAGCTGACAGGCTGCTACTGTGAACCTTGATGACCTAGTAATGACAATATTCTCCTCAGGAGCTTTTAAGAAAATTACAAATGTGGAAACTCTCCCTCCCTCCCTCCCCTCCCTCCCTCCCTCCCTCCCTCCCTCCCTCCCCTCCCTCCCTCCTTCCCCTCCCTCCCTCCCTCCTTCCCCTCCCTCCCTCCCTCCCTCCTCCCCTCCCCTCCCTCCCCTCCCTCCTTCCCTCCCTCCCTCCCCTCCCTCCCTCCCTCCCCTCCCTCCCTCCCTCCCCTCCCTCCCTCCCTTCCCTCCCCTCCCTCCCTTCCCTCCCCTCCCTCCCAATCTATGCTATCTTCCTAGTGACTACTTTTTACCTTTCATCGTCTGGAACAGTACTGCCGTTGTGTCAATAACAAAGGCAATGCAATTGCTATCACATGAATAGAGTCCTGTCAAAGCCAGTTATGCCTAGGGCTTTGATGCTGACTGAAGAGTTTTCTCTCTCAATATCAATGTCAACACTGACTTCAAATGGTTGTATCACAAACACTCTCTGTTCTTTTCATTATAAAAAAAAAAGGTTTCAGTGCGGCCAAGGAGGCCGAGATGCTAAAATATACTTAATTTAATCCATGCTCGAAAGAATGCATAGGTGAAAGTGGAAAGTGCCCCCAAAAAAAGGAGCATACAAAAAAATAAAACTTCACTTTTTACCTTTTTGTATTTTTTCGAGGATGGATTAAATTAAGTACATTTTAGCATCTCATCCTCCTTGTTTTTTTTCCTTTTCATGCTCTGAGCGCGAGAGCACATTGAATTCTATAGATGCTTTTTCTCTTACACTGGCCACCTTTAATTGTAGCCTGAGCGCAGACCCTCATACTGGCTTTTTACATTATAGAACGGTGAAGAGGCTCAACTTGTTGAAATCATTTAACTACCAGTTCTTTAACCTCAGACACAATGTTGTTGTACACTGAGTGTAGAAAACATTAAGAACGCCTTCCTAATATTGAGTTGCACCTAAGAACAGCCTCAATTCATTGGGGCATTTATTTATTTTATTTATTTAACCTTTATTTAACTAGGCAAGTGTGGAGTCCATTTGGCATGGACTCAACAAGGTGTCGAAAGCGTTCCACAGGGATGCTGTGACCCATGTTGACTCCAATGCTTCCCACAGTTGTCAAATTGGCTGGATGTCCTTTGGGTGGTGGACCATTCTTGATACACAAGAGAAACACAGCAGCATTGCAGTTTTTGACACACTCAAACCGGCGCTCCTGGCACCTACTACCATACCCTTTTCAAAGGCACTTCAATATTTTGTCTTGCCAATTCACACTCTGAATGGCACACAAACACAATCTCTCAATTGTCTCAGGGCTTAAACATCCTTTAACTTGTCTCCTCCCCTTCATCTACACTGATTTGAAGTGGATTTTAACAGGTGACATCAATAAGGGATCATAGCCTTCACCTGGATTCACCTGGTCAGTCTATGTCATGGAGAAAGAGTTCCTAATGTTTTGAACACTCAGTGTCTAGGGGTCTGTTGTGGTCCAACAAACACACTATTACAGAGAGCTAATCTACAAGAGTCAGTCACAAGATTTAAGTATTGTTTCTCATTTGCTTAATGGTGCAGTGATATATAAAGAGTATGTAACCCCTCTAACAGCCGACAGTAAAGTTCATAGGTCACCAGATCAAAGCTTAAAGGGAAACTTTGAGGTTTGGTGGGAGATGAGGCCCTTAATCTACTTCCCCAGAGTCAGATTAATTTGAAGTTACCATTTTATTTTCTCTGTGTCCAGTATGAAGGAAGTTCTAGGTAGTTTTGTGAGCAAACGCTAACTAGTGTTAGAGCAATGCCTGGAAGTCTATGGGTATCTGCTAGCATCCCGAAGTATCCCTTTAACTACACAACCATATTTGGCACAGCTCCAGCACCAAAGTGGATTTGAAATGATGCACCCAGAGAAAATGCTCATGTGAAAGCGCTCCTCTGGTTTCCACAGTCTGTGCCACCAGGCCTACTACTGTTATGTCCCCAGCATGGAACAGAGCAGACTTTATTTATTATTACACCTTTATTTAACTAGGCAAGTCAGTTAAGAACAAATTCTTATTTACAATGACGGCCTACCCTAACCCGGATGACGCTGGGCCAATTGTGCACCCCCCTATGGGACTCCCAATCACGGCCGGTTGTGATACAGCCTGGAATCAAACCAGGGTATGTAGTGACACCTCTAGCACTGAGATGCAGTGCCTTAGAGCGCTGCGTCACTCGGGAGCCCAGGCTGATCTAACAAATAACAGATGCTTGAGCCCAGCCTTGGTGAAACGTCTTTTCTAGTGATTCCCATTTAGAAACAAATTCATCTGACCCCTTTCAGGGGAAAGTGTGGATAGTCTAGTAGGAGGCATCCTTCACGGCAGTAAATAAAGCGCAGGTACAAATCCGTTGTGACCGTTCACGCTTGCTACCTATAGGTCACCCTGGCCCTGGGAAGAGAACCCCCATCTAATTACTATAGTAACTGACAGCGTTGTGGTCTGGTAATTTGATTTATATAGATTTATACAAGGAATGGATTAATGTCTTATAAAAAATTCATAGCTTCGCTCGCACAGATGTTGCATCTGTCCAGCGCCCTGCTTTTTTTTGTTAACATTTGCCCTTTGTGTCGCACGTCACAAAGAGAACAAGAAATAGAACTGTGGTCTCATTTTCACCCAATCGCCTGCTATTTTCCTCTGTTAAGAAAACACTGCTTTGAGAGTTGTTGAAACAGCAGCCTCGGAGGCAATGTTGTGTCTCGGGGCTTCCCACTATAGGTCCATAACACTGGGATGTCAGCAGGGAAAACTGGACAGTTTGCTGTGGGAAAGTCTGGTCCATATTATTATACATCCACATGTTCTCTGTCATGGCTTTATTCCGTTTCATTAGGTCGCTGTTGTGATTCACCAAAACAATCACCCAAATAATAGGCCAATTAGTGGATAATAAAAGTGGGTTGCTTTTTGTGTAATTAAAATCCAAAGTATTTTCCGTTTTTCTTTGACTATTTCATTTGACTATTTCAAGCTTCAGAGGGGTTGGGTTAAATGCGGAAGGCACATTTCAGTGGGAGGCATTTAGTTGTACAACTGACTAGATTTTCCCCTTTCATTTTGAATGTGTTTATTCTTCTCACACAAGGTCTTCTGTAAATGTTGTTGTGCACTGTAATCAAGGTGAACTACGCTATAGACATAACCCAATTACACAAAGGGTTATTTGTCTCTGTCTGTGCTTTTCAAAGCGTTTCACTTCTGTTGTTTTCAGTAGCGTACATAGATAATTACCCTATGTTTTATTTACTGTTCATAGCAATACACATTATGTCATATTGTGCTGATTTATGTTGAGTATATGACTCATTACTTGATTGTATAGACATTGGATATGTCTGGTACTATTATACAGTGTATTTATAAGGATACAACGTGCCCATTTCTTTAGTATGGTTACATTTGTGAATCAACATCCATTTCTAAAGTATTTTCAAAGCTTTTATGCCTCAACCTGTCCATATTTATTTATTTTTCTTCTCGAACGAAAATGGCAGGCTAACGGTTTCACAATGCGAGGCATCAACCCACAATACACATTAATGTCACCTATTTTCCAGAAGTCTTGACCAATGTCCTGTGAATTGGTACTATAATACATTGGTTGGCAGGAGCAATCTCAGTGAATAGTAATTATTCTTTCCCAGTGACAGCATTGAGCAGGTTGGAGGGGTTTTTCCTATTGTTTTGAACAACTGTAAGAAAGTATATCAGAAAAGGTTGTGAGCCTCGAGCACAAAAGTTGGTGCCTTTTGTCATTCTCTGTAGACCCTCACTGTGACATTTTAGTGCTCTCTTGAATGTGTGTGGTGTATAATCATCTGAATAAGGAGCAATGTGTCTCACTTGCAGGGCTTTAGTTTAGCACATTTTGTGTTGGTGCTTTGACTGCCAAACAGTTCTCTAGTATTTTAATATAACTTGCGTCCCTCTCCAAAAAGCACCGAAGAGAATCCCTGCTGAAGCCTTTTCAGCTACTTGACTTTTCACAATGGGAAATATTGTAAGTGATAGTGCAATTTCAAAGCTTTGACGAGTTACAGTTCATATAAGGAAATCAGTCAATTGAAATAAATTCAAAGGCCTTAATCTATGGTTTTCACATGACTCGGCAGGGGCACAGCCATGGGTGGGCTGGGGAGGGCATCGGCCCACTGGGGAGCCAGGTCCAGCCAATCAGAATGAGTTTTTCTGCACAATAGGGCTTTATTACAGAAATACTCTTCAGCACTCCCCCGTGAGGCCGGTTGAACGTACTGCCAAATTCTCTCAAATAACGTTGGAGGCATCTTATGGTAGAGAAATGAGCATTCAATTATCTGGCAACAGCTCTGGTGGACATTCCTGCAGTCAGCATGCAAATTGCACGTTCCTTCAAAACGTGAGACATCTGTGGTATTGTGTGGTGGGAGGACAAAACTGCACATTTTGGTGGCCTTTTATTGTCCCCAGCACAAGGTACACCTGTGTAAAGAGCATGCTGTTTAATCAGATTCTTGACATGCCACACCTGTCAGGTGGATGGGTTATCTTGACAAAGCATAACATGCTCACTAACAGGGATGAAAACAAATTTGTGCACAAAAGGTGAGAGAAATAAGCTTCTTGTGCATATGGAATATTTCTGGGATCTTTTATTTCAGCTCATGAAACATGGGAACAACACTTTACATGTTGCGTTTGTATTTTCGTTCAGTGTCCATCACTACATGACCAAAGGTATGTGGACACCTGCTTGTTGAACATATGGAGTTGGTCCCCCCTTTTCTGCTATAACAGTCTCCATTCTTCTGGGAAGGCTTTCCACTAGATGTTGGAACGTTGCTGGAGGGACCTGCTTCCATTCAGCCACAAGAGCATTAGTGTCGGGCACTGATGTTGGGCGATTAGGCCTGGCTCGCAGTCGGCGTTCCAATTCATCCCAAAGGTGTTTGATGGGGCTGAGATCAGGACTCTGTGCAGGCTAGTCAAGTAGTTCCACACTGATCTCGACCAACCATTTCTGTATGGACCTCGCTTTGCGCAAGGGGGCATTGTCCTGCTGAAACAGGAAAGGGCCTTCCCCAAACTGTTGCCACAACGTTGGAAGCACAGAATCGTCTAGAATGTCATTATATGCTGTAGCGTTAAGCCCGAACCAAGAAAAACAGCCCCAGACCATTGTTTCTCCTCCACCAAACTTTACAGTTGGCACTATACAGTCGTGGCCAAATATTTTGAGAATTACACATATTCATTTTCACAAAGTCTGCTGCCTCAGTTTGTATGATGGCAATTTTCATATACTCCAGAATGTTATGAAGAGTGATCAGATGAATTGCAATTAATTGCAAAGTCCCTCTTTGCCATGGAAATTAACTGAATCCCCCAAAAAAACACTTCCACTGCATTTCAGCCCTGCCACAAAAGGACCAGCTGACATCATGTCAGTGATTCTCTCGGTTACACAGGTGTGAGTGTTGACGAGGACAAGGCTGGAGATCACTCTGTCATGCTGATTGAGTTTGAATAACAGACTGGAAGCTTCAAAAGGAGGGTGGTGCTTGGAATCATTGTTCTTCCTCTGTCAACCATGGTTACCTGCTAGGAAGCACATGCCTTCATCATTGCTTTGCACAAAAAGGGCTTCACAGGCAAGGATATTGCTGCCAGTAAGATTGCACCTAAATCAACCATTTATCGGATCATCAAGAACTTCAAGGAGAGCGGTTCAATTGTTGTGAAGAAGGCTTCAGGGCGCCCAAGAAAGTCCAGCAAGCGCCAGGACCGTCTCCTAAAGTTGATTCAGCTGCGGGATCGAGGTACCACCAGTTCAGCGCTTGCTCAGGAATGGCAGTAGGCAGGTGTGAGTGCATCTGCACGCACTGTGACGCGAAGACTTTTGGAGGATGGCCTGGTGTCAAGAAGGCCAGCAAAGAAGCCACTTCTCTCCAGGAAAAACATCAGGGACAGACTGATATTCTGCAAAAGGTACAGGGATTGGACTGCTGAGGACTGGGGTAAAGTCATTTTCTCTGATGAATCCCCTTTCCGATTGTTTGGGGCATCTGGAAAAAAGCTTGTCCGGAGAAGACAAGGTGAGCGCTACCATCAGTCCTGTGTCATGCCAACAGTAAAGCATCCTGAGACCATTCATGTGTGGGGTTGCTTCTCAGCCAAGGGAGTGGGCTCACTCACAATTTTGCCTAAGAACACAGCCATGAATAAAGAATGGTACCAACACATCCTCCGAGATCAACTTCTCCCAACCATCCAGGAGCAGTTTGGTGACGAACAATGCCTTTTCCAGCATGATGGAGCACCTTGCCATAAGGCAAAAGTGATAACTAAGGGGCACGGGGAACAAAACATTGATATTTTGGGTCCATGGCCAGGAAACTCCCCAGACCTTAATCCCATTGAGAACTTGTGGGCAATCCTCAAGAGGCGGGTGGGCAAACAAAACCCGACAAATTCTGACAAACTCCAAGCATTGACTATGCACGAATGGGCTGCCATCAGTCAGGATGTGGCCCAGAAGTTAATTGACAACATGCCAGGGCAGATTGCAGAGGTCTTGAAAAAGAAGGGTCAACACTGCAAATATTGACTCTTTGCATCAACTTCATGTAATTGTCAATAAAGGCCTTTGACACTTATGAAATGCTTGTAATTATACTTCAGTATTCCATAGTAACATCTGACAAAAATATCTAAAGACACTGAAGCAGCAAACTTTGTGGAAATTAATATTTGTGTCATTCTCAAAACTTTTGGCCACGACTGTACATTGGGGCAGGACGCGTTCTCCTGGCATCCGCCAAACCCAAATTCATCCGTCGGACTGCCAGATGGTGAGGCGTGATTCATCACTCCAGAGAATGCATTTCCACTGCTCCATAGTCCAATGGTGGCGAGCTTTACACCACTCCAGCCGACACTTGACATTGTGCATGGTGACCTTAGGCTTGTGTGCGGCTGCTCGGCCATGGAAACCCATTTCATGAAGCTCCCGAAGAACAGTTATTGTGCTGACATTGCTTCCAGAGGCAGTTTGGAACTCTGTGGTGACTGTTGCAACCGAGGACAGACGATTTTTACACACTTCAGCACTTGGCGGTCCCGATTTTATACACCTTTCGGGCAAGGGGTGTGGCTGAAATAGCTGAACCCACTAATTTGAAGTGGTGTCCACATACTTTTGTGTGTATAGTGTATTTCTGTATTTAAAACAGTTGAACAATTTAATCTTGTTCAGTGCATCAACCATGTTCTTTATCATACCCATCTAAACATCAATCCATTGAGTTATGTAGTCTACAGTCTTCTATAATTCAATGAAGATTTGTAATTATTTCAGCAGATTATTTAGCTGTGTTGCATTTGTTTCATTTCAAGTCGTTGTTATAGATTGATATGATGTTGGTATTGTGGTGTTAGTATGAGTGTGTGTATCATATACAGTAGCTCAGCTCCTTTTGTTTCAACCTCTTGATGAAAATACGCCGTGTAAAAAGTGAATTTTCAGCGAGTATATGATCCTCTGTGGAGACTGGTAGAGTAACTCCCTATAGGTCAGTCGTGTAATGTATGGATAAGATAGATTCTATTGACCACGCCTGAGCCATTGTGACAGCAGCCCGTCGTGGGTCGCCATCAATTCGGCGGAAGGATTTCCAGTGGCTTCCGATCAAATTTTTTTATTTTTTTTATTTTTATTCATTACTTCTGCATGTCTTCTCTCCCAGTAATCGCTTAGATTTATTCACCTGACAACTCATTCATTCCTCCGTGAAGCAGAATGAAAGGCAGGTGGTTGGCCTCAAATAATGCTGAAATAATTAGATTGGAAAATGTGGGCTTTGAACGGGATTAGAGATGAGTGGAGTGAGAACAATGAGGAGAAGATGAGAGGGTCAAAGCAAATAAAGGAAGAAGATATCCCTTGCTCTTTTCTCGTTTTCTCTCTCTGTCTTAGTGTTTAATTCAGGCCCGTATCTGATTTGTCATATGAAATGGGAAAATGGGTACTGAGTAAAGACTAGCTCATACAGAAAGTACTTCAGAAAGTAAAAAAGGCATAATGACTAGAAATATTTAATGATCGTATCGTTGTGTTTACAGATGCTACACTGCTACGAAGAGGGCTGAGTGCTTCACTACTGTATATTTGACCTCAGCATTCTGTTAATTAAATAATAATGTAACATTATACTGTAGTATCACATACAGTAGCTTTGGCTTGCATGTGTTCAGAATGTTCCTCCCTCCTGATCTGAAATATCAAAATGACACCACAGCACTATATTTCAGGGTGAATGTCTGTATACTGTTGGACGGCTGTTCTCTGGTTGACGTTTTGTGAAATTAAGAGCCATTTGCTTATTGACTTGAAACGCCTGAGGCCAGTCGGAATGGAGTGATGAAATGCACCTTGGGATTAGAGCTCTTATGAATGAAACTGACGGGAGGAATTTTATCTGAGGGAAAGGGTGGGGTGGAGGTGCTACCCGGTAGGGCAGTTGCTCAAACAGGTGCCACACACGTATATTCACATGCGCGCACAGAGGGAGCCCGAAAGCGGTAACTAACTGAAGTCCGGACACTGCACAATATGACGAAAGATATATCTTTCAAAAATCATGTTGATGAGTTAAGAATTAAATTGGGCTTCCTTTATAGGAATAAGTCATGCCTTTAGTTAAATAGCAGAAAAGATATCATTCAGTCGGCATTCATACCGTTTATAGGTTATGGCGATATCATCTATATGAATGCAGCTCTGCCACTGCATGGAAGCAGTTTATCATCGCGCACTCTGCTTTATTACGGGCGAAAGGTTCGGTACGCATTACTGCGCTCTGTATCAGAACTTAGGCTGTCCCTCTCGTAGATCGATGCTTTGCACTCTTTTTGTTTATAAATCCCCCGTGCACAAACTACCGCCGCACCTTACTTCATTGTTAACCTACAGACTTAGGAGCTTCCAGACTCGGTCTCAGGGATGGCTAACTCTGGAGATCCTGTCGATCTCCACTGAGTTGGGTAAATCTGCTTTTAGTTTTATTGCACCTTGAGGAATAATCTCTAAAACTAGATGATTTGGTACTTCTAGGACAATTTTTATTCATTTTTTATTTAACTAGGCAAGTCAGTTAAGAACAAATTCTCATTTACAATCACGGCCTACCCATCCAACCCTAACCCGGACAATGCTGGGCCAATTGTGCGCCGCCCTATGGGACTCCCAATCACGGCCTGGAATCGAACCAGGGTCTGTATTGACGCCTCTAGCACTGAGATGCAGTGCTTTAGACCGCTGCGCCACTCGGGAAGGGGTTTTGAGACAGCTGATTGAGGATATTTTTATTGAAGAATGTGTTTTGTTTTCTATGATTTGTTTTTTTATCTCTGTTTTTCTTTTCATAGTGTATTGATGCGTATAGTTGTGATTATATTTTTGTAATTACAAGGCTCATCTGTAAAAGGCTCATCTTACAAGACTTCTTGTCAAAATAAAGGTGAAAAATAAAATAAAATACCTTAGGTACTGTTTAAGTTTGTTTTTATAATTATTTAGTGCAACTTAAATACAAAGCATGTCTACACATGTTCAATTTATTGTGACGCTTGTATTTTAGAAGTGTCTGCTACTAATTTCTTTCTTTAGTGCCGCCATCCCAGTGTAATTGGATTTTGACATTTGTCGGGGCTATCATCTTGACAGGACCTATTGATTCCCCTCTGGATGTATTTCACATGTCATGATGTGAGCTCTGACTACAGTAAAGGGTGAACCCTCATTTATTTCTGCCATATAATCCATAATGAAATTAAAGTAATATCACTGCCTCTGATTTCTTATGCAGCAACTGTTGCTAGGAGGTAGCCTCTCTCTATTCAGCAGGGTTTGCAATGAGGACATTGATTCATAGATGAATATGCGTATTGCACAATGTGATGTGACTGGCTGGGAAGGATACCAATTAACAAATGACCTTTAGAAAGATAATGTAAAGATAATGAATGCACTGCTCACTGTTTGCCTGCTCTTGGAGTAGGCAGGTTACAGACAATACAATCAGTACACTTGTACAGAACAGTGCCACCTGTTATTAAATTCTATATTGCTGCTCCTATACAATCCATAGGGCATAGGCCTTCAGTACACCTACAACCTTTTGCTGAATCTCTCAGTAATGGCTGTAGTCCTGAGCGGTAGGTAACCACAGGGATCTATCTGTTAGACAGACAGTTAGTTCCCCTCTGGACCCAGGCTAGTCAGTCACAGCAAGAGAGCCTTGGCCTGGAGCTTCATATCTATCCGCACAATAACCAGGTCCGGTATCTATCCGATCTGATGAGAGGCAGCTGCGGGCACCGAGTCAGGCCACAGCTAGGCGTCACAATCAAACAGGCCTCCAGACTAAAATAACCATTAACTGTAGCCTTACTGTGAGCGTACTATGGCCTCTGGCTACAGGTCCAGACCTTTATGTCACAGGTGTGCACTAGCCAGGTAATTAAAGGGCCAGTACAAGCAAGCAGGGTTCAAGCCCCTCTCCCTTTTTCCTGCCTCGATTGCTACAGTAGCCTCCGACGCCCACTTCTAACGCATATAACCTGAAGACTGAACAATTTGACGTTTGTTTAGTTAGTGTACGGCCATTGTTTTTGAAATATGCAGACATTTCTGATTATCACTATGCATATCAACTCTCTCCCAACCTGTAGCTGTAGTTTTCAGTTGTTGACAGGTGTCTAAGGTATTGCATGAGTCCCCCTAGTGGCAGCAATATGCACACCAGCAATGATCTGACTGAGTGGCTGTGTGTGGGCAGAGTTGGATGGGATGTTGAATCATGCTACCACGATGAGTGAATAAAAAATGGCCGAGCATATTTTGTATTTAGTAAAAAATATGCTTTTGTATTCTTGAAAATGTGTGTTTTAGCTCATCTATGATTAACCTGGCTGGCATGGAATTGAAACATCACATGCCATGATCGACTGGAGTCCGCCTTTTGAGACCGACTATGTTGTTATGTAGCTGTCTGAGCAGAATCCTAATAGGGCAGAATAACAAGCTGTGTGTTCTCTATGATTGAACCTCAACATTCTTGCCACATTACTGTATCCATTTTCTATAGGTTGCTGTGGTTGACCTTGTGCTCCAGTCCGATGTCATACAATGACACCTAGTAGTTGTTTTTTTAACAAGAAAAAAAAAAGGGATGACTGTCACGTGCATCACCTTTTCAGCACACATATACAGATGGTTGGTCCCGCCCGAGGCTGTGGAAGCAGTTGATCCCCAGACAGATTAAGCTGTAATCAGATGTCTCTGTGGGCCAGGGCTCAATCAGCACCTCTGGGCTCTCCTCAGGGTGGTTGAAGGATGGCTGGAGACAGAGACAGCCCTATGGGGATTCTAACAACCCACTGTGAGAGGGAGAACATAGACATACACTACTGTAAAATACTGCTATATTTATGTATGACATCGTGGCGTAGCCTAACACTGGATGAAACATATGCAATTATCGTCTCATTAACGAAATGATCAACCGCAGTCGTGATTCCAGGCTAGCCGGTTGATCACAGAAACACAGATTCGAGAGACAGCCTGGTCTCTGTTGAGAATTAACCCTCTTGAAGATATCCCTGTCTTGTTTAATGACAAAGAAAGTTTTATGTATGTTTCCATTGAAGTGCCATGAATCATCCTTAGCCTCTTTTTAAGAATTCCCTGCCTGATATTTGTCATACAATATGGGTTATGAGGATCATAGACAGAATTGGTTATAGATTGCAGGGCTTCACAGGTAGCGACAGGCTGGTGTGTTCTGGGATTGATTTATGTAGCTTAAAAGCTCTCCTATTATTTCATGTGATTTAGTGTCAGATAAAACAGCTGCTCCTCATCATTATTGGATGGGCCTTGGGATGAGACGGTGGTGGGGAGCAGGGGCATAAATTACCTCTCTCTCTCTCTCTCTATTGGCCTGCAGTGTGGGAAGTGGGGGAGAAGGGATGTGCTGCCTGCTATAGAGATGGGCTGACGATCCCCTGGCTTGGCTCACTGGGAAAGACTGGGAGTGCTTAAGGAGATCAATCTCAGAATGTCTCCCTTTGTAATACGCTCGTCGTGTAACATTGATCATACTGTAGGTCGGAGTTGAGTGGAGGACCTCTTTCTAGTCTAAACCTTTCTTTGCGTATAGTGCGGTCTCATTGTTGTGGTTGTAAGTCTTGAAACGTGTAGTTGACAAGCGTTTTGAAGTTTGCCTAATTTCTCAGAACGTGTGGGTTACAGAATGCTTTTCCTCGATTTCCCATATCTGTTCCAGCTACTGAGACATCGCTTTGTTTGTGATTGTCTTGTTTTTGAGCGAGACAATGACTTATTCAAAGCAAATTGTATTCGTCACATCCTTCGTAAACAGCAGGTGTAGACTAACAGTGAAATGCTTAATTATGGGCCCTTCCCAACAATGCAGAGAGAGAAAACAGAGAAATAATAAAAAGGTAAAACATAATAATAAATACACAATGATTAACAATAACTTGGCTATATAGATGGGGTACCAGTACCAAGTTCATGTGCTGGGGTACGAGGTAATTGAGGTAGATATGTACATATAACTAGGTATAAAGTGACATAATAAACAGTAGCAGCAGCGTATGTGATGAGTCAAAAGAGTTTGTGCAGAAAGGGTCAATGCAGATAGTTAAATAGTTAACCAAATAGCTACCTGGACTAACTATATAGCAGTCTTATGGCTTGGGGTTAGAAGCTGTTCAGGGTCGTTCAGGTTTCTGCGGTAGCAGAGAGAACGGTCTATGACTCTGGTGGCTGGAGTCTTTAGGGCCTTCCTCTGTGACCACCTGGATGGCAGGGAGCTCGGCCCCGGTGATGTACTGGGCCGTACGCATTACCCTTTAGCGCCTTGTGGTCTGATGCTAAGCAGTTGACATACCAAGTGGTGATGCAGCCACTCAAGATGCTCGCAACGTGCAGCTATAGAATTTGTTGAGGATCTGAGGGCTACTGCCACATTTATTTCAGCCTCCTGAGGGAGAAGAGGCGTTGTTGTGCCCGGACCATGATAGATCCTTAGGGATGTGGACACAGAGGAACTTGAAGCTCTCGAACCGCTCCACTCCAGCCCCAACGATGGGAATGGGGGGCGTGCTCGGTCCTCTGTTTCCTGTAGTCCACGATCAGCTCCTTTGTCTTGCTGACGTTGAGGGAGAGGTTGTTGTCCTGGAATCACACTGCCAGGCCACACTGCCAGGTTTTCATCTTTTCCAGGTGGTAGAGGGAGTGCAATAGAGTTTGTGTCATCTGTGGATCTGTTGGGGTGGTATTTAAATTGGAGTGGGTCCAGGGTGTCTGGGATGATGGTGTTGATGTGAGCCATGACCAGTCTTTCAAAGCATTTCATGGCTACAGATAGTAATTTAGACAGGTTACCTTGACGTGCTTGGGAACAGGGACTATGGTGGTCTGCTTGAAACATGTAGGTATTACAGACTCGGACAGGGAGAGGTTGAAAATTACAGTGAAGACACTTGCTAGCTGGTCAGCGCATACTCTGAGTACGTATCCTGGTAATCTGTCTGGCTCTGCGGCCTTGTGACTGTTAACCTGTTTAATCCTTAAGTCTATTGATGCACCCGTATGTCAATCTATACTTAACAAAAATGTAAATGTAACATGCAACACTTTCAACGACTTTACTGAGTTAGAGTCCATATAAGTAAATCAGTCAATTGGAATGAATTAGGCCCTAATTTATGTATTTCACATGACTGGGCAGGGGTGCAGCCATTGGTGGGCCTGGGAGGGCATAGGCCCACCCACTTGGGAGCCAAGCCCACCCACTTGGGAGCCAAGCCCACCCACTGGGAAGCCAGGCCCAGCCAATCAGAAAGTTTTTCCTCACAAAAGGGCTTTATTACAGACAGAAATACTCCTCAGTTTCATCAGCAGTCTGGTGAAGCAGCCAGTGAAGCAGCCAGATGTGGAGGTCCTGGGCTGGCATGGTTACACGTGGTCTACGGTTCTGAGGCCAGTTGGACATACTGCCAAATGCTCTAAAACAACGTTAGAGGTGGTTTATGGAAAATAAATTAACATTAAAGTCAGCTTTCCAATTGCACGCTCCTTCAAAACTTGCAATTGTGTTCGTTGTCCATAGCTTATGCCTGCCCATACCATAACTCCACCGCCACCATGGGGCAGGCACTATGTTCACAACATTAACATCAGCAAACCGCTCGCCCACACGACACAATACACGTGGTCTGCGGGCAAGAGTGTTGGGCCAGTAATCGAAAGGTCACTGGTTTGAATCCCTGAGCTGACTAGGTGCAGAGGCCTGTTGGACGTACTGTCAAATTCTTTAAAATGACGTTGGGAGGTGGCTTATAGTAGAGAAATGAACATTGAATACTCCGGCAACAGCTCTGGTGGTCATTCCTGCAGCCAGCATGCCAATTGCACACTCCCTCAGAATGTGAAACATCTTTGGCATTGTGTTGTGTGACAAAACTGCGCATTTTAGAGTGGCCTTGTATTGTCCCCAGCACAAGGTGCACCTGTGTAATGAGCATGCTGTTTAATCAGGTTCTTGATATGCCACACCTGTCAGGTGGATGGATTATCTTGGCAAAGGAGAAATGCTCACTAACAGGAATGTAAACAAATGTGTGCACAAAAGTGGGAAGAAAAAGCTTTTTGTGCACATAGAACATTTCTGGGATCTTTTATTTCAGCTTATGAAACATGGGACCAACACTATACATATTTTGTTCAGTATAAGTAACATCATTTTTAAAAATCCCAATTTTTTGCATGGTCTGTGTCTCAATCCGCAGCATCCGCCTATGTGGGCCTTTCGCATCTGCGGTGGAAAGTGGCCGAGCTACAGCAGTGTTGGTCAGACCATGAGACATCCCGAAAATCGGTGTTATTTATTTTTCTTTAACCGGCAGTGTTTTTTTGGGGGGGGGGGGGACACATGAATCAAGGTGTGAGTCATGTGTCCGAAGGGAGAATGGTAAATCATTGTAGAAAAGAATGGTACACACCCAAATCTGTGCCCAATGTCTAATTTGTCAAGAATACAACGCAGGGAAGCAAGTACCGACCTATTTGTCAAGCCTACCAGTCCCCTGGGGCCCTTTAATATGCAAATTGATTTTGTTCACCTGTCTGTAAAATGAAAAAAGATATGTTGGTAATGGTTGACAGTTACTCCAAATGGGTTGAAGCCTTCCCCACATCAAATAAGGATGCAAATACTGGGGGTAAGTGCCTGTTACAAGACATTGTTCCATGATTCGATGTACCACAAAGTTTAGATAGCGGTAAGGGTGACCGACCGCCTCGATTCTGAATAATGTAGCAAAATTTGAAATTGTGTTTTTTACATTGGATAAAAGTAGAGACTCAGAGCTAGAAAATGGTAAATCATACACTGAAGTTGTGGAACAATGGGAAAGTAATTCTGCTTTGAAAGTTGATAAACTTGTAACCCCACCTTTGAGAAAATGGCCCTTGAATGTTTTGGTACACCTACTGGAGAGCTCTTCTTTGTCTACACCCATTCAGCATCATTCACATCATCTAAAGCATTAGCCCTACCCATCTCTTTAAGGATTCACATGTGAGGCCATGTTTATTTGTCACATGCACAGGATACAGAAGGTGTAAACATTACAGTGAAGTAGTTACTTGCATAGTAGCAATATCAAAAACAGAAAGTGTCCAGATAAAAATCTTTAAATCTTTTATCATTATTAGATAACGCTTACCTGAAACTTGTCTAAATTGATGAGTCATGTGAAGGAAATGCTATTACCACCCCCTCCCAGCCACATCTAGCTAAGTGGATGGGTCACTTAGCTAGATGTGAAAATCACCCCCAGACACACCTGTCTAATGCTAACAAACTTTGTCTAGACATGTACACATGTTCATGAAATACAATAGATGGCCAAAATCACCCCCAGACACACCTGTCTAATTTGATGGGTCATGTAACAATCCGGCCGAAGTGGAATCTTTTGTTTAGACATAGCTATCTAGCTAAACAATGAACCGTCATAATCCCAACTCATACTACTGCCAATACAAACATTGTCATAGCTGTAGAATGAATCTGCAGGTAGCTAATGCTAACAAACTTTGTTCAACGGTAGCTAGCTAACCTTAAGGCTATAACTAGCAATGCAAATGCAAATGTATGATTCGAATAATAGATCATACATGTAACGTTAGCTAGCGAGCCAGCAAGCTAACATTTGCTCGCTAACTAACAGTACGCTTTAGCTTGCAATAAAAACTACATTCTGACAAAATTAGAAAAGTATATCTGAAAATGTAGCTAGACTCTTACCAGTATACATGGAGGAACGCTTCACGGCAGACCTGAACCATTTAACTTCATTTTGTTTGGTCAGCTTTGTGTCAAGTCACTCCAGTTCACACTGACCGTGGCGTGTGCAGAAAGTAGCCCATCACCTTTTGCAACTGATCTGTCGATAGCTCCTGCTAAATTCAGGGCATCAATGTTAGGAAAAGTAGCAAACCTTTTGTAGTTCTCGAGGGCTTACGTTATATCTTTCAAAAATGACGCAGTAGAAAGGACTGTCAATACATCCTGAAAAGCTCACATTATAGACAGAAGCAAACTACATGGCAGACCAATCCAAACTCATCTCCCGGCATGTCCAGCCCATCCATTATCTCAGCCAATCATGGCTAGCGGGAAGGTTCCTGGCTTTTTCCACGGCTAAACCAACTAGGCTCGTAATTTAACAATTGTATTCATATTTATTGATGGAATACAAGTTTGTTATTAAGGCACATGAAAGCTCACATGTTCCAGAAAGCATTTCTGCCAAATAACGCATTTTGATCAAAAATAAATGTTCACATTCCAATGCCGCTCCTGTGAACTAGTGAGGTGCGACATATGCGTAGTTTCCTGAAACGAGTCACGTATTTCACATCGATGATAATGAAAGAACTGTGTGACATGCTGCAAGTTAAGAGGAATTTACATGTACTGCTTCACCCGGAAAGGTCTGGACTTATAGAACGCTATAATGGTGTTCTGACAAATAAACTGTAAAAAATATGTGCCCAAACAAGACTTACCTGGGTGGATGCATTATCAATAGCAATCAGCTGCAGGGGAGATCTACCTCAGATTTCAGAGGAAAGAACTCAGAGTGAATGGTTACATGAATGGTGTGGTTACATGAACGATTACATTTCCCTTATGTAGTGGGAGGTGATAAGACAATCACATTGTTTGCACAACCGTTATTTTATACAAGCAACCGTTCCGGAACAGAATGGCCTTGTGTTAGGGTGCAGACATACCAGGAGTCTATGAAAAGCATAACATCACGGTCCAACACAGAACATATCCCTTGAAGTTACAACAGCTCACCCCAGATGGTTCCACCATTAGGGTGTGCCAGTACAGAGAAGAGCTTGGACTCGGCTGAGCGTCTGGATTAGTGGCCCGCTCCTTGAAAACGGCGGCTCTAGCATTTAGCTCAGTGTGGATGTTGCATGTAATCCATTTCTTCTGGTTGGGATATGTACGTATGGTTACTGTGGGGGGGATGTCGTCGATGCACTTATTTATGAAGCTGGTGACTGATGTGTTTAACTCCTCGATGTCATCGGATGAATCACGGAACAATTCCAGTCTGTGCTAGCGAAATAGTCCTGTAGCTTAGCACCCGCTTCATCAGACCACTTCCGTATTTCAGTTTTTGGTTGTAAGCAGGAATCCGGAGGATAGAGTTATGGTCAGATCTGCCAAATGGAGGGCAAGGAAGAGCTTTGTATGTGTTTCTATGTGTGGAGTAAAGGTGATCTAGAGTTTTTTTGCCTCTAGTTGCACAGGTGACATGCCAGTAGAAATGAGGTAAAACAGATTTCAGTTTCCCTGCATTAAAATCACCAGCCACTAGGAGCGCCACCTCTGGATGAGCATTTTCTTGTTTGCTTGTGGGCCTATACAGCTCGTTGAGTGCAGTCTTAGTGCCAGCATCGGTTTGTGGTGGTAAAAAAACTGCTTCGAAAAATACAGATAAATACACTGCTCAAAAAAATAAAGGGAACACTAAAATAACACATCCTAGATCTGAATTAATGAAATAATCTTATTAAATACTTTTTTCTTTACATAGTTGAATGTGCTGACAACAAAATCACACAAAAATAATCAATGGAAATCCAATTTATCAACCCATGGAGGTCTGGATTTGGAGTCACACTCAAAATTAAAGTGGAAAACCACACTACAGGCTGATCCAACTTTGATGTAATGTCCTTAAAACAAGTCAAAATGAGGCTCAGTAGTGTGTGTGGCCTCCACGTGCCTGTATGACCTCCCTACAACGCCTGGGCATGCTCCTGTGGCGGATGGTCTCCTGAGGGATCGCCTCCCAGACCTGGACTAAAGCATCCACCAACTCCTGGACAGTCTGTGGTGCAACGTGGCGTTGGTGGATGAAGCGAGACATGATGTCCCAGATCTGCTCAATTGGATTCAGGTCTGGGGAACGGGCGGGCCAGTCCATAGCATCAATGCCTTCCTCTTGCAGGAACTGCTGACACACTCCAGCCACATGAGGTCTAGCATTGTCTTGCATTAGGAGGAGTCTGAGGATCTCATCTCGGTACCTAATGGCAGTCAGACTACCTCTGGCGAGCTCATGGAGGGCTGTGCGGCCCCCCCAAAGAAATGCCACCCCACACCATGACTGACCCACCGCCAAACCGGTCATGCTGGAGGATGTTGCAGGCAGCAGAACGTTCTCCACGGCGTCCCCAGACTCTGTCACGTCTGTCACATGTGCTCAGTGTGAACCTGCTTTCATCTGTGAAGAGCACAGGGCGCCAGTGGCGAATTTGCCAATCTTGGTGTTCTCTGGCAAATGCCAAACGTCCTGCACGGTGTTGGGCTGTAAGCACAACCCCCACCTGTGGACGTCTGTTTGTGACCGTTTGAGCAGACACATGCACATTTGTGGCCTGCTGGAGGTCATTTTGCAGGGCTCTGGCAGTGCTCCTCCTGCTCCTCCTTGCACAAAGGTGGAGGTAGCGGTCCTGCTGCTGAGTAGTTGCCCTCCTACGGCCTCCTCCACGTCTCCTGATGTACTGGCCTGTCTCCTGGTAGCGCCTCCATGCTCTGGACACTACGCTGACAGACACAGCAAACCTTCTTGCCACAGCTCGCATTGATGTGCCATCCTGGATGAGCTGCACTACCTGAGCCACTTGTGTGGGTTGTAGACTCCGTCTCATGCTACCACTAGAGTGAAAGCACCGCCAGCATTCAAAAGTGGCCAAAACATCAGCCAGGAAGCATAGAAACTGAGAAGTGGTCTGTGGTCCCCACCTGCAGAACCGCTCCTTTTTTGGGGGTGTCTTGCTAATTGCCTATAATTTCCACCTGTTGTCAATTCCATTTGCACAACAGCATGTGAAATTTATTGTCAATCAGTGTTGCTTCCTAAGTGGACAGTTTGATTTCACAGAAGTGTGATTGACTTGCAGTTACATTGTGTTGTTTAAGTGTTCCCTTTATTTTTTTAGCAATATAGTATAGTCTACAGCTTGTCATGAGGTATTCTAACTCAGGCGAGCAGAACCCCGAGACTTCCTTAATATTACAGATCGCGCACCAGCAGCTGTTAACAAAGAGAGACACCAACGTTTTTAATGCTGTAATTGTTGTTTGCATGCATTTCATCTAAGGACACATTTACTGTAAACTAATCTGTCTCTTTCTGCTGTACATTTTCTCTGTACTTGTTCCACAAAACTCACTGACAGGGTTTTTGAAAATATTCGTTCTTTGGACCTCAAAGGAGTACATTTTAGCTCGTGTGATGTCTCCATGAGTCTGACAAAGTTTATTTCTGTCTGTCTCCAGGTTTGACTACCAGGAGCTGCTCCACAACTCCAGCTTCTGCCTGGTGCCCCGCGGTCGCAGGCTGGGTTCCTTTCGCTTTCTTGAGGCCCTCCAGGTATGTAGTTTGTCGTTTCCCCGTCAAAACCCTGTCCCTCCGAGGCTCCAAGTGGTTTCCTTGGTAACAGATGCTAGTCACCGGCACAGCTGCCGGGATTGGAGCCTGGGAGTTGTGCAGGTCCTGCAGGCTGCCAGTCCTGATGCTTGGATTATTGGTATTGACAACCTGTCATCTTTTCAAAAACAGCCGCAGACGATTTCTGTGCTGTAGATAAGAGTAGCCCTATTTTTATATCTTCCAACACCTCCCACTTCCATTAACACCTGGTCTTCTCATCTCCGGCATGTTTATTTGGACTGACAGAAGCCTCTATAGAAGTATTTTAGGATTGTTTATGACTTGGAACCATCCCATTAAGGATATGCATGTGTCTATATACACTGAGTATACAAAACATGAGGTAAACCTGCTCTTTCCATGACATAGACTGGCCAGGTGAATCCAGGTGAAAGCTATGATCCCTTATTGATGTCACTTGTTAAATTCACTTCAATCAGTGTAGGTGAAGGGGAGGAGACAGGTTAAATAAGGATTTTGAAGCCTTGAGACAATTGAGACATGGATTGTGTAAGTGTGCCTTTCAGAGGGTGAATGGGCAAGAGAAAATTTGTAAGTGCCTGTGAACGGGGTATGATAGTAAATACCAAGCTCACCAGTTTGTGTCAAGAACTGAAACACTGCTGGGTTTTTCATGCTCAACAGTTTCCCTTGTGTGTCAAGAATGGTCCACCACCCAACGGACATCCAGCCAACTTGGAATATTAGGAAGGTGTCCTTAATATTGTGTACTGTATACTCAATGTGGAATCTAATAAGAAAGTATAGTGTTATCACATCCAGATACACTGAGGCCTGGGTAAAAAGTAAAGAATGAAGGAAACAGCCTAGTCATTTCTACCCCACTCTCTACAAGGGGTCAGTGCAGCAGTTAGGCAGACACACTGTAGGTAACAATTCAAATGTGGAAATAATCATCACAGAGTGCCGACTGAGAGCTAGTCGGAATTGCGGTCCCCAAATGGTGCGTTCTGTGCTGCCTTTTAAGTGTGAGGCAGTTGCATTCCTCACCCAGATTTCAGAGGGGACACTTTGAAACAGGAACATCAAACAGGTTTTAGACATGACACAGATTGAGCTTTCATATTGTGTGAGGGAGCTCTCTCCTATTTGTCATCTCTATCTGTCAGCGAGGCTCAAAGGAGGGCTGTTATGTAGATGGTGGAAGGGAAAGACAGAGATTGGTTTGGCTGCAGACAACGTGTTTCCCTCCAACAACACAGGAGAGAAGAAGAGGAGAAGGAGGATAAGAGAGGAAAGGGGGAGGGGAGAGGAGAAAGGAGGGGAGGGGATGGACGAGGCCACGACACTGAGCCAGGCCAGGCAAATCACTAAAGAGTAAAGGGGATTTAAACAGACAGACAGGCCTCCAATCATGGACTTGGCATTTCTCAGAGTCTCCTTAAGCCCCAAATGAGTGTAAACTTTTAATGATGGAGATCCAAGTCTTAGTTGAAAATTCATGGTTCTGTACAATTCAGTACGCAGCCTTGGTTTTATTATTTTATAAGTCTGCATGCATGGTTGATGACTACAAACCACACCAAATTAGATCCCACTAATGCAGTGCCACTGTATAGGAAATTAAAAAGGATTCTAATGAAGTAGGCAATATTCATTTATCCATAAGTGCTAGCGCACCCACTTGATTCCCCCTAAAAATGGTTGCCACTTCGCTTTTCTCACCTCTGAACATCCGTTAATAGTGAATCCTTTGTAAATGTAGCTCTGTAGAGAATGTGATCCCTGTAAAAGCCTGGCTTTAAGTGATTAACTGGTTTATGTGTTGCTATGGTATTTCCTTTAATTGAATTGTGTAAAGAAGTTTACAGATTAAACAATTTCTCATTTCCATTTCATTATAAAGGTGCTGCTTTGAGGGAAAACCACATGTATTTCTGAATATTAAAACAGGCTTGACGTTGTATGTTCAACAAACAAAGAAAACAAAACTCAAAATAATATTGTGTAATTGTTTGCGTATTTGTTTGTGTTGCTAGTGACTCATTCTCTGCACTATTGATAAGAACCAATGGCTTCAACTAAAAAACTTGATACAATACGCCCTACCGTTGTGTGACTAATAGTCCACCTTTTACTCTGTGTGAAAGGCATTCAGATTAACCTGTTTGTAGACATGACTGCAGAAGAATCTGATATTTCACTTTCCTAGAGAGAAATCCCACAAAATACCAGAGGAGTGTGTAAAGTAAGACTAGCTCTTGGATAACCTCACCTATTTCTTAACAGTCCAGTAGAAGTGTAGAGTGGTAACCATAATAAAGGTGTCTGTGTATATCCTATTACCCCTGACCCTTTCTGTGCCTCCTCTGCCTGGGCTACCCCCGTCCTCCACCTCCTCTTCCCCCAGGCTGCCTGTATACCTGTCATACTGAGCAACGGCTGGGAGCTGCCTTTCTCTGAGATCATCGACTGGAGCAAAGCGGCTGTCATCGGGGACGAGAGGCTCCTACTGCAGGTAGCTACTGATGGAGACCTCCTCCCTATGACGCTGATCTCTCTCTCTTTTCACTGCTCTTATACTGCCCCTTAGGCTAGAACACAAGGGCCTCACATCTCACTTTGTGCTTTTAGTAAGGACCACTGTAAGTACCACTGTGGTGGATAATGTTTACCTCTCTCTCCAAGTGAATATATTCATAATTCTTTGCAAATGCGCTATAGTAACTTTTTTTGGGGGGGGGGGGGGGGTGTCAACATTTTGTCCAATCACAGCACTGTGAAATTGTGTTACCTCAAGCTACTCTCTTGTATCACTCCGCATTAGTCAGGCATTCCTACAGTTAACTTTTGTTAGCCTCATTGACTAGCCGTCCTTAGAGGAAGTGATTCCTCATCTTGCCAGCCACACCCACGGTTTCAGAGGCGCTTGTTTGCAGAGGGGTGTAATGAAATGCCAGTGTACCTGCACATATTAATCCACCGCACCCCTGCCTGTCTCCCGTAGCCAGGTCCCTGTATCAATAAACTCTCCCATTAATTATGTCATGCAAGGTGTATGATATTTAGATTATTTCATTACTGCGTTTATTAGTAGCTGCTACCCATCTGCCCTTTCATGACTCTGAGCTTGCCGGTTATTAATGTGGTGAAAAAGAGAGGGGTTTGAAATACGACAGCCAAAATGTCATGTGGACATGAAAGTGAAGAGAATGAGGAAAGGATGTGTGCCGAGATATAATGACAGGATTTAGCTTGAAGGTGCCATTCCACTTCTTGTCAGCTCTACCCCCATTTATGAAATCAGCACAATTAATTAGCCCGTTGCCGTAAAGGAGCTGCCCTGACACATTATAGAAACTTGACACATATTTCTCATACTACTGATTCACACAAAGATTGGATTTTAATTAGATTTACAATCAATTGCACTATTGAGACCACACAATGGAAAAAGCAGCCTGTTAAAAGTCATAAATGGTTTTAATGCAAGTCCTGTAATTATTTGTGACTATACGCTGTTGAATGAAAGACATTCAGAGAAGCAAATGTTTTTTTCTCTCCCTCTCCACCCTCTCGTTAAAAGTCCCCGTCCTAAAAGCATGCTAATTGTTGTCACATACACTATATATACAAAAGTATGTGGACACCTCTTCAAATCAGTGGATTCGGCTGCTTCAGCCACACCCTTTGCTGACAGGTGTATAAAATCGAGCGCACAGCCATCAGTAGCGAAACGTGGGTAAAATCACTGGGGAAGCCCCCCACCCCCCCAGAAAAAGCCGTATTACGACTTGTTGTGATTTATTGCGTTGTTTGCGCTATAACCTGTTAATTCATATGCCTTGCGACCGTGATATATAGGCCTAAAGGCCGAGACAATAAGAAAACCGTAGCAGAATACCTTTGTTTTATCACAAAACCGGATAGCAACCCCTGTCCAGTGAAGTCCACAAAGCATATTGCATGTAACAGACCTACAGTATGGTCAAGCAAGTGAATGTTTCTGACATTTTCAGACCACTGAACAACTATTGATTTAGAGCCACAGAGTTACCGCAAGTCACAAAGAAAACAGGAGCTGCCTCCACTATTCCAGCAACATTTCAACTTCAACATTTCAACTATACCTATAAGATACCAAAAACAATTTAGTCCAATCAACTTGTGTGTGTGCGTTCGTGCAAGTAGAAAAACATGTTGACTCACCCTACTCGTAGAGAAACGCCAATCTCATCCTCCTCTCTTTCATGTTGATGGTATCACTCTGTCATACAGTACACACTTTTATTTGTGGTTGTCCTAGGCTACCTGGCTAAAATGCTTGCTCGCTAGCCTAACTTCCATTCATGGGCAACGTTAGCTAGTTAACATTAGCCTTCTACATCTAGCTACATATTGAACTTCCATCCTCTCAGGCCAGGGGCACATCAATGTATGAATTAATGGTTGGATCAGAATTGCTGTTATAATCATTGGCCAGTACAAATAATTAAGTAAAACCACAAGTCCAAATCCCCATCTCCATCCATGGCTAATTTAGGAAAGGGACAATTTTAGCTAGCTGAGTAGCTAGCCATCAGAGGACAACAACACAACGAGATGCAACAATTCTAGTTTTTCTGTCAATGATGTATGCTCTCAATGGGATTTGATAGGAGTGACGCCAAATCCAAGCTGGCTTCCATTGGCACTTTTTGGGGGTGTGCCAGGACCATTCACAGTTTAGCTCAACGCTGATTGGCAAAACATTTTTTCAAAAACATTTTTGTCAAAGGAGGCCAGATGCTTGTTGGCTTTCCTTGCCTTCAATGCTACGGGCGGCAAACAATGTCATACTCGTTTGGACCAGACAGTATCAGATAGATGGCCTACACGTCGAGAGACAGAGGGGTGCTTTTTTCGAAAGCCGAATGCTATCTCCTGTGAGATACATTCAGCCTCTTGCAAAAAATGTTACCTTTATTTAACTAGGTAAGTCCGATAAAACAAATTCTTATTTACAATGACGGTCTACCCCGGCCAAACCTGGACAATGCTGGGCCAATTGTGCGCCGCCCTAATTGAAGGAAGATTATGAAACACGGAGAGACGAAAGGTAGATTTACATTTTTTTTATTTGTCTATCTTTTGGGGAAGCCTGGCTTCTCTTGGAATTCATGAATACACGCCACTGACAGCCATGCAATCTCCTAGCTAAACATTGGCAGTAGAATGGCCATACTGAAGAGCTCAGTGACTTTCTACGTGGCACCGTCATAGGATGCCACCTTTCCAACAAGTCAGTTCGTTAACTTTCTGCCCTGCTAGAGCTGCCCCAGTCAACTGTACGTGCTGTTATTGTGAATTGGAAACATCTAGGAGCAACAACAGCTCAGCTGCGAAGTGGTAGGCCACACAAGCTCACAGAACGGGACCGCGTGAAAATTGTCTGTCCTTGGTTGCAACACTCACTACTGACTTCCAAACAGCCTCTGGAAGCAACATCAGCACAAGAACTGTTTATGGGAGCTTTATGAAATGGGTTTCCATGGCCGAGCAGCCGCACACAAGTCTAAAATCACCATGCCCAATGCCAAGCGTCAGCTGGAGTGGTGTAAAGCTAGCCGCCATTGGACTCTGGACAAGTGGAAACGCGTTCTCTGGAGTGATGAATCGTGCTTCACCATCTGGCAGTCCGGCGGATGAATCTGGGTTTGGCGGATGCCAGCAGAATGCTACCTTCCCCAATGCATAGTGCCAACTGTTAAGTTTGGTGGACGAGGAAGAATTGTCTGGGGCTGTTTTTCATGGTTCGGGCTAGAGCATACAATGATATTGTAGACGATTCTGTGCTTCCAATTTTGTGGCAACAGTTGGGACAGATGTTGGGACAGATATAACAGATGTTGGGAAGGCCCTATCCTGTAATACTAGAACTGGTAGTAATAATAATGGCAATTTGTTAAGTTTAGTTATGATTTTGATTACATTTGCTAATGATTATTTCGGGCGGCGGTGTGTGGTTGCCTGTCATAGCATAGCAATTATTTTTTTATTTTTATATATCAGTATATTGGGTGGGACATTTTGAGCATATTTGAATATTGGGGGGATGTGTCCCCCCCAATATATATTATAATTACAGCCCTGGTTCCAACATCTAGAAGAGTGGAGGCTGTTATAGCAGCAAGGGGGGTGGGGCAACTCCATATTAATGCCCATGATTTTGGAGTGAGATGTTCGACGAGCAGGTGTCCACATTCATTTGGTCATGTAGTGTATGTGTATGATATGCTGTGACGGGTTATGAGGCACTTGGGGACGTTTTGCCTTCAGAAGAAAATTTTAAAAAACACAATGACAGTAATAATGACAGTATTTGTGCATTAAATGATTTCCTTACAAGTTGTGTATAACTGCATTCACACTGGCGTCAGAAGAAAAGCCACGGAGCCCTCAGGCATTCAGAGTGGGAGTTAGATACAAAAGGATGCTGAAAGGTGAGGAACGTTGTCGAAGTTAGAAGGGTTAAAACACTTCTGATTTGTAGTTCCATTTTGTGTTTAGATTGTTCCATGTAAATGTCAGTGGTTTTCTCTGAGAAAATGTATTTTCCATTTAAATCGAATTTCCTATTAAAACCCAACTTGCTTATGATGAAGATTTGCATGAGTTGTTTATGGAAAAGAACCAGCTAACTGTGTTTGATTAAAAACAAATCAGAAACATTTGTGACGGCACTGCAACTTTTATACACTCCAAAAATTACAAATAAATGGCTATTGAGATTGTTTACATGTATCGATTATCTTCTTACTTCATTGTAACTAAGATAAGCCATTGTGCTCTTTATATGCATGTAAGATAAACTCCTATGTACAAACAGAGATATTAACATGGTTATTATCGTCAAGATAATAACTTAAAGTGGGTCCTGAATTATTGGATCCCGTGCTAAAGATGGGCAAAAAATACTATATAAAATAAATATAACAAATACTGAGCTACAGTATATTGTATGCTCAAAATAATTGAAGAATTATATTTTATACTAATACATAGCAAGAGAGTTTGTTTAACAAGTAATACAAAAAATCTCTAAATGTTAAGGGTCAAAATGATTGGATTCTGTGTTTTCCATACTCCAGCACCCTCTCCTTGCGAGGATAACGACACTGAGCCTTTTTCTATAATGTTTTGAGATTGGAGAACACATTTGGAGGTATGTTAGATCATTCCTCCGTATATAATCTTTCCAGATACTTGATGTCATGGGAATGAGATGTGTTCTGCATTATGTTCTTTGGAAGGTGAAACCCACCATTGGTGTGCGTGGCTAAAGAACTCTATTTTCATGTCATGATCACCATAGTACCGGTTCCAATCCAATGCCGTTTAGTAAAATCCAGGCGGTCAGGTGACATGAAAATAGAGCTCTTTGGCCACGCACACCAATGGTGGGTTTCGCCTTCCAAAGAACAGTGCATGTGCAGAAAATACCTCATCCCTACTGTAAAATATGGTGGTGGATCTTTGATGTTCTGGGGCTATTTTGCTTCCACTGGTCCTGAGGCCCTTGTTAAGGTCAACGGCATCATGAACTTATTTTAGCCAAAAACCTGGTTGACTCTGCCAGGAGGCTGAAACGTGGATCTTCCAGCAAGACAATAACCCCAAGCACAAAGAAATGGTTAATTTACCACAGAATCAACATTTTGCAGTGGCCCTCTTAGTCTCTGGTCTTGAACCCTGTTGAAAACCTGTCATTTGAATTGATGAGGGCAGTCCATAAGCACAGACGAAGGATATCAAGGATCTGGAAAGATTCTGTAGGAATGGTCTAAGATCCCTCCCAATGTGTTCTCCAATCTCATAAAACATTTTAGAAATAGGCTCAGTGTAGTTACCTCGCAAGGGGAGGGTGCTGGACTATCGAAAACAAGGGATCCAATCATTTTGACCCTTAGCTTTTTGAGATTTGTTTAATTACTTGTTAAACAGAATCTCTGAGCAATTGTATTAGTATAAAATATATTCTTTCCATGTTTTGGATCATAAAATATAGCTCAGTATTTTTATTTTTTATTTTATACAGTGTTTTTTACTCATCTTTAACAAGGAACCAAGTAATTCCGGACCCCACTGTACATCCGTCTTTGTTCCCAGAGTTTGTAAATGGCTCCCACACCATACTGCTGTGGCTGTGTGGTGTGTGTTGGGACATAATGAGAGTGAAGGAGAGTTTTTAAGTCAATCCACTGTTTTGGTTTTATACGACAATCAAGTTGCTGCACCTGCTGTGAAAATGGAATCTCATTGCGTTCAATTATGTTGAAGAATGACATGCAACAACTCAGCACAACATGTGGAGTAGCATATTCCCCCACAGTGGAGACACATAAACACTAATGGAGAGAGGGGGTGTGATTCGATTGCCGTTATTTATATCCTGCCTCTGACTGTATTAAAACTAGAAATACTGTCACTGCCAAACATCAGCTCAAACAAACATTGTTTTCAGGCTTCAGGTGGAGGGGGGTTGTCTTTGTGATTTGGGGGTAAGAAATGTGACGTTCATTGTGACAACGCTGATTTGTCTCTCTTGCCCCCTCTCCTGCCACGTGTCACATTGTCAATTGTATGTTTCGATGTTTGTATAATTGATGAGGAGACTCAGAGATGAGAAGTGACAGGACAGAACAGTGATGCAGTGCTGTCTGTTAGTTAGCAGGGTTTGATAGCGTTGTGTGTTTGCCACAGGAGTGACATGCTCCCTAACTGAGGGGCTCACCCTCTCTCACACAAGGCTGGTTTACCAGTACATACCAACACCTCTGTTTCTCTCTAGCAGTATGGCCTGTGCTTAGAGATACCACTGGAGAGGATAGTCCTCAATTGGAACGATATGACAGCAAATTCCATTAGTCCTCTGCCACACAAATGACAGTGTAATTTGACCGTTGAGTACCATCGTTAACGATGTCATTGGTCCCTCAAGTAGTAGCCACTAAAGGGAGGTTAGAATCCTACAGAGAGTGTTGCTATGGCTCCCAGGGGAGGAGTCAGTGTGTCCATGGGCCTCCCTCGGGAAGGAGGATTTCACCTAATCACATCTGTCCAGAGAATTACCCATGTTCCCCCACTCCCTCACACTCATTAAATGTTTTACTCTGTCCTTTTTTCCCCAGGTTTCTTCAATTACCAGATCTGTGGACCATGACAAAATATTGGCGCTCAGGCAGCAGACTCAGTTCCTCTGGGATGCTTATTTTTCTTCGGTAGCAAAAATAGTATTAACTACGTTAGAGGTAAGCTCTCCCGTTTCTAGAACTGTTGATGTGAATTGGGAGTGGGTGGGAGCAGGTTGGGAGGATTGCAGGGCCAGACAGCCAGCAGCCAGGATAACGGATAGCCTTTTCTATAATGTGCACAAGTAGCCAGGATGAATTGATGGTGACTGTACAACAGCGTTCCCCAACCAAGTTCTTAATTTCCCCTGTTTTTTTATTTTCTTACTCCTCCTGACAGTCTGGCTCTTACTTTAGGAGTGTTTTCACTATACTCTCTCTTCTCTCAGTCTCTGGGGGGGAAACCGACACAAAAGGCTTTCATCAGGCTCTTCCCCAGAACAGACAGTTAGTCAGAACCTGCCACGATCAAAAGAGACTGCAGTGTAACAGTTTCCTCCGGCAACTTAAATGTGTGGGGACTACAGTACATAGACGGGTAGCTGGGGTTACTTAAAAAAACATCCCCTTGTGTTATCCTGCTACCAGTTATTGTTGTCACACCCTCAAATATAGTGTCCCCTCAGAACAAAGTTTAAATAATGATCATGTTTCCCCTAGAAAAATCTGAAATCCCGTTTTTTGTTTGATGGTAAGATGTGTGGAGAGGAAGCCCAGGTGTGAAGTGTTTTGGCCTGCAGGTATGAGAGGTACAGTTCAGAGCAGGGTAACATCTGAACATTTTCATAGGCTCTCTGTGCACCCCTCTGTCTCATTCAACTGTTTAGCTTTTGTCTTTTTCCTCTGGGGAGAACGGTTTTACTTTGGTCTGATTTTTTTCAATTCATTTTTATACACTTAGTGTACCAAACATTAGGAACACCTGTTCTTTCCATAACATAGACTGACCAGGTGAATCTAGGTGAAAGATATGATCCCTTATTGATGTCACTTGTTAAATCCACTTCAATCAGTGTAGATGAAGGGGAGGAGACAGGTTAAGAAGGATTTTTAAGCCTTGAGACAATTGAGACATGGATTGTGTATGTGTGCCATTCAGAGGGTGAATTGGCAAGACAAAAGATTGAAGTGCCTTTGAACGGTATGGTAGTAGGTGCCAGGTTCACCGGTTTGAGTGTCTCAAGAACTGCAACGCTGCTGGGTTTTTCATGCTCAACAGTTTCCTGTGTGTGTCAAGAATGGTCCACCACCAAAATGACATCCAGCCAACTTGACACAACTGTGGGAAGTATTGGAGTCAACATGAGCCAACATCCCTGTGGAACATGTTCGACACCTTGTGGAGTCCATGCCCTGACGAATTGAGGCAGTTCTGAGGGGAAAGGGGGTGCAACTCAATATTAGGAAGGTGTTCCTAATGTTTTGTACACTCAGTGTATGAACCTACTGTAGGTCTGTATCACTTACACATTCAGAAACTACTCTTGTTAGTTAGAATAGTGGTGGAAGCCCTAATTTAGAACTCACTCAACAGACACTCCAACCTGTCACCTATATGTCTTTGTCCCTGTTGTTTATTCTTCTCTTCTGGAGGGTGTCAGTGTTTCATTTCCCCAGTCTCTGTCTTTACTCCATTCCTTGTACTATACCTACAATTCACCACTTCATATCAAAGGAAACAATGACAGAAGGAGGTGGAAAAGAGGAAGTGAGTCGGGTATATTTTAGGCATTCCGTCATGGTTCTTCAAAGGGAGCCACAGCAGCACTTTGTGATGAATTGGGTTTGGGATTAGGGCCGAGTGTTGGTTTTATGTGTTGCCGGGCGAACGTCACCACCAGGTGCCTAGTCCAAATCCAACAGGGACAAAATTAGGCCCGTCTCCATGCATATTTACCATTGTGCAGAAGTTCTAAATGCTCGGGCTACATGCCGACTGACAAAATGGGGGAAATGAGGCATCCTAAATATCCCCAGGCACACACAGTGCTGTTGTGAGGCTTGCAGGAAGTGCCAGCTAACTCTCCATATAGATCAAAAGGCATCTGTCATGTCAGTGTTCCTGGTACTAGACGGCCACATGGACTGTAAACTGTTATGCAAATCACCCCGAGGAGGCCGCATTACAAACAGCCAGACGTTACTCTTCCCTCAGCCAGGTTTATTAGACCTGAATCTGTCAATGGAGTTTTCAGATACATTTTGAGAAAGTGTAAACCAGACAGAGGAAACTGTAGCAACTGGAAGAGAAGGTGTTTTTGTACTGCGGAGGTATCTTTAGCAACAGAAATGAAGATCATCACCTAGCAGTGAGTAAACAGCAGTAAGGGGTCGACCCCTCGCCTCCTTTAACTCAGGGGGTGCTTATTAAGGCCTATCTCACAACCTCATTAGGAAACCACAGTACAAACGGTGGAAGCAGCCTGGAAAGGACCAGGCTCTGAGAGGCAGGAGAGGAGACATATGGTCTGTCTCTGGCAGTGGAGCTGTAGCCTTTCTATATCAGGACAGGCAGTGAGTTGGGGTTCATTGGATAGAGCAATTAAAAGAATATGGCTGATATGAAATGACTGTTAATGTTAATGACTTTGATTAACACTGTATTTTGTCTCCATTGACACAACTAATATCGGGACCCATGGCTGATCTTTATGTAAAGCATGACCACTGCATGCAAATAACTCCTTACAGACTAAGAAACGGTGCAAATTGTTGCTGTCAGATAAACTGTCAGCAGCACAGTCATCATACTTAGCATATATTGCGACATGGGAGGAGATACAGGTCCAATCTCCACAGTCAACATGCAGGGTAACAGTTGTACCTGGGTGAGTGGGAGTCAGTCCCAGCTGAGGGTATGAGGCGTATTCTGCGTCAAAGACGCTGCTCGACAACATGGCCACGTCCATCAGACCCAGCCTCCTGCAGAGCGAGCAGCTTCTAAACACTAATCCTCTCTCTCTCTCTCTCTCTCTCTCTCTCTCTCTCTCTCTCTCTCTCTCTCTCTCTCTCTCTCTCTCTCTCCTTCTCTCTCTCCTTCTCCCTGTGTTGTTTCTTTTTCTGTAGCTAATCCAAGACAGAATAAATTCACACATATCCAGGAACAAGTTGATGTGGAATTCGTTGCCTGGTGGACTGTACGTTCTGCCTCAGTTCTCCACCGACGCTGCCGTGTTCCCCTTCTATTACTCCTCACTGGGTGAGTTGGAGCCTATTAATGACCTGGTATTATGTGTCTGTATAACAGACTCCTCTTCTATACGCATGGGAGCTGTTGAAACACAATCACAAAAGGATCAGACCTTTGCTCGGTCCTTTAGGTCTTCATTCACAGCCAGTTCATTGCGGAGGCACTAACGTCAATGTGCGCTCGTCACCTCTTCCTCCATCCTGTTTTCTATTTCCCCCAAATGCTACATTCCATGAAATTGTTGCTCAGGCTAACCAACCATAGACACATTGTACTTTAACTGAAGTTCATGTTTGGGGACCGACCAATGCACTTTACAGCTGAATGTGTAATGGATTTAACCTTTGGGAACTGGTGTATAGTATCCCATATTCTATCTGCAGTGCCATTAACGGGCGAGGGTCAAGTCCTGCCTAGAGTCAGTCAGCCAGGCGTCACTGAGATGGAACAGTGCTGTAGCAGAGCAGTCAGTGTCTTGTGCATTCCCTCCTGCATGGAGCGCCTTGGAGCTGTGCACTTTGAACTGTGCTGCTGCCGCGGTCCTGCGAGGAGAACTGGGATGAATCCATAACTCAGATAGATGCTTGTCTTTCTCTGAGGTGTTAAGGACAGGATGAATGGGCAGTTTGCTTTATGCTACCACGGTAAATTAAGTTTTTGCCAGTTCTGGAGGAATATCTTGTCGTCAATGCCGGTAATACACAGGCGTTATCAATCTCTCTTTCCATAATTCTGAATGGCGAAGGGGTTCAAAACTTTTCTAGGTAGTTCAAAAGTTCACGTCTGCGGTTTAGGCCCATGTAAATTCTGTAAATGTACTGTTTTTAAAGCTTTTATTTGTCTCTGTGGAATTTAAAGTTGATGTTACAATATTTTGCTATTAGGACAGCATCTGTGCCGAATCATATTTTCTCTGAGAAGTAGAAAAGAAGGCGATGTTGGGCTACATCTCTGGGGGTCTTGATGACTGGGTATACCGCCTCAAAATCACAAATTGGATTTCCAACTTGTTAAGTAGAGAGTCCAGCTGCTTTGGCACCTCCTATCATGTACTTCACAGGCTGTTTGCTTCACAATTCTCTTTTAACCGTGTTTAAAGCTACTGGGAATGTATGAAGACATGCCAAAGCAGTGGATGAGAAAAGATAGGCCCATTCACTGCAAAAAAACTGTTTGAATGTTCGCTGTAGAAACTCTGCTTGTTATCCGCAGTCATCAAAACCAATTCTCATCGCCATTTGAGTTCAAATTTTTACTCATGAGATGTAATGTCTCAACTGAATTTTGTTTGAACTCAAATATTTTGAGTGAAAATGATCAGCAGGACCATGTTGAAGCACTCTTTATTATTAGCAGGAATTGTTGTCAATCTATCTTTCTTTTCTCTGCAAGCTATCCAGCAAACAGTGACACTAATGAGCTGTCAATCAATCTCAATCTGAAGCTTCATTATAGCCTTTCACATGAGGGGGAAAATATATCTTGTCTAAATCTTTGGATTAGATTGGCAGTGCATCAAAACAATGTGAATTAATCTGACTGCTGCATATGCGGTTCCACACAGTCTTCTCTCATTGCATTGTGCCAAGTCGGCATCGTGGAGAAGGACTAGTTCCAGGAAGCTGCTCGAAGAAACTGCAAGTTATTGCTGTTAGATAAACAGTCAGCAACACAGTCATCATACATGTCCACCACCACTTTGTGTGAAAAGGCGGTAACACTTGCCCACGTCACCACACCTCCTCACTTCCCCGGCACCACTAATTATTTTCAAGGTTACCACGACGACTACAGCAGCTAGATCTCAGCGAGGTTCAGGAACCCCTAACAGCTTTCTCCTCTGCAGTCATACCACTGCTCCTTGTGAAGTAGTGTTAATTATGCCACAGCGTCTGCAAGGTCTGTGTCTGATTTGAGCCAACCTGGCTTTCTTTTATGGTCCGGAAAACCCTAAAAATTGCCTCGTTTGCTGAGCATGATTGTTCCGGTCCATTGCGATGAGTGTGATTTTTTCCCCCCCATTACCATAGTACAGTTTGACTTTGTTCTGTCAATATTAGGGTCTACTTTCTGAGCGCGTTCCATACCACGTTGAACCTTTCTGATTAACATTTCTAGAGCTCCTTCGCTAAGGCCAGTAACCAGCGTAAAGGCCAGTAACCAGCGTAAAGGCCAGTAACCAGCGTAAAGGCCAGTAACCAGCGTAAAGGCCAGTAACCAGCGTAAAGGCCAGTAACCAGCGTAAAGGCCAGTAACCAGCGTAAAGGCCAGTAACCAGCGTAAAGGCCAGTAACCAGCGTAAAGGCCAGTAACCAGCGTAAAGGCCAGTAACCAGCGTAAAGGCCAGTAACCAGCATAACCAATCCAGCGACACCCACCTCCACTAGGCTTACAGTAGTAGGGTAACCTGCAAAGGGCAGTCACTCAAGATAAGATGGGACCACGAAATGAGGCTCCTTTTTCACAAATGTGAATGTAAGAGCGTACTCTGCTGCAGTTGTTTAAGGTGTGTTATATAATTATCAAGCATTTAAGCCAGTGGAGTGGCAATAAATATTGGATCAATGCAAGAGCATACCTTGTTGTAATGTTAAATATTGTCCCCCCCATCTTAACAACAGTTGGGGAAACTTTTCAAGCAACTTTGATCACAGTTCTTTCAATGAAAGTAATTTGAAATATTATTGAGCCTGTTCAGCTTGGTATATTTGCAGTTTAATGTTTGATTCGAACGTTTGTTTGAACTTAAAATGGCTACCAGAAATGACTGTGGGGTTTCCCAGAGGAAACATTTCTTCTACACAAGCGTTGCCAGAGTTAAACACTTTATCAAGGCTTTCGATGACAGGATGAGAACAAGGTCCTAATGCAGTACAGAATCCCTCTGAAGATTTTCACAGAGATGTTCTACAGCTTTCTTTGCTCATGCAACAATGTCTGCAAAGGGCAATCCTCCTATTCAGGCAAATGTTCTGCTCCAAAAATAGAGACATCCGAACGGTCAGCACAAGTAAGCTATCACATCCCACGTCAAGGGGGCATCCTTGTGTGACCACACAGCCTCCACCCCCATTAACAGGAGTAGATCCATAAATGGAGGCCTGTACACTAGAGGCCGGAGAGACCCACAGCCCCGTGTCAGAGAGATTGATTGGGATGCTGTAAGTGCACTAGGTGCCCATTTAGGCGTGAGGAGGTAGATGGACTGGAGAGTCCGGTCTCAGTCTATTCTGAAGCTGTGGGTCAAAAGGTGAATGTGTTGGAAGTGTGTGTCTGAAGGTTTGTGTTAAGGTGTGTGTCTCTCTGTGTGGTTGCAGGGAAGAGCCCGTCCCAGGAGTTCACTGCTGTTATTCAGGCTGTGACTCCTCTCCAGTCTCAGCTGCAGCCTGTAGTCAAGCTCATCATCGCTGTTGCCAAATCCAAGTTCTGTGCACAGGTGAGAGCTCAGCATAGAGAGCCTATTAAATGAAATTAGTATCTAATTGCTAATTCTATGGAGCGCAGACCCGTGAGCTGAGGCGAAACTGCAGGGATGGAGACCAATGCTTTTTATACTGTGATTAATGTATGAAAGAACAGAATTCAGTTGATGCAGGATAAAGCTTTACAATTATACTGTAGTCATGGCATGCCGCCGCGTGTTATATTGAACTAGATATGATCAAAGTTTGCAAGGAAAGACCGACTCAACTCGGCTGTGTATCCGCTGCTACAAACCAATGGCTACATGTACAGTGGGGTCAATGCTCTCTGAATTGAGATTCCACTGTCTTGTTTTATTCGCAGATCATTGTGCTGTGGAACTGTGACAAGCCTTTACCTCCGAAGAGCAAGTGGCCCTCCACCACCGTGCCTATCACTGTCATTGAGGGAGAGAGAAAGGTACGAGTTTTCCTAGTTATGCCGGCGTTGAGACGACATGTTTCGCTATCGATTCTAATGTGTTTTATTGAGTCTTGATCATTCAGCGGGAATGAGCAAGGTCGTTAAAGTCAGGGGAGATAAAATGCAGTCGTAAATGCCTCATAAAATCCATTCAAGCTTTTCGTTCATTTCTACTTTTTTGGAATTGGCCATGACTGAGTGTGGCTGCCTCCTGGGATCTGAGCTAAGCTTACCCTGACTGTTGAGCCATGACACAGCATGAGGCTGCTTCCAGGAGCATTCCAGGAGGTCTCTAGTTGAAACACACAAAGGGCCATTACTGTGCCAAGCCTCAGCTGAATCGTTTTGGTAATGCTATAGTAAGGTACACCTTTGCGGTGTTCTTATGAGCTTTGAAAACAATGGGAGTAAGTACACCAGACATCATACTTCCAAAGAGGACAAATGCTCTTACTGAATGCAAGCATTTTATAACACACTAAAGGACCCTGGGTCTAAACACCTCCCTCTGTAACTGGATCCTGGACTTCCTGACAGGCCGCCCCCGGGTGGTAAGAGTAGGCAACAACACGTCTGCCACGCTGATCCGCAACACTGGGGCCCCTCCGGGGTGTGTACTTAGTCCCCTCCTGTACTCCCTGTTCACCTACGACTGCGTGGCCAAACAAGACTCAAACACCATCATTAAATTTGCTTCGACACAACAGTGATAGGCCTATAGGGAGGAGGTCATTGACCTGGCACTGTGGTGCCAGGACAACAACCTGTCCCTCAATGTGTCCCCTGATCGTGGACTATAGGAAAAGGCGGGCCGAACAGGCCCCCATTAACATCAACGGGGCTGTAGTGGAGCGGGTCGAGAGTTTCAAGTTCCTTGGTGTCCACATCACCAACGAACTATCATGGTCCAAACACACCAAGACAGTCGTGAAGAGGGCACGACGACACCTTTTCCCCATCAGGAGACTGAAAAGATTTGGCATGGGTCCCCAGATCCTCTCAAAGTTCTACAGCTGCACCATCTAGAGCATCCTGACCGGTTGCATCACTGGCAACTGCTCGGCATCTGACCGTACAGAGGGTAGTGCGAACGGCCCAGTACATCACTGGGGCCAAGCGTCCTGCCATCCAGGACCTATATACTAGCCGGTGTCAGAGGAAAGCTCCAAAAATTGTCAGACTCCAGTCACCCAAGTCATTAACTGTTTTCTCTGCTACCGTACGGCAAGCGGTACCAGAGCGCCAAGTCTAGGACCATAAGGCTCCTTAACAGCTTCTACCCCCAAGCCATTAGACTGCTGAACAATTAATAAAATGGCCACCGGACTATTTCCATTGACACCCCCCATCCAATTGTTTTGTACACTGCTGATACTCGCTGTTTATTATCTATGCATAGTCATTTCACCTCTACCTACATGTACAAATTACCTTAACTAACCTGTACCCCCGCACACTGACTCGGTACCGGTACCCCCTGTATATAACTTTTTATTATTATTTACTTTTAGTTTATTTGGTAAACATTTTCTTAACTCTTTCTTGAACTGCACTGTTGGTTAAGGGCTTGTTGTATTTGGTGCATGTCACAAATAATGTTTGATTTGATTTGGTTTCAATCTAACAATTTTCATAAATGTATACAGTACGATTCTTCCAACCGTTCATTGAGTCCAAATAATCACTCAGATTGTGTTATTTGGAGCATTCCATTTACAAAATAAATATTACTTGAAGACAAAGTGGAATTCCAATCAGCAGTGTCATGCTTGCTGCGTACCACAGAATTCCACAAAATCTCTCGCTCGCTCTCTTGCTCTTGCTCGCTCTCTCTCGCGCTCTCTCTCGCTCTCTCTCGCTCTCTCGCGCTCTCTCTCGCTCTCTCTCGCTCTCTCTCGCTCTCTCTCGCTCTCTCTCGCTCTCTCTCTCTCGCTCTCTCTCGCTCTCTCGCTCTCTCTCTCTCGCTCTCTCTCTCTAGTCAAATCTCTCTTTCTTCAGTCAAATCTCTCTCTCTCTCTCTAGTCAAATCTCTCTCTTTCTTCAGTCAAATCTCTCTCTCTCCAGTCAAATCTCTCTCTCTCTCTCTGTGTGTGCGTCTCCGTCTCACACAAATACACACACGCACACCCTCCTCAGTTGTTTCATACCCAAGCAGCAGCCCAGCTCTTGTCCTAACACACGAGTAGTGCTGACTGCAGCCCTCTCCATTCTGCCCCATAGAGGCAGGAGCAGGACCCTAAAACCCTATGGCAGCTCCCTTAATTGATTCTGTTTATTCCCATGTAGTAAACACAGCAATGGAGAAAAATGTGTTTCCACTATAACAATAAACAGCTTTTCTAAAAGGCAGCTATGGGCCCCTAATTACTCACTCTGAGTATTCTAGCCTAACAAGACAGCTGTTCCAGAGTAGTAATTCTCTGCAGCTCTATCCCCAAACAATAAAAGCTTTGCTGTGTTGAAACGTTCACATCACACTGAATCAGAGTGCTGCCTGGAGACAGAGTAATAGCTAACGGCAGATGTGTTCCATGTACTGCTGTTGTGCAACTTTTCTTGTCCCTCATGTAATCTGCGAAATAAAGGAAAGTAATTGTATCAAAAATAAATTAAAATGCCTTTGTGTGGCGTGTTCAATGGAACAAAGTAATTGTATGTTAGTCAGGGCGGCTGTGTATCTAGAGGCTGGTGTGTCCTTAATGGTTTACATCTCATCAAGGCCGGCATGCTCTTTAAACAATTAGGCTGTGTTTTCCTAAATACATGTCACCTATTTATTTAGCATGAGGACTACAGGCCCATGAGTTATAACGCAGTAACCATTTATTGTGTTTTCGGTCCTGTACTCGCCATTGTGTTTGCACTGTTTTCATTTTTAGCAAGCTACAGATGTAGGATCTTAATTTGATCAATGTCGCAAGAAAGCTTTCTTGCAATGCAGGAAATGTTAAACGTGTAATGTATTTGAGGTTTATAAAGTCTTCTGAAGTTTGTCATTTCAATTTAGAAATTTCAGGCTTGATTTTTCCCTTACGAAAAATGTCCATTATTTATAATCCACATAATAATTCACATTTCCTGTAATTCAGGAAAAAAATTCTGCTGTAGCAAACTGGCTCAAATTAAGATCCTACATCTGTAGTGTGAAAAGCAGGGGCATAATTTTCGTGCTGCTGCATGAATGCATTGTGTGATAGACAAGGGAAAACACAGGCTGCTGTGAAAGGGCCTTGATGAACCACAGGCCCTCTCCTCTCCGTCGTAATCTATCATTCTCTTTTATCTTTTTTTTCTCCTCCTCTCCATCATTCTTTCATTTCAATGGAGAGACTGCGGCTCCGTAGTACACGCTAATCAGCCGTGAGTAGAGGTCACCGGCACCATTCAATTAAAATCCAACCTATTATATTATCGATTTTTCCTCCGTGTTTCTATCCTCAGGAAAGTAACACGTCTAACAATAGGTCCCCTCATCTTTTTCCTTCGAGTGGGTTTCAATTTGAAGGCTAATTAAGTTGACCCGCATCCGTGCCATGGATCACATTATATCCAGCTGACATTAAATCACAATCCTTACTCTCTGTAGACCTGCCACTCACTCCCAGGGCCTGACGGCTTGGAGTTAAGCCCTTCACTGACGTGTGTGTGTGTGTATGTTGGGGGGGGGGATGCGTGAGATCTCCACAGTAGCATCTCCACAGCTGTGTGTGGGTGGCTGGCTGAGTGTGCTCCTCTCCTGCGATGTGACGCCTCAAGAAGGGCTCACTGTCTCATTAGCACCTCTCCATCTCCCCATCCTCGTCAGATAGCTATTTTCATCACCTGCTAAATTCATATACAGCCTGGATCACAAGACGTCTCATCAGAAGGGAACGTGGTTAATAAGAACAGATAAAGAAATTAGGTGGAACTTCCAAGTGTTAGATTTACTGCAAAGCGTTGAATCGTTGCGTTGGAGTCCAATGCTTTTGAACACTGCCAGTTTCTCTTCAACTAAAACTTGATCCTCGGAATCAATTCAGTCCATTCATTTATATTTGTGTTAAATGTCGGAAGGGAAAATTCTGAATTTACTGAATTGCGTCATTAGGCTTCTCATTACTCATCAATATTTCTTATGTTGTTCACATTTTACAAATTCACAATATCCTTATCACCTAACCATGCAATCAAATCAAGCTGTAGGTTACGTTTGAGGAATGATGGCACTTGATTGCACTTTGAATTCAAATTTGTTTGTTTTTTAAGTATCCTGAAAGTGGAGGAAATCTATTTATATTGCAGAAAAGCATGCCGACATGGTACAAATAAGCTGAACTATCTCACTACACTTCCCCTTAAACTCCAATCACAGCCTGTGTAAACAGCAGTGGTGAAGGAGATGGGTTTCTGTGACCTGTTAGGGTTTCTGGGTCAGGTTGAGGTTATCCCTGGTCGGTACTCTATGGTGGTGTCTCTGGCCCCCGTGGCCCCTGAGGTGGGTGGCTAATGATCCATAATGCATTGAGGTCAGAGGAGGCCAGAACACACAGTCTCCCAGGCAGGCTATACACAGGGTGAGAGAGACTGGTCAGACTAAGGACCAAGGGCCACTAGAAAACAGATGACAAAGACACTTGATTTGTGGCTTTATATTTAGCCATAACTTCAAAATTGTTTATTTGGGATTTTTATAAAACATAATGCAATTTTAGTTTACAATAATGCGATGCATATTTAATCTCAGATTATTATTATTTTTTTAAATGTATCTTTACCCCACTATGACAGCACTTGAAGTACATTTTATAAAGAGATGGGCTATGACAAAAATGAATCTCAGAAATGATACTTGAGCCATTGAAATACTTTTCTCTGCTGAGCTTCGAAATTTGACTATGAGTGTACCAGGCATCAAATCGGATTAACCCATAACAAAAAAAATTGAAAAGCCTCTAAAGATTGGCCTTGAAGTAGCAGGAGTCAATGGAGATGAGAATGATGCCACATCTTCACCAGGTGACTCAGAGATACATCACTGTATATCTGCCTAGGGGGAACATCCATTGACCAGAGAGAGAGGAGATGGAGAGAGAGGAGATGGAGAGAGAGAGAGAGAGGAGATGGGGGGGAGAGAGAGGAGATGGAGAGAGGAGATGGAGAGAGAGAGAGGAGATGGGGAGAGAGAGAGAGGAGATGGAGAGAGAGGAGATGGAGATGGAGAGAGAGGAGAGGAGAGGAGAGAGAGGAGAGGAGAGAGAGGATAGGAGAGCAGAGAGGAAAGGAGAGCAGAGAGGAAAGGAAAGGGGAGAGGAAAGGAAAGAGGAGAGCGAGGAGAGGAAAGGAAAGGAGAGGAGAGAGAGGAAATGAGGGGAGAGGGGAAAGGAGAGGAGAGGAGAGGGGAAAGGAGAGGAGAGGAGAGGAGAAAGGGAAGGGGAGAGGAGAGAAAGGAAAGGAAAGGGGAGAGGAGAGAAAGGAGAGGAAAGGAGAGGAGAGAGAGGAGAGGAGGGAGAGTGGAGAGGAGAGAAAGGAGAGGAGAGAGAGAGGAGAGGAGGGAGAGTGGAGAGGAGAGAGAGGAAAGGAGAGGAGAGGAAAGTTAAGGAGAGAGAGGAAAGGAGAGAGAGCGAGCTCAGAACCCTGTGCCTCTGTCTCAGTGGGACCAGTTAAAGCAGCCCTGGGGGAAGGACGGTGGGCCCTGGGACAGAGGAGGCGGAGAGGGACAGACACGGGGGATGAGAGAGAGAGATGGGCAGAGTGGAGGACAAACAGTCCCTGAAGATGTGTATTGGAATCGGAGTTCCAGACTATATAGAGATCTGAAGGCAGAGCTGTGGGTGAAACAGAGGGGTGAGCGATATTACAACAACAACAGCTGGCCTGACATCCAGAGCAGTGTGTAATCATCACAACATGGGGATGGGGAAATTAGAGCAATAAGTACATTATACTGAGTATGGTAATTGTCAATGCAGAACTAAATGAATGCCGCTGTTGTGAATAGTATGTTGATCATTTTGACGTGTAATTACTGAGGGAGTTTTGTTTGAGAATGCTTTAGTAGGTGTCCTCCATGCTTTAATCTGGAAAACGCCGTGAAATCCATACGCTATTACTGGCACGCTGATAGACAAACTGTAAACTTATTGACATTAAAGGAATCCATGTCACGTAGAATCTTTTCACATTTGGCCCTGTTCAATTGATGAAATGATTCTCAACTAAAGAGGCATACTCATTTCACATTGTGATATTTTCTATTCATTTCTATTTTGACCAAATATATATTTGCCCTTGGATATCCGAGTTCCTGTTTTCCACAGAGGGAATCTAATTAGCTCGTAATAGCGATGGATTCATTAGGATTTCGCGAGAGTACTTTCAGTCTCTGAACGTGGAGCTATTAAAGCTGGAGTCCCCTTATTTCCTCGTTTATAGAAATACACTTAAATAATAAAAAATCCTGTAATTATGAGTCAATAGCAGTATTACAGCGATCTCTGTGAAGCCTGTGTTTAGTGTAATGGATTAGGGCATCCACGTCGTATTAGCCTGGTCTGCAGATCGATAGCTCCTACAGAATACGGTGATCCCGTAGACCTGTGGTTGGAGAATTAGCATAGAAATATGCATTCCTCATGTAAAATGGATTTGCAGTCCCATGAGGGTTAACGCTGCAGCTCAAGTATTTTATTAAACTGGTTTTTATTCAATCAAGCCCCCAAGCACAGAAGACAGATAGGATAAATATACATCATTCATATTTAACATGACAGTCTGAAAACATAAGATAAAGAATCACGTTGGCAAATCCCGGAGAACAAGATCGACGGCTTCCTCTGCCTCTTCGGGAAAAACTAGCCTCACTCGCGCTTCATCTGAGCACTCTTATGAATACCAAACCGATTCTATGCACAGGTATAACCTTTTAGGAGCTAACCTATATAGTGTAGCTACCTATCAGAAGAAGCAACCCCCCCCCTCCACACCCTTCTTTCTCAGGAACGTCGTCTTGTTACTTGATTGTCTATCGTTGTCATTGAGAGTCAGGTCTGATTGCTGTCATTCATCCCAAGGGCCCTCCACAGCTGATAAATGGCTGATTACTGAGTGTATAATAGTTATACTGAAAGCCTGTACTTTGCCACTCTGTCTCTCTCAATATGTTCCTACGAGAGCTTTTTACCACACGACTCCTAAACGACTCTTAAAGTAACCAAATGCTCCTCGTTTAATCAGCTGCTAAATGATTTTTCAAAAGGCCCCATGAAGGGCTCTCCTGAGCCCGGTGGCTCGTCTCCGTGCTGTGCGGCCATGCCAGCGATACGCTGTCACTATTATCCTGCTATGACACACCAGGCAGGGATAGTTAAAGCGAATAGGAAATAATGTTGCATTGGAAAGGGCCCATTAAGCCGCGGTGATGTGAGTCCACAGCACCTCGAGTCATCCGCTGCAAAATAATGACGAGAGGCCCTGTCGAAAGCGCGGCCAGGCCCACTTGCTCTTGAGCAGCCGACCCGAGGCGAGGCTAATCTCCAAGTCAACAGGTTCCTATCAATAACTTTCTGATTTGATGAATGAGGCAGCAGCCAGTGAAGTTCAGGAGGGAGAGAGAGGGCAGTATTAACCCTTTAAGCTTGGTGTCAAGAGCATTGCAGGCAGGCAGGCAGGCAGGCAGGGGGAGTTTTAGTGAAGATGCATCACACCACACACTCTGGCTGGCAGCCTCCCAGAGAGAGAGAGAGACAGTGAAGAGGATTACCCTGAGATCCCTCTCAGGAGGCCACTGCTGACAGTTCACTTCTGCGATGTGTGTGTTCCCTAATATTATAGGACATACTTTGCAGCAGGCAATCTACCAATAACGCTGGCCGCAGAGAGAGAAACAGCCATCAGTCGTTTCAAATAGAAGCAGCGTCAATAACAGGAGATATAGTGGAGGCATTTTATTCATAGTATGTCATGTAATTGCAAATACATTTTTCCATTGTGTACCTACACTGTAATTGCACTGTATTTGTTAGTCGGACAAGTGTTATTGTGAAGTGTTTTTTTGGGGCAGAAGATACTGCCAGGCAATTGTGGGGTTTTTAATGTCTCATTGGCCTTCACCCACATACTCGACAGAACAAGGTTTTTCATCCAATAATCAGAGAAATATTTCCTCCTTAAAAATGAATAGTCCTTCAATAATAGAATCTTTCCAGAAGTAGCCTACAGAGGAGTGGAATGTGAGGCCCGAAATAGCAAAGATTGGCCTTCTATGGATGAGCTGTTACGGAGAGCTAAAGAAATGCAATTATGTTTCAAACAGAGAAGAAGGTTAAGGTTACTCTCTGGGTGCGTCAGGATGAATTGATTAAATGGTTTGTTCTTCTTTTCACCCAGCATGAAAAAGTGACTCCACTCCAACAATTTCTAGCCAAGCCCATTCAAACATGGCTCGGATGTCAGCACCTGAAATACTTCAACTTGTGATTGAATAGGTCCCCACACAGTCAGAGGTGCTGACATCCGAGCCAGTGGATGGATTCTTGGAGTTTGCGACTGCAGCAATTGACCACATCTCTCCCTCTTTCCCCCTCTCCCCCCCAGACAATGAGCAGTCGCTTTTCCCCCCATGACGTCATCCTCACAGATGCTGTCCTCAGTCTGGACGAGGACTCCGTCTTGTCGACCAATGAGGTAGGAGGATGACTTATTATTCCCCCTCTGTCTCCCTATTCTACCTGGGGCTTTAACGTTCAAAGACCAGATTCAATCAATCCTCATTTAGCAATGTTATGCAGTATCTTACCCACGCCCTCTTCTTATTGTGAGAACTGGAAGGTAACTGTGAGGGGAGTCTACAAGTAGAATTTTATAGTACCCAAAAACATTCTCTGATTTAATTTGATAATGGGGGAAAAAAGCTAGGCGGGCTTGAGTCCCAAGCCTGTGTGTGAAAATTAGCCAACAATCAACATTGTATGATCAGCTTCAGCGTTTCCTGTCTCTTATCTGACATTGACACCCACAACAACACCAACTGGTGAGATTGAGCAGCATCTGAAGAAGTAACAGAACTTCCAGACAGTTTCTTGGAAGTAGTCCCTATCCCAGGGGTGTGGAGATGTACACCAACTGACTTCCTTCATCTTCAAAGCAACTCCTTGTTTTGTTTGTAGTCTGTTGTTATGCAGAGCGCGTTTCGCTCTGCTTGTTGCTATGCCCTGTCTCTGTGCCTGCATTTTGTTCCTGTTAAATCTCATTTCTGATATTCAATTAGTCTCTGTATAATATTTGCACATTGCAGAATCAGCAAAGCGCTAAAGCTCTATTTAATTGCTTGTTCCCATATAATTTGATCAGGAATTAATATTACTCCGTTAGAACATGGCCTAATGGAGTATCTCAGACTCAAAGTTGGCTCTTTCAGAGTAACTGCTCTGGCCTAATGTTCAGACAGGCACTGGGGCCTGGGCGGCACTCTACAGGGAAAGTCAACGCTGGTATCATGACCTGCTGTAGAGGAAACAAGACAGAGGGAGGTGAAACGTGCTGACAGGTTATATTAGTAGATCTAGTCTGTGGTCCAGGTGGATGCCCACCCATCACACTAGCCATCCACGGTAAAGTGTAATTCATCCTCTCTAACTAATACATCTCAGCCTTTTGAGCCACGGGGATGTCTCGCCTCATAGGAGGCTGTTGAGGGGAGGACGGCTTATAATAATGTCTGGAAGTGAGCAAATGGAAATGGTGTTTGATGTATTTGATACCGTTCCAGCCCGTCCTCCCCAATTAAGGTGCCAACAACCTGTCTTGCCTTATCTGATAAATTCCACCCCTGTGTTTCTCCATGAAACAGTATCAGTGAAATGGTCTGGTATCTTGTCTCCAAGTTTCTCTCGCCCTATTGATTTTATATTGCATGTTAATATTGATGAGGTAATTTCAACACATCTTGTCCATGAGAGAAATCCCTACAATGGAGTTAATTTCTCAAGCATAGCGTAATAACTAATTCATCTCTCGTGGTCGGGACGGATTGATTGCCCCTCTAAAGGAAATTTGCTGTATTTAAGATTCCTGTTATTGAGTCACTGACTAGCAACATCTTGAACGAGGGTCTTTTTCTCCTGATGATTTCATTATCTGGATGCAGTTAGCTAAAGGATCTTCCCATGCTGTGAAATGCAAATTCGGTGACCATGGTGCCAATTCAAAAAACATGTATTCACCATCTGGCCTGGAATGAGAAAATAATGAAAGCCCAAGTTGTTTCAAGCAATCAGGAGGTTTGTGAAACCTATTACCTCTCCGGCATGCTAGTCTCTGCGATGATCATTAGACTGTCAAACCATGAAGTCCCAGTTTGATTAAGCTTCACGTCTTTGGAAGGGAAAAAGGACGAGAGAGGCTCATTTTGCTGGCAGTTGTAAAAAAAATCACTAAATGAACCAAAGCAGCAGTTGCCTCTCAGTGTGAAGATTATGTTCTCTCTTTCGTTTTTTTTTAATCAAAAGTTTCAAACATTTGCAGAGTTCTTTTGGCTGAGCCCTTGGAAATGTCGACGTTGTTTGTGTGTGACGCAATGTACAAGTTGGATTTGCGGTGTTTTACTGTGTTGCAAATATTGAACTTGTTAAATCAAGCTCATTAGGAAATTCATTGTTTTCTGCATGAAATTGGAGTCTTGGTGGTTGAGTGATAATAGTTTCCTGCACCTGCTGCTTTCCATTCTAAGCACATGTTGTATTGTTTCGGTGTGTATCAATACACATTTCTGCTGTGAATCTAATTAAGAAAAGGTTCTGCTTTGGGAAATGTCACATTTCTAAACTGACCAACATGTCGGTGTAATGATTACGTTCCACATGTATTTCCGTCATACCTTTTGGACACATGATGCACAGACAGACAGACACAGAAGGCTATGTTTCTCTTTCTGGTCTATTTCACCCCATCCAATACCTGCATTAAGAATGAGACCATCTGCAACCATGAGGCTCGAGCCCCAACAAGGCTTTAATGAAGATGTTTCATGCTGGTGAAAGGGAAGGGTTTTGCCAATAAACACCTTTCAGACCGCAGCTATCCAAATTTGAAGCTCCCATAAGATTTCGGTGAGTAAAGACCTAATCCTTAGTGAATTGTGAGTCTTATCAGCGTATAAGAGACCTGCAAAATATAATTTATCTATTTGAGATGTCATTAATTGCACCAAGTCAATCTTCACCTTCCAAGAGGATCCACTTAAATTGTATAGCGGTGCAAGATTACAGAACGGATGTTACAAAGGTTTTATGAGGTTATTTTAGAAAAAAGACAAATCCTATAGATGTCTGTCGAAAAGCCAAGAACCAGTCAGATGCAAATCCCTCTTCTGCTTAATAATCTGTCTCAGTAATTGCCCTTTAAACATTGAAATCATCTTAATTGAAAATAACTGAAATGTGAGCGAGTAGAGCATTTTTAATGGGACTTTTCATATTATAATAACTACATAGAACAGTGACAGGACAGAATTCATAATTGCATTGCTTCAACTCATTAATCACATGATTATGCTTTAAGAGAGGATACGGTGTGGAATATGAATGTTCCTATCATGACACTGTCTGGCTGCCCATGGGAGAGCAGGGCACAGAGTAAAACAGTCAGCCTGTCAAATGTTCTCCAGGGATCCAGTGGAATATATCAACTGTTGATATGAATGAATGGAACACAACGACATGATCTTGGTCATTTAACAAGATCTAATGTCACAAGTTTACTTTCCTTCCGATCATGAGAACTCAATACTAGTGAATATGCTGGAAACCAAATGCTGCATGTCTTTCTTTCCTATATGACTATATACTCTTAGACAAAAAAGGTGCTGTCAAGAACCTAAGGGTTATTCGGCTGTCCCCATAGGAGAACCCTTTGAGGAAACCTTTTTTTGTTCCAAGTAGGACCCTTTCCACAGAGGGTTCGACATGGAACCCAAAGTGGTTCTATGTGGAACCAAAAAGGGTACTCCAACGGGGACAGCCGTAGAACCCTTTTGGAACCCTTTTCTAAGAGTGTACTTTTCTATTATTTAATAACATATCACATCAAATGCCAAAGGTAATTTATATGCCGGTAGGGATTTGTGATGTAGACTCTTAGCAACCCATATTCAGAAACCATTTTATGTATTAAATGGGATTAATGTATGTTGCCCTTGGAAAGCCTTTCTGCAAGGGATAGCATTTCCCCTCTGCGTATGTCATTAATCTCCGTCCCTATTTCCAATCCATAATTAACTAAGACACATTGTGAATGTGCCAAATCAGTCTGTCACAAAGGATGCGAGGCACAATCAGGGCATTATAAGGGCGTAATTCCAAAAGGCAAAATTATTTGCATGATATCATAAATCCTGCACTGAGGTAATGGCTAACTCGGCGATTAATCAAATGCTACATTAAGAAAGATGTTTTCAACCTTTTTCCCAGGTTTGTGGTCTCATTTCTTCATAATTGTGCACACATGCATCATGACACAGCTAAGAGGTGTGTGATTGGTTTAAGGGACCTTCTGTTTTTTGGGCTCTGTTCTCTCTTGCGTTTTGGAAATGAATTCGGTGCCACTCTGCCAACAGAAGTCAGTGAGTGTATTCTACTATGTGGTATTCTTCATATTCTCTGGACTTGAGCGACTGTCTCTTGACATTTGGTGTTCCTGAGAAGAAGACCTTTGGAATTCAAACCTACTCTTTTGCTACATTGTACTTTAGTTGACATAGACAGATTTACTTCTGCATTAAATCAGCTATCAGCGATTTTGAAAGATGTTGTCTTTTCATCTGAACCACAGGTTGACTTTGCCTTCATCGTCTGGCACAGTTTCCCAGACAGGATCGTGGGCTACCCAGCACGCAGCCATTACTGGGACGGCAGCAAATCAAGATGGGGCTACACCTCCAAGTGGACTAACCAGTACTCCATGGTGCTCACAGGGGCTGCGTTCTATCACAGGTACAGTAACATGGTGCTCACAGGGGCTGGGTTCTATCACAGGTACAGTAACATGGTGCTCACAGGGGCTGGGTTCTATCACAGGTACAGTAACATGGTGCTCACAGGGGCTGGGTTCTATTACAGGTACAGTAACATGGTGCTCACAGGGGCTGGGTTCTATTACAGGTACAGTAACATGGTGCTCACAGGGGCTGGGTTCTATCACAGGTACAGTAACATGGTGCTCACAGGGGCAGATGAAATTTTATTTTCCTTGTCAATCTACACACAATACCCCAAAATGACAAAGCAAAAACAGGTTTTTAGATTTTTTTTGCAAATGTATTACAAATTAAAAACTGCAATATCACATTTACTTTGTTGAAGCACCTTTGGCAGCGATTACATCCTCAAGTCTTCTTGGGTATGACGCTACAAGCTTGGCACACCTGTATTTGGGGAGTTTTCTTCCCATTCTTCTCTGCTGATCATCTCATGCTCTGTCAGGTTGGATGGGGAGCGTTGCTGCACAGCTATATTCAGGTCTCTTCAGAGATGTTCGATCAGGTTCAAGTCCGGGCTCTGGCTAGGCTACTCAAGGACATTCAGAGAGTTGTCCCGAAGCCACTCCTGTGTTGTCTCTGCTCTGTGCTTAGGATCATTGTCCTGTTGGAAGTTGAACTTTCGCCCCAGTCTGAGGTCCTGTGCTCTCTGGAGCAGGTTTTCATCAAGGATCTCTCTGGACTTTGCTCTTTTCCTCGATCCTGACTTGTCTCCCAGTCCCTGCCTCTGAAAAACATCCCCACAGCATGATGCTGCCACCACCATGCTTCACCGTAGGAATGGTGCCAGGTTTTTTTCCAAACGTGATGCTTTGCATTCAAGCCAAAGAGTTCAAACTTGGTTTCAAGTTTCAAGACCAGAAAATCTTGTTTCTCGTAGTCTGAAAGTCTTTAGGTGCCTTTTGGCAAACTCCCAGAGGGCTGTCATGTTCCTTTTACTGAGGAGTGGTTTCCTCCTGGCCACCACCAAAAAGGCCTGATTGGTGGAGTGCTGCAGGTTCTCCCATCAGGGTCTAAATTAAAAAAATGTTTTCGCTTTGTCATTATGGGGTAATGTGTGTAGATTGCTGAGGATTTTGTTTTATTTGATACATTTTCGAATAAGGCTGTAACACAACAAAATGTTACTTTCCGAAGGCACTGTACATTCAGAACCCCTGCACATCTGTGAGGGGTGTAGGGGCCATGATAATAGCTCAAGGAGGGGAATGCGGTAACACATACCAATTACTTTGAGCACATACAGGCAGGCAGGCACGCATGGTGGTTATAAAAATCCCTAATACATATCGAGACCTGTTAACATTCTCCCACTTTATAGCAGAAACTCTCCTGCACTTGTCACTTACTCTTACCACGGAGGGGTGTGATCAGGTTTTTATTGTTCTGTACCAGCATCACATGTTGCCACAGACACACACTGGTTCATAAACTCAGCAAATAAAGAAACGTCCTCTCACTGTCAACTGTGTTTATTTTCAGCAAACTTAACGTGTAAATATTTGTATGAACATAACAAGATTCAACAACTGAGAGATAAACTGAACAAGTTCCACAGACATGTGACTAACAGAAATGGAATAATGTGTCACAGAACAAAGGGGGTCAAAAAGTAACAGTCAGTATCTGGTGTGGCCACCAGCTGCATTAAGTACTGCAGTGCATCTTTTCCTCATGGACTGCACCAGATTTGCCAGTTCTTGCTATGAGATGTTACCCCACTCTTCCACCAAGGCACCTGCAAGTTCCCAGACATTTCTGGGGGGAATGGCCCTAGCCCTCACCCTCCGATCCAACAGGTCCCAGGCGTGCTCAATGGGATTGAGATCCGGGCTCTTTGCTGGCCATGGCAGAGCACTGACATTCCTGTCTTGCATGAAATCACACACAGAACGAGCAGTATGGCTGGTGGCATTGTCATGCTGGAGGGTCATGTCAGGATGAGCCTGCAGGAAGGTTACCAAATGAGGGAGGAGGATGTCTTCCCTGTAATGCACAGCGTTGAGATTGCCTGCAATGACAACAAGCTCAGTCCGATGATGCTGTGACACACCGCCCCAGACCATGACGGACCCTCCACCTCCAAATCGATCCCGCTCCAGTGTACAGGCCTCGGTGTAATGCTCATTCCTTCTACGATAAACGCAAATCCAACCATCACCCCTGGTGAGACAAAACCGCAACTTGTCAGTGAAGAGCACTTTTTGCCAGTCCTGTCTGGTCCAGCGATGGTGGGTTTGTGCCCATAGACGACGTTGTTGCCGGAGATGTCTGAGGACCTGCCTTACAACAGGCCTACAAGCCCTCAGTCCAGCCTCTCTCAGCCTATTGCGGACAGTCTGAGCACTGATGGAGGAATTGTGCGTTCCTGGTGTAACTCGAGCAGTTGTTGTTGCCATCCTGTACCTGTCCCGCAGGTGTGATGTTCGGATGTACCGATCCTGTGCAGGTGTTGTTACACGTGGTCTGCCACTGCGAGGACGATCAGCTGTCCGTCCTGTCTCCCTGTAGCGCTGTCTTAGGCGTCTCACAGTACGGACATTGCAATTTATTGCCCTGGCCACATCTGCAGTCCTCATTCCTCCTTGCAGCATGCCTAAGGCATGTTCCCGCAGATGAGCAGGGACACTGGGCATCTTTCTTTTGGTGTTTTTCATTGTCAGTAGAAAGGCCTCTTTAGTGTCCTAAGTTTTCATAACTGTGACCTTAATTGCCTACCGTCTGTAATCTGTTAGTATCTTAATGACCGTTCCACAGGTGCATGTTCATTAATTGTTTGTGGTTCATTGAACAAACATGGGAAACAGTGTTTAAACCTTTTGCAATGAAGATCTGTGAAGTTATTTGGATTTTTACGAATTATCTTTGAAAGACAGGGTCCTGAAAAAGAGACTGCTGGAGTAGTCTACTTCTTTCAGTACAGTAAGTGCCATTTACAAAACTAACCCGAATTCCTCACACCACTGACAGTTTTTGTATATAAGCAGCATAATAGAAAAGGAAATAACGTCTGTTTTTTTCTTTCCTTTCTCCATAAAATATTTGATTGTAAATGCAATGCCTCAACACAATGAATACAAACTATTAAGCCATGCAGCAAATTGAATTGAGAAGTATTTTCCTCTCATGAGAGATTTGAAGTCATGTCTTATCGGGCAGTTGCAGATAAACTACTCTCATAGAACATGTCATTGTTGTAATCTATTGTGTGGTTTCAAAATGCCTCTATTATTCAGCTCTCAAGGCTCTCAAGGGTCTGTCTACTGAGGCATTGTGATAATAGTCAAGTGGCAAGTGTTTCTACCATATTGTCAGCAGTAGCAAGTGTTAAAAACAATCCTATCAGATCAGCGCAATTAACAAATCTGTGTCATTAATCAGATAGCTATTCTGATTAAAAATATAAACGCAAAATGCAACAATTTCAAAGATTTGACTGAGTTACAGTTCATAAAAGTAAATCAGTCAGACAATCCCGCGGGTCGTGGTCTGTGGTTGTGAGGCCGGTTGGACATACTGCCAAATTTTCTAAAACGACGTTGGAGGCGATTTATGGTAGAAAAATAGACGTTCAATTCTCTGGCCATAGCTCTGGGGGACATTCCTGCAGTCAGCATGCCAAATGCACTCTCCCTCAATACGTGAGACAACTGTGGCATTGTGTTGTTTACAAAACTGTACATTTTAGGCTGGCCATTTATTGTCCCCAGCACAAGGTGTACCTGTGTAATGATCATGCTGTTTAATCAGCTTCTTAATATGCCACACCTGTCAGGTAGATGGATTATCTTGGCAAAGGAGAAATGCTCACTAACAGGGATGTAAACACATTTGTGCACAAAAGTTGAGAGAAATAAGCTTTTTGTGCGTATGGAACATTTCTTGGATCTTTTTATTTCAGCTCGTGAAACATGGGACCAACATGTTTACATGTTGCATTTATATTTTTGCTCAGTGTACATTTCCCATCCAAAGATATTAACATGAACAAAGATATCAGGCAGAGTGTTATATTCAGATCTGGAAAATGACAACGTTGACAAGATAACTTACAACACCAAATAGATCAATAGCTTCGCAGAGAGAAAGCCACAGAGTTTGTCTCAAAGGAAAGTCCTTGTGCTCATCTTTCCTGCGCGGATGAGACCGACATATGGTGCTGACGGCAGACCTTGGCTGTGACACCTCACCTTCACGAGGCTGACAGTAATAGCTGAGCTGATGCTGTAGAGGCCAAGAGCCCAGCGGAGCTACCAAAAAGGAGGAGGAGAGATAAGGCATGAGTCAGACTGCCTCTGGATCTAAATAGAGTGCCCCACACTGACTGACTGACTGACTGACTGACTGACTGACTGACGCCCATCCCTTAGCACAGACGTACAGGAAATGATGCGCCTGCCTTTGTCAGCCATACAGCCAGGGCCCTCAACATAATAAACAGACGGGAAATGAGACATGGTACAATCAGGGCTGCCAGAAAGAGAGGGGCGAAGTGTCTCACTGAGAAATTAAAACATCCGTCTCTGGGTGTCGTCAGGCGGGTGGATGAGGCCGCAAGGGAGGGTGGCTCTTCTCTGGGCTGGCTCCCCTCATTCTGCCGGATGGCTCCACCAGACAGATTACCATCCATATTCTGTGACTCTCAGTGAATAGAAAACAACAAGGGACATTATCCAGAGAAATGGTGAACCTTCGGGAAATGGCACTGAGAATGGAATTAAGGAGATTTGATTTCCTGTGTAGTCACTGCTGTTTCCATTTGCAATATTGCACTATGCAGTATATCAATGTGGTGTCCTTTTATGAATGTATCCATCCCTCTTTCTCTCTGTGTTTCTAGGTATTATCACTACTTGTACACTCACTACTTGCCAGCCAGCCTTCTCACCATGGTGGACCAGATGGCCAACTGTGAGGATATCCTGATGAACTTCCTGGTGTCTGCTGTCACTAAGCTCCCACCAATCAAAGTCACCCAGAAGAAGCAGTACAAGGAGACAATGATGCAGCAGGTACAGTAGGTCTTTGTGGTAACAGTGTGTGCTTGCATGCGTTTGTGCGTACGTGTGTGTGCCTGAGCATGCGCGTTTGACCTGACAATCCTAGCTCGTTGAAGATGCCATCCATGAAACCCTGTGTTTACCCAGCATACATCACTAACCAACGGCCAATTTCAATAGATATCAGGTATCCAGTGCTTGGGTCAGGGCACAATCTCAAGCTTTGGCGGTCGGTGCAATTTAAGATTCGGGAGTAAGATTTCCGATATCGTACCATGAGCATGGAATATTTCGATAACATCAGATTGGAAGACTGTCATTCATATTCCATTTATCCAGCTCAATGTAACATCGATAGGTTTAGGCTACGACATGATGCTCGAATTTGCCCTATGCACATCATGAGGTAGCCACAACCGAGCCTACAATTGAACGTTTAAGGCGTAGGTGCACACAGGTCATGAGACAAATTTGAGTAATCAAGGTGTCAGACACTGACACATTTAATACCGCCTTGCACGCTCTTGCCTGCATGTAGTTGATCTGAGGTGTAATCATTAGTCCAAAAAGTTGTTTTGCAACTAAAACAAGAGTTTCTATTGGACAAATTCAGATAGGTCCATCCCCATTTCTTTCCGTTTAAGAAATGTTTTGCAACATAACCAGGCGGAATGAATACAACCGTGATCACCCGCACACAGTTCATTTTCATAGCAGCCACCTACAGTATCATCTCTTTGCTAGTTTTACAATTCCTTTTCCCATCTACACGCTTTCCTCCTCTCACCTTTTCCACCTTGGACTTCAGTGCACAACTGAACAGCTGTCTCTGACCAGCCGAAAAAAAACTCTCCATCGAAACCTTCATACCATAACCGCAAACCGCTACATAGCCTACGTCGTTGTCACCATATTAACATTCTAGTCAATCAACTAGAACTAACGCGTTAGTAAACCCACAATCCAATCCATGTGTACATTCATGCAGTACAGTGTACAGCAAGCAGTTTAGCAGTTACTCTGTAAAAATTTTTTTTTTACCTTGACTTAAGAGTTGCGGTGTTGGATAACCTTAGCCGGTTAGCTAACATAAATGGCATTCCTCTCTGTTTGAGTCAGGTGGAGTAGAACAAATTAGCTGCATTAGCTAAGTAAGTGAAAGGTAAACTAAGAAGAATGATCCTTTGATTGGATGGACAACTTGTCAGTACATACTGCAAAAGCTCTGATAGGTTGGAGAACGTCCTCTGGAAGTATTCATAATTACTGTGTTTCTCCTGGGTTTTGTATTGTCAATGTACCCAGAGGACTGAAAATAGCTGTCCTGTGGCTACACCATGGTGCTACCCTGGAGGGTGCTGTTGAGGCTTCTGTAGACCTCCATTGCAAAACTGTGTGTTTTAGTCAGTTATTTGGTGACATTAATATATTATTTTTATGTTTCACTACTTTTATTTTTATGAAATTCACTGAGTAGGATGGTTCTCCCATTTCTCCTCTGAGGAGCCTCCACTGATCTCAATGTGCCTGCTAGTCTGAAATGAGCCTGAAATTGCAGCCAGAGGAGCAGCCAGACACTGGCCTGTGATCCGTGCTGTGAGGTGGGATATGAGAGAGGAGGGACTGCAGTATTACAGACCGGTTCACTCAGGAGCCTCCAGAGAGAGGTGGAGGCGGCTGCAGCGCACCAACAGTGTGATTCCCCGTCCGGTTGGTGTGCACGGGCTGAGCCGGGGCCGGCCCACGTCAGGCCTGATTGATGGCCCAGCTCGGGGCAGCCCGATGACTCGCCTCTATCGGCTCTGTGATTAATGTCTTAATTGTGTAGGCAGCAGCGTAGCAGTGGTGGATTTTCTCCCATCTCTCTCAACACATAGTATCTTCAGACCCTTTCCAGGCATATTTTTCCACTGCAGTCATCGGTGCTGTAACATTTGTTGCCCTGCTTCAAGATCACACAGGAAAGTTAATCGGAAACATGGGGACGTTTGCTGGAGACTTACGGAGATTTTGGCCGGCACTTTATCAGTTGAATGGGAGTTAAAAGGCAACAAAATATAACCTTTCTTACATGTAGTTTTATTTGTGTGTGTGTATACAGTAAATATGAGCTGTTCTCCTAATGCCCTGGGTTCCACTCCATTCAGCAACCTTTTTATGTATTTCCAGGCCGTCTTTGGAGGGGAAAACAGTTTACATCAGACGACACAGCTCTAATGTACCATCCTCCACACAGTACATGCTTCTGCTTTTAAACTGATGCAGAGTCAGTTCGTACCGTGACCTGTGTGGGGTTGGTGTGCTGAACTGACGTACCTCCTCTGTCTGTGTGTCTGTCCACAGGGTTCTAAGACGTCCCGGTGGGCCGACCCGGACCACTTTGCCCAGAGACAGACGTGTATGAACTCGTTCAGCAGCTGGTTTGGGTTCATGCCCCTGCTGCACTCCCAGATGAGACTGGACCCTGTGCTGTTCAAGGACCAGGTCTCCATTCTGAGGAAGAAGTACAGGGACATCGAGAGGCTGTGAACCCAACACACACAAACTCATACACACACAAACGAAACTTGAGTGGTGTGGGTTTGGGCCAAATCTCCTTCCCAGCTGCAAGTGAAAAGAACTGCCTTTTTTGACCAGCCTGTTCAGTCAGTCAGACTGTCCGAACCGTATGTGAAATCTCTACAGAGTAATTTATTATGAAATATGCAACACCAGGACTGTTACCCAGAGGTAATGATCTTGGCTATTGAAGATGATTCATCTTCCATGTCAGTGAGTTGGACTGTGTCGATGTTGTCGTCGTTGTTGTCAAAAAAAATTATATTGTGACTTTTCACACGCTTCAACATCAGACAGATTGTCGTTGTCAATTCCTTCTCTGACAGAGGAACCAGGAAGTCAGGTCACAAAAGCCTGCAATGTGCACTCCTGTTTGGTTTCAGATATTTTCTGTGGCAGTGTGATCTTAAACAAAAATGAACACAGTGCATTGTGTTTGTCCTCCATGAGATCTATAAAGTTTTTCTCTAACATTGTATATGTTGCTTTCCATTATTCATTTCTGGGGCTTATTGGGCTTTCAATTTGGAATTGTTCCATTTTTTTTTTTTTTGGTTGCTTCGTTCTCCTATGAGCTTTAAATTGCCAAAAAAGCTAATCTGATAAAATATGCTGAAATGTATACAGCCTATTGTATTTATTTTCTCTGTTTCAGCGATGATGGCGGTATACAACCTGTTTAGAAGGAATAACTCCCATGTTCTTCCGCCTTGGTGAAATGTTAAATATGCAAAAGTTGAGCAAACAACTCTTCCCATCAAAGACCACCTCAGGACACCATCCTGATTCACCTCAGGACACCATCCTGATTCACCTCAGGACACCATCCTGATTCTCTACATCTCTACATCTACATCACCATCCTGATTCTCTACATCAAAGACCACCTCAGGACACCATCCTGATTCTCTACATCTCTACATCTACATCACCATCCTGATTCTCTACATCAAAGACCACCTCAGGACACCATCCTGATTCTCTACATCTCTACATCTACATCACCATCCTGATTCTCTACATCTACATCACCATCCTGATTCTCTACATCAAAGACCACCTCAGGACACCATCCTGATTCTCTACATCTCTACATCTACATCACCATCCTGATTCTCTACATCTCTACATCTACATCACCATCCTGATTCTCTACATCAAAGACCACCTCAGGACACCATCCTGATTCTCTACATCTCTACATCTACATCACCATCCTGATTCTCTACATCAAAGACCACCTCAGGACACCATCCTGATTCTCCTCAGGACACCATCCTGATTCTCCTCAGGACACCATCCTGATTCTCTACATCTGTTTGCTGTTCTCCTCCAGGTTGTCAGTCTAAATGCTGGAGACATGCCACTCACTGTGACCCTGCCTAGCTATAAACAGGGTGTGGGTTTCTGCATCCGCTGCTGGATTTACTAGGTAGATAGTGCTTAGCCACAGAGGTAGGCGTGGTGATGCTTCTGACAGGCGTCTTTGATTTCTGTTCGAGGTTTGACGCATCTTTCATTATGTCCCTCCAGAGAACCAACCCAACCTACCAACCAACCCAACCAACCAACCCAACCAACCAACCCAACCAACCAACCCAACCTACCAACCCAACCTACCAACCCAACCTACCAACCCAACCAACCCAACCTACCAACCCAACCTACCAACCCAACCTACCAACCCAACCAACCAACCCAACCTACCAACCCAACCAACCCAACCAACCCAACTTACCAACCCAACTTACCCAACCCAACTTACCCAACCTACCAACCCAACCTACCAACCCAACCTACCAACCCAACCTACCAACCCAACCTACCAACCCAACCAACCCAACCTACCAACCCAACTTAGTAAAACAGTAATGAAGTAAACTTGATTTTGAATAACACTGACATGAGCTTACCTTTGCAACCAGGGATTTCTTTCTGAAAGTAATGGGTTTTACAGTTTGGTCTCGACACCATGCTCTGCCCAGCACATAAACAACCAATGATTTAATGAGGAGCCTAATGGCAGGCAGGCAAGAGTGTTTTTGTTTCAGTTTGGCCAAGGGGATATCTCTCGCTTGCCTTCTCACGATGATGCATGATAATGTCGACGCTCCCCCAGAACTTATTCAATACAGCTTCTGAGGGACCTGTCTCCTACGAGTGCCTCTCTCTCAAGTGGGACCCAGACAAGGCTATTTTACACCGAGTCGAGTCCATTCTGAATACGAATGGATAGATTTAGAATAGATGTATTGATCTCTCTCACCCCCATAAGGGAGGGAAAGAACATTTGATAGTATTTTTGAAGGCGTCTTCTCTCTTCATCTGCTCTGTTCAGATGTAACACAGGAGAGATGAAGAACGAGAGGAGAGAAGAGGTGGTGGTGTAGGAAGGATACTGATACATACTACCAGTCATTCTGCCTGTAGTGCCTGGGGGAATAGGAATGAGGACACAGAATGAGACTGCCATTGATCCACATTGATCCAAATGGAGAGCCAGCCTTTATTTGTTTTTTAGAGGAAGAGCAGGGCTAATGTCTGTGTTCATTAATCTATTTCTGTGTCTATGAAAATGTCAATGTTCTGTCGTCGAGGGGCTATTCTGAGTGTATTGGTTATAATGGCCTGAATTAGCTCTGACACATTTAGCACGTTCGACTATCATGCAGCTTGCTTTTTATTAGATTCCCTTTTCTCATTCATTACTGTGCCAGTCGAGATGGTTTAGTATATGTGACGACATACAAGAACAGCATTTACAATTCCAAACTCTTATTTGATATCTCTGAAATGAACTTGTCCGCCCTGCAAAGCAGTTGATTCACAATGAATACAAATGTGACTGCATACTTCTAATTTAGGCGTTAGTGCAGGCTTGGTGTCATACACACTCAGTGCTATACATTCATATTCTACTGCCTTAATATTGAAATAGTAGTAAGGTTGGCACTTATTCTTGTTTTAACGCTTTCTGCCAGTCGAACACCATGTGGGTCGTTCCATCAATTCGGTGCCTTTTGAGAAGTGTAACTTGGTCAATTATTTTTAGGTTTCACTTAATCTTTTACATTCTATCAAACAGAGCACATGTTCAACTTAATAAAAAAACACAAAAAATAAGTTAAGTTAATTGCCTATTAAGTTTAAAATATAGTAACAGTGTTGACTGTACCAGGGTTGATTTCTTCTTTAATCAGCCACAAATCCCCTTGTGACGGAGGAATGGAAGCTTGTTGTGTACAACAGGGAGTGGCAATTGTTTAAAAGGGAATACTTTCACCGTATTAAAATGAGAGCTCAGTTCACGTAACAGGGTTGACCTCAACATGAGGGACAGATGTAAAAGAATCACATGGAATACATAATAATCTTCAGAAATGACTGTCAAAGCAACAAAATTACTAGGCCTTTACAATGATGGTAAAACTTGAAGAAATGTTGGCGTTACAAGTTAGTTCATTTTCCTAGAAGTGACACAGGTTTGACAGAGGGACATTAGCAAACCTTTTTTCATATTCAAATTTGATTGAATATAACTGGCTATGAAAATGTTATATTGGTGCACAATTACTAAAATAGCAAAATGCACTTATTTTCGTGGAACGACCCATGTTTACAATTTGTTTGTGTTACTTTGTTGAGTAAAAGTAGCGTGACATTTCCTGTCAGGTGTCTGCTATCTTCAGAGGCCTAGCTACCCTTCGCTGGTCTCCCCAAAGTTGATGTATAGCTGTTATCTCCAGCTTGGCTGGGTGTGAGGTCAGGGAGCTTCAAATACCACCAGGCTTGGAGCCGAGGAGTTGTCAGGAGAGGAGAAAAAAAACCAATGACTGTAGACATCAAGCCATCCCATCTCAGGGCGGTATGGCAGCAAAGCCCTTTGTGACATATCTGCACAGCGCATGCCACACCGGAGCACCCAGACATAAAAAATAAAGACCCAATTCTCCGCACATCAAATGAGAGGACAAGCAGACAGCAGCTGACATTCCCTCGCCTCATAACGGGCAGTCTAAGCCCTAGATGTGTTTCGGCACATAGGTGTGCATGCAGTGACGTCTCCTTTATGGGCCCTGAGAAACCCTCTCCAGAGCCCCATTACCGTCGCAGATGGGGTTTTATCAAGGTCTGTGCCTGGAGACTCATTGTGTGAACCAAAAGCTTTTCTCTCTGTGATGGTCCAAGCTCACGTTGAGGATGGCTCAGCCGTGGACCATTTCTCCAGAGAGTGTTGCATCATCATGGCCATTGTTATATGTCTGTGCGTGTCTCCCTGGGGCTCAGCCACAGAGTAAAGTAAACTAATTGAATAGGTGTAAATGGAAAATAACTGGAAGTGCTCTGTCTTTCTCTGTCTCTCTGTCTTTCTCTCTTTCTGCCTCGGTCTCTATTTCTCATTCCTTTTCTCTCTCCCTCTCTTATTTCTCTTTTTATATCTCACTCATTTCTCTTTTTCTCTCTCTGTTTCACACTCTGTCTCTCTCTCTCTCTCTCTCTCTCTCTCTCTCACACACACACACACACCTACATCCATAGACAGTCCAGGAGGTGAGAGAGGAAAGGCCGTGGCATCGTTATGGAGTACGGTATGTGAGTCTGTGTTCCTGCAGCACTGGTGTCAGACAGAGACACGGGTCAGTCATGACTCTGGACACCTATTACAGCTACACTGTGGAGAGGAGAGAATGCTGATGGTCAATCCATTCATCTGTCTATACATATTTCTATCTACATTGAGCTCCAAAGGTATTGTTTTGTATCTGTACACTTTGGATTTGAAATTATACCATGATTATGGGGTTAAAGTGCAGACTGACAGCTTTGTTTTGGGGGTATTTTCCTCCATGTCAGGTAAACCGTTTAGAAATTACAGCACCCTTTGTGCATAGTCCCCCCATTTTATGGGACCAAAAGTATTGGTACAAATTCACTTATGTTTATTAAAGTAGCCAAACGTTTCGTATTTGGTCCCATATTCCTAGCATGATATGACTATATCAAGTTTGTGACTCTACAAACATGTTGGATGCATTTGCAGTTAGTTTTTTGTTTTGTTTCTAAACACTTCTACATTAATGTGGACTCTACCATGATTGGACGCTACCTCTCACCTTTACAATAACAGATTAGCATGTTTTAGAGGAATATCAATCAACCAATCAAATGTATTTATAGAGCCCTTCTTACATCAGCTGATGTCACAAAAGTGCTGTACAGAAACCCAGCCTAAAACCCCAAACAGCAAGCAATGCAGGTGTGGAATACATATCATACCCCCAACTTTCCTACTCATCATTATTCCGGATTCATTCAGGATTATCTGTAATCATGGTAGCGTCCACATTAATTTAGGAGTATAAAATATTCTATTCTTATTCACAAATGAAAGTGAATCCAAAATGACACTACATTGAAACACATCCAAAACAAACTGCAAATGCATCCAACTAGTTTGTAGAATCACAAGCTTGATGTCATTGTGTGCTGGATGAATGGATGAAAATACCCTCATTAAAGCTGATAGTGCGCACTTTAACCTCATAGTCATTGTATCATATCAAATCCAAAGCGCTGGAGTACAGAGCCAAAACAACAAATTGGTCACTGTTACAGTACTTTTGGTGCTCATTGTATCTTTATGTAAATATGGTTAGCTGGCGGCCTGTTTGTCTAGCTGCACCAAACTGTTCATCTTTACTTGTATGCAGTGCTGTAAAGTACTTAAGTAAAAATACTTCAAAGTACTACTTAAGTCATTTTTGGGGGTATCTGTACTTTTCTTCACCATTTATATTTTTTTAAACTTACTTTTACTTCACTACATTCCTAAAGAAAATGATGTCCTTTTTACCCAAAACCTTTTCCCTGACACCCAAAAGTACTGATTTACATGTTGAATGGCAAGCAGGACAGGACCAGGACAGGACCATCCCTATTGCCTCTGATCTGGTGGACTCACTAAACACATGCTTCGTTTGTAAATTATGTCTGAGTGTTGGAGCGTGCCCCTGGCTTATCTGTAAGTAAAAAATGAATTAAAAAATGGTGCCGTCTGATTTGCTTAATATAAGGAATTTTTTATGATTTATACTTTTACTTTTGATACTTAAGTATATTTTAAACCAAATACTTTTAGACTTTAACTCAAGTACAATTTTACTGAGTGACCCACTTTTACTTGAGTCATTTTCTATGAAGGTATCTTTACTTTTACCCAAGTATGAAAATTGGCTACTTTTTACATCACTGCTTGCATGTTGATTATAATTTCAAAAAGTGTAAATATTCATCCTTTTTGAAATGGTGCTCTGGTTGTGAACCAACACGGCAAATAACTGCATAAATAATATTTAGAAAAACTGCTGAGATTCATGGAACTTGAATTATAATTCCATTTTGATAAAACTGTTTGTTTTCTGAAACGTCAACAGTTTCCATGGCGTCAAATTGATCATTTTCTGTCCCTCACTGGAGACTGAGAGGGGCTCACCAAATTGCTGTGGTGACAGGGGGGAAGGACCATGGAAATCCACACAGCCCAAATTGAGTTATGATTGCAAGTAGAGCACAAATACTTCTTCTTCCTCCCCAGATATTAGTTATGGTAAGTTTGGAGCTGATTCTGTAGCAGGGGGAGATGCGATATGGCTCCTCTGCTGTAATTGTGTTATAAAAAGCCATTATACCTCTATTTCTTCTTATTGGAGTCCCACAATATTGCTCATCATGGCCTGTCTCTTTACATTTGTCAGATTGGGACTGCAGGGATGGCTGTTCTGTAATGGACATCAGGGATGGAGAGGCCAACAGCCTAATTCTACTCTCTGGTATAGCCCTATTGTAGGCTGCAGCAGACCGGCTCCGTCCGTAGCCCAGAGAAACACCATCATCCACCGAAGCCAAGACGGACACTCCTCACATTGATTGTGACTGAGACTGAAAATAATTTTTACTTTAAGCACTTTTTCCTCATCAGTGGGTGGGTGGAGAGCATCACTTTGAGGATTTGATAGCACCATGTCTCTGTGAGAGATCCTAGACGCAATCACTTTACCAGGAGGGTATTATGACTGAGAGAGAGAGTGCTGATGTGGTGATAGTCCAGGCTTTGACAGGCGATGCTGTGTCTGAAGTCTATTCCTCTGATATTTCAGTCTAGGGTGCAGTGTTTTGTCAGCTATTCTTCCTGGTGATATGTGGATGCCCTCCTCCGATGCACCTTATACTCTGTCGGAGCTTGATATGAGTGAATTGGGTGTAGCCAAGGTCTGACATGCCAAAATGGTGATTCATAGGACAGAATTACTTCTCCAGAGAGAAGTTGCCATTTGCCATCTCCAGGTCCCTCAATCGCTTAATAAAGCCCTCCTCTGGCTGGCTGTTCCCTGGGACACTGAATCAAACCTGCCTGCTGGGGCTCACAACTTTCAGTGAAAATCATGTATACAGCAATTCAATCTACACTGAACAAAAATATAAACGCAATGTAAAGTGTTGGTCCCATGTTTAATGAGTTGAAATAACAGATCCCACACAATTTTTCCACATGCACAAAAAGCTTATTTCTCAACTTTTGTGGACAAATTTGTAAACCTCCCTGTTAGTGAGCATTTCTCCTTTGCCAAGATAATCCATCCACCTGACAGATGTGGCATATCAAGAAGCTAATTAAGCAGCATGATCATTACACAGGTGCACCTTGTGCTGGGGGACAAAAGGCCACTCTAAAATGTGTGGTTTTGTCACACAACACAATGCCACAAGTTTTGAGGGAGCGTGCAATTGGCATTTACATGTTGCGTTTATCATTTTGTTCATTATACATTAATTGTCAAAAAGGAAAAACCCTGGAAACTTGAAAAAAAAGGTTGATTCTGGTCTCATGTATTTCATTAACATGGGCATCAATACAGTACCATGAAGCTATAATACTAGAATTATGTTTTAAATTAAACTATATCCTCCTGTAAATAAACAACTGAATTCTCAATCCTGATTTTCTGTGATTAAAGTGTAATATGTAGGATTCAGTCTCAACAAGATGGGTACAACAAACAAAGCACACAGATGAATACATTTCCATTGTCCCCTCTGGCCTGCTACTGCCACAGACTACTCAGTAGCAGTCCTTGCTCACTGGGTGAGCTAAGCTATTCTGCTAAGGTCAGGACTGCCAGTATCCTACCTCCTCCTTGCTTCGTCTCACTGAAATGAAAACAAGTATTCATTACTGAGCAACTGACCATGGGCTTTGTGGCAGCCTTCCTGCTATTCCCCCCAGATCTAACTTGGAGAAAATTAGATCTGGAAAGGAAATAGAATTCTCATATACAAAAAATAAACAAACAACCTGAAACGTGTGTGTGTGTGTGTGTGTGTGTGTGTGTGTGTGTGTGTGTGTGTGTGTGTGTGCGCGCATTGCGTTGCGTGCAGGATCAAGAAGGAGGAGGTGGGAGTCGTGAAATTATCTACACGTTGCTATTTCTTTGCCTCTCAGTGAGGTGTGATTGTGGTAAATGAAAAAAAGACGACAGAATTACCTCTCCACTCTGATACTAATGGTCCTAAGCACACCGCATGTGAGACTGGTGTTTCCAATCAGTGCTTTCAATGGTAATGTGACATTTTTTTTGTTAGAGCACACAGATACCATTGAGGAACGTATTCAGACGAACAGTCCACGACATTGTGAAATTTCCATTAAGAGCATGAAAAAACAACATTCTCAATCTATTTTGAATTCCCATTGTCAACTTTGAAGCGTTCAGGGCATCTTTGTCATTTTAGCATGTGGTTCAAAAGTAACCTATAGTTGAATGTTTAAAAAAACTATACACTATTGTTCAAAAGTTTGGGGTCACTTAGAAATGTCCTTGTTTTTGAAAGAAAAGCACATTTTTTGGTCCATTAAAATAACACCAAATTGATCAGAAATACAGTGTAGACATTGTTAATGTTGTAAATGACTATTGTAGCTGGAAATGGCAGATTTTTTATGGAGTATCTACATAGGTGTACAGAGGCTCATTATCAGCAACCATCACTCCTGTGTTCCAATGGCACATTGTGTTAGCTAATCCAAGTTTATCATTTTAAAAGGCTAAATGATCATTAGAAAACCCTTCTGCAATTATGTTAGCAGAGCTTAAAACTGTTGTACTGATTTAAAGAAGCAATAAAACTGGCCTTTAGAATTGTTGAGTATCTGGAGCATCAGCATTTGTGGGTTCGATTACAGGCTCAAAATGGCCAGAAACAAAGGACTTTCTTCTTTTACTCGTCAGTCTATTCTTGTTCTGAGAAATGAATTCTATTCCATGCAAGAAATTGCCAAGAAACTGGGGCACCGGGGCCTCCCACTCCTCTTTCTATTCTGGTTAGAGCCAGTTTGTGCTGTTCTGTGAAGGGAGTAGTACACAGCGTTGTATGAGATCTTCAGTTTCTTGGCAATTTTTCGCATATATATATATATATATATATATATATATATATACACTGCTCAAAAAAATAAAGGGAACACTTAAACAACACAATGTAACTCCAAGTCAATCACACTTCTGTGAAATCAATATATATATATATATATATATATATATATATATATATATATTGTGAAATCAATATATATATATATATATCTTAAGGCTATAAATGCAATGTAAAAACTATTGGTCGCTAAATCTGTAGAAATGAATGACCATGTAAAAAATTGTTGGTCACTAAATCTGGCTAGGAGGACAATGTAAAAATGGTTGGCAGGTATGCCCTCAGTTGTCTGAGCGGCCGGCTGTGAATACCCTCACCTGCTATATACTTATAACTGATTGGTTGGTTCTGCCCACTATAGTGCTGTCCAGTTAGAACATGATGTTGAGGTCGATCACAAACACACACAGCTGTTTCCATTTGAAGATGTTTGTATGACTGTGGTAATCCGAATGACTTGCAATCTTATTGTTGTGGTTATTTCGATGCAACATTCAGACATTTGTGTTACTGTCGACAATAAAAAAGTTCTCAGAAACATGCCTTCTCCCTCAGACGACGATAACACTGACCTGACTGGGCGGATTCAGTGTCCAGATGCTCATTTCCAAGCGATCTGATTGGTTGGAATGGCAGGGCTATGATGGGTGAGGGATAACTAAGGTGGTGGGCTGAGCAGCCAAACTAATGGGACTTATGGGAAACTGAAGGGACTGTGAAGTTAGGTAGAGAGTAGAGGAGCAGGACAGCCTTTTCTTACGTGCAGTGTAGACAACTTTCAACTGTCAAAGACATCAAAAGCATCCCAAGGTCAAAAGTATTAATTACATATAAAATAGACAGGTCATGGCTACACATCATGAAAAGAAATGCCAGTGATTTCTTGCGAATGTAATGGAAAAAGACAGCCATTCCAGCATTAGCATGTATGCCCTATGTCTGCCTTTCATGCTGTGGGATGAGAGGCCTCTGTTGCTCTACCTGAACCTATGAATTGGAATTGAGTCACAGACACTGAGTGCATACTTTTATCGCTCTGCAGAAATCGAAGTGCTGGAGAATATTCCAGACTCACTCCAGGGACCACTGTTTCTTTTGCTAAATTCCAGCAAAATCTCTGCTCCCATCTCTCACCCCATACTATCTTGCCAATTTTCTGCATCTGTAGATCTGACATGTTTCATGCGTTTGCTGCCTCACTGCAGGGGCCCTAGCTGGCTGCCACCAGTCCTGTGCCTTGTGTCGGAGACGCGTGCGTGAGATGCCCTCGGACATTTTCTGCTCGGCGGCGCCCGATGTCCTCCGAGTGGTCCTGTAATTAGCTCTCCTGTGTTTACCCCCACTTTCTGCTGAGGGAGAGAGAGTGTGCAGGGCCATATTAAAAAATGTACCAGGCAAAAGGTCAACAGAGGAGCTCTCTGGACCGCAAATTAAACAGGAGGGCCGTCCTGTGATCTGAATGAGTGATGAGGGAGGGAGGGAGGCTGTTGAATTAAAACTTCATATCTTGAAGATTCCAACTAGGTTTATATCAGGCTGTTTGGTGTTCTGATGTTCCTATCATTCTGTTCTATATGCTGTACAGCTCTGGCATCATGTTCCTCAGTCGTACATCTCTTAGCAAACATCATCCAGTCCAATAACATCAGAGAGGGCATGGTCTTCCCTCCATGTGACTGGACTCAAAGTAAAGTGAGATGAAAATAGGGGTGACAAGAACCATTTACAATATGAACAAAGAAAGGTATTTAAAACTGCGTAGTATGTATATTCATTTATTGACTATAGCAGGACTGTTGCATTTGTATTTAGTATAATATGTTACATTACATTATGAATGGAATAGCGGTCGTATAATATCATACGAATTAGAGGATGTTATCATACGTCTTGCAGCAAGTATGGTACTATACGTCTTTCTCTGAAACCAGGTTGCTTGTGTTCTATCAACAAAGGAGAATCGTGGGAATGGTTAGCAAAAATGCTACTGTTGTTCCCGAAGCGACTTGAACATAGATGGTTGTGGATTACGCCGCCCCATATTCCCGGACCAACCACACAACTTTAGTTTCTGTCTAAAGTAACGAGACCATTAGTAGGTATCATATGTCTTGGAAATGCTTAGAAATAAACACAGCAACAAAAAAAAACGTCCCTTTTTCAGGACCCTGTCTGTCAAAGATAATTCATAAAAATCCAAATAACTTCACAGATCTTCATTGTAAAGGGTTTAAACACTGTTTCCCATGCTTGTTCAATGAACCATAAACAATTAATGAACATGCACCTGTGGAGCGGTCGTTAAGACACTAATAGCTTACAGACGGTAGGCAATTAAGGTCACAGTTATGGAAACTTAGGACACTAAAGAGGACTTTCTGCTGACTCTGAAAAACACCAAAAGAAAGATGCCCAGGGTCCCTGCTCATCTGCGTGAACGTGCCTTAGGCATGCCGCAAGGAGGCAAGAGGACTGCAGATGTGGCCAGGGCAATACATTTCAATGTCCGTACTGTGAGAAGCCTAAGACAGCGCTACAGGGAGACAGGACGGACAGCTGATTGTCCTCGGAGTGGCAGACCACGTGTAACAACACATGCACAGGATCGGTACATCTGAACATCACACCTGCGGGACAGGTACAGGATGGCAACAACAACTGCCCGAGTTACAACAGGAACGCACAATCCCTCCATCAGTGCTCAGACTGTCCGCAATAGGCTGAGAGAGGCTGGACTGATGGGCACAAACCCACCGTCGCTGGACCAGACAGGATTGGCAAAAAGTGCTCTTTACTGGCGAGTCGCGGTTTTGTCTCACCAGGGGTGATGGTCGGATTCACGTTTATCGTCCAAGGAATGAGCGTTACTCCGAGGCCTGTACTCTGGAGCGGGATCAATTTGGAGGTGGAGGGTCCGTCATGGTCTGGGGCGGTGTGTCACAGCATCATCAGACTAAGCTTGTTGTCATTGCAGGCAATCTCAACGCTGTGCGTTACAGGGAAAACATCCTCCTCCCTCATGTGGTACCCATCCTGCAGGCTCATCCTGACATGACCCTCCAGCATGACAAAGCCACCAGCCATACTGCTCGTTCTGTGTGTGATTTCCTGCAAGACAGGAATGCCAGTGTTCTGCCATGGCCAGCGAAGAGCCCGGATCTCAATCCCAGTGAGCACGTCTGGGACCTGTTGGATCAGAGGGTGAGGGCTAGGGCCATTCCCCCCAGAAATGTCCGGGAACTTGCAGGTGCCTTGGTGGAAGAGTGGGGTAACATCTCATAGCAAGAACTGGCAAATCTGGTGCAGTCCATGAGGAGGAGATGCACTGCAGTACTTAATGCAGCTGGTGGCCACACCAGATACTGACTGTGACTTTTGATTTTGACCCCCCCTTTGTTCAGGGACACATTATTCCATTTCTGTTAGTCACATGTCTGTGGAACTTGTTCAGTTTATGTCTCAGTTGTTGAATCTTGATATGTTCATACAAATATTTACACATGTTAAGTTTGCTGAAAATTAACAAAGTTGACAGTGAGAGGACGTTTCTTTTTTTTACTGAGTTCACGTAAAGTATGTTTTGTATGGCTCTGAGGCCAAGCTAACATTTGATGTTCAGGACGAGGTATGCATTTTGAATCAAGATGTTAGCATGGGTTTCAATGAATATAGGTTCTTGTGACTCTAGTAATATTCTTCTTGATGTAAATAGTGTACATGCTATTGTTCTTTGTTTATTCAAGAAAAATCCATTGAGACCATGGTCTCATTCCCAAGGGTGCCCTGATCACAACAATACAACAACCAAAACAATGTCAAACAAAACAGCAATCAATACAAAACACAACATTTATGAAAAACACACATTTTTCCAGCAGTGAGGTGGATTTACCTAATTCGGTGGAGACCCGAGGAACCTCGAGTTAACCAACCCAAAGTTAGGTGATTCGGAAGCTTGTGTAGTAGAGCTTTGTAAACAAAAAGGGAATAGTGAAGTGATCTACGGGACTTTAATGAGGACCAGCCAACATTTTGATACAGGATGCAGTGAGGAATATTAAAACTGTCCCCTGTGATAAAGCAAAGGGCGCTATGGTAGACGGCACCCTAAGGTTTAAGAGTAGTGGCTGCTGCATTCCGGTAAATTGTGTCACCATAGTCAAGAACTGGCAGGAAAGGGGACTGTACAATCTGCTTCCTGCTATTATTTTAAAAGAAGCCCACTTTAAATCTTAGCTTTTAACTAGCTTATTGATATGTTTTATTGGCGGGAACGATGATGTAAAGTATAACTCTGTTTTATACCAAACTCCTAGTGATATCCAATTATCTTATTGATATCCTAGGAGTAATACCCCACTGGGCACTAATGGCAGTTCAACGTCTAGTTTTGATTTACATCTGATTTACAACTATTCAACGTGAAACTAACAATCAGTTTTCCACATTGATTCAACGTCATCACATAGATATTGGGGGTTGAAATGGCGTGGAAACAACGTGATTCAACCAGTTTTTGCCCAGTAGGATAATGCTTCAGAGACCGAAAATCACAAACCCTTTCTCTCTCTCTGTTCTCCTTCTGGAGAAAATGAGGTGAGGTGAGAAAGAAAAGGAGTGTGGCAAAATTGAAACACACATGTTTTTTTTCTCAAATTAATTTCCTGCAGTGGAGGTTGCTGAGGGGAGGGCGGCTCATAATAATGGCTGGAACGCAGTTAGTGGAATGGCATCAAACACATGGAAACCATGTTGATGTATCTGAAACCATTCCATTGATTCCGCTGCAGCTATTACCACTCGCCCGTCCTCCCCAATTAAGGTGCCACCAACCTCCTGTGATTTCCTGTTATGGGTCTGCACACAGTTTATTTGTCTCCTTGTTGACAGATGGCAGAAGGAGCTATTATTACCAGCTAGATACTGCCATTTTATCAGGTTTACGGGAAAATATTGTAAGATATAGTCTTTATGTCAGGGGAGAGTGTCTGTTAAATTGCTGAGTGGTGTGTGTAACAGGGAGATACCCTTACTGACTGTTAAACAAGCGCAGGTCTCCACACAAGCCCAGAAGTATTAGTTTCATCGTAGGTTCTGTCTGATGTCCTGCCATGTTGGAGTCATACTTGAATGATGAATGAGGAGATTACAATTAGAAAGACCTCTGCTTTTACTGTATGAGAACTTTTTCCCACAAGTGGCAGCCAGTGGCGTGTATTCATGGATGCCAAGGGAAGCCAGACTTCCCAAAAAATGGACCAAAAATTATTGAAAAAAAATATATAATTTATCTTTCGTCTCTCTGTGTTTTATAATTTTCCTTCAATTCGCAATAGGCTGAATGTATTTCACAGGAGAAAGCATCCGAGCGAGTGCAACAGCAGGCCTCTGTTTCTCTACGTGTTGGCCATCTATCTGATGCTGTCTGGTCCAAATGAGTATTACATTGTTGCCGCCCGTAGCATTGAAGGTAAGGGAAGCCAGCAAGCATTTGGCCTCCCTTGATTAAAAAAAAGTATAAAAATGTGCCAAACAGTGTTGAGCTGAAGTGAGTGACCTCAACTTTGAATGGTCCTGGCGCACCAACAAAAAAAGTGCCAATGGAAGCCAGCTTGGATTTTGCCGTCACTCCTGTCAAATCCCATTGAGAGCATACATCATTGACAGAAAAACTTGAATTGTTGCATCTCGTTGTGTTGTTGTCCTCTGGTGGCTAGCTACTCAGCTAGTTAAAATTCTCCCTTTCCTAAATTAGCCATGGATGGAGATGGGGATTTGGACTTGCGGTTTTACTTAATTCTCCATACTGGCCAATGATTATAACAGCAATTCTGATCCAACCATTAATTCATACATTGTTGTGCCCCTGGCCTGAGAGTATGGAAGTTCAATATGTAGCTAGATGTAGAAGGCTATTGTTAACTAGCTAACGTTGACCATGAATGGAAGTTAGGCTAGCAAGCAAGCATTTTAGCCAGGTAGCCTAGGACGACAAAAAATAAAAGTGTGTACTGTATGACAGTGATAGACTTTCGTCAACATGAAAGAGAGTATAGCATTGGCGTTTCTCTACAAGTAGGGTGAGTCATGTTTTTCTACTTGCTCGGACGCACACACACTCACACACACACACACACACAGAAATCAGAACCATGGACAGCCACATATTTAGCTTACGTTGATTGGACTAAATAGTTTGTTATCTTTTAGTTGTCACTGTATTAGATTAAGCAGAGGTGATTTAATGATGTTGAAGTTGAATTGTTGCTGGAATAGTGGAGGCAGCTCCTGTTTTCTTTGCGACTTGTGGTTACTCTCTGTGGTTCTAAATGTCACGACTTCCGCTGAAGTCGGTCCCTCTCCTTGTTCGGGCGGCGTTCGGCGGTCGATGTCACCGGCCTTCTGGCCACCTTTCATTTTCCATTTGTTTTGTCTTGTCTTCCCACACACCTGGTTTCAATTCCATCATTGCATGTTGTGTATTTAACCCTCTGTTCCCCACATGTCCTTGTCCGGAATTGTTTATTGTAAGTGCTTGTGCACGTTATGTCTGGTGTGCGTCGGGTTTTGTAACCATTTATTGATTGTTCTGTTTTCCGGTAGTTTTTATTATTAAACTGCGCCGTTGGAAACACAGTTTTGCTCTCCTGAGCCTGACTTCTCTGCCGCCAGTACGCACCCCTTGCACTAAATCAATAGCTGTTTAGTGGTCCAAAAATGGCGGAAACATTAACTTGCTTGACCATGCTGTAGGTAATGTAAATGTCTGTTACATGCAATATGTTTTGTGGACTTCGCTGGACAGAGGGTTCTATCCAGTTTTGCGATTAAACAAAGGTGTGGTTAAATTTATTCTGCCACTGTCTTCTTATTGTCTCGGCCTTTAGGCCTATATATCACGGTCGCAAGGGGGGCTTGGCTTCCCCAGGGATTTTACCCATGCACTGCTACTGGTGGCAGCTAGTCACCGGTTTTCCTATGCATGGAGGGTTGTCACCAGCAGCATATGTTCTGTCAACATGTCGATATGGTGACATTGACAACGATGTAGGCTGTGTGTAGTGGTTAGCGGTTATGGTATGAAGGTTTGCCTTCGAAAGGTTTTTTCGCCTGGTCACAGACAGTTGTTGTGTTGTGCACTGAAGTCCACAAGTGTAGGGAAAAGGTGAGAGGAGATCGGCGTAGAGGCGCAAAGGAATTATAGAACGAGCAAAGTGATGATGCTGTTTGTATGTGGCTGCTAGGAAAGTGAACTGTGTTTGCGGGTGATCAGGGGTGTATTCTGTTGGATTCTGTTGAAAAACATTTCTTAAACGGAAGCAAACAGAACGAAACAGAGATAAACCTACCTGAATTTGTCCAATAGAAACTCTGGTTGGCAACTGTTTTGACTAACGATTACACTTCAGATCAGCTAGATACATGCAAGAGTGTGCAAGGCGGTAATGAATGTGTCACTGTCTGTCATCTTGATTACTCCAATTTGTCTCTCAACCTATGCGCCTACATTATAAACTTTCATTCGTAGGCTAGGTTGTCGCCACCTCATGATGGGTATAGGGAAAATTTCAGTATCATGTAGTAGCCTAAACCTATCGATGTTACATCAAGCTGGGTGAATGGAACATGGAATACGAAATAAGGCCATGATCATAAAAAAATTAATCATCCTGCCTAATCTTAAACGGCACTGATCGCCACTGATATATACAGTGCCAGTCAAAGGTTTGGACACACCGACTCATTCAAGGGTTTTTCTTTATTTTACTATTTTCTGCATTGTACAATAATAGTGAAGACATCAAAACCATGAAATAACACATATGGAATCATGTAGTAACCAAAAAATTGTTAAATTAATCAAAATATATTTAGATTTCAGATTCTTCAAAGTAGCCACCCTTTGCCTCGATGACAGCTTTGCACACTCTTTGCATTTTCTCAACCAGCTTCATGAGGAATGTTTTTCCAACAGTCTTGAAGAGTACCCACATATACTGTCCACTTGTTGTCTGCTTTTCCTTCATTCCACGGTCCATCTCATTCCAAACGATCTCAATTGGGTTGAGGTTGGGTGATATTGGAGGCCAGGTCATCTGATGCAGCACTCCATCACTCTTTTTCTTGGTCAAATAGCCCTTACACAGCCTGGAGGTGTGTTTTGGGTCATTGTCTTATTGAAAAACAAATGATAGTCCCACTAAGCTCAAACCAGATGGGATGGCGTATCGCTGCAGAATGATGTGGTAGCCATGCAGGTTAAGTGTGCCTTGAATTCTAAATAAATCACTGACAGTGTCACCATCAAAGCAACCCCACACCATCACACCTCCATCTCCTTGTTTCATGGTTGGAACCACACATGCGGAGATAGTCCGTTCACCTACTCTGCGTCTCACAAAGACAGAGCGGTTAGTGCCAAAAATCAAAAATCTTGAATCATCAGACCGACAGATTTCAACCGGTCTAACCTCTTACATCTACACGTTCCGCTAGCGGAACGTCTGCTCCAATATCCAATGATGGGCGGGGCGCGAAATACAAACTCCTCTAAAATCCGAAAACTTCAATTTTTCAAACATATGACTATTTTACAGCTATTTAAAGACAAGACTCTCCTTTATCTAACCACACTGTCTGATTTCAAAAATGCTTTACAGCGAAAGCAAAACATTAGATTATGTCAGCAGAGTACCCAGCCAGAAATAATCAGACACCCATTTTTCAAGCTAGCATATCATGTCACATAAACCCAAACCACAGCTAAATGCAGCACTAACCTTTTATGATCTTCATCAGATGACACACCTAGGACATTATGTTATACAATGCATGCATGTCTGTTCAATCAAGTTCATATTTATATCAAAAAACAGCTTTTTACATTAGCATGTGACGTTCAGAACTAGCATTCCCACCGAACACTTCCGGTGATTTTACTAAATTACTCACGATAAACGTTCACAAAAAGCATAACAATTATTTTAAGAATTATAGATACAGAACTCCTCTATGCACTCGATATGTCCGATTTTAAAATAGCTTTTCGGATGAAGCACATTTTGCAATAATCTAAGTACATAGCCCAGCCATCACGGGCTAGCTATTTAGACACCCAACCAGTTTAGCCTTCACCAAAATCACATTTCCTATAAGAAAAATGTTCTTACCTTGCTTGTTCTTCGTCAGAATGCAGTCCCAGGACTTCTACTTCAATAACAAATGTAGGTTTGGTCCCAAATAATCCATCAATGGATTATGTTCCATTATGTTCCATCAAGACGTTTTGTTCGTGCGTTCTAGACACTATCCCAACGCTAAATCTCGGCCACGAGCATGGCGCAGAATGTGACAAAACATTTCTAAATATTCCATTACCGTACTTCGAAGCATGTCAACCGCTGTTTAAAACCAATTTTTATGCAATTTATCTCGTAGAAAAGCGATAATATTCCGACCGGGAATCTGCCTGTCTGTACACTGAGGGAAAAACCGAAAGCCGGGGGCGGGGCGGGTCGCGAGCGTAAGGCTTAGTCCACTGAGTGACCACTTAGCTTTTGCTCTCCTTTGTTTCAGCCAGGGCTTTGAATTACGTCATTCCTGTTTTTCCCGGGCTCTGAGACTCCATTGGAGACGTGGGAAGTGTCACGTAACAGCAGAGATCCTTCGTTTTTGGAAGAGATGTCAAAGAAAGAAAATAAAAGGTCTGACAGGGTACTTCCTGAACAGAAGCATCTCAGGTTTTTGCCTGCCATAGGAGTTCTGTTATACTCACAGACACCATTCAAACAGTTTCAGAAACTGTGGAGTGTTTTCTCTCCAAAGCTAATAATTATATGCATATTCTAGTTTCTGGGCAGGACTAATAATCAGATTAAATCGGGTACGTTTTTTATCCAGCCGTGAAAATACTGCCCCCTAGCCATAAGAGGCTAATGTCCATTGCTCGTGTTTCTTGCCCCAAGCAAGTCTTTTCTTCTTATTTGTGTCCTTTAGTAGTGGTTTCTTTCCAGCAATTCGACCATGAAGGCGGGATTCACACAGTCTCCTCTGAACAGTTGATGTTAAGATGTGTCTGTTACGTGAACTCTGTGAAGCATTTATTTGGGCTGCAATCTGAGGCTGGCAACGCTAATGAACCTATCCTCTGCCTCTTCCTTTCCTGTGGTGGTCCTCATGAGAGACAGTTTCATCATAGCGCTTGATGGTTTTTGCGACTGCACTTGAAGAAACTTTCAAAGTTCTTGACCTTCATGTCTTCTCTTTGCTTATTTTAGCTGTTTTTGCCATAACATGGACTTGGTATTTTACCAAATAGGGCTATTGTAATGGCTTGGTAGTCGTGGTGAAGGAATGAGGCACAGGAAGCAGCGAGCACAGGGTAGTGGCGTATTTAATGTACACTCACACACAAAACAAATATTCCCAAACACAGGGGAGAAAACACACACGGCGTAAAACAGCGCCGACACGAACATGAGCCGTCAGTAACGAAATAATCCCGCACAACACGGAAGCGGACCAGCTAAATTAAATAGCCCCGCTAATTACCCAAACTAAACACAGGTGCACAAAAACAAAAAAAGGGAAAACCAAAAAAGGGAATCAGTGGTAGCTAATAGGCCGGTGACGACGACCGCCGAGCGCCACCCGAGCAGGAGGGGGCGCCACCGTCGGTGGGAATCGTGACAGTACCCCCTCCTGACGCGCGGCCCCCGCAGCGCGCCGACACCGGCCTCGAGGACGACCCGGAGGGCGAGGCGCAGGGCGATCCGGACGGAGGCAATGGAAATCCTTCAACATGGATGGGTCCTAGACGTCCTTCGCCGGCAACCAGCACCTCTCCTCCGGGCCGTACCCCTCCCAGTCCACGAGGTACTGCAGGCCCCTCGCCCAGCGTCTCGAGTCCAGAATGGCCCGTATGCTGTACGCCGGGGACCCCCGATGTCCAGAGGGGGTGGAGGGACCTCCGGTACCTCACCTTCCTGCAGGGGACCAACTACCACTGGCCTGAGGAGAGACACATGAAACGAAGGGTTAATACGGTAATAGGAAGGGAGTTGTAACCGATAACACACCTCGTTTATCCTCCTCAGGACTTTAAAGGGCCCCACACACTGCGGCCCCAGCTTCCGGCAGGGCACGCGGAGGGGCAGGTTCCGGGTCGAGAGCCAGACCCTGTCTCCCGGTACGAACACGGGTGCCTCACTGTGGTGGCGGTCAGCACTCCTCTGTACCCAGTCCTCCACCGCAGGAGCCTCGGTCTGGCTCCGGTGCCATGGTGCCAGGACCGGCTGGTAACCCAAAACACACTGAAAGGGTGACATGTTAGTAGAGGAGTGGCGAAGTGAGTTCTGGGCTAACTCAGCCCAAGGAATGTACCTCGCCCGCTCCCCTGGCCGGTCCTGGCAATACGACCTCAGAAACCTGCCCACTTCCTGGTTCACCCTCTCCGCCTGCCCATTGCTCTCTGGGTGATAACCGGAGGTCAAACTGACCGAGACCCCCAGCCGCTCCATAAACGCTTTCCAGACCCTGGATGTGAACTGGGAACCTCGATCAGAGACAATGTCCTCCGGCACCCCGTAGTGCCGGAAGACGTGGGTAAATAGGGCCTCCGCAGTCTGCAGGGCCGTAGGGAGACCAGGCAACGGGAGGAGACGGCAGGACTTAGAGAACCGATCCACAACCACCAGAATCGCAGTGTTCCCCTGAGAGGGGGGAAGATCTGTCAAGAAATCTATAGACAAGTGCGACCATGGCCGTTGTGGAATGGGGAGGGGCTGTAACTTCCCTCTCGGTAGATGCCTAGGAGCCTTACTCTGAGCGCACACCGAACAGGAAGAGACATAGGACCTCACGTCCTTAGCCAAGGTGGGCCACCAGTACTTCCCCCTGAGACTCCGCACTGTCCTCGCCACACCAGGATGACCCTCAGTAGGTAGCGTGTGCGCCCATCGAATCAATCGATCACGAACACCGAGCGGCACATACATGCGACCCATGGGAACCTGCGCAGGTGCAGGTTCCAACATTAATGCCCGCTCGATGTCCGCGTCCACCTCCCATACCACCGGTGCCACCAGCCTAGACGCTGGAATGATGGGAGTTGGATCGATGGGCCGGTCCTCCATGTCATAGAGACGGGACAGCGCGTCGACTCTAGTGTTCAGGGAACCCGGTCTATAGGAGATAGTGAACCTAAACCGGGCGAAGAACATGGCCCACCTTGCGTGACGTGGATTCAGTCTCCTCGCTGCCCGGATGTACTCCAGGTTTCGGTGGTCGGTCCAGATGAGAAAGGGGTGCTTAGCCCCCTCAAGCCAGTGCCGCCACACCCTCAAAGCTTTTACCACCGCTAGCAACTCCCTGTCCCCCACATCATAGTTACGCTCTGCCGAACTGAGCTTCTTCGAAAAGAAAGCGCAGGGGCGGAGTTTCGATGGCGTACCCGATCGCTGTGATAGCACGGCACCCACCCCAGCCTCGGATGCGTCCACCTCCACTATGAATGCTAGAGACGGGTCCGGGTGCGCCAACACGGGTGCGTCGGTGAACAGCGTCTTCAACTTCTTGAAGGCTCCGTCCGCCTCTGTCGACCATCGCAAACGCACCGGCCCCCCCTTCAGCAGTGAGGTAATGGGAGCCGCTACCTGGCCAAAACCCCGGATAAACCTCAGGTAGTAATTGGCAAAGCCTAAGAACCGCTGCACTTCCTTCACCGTGGTTGGAGTCGGCCAATTACGCACGGCCTTAACGCGGTCACACTCCATCACCACCCCCGTGGTGGAAATGCGATAACCCAGAAAGGAAACGGCTCGTTTGGAAAACACACATTTCTCAGCCTTAACGTATAGGTCATGCTCCAGCAGTCTACCAAGCACCTTGCGCCCCAGGGACACATGCGCGAAGCGGGTGGCGGAATATATCAGAATGTCATCGATATAGACAATCACGCCCTGCCCGTGCAGGTCCCAGAGAATCTCGTCAACAAAGGATTGAAAGACGGCTGGAGCATTTTTCAACCCATACGGCATGACGAGGTACTCATAATGGCCGATGTAGTACTAAAGGCGGTTTTCCACTCGTCTCCCTTCTTGATACGCGCCAGGTTATACGCGCTCCTGAGATCCAGTTTTGTGAAGAACTTTGCTCCGTGAAATGATTCCACCGCCGTAGCGATGAGAGGTAGTGGGTAACTAAACCCCACCGTGTTAGCGTTTAGACCTCTGTAATCAATGCACGGATGCAGACCTCCCTCCTTTTTCTTCACAAAAAAGAAACTCGAGGAGGCGGGTGAGATGGAGGGCCGAATGTACCCCTGTTCCAGGGATTCCGTGACATATGTCTCCATAGCCGACGTCTCCTCCTGTGACAAGGGGTACACGTGACTCTTGGGAAGTGCAGCGTTAACCTGGAGATCTATCGCACAATCCCCCTGTCGATGAGGTGGTAATTTAGTCGCCCTCTTTTTACAGAAGGCGGTCACCAAATCGGCGTATTCAGGGGGAATGCGCACGGTGGACACCTGGTTTGGACTCTCCACCGACGTGGCACCTATGGAAACTCCTAGACATCTCCCTGAACACTCCTCTGACCACCCCTGGAGAACCCCCTGTTTCCACGAAATACGGGGAATGTGACCAGCCAGCCAGGGGACCCCCAGCACCACCGGAAACGCAGTGAGACTAGAAATTGAGCTCAGGTGCATCTTGTTTCCATTGATCATCCTTGAGATGTTTCTACAACTTGATTGGAGTCTACCTGTGGTAAATTAAATTCATTGGACATGATTTGGAAAGGCACACACCTGTCTATATAAGGTCCCACAGTTGACAGTGTATGTCAGAGCAAAAACCAAAGAAAGAATTGTCCTTAGAGCTCCGAGACAGGATTGTGTTGAGGCACAGATCTGGGGAGGGGTACCAAAACATTTCTGCAGCACATTGAAGGTCCCCAAGAACACAGTGGCCTCTATCATTCTTAAATGGAAGAAATTTGGAACCACCAAGACTCTTCCTAGAGCTGGCCGCCCGGCCAAACTGAGCAATCAGGGGAGAAGGGCCTTGGTCAGGGAGGTGACCAAGAATCCGATGGTCACTCTGACAGAGCTCCAGAGTTCCTCTGTGGAGATGGGAGAACCTTCCAGAAGGACAACCATCTATGCAGTACTCCCCCAATCAGGCCTTAATGGTAGAGCGGCCAGATGGAACCCACTCTACAGTGCAAGGCACATGCCATCCCGCTTGGAGTTTGCCAAAAGGCACCTAAAGACTCTGACTATGAGAAACAAGATTCTCTGGTCTGATGAAACCAAGATTGAACTCTTTGGCCTGAATTACATTTTACATTTTTTACATTTTAGTCATTTAGCAGACGCTCTTATCCAGAGCGACTTACAGTAGTGAATGGATACATTTCATTTCATGCATTTTTTGTACTGGCCCCCCTTCATTTCATGCATTTTTTGTACTGAATGCCAAGCCTCACATCTGGAGGAAAACTGACGTCATCCCTACGGTGAAGCATGGTGGTGGCAGCATCATGCTGTGGGGTTGTTAATTTAATTTGTATAAATTTGCAAAAATGTCTAAAAACTTGTTTTTGCTTTGTCATTATGGGGTATTGTGTGGAGATTTATGAGGGAAAAAAACGATTTAATCCATTTTAGAATAACGCTGTAATCAGAATGTGGAATAAGTCAAGGGGTCAGAATACTTTGTACTGTATACTCTAACCTAGGAGCTTACTATGTCTTCGTGATTCACTGACGATAACCTAGATCAACTGGGACAGTCCTCCCTGAAATGAACGTGTGATTCAGTCAACCAGGATTACTGTGAATATTAAAGTTAATAAAATGAGGACAAGTTCAGGCTCCTATACAGTATCTATAAACGTAATTACTTCTATACAGTAGATATATACAGTGCCTTCAGAAAGTATTCACACCCCTTGACTTTTTCTTCATGTTACAAAGTGGGATTAAAATTGATTGGATTGTCATTTTTTTGTCAACAATCTACAAAAAATAGTTTTTTATAGTTTACAGTTTATGCGCCGTTAGTCAGCACCTCTACACTAAATAATGTTCTCTGGGTGTGCACCAGCTCATGTTTTGTATTAGCACATGACTCTTTTTTTAATTCTTCAAACTCTTTCAAGTTGGTTGTTGATCATTGCTAGACAGACATTCTTAAGTCTTGACGTAGATTTTCAAGCCGATTTAAGTCAAAGCTGTAACTAGGCCACTCAGGAACATTCAATGTCGTCTTGGTAAGTAACTCCAGTGTCTAACTGGCTTTGCGTTTTAGGTTATTGTCCTGCTGAAAGGTGGATGTGTCTCCACATTTTTTGCAGTTTTACTTTAGTGCCCTATTGGAAACAGGATGCATGTTTTGGAATATTTTTATTCTGTACAGGCTTCCTACTTTTCACTCTGTCATTTAGGTTATTATTGTAGAGTAACTACAATGGTGTTGATCCGTCCTCAGTTTTCTGCTATAACAGCCATTTAACTGGTTTAAAATCACAATTGGCCTCATGGTGAGACCCCTGAGCGGTTTCCTTCCTCACCGTCAACTGAGTTAGGAAGGACACCTGTATCTTTGTAGTGGCTGGTTGTATTGATACACCATCCGAAGTGTAATTAATAACTTCACCATGCTCAAAGAGATATTCAATACCTGCTTTTTTTACCCATCTACCAATAGGTGTCCTTCCTTGCGAGGCATTAGAAAACCCCCTTGGTCTTTGTGGTTGAATCTGTGCTTGAAATTCACTGTTCGACTGAGGGACCTAACAGATAATTGTATGTGTTGGGTACAGAGATGAGGTAGTCATTCAAAATAGCATTATTGCACACAAAGTTCGTCCATGCAACTTATTATCTGACTTGTTAAGCAAATGTTTACTCCTGAAGTTATTTAGGTTTGCCTTAACAAAGGGATTGAATATTTATCGACTCAATTTCGTATAATTTGTAAACATTTCTAAAAAAATAACTCCACTTTGACATTATGGGGTATTGTTTGTAGATCCGTTACACAAAATCTACATTGAATCCATTTTAGATGTAGTCTGTCACACAACAAAATGTGGAAAAGGTTGTGGGGTGAGAATACTTTCTGACGGCACTGTAGCTGTTGCCTATCTGATTGTATCAGAATCTCAAGTATGCCTACATGGGTTCAGTAAATGCAATGATGGTGTCAAAACTAATACAGAAAAAAGAAAAGAACAGCTCTGCCGATAACCAAGAGGTAAGATAAATAAAATCCATTACTCCTTGGCTAACAGGTGTTGCTTTCAGGGTAGGAATGACATGACATGACCATTGGGTTTAACTGTGGAACATTGATGTCAGTGTTAAATGTTTTTTCAACCCATTCACCATCTCTCAGGTGATGAGATATATATTCCCAATCAACCCTCCAGCTATAATAGCTTTAGTATTAGCAACTCCTTCTAGATTATTTACATTCAACACCAGGCCTTGAGGTTTATCATACACTAAGCAACAAAACATAGAATATCTACCATACTGTTTGTCTACGGCCGTCCACTGAGGAGAGAAGGCAACAGAAAATTAATCAGTATTCAAATTGAAAGAATCAGGTTGTCATCACAGAAAAATTTGTGTGAAGATTGTATCTGATACTATTAAGCCCCAGGGTATATGTGGCTCAGCCGTCCACTGGAGAGGGTTCATTGTTATGCCTCAACATTCAATTTAAGAGTAATTTGTTTGGATTATCCCTTTTTGACAGCCAGGCTGGTGTTGGTGTATCTAATTCTGATTATTTATCTATGTCGCGTCGCCTTTCCTCTCCTCCCTGTCCTGATTGAGACCAAGTCAGTACGGTGCTGTGACTGTTTCTGTAACGAGAGCCTCACTAAATTAACTAGCCAGGGCCGACATGGGACCAAGCCTCTCCATACTGAAAGGTCAAAGTTTAGCTCTACCATTTTTTCAAACCGTAATTGTTCACCACTCAGAAAAGACAAAAACAAAATTGACAAACTTGATGTATCCCATTTCTGTCTCCTTTTGAAATTAATCAAGGGCTTGTATATGGGAAATGAAGTGGCGTTTCCCAATAATGAGAAAAACAATTTCCTGGCCCCAAAGACCAAGATTGGCATTTTCCATTACAAACTTAAAATGTACATATGTTCGTCCATCAGTGTGTTGGGTGTGGTTGATTTTGGCACACGGTGCCGGTCAGGTCATCAATCTTCAGTATCCAGACGCAGCCCTGCAGTGAAATGGGGAGGTGTTGCGATGATTTATTAAAAGAGTGGCGGTGGAAACCTGTGGTAAGGGAACCCTGTAAATCCTGATAAAACTTGGATAAATGCAATTTAATGCCATCAATCATGCAATAGTGGGGCTGTAACATAACGGGGGGAGGGTCACACTCACAAAAGCCTGAACTGGGAAGTATCCATTTTACCTGAACTCTACACAGCCTCCCGTGTAGAGACACATACTGGACTCCTTGTAACAGATTCAACAGATTCATTCACTTTGCAGGTTCTGGTTATTTTATAGATGAATCACTTGAGTGTATGTATTTCTGTTATTCAATACATGTGAAAGTATTAAACCTTTAAATTAAAAAAGGCATTATCTTATGATCTCTTGAGGGAATTGTTGGTATTCGCATAGGTCCCAAGGTGTATTAAGTGGGTGATTTGTTGGATGACAAGATTCCATCTATCAATGGATTTCTGCTTGGTTATCCTGGAGTTGAAGGAAAAAAGTAGTATTTTCCTTCTGACTACAAAGTCCAGGGACTTGCATGCCTCATTTCATGCCTTAGTCAGAGCATATTCTCATACCAGGGATGAGCCACCACCTTGGCTTCTGTGTAGAATAGTATATATTCTTCCCCACAAGTTGCTCATCTGCTTCCCAAGCAGGATTTGCTTGGGGAGGACTTGCTTGGACAATGGGTCTTTTTATTGGACAAGCCAGAGTGGGGAGGCCTTGAGAAATGTTTTAATTTACTCTACCAGGCAGTAAATCAAAGTACCTGCATTGCGTATGCAGCTGGATCAGTGATGTGAAACATTTAGCACAATGCTACTTTCTCCTGCAATGCAAACACGACAGATGTATATGAGGATTTAAGCAGCAGGCATTGAACTTCTGAGGCCTTTAATCCTAGTGTTTAATAGGGAGGCTCTGGGCCATGCCAGGATAGAGCGGAGCTTGATGGCAATGACACAAGAAGTGATTCATCCTAATAAACACACCCTGACATTAACGATACGAGTCAACCTGCTCACTGCATGGCTGCAGATGTCTGAACCATGTGTGCACCAAATGTGTTCATTCTGCTCCTCATGTGTAGAACAATAGATATTCATATTAAGATGTCTGTCTAGTGGGCCTAGAGAGTATAGATTTCTTCACTAAATCACTGCAGCCAGAGGGATGACTCTCAGTGTGAGTCATGCTTCCCCAACGATTAGCTGGTGTTTATCCTCGCCTCTCATCTGGCATCCTTCAATGTAAGGGAAGTCATGCAGAATAAACATAGTACCATCACCTGCAGTAAGATACACACCTCCTTTGAAATGAGCCTGAACTACCGCCACCTGTTAACATTGTAGATACAGCTCTTCTACCAGCCCGATTCAACATGGGACGAGTCAGGACCAAGACGGTGAAAAAAGCCGCCCGGGTCATCATTGAGAAGTACTACACCCGGCTGGGAAATGACTTCCACACCAACAAGAGGGTGTGTGAAGAGATCGCTATCATCCCCAGCAAGAAGCTGCGCAACAAGATCGCTGGGTATGTGACCCATCTGATGAAGCGCATCCAGAGGGGTCCCGTCAGAGGCATCTCCATCAAGCTGCAGGAGGAGGAGAGGGAGAGGAGGGACAACTACGTCCCAGAGGTTTCTGCTCTTGACCAGGAAATCATAGAGGTGGACACTGACACCAAGGAGATGATCAAACTACTGGACTTCGGCAGTCTGTCCAACCTGCAGGTCACCCAGCCAACTGTCGGAATGAACTTCAAGACACCCAGAGGAGTCTAGGCATTTGTAATATATCTCTTAATAAATACAAAATGTACAACAAAAAAAACATTGTAAATACAGACAACCAGTGATTCACACACCAACAGCTAATCACTCTTACCAACCCCTCAACCCGTAAAGCCCAGGTATTTCTTCCCCTGTAGGGGAGACTGGGGTTGGTTGTCTCAAGGGTTGGTTTTCATAATGCTAATTACTCCCAATCTAAATGGTGTGTAAATTTGGGCCTCCCGAGTGGCGCAGCAGTCTAAGGCACTGCATGGCAGTGCTTGAGGCGTCACTACTTTTATTTTTTTTTACATTTTTATTTCACCTTTATTTAACCAGGTAGGCTAGTTGAGAACAAGTTCTCATTTGCAACTGCGACCTGGCCAAGATAAAGCGTAGCAATTCGACACATACAGCAACACAGAGTTACACATGGAATAAACAAAACATACAGTCAAAAATACAGTAGAACAAAAGAAAACAAAAAGTCTATATACAGTGAGTGCAAATTAGGTAAGTTAAGGCAATAAATAGGCCATGGTGGCGAAGTAATTACAATATAGCAATTAAACACTGGAATGGTAGATGTGCAGAAAATGAATGTGCAAGTAGAGATACTGGGGTGCAAAGGAGCAAGATAAATAAATAAATACAGTATGGGGATGAGGTAGGTAGATAGATGGGCTGTTTACAGATGGGCTATGTACAGGTGCAGTGATCTGTGAGCTGCTCTGACAGCTGGTGCTTAAAGCTATTGAGGGAGATATGAGTCTCCAGCTTCAGAGACTACAGACCCAGGTTCGATCCCAGGCTGTGTCACAACCGGCCGTGACCGGGAGTCCCATAGGGTGGCGCACAATTGGCCCAGCGTTGTCCGGATTAGTGGAGGGTTTGGCCGGAGGGGCTTTACTTGGCTCATCGTGCTCTAGCGACTCCTTGTGGCGAGCCGGGCGCCTGCAGGCTGACTTCCGTGGTCAGTTAAACAAACAGTGTTTATTCCGACACATTGGTGCAACTGGCATCCGGGCTAAGCGGCCGGCTGTTAAGAAGCGCGTTTTGGCGGGTCATGTTTCGGAGGACGCACGACTCTACCTTCGCCTCTCCCGAGGCTGTTGGGTAGTTGCAGCGATGAGACAAGTTCGCAACTGGATATCATGAAATTGCGGAGAAAAAGAGGGTACAATACAACAACAAAAAAATGTAATGTGTGAATTCTCTGAAAGAACTCATCCACCCGGTCAATTCATGTTAGCATCACAAAACGTTGAGGTGAGGGGAATTTATGTATTTTTCATACAGTGCCTTCAGAAAGTATTCAATACCATTGACTTTTTCCAAATGTTGTTGTGTTACAGCCTGAATTTAAAATTGATTAAATTGAGGTGTTTTGTCCCTGGCCTACATAACTGGCCTACATAACCCCATAATGTCAAAGTGGAATTATGTTTTTAGATTTTTGGGGGATTAATAAAAAATAAAAAGCTGAAACGTCTTGAGTCAATAACTATTCAACCCCTTTGTTATGGCAATCCTAAATAAATTCAGAAGTAAGGCACTAAAATAATACTGCATAAAATGTGGCAAAGCAATTACATTTTTGTCCTGAATACAAAGTGTTATGTTTGGGGCAAATCCAATACAACACATTACTGAGTACCACTCTCTATATTTTCAAGCATGGTGGTGGCTACATTATGTTATGGGTTTGCTTGTAATCGTTAGGGACTGGGGAGTTTTTCAGGATAAAAAAGAAGGCCGAATTCTAGAATAAAACCTGGTTCAGTCTGCTTTCCACCAGACACTGGGAGACAAGTTCACCTTTCAGGAAGACAATAACCTAAAACACAAGGCCAAATCTATACCGGAGTTGCTTACCAAGAAGACAGTGAATGTTACTGAGTGGCCAAGTTAAAGTAATGATTAACAACCAATTTGACAGACCTTGAAGAATTTTAAAAAGAACGATGGGCAAATGTTGCACAATCCAGGTGTGGAAAGGTCTTAGAGACATACACAGAAAGACTCAAAGCTGTAATCCGATTGCTGCCAAAGGTGCTTCTACAAAGTATTGACTCAGGGGGTGTGAATACTTATGTAGTAAATTAGATATTTCTGTATTTCATTTTTTATGAATTTGCTAAATGTTCGGAAAACATGTTTTCACTTTGTCGTTATGGGGTATTGTGTGTAGATGGGTGATAAAAAAATTATACTTAATCCATTTTGAATTCAGGTTGTAAATGAAATGTGGAATAAGTCAAAGGGTATCAATACTTTCTGAAGGCACTGTAGGTGAAATAAATGTTTTTATATATTGGTATTTTCTTTGTAAATGTTTGAATTGTTATCCATGAACAATTATGTTTGTTGAAAAAGGAAGGGGAGAGCTATATTTCAAATCTATTTCTGAGTTCCTGGGTCATGTGGTAAGGAGTGTCGTAATGGTGCTTGGGGATGGTTGTCACATGGAATGTGGAGTTGGTTGTCACTATCAACTTTTTCTGTCACACACCCACACACGCATCTGCAAACACATGCAAGCACACACACATTTACTCAAAATGTCATATGTTATTCTCACGGCATAAAATGCTGAATTTTGTTAGGAACATCATTCGATCAAAGAAAGGCTATTTCTAAGACTGCGTGCTATATTGCTTAATTTCCTGTTACAAAAGGAATAAGCTGCTAGCACACAACCAACCCCACACTCTGTGACATCCAGTTCTGCGATGGGGCTGGTTGTCACAAGTGGACAGAATGTTTTTGACAGCTTATAATTCCATGTTGGAATAAGATATGAGGATTAAAAGGGTGCCCATTTCACCCAAGACCTTGGTCTTTCTACTAATATTGAAAAGAGTCTTTTAAGATATACTGGTGCTGAAAATACACATGGGAGTAAAAAGTGTGACAACCAACCCCGGTCTCCCCTATCTCCTGTAAGCTACCTCTCAACCCTCCTTTGATTAATATTTCATGGTTCGTCTAACCTGGATGAACAGTGAGGAGACACACCCTGTTGGAGGGACACACTGTCAGACACAACCCTTTTTAACTGTCACTTCTGAGCTGAGGGCGCTGACAGCGCTGACAGCTGTCGCTTTGCCCTCCCCCGGGAGCACCATTACCTGGGAACCATCACACCACCAGACGACAGCGTTCAACAAGGCCAAAAACTTTAGTGGAGTGAGACAATGATCTTGTTTGCGTGCTGCTTTTGAGGAATTCCCTGTCTGGTGAAACTCTGAGTTCCATTCTGTGTCAGGGTTACAGATTAGGAAAGATTTTCCAGAGTGGAGAACTTCTTATACTGACAAACTTCCAAACTTGAACATTTATGAACACCTACAAGCGTCTTTGTATTCATGGATTGATTCAAATGTGTTCTTGTGACATGCGCTTCGGTTCTCGAGTGGCGCAGCGGTCTAAGGCACTCCATCTCAGTGCTAGAGGTGTCACTACAGGACACCCTGGTTTGAATCCAAGCTGTATCACAACTGGCCATGATTGGGAGTTCCATAGGGCGGCGCACAATTCGCCCGGTTTTGGCCGGTGTAGGCCGTCGTTGTAAATAAGAATTTATTCTTAACTGACTTTCCTAGTTAAATAAAGGTTAAATACAATAAATCAATAAAAATATAGCAACTGTAAATAAGCTAGTACAACTGTAACAGATGCCCATCTTCATTGAACCAAGTTGATTGAACTGTCAAGGCAAAAAAATATGACAACACAGAGAAGCCAGCAGATACCACTTCCTGGAACACTGAGTATACATACAGGCTCATGCTGTACTATTAACCATGAAGTTATTAACCTATTGGCCTTGGAGTCATACAATAATAGCATTAATAGCATTAAGTGAAGTTTGAGGACAGGGATCGAGAGTGCAGCTGTGACCCTCTAGCCATCTGCTCATGGTTTTACTACATGAGACTGAGCTCAGGGACTCGGCCCCCTCCAGTAGTGTCCCTGTACTCCCCACACCACCTCAGCAGCCTGTCTTTCTACTGCTGCCCCTCACTTCACTGATGACAGAGGCTGACCTCTTGGGGAGGTGAGGCACACAGCGCACTGCTTCACTGCAGCATTCAGATAACCTTGCCCTGTCATTGCATTCTTAGAACAAATCTCCTCTTATCGGAATCTTGTAGCAGCAGCAAATGCAATTTCCCAAGCTCTCCTGGGTGCACGCTTCAAATCCACCACAGACAATCTGGTGGTTTGATCTGACATCTTTAAGAGGGACCTGAACCGTGCCAGTATTAACCCATTTGACAACGTCTGCTGATGCGCCGGCGCGCTCGTTTTGTTCCAGCCCACAGATCACAGGCGCACATTAGCAACTGCAAAGACCCTGTCACTGTGTGTGACGGGAACACTCTCAAAGGTAGAGGAAGAGGGTGTGTGTGCGCATGTGTGTACGTGTGTGAATAGGATTTTGAATGGAAATAAATGTAAGGTCCCCACTAGGATAGTGAAAAATATACTGTGTGTGTGTGTGCTTGCGCGTGTGCGCCAAGCCTGTGCGCACGTGTCTGTGCGTGGGCAGCAGGTAGTTTGCTGGTTCGAATCCCTGAGCTGACTTGGTGAAAAATATGTTGATGTAGCGCCTGTAAGTCGCTCTGGATAAGAGTGTCTGCTAAGTGTGTGCACAAGGCACTCTTTGTCACATTGCAGAGCAGCACTTCATCTTCTGGGCGCCCCATCCTTCCATGAGAACAGCAAATCAGTCGTGGAGGAAAGAGTGATGTATCGGGTTGCTTGCCCGGGGTGTTCAAATAAACTACTTGTAAAATTGCCTTACTCATCTTTTCTGGGTTGTTCCAATTCCTTTTTTATGATTATTTTTTTTGTCATTTTTATCCACGTTTCCCTCAGATGAAGCTGATAAAGAATGGAGCTATGGAGAGAGAAGAACCGAAATGAACTGCCTCCTTTCTCATCAAACTACTACCCTTGTGGAATAACATTAAAATATTTACTTGTGAAAAATGTGTGCATCGTAAATTACATTACACTAAAACAAGCATTGAATTTAACAAACATATATAGCTTCATATTCAAATGTGTGTGTAAATGTCTCTGGATTGCAAATAAGTCATATTTACGGATGGAGATATCCAGTGGGAGCACAAAGCGATATCAATCAGGGACCTACATTTAGCTGGCTTCCTCTCTCTCCCACATACATTCACAGACATTGTCCGGGAGGAAGAATAGAGTCCATGCGAGTCACTCCCCATCAGGCCATCTGAACATTGATGATGACAAACTCATATTCCTCAGCATACAGGATGCAACGTCAAGTTGGAATGGGAGAACAGTAGAAGGTGAATTGTCTGCAGTGAGAAGACTTCACTATCTACCCCAGTCTACTACCAGAATGCATCACTGTGGCATCTGTTTAGCCTGTAGTCACTGGAGCTGACATAGAGAGGCTATAGGACCTGTGTTTTTTCTGGCAAGGAGAGTACAAAGTCAATTAAAACAGCCAGAGGTTGTTAGTGGATGTATTACTAACTGTACAAACAAGGAGAGACATGCTATCCTGCAGACCCTATTCAATCAAACAATTGAAACATCACCCAACCTATCATGTCTCTTGTCAGAACCATATTTAAAACTGATTACAATTTCTTCAACTGATCCAATTGAACCCCCTAGAGTTGATTTACATGCCCCCGCATAATAACAAATCCCCACAAAGATCCATCAGTTTAAGCAAGAGATAGCTGGGGTTTTTGCATTGGATGCGTCTCAATTAGTGACGGTCGATGCCGTTTAAGATGAGGGAGGATGATAATTATTTTATGAGCATGACCTTATTTATATTACAGCATTTTGGATGACTGTAATTCATATTCCATTCACCCAGCTCAATGTAGCATCGATAGGTTTAGGCTACTACATGATACTCTAATTTTCCCTGTACTCATCATGAGGTTGCTATTTATTTATTTTGCCTTTATTTAACCAGGTAGGCAAGTTGAGAACAAGTTCTCATTTACAATTGCGACCTGGCCAAGATAAAGCAAAGCAGTTTGACACATACAACAACACAGAGTTACACATGGAGTAAAACAAACATACAGTCAATAATACAGTAGAAAAATAAGTCTATATACAATGTGAGCAAATGAGGTGAGATAAGGGAGGTAAAGGCAAAAAAGGCCATGGTGGCAAAGTAAATACAATGTAGCAAGTAAAACACTGGAATGATAGATTTGTAGTGGAAGAAAGTGCAAAGTAGAAATAGAAATAATGGGGTGCAAAGGAGCAAAATAAATAAATAAATACAGTAGGGGAAGAGGTAGTTGTATGGGCTAAATTATAGATGGGCTACGTACAGGTGCAGTGATCTGTGAGCTGCTCTGACAGCTGGTGCTTAAAGCTAGTGAGGGAGATAAGTGTTTCCAGTTTCAGAGATTTTTGTAGGTCGTTCCAGTCATTGGCAGCAGAGAACTGGAAGGAGAGATGGCCAAAGGAGGAATTGGCTTTGGGGGTGACCAGAGAGATATACCTGCTGGAGCGCGTGCTACAGGTGGGTGCTGCTATGGTGACCAGTGAGCGGAGATAAGGGGGGACTTTACCTAGCAGGGTCTTGTAGATGACCTGGAGCCAGTGGGTTTGGCGATGAGTATGAAGCGAGGGCCAGCCAACGAGAGTGTACAGGTCGCAGTGGTGGGTAATATATGGGGCTTTGGTGACAAAACGGATGGCACTGTGATAGACTGCATCCAGTTTATTGAGTAGGGTATTGGAGGCTATTTTGTAAATGAAATCGCCCAAGTCGAGGATAGGGAGGATGGTCAGTTTTACGAGGGTATGTTTGGCAGCATGAGTGAAGGATGCTTTGTTGCGAAATAGCCAATTCTAGATTTAACTTTGGATTGGAGATGTTTGATGTGAGTCTACAAATACACCTAGGTATTTGTAGTTGTCCACATATTCTAAGTCAGAACCGTCCAGAGTAGTGATGCTGGACGGACGGGCAGGTGCAGGCAGCGATCGGTTGAAGAGCATGCATTTAGTTTTACTTGTATTTAAGAGCAGTTGGAGGCCACGGAAGGAGAGTTGTATGGCATTGAAGCTATAACCTAGCATATGAATTAAAGTTTACAATGTAGGTGCACAGGTGACAGACAGTGACACATTCAATACCGCCTTGCACATTCTTGCCTGGATCTAGCTGATCTAGGGTGTAATCATTAGTCCAACAGTTGCAAATTAGACTTTCTACTGGACAAATTCAGGAATGTTTATCCCTGTTTCCTTCCACTTGCTTCCGTTTAAGAAACGTTTTCAACAGAATTGGCAGAATGAATACACCCCTGATCACACGAAAACAGTTAACTTTCATAGCAGCCGCATAAGAACAGCATGATCACTTTACTCATTGTATATATAATTCCTTCTCGCAACTATCTACGTGCTCTCCTCATCTCACCTTTTCCTTTCGCTTTTGGACTTCATTGCACAACATATCAGCTGTCTGCGACCAGGCGAAAAAAACTTTCCAAGCCAAACCCTCATATCATGACCGATAACTTCCCCGGGCACCGAGGACGTGAACGTCAATTAAGGCAGCCCTCCGCACCTCTCAGATTCAGAGGGGTTGGGTTAAATGCGGAAGACACATTTCAGTTGAATGCATTCAGTTGTACAACTGACTAGTTATCCCCCTTTCCCTTTCCCTAACCACTACACACAGCTTCATCGTTGTCACATCATAGTCAACTAGAACTACTACAACTAACACGTTAGAAAACCCACTACAATCACGTAGTACAGTGTACAGTCAGAAAGCAGTTTAGCAGTTAGACCGGTGGGCCCCGGGGGCAATAAATTAATGAAACCAAACGCTTACCTTGACTAGGAAGAGTTCAAGTGTTAGATAGCCATAGCCAGCTAGCTAACATAACAACCCTCTCTGTTTGAGCCGGGTGTCTCAGTAGGCTAAACTACCTAGATGCATAGGCAGTTTAGCAGTTGGCCAACAAACTATTATGACCCCTCTATGGAAAGATGAGACTCTCACAAACAAGATGGTGCTCTACGACCCCCACAAGTGTCTTGGGACTCATCTGAAGTCGGTACAGCCAATCTGCCAACTTCTGTACAGCCAATCTGCCAACTTAAAGCGTCTGAACAGTTTGGGCAACACACTCATGTTGGTTGTTTTTCTCTAGGACACCCACAGGCCTCACAAGACTCGTCTGAAGGTCCCCTGGTACCAGTTGAAAAAATGGAAAGTGTTGGTCCCATGTTTCATGGGCTGAAATGATAGATCCCAGAAATGTTCCACACACACAAATAGCTTCTTGGCATATCAAGAGGCTGATTTAACAGCATGATCCTTACACAGGTGCACCTTGTACTGGGGAAAATAAAAGACCACTCTAAAATATGCAGTTTTGCCACACAACACAATGCCACAGATGTCTCAAATTTTGAGGGAGCGTACAATTGACATGCTGACTGCAGGAATGTCCACCAGAGCTGTTGCCAGATAATTTAATGTTCATTTCTCTACCATAAGCCACCTCCAACATATTTTTAGAGATTGTGGCAATACGTGCAACCAGCTTCCGCACCTAGTCTGCTCAGGGATTCGAACCAGCCACCTTTCAGTTACTGTCCCAACGCTCTTAACAGAGACACCACATGTATGGCATTGTGTGGTCGAGCGGTTTGCTGATGTCGACGTTGTGATCAGAGTGCCCCGTAGTGGCGGTGGTGTCATGGTATGGGCAGGCATAAGACTAGGACAATGAACACAATTGCATTTTATCGATGGCAATTTTAATACACAGAAATCCGTGACGAATTCCTAAGGTCCATTATGAGGCCAAAAAAAGGGGTTAAACACATGTCAAAAAAATAAATAACTAAAAGGTTCCTTATCTTTCTTATTTATTTATTTTAATGTCACATTTATTTAACTAGGAAAGTCAGTTAAGAACAAAATCTTATTTACAATGACGGCCTACCAAAAGGCAAAAGGCCTCCCGCGGGGACGGGGGCTGGAATTATAAATAAAAATATAGGACAAAACACACATCACAACAAGAGAGACACCACAACACTACATAAAGAGAGACCTATGACAACAACATAGCATGGCAGCAACACATGACAATGCAGCATGGTAGAAACAACACATGACAACAACATGGTAGCAGCACAAAACATGGTACAAACATTATTGGGCAGACAACAGCACAAAGATAAGAAGGTAGAGACAACAATACATCAGGTGAAGCAGCCACAACTGTCAGTAATGACTGAGTCTTTGAATGAAGAGATGGAAATAAAACTGTCCAATTTGAGTGTTTTTTGCAGCTCGTTCCAGTTGCTAGCTGCAGCGAAATGAAAAGAGGAGCGACCCAGGGATGTGTGTGCTTTGGGGACACTTAACACAATGTGACTGGCAGAACAGGTGTTATATGTGGCGGTTGAGGGCTGCAGTAGATATCTCAGATAGGGGGGAGTGAGGCCTAAGAAGGTTTTATAAATGAGAATCAACCAGTGGGTCTTGCAACGGGTATACAGAGATAACCAGAGCATTGGTGGCAAATCTGATGGCCAAATGGTAAAGAACATCTAGCCGCTCGAGAGCACCCTTACCTGCTGATCTATAAATTATGTCCCCGTAATCTAGCATGGGTAGGATGGTCATCTGAATCAGGGTTAGTTTGGCAGCTGGAGTGAAAGAGGAGTGATTACGATAGAGGAAACCAAGTCTAGATTTAACCTTAGCCTGCAGCTTTGATATTTGCTGAGAGAAGGACAGTGTACCGTCAAGCCATACTCCAAGTAGGGGATCCTGAGTGGTACAGGAGTCTAAGGCACTGCATCGCAGTGCTAGAAGCATCACTACAGACCCGGGTTTGATCCTGGGCTGTATCACAACCCGCTGTGATCGGGGGTCCCATAGGGCTACAAAATTGGCCCAGCGTTGTCCGGGTTAGGGGAAAGTTTGGCCAGGGTAGGCCATCATTGTAAATAAGATTTTTCTTTTAACTGACTTGCCTAGTTAAATAAAGGTTAAATAAAAGTACTTGTATGAGGTGACTACCTCAAGCTTTAAACCCTCAGAGGTAGTAATCACACCAGTGGGACGAGGGGCGTTCTTCTTACCAAACCACATGACCTTTGTTTTGGAGGTGTTCAGAACAAGGTTAAGGGCAGAGAAAGCTTGTTGGACACTAAGAAAGCTTTGTTGTAGAGCGTTTAAACCAAAATCCGGGGAGGGGCCAGCTGAGTACAAGACTGTATCATCTGCAAATAAATGGATGAGAGAGCTTCCTCTGCCTGAGCAATGTTGTTGATGTAAATTGAAGAGCATGGGGCCTAGGATCAAGCCTTGGGGTATTCCTTTGGTGACAGGCATTGGCAGAGACAGCAGATGTTCTGACTTTATACATTGCACTCTTTGAGAGAGGTAGTTAGTAAACCAGGCCAAAGACCCCTCAGAGACACCAATACTCCTTAGCCGGCCCACAAGAATGGAATTGTCTAACGTATCAAAAGCTTTGGCCAAGTCAATAAAAATAGCAGCACAACATTGCTTAGAATCAACAGCAATATGTCTCAGATATAGGACAGACACTTAAGAACAAACATATTTTAGATTTTATTTTGTTCCATGTAGTGAATATGTTATTCAATGCATATGTATGGGCTAATAGCAGCAAGGCCAAATTCAATTTTATTTTTTTATTATTCAAAGGGTCTTAAAAATCTAAATTAAATAGCTAAAGGATCATTGGCATGACTGACCCCCCCTGTCCTAGAATGTTTCAAATGAGAGTTGAGCAAACCACTATGACAGTACAGCTCGGAAGGCTAATTTCCATATTTTATATATAATCACTCCACAACTTCAGACTGATATTCTCCTCCCCATATACTCACGCCTCTGGAGACTGAAAAAAAGAGGATCAATGTCATTGTAATTATGAAAACTATTTTGGCAGCTGAGTGCACTCATAAAACAAGAGGGGAAGTTTACCTATCCACTAATTTTAATTAACTAAGGTTTGCTATTCACTTAATGAAAAGGCTCATTGAGACCCAATGGAACTCATTTCGTCATGCTAATTGAAAGGCCACAGCCAGTGAGCCTAATGCTGTGTACCCACTAATTTGAATTGTGCTGATCAACCTGCTGCTTTGTAATTTCATAATTACATTTCCAGAAATGCAGTTCTGTTGCCTGAGGGTACGGCTAGGCAATGCATCATCAACAGACTGATTAAATATAGCGCTGGTATACAGGAGGTGGGAGGAGGAAATCTAGCAAAAGTTGACTCCAGGAATGTGCTGCATGTAGCCTACAATCATTGGGCAGGCTAGGAGAGAGGATGTCGTATATAATTAAACAATCCAGAGGCGCAACTTTGGTTTTAGAAGTGGAGGGGGGAGGGGGGGATATTTTAATCGGAGTCGTCTGCTTGGTCCTAAAGCACCCCTGTTGCCTCGCTTTGTATCACATTCCAATGATTAAACCGAGGGGGACAAAAATGCTATTTCAGAAAGTTGCACCCCTGAAACAATCTGAGCAATACCCACCAAATGAAAATCTATGAGCTAATTTCAGTATAAGAAATGGCTTCCTCTCCTCCTGAGCCATAGTGAATACAAAAGATCATTAGATGTAATTTGTTCTCTGTGGCTTATGCACTTAACATATACAACTCCCCATTGTGCCCAGCAATCTGCATTTTCCCTTGAATAACCAAAGCAGGAAATGGTTTCATGACATTTTTTTTTCTTATACTGGGAGCATATTACTCCATAGGGTAGAATGAATATAATGTATTTATTACAATGGGAGGTATGAGGTTAAGAGCAAAATTCAGGTGCCTTTACAATAAATAGATTTCACATTATCTCTACCCATTCTGTACCTTCATTGTACCTTCAGAGCTGAACAGACTTCTGTGATCCTCATGTCTCAGTATTGGAAAGGAAATAACTAATTGAGGTGTTAGTTAAATAGTTAACCAAACTCACCACTTAAATTAAATTAGATTGTATTGAATTTTATTAAATTGTCTCCGGGCTCACTTCATTGCGGTCGCCATCCGAGGATTATTATTTATTTTCCTGTCAAACTGGCATCTCCAGAAATCCCTCATAGCTGACACGCTGCTCTGAGAAGGGAGAGGATTAGAGGCCGGTGTAAGAAATGACTGCTAATGGATACACTCCCTGGTGTAATTTAATACAATGTGTTCGACAACGTGGGACATTCTCACTTGGAAGACATCTTGGAGTGGCTCTCTGCCAGGGGTGGACTGGCCGTCGGGAAGAGCGGGTCTATTCCCGGTAGGCGGTCTGAGCCGCGTGGGCGGCACTCCTCGACTGGCCTTTTTTTAAACTCTCTCTCTTTCTCTCTCCCACACACACACACACACGCACACACACACACAACGGCCTCTCTTGGATGGACCGATATTGATATTGCAATATTTAAGGGGGAAGGAGTGAACCCTCCATAATTGAACTTGCAGAACGGATTGGTCAATAGCCTAAGCAAAGTACATTTTCGTATTCGTTCCGGCTTCCGCATGTTTTCCAAAGAACTATTCTGAGTAGCCTTGTGTTGTCTTAATGGAGAGGAAAAGAAAAGGTGGTGTGGAGAAATTAAGAGAGAAAGGCAACGGTCTCGGGAGGCAGATGCTGCCAAGCGCAACAAGATAACGGACCGACCAGACATGTTCCATAGGCCTAGGCTGGCTGCTGCCAATAGGGATTGCTAGGGAGATGCTTCTTGTTCCCAAATCAGTCAGCCCAAAGATGGTGTGCCTGTGGCAGGGTGGAGTACAACAGGGCCAAGGAGAACAGATGCAGCAGCATAGATCGGACAATAAATATCACACTTAAATATTCCTCCTCACTCTGTCTGTCGCTCAAGTGGCATGTGAAAGGAGTTTGTCTACTCTGAAGTTTGTAAAGAACAGACTGAGAAGCACCATGTCGCAAGACCACTTGGCGGTGTTCATGCTGATGGCTACAGAGAAAAAGATACTCCTGGCCCTAGACAGTGATGGGGTTATTGACAGGGTTGCAGAGAAAACTGCACTGCTGCGCCGCCTGCTGACCTTGTAAGGTAGGACAGTCTTCCAAGGAATTTGGATGGAAATGCTGACTATTTTGAGATATGACTCTGTATAAAAGCCCCTTAGATTTTAATTTAGAATCCTCTGAATTGAATTAGATCCACAAGGACACGTTATTGATCTGCCAGTATTTTCATTTAGAGATTCTGGTAAACTCTTTGACGTTTCCTTTCATGTGACCTACCAATTATTATTGGATTATTCACCATGGCAACCACATGTTAGTATAAAAATGACATTTTCTCAGTTCGGTTGGCTTTCGTGGAGATTTTCATTATATGTGTTTGTTTTTGAACAAATGTAAGTCAGAACAAATACTTATTTCACTTTTATAACATTCCTGTTGCTATTGTTATATGTAAATACAAGAAATTAGTGTGTAGAGGGGTAACTTTCTTCACCAGTTCTCTTACCATTTTGTACAATTATGTGATTAGCCTACCAGTTGGTGTAACTGTAATGTTAATTTTTTTTAAAGGAATTATGGTGTGTTATTTTTCTCTTATTGTAAATTGTGTATAGAGATAGCTGACATTACTGTTGAATGTCATATTGTTTATTGTATTTACATTGTAGTAATTCTCTATTTATTTGATCCTGTTTCCCTCTGTATACAGACCACATGTATACTCTGTTTCATCATTAAACTCCTAGACTGGGCTTCTGTGCCTATCATCACTCTTTGACCAGAGTGCATTAGAGACTCAGTTTTAAACTCAATGTGGACTCAATTGAGTGAATGGTTTCTAAAATGGACAAATATGACAGAAATTAGTCTACCTGTGATAAGAATTCAATTTACTGTCTTGTTATTAAGGCTGCTATTGACAGACCTACAGGCTAAACTAAGGGAGTACAACAGCAAACAGTGCCATGCCACTATCCGCCGGGCTGGTACACTTTAAATTCCCAAGACTATATCTGGTCCCAGTTTTCCCCTACTCTCTGCCACTGACTGTTTGAGTCTTTTGAGTCTTCAAGCTACTCCCTGCTGTTACAACCATGGTGTGAGACAGCATAGAAAGGTTGAATCTATTCTTTTTCTCAACCGCAAAGCATTACATCACTGTCATACATGCTCAGGTGGATATTACGGTGCAAGGTTACCTATGAAAATCGCCAAGGTTTACAGTGTTCATATTTATGCAGGAAGTACTCAAGGAAATGAATGAAATCAGTCAGAGACTGGCCAAGGTTAACTACAAGGCAACGACCCCTGGGGAGTGTTTCAGTGAATATCTCACATTAATGATGAGGCCACAACTCCCAGGAGCACACTACCTACCACAAACCCAGTACAGACCAAATTAAGAGGTGGGTCGGAAGAATGGCCTAATAGGAAAGCAAAGATTGGTGTTTAAAACAATAAACACCATAGATGTAGCTGGACAGCACACCTGGCCTAATCTGTTCTACACAGAGCAGCAGCACCCCAGTTCAACATCATTAATCTGGTTCAAGGCCCTTAAATAAAGTATGTCATGAGAAAGAAATAAAGTGCTGATATACTGTAGCTGTTAAAAGAGCTCAGAAGGCTGGATTGAGATGGTAAAATAGTGTGTTTGAGGAGTGTGGTGACTTTAGAGAACCCAACAGTTTGTCAGAGAGAAATGGATGGAAGCTGGGGGATTGGCTGACCATATTTTCTTACTCAGCGGCATGACCACAAAATAATATGATGAAAAATACTTCCCTGATATGACACGTCCGTCCACATTACTTCCCTGGAAATCGACAACAGTATTTCATAGAAAGAGAAGCAAGCCTGCCATCTATGGGCAGGTCATAAATACATTTCTGCCTATAGATAACCACAACACTGGTGCAGTGGTCTAAGGCACTGCATCTCAGTGCTTGAGGCGTCACTACAGACACGCTGGTTTGATTCCAGGCTGTATCACAACCGGCCATGATTGGGAGTCCCATAGGGAGGTGCACATTTGGCCCAGCTTCGCCCGGGTTTGGCCGGGGTAGGCCATCATTGTAAATAAGAATTTGTTCTTAACTGACTTGCCTAGTTAAAGGTTCAATTTTAAAAAATGGATTAAAAATAAATTGTAAAAAATTACACAGAACAGTCAGACCATCTAACATTAGATTTCGAATCTTATTTTTTAAATGTGACATTTTTAGATCTACTTCAAAAGGCATCATTGATCACGTTTTTTTTAACAGCATCATATAGTTAAATGTTACTGTACAGCAACAGCAGTCACTAATGTTAGAACAACATTAATTCCACTTCAAAAACACATATACACATTGCACCATACTGTAACATGTAAATATATACTTTGGCAGGAAACCAGGAGTCCATGCATCTGCTGGACTTGGTAACAAAGATCTTTGTAACAGAGACCATGGTAATATTCTTCCTGTTTTTGTCAAATCTGCAGTTTAAACACAGTCATATCAAAACAGTTTAGAAACAGACAGTACAGAATATGTCAAATCCTCAGTGGTCGGGTTACCTGTGTGATCTTAGGTCCTAAATTGTAATGGAGTATTACACTATAGTCGTCATATATCAGAGTAACAATGATGTAACAATGATGCTACAGAACCATAGCAGTTGGATATGTAATGCTGCCTATGTGTATAAAACAGATGTAAACAACATATGGCTCTCATGGAACATGTTTCAATATTTCCCCTCAGCATATCTGATGAAATCATCACAAACCTTTTGGCTTTGATCACAAGAGGGGGTGTCACTTATTCCAAATCTGTTTTTCTAAAATAATAAAATAGTAAATACAATTTCTTATCTAGCCAGTGTTTACTTTATCTTAATAGGCTGGTATCCTCAATTGGGTCCATAAACAACATGATCCGACCAACTTTTGGAACAACGGTTTCCCCGATAAACACATACAAAGGCAATGATCCCAGTGGAGGAGAAAGGAAGAGGTCCACACCACCCATAGCCACGAGAGTAGGGGTTCTGAGGGTTCTGCAGCACCCCCTGAAAAATCTGAATAAAACAAATATATATTTTTCCCCCCAAAAGTAGTGCACTGGCCCTTTACTAGTCCTGTATTAGCGGCCCGATATAACCATCTGTAGTGCAGGCAAACATTTTGGTTGGCAATTTGGTTGGCAACCTCCAGAAATTATTCAAGCGTTGTCATATACAAAATTCGAAGAGCTTGTGTGTATGAAAAGTGTCCCAGATGGTAGCCCTGTGAAGTCCCTTTTAAAAAACGATGACAAACAGCCTTTGTAGTTGGCTAAGCTTTGCTCTCCTGGAAAATGTGGCATTATGGTAATGAAGGCAGAGTTTACTCTCCAGAGTTTTCATTGGCCCACGAAGTGAATGAATTACAGTCGAGCATGGACAGCTTTCTGAGTGGGACATTTTCTCCTGAACAGAGAGAAAAAAAAATACCATCAGGACTCATACACTTGTGTTGTGTAATGGAAACCCACTATAGGTTAGCTGTCATGCATGTGCCAGTGCCACATCATCCAAAGTGGGTCATAAAAATGTATGTAACAAAAAGTATAAGCAGGCCAGCCCTCAGTATTATCATAATGTCTTCTGAGGAGAAACTTATGCAGCCATTTGAAATGAAACAGCACTTAACAAGCCTATGTGACCCAAATAGCATGAAATACTGTATACCATTATCTTATCTAACTTCCTGTCAACCCATCTCTATACATCTCTTCGACTACAGTAATAAGCAGGAGACTGATCTGACTCTGATTGATATGACTGATAATTCCACTCTTACCCAGTGTATCTTCTAAAGAGTTCACAGCCATCTTGTTCACTTTGAGAGTGACTTGATCAGCTCTGAAGTTAAAGAACAACTTGTTAATTGGGTAGGGGGCAGTATTTTCACGGCCGGATGAAAAACGTACCCAAATTAAACGGCCTAGTACTCGGGCCCAGGAACTAGAATATGCATATTATTAGTAGATTTGGATAGAAAACACTCTGCAGTTTCTAAAACTGTTTGAATGATGTCTGTGAGTATAACAGAACTCATACGGCAGGCAAAAACCTGAGAAAAAGTCGCTCTGGATAAGAGCGTCTGCTAAATGACTTAAATGTAAATGTAAATGTAAAAATCTAACCAGGAAGTGGGAAATCTGGAGCTTGTAGTCTTTTCAAGTCATTGCCTATCCAACACACAGTGACTTAGGGTTCATTTTGCACTTCCTGAGGCTTCCACTAGATGTCAACAGTCTTTACGCATTCACGTAATGAGGTAGCTGTGTTCCAAAACGTTTTTCAAGACATTGGAATCGTCCGGTTGGAATATTATTGAAGTTCTATGTTAAAAAGGCCCTAAAGATTGATGCTATACAACGTTTGACATGTTTCAACGAACGTAAATATAACTTTTTCTTAAACTTTTTGTTGTGAAATTGTGGGCGCGCGTCCTACATTTGGAGTAGCTTACTGAACGCGCAAACAACTACGAGGTATTTGGACATAAATTATGGACTTTATTGAACAAAACAACATTTATTGTGGACCTGGGATTCCTGGAAGTGCCTTCTGATGAAGATCATCAAAGGTAAGTGAATATTTATAATGCTATTTATGATTTTAGATTAATCTAAAATGGCGGGTATCTGTATTGCCTAGTGTATGTTTCTGAGCACCGTACTCAGATTATTGCTTTCCCCGTGAAGCTTTTTTGAAATCTGTCACAGCGGGTGCATAAAGGAGATGGTTATCTAAAATTCTTTGAATAACAGTTTAATATTTTATCAACGTTTATGATGAGTATTTTTGTAAATTGTTGTGCTGATTCACCGGCAGTATTGGAGGCAAAATATTTTCTGAACATCACGCGCCAATGTAAAATGCTGTTTTTGGATATAAATATGAACTTTATCAAACAAAACATACATGTATTGTCTAACATTGAGTCCTAGGAGTGTCATCTGATGAAGATCGTCAAAGGTTAGTGCTTAATATTAGCTGAATTTCTGGTATTTGTGACCCCTCTCCTGCTTGGAAAATGGCTGTGTGGTTTTTCTTGTCTTGTACCTATCGTAACATAATCTAACTTTATGCTTTCCCCGTAAAGCCTTTTTGAAATCGGACAATGTGGCTACATTAAGGATTACATTTAAAATGGTGTAAAATATTCGTATGTTTGAGAACTTTGAATTATGACATTTTGTTGATTTGAATTTGGCGCTCTGATTTTTCACTGGCTGTTGAATAGTGTGAACCTAGCGTCCCACCTGCCCAAGAGAGGTTAAAGAACAACTTATTCAGTCAGTAGGGGAGAGTGGGGTAAGTTGAGCCACCCCTTTTTCCTAGGGAACCATACACAAAATGAATCATGTGGCAAAATACTTAGGCAGAGGTCATTATTTCATAGAGTCTGTGAAGGAGGAAACAATATGGGAAAAAAGGTAAGCAAGTGCGGTAAAATAACTGATTTTCACAAAGTAAAACTAATTTGACCTAGGAGCTACAAAGATTGTTCAGACTTTAAAACAGCCATCCCTGCCTTCCCGACCAGCCTAGACAGGTAGCTAACATAGCTTACTCATATGCCTTATACACAAACAAACAAACAAACACACACACACTGTAATTCACAGAGGTTCCACCTCCAACAACTCAGACCATGACATCAATCACATGTACCGCATCTTCACTACAATGACATGTCAAGTTACAGAGTTACACCCAACAAATGGCATCTTTAGTTACAGAGTTACACCCAACCAATGGCATGTTTAGTTACACAGTTACACCCAAACAATGACATTTTTAGTTAGAGTAACCCCCAACCAATGGCATGTTTCATTACAGAGTGACACCAAACCAATGGCATGTTTCGTTACAGAGATACACCCAACCAATGGCATGTTTAGTTACAGAGTTACACCCAACCAATGGCATGTTTCGGTACAGAGTGACACCTAACCAATGGCATGTTTAGTTAGAGTAACACCCACCCAATGGCATGTTTAGTTAGAGTAACCCCCAACCAATGGCATGTTTCGTTACAGAGTGAGACCTAACCAATGGCATGTTAAGAAACAGAGTTGCACCCAACCAATGGCATGTTATGTTACATACTTACATCCAACCAATGGCATGTTAAGTTACAGAGTTACACCCAACCAATGGCATGTTATGTTACATACTTACATCCAACCAATGGCATGTTAAGTTACAGAGTTACACCCAACCAATAGCATGTTAAGTTGCAAAGTTACATCCAACCAATGGCATGTTTAGTTAGAGTAACACCCAACCAATGGCATGTTTAGTTACAGAGTTACACCCAATAAATGGTATGATAAGTTACAGAGTTACACCCAACCAATGGCATTTTTAGTTACATAGTTACATCCAACCAATGGCATGTTAAGTTACAGAGGTACACCCAACCGATGGCATATTTAGTTACAGAATTACATCCAACCAATGGCATATTTAGTTACAGAGTTACACCCAACCAATGGCATGTTAAGATACAGAGTTACACCCAACCAATGGCATGTTAAGTTACACTTCAGACCATTCCATGACATCAGTCACATGTACTGCATCTTCACTACAATGACATGTCACATTACAGAGTTACATCCAACCATTGGCATGTTTAGTCACAGAGTTACACCCAACCAATGGCATGTTAAGTTACAGAGTTACACCCAACCATTGGCATGTTTAGTTACAGAGTTACACCCAACCAATGGCATGTATAGTTACAGAGTTACACCCAACCAATGGCATGTTTAGTTACAGAGTTACACCCAACCATTGGCATGTTAAGTTACAGAGTTACACCCAACCATTGGCATGTTTAGTTAGAGTAACACCCAACCATTGGCATGTTTAGTTACAGAGTTACACCCAACCATTGGCATGTTTAGTTACAGAGTTACACCCAACCAATGGCATGTTTAGTTACAGAGTTACATCCATCCAATGGCATGATAAGTTACAGAGTTACACTCAACCAATGGCATGTACAGGAAGGGACTAAGCACGCACCCCTGAGGGTCCTCCGTGTTGAGGTCAGCATGGCAGATGTGTTGTTGCCTACCCTTGCCACCTGGGGGTGACCCGTCAGGAAGTCCAGGATCCAATTGCAGAGCGAGGTGTTCAGTCCCAGGGTCCTTAGCTTAGTGATGAGCTTGAAGGGCACTATGGTATTGAATGCTGAGCTGTAGTCAATGAACAGCATTCTCACGTAGGTGTTCAATTGCCCAGGTGGGAAAGGGTACTGTGGAGTGCAACAGAGATTGCATCATCTGTGGATCTGTTGAGGCGGTATGTGAATAGGAGTGGTCCAGGATTTCTGGGTTGATGGTGTTGATGTGATCCATGACCAGACTTTGAAAGTATTTCATGGCTACAGGTGTGAGTGCTATGGGACGATATGCATTTAGGCAGGTTACCTTGGTGTTCTTGAGCACAGGGACTATGGTGGTCTGCTTGAAACATATAGGTATTAATGACTGGGTCAGGGAGAGGTTGAAAATGTCAGTGAAGACACTTGCCAGCTGGTCAGCGCATGCTCTGAGTACGCGTCCTGATAATCCATTTAGCCCTGCAGCCTTGTGAATGTTAACCTGTTTTACCCACATCAGCTACAGCGTGATCACACAATTGTCCGGAACAGCTGGCGCAGTGTTACTTGCCTTGAAGCGAACATAGAAGGAATTTAACACGTTTGGTTGTCTCGTGACACTGGGCAGTTCGCGACTGGATATCCCTTTGTAATCAGTGATAGTTTGCAAGCCCTACTACATACGACGAGCAACAGAGCCAGTGTAGTAGGATTTGATCTTAGTCCTGTATTGATGCTTTAACCTGTTAGATGGTTAGTCAGAGGGTTTAGCAGGATTTCTTATAAGCTTTGTATGAGTCTCTGTGTAAAGGTGAACTAGAGATTTTTTTCCTGTAGTTGCACACTTGTAGAAATTAGATAAAAGAGATTTCAGTTTTCCTGTATTAAAATCCCCAGCCACTAGAAGCATTTTCTTGTTTGCTTATGGCCCTATACAGCTCGTTGAGTGCAGTCTTAGTGCCAGCATCGGTTTGTGGTGGTAAATAGACAGCTACCAAACATATTGATGAAAACTCTCTAGGTAAATAGTGTGGTCTACAGTTTATCATGAGATACTCTATCTCAGGCGAGCAAAACCTCGAGACTTCCTTAATATTAGAGATTGCTACACGTGTTTCACTCAAAACCCTGCATTTCTTCTTCTCTCTCTCACTCTGTCTGTCTCTCTCTCTCTCTTCCCTCTCAGTCTGTCTGTCAGTTTGTCTGTCTCTCTCCCTCTCTCTTCCTCTCTCAGAGCTCAGGGGACACAGAGAGCTTAGTGACCTGGCAAGCAGCCTGTTGAGAACCAACTGAGCTTCAGTCTCAAACCTGAAGATGACACTGGGTAAAAACAACTCTGTTTATACTGTTTACACTGTGCAGGCCTTGGTCAGATGCATTAAAAGGGAATGTGCCACCACTTACAGGCAAGACTGCCATGACGTTCCAACTTAACAGAAACTGTGCCAACACTTCTAATGCATTTCAGCTATGTAGTATGATTTGATACATTTAGTAGGTAGCCCCATCCCATCATTGACCCTCCTCTCCACCATCTCTCTGTCCCCCATCCTAACCTCTACCTCTCCCTTACTCCACGTTCATCCCCTCTCTTTCTCCTATTCCCCACCCCACTCTCTACCTCGCTAGCCACTAGACGGCAGTTTTCATTGTGTCAAATAAACCAAGAGCAAGAGCGTGGACATAAAGCTAAGGTCAGGGTTAGGGCTGACCCAGGATGTGGACATAAAGCTAAGGTCAGGGTTAGGGCTGACCCAGGATGTGGACATAAAGCTAAGGTCAGGGTTAGGGCTAGGGTTAATGGATAGTAAGTTAAAATGTTGTTGACAGATGAACATCTACTGAACATCTTCAAACTATTAATTTAGGACTATCCAAATAAAGTGATAACGTTCAGGTTTGTTGTAAACTAGAGTCGTCGTCCAGCTGACTGAACCCAGACCACACTCAAAACTTTTCAGAGAGTGAATTGAAGGTACCTGCCTGGATGAGTTATACAGCGCAGCTGTGGACAGCAGGGATGTACTGCTTCTCTGTAAGGCCCTCACTGGCTTCCTCCCAGAGGTACTGACATACCACCTACAGAGGACACACACACACAGGAATTCAACACCACAGTTAACTCACACACAGCCTCTGAAAAACACAGAGTGGCACTATCCAGAGGAATGTGTAAGTGGAGTGCTGCTTTGTAGACACCCAGTAGTAACACTATAATATGACAATGCTCTGGTTATAGAGCTCCCTCTACTGGAGACTGAGCATGAAACAAGTTCATATTTCACAATATAGGCAAGACAGTTTGCCACTGTGAAATGCATTTGAAGCTTTTCGTACCTCTATCAATGTCCACAATACTGCTCAATCATCAGGTTACTACAAGTCTCTTGAGCGCTTTGAGTGAAATGTAAGAAAAATGTTATAAAGCTATTACAAAGTATCATGCTCAGATAGAAACATTACATTAGTGCTAGACAGAGGGCCGGCGTACCTGGTAGAGTTAAAGGAATGGTTCCAGCAAGCCATTGAAGAAGGAAAGTAGGGGCTGACCTCTGTCTGTCATCACTATGTCCTGCTGCAGCATCTGAACAGCACCAGTCTTCACCAGCAGGTAACAAGCAGGTAACACGGCACCTCAAAGTCCTGCAGGGATATTTCCATAGGCTGTTGACAACATGTAAACTATACTTGAAAAGATAATTACATTTGCGCAATGAGCACTTGTCTTCTCTCAAATACATTGTTACAGTTGTTGGTTAGCTAGCTAGCAAATTAGCATAGACATCACCTCAAAACAAGACATGCGTCAATAATAACAAGATAGAATGAGCTGAAACGAGACACCTATGATTCCCCACATGGCAGCTTCTTATCATTGTTGCTAGCTATCTGACCGTTCAGAATCGTAATGCATGCCTTCCAGCCACCATATATTAATAACAAAAATCATCACTCTGCATCTAAGTATTTCCTGGACAGTGTCCACAGGACAGAGGATGAAAGAGACAGTGTGAAAAACACACATTCAGAACCTCAGCCATGCACCCTATTGGGACGACATCAAAGCAGGTATATTGAGAGGAAACAAACTGGGACTATACATTTGATTTCAACCCTAATAAAATATTTCTAGTAAGTTTCTTCGGGTCCATGAAAAGCACTATATAAAACCTGTGTATTATTAAAAATGAGAGCAACAGCCAGGTACTCACCCTTCTTGAAGGAGGCTGCGGTGTGCATGGCCACAGCCAGCATGGTGGGCCGGAGGACCACGTGGGAGACCTGGTTCCTGTAGGAGGCACAGGAGAGCACGCTGACGGCCCAGTTAAAGAGAGCCTCCTCTGGGGTCACTGGGCCCTGGGGCTCCCCCACCACCAGAGTATGCAGGCCCCCTGAGACACACACCAAGCTCCTATGAAGAGCCAGGCTGGACAACACCACCTTAGTTGTGGGAGCATGGTCTGGAGGAGAGAGAGAAAAGACAAAGACAGAGACAACGAGAGACAGATAGACAACAGAAAAGGGAGTCAGACAAAGTAACAAGGTGACATGAGGCCCAGCAGTGAGCTCCGTCTGGACGGGCACGCATAGGGTGTCTAACTGAGACGATCCTTCAGACACAACATCCTGTCACAACACCAGTGACTCATTAAGGATGGCAGGTGACATCTCCAAAGCAATGACAAGGGACTCATCTGAGGCCTTGAAGGGCCATGAGAGCACCAGCGCACTTGCTCTGGTTAGCAAACCGAGAGGTTCACACTGAGCTAATTATATATTTTGACATCAAAGGGAACTGGATATCAAACATCATATTGCATCAGGAGCAATGGGTGTAATAAATAATATGAGTCCAATCAAAGTCAATGAGTGAACTGAGATTCTGAACATTGAGACGGCTCATGAAACACTTTTGTCCGAGAAAGACTTCGGTGTCACGCCCTGACCATAGAGAGCCTTTTATTCTCTATGTTGGTTATGTCAAGGTGTGACTAGGTTGTTTTATTTCTATGTTGGCCTGGTATGGTTCCCAATCAGAGGCAGCCGTCTCTGATTGGGGATCATATTTTGGCAGCCATTTCCCCAATGTGTTTTGTGGGATATTGTTTTGTTTTTGTGTAGTTGCCTGTGAGCACTCCAGAACGTCACGTTTCGTTTGTTCTTTATTTGTTTTTTGTGCGGTTCACTTCAAATAAAATGTTGAACCGATTTCATGCTGCGCTTTGGTCTGAATGTTCTTACGACGATCGTGACATTCGGCAAGGAAATTAAGATTCATTCCCTGGCTAAATTCCAATACGACCATATTGCGATCAATCCCCTGATTACATATCTTGGGTTTTTGTGGGGCAGTTTTTTTTTAAAGATAATTACATTGCCTTTGATTATATTCTAAAACAATGTGTATGACATTCACTTGTTGCCTGGAGTGGCACCAGATGTGCTGCATTTATATTTAGGTTAAGTTGTGCTGAGGCTACATCAATGACAAAACACTAAGCAACAGCAACAAGGAGCTTACTGTATCATTAGAGGTCAACTGGTGAGTTAAAGCCAGAAGCACAATAAATGTGGAGTTAAGATTGAGTTAGCGTTAAAAGGAAGAGTTATACTGGGATCAATGTGTATTGCCTTTGGCTGGGTGTGGATCCTACCAGGCCAGTCCAGGAAGGCACCATAGGACAGGGCCAGGTTCTGCAGGAGGAGAGAGGCCATCAGGACACAGGGCTTCAGCACCATGTTGTCCTCCGGCAGACGCACTATCCTGTAGGCCGTGTCGTTCACAAACTACTGGGTCTCCTCCAAGGGCTTTATAGGGATGTGTCTGTAACAGGATAGGACTCAGTTAGGAGGACCAGTGATTACTGAAGAACATGACAAACCAACTCAAATTAAACAGGGTCTCAATTCAACAACAAAAAATTACAAAAACTGAGAGAAAAATACACTTAAGTGTTAGTGGAGAGTTATCACTTATCGAAAGTTATGAGTGTAAGGTTTGTCCGACATAGTCCGTGATATGGGTCCGCTAATACAGGTCTATTAAAGGCTCAGTGCACTACTTTTGTGAAATATATATATTTTTACAAAATATACAGTCACAGTCAAAAGTGTGGACACAACTTTCTACTTTCTACTTATTACTCCAGTGCTAGCCTCCCTACACTGGCTTCCTGTTAAGGCAAGGGCTGATTTCAAGGTTTTACTGCTAACCTACAAAGCATTACATGGGCTTGATCCTACCTATCTTTCCGATTTGGTCCTGCCGTACATACCTACATGTACGCTACGGTCACAAGACGCGGGCCTCCTAATTGTCCCTAGAATTTCTAAGCAAACAGCTGGAGGCGGGGCTTTCTCCTATAGAGCTCCATTTTTATGGAATAGTCTGCCTACCCATGTGAGAGACGCAGACTCAGTCTCAACCTTTAAGTCTTTACTGAAGACATCTCTTCAGTAGGTCCTATGATTAAGTGTAGTCTGGCCCAGGGGTGTGAAGGTGAACGGAAAGGCTGGAGCAACGAACCGCCCTTGCTGTCTATGCCTGGCCGGTTCCCCTCTCTCCACTGGGATTCTCTGCCTCTACCCCTATTACAGGGGCTGAGTCACTGGCTTACTGGTGTTCTTCCATGCCGTCCCTGGGAGGGGTGCGTCACTTGAGTGGGTTGAGTCACTGACGTGGTCTTCCTGTCTGGGTTGGCGCCCCCCCTTGGGTTGTGCCGTGGCAGAGATCTTTGTGGGCTATACTCGGCCTTGTCTCGGGATGGTAAGTTGGTGGTTGGAGGTATCCCTCCAGTGGTGTGGGGGCTGTGCTTTGGCAAAGTGGGTGGGGTTATATCCTACCTGTTTGGCCCTGTCCGGGGGTTTCATCGGATGGGGCCACAGTTTCTCCTGACCCCTCCTGTCTCAGCCTCCAGTATTTATGCTGCAGTAGTTTATGTGTCGGGGGGCTGGTGTCAGTCTGTCACATCTGGAGTATTTCTCTTGTCTTTTCCGGTGTCCTGTGTGAATTTAAATATGCTCTCTCTAATTCTCTCTTTCTCTCTTTCTTTCTTTCTCTCTCTCGGAGGACCTGAGCCCTAGGACCATGCCTCAGGACTACCTGGCTTGATGACTCCTTGCTGTACCCAGTCCACCTGGCCGTGCTGCTGCTCCAGTTCCAACTGTTCTGCCTGCGGCTATGGAACCCTGACCTGTTCACCGGACGTGCTACCTGTCCCAGACCTGCTGTCCCAGACCTGCTGGAACCCTGACCTGTTCACCGGACGTGCTACCTGTCCCAGACCTACTGTTTTTAACTCTCTAGAGACAGCAGGAGCGGTAGAGATTCTCTCAAAGATCGGCTATGAAAAAGCCAACTGACACTTACTCTTGTGTTACTGACTTGTTGCACCCTCGACAACTACCATGATTATTATTATTTGACCATGCTGGTCATTTATGAACATTTGAACATATTGGCCATGTTCTGCTATAATCTCCACCCGGCACAGCCAGAAGAGGACTGGCCACCCCTCATAGCCTGGTTCCTCTCTAGGTTTCTTCCTAGGTTTTGGCCTTTCTAGGGAGTTTTTCCTAGCCACCGTGCTTCTACACCTGCATTGCTTGCTGTTTGGGGTTTTAGGCTGGGTTTCTGTACAGCACTTTGAGATATCAGCTGATGTAAGAAGGGCTATATAAATTAATTTGATTTGATTTGACCTACTCATTCATGGGTTTTTCTTTATTTTTACTATTTTCCACATTGTAGAATAATAGTGAAGACATCAAAACTATGAAATAACACATATGGGATCATGTAGTAACCAAAAAAGTGTTAAACAAATAAAATTGTATATTTATATTTTATATTTGTGATTCTTCAAAGTAGCCACACTTTGCCTTGATGACAGCTTTGCACACTCTTGGCATTATCTCAATCAGATTCATGAGGTAGTCACCTGGAATGCATTTAAATTAACAGGTGTGCCTTGTTAAAAGTTAATTTGTGGAATTTCTTTCCTTCTTAATGTGTTTGAGCCAATCAGTTGTGTTGTGACATGGTAGTGGTGGTATTCAGAAGATAGCCCTATTTGGTAAAAGACTAAGAACAGCTCAAATACGCAAAGAGAAACGACAGTCCATCATTACTTTGAGACATGAAGGTCAGTCAAGAACTTTGAACGTTTCTTCAAGGACAGTCGCAAAAACCGTCAAGCGCTATGATGAAACTGGCTCTCATGTGGACCACCACAGGAAAGGAAGACCCAGAGTGTCACGACTTCTGCCGAAGCCGATGCCCCTCCTTGTTCGGGCGGTGCTCGGCGGCGACGTCACCGGTCTTCTAGCCATCATTGATCCATTTTTCATTTTCCATTGGTTTTGTCTTGTCTTCCTACACACCTGGTTCCAATCCCATTCATTACATGTTGTGTATTTAACCCTCTGTTTCCCCTCATGTCCTTGTCAGAGATTGTTTGTTATGCTCGTGTTTATGGATTGGTGCGCGACGGGTTCTTGTACCCACATTTAATTTATTATGTACTTTGGTTTTGGAGTATTTGTTTTACTTTATTAAACTACTCCATTTATACCAAGTCTGATTCTCCTGCGCCTGACTTCCCTGCCACCTACACACACGACATGACAGAATCTTTGACATTAAATATGAAGTCAGCAGGAGAAGGTACCCTGGACATGGAGGTGGAGGAGCGCGTCCAGGAGCATACGGAGAAGCTTTACCATCTGGGCGCCGCCATGGATCCCGTTGTCCAGAACAATAAGAACAGGGAGTTCTTCCAGTGCCTCCACCAGCACAACCAGGGTCTATCCTGAGCGCCCCTTTTCCGCCTGAACCCAGTGGGATCTGTCTCTCCATGCCACAGGGGTACGACGGAAGTGCTGCCAACTGCCAGGGTTTCCTCCTCCAATTAAACCTTTATCTGCCACGGTCCACCCAGCTCCATCGGACCCTGAGAAGGGTTTCTACCTCGTCTCGTGCCTCACCAGGAAAGCCCTGGATTGGGCCAGCGCCGTGTGTGGAGAGGTAGATGCGGCGCTGGACCATTTTGAGGAGTTCCCCCGCCGCTTCCGGGCAGTCTTCGACCATCCACTCCTGCCTACCATCTGAGGCAGGAGACTTGGAGCGCCCAGGAGTTTGCCCTGAAGTTTAGGACCCTGGCTGCCGGTGCGGGATGGAACCATAGGTCCCTGATCGACCATTACTGCTGCAGTCTGCGCGAGGACGTCCGTCCGGAGCTGGCCTGCAGAGACACCACCCTCACCTTCGACCAGCTGGTGGATCTGTCCATCCGGCTGGACAACCTGCTGGCTGCTCGCGGACGTCCAGATCGGGGTCTGGTGGTCCCATCCTCCCGCACCCCCTCTCCGATACCCATGGAGCTGGGAGGGGCGGTGCGCAGGGAGACCGGAGGGGGTTCCCACTCGTGCACCATCTGTGGCCGCAGAGGTCACACTGCTGGTTGGTGCCGGGTCGGTTCCTCTGGGAATCGAGGCAGCAGGCAGGGCGCTCTGGCGTCACCCCAGGTGAGCCGGCACCATTCTCACCCAGAGCCCTCTGTTGCACATATATTTGTGTCTGTTACTTTTCCTGAATTTTCCCCACATTCCCAGCATAAGGCGCTAGTAGATTCAGGCGCGGCTGGGAATTTCATTGATAAAGCGTTAGCTCATAGTTTAGGGACCCCCATTGTACCCGTGGATGTGCCTTTCGCCGTTCACGTCTTAGATAGTCGACCATTAGGGTCAGGGTTTACCAGGGAGGCCACCGCTCCTTTGAGTATGATGACGCAGGGGGGTCACACGGAAAATATTTGATTTTTCCTTATTGACTCTCCTGCGTATCCCATGGTGCTGGGCCTACCCTGGTTAACTTGTCATAACCCCACTTTTTCTTGGCCACAGAGGGCTCTCACGGGGTGGTCGTGAGAGTGCTCAGGTAGGTGTTTAGGGGTTTCCGTTGGTGCTACTACGGTGGAAAGTCCAGACCAGGTCTCCACCGTGCGCATTCCCCAGAATATGCCGATTTGGATCTCGCATTCTGTAAAAAGAAGGCGACTCAATTACCACCCCATCGATGGGGGGATTGTGCGATAAATCTCATGGTAGACGCTGCACTTCCCAGGAGTCATGTGCATCCCCTGTCGCAAGTGGAGACGGTGGCTATGGGGACATATGTCTCCGAATCCCTGCGTCAGGGGTACATTCGGTCCTCCACTTCACCCATCTCCTCAAGTTTCTTTTTTGTGAAGAAGGATGGAGGTCTGCGCCCGTGCATTGATTATTGAGGTCTCAATCAAATCACGGTGAGGTACAGCTACCCGCTACCTCTTATCGCCACGGCGATTGAGTCAATGCACGGGGCGTGCTTCTTCACTAAACTGGATCTCAGGAGTGAGTACAACCTGGTGTGTATCCGAGAGGGAGACGAGTGTAAGACGGCATTTAGTACCACCTCAGGGCATTATGAGTACCTCGTCATGCTGTACGGGTTGATGAATGCTCCATCAGTCTTCCAATCCTTTGAAGATGAGATTTTCAGGGACCTGCACGGGCAGGGTTTAGTAGTGTATATCGATGACATTCTGATATACTCTGCTACACGCGCCGAGAATGTGTCCCTGGTGTGCAGAGTGCTTGGTCGCCTGTTGGAGCATGACCTGTACGTCAAGGCTGAGAAATGCCTGTTCTTTCAACAGTCCGTCTCCTTCTTAGGGCATCGCATTTCCATGTCAGGAGTGGAGATGGAGAGTGACCGCATTGCAGCCTTGCGTAATGGCCGACTCCCACCACGGTGAAGGAGGTGCAGCGATTCTTGGGGTTTGTCAACTACTACCGGAGGTTTATCTGGGGTTTTGGTCAGGTAGCTGCTCCCATTACCTCACTGCTGAAGAGGGGCCCAGTGCGCTTGCAGTGGTCGGCTGGGGCGGACAGGGCTTTTAGGCACCTGAAACCTCTGTTTACCTCAGCTCCTGTGTAGGCCCATCCGGATCCCTCTTTGGCGTTCATAGTGGAGGTGGACGCGTCCGAGGCTGAGATAGGCGCTGTGCTCTCTCAGCGCTCGGGTACGCCACCGAAGCTCCACACCTGTGCCTTCTTCTCGAAGAAGCTCAGCCCGGCGGGGTGAAACTATGATGTGGGGGATTGGGAGCTGTTGGCTGTCGTCAAGGCTTTGAAGGCGTGGAGGCATTGGCTTGAAGGGGCTAAACACCCCTTTCTCATCTGGACTGACCACCGCAATCTGGAGTACATGCGGGTGGCGAGGAGACTGAATCCTCACCAGGTGAGGTGGGCCATGTTTTTCACCCGTTTTGTGTTTACCCTCCCTTACAGAACAGGCTCCCAGAACGTTAAGGCAGACGCACTGTGGATTTCCTAACTGATCTTCCATCTTCACAGGGTAACACCACGATCCTGGTCGTTGTGGATCATTTTTCTAAGTCCTGTCGTCTCCTCCCTTTGCCCGGTCTCCCTACGGCCTACAAACTGCGGAGGCCCTGTTTACACACGTCTTCCGGCACTACGGGGTGTCTGAGGATATAGTGTCTGATCGGGGTCCCCAGTTCACGTCAAGGGTCTGGAAGGCGTTCATGAAACATCTGGGGTCTCAGTCAGCCTCACCTCAGGTTTTCACCCCGAGAGTAACGGGCAGGTGGAGAGAGTTAACCAGGAAGTGGGTAGGTTTCTGAGGTCTTATTGCCAGGACCGGCCGGGGGCATGGGCGGCGTTCGTGCCCTGGGCAGAGATGGCCCAGAACTCGCTCCGCCACTCCTCCACTAACCTTTCTCCCTTTCAGTGTGTGTTAGGGTATCAGCCAGTTCTGGCTCCTTGGCATCAGAGTCAGACCAAGGCTCCTGCGGTGGACAACTGGTTCCGGCGCGTGGAGGAAACATGGGACGCCGCCCACGTCCACCTTCATCGCGCCATACTGCGCCAGAAAGTTCGCCCAGACCGTCACCGCAGTGAGGCCCCGGTGTTCGCACCGGGACAGGGTCTGCCTCTCAATCCGAAAACTGCCCATCCGCCTGCCCTGCTGGAAGCTGGGTCCGCGGTTTGTGGGGCCGTTTAAAGTCGTGAGGAGAGTGAACGAGGTATGTTATAGGTTACAGCTTCCCCCCAATTACCGCATTAACCCCTCGTTCCATGTGTCTCTCCTCAGGCTGGTGGTGGCTGGCCCGCTCCAGGAGGCTGAGGTGCTGGAGGTTCCTCCGCCCCCTCTGGACATCGAGGGGGCCCCGGCGTACTCTGTTTGATCCATCCTGGATTCGAGACGTCGGGCGAGGGTCCTTCAGTACCTCGTGGACTGGGAGGGGTACGGTCCGGAGGAGAGATGCTGGGTTCCGGTGGAGGACGTGTTAGATCCTTCCCTGCTGCAAGACTTCCACCGTCTCCATCCGGATCGCCCTGCGCCTTGTCCTCCGGGTCGTCCCCGAGGCCGGTGTCGACGCGCAGCTCGTCACCGGTCTTCTAGCCATCATTGATCCATTTTTCATTTTCCATTGGTTTTGTCTTGTCTTCCTACACACCTGGTTCCAACCCATTCCTTACATGTTGTGTATTTAACCCTCTGTTTCCCCTCATGTCCTTGTCAGAGATTGTTTGTTGTTATGCTCGTGTTTATGGATTGGTGCGCGACGGGTTCTTGTGCCCACGTTTATTTTATTATGTACTTTGGTTTTGGAGTTTTTGTTTTACTTTATTAAACTACTCCATTTATACCAAGTTTGATTCTCCTGCGCCTGACTTCCCTGCCACCTACACACACGACATGACACAGAGTTACCTCTGCTGCAGAGGATAAGTTCATTAGAGTTAACTGCACCTTAGATTACAGCCCAAATAAATGCTTCACAGAGTTCAAGGAACAGACACATCTCAACATCAACTGTTTAGAGGAGACTGCGTGAGTCAGGCCTTCATAGTCAAATTGCTGCATAGAAACCACTACTAAAGGTCACCAATAAGAAGAAAAGACTTGCTTAGGCCAAGAAACATAAGCAATGGACATTAGACCGGTGGAAATCTGTCCTTTGGTCTGATGAGATATTTGGTTCCAACCGCCGTGTCTTTGTGAGATGCAGAGCAGGTGAGAGGATGATCTCCGCATGTGTGGTTCTCACCGTGAAGCATGGAGGAGGTGTGATGTTGTGGGGGTGCTTTGCTGGTGACACTGTCAGTGATTTATTTAGAATTCAAGGCACACTTAACCAACATGGCTACCGCATCATTCTGCAGCGATACGCCATCCCATCTGGTTTGCGCTTAGTGGGACTATAATTTGTTTTGTCAACAAGACAATGACCCAACACACCTCCAGGCTGTGTAAGGGCTATTTGACCAAGAAGGAGAGTGATGGAGTGCTGCATCATATGGCCTGGCCTCCACAATCCCCTGAGCTCAACCCAATTGAGATGGTTTGAGATTAGTTGGACCGCGGAGTGAATGAAAAGCAGCCACCAAGTGCTCAGCATATGTGGGAACTCCTTCAAGACTGTTGGAAAGCATTCCAGGTGAAGCTGATTGAGAGAATGCCAACAGTGTGCAAAGTTGTCATCAAGGCAAAGGATGGCTACTTTGAATAATGAAAAATATATTTTATTTGTGTAACACTTTTTTGGTTACATAGTTTTGATGTCTTCACTATTATTCTACACTGTGGAAAATAGTAAAAAATTAAGAACAACCCTTGAATGAGTAGTTATGTCCAAGCTTTTGACTAGTACTGTATATATTTCCTTTTCTATTCAGATTTTTCAGGGGGTGCTGCAGCACCCTCAGCACCCATACTTCCCGCGGCTATGATGACAGGCAGGGCAAGGTCATAGGTGTACAGAATGTAGGACATCAACAGGAAGTCCATGTAACTACAGTGACTGAGGAGCAACACCACAGGATGCTCCTGGATGGCCTGTTGGAGCTAAAGAAATGAAGAATGTGTGGATATGAATTAACTTTATTAACAGGGAAAATAGTTAATATCCCACATGCCTCATAATCCTTAATGTACTACTTTGCATTACATTCATAACAGACCTCAGACTCAGAATAGTTGCATTAATACAGACATGTTGTAAGAGCGTTTTGAAGACCTTGCTGAGGGTGAAGGCAAAGAAGTGGACGGTGCTGATCCAGAGCCGGCAGGCCATCTCCTCCAGAATGACACAGGGCTCTTCCTGGATGATGTCAGGGGCTTCACCAGACTCTTGTGACACCTGGGCATGATCATCAACCAGAAGACAGGAGTTATGAATAATACATGCATTGCCTAACAACAAAGACAGTTTCAGAGAAAGTTGTCAAGACATTAGTCATTGGTGGTCAAACTGGTTTAAACACTGAAGGGATGGAATTAACCCTTGAGTGATAAGGTCAAGTATGACCCTGCATGCAAAGCAATACAAAGTTACATTCCTGCACACTTTGATCAACACATTTTGTTATCTACTCATGTTGACTAAAATTGTGTTTAACACTTCACAACCTATAACAACCATGACAACCTTTGCACATGTGGCCAATGGTATTAATTACCTACCTGATTAATCACATAGCGTAGCTGATCAGAATAGACAATATTCTTGAGCATGTTTGCATTGCAGGGAGTGAGTCCCTTGTAAAGAACCCGTGAATAGCACCCGAATGCATATTTCAAGTCGCTGGAGTTCCTCCTCTCTTCCAAAATGTCTTCATAGATATCTCTCTTTTTTAGCATCGGTTCCCTTTGCTGTAACGTTAAAAACACAATGGCAGCTAAATATGTTCTCAAATCCGATCCAAGAGTTGAACGAGCACTAGATTGCGCGCGCGAGCAAGATGAAACATCATTGCCAGAGCGAACACAATCGAGAGAAGACAATGGGCACGTGAGCAGACGGGTCCAGCGAGTGTACAGGTCAGTCAAGAGCGCACATTAAACTTAAGCGCTTCATTGTCACAGATCAAAAATACAACTTTCTCAATTGATCAAATTGCTCTCTCAAGTCTTGGCACCTTTGGGTTTGGATTTCAGGCTGATGGAGGGTGGGTTTACTGTGGATGGGTGTCGAGAAACCTTCGATTGGTCACTTTCACTGGAATGATGGATGAACTAAGAAAATGCCTACCATTGGCCAGTCCAGTGTTCGCCAGTCCATTGGCCAGTCCAGTCTGTTTGCTATGCACTGCAGAAGTTTTTGTTTAGCAAAGTGTTGCCATGTTCGTAGTTTTTCAGTCAAATTGGGCTACTTTGAGAAAGATATCCTGGGTGAACAAGTATTGGTCACGGGTTGCTGGGCTATTTCTAAATTGCTATGAATATATATATATATATATATATATATATATATATATATATATATATATATATATATATATATACACACTACCGTTCAAAAGTTTGTGGTCACTTAGAAATGTCTTTGTTTTTGAAAGGAAAGCAAATTTTTTGTCCAATAAAATAACATAAAATTGATCAGAAATACAGTGTAGATATTGTTAAGGTTGTAAATGACTATTGTAGCTGGAAACGGATGATTTTTAATGGAATATCTACATAGGTGTCACGGTCATCGTATGAATGAGACCAAGGCGCAGCGTGTGTATCGTTCCACATCTTTATTTATCTGTGAAACTATGCAAGACATACAATAAACTAATAAACAAAAAAACAACAAACCATGATGAAGAGGTGCAACATACACTAACTCAAAATAATCTCCCACAAACACTAGTGGGAAAACAACAACTTAAATATGATCCCCAATTAGAGACAACGATGACCTCTAATTGGGAATCATTCTAAAAACCCAACATAGAAAAAAGAAACTAGAACCAACATAGAAATAAATAAACTAGACAACCCCCCCAGTCACGCCCTGACCTACTCTACCATAGAAAAATACAAGCTCTCTATGGTCAGGAAGAGACAGTACCCCCCCGCCCCCCAAGGTGCGGATTCCGGCTGCAAAACCTGAAACCAAAAGGGAGGGTTAGGGGGGGGTGTCTAATGTTGGTGGTGGCTTTGGTGCAGGACGAAGAACCCTCTCATCCTGTGAACCCGCCATCATAGGAGGCGGCTCTGGTGCAGGACGAAGAACCCTCTCATCCTGCGAACCCGCCAGCATCACCGGAGGCTCTGGACCGCAGACCGTCGCTGGAGACTCTGGACCGCAGACCATCACTGGAGACTCTGGACCGCAGACCGTCGCTGGAGACTCTGGACCGCAGACCGTCGCAGGAGGCTCCGGGCTGTGGGCCCTCTCAGGAGGCTCCGGGCTGTGGGCCGTCTCAGGAGGTTCCGGACTGTGGGCCGTCTCAGGAGGTTCCGGACTATGGGCCATCTCAGGAGGTTCCGGACTGTGGGCCGTCTCAGGAGGTTCCAGACTGTGAACTGTCGCCTGAAGCTTTGGACTGGGAACTGTCGCCGGAAGCTCTGGACTGGGAACCTTCGCCGAAAGCTCTGGACTGGGAACTGTCGCCGGAAGCTCTGGAACGGGAAGGCGCACTGGAGGCCTGATGCGTGGGGCTGGCACAGGTGGCGCCAGACTGGTAACACGCACCTCAGGGTGAGTGCAGAGAGCAGGCACAGGACACACCAGACTGGGCAGGCGCACTGGAGGCCTAGTGCGTGGAGCCGGGACAGGTGGCACCAGACTGGTGACATGCACTTCAGGGCGAGTGCGAGGAGCAGACACAGGACACACTGGACTGAGGACACGCACTTCAGGGAGAGTGCAAGGAGGAGGCACAGGACATACCTGACTGGGAATACACACTTTAGGGAAAGTGCAGGGAGCAGGCACAGGACGTACTGGGCTGTGGAGGCGCACTGGAGACCTGGTGCGTAGAACCGGTGCAGGATATACTGGACCGTGAAGGCGCACTGGAGGTCTGGAGCGTAGAGCTGGCACAACCCGTCCTGGCTGAATGCTCACTTTAGCCCGGCAAGTGCGGGGCGCTGGCACAGGACGCACTGGGCTGTGAAGGCGCACTGGCGACACAGTGCGTAAAGCTGGTGCAGGATATCCTGGACCGAGGAGACGCACCGGAGACCAGGACCACTGAGCCGGCACAACCCGTCCTGGCTGAATGCTCACTTTAGCCTGCCAAATGCAGGGCGCAGGCACAGTGCACACCGGGCTATGAATGCGCACTGGAGATACAGTGCGCATCACCGCATAACACGGTACCTGACTGGTCACACGCTCCCTACGGTAAGCACGAGGAGTTGGCTCAGGTCCCAAACCTGACTCCACCAAACTCCCCGTGTGCCCCCCCCCCTCCCCCCCTGCCTCTCGGGCTTCCGTTGTTGGTATAGTTTCTCGTATTGTCACCGTTCTGCTCTCGCTGCCTCTATCTCCTCCTTCGGACGGCGATACTCCCCGGGCCTTGTCCAGGCTAATGGATCATTAGAAAACTTTTGCAATTATGTTAGCACAGCTGAAAACTGTTGTACTGATTAAAGAAGCAATAAAACTGGCCTTCTTTAGACTAGCTGAGTATCTGGAGCATCAGCATTTGTGGGTTCGATTACAGGCTCAAAGTGGCCAGAAACAAAGACCTTTCTTCTGAAACTCGTCAGTCTATTCTTGTTCTGAGAAAGGAAGGCTATTCCATGCGAGAAATTCCAAGAAACTGAAGATCTCGTACAACGCTGTGTACTACTCCCTTCACAGAACAGCATAAACTGTCTCTAACCAGAATAGAAAGAGGAGTGGGAGGCCCCGGTGCACAACTGAGCAAGAGGACAAGTATATTAGAGTGTCTTGTTTGAGAAACACACGCCTCACAAGTCCTCAACTGGCAGCTTCATTAAATAGTATCCGCAAAACACCAGTCTCAACGTCAACAGTGAAGAGGCGACTCCGGGATGCTGGCCTTCTAGGCAGAGTTCCTCTGTCCAGTGTCTGTGTTTTTTGCCCATCTTAATCTTTTCTTTTTATTGGCCAGTCTGCGGTATGGCTTTTTCTCTGCAACTCTGCCTAGAAGGCCACCATCCCAGAGTCGCCTCTTCGCTTTTGACGTTGAGACTGGTGTTTTGCTCTGATAGATTGGATAAATAAAACCCTCCAATGTGAAGAAATTAAAACAGTGATGAAGAGTTGCATTTTTGCTGCATTTCTAGGAGTTTTGCAGAGTTCATATGAAGATACAGATTGGACAATTGATGTCCAAGCCTCAATCAACATAACCCCAGGAAGACTACAGAAAAAGATACTGACGAGCCCATTCATATTTCATCACAGTTACTAATTTATTAATTTAAAAAAAGGAAAAAAAATACATTGCTTTTTGCTTTTCTTTTACACTGTATAATATGAAAACAATGCCAAGTACAACGCATTTCATATCCAAACCACTTAGAAGTACAAAACGTTTACATTGTAGGAGAGATGAGAACTAAAGAACATACATACACATGAACAGAATTCTAGAAAAAGAAGCACAGCTTTTTGTGGACACATACTGTGGACATAGATGCCACAGTGTCCTAAAGGACCAGTTGACATTCCCCATGAGGTTTGGTGGTGCACCCGGCCTAGTTCTCTGGTAGTGTGGCAGTGAGGGCAACAGGCACCCCAGGGCATGAGATGCGTGCCTGCCTTTAGAAGAGAGAGATGCCCCACAGACACTGCAACATCTCCTCCCCCCACATGCCATAGTCAGGGTGGGAACAGTAAACATGGGAAAAATAAAAAGATTCAAATGCAAACGTAATCTGACAGTAGTGACTTTCTAGCACAATTTTTTGGTTCTTTTTTGGGGGTTCACATTCAGAAGCAGGCTACCATGTTGGGGAGGGGAAATCCATGCCAAACACACTAATATACAACACTTAGAGAGGATAAACTACTATCTGCATTTACTACTAAGGTTCTTTTGATATTATGGTCTGCACCTGCAGTGTTTTTTTTGTGCCATTTCCATAGTGATTGCTGAGAGGCTACATGGACCCCATTTTGTTTGCCTTTGGGGTCCGTTACACCTCACACTTCCCTATACTGTAGTTGCCGTCACAAGCACTAATTCAGTTTTATACGAATGTCTTCATAAAAGGGATGGTTCTGTAATTGACAACATTCACTTGGAGACACTTAATAACGCAATACACGCTGGAACCTGATGCATTGGCTTTTCTCTATACAAAATGGCTCTAGCCAATTATCAGTCCAGCCTAACAGCTGTCAACATTTCATGTACATTTCCCATCCATTCTATTTACCCCAGGAATGGTCACCTCCACATTTTAGCTTTGGACATACTTTAGTTCCATCAGACAGTCTGCTCTACATCATATCAACATGTTTAATGTACAAGGCAATGGTTCTGTTCAGAAAACACCATTAACACAGCTAAATAACCCCCATATTAGATTTAAAGACTATTAAAAAATGCCAGTACTATATTTGGTGTTTTTACAAAGAGAAAATATTACAAGAGCAGTACAAATCATTTTCACCAATAGTGTACCACAGTGCTTCAACACAGACTCTGAGCAGAATGTTCTTCTAATGGCAATAGGTTTGGTATCCTTAATCCAACAACATATTACCATTTTGGATTAAGGGCACATTACTTTGAAGCAACACTTTTAGTAGCAGAAAGAGATCAGGATGTTCACAAAATTATAATTAAAGAATATAATACAAAACTCCTAACTGCATCTAATGCAGATTAATGATATACCAGTACGTGAACTCAAACATAATGAGGACATGGTCAAATGTAAATGTGGGATAATAAACCTGCCTAGTATCTACAATTCCATAAAGATTCCTTCTGACAAATCACAAATGCACTGCTTAACCCTCTTCATTCATTTTGTCATCTGCCATGGCATGTTAATATGCTTTAGCCCCATAAAATGATTTAACTTGTCACATAAAGGTAAAAGATATACTGTGGTGAAATGAATGTGTAATGCTAACTCAAACTCTAGGGGGCAAACTGTTATTGTACTGTAATAGGTTGTCTGAAAAGCTTCCGCATAGCACTGTTGTGCATTGTTTTACTATATACAGATAGAGTTTTAAGTAAACTAGTTAGCTTAGAATACATGCTTGGGAGATAGTCGTATTTACAGTTTCCTTACATATCATGCAAACTTGACCCTCTGGTGGTCTGTCAATACAATACTTTTAACTGATTTAAAATACCTTTAACAATACCTGTTCATTCAAACATCACATGAGCATACACCCTCTTAATAAATATTTCAATAGTGTAGTAAAAGTCAATGCATTAAACAATAAATATTTTGAAAGAAGATACTATCTACTGTATGTAGATAGTTTGACAAAATATACATCTCAATGTCACAGTGGTTTGGCTTCACTTCGAACCAAGATTTGTCCTTTAGCGACAGAATTTTGTGTTTGATAAGATACAGTTTGTCCTCTGATTTGTCCCTTATACTGATTTGTCCTTTATACTGATCTGACCACCTTTACTCTCTTATTGAAAGCAAGGCTGGGGTGAAATCCATTTCAATTTCATGAAATGGAATTTATAGGGTATAAAACCCCCAACACGTAATTTTCAATTGACCAGAATTGAAATTGTATTTACTCCAACTCTGGCAAGGCTTTGTAAAGACAGTACAGTATATCACCAATAATATGTCTGAGAAAAGCTCTATTAATCTCTACTTATGAGTTAGATAGGCTGACGTTCAGTTTCCTCTAAAGAAATAGGAGTATACAAACTCTCTATGAACTAACCTGAGAGAAGAAGATGAATACAGTAGAGACATTGTACTGTAGGGCATCTCATGACTCTACCCTAGTATGGGATTTTGTTCCAGAGATGCACTTCATTAAAGCACCCGGTGGCATTTTGACTGTAAACACAGAATCTGATTGTAAAGATTGAGATGAAATTAAGACTTTGAAAATGATAAAAAAAAACTATATAATTGATGTACAAAAGTCCCTTGTATATAAGATTCCCTCTAAGGGTGATATTTGATCATAGGCATTGAACAGCATAAGATATACAGTAGTACTAAGGGGGGGCGCAGGAGGAATCCATGTTGACATTGGTGGGACTGTGCCTAGACACCTTGGGAGGCTACTGCTGCTTAATATTCTTTGGCACCTCCATTCCTGTTAGTAGGGTGACCTGCGAAGGACAAACAGTTCCAAATGAGATCATGACAGATTAAACTGCTGACTCGAGGTCCAGGATTTGAACCACAGAGCTCATTAACTCAGCATGATGTATATTTGCTGGTTAGTAACAATTGAAATATATATATATGTGTACAGCCTATGCAATTTAGCATATCCTTAATCTGGAGATTCATTTCATTGATAAAATAAGCCGATAATCCTTGAATTTCGAGACAAAACTATCGGAATGATTTTTTGAAATCTAATCAGCTCTGTCTGACTATCAGTGCTCACCTGGACATTTCTGTTGATGCTGACAGCAGGCATGAAGACTCCCTCCAGGTTCTCAAAGGCCACGGGGCCATGCTGCTCTTTGTTGATGAAGAACGTTAGAGTGTACTTGTTCAGGTCCAGCAGGATGCCCACAGTGGCACCCTTGGAGATGCCCCCCTCGGCCCTGCAGAACACACACACACACACAGAGTCTAGGCTTAATGTACTCTATCAAAACAGATCACACAGGCCCTTTGAGAGTGGTCTGGGATCTGAGATGGGTAGAGGGATCCCAATAAGTCCAAATAAAGTTCGGAGCAAATGGCTTTGAGCGGATAATCGTTTCCTCTATTCAAGACATTAGATTTGACCTAATTGCTAAATCTTTCGTGTTTGTATGTAGGTTATGTGTGAATTGATGTACAGTAAATCCCTAATATACTTGGAATACTTGTAGTCCAACAAATATATGAAAACATTCCCAAGCTTCTCCTTCAGGGTGAATATCTTTTCTCCCTTCCAATAGGATAAAGAAAACAACCTTAGGCACTAAGTCAATAAATGCATCCATATCCAAACATCTGAAACACTTTGGCAGTGCAAAGCCGTATGTAAATAGTTACACTCAAACCAGTCAACTCATTGGAAACCCCAAAAGCCAGCAGTGTTTTTGTTTTTGAGAGTGAGCAGCTCAAACAACAAAATGGTGGAAGTGTGAAAGTGTGCCCCCAGTCAAACAGCTATGTCACAAAGCTAACTGGGCTCTACAGGGGGTTCCAGAGAAATCCGCTAGGCTAAAGAAACAAACAAGCAGGATTACGGCACGATCAGCCTTTGATGATTACCTGACATACAGTACATGTATCGTTGGCACTTTAATGAGGGAAATGAGTGAGTCATTTTGGTTGATAGGCTCCAACTTAACAGCTGGCAGGAAGATAAATAATGAGGTTGGAGAAACAAAAAGATGATGTGCTATGAAAGACAAAAACAGGGAAACTCTTTAATCAGCGACTGAAAATAGTAACTACTACTGTATTATTGGTTTAACGAGGAAGGAGGATTCTGCTCTGGATATTCATGTCCCTGGGGCTACTGTAGGTTGCTAAGCCTGTGGCCTCTTTGTCTTTGAATCTATGTGTAATATTACTCTATGTTACCCTGTGTCAAATTTAATCAAAACGGATATTCACAAAACATAAGAGCACTGCCCTGAGAATAATCTCTTCCATTTCCAACTAACTGCCTGTCACACCCTGATCTGTTTCACCTGTCTTTGTGCTTGTCTCCACCCCCCTCCAGGTGTCGCCCATTTGCCCCATTATCCCCTGTGTATGTATACCTGTGTTCTCTGTTTGTCTGTTGCCAGTTCGTCTTGTCTCGTCAAGCCTACCAGCGGTTTTTCCTGTACTCCTGTTTTCGCTCTAGTCCCTGTTTTCTAGTTTTCCTGGTTTTGACCATTCTGCCTGCCCTGAACCTGCCTGTCGTTCTGTACCTTTCGGACTTTGCTCTGGATTACTGACCTCTGCCTGTCCTTGACCTGTCATTTGCCTGCCCCCCCTGTTTTTGTAATACACTTTTGTTACTTCAAACTGTCTGCAACTGGGTCTTATCCTGAGGTCTGATACTGCCTGACAAGTATTGTAAGTGCATACGTGTTTTAGTCCTGACAGTATGACACACAAAGCACATGATGGCTATTTCTAAACTCTGAAGCTGTGGAGGAGCAGGAGTCAGCCTTCCTCCCCAGAGATGTGTCACCTACCTGTTGGTGTGGGAGTTGTTGTGCATGAACCAGCTGCGGTTGTTGTCCACGTACATGGCCCAGGCCTTATCATCCTTCCCCAGCATCATGTCCTTCATCGTATTGATCCTCGCCACCCCGAACGCAGGGTCCGGGTGGTTGTCATAGCGATCCACCCTGAGCTCCCAGTAATGGACCCCCTTGGAGAAGGCGGCTGTCCCCAGGACCACACGATCATCGTAGCTGTTGCAGCTCACTGTCCGGTTCTCATTGGTCAACATGATGTCCCTGTGAGCCGAGGTGGGGTCGAAGGTGAACCAGGCCACTGCAGAAGAGACAAAGTAGAGCAGTAGGAGGAGTCAGAGCAAGATAAGAGCATTTCCAGGTCTCTAGGCCATGGGTGTCTGAGTGAACCTCATTGGAGGATGGAGCCCCATGAGAGCATGAAACATGATGCCATTATAGAATGGCACAGTCAGCTAGGACCCCATGCTGGGCTGCATACTGTGAGATGGCACATGAAATATTCACAAAGCACCACAATGAAAAATTCTACTTCTCATTTAAAAGTCAAGCACTGGATTAATTTTAATTCAGTAGCTCCTTGCCCATAAGGCACTGCTGTATCAAACCATTGCAGTGTATTGCCTTAATTAGCCCCATTCCTCAAAGAGGCACTGCTATGTTAGAATAAACAGTTAACTGGCACACGACAGGCACTCACTAAGGCCTCCAAATGCAGAGATCCATTGTTATTGCAGCTGGCAGAGGCAGAGTTGGAGCCGCCTGTTCTCTGCTCAGTCTAAACTCTCTCCTTGTCCCGCTGCTCTGTCAGCGCAATCAATGGCATCAACAGCCTATCCTCTCTCCCGCTCCCTGTCCATCCCTCCACTCCCCATCCCAGTAATGGGAGGACAGGGAGAGGGAGGAGAGGGAGAGAGGATAGGCAGTTGATGCCATTGATTGAGTGCAAGGCTAGGATGGGGAGTGGAGGGATGGATGGGGAGAGCACGGCAATGCGCTGACAGCTGGCAGGCTAGAGTAATCACAGTCTGGCATGCTCTCGCTGTGATACTTTGCTAAACTGCGAGACCACTTCCACTGTCTGTCAGCCCTATATCTGGACTGGACATTTCTTTAGTGGAGCTCCTTCAGCTCTGGCTCTGGCTCTGGCATGGTGTTTACTGCTCTAAACCTGGAGGTTTCTGGGGACCCAGAGCTGACTAGTACCACCACACCCAGCCAGGACAGTGACAGATTGCACCAGTCGCCTTCCATTAAAGTGGGATCTGGGATACCATTTCTGTGGATTAGAACTCCGTAGTTAAGGACACAAACAAGAGCGTTGATGGGAGGGTGAGGCTTTGTCGGCAAACAGCAGGCCTGGATGTCCCCGACGACTAGCTCGGCTCCTCTGGTCCCCAGTTGGGTGGGGCGGGGGGTTCTTCTCTTCCTTCCCTTTCGTGTCTACAGTTAGCTCAACACAAAGTGAGAGAATACAGAACACCCACCATCAGATGTCTTCAGCACCACAGTCTTGCTATAGGGCCCCACCCCGGTGGAGTTGTAGGCCTTGACTCTGGCGTTGTAGGAGCTGTTGAAGTGGAGGCCGTCCACAGTGCACACGGTCTCCTTCCCTACATACACCTCCTGGGACACAGAGACATACAGTACAGCACAGGACCATCTGGCGTTAGTTAGAGCTCTGACTGCAGCATGTGCACTATGAATAATAAAATACGTTGCAGAGGCGACAACTGTAATCTATAGGAAACGGGTAGGACACCCTACTGCACATAGAATTACAGGGGAACTGTATTACGCATTTTGAAATGAGCCAGGCTAAATAAAAGACAGCTCATGCAAACCTTTCATTGCATAATGAGCATCAAACGTTTACATTCTTTGACTTAATCTACTGCTAAAACACCCGAGCGTGAAGTGCTCCATCCTAGTGTCAGACTACATGGAGCGTCGGACATGATGACACGTTCTCTAATGTGTGAAGTGAAGGATTATCTGACCCTGTATTGACCCCCGTTGCCGTCGTCCAGCTCCAGGATGTAGCCTTCGATGGGGTTGCTAGGGGGCACAGTGACCCTCCAGGCCAGGGTGGCACTGTTGTTGCGGGTGCAGCACTTCTCCAGCTGTAGCAGAGGGGCCGGGGGCACCGTGGCAGACTCCACTTGAATAGAAACGGATGGCAGGAACAACACAGAGGAGTTAACAGCTATCTCTGCATGGATAGGTTGTGGTTGATAGTTGTTGTTGTCAGGCAGGTGAGAATATTGTAAGGGAAGAGTACGGTAAAACATGCATGGGAGGAGAGCACTCTATCCTCTTAACGTGGTGGGCTGGTGTGGGCTGGCAGGTCTCAAGGAGGAAAAGGGGATTTGGATGATCATATAGCAACTCTGAAATACCTCCTGCGCTCTCCGTCTCTTTCAATCCACATGCATGCATTTGTTTCAATAATGGAGCCTCCTGAATATCTGAAACATGATATTGGACATGGGTTGATGTGTGGTGCTCGACTTAGTTTGCAACATAGTGGAACTGATCAACTACTGTGCTTTCTCAGGGGAATGCTGGTTACATTTCCCATGGTTTCAAATCTCATTTGATTTTATATGACGTTGTATTTGGAACAGACTAAGTTGGTAACTGTGTATGGGAAAATCTTGTCTGCTTCAGTAGACAGATATGGAAATGTGTTGGAGTGAATTGAAATACATCGTATTTATATGAAAAATATATCCTGGTATTCTAGGACATTGCCAGGGGGTATACTGTACACTACAAATCTTCCTCAGGTTTAGTCAAGCACAATATTTAAATAGACTCATGAAAAAATTGCTGTGGACACATAGTATGTTTTAATCAGATACTCAGAATATTGAACTTGCTCACATCAACTAAGCATTTGGAGTGTGAAGCATGGAGACCTTTTTGGTCAGTTTTGCTAAAGCATTTCTACCACTTCAACAAGCTATAAAGCACAGAATGAGTACAGGTGATGCATTTCACAAGAGACAAGTGCGTCTACTTAACTGCTGAACAGCCATACAAAAATACATTACAGACACACTTGAAAGATGAGTCCACTGCAAGACTATCTAACAATGTAACAATATACTGTATGAAAATGTGTACGAATAGACTCACACTACGCAAACAGTAGCAAGTATATGAATATGACTTAGAAATGAACACATATTGGTTACCTTTGCTCTGGACAAAGTCCAGCTGTAGTATGGTCTGCAGCAGGGGGTCTGTGTTCAGGGTCAGGTCAAACTCGGGGCCCACCTTGGGCTCCAAAGCCCCTTTGACCCACTGGTCCTGAGACGACGTCACACGTTTGATCAGCGCATCGGAGATCTACATAGAGACACACAGTAGGGGAGAACCGCTTCAAACCAGCTACAACTCCACTAAAAGGTTCAGCTACAGTGTAATATACTATTACAAAGTGCAACATGGTTTTAATGGACTTTTATGGTTTCTCTGAGGCTTTGTGCTTCTGGAAAAATGCCAGCTGGAAATGTGCTGCATTAAGGAATAGCCAACCCTGTATGTTACCAGCTTTTGTAAGGATTTATATAAGCTTTTATGATACAGAGCACAGATTTTGTTCAGGGGTTAGAAGAAACTGTACAATCAATACATCATAAACATTTCAAGGGGGGAGGGAAGCACCAATTTACAGAAGAGAGTCTTTCATCTCTATTTCGTCTTATTCAGACCGTTCTTTTAAAGAAAAGAGGAGAATCAATGGCCTCCAGCTAATGGTGAGGGGAACTAAATATGACACGTCAATATTTAACTCGATGAGGGTGTCACGTACCAATGTTAATCATTATCAGGTTAACCTTTTTATTGCCTATTAAGTATCAATATCTTCATTCACATTTAGCCAACAACACATTTTAATCAACATCTTGCTACAAGCTTATCGTATGCACTCTGAATCAATATTTATTAGCATAGTCAAATATAGAAGCGGTTCTTTCAAAGGTCTTGATGTTAAGAATTTTTATGGCTAGAGTTTTCTAATGATCTTTAAATTATTTGTTTTCAACCCGTTTTAGGAAAAATAGTTGGGAAAAATAGTTGTTGGCCTTAGCATTTAGCAGTAGGAAACAAGGACATCTGAGGGGAATGTGAGGGAAGTCTCATTTGTGTGAGAGGCAGGCAGGCTAGCCTCATCCACAGCCTGTCACGCCCTAATCTGTTTCACCTCTCTTTGTGATTGTCTCCACCCTCCTCCAGGTGTCGCCCGTTTTGTTCCTCTAACCTACCAGCGGTTTTCTCCTTGCTCCTGCCTTGTCTATATTCCTGTTTTACAGTTTTCCCAGTTTTGTCCTTTCTGCCTGCCCTGACCCTGAGCCTGCCTGTCATCCGGTACCTTTGCCCCACTACTCTGGATTACCGACCTCTGCATGCCCTGAGCCTGTCTGCCGTCCTGTAACTTTGCCTGCCCGTGTTCGAATTAATAAACTTTTGTTACTTCGACATTGTCTGCACCTGGGCCTTACCTTCAAACATGATACAGCCTACGAGCAGAGCTCCAGCCCCATTCATCCATACATCACTACTGTACCTGCAGGAAGCCACTGGGGTCGTTCTCTTTGATCACCTCCAGACAATACTCCATCATGCCCGTGGTCTGACGCAGCTTCATAGTGCAGTGTGTGATCTGGTCACGCACCACCTGAACACAGAAGAAGCCAGGAGGACACAGATGGGCACCCTTTAATGTAATATTTACACTGGGCAGGCATTTCACACACACATACAGACACACACACACATGCACACGTACACACACACACACACACACACGCTCGTTTTTCCTTCTGGCTAAACACAAAGCACTGGGGAAAATGGATTTGGGCGGGTGTCAAAGCCATTCATTCACAGCTAATTGAAATTCAGTGGACTGTCAACATTTTATGAGCCTTTGTTTGGGTAGACCACTTATACTTGCTCATGTGTTTTTAACTTACCTTTGCATTTTGTGAAAAAGTATGGATATTTGTGTTTATAAGATTATAAATGGAAAGGTCAGAAAAGATTGATTAATTGGAAGGTATTTAATCACTCTATCAAATGAAGCCTTAGAATTCAAAACGAATGTAAGAAATAATTAGATTAAGCCACTGACACATTCAGGCCATTAGCCTATCATTAATTAAATGTTCATAAATGATTCACCTGTCAACCGGTTTCATTATTTAAATAAATCCATGAAAAATATTACAAATGAAATAAGCATAGAATGAGCATTCCTGAATGGTAGACGGAATAAAATAACCCCAAAATATAAACAGACCAGAGGACAGTCAGGAACAGTCATGTCTATCAAATCATAATTAATATACATTTAGGTAAATCAAATGATATATAACAACTCAGATTGAATTTGCTATATAATCCTCACATCACGCGACATTAAAACAATGCCACTCCAGCGGTCTATGGATTATGCCTGGACTAGACTGTCACGAGTCACAAAAATGACTCTCTCCCTGGGAATGTGTAGTGTGGCGAAAGAGACCACTGATAAAAATACTGCTGACAGATTAATGGCTCGGATGAAATTAATTCGAGTAGAAAATGACGTTCACCGGCACACAAACACAACACTCCAGACTATTGAACAGGGGGAAACAAATGCCCTCCAGTTGGGATTGCATGATACAAAAAGAAACATTGTCCTGTAGATGACATAAAGTAGTTATTCTCAACAGATTACCGTCACGACTGTTCCTAAAAAAGGATTTCATCAAACAAAGCTAACAATCCAGTCTCTCTTGGCTGAGAGTTGAGGAAAGACAGACTGCACCGCTTCTTTTTTTTATAACAAACAATAATGTGTTGGAAATTCCTAATTATTTGCATAGTCAATTTACACACAGCACTGACACACATGCCACCAGACATGCCACCAGACGTCTTTTCACAGTCCCCAGGTCCAGAAGAAATTCAAGGAAACGTACAGTATTATACAGAGCCGTGATTGCATGTAACACCCTTCCATCTCATATAGCGCTAGTGAACAGCAAACCTGGTTTAAAAAAACAAATATAGCAGCACCTCACAACGCCTAACCCCATGTGACCTACTGTTTGTGTGTATGTACTGACATGTATGTGTAACTGATAGATACACACACATACACACACACACTACATGTTCATGTTCTTAAATGTATGTGAGTTGGATTTTGTCTATAATGTATTTTTCTTTTGTGTCGGACCCCGGTATGACTAGCTGTCGCCATTGGCATTGGCTAATGGTGATCCTAAAAAATGTCATAAATCCAAGTTAATCACCAACCATCTATCTCCACCATACTGTGGAAGATAAGATGCTATTGATACCGAATGCTGTCACGACAATTGCTCTTTACTGGCGTTACCATATGGTTGTGTACTAAACTCCATAAAGCTCTTATTTTCCCACTGTAATCTTCTGAAAAGGACACATCAGTTTGACAGCCTTCATCATAGTGAAATGAAGAGACCTTTTTTTCTGCTTTGTGATGCTCCAACAGTCCTAGCTGCTCTTCAGCTTCAGCCCTGCTAAACACAACAGCTGTCCTCTGGAGCCCCAATCCCCCAGCCTGCACATTGAGCCTGGGCTTGGATCCATGTGACTCACTAAGAACTTAACACCAGCCAGCCTTCAGACCCAGTCCCTCAGCTGAGGCTTCAGGGGGAGAAGAGAGGACGGTGAGACGGAGAGGACAGACATCTGCGTCCAGATGCACCTCGACCTGGGCCTAGACAAGTTCACAACCTTGGATGCCCTTTATGTCATGAAAGAGCTGCCAGCTGAGGTTAAAGAGGCAGTCTATCATTACTTAGGGTTGTAATATGAATAATATGCATCTATTGATCATCTGTGTTAAGTATGCAAAGTATGGTTAACATATCTGATGCAGAGAGAGTACTGTGATTATTGTTAACAATAAACCATGGTCCTGCTGTGTTTGTCCGCCCATCTAAATCCCGCCACCTGTATGTTACGGTCAACATGACCTTGTCCCCAGGATAACGGTGCACATACAATCTGAGCTTGTGAAGAAGTGTCTGGGGCAGTCAACATGATGTCGTTATCCATCAGCCGTCGCAGCGTCCATCCTTCTGACCCACCTTGAGCTTGTACTCCCTCTCCTTGGTGACCTTGGTGAGGAGCTTGGCTTTCTGCCTCGTCAGAGCCTCAATCAGGGCGTCACACTGAGCCACCAAGCAGGCCTCGAACTCCACCCCGTTCTCCTGCGAGGGACACAACACAACACATCGCTCAATAAAAGAACAGGGAGGTACAGGAAGGTACAGGGTACTAGGGCCAGGCACAGAGGGGACGGGGGACGGGGACGGGGGCCGGGGGGACAGGGGGGACGGGGGGGGCAAGGACACTAGCGGATTACATATGATAACACCACAGTGATTGCTGCTAAATCTTCCATCATCACCACTGCATATCAATAATCTACCTAGGCGCAGATGAGACAGTGAATTCTATTCTAGCTACACTCTGCACCTCGGTCCAAGGATGAGGAAAATGGTTAGAGACTCTAACTCTACTGAGCTGAGCAGAGCTGGGATTTTACTCAAATACAATCCCCTCAACCCCAGAATAAGAGTCTTAATACACAGCATTGCTGCGACTGATAAGACATGGCAGTGCAGTAAGTGTATAAAAGCTGTGATAGGCGGTGTGGACGGCAGCCCTTTCCTACTTTAACTCTTAGCGTGGTGACAAACAGATACTTTTGTTCCCACCGGGCGATAAGAAGCGCTTTAGATGTAGTGCCAGTGTTCGTTGCAGAATAAAAAGAGTCCAGGAAGTGACATTGTATGATTCTGGAGCCTCCTTCCTCTTTCTTTTCAGTATTTGCTAAAGCTGACAGGCACAGGTAAGTAGGCTACGGGGAATACAGGTTAAATTGATATTTCTCTACATGTTGATATTCTCATTTGCTCTACAAGACACGTAATCAAAAAGAGAATGTTACCTGTATCTGCTGAAGCATGTTTTTCAACTGCATCAGGAATTCCTTGGCATCCTTGGCTTTATCCGACACACCATTCAAAGCTTGGGAGAGTTGACACTGTGAATGAAAAGCGTATTAATCCAAAACGAATCAAAACACTCTCCATGTCACTTCTCTAACATGTTATGATTAAAGCCAATTGTCCCAGAAATATACAGTACGGGCAGTAATTTAAACTAATTAACCCCATACTTAAGCCCAATCACACAGCCACGACCTCTGAGGTCATAGTAATCAAGGAGATTACAAATTCAAACGAGGGCCTCAAAACCATGTTTAGAGGTCAAACCTTTCCGCAGATCTGCTCTGAGCTGAGGCTCATGGACCATGAGTGAAGGGTAATCATGGTGTACACCAACCCTGCTGTGATCAATCTGGCCCGGATCCACACCCCCCTCCTCCCACCTCCCTCCCGCTCCTCCCACCTGCCCCTATTCCTCTGGGCTTCTCTATCAGTCTCAGTCAGGGCTTCTCTGGGGCTGGGCCTCTGTGGGCCGCGTGCGTCGGGTTCAGGAGGGACACAAATCAAGCCAGCCCTCCACGGTTCATTAATGTGCCATCTGGCCCAGCAAGCTGTCTGTCCGCGCCGCTAACAAGGGGATGACTGATTCCGCTCCCCTGTGTGGTTTCTTTCCACCAGGGCCCCAGCCACAGCTCCAGACAAGACAAGGGGGCAGTGCCAGCCCAGTATTTATCGGCTCAGCCCTTTTTCTCTCAGTGACACTGTGTCAGGGTGACCTCCAGGGGTTAGGGGGAGGGGGCTGGTGGCCCTCCTATGGGGAGAGAGCCTGTCACTTGACAACCTCCTGCATATCACCAATTCATGTCTTTTCACTGGGTTGTGCTCGTTTATCCTAACAGTGTATAATGTGAGAGTTTGATTCGATATGGACCAGAAGGATGCTACTGCTTAACATGAAAACATCATCAAGGGACCCATATCGTCAAGGTTTTATCAGTCTTGCCATGAGCCCCCCTTGTAAGATGTAGTTATTCTTTATGAGCTAATATTAAACTTCAGAGTGTAATTAGGATCGGGATGCTGCCCTCGTGTGACTCAGAACTGGCAGTGACCTCATTAGCGGTGGTGGAACACAGCCCCAGCAGTAGACCTACATACGCCTTCACTGTCACTAAGGATGACAGGTCAGCTATAGCAGGAGAAACCTGTTAGAGTAGTATCCCACTGGGCACAGTCGTCAATTCAACGTCTATTCCACGTTGGTCCAACGTGACTTCGTTAAAATGACGTGAACAACGGCGTTGATTCAACCAGTGTGTGCTCAGTGGGAAGGGTCCTAAGATGCAAGGTGAGGCTCTATTTAAATGACTCATTTTAAAAAAGTGCCCTTCATTGTAAATGTGTTTCCTCCAGAAAAAAAAGGAAGAGGAATTATTTTTTCCTGTCAGCAGCATTCTTCCTCTGAAGGAGCCCCAGTAATGGCATCAGTGAGAGACCACTTCAGTAATGTGCGTGACATTCAAGAGCAGAGGGTTTCAAGTAGCGGAGAAGGTGTGTCATCAATTTCTAACCCAGTGTTTGGGGATCGGAGTAAGACAATACATAGCTGCAGTGTTGATCTGCGGCGTTGACCTTGATTCCAAATAGGTCCTCAGGTACACGCCAGGAGGACTGGGTCAGATTCAGGAAGCCCCACTGCCTCCACCTCTTTCTCTTTCCCCCTCTTTTTCCTCCATCTCCTCCGTTCCTCTCCTCCCTCACTCAGCAGCTGTGTCATTAGCGCTCCACATCTGGATGAGAGCAGAACCAATCTCCCTCCCCTGCTCAGCCTCACACAAATCCTCTGGCCGTGTGGCACACTGCTCCACCACTGATATTTTACAACATAGACATCACAGCCCAGCATGGCCAGCACACCCCTAACACAGACCAGCACAGCACTGCCAGCACAGCCCTGCTACACCAAGCCTCTTGTTTCATTTGAAGCATAGAATCAGAGAGAGAGCGCACACGCTGCCAGGCAAATTAGGAACAACCCAAATAAGGCATGAAATCAGAGCACACACAATATTTACCAGTTTAGGAAAATCTCCAGAGGATGATTCAATCGAAAATGTAGTAAAAGTAATATTGCCTTAACAATTTATCAAATATTGATAGGATTTGCTACATTAATATATTGTGTGTATGAAAATGCAGAATATGGACACATTTCGTGATATTAAAAACCAGTACAAATTACATTTGCAAGGAATAATTAATTATTTATTTTTTCATACTAAGTGACAGTGTTACAATCATTGATAAACACAATGTATAACATCTATTTGAGATATCACATATTGTGAAGCTCGTTACATACATTTCAAAAGGTAGAGTCATGTTATCCATTAGGCCTCATTTTCAGCAACCGTCTGGTAACTTGCCTCCATGTATCCATGGTAACCCTTGAGGTATGCGCACACCACACTACACAAAGGTCTTGTCCAAGCACTCATTCTTGCCTCTAAAAATAGCTCCAAATGATTCTCCTGTTCCTATGCCTTTGGTTCCAGTAGTTGCACACATACAGCATACTCATCCTTTATGCCTGGCTACCCCATCACCAAATGCTTATTCAACACAACATGGACCAAGTCTAGTGCACTGGGTACTATGCAGCTAGAGTATGGCACAGCACAGATATTCAATGGGATGGGAGATACTGCGCTGTACTTAACCTACATTCTGGAGCCAATGCCGTTGCAGGGTCTGGGAGAGGGGCTCTGTATGCCTGAGGTAGCAGAACAACCTGTCATTAGCTACAGTACCATCTGAATCTAGGCTAGACAGCCAGCCAGCTGACCCGGACAGACTCTGTGCTCTAAGTTGGCTAGCGCCTTCCTGTACTGTACTGTACTGTACAAGCTGGGGGCATCCTCTCCTATATGAATCTCTTTCAATGGTCAAAACCACAGACTTCTGTATCTATTCTTATCCACATAACCGCACTGGAATGTAGCCCCATCCTCCATTATCCAATAGGACTCTACAAATGCGTTGATCAGATTCGATCCATGACTATGACATTGGTCCATATTGACGTAGTTCAAATGTAGGCCTTCCCAATATGTCATCCTTTCTCTTAATGACAGGATAACAACCCCATTTAACAAAATGTGGAATTGAAAAGAGAGGAACCATGGTTTCTTTCATCTCCTAAAAGGTTCTTTGTGGTCATGTATAATGTGCGGTATTTGGGAATTCAGGACAAAACTAAAAGGACCTGAGTCAGTTGTAGTGCTGAGTGATTAGTGCTTTTTGAGGTCAGTTCGGTTTCGGTTTTATAATAAAAAAATAATAACGTTTTTTTCAATTTCGGATTCAATACAATTTTTTTTTACATTAAATGCACTATGCATTACGTGGGTTGAATGCTGTAACAACACAGAATAAAACAATGAATCCAATCCCATGATGGTAGAGACTGCCCATTACTGCTTACCACTTATTAACCATAATTTATTCATATGACTAATTCTGTTGTTGTGTATATTACATTTGATTTATTTGGTGACTATGTTTTCATTCCAAGTCATCATCTCATCTCTATAGAGCTGCTGCCTGTGCTGTCTGATAAAGTCACTATTTTAGTAGTTCTTCAAAGTAAATAAGGCATACTTTTATGACTGCTGAATACCAACTATCAATCACGTATGTATTTTCAGGTAGAGATAACGCAGCTCGCGAAGCGACTGCTCTCTATCACTCTCAATCATCTTATGTCTCTTTTCTGATGTCTGTCAATAAGTTAAAACATTTTTAAACACTGACATTTCGGTTAATTGCTCAGTACTAGTCGGTTGTAACACTCCATTTGACGACTTGATTTTTCATCGTGCCGGCGAGCTGCCCTTCACTGGACTTGGCAGGGCCCAATTGCTCATGCCTGCTGCAGCCTGGTGAGCAATGCCCTGGCCTAGCGTACGCATGTGCAGAGTTTGGTACCAGTGTGTAGTGCGTGTGTGGGGGCTTTAAATATACTAAACACTGAATCTGGGTGTTTCTGCTTGGCTGCCCACAGGACATCCATAGGAAAGTTCACTACCGTGACTTTTCATCCAATCCCTTATCTGCTAGTAAATACATATTCATGATGTATTCCCAGCAAGCAGTTTTGTCACTCACTCACACTGTCACTGTTAACGGGGAGACAAATGTCATTGATACCCTAAGGCAGTCCCTTGTTTTCCGTTTGTTCCATTTGACATACTGTAAATAACATAAACACAACTTGACTTTACTTTCAAATCATGTTTGTAAAAGCATCCCCCAAGGAGGAGTATAAGATTGACTACTGAAGTTCCAGCAAAACACGAATGGGGGCTCTCATTCCCAGTGGACGTGGGTCAGCACACACAGGCATCTCCATTATCAGTACCATTATCAGTACCATTATCAGGATCTCTGTAGCATGGAGGATGACAACTGCCTCTGAGACACAATCTATCTGTGGTCATAAAACAATCCTCGGAGGAGTAGCCGTTCTCTCTCTCGCTCTCTCTCCTTTCAACACTGCAATCTCCAAGCCCTCCTACCCTAACTAACCGACTGCTTGTTGAATCTGTTCAACTGAGTTTTCTGTCAGCTCCTAGAAGAGGACAGTTGATAGGAAAGCATGTCAGAGCTTGAGGGTGGATCTGGAGCTGCGGATGGGAAGGAATGTGAGTAATAGGTTTGTATTAGTCCCCAGTGTCACAACAAAATCCCATCCAAGTGACAGTGGCATAGATAGCTGCCTGGTGCAGTGGAATCATTCAGGGGGAGGCATGCAGAGTAGACCCAACCCAATATCTACAGTGAAGAGGGATAGTGTAGCTTCAAGAGGACTCAGAGATAATTTGCCATAATAGTAGGCCAATACATTCATGTCCTTTTCATCACCTAATGTCTCCCTCCATCTCTCCCTCCCTCTCTTTCTCCATCCCTCTCTCCCTCTCCCTCTCCCTCTCCCTCTCTCCCTCTCTCACACACACACACACACTCCCTCCAACCTGAGCAGAGCTCACTTGACCATCCCATTCTTGTCAATACAGACTGTTGGCCATAAAATACAGCACAAAATGGACAGCATGCTGGAGTGTTTCGATCTCACTCAACTCCAGGAAATATATTAGCTAAGCACTTCTGCATCTTGTATTTATATGGCTCGTCACTTATAAACACAGCTTCACACTTACAGTATGTGATTTTCATGGTCCATTTGTGGGCCAGTAGGCGAGTGTGATAAAGGTGAACTGCGCTCATAACAACCCTTGTCAGTGATTGGGAAGGAGGCATGCTGTTTGATGTGAAGAATACCGCAGGACTCTCCAAATCACACAAAATGTACGATTAGTGACCCAGTTCGGCTTTCAATTTAATTGGTGAATCTGGGTGTGATAGCTCAATGTGCATCTCTACTATCTATCACAGTGTCAGTCTGCCTATAGGCATCCTATGCCTCCTACTCCTCTTCACCATGTAGTGGGCGCTGAGGAAACCATGGGGCCGGTGACCTATTCACAAATTCAAATGGCAAACCCAGAGCTGTTGGCAGGAACAATCTGGGATAGAAACTGGAGAACAGTGTCAGAGTCAGGCTACTGGGCTGATTTTTATTCTTTCTCTGTGATTAGGCCATACAGTGTTGCTGCCCGATTACTGTAAGTAAAGGCTCCTAATGCACTCAGTTGGAGTGATTTGACGACATGTGATGATGTGATGCTGCAGAGCAGCTTATTATGATGCTGGCCAAGGCCATCCCCACCGCCTTCATCCTTACCTTGTGCTGTTTCCACATGGCAGCTAAAGGTTTTAAATCATGACTCCCGTGCTTGCCACCCTCAAGACACTTCATACACAGTGGAGTCTTGCAGTTGACGCAGTACATGCTAAAGTTCTCCATGTCATGGTCTGCACACGTTCCCTGTTTGCGTATGGTGCCGGCGGGCATCTGCTGGCTTCCAGCCGCGGGCGATTGGGTCGGTGGCAGTAATCGATGTTTGGCCAGCGGACCACGGGAAGGGTGGCATCGCTGCTGGCATGGTGTGCAGTAAAACACGTCGCACTGTTCGCACATCACAGTGGCATCGACAGGGTTGCGGTCACACAGCTGACATTTCACGTTGGCAGAGCGGCTCTGCTGATAACGAGACACGATCGCCTCCAGTAGCCGGTTACGTGGGAAGCCCCTCAGTCCCCGCTCATCCAGAGAGACACTACGGTGACAGAGAGGACACGTTATGGAGCAGTGGCGGTGCACCAGAGTCGGAGGAAACACCCGTATCCCATTTGGAGACTTGAGGCACGGCGTGTATGATCCATAGCCGCTGTCCGTTTCACTATACATGCTCATTTTGTCCATATCCAAATAATCGTAGTCCGAGTTCCCGGAGGCACGGCTTTGCGGAGGTGTTTCGCCTTCTGGGGTCTGTACAATGATATTTCGGGCGCACGCCAAACACACATTGTGTGAGCAGGGTAAAAGAATAGGATCCTTGAAAAGAGAGCCGCAAACGGGGCATTTTAATTCTTCATCCATCGTGTCTTCTATAAAACGCTCCTCACACAGTACACAAGAGCAGCGATCAATGAAAACAGACCAGCACTATATGATACGAACAGCTCCCTCGATTGGTTTACGCAGGCGCGCGCGAGGGGGGGTTGTTGGCGTTGTAGTCCGAGTGGATGGGTTCTGAAAACGCATCTTTACAATAACAAGTTCACTTTGAACAAAAAACTACAAGACCCGTAATCCAAGTGAGCAGCCGTGAAAAGTATTGTGGAGCTAAGTCACACCTTGGTGATAAATCTGTTATTAACCAGTATCTAACCCAAAGGGTAGCAGTGGCACCTGCCCTGCACATTTCCGAGGCTATTGAATGTGCAATGCATATGTTGGTGGTGATTTTATTTTATTTAGTTTCAACCTAATCTTTTAATGAAATTCAAGATGCATGTTCTGAATTAATAAAATTGCAAATTTTCCCAGAACGTTTCCCTTTTCTCACTGACATACATATGGACAGAACTACACTATATATGTAAAAGTATGAGGACACCCCTTCAAATTAGTGGATTTGGCTATTTCAACCACACCCGTTGCTGATAGGTGTATACAATCGAGCACAGGTCATGCAATCGCCATAGACAAAATTTGGCAGTAGAATGGCCTTAGTGAAGAGCTCAGTGACTTTCAACGTGGCACCATCATAGGATGTCACCTTTCCAACAAGTCAGTTCGTCCAATTTCTGCCCTGCTAGAGCTGCCCCGGTCAACTAAAAGTGCTGTTATTGTGAAGTGGAAACATCTAGGAGAAACAACGGCTCAGCCGCAAGGTGGTAGGACACACAAGCTCACAGAATGGGACCACTGAGTGCTGAAGCGCATAGCACATAAAAATTGTCTGTTCTCCATTGCAACACTCACTCCCGAGTTCCAAACTGCCTCTGGAAGCAACGTCAGCACAAGAACTGGCCGAGCAGCCGCACACAAGCAGTGGAAACACGTTCTCTGGTGTGATGAATCAGGCTTCACCATCTGGCAGTCCAATGGCCGAATATGGGTTTGGCAGATGCCAGGAGAACGCTGCCTGCCCCAATGCATAGTGCCAACTGTAAAGCTCGGTGGATAAGGAATAATGGTCTGGGGCTGTTTTTTATGGTTAGGGTCCCTTAGTTCCAGTGATGGGAAATTTTAATGCTACAGCATACAATTACATTCTAGACTATTCTGTGCAAGTGTTTGGGGAATGCCCTTTCCTGTTTCAGCATGACAATGCCTTCATGCTCAAAGCGAAGTCCATACAGAAATGGTTTGTCTAGATTGGTGTGGAAGAACTTGACTGGCCTGCACAGAGCCCTGAACTCAACCCCATCGAACACCTTTAGGATTAATTGGAACGCCGACTGCAAGCCAGGCCGAATAGCCCAACATCAGTGGCCAAACTCACGAGTACTCTTGTGTCTGAATGGAAGCAAGTCCCGGCAACAATGTTCCGACATCTAGTGGAAAGCCTTCCCAGAAGAGTGGAGGCTGTTATAGCAGCAAGGGGTGACCAACTCCATATCAATGCCCATGATATTGGAATGAGATGTTCGACAAGCAGGTGTCCACATACTTCATGTAGTGTATATCTATCCATGATTCACATGCTTTGCATACGCACCCGTTGTTCTTGCCAAATTGGTTGGCATTACTGTGTCACTGTCATTGAAATGTGCAACTGTCAGGCATAATTAACCAGTCAGGACAATATAATGTGTCCCCTGGCCCTAACATGTGCATTGCAGCAGTTACATCCATTGTGGCAGTTTATAAATCAATTGGTCTCAGATTACCTGAGATCCACTCAAAGGGCTGTCATATTAGGATTCTAATTGCTTCATACAATGGGAAAAACATCACAACATGAACAATTCATAATTAATGTTTAGTATGACACAATCCCAAATTAGACTATCAAAAAAAGACTAGGCTATCTTTAATTTAATGATTTCAAGAGTAATCTTTGATTCCAATTATGCAGGAAATATGGTAGCTGTCACAACTCTCTCCCCAAAAATGTCAATCATATCCATAGCAGTTATTTCAAATGGAAAATAATTGTCTCTCGAAAAGCTTCATCACACAGAATATGATTTATCACCTTGCCTACTATGTGAGTTTGTTACAATAAGTTTCACTGGTTCATTTGGTTTGGTCAAAATTAACCACTCAGCAAGTGGCTGAAGAGCATCCTTGAAAGATCTGCACTCTTAGTGTCCTTCCCCAAAACACATGTAAATATTGGACGATAAATTGTGCCTTCCTGTATTATACCTACAGTTGAAGTCGGTAGTTTACATACACTTAGGTTGGAGTCATTAAAAGTCGTTTTTCAATCACTCCACAAATTCTTGTTAACAAACTATAGTTTTGGCAAGTCAGTTAGGACATCTTCTTTGTGCATGACATAAGTAATTTTTCCAACAGTTGTTTACAGATTATTTCACTTCTCTATCACAATTCCAGTGGGTCAGAAGTTTACATACACTAAGTTGACTGTGCCTTTAAACAGCTTGGAAAATTCCAGAAAATGATGTCATGGCTTTAGAAGCTTCTGATAGGCTAATTGACATCATTTGAGTCAATTGGAGGTGTACCTGAGGATGTATTTCAAGGCCTACCTTCAAACTCAGTGCCTCTTTGCTTGACATCATGAGAAAACCAAAAGAAATCAGCCAAGACCTCAGAAAAAAATTGTAGACCTCCACAAGTCTGGTTCATCCTTGGGAGCAATCTCCAAACGCCTGAAGGTACCACGTTCATCTGTACAAACAATAGTACGCAAGTATAAACACCATGGGATCACGCAGCCGTCATACCGCTCAGGAAGGAGACACGTTCTGTCTCCTAGAGATGAACATACTTTGGTGCGAAAAGTGCAAATCAATCCCAGAACAACAGCAAAGGACCTTGTGAAGATGCTGGAGGAAACAGGTACAAAAGTATGTATATCCACAGTAAAACGAGTCCTATATCGACATACCTGAAAGGCCGCTCAGCAAGGAAGAAGCCACTGCTCCAAAACCGCCATAAAAAAGCCAGACTACGGTTTGCAACTGCACATGAAAACAAAGATCACACTTTTTGGAAAAATGTCCTCTGGTCTGATGAAACAAAAATAGAACTGTTTGGCCATAATGACCATCGTTATGTTTGGAGGAAAAAGGGGGGTGCTTGCAAGCCGAAGAACACCATTCCATCCGTGAAGCACGGGGGTGGCATCATCATGTTGTGGGGGTGTTTTGCTCCAGGAGGGACTGGTGCATTTCACAAAATAGATGGCATCATGAGAAAGGAAAATTATGTGGATATATTGAAGCAACATCTCAAGACATCAGTCAGGAAGTTAAAGCTTGGTCGCAAATGGGTCTTCTAAATGGACAATGACCCCAAGCAGACTTCCAAAGTTGTGGCAAAATGGCTTAAGGACAACAAAGTCAAGATATTGGAGTGGCCTTCACAAAGCTTTGACCTCAATCCTATAGAAAATGTGTGGGCAGAACTGAAAAAGGCTGTGCGAGCAAGGAGGCTTACAAATCTGACTCGGTTATACCAGCTCTGTAAGGAGGAATGCGCCAAAATTCACCCAACTTATTGTGGGAAGCTTGTGGAAGGCTTCCCGAAAAGTTTGACCCAAGTTAAACAATTTAACGGCAATGCTACCAAATACTAATTGAGTGTATGTAAACTTCTGACCCACTGGGAATGTAATGAAATAAAAGCACAAATAAATCATTCTCTCTACTATTATTCTGACATTTCACATTCTTAAAATAAAGTGGTGATCCTAACTGACATAAGACAGAGAATTTTTACTAGGATTAAATGTCAGGAATTGTGAAAAACTGAGATTAAATGTATTTGGCTAAAGTGTATGTAAACTTCTGACTTCAACTGAATATGTTCGTATTCTTATATTTGATTATTTCTTATTGTTGTTGTATTGTCGAGTAGGAACCTGCAAGTAAGCATTTCGTTGGACGATGAATACCATGCGTATCCCATACATACGACTGATAAAACTTGAAACCTTTCTCAGAACTGCAGTTAGAAGATTTTAAGGGGTGGGGTCAGGTCATCCCCAAAAGCAAGCTTCACTCCCATAATCCCAGCATGCAGTTCAAGGCAGGGCACAAATTTCAACCAATTGAAATATTTTAAATATCCAATCCATTACCTATTTTGAAAATCATGAGATTTGCAAAGCCTAGGTCCAAAACTATATTATAAAGTCTAAATCCTTTTTTACCATTTGGCTCAATAATCCTTAAAATTTCCATTTTCTTGCAGAAATCAAACTGTATATATAAACAAATAGTTTTTCAATAAACTGGACAAAATTGTTATAATGCATTCCCTTTTTATTTTGTGAGAGAATTTGCGTGATACCAGTGTTTTTCAGAGGCGCATTTGTACAAATCAATAACATTGTCAATGCATTAGGATAAAACATTAATCAGTCATCCTATTGCAGTTAGCCTACTATTCATAATGCTATATCATCAAGCATAGAAAAAATAAGGGAAATTACAAACTATCTCGATGTCATTTTCTTCAACATCATATTAAACAGAAAGAATCATCACTGGATAGCCTATACGACAGAATAAATAGATGTCATAAATTCTGGCCAAAGATTTGAAGTTCAACAGTGTCATCAAAGTGCTGTTCACACCAGGTAATCATCCACCCACTAGACCTGAGACATAGTACTATCAGGATTGACACGAATGGTCCGTGCACTCTTTCTCAAGTCTTGTAACTGCTTAGCAGGTTTCCCCACTCCTTCCTCAAACCTCTTCTCCACCACAGGGAGTACAGTATCATGTAGGAAGGACGCATTTTGTAGAATGAAAGCTTTCTTCTCTGCCTCCTGTTCACACCGCAGGCTGTAATCAACGTGCTGTACAGCCACAAGAATGATCTCCCTCAGGCTCTCCAGCAGCACCATGTGCAGCTCTGGGAAGTAGAGCTTCAGCCCCTCCTCTAGGAAAGCCATCATCTGTTTGGTGAAGGCCACGATGGTGTAGCTGAGGTTGACCCAGCAGTCGTCTCCTGTATACTGATTGAAGTTGCTCATGCCGCAGCTGCACATTTCCTCCTTCAGCTTTGTCAGAGCCTCTGGAGTCATCAGGTTCATCTTCCTCCACATCTCCTCAGAGTTGCGGTGCTTGGTGGCCTCAATGATGATCTCCTTGTAGTTTTGCAGGGCTGACTTGATGTCTTTAACCAAGAGGGACTGCAGTGTGAAGGTGAGGTCCAGACCAATCTCACTGAGCTGCTTGCAGTGCTCCTTGGCCACCTTGACACACTCAGCTGCAGTGGAGAGGCTCTCTTTGCTGTCAAACACCTGCCCACTGAATGCATCCACAAACATCTTCATGGATGACCGGGACCAAACCACAAATGCAGAGTAGCAGCCTGTGTTACCGGCAAAGTCCATCTCAAATTCTTTGGCAGTCTCCAGCAAGCTAGTGAAGAAGATGTTGCAAAGCTTGTGTATGTAGAGCAGAGTAGCCCCCTCAATGCGCAGCTGGCGGATGGCGGTCTGCACAGCAGCGGCTCGGTTCTTAAGGAAGAGCTCACAGGCTTTGGTGGGCTGCCCCAGCCGGATTAACTGAGACACGGCTCGACGGGTCGCTTTGGGTCCTCCGCGGAGGGAACGGTCAGGAGAAAGCTCAAACACCAGCACCTCCGTCAGCTGTCGGACACGCTCATCCACCTTCACCCTGAGGTTTTTCACCCTCAGATTGACAGGCTGGTCCTTCAGGTACTCATTCAGCTTGTCCAGGAGGTCCACGCCACCTTCAAAGTCCCGCTGGGCAATGCACACGTCCAGGTCCTCGGGAAGCTCCTGGATCCACTCCAAGCTCAGATCCACTGCCTCCTCTGAGTCAAAAGGGTTGGTCTCTTTGTCATCAAAAGGGTTGGTCGAAACCAAGGCTTCTGGTCTCACAGGTGAGTTGGGAACCTCTACCTCTTCCTTCTTGTGTTTTTCTTTTGTCACTTTGTTTTTCTTGGTCTCATCAAGGATCTCCAGCCACTCCTTTTTAATCTTGCTGTTCTCTGCCTGAAATATGCGGCTTTCGGGGAACATCAGGATTTTGAACATGTCCTTCATTGGGGGGTGGTCCTTCACGTTGACAATGGCAAAGCTCTCCAGATCATACAGTGCATTGTATTTGTACTTCACTGTACCACGGCGATTCGCTAACCAGGTGGCAATGAGAAGGCAGTCATTCATCAGGAAGGCATGCACTTTTTGAAGTTGTGCCATGTTGTCCACATCATATTCAACCAGGTCACCATTGTACACTAAATACCTACCTGGGGTGTCCATAATGTTTTTGCACCCCTCCACTTTCTCAAGCAGTGTAGTCAGTGTTCTCTGTTTCACTTCCTCTGTGTCTTTAGGGAATGCTGCCAGCATCTCCTTCGCAGTTTCATCCTTATCTGTTGAGAGCAAAGACTGGGTAATGCTCTCCATTATACTTTTCTGCTCTGTCAAAATATGACTCAGTTGGTACATCTCACTCTCCAAGTATGAAATCTCTTTGGCAGTTTCGATGAACTGTCTGTAATTCTTGTAGACATTTTTCTTCAGGTTTTGAGCCGTTTCATCTGCCAGGGCCTGTATTTTTTGACGATGTTCCTGCAAATCTCTGTCGCCATCAGATTGTTGTGAGAGATGCTTGACATAATTCTGCGGGTCGAAATTAGCTGATTCTAATTGCTTGCGCAGTCTGATCGCCTGCTCTGCCATCTCCCAGGTTACTGGGTGTCTTCTTCTGATTAAAAAAAAGATGTCTTCTTCTGATTAATATACATAAATATGTGCTGTTTTTTAGCTGCTGCGCTAACAGGAAATATGTTAACACCCAAAACACAGACAGAACAACATCTTTGCCCAAAACGTCACGAGACGGAAATTAGGTGGCCAATAGAACGTCTATGGGTTAAAAAAAGAATGTAAAATAAAATAAATAAAAATAAATTGTGCGCTTAGTCATTTAAGTTATAGTCATATTGAGAGATCAAAATTACAGTCAACATTTTTATTTTATAAATGTTCTTTCATTTCAACGTATTTATATAACATCCTGAATAACTATTTAGTTGGACAACATTTATTCGCGAGTGCCACTGTGGCGGAATAACGTATCCCAGAATTCCCAACAGTACCATAGAATGAAGGATATCACCGTAAACTAGGAAAGCACGTAAACAGGAAGTATTTTGAAAAAGAGCGAAAACGTTTTTTTTCTGTAGTATTGCCAGTTAACCATCTAAATAATTACAGAAATGAATCTACATTTAACTTAAGCTGAATATTGAGATACTCTTACGTATATATAGCTATATGACAATCAAATTGATTAGACCGCGATGACAGTCGTCTGATGTTGCTAAAGTTAGAGCGCCAAATCGTATGATTGGGTTTTGGTGCGTTCATTAGCCTACTGGCTAACGTTAGCTATTTAGCTAGTCAACGTTACATCACAAGCTATCTAATTTAGCTATCTTATATCCATCTAACTTGAATTATATGTTCATCCATCAGTAGTTGAACATGGACGAAGATTTCCTGCTTGCCATTCAGCTGCAAGAGCAATTTAATGCCGAGGCATCCATAAATTCAACAAATGATGACAACAGCTATGGCCAAACCACCAAAAAACGAAAAGTTGAGTCTAGCAGCGATGTCATTCCCTATTCACGTCCATCTATTGCTCCAGAGAAACCCATGTCAATTGTGGATGAGTCGTGGGAGACGCTTGACCCAATCCCAGATGTGAGGGCGATGTTCCTGGAGTTCAATGACACGTTCTTCTGGGGAAAGCTCAGTGGTGTTGAAGTCAAGTGGAGCCCCCGAATGACACTGTAAGTCATTGTTGTATCAATCATCAGATATGATTCACGTGTTTCTGATTGGAGCTCTTACATTAGAACATGTTGCCCATTCACTATCCATTTATAACTCGAACTGTGATTGTTTTCTTGTGGTTAGAGGATTCCCTTATGTTATATTATTCAATGCCTGTCCCCTCATAAAATCTTAAATTGTAGGTGTGCAGGTGTGTGTTCTTATGAAGGACGAGGTGGACTGTGTTCTATTCGACTCAGTGAACCTTTACTGAAACTCAGACCCCGTCGGGATCTTGTACAGGTACTTTGACTAACCAACCTGAACCTTCTCAGATTGATTACAATTGTATAAGATTTAACACATGCAAAGTGGCTGTGGTGGCATTTCTTCAGTATGGCATAACATGAAAAATACTCTGTTAATTATTCCAGACACTTCTGCATGAGATGATCCATGCACTGCTCTTCGTGACTCTAAACAACAGGGATCGTGATGGGCATGGACCTGAGTTCTGCAAGCACATGGACAGAATCAACCAAGCTACTGGCACTAAAATCACAGTAGGTTCTTCTCTGTCTCCGGTCAAAGTGTACTTTGTGTTGATATGCATCTGACTTCTGAATCAACGGTGTTCCACCAGGTCTATCACACGTTCCACGATGAAGTGGATCTCTACCGTCAGCACTGGTGGCGCTGTGATGGGCCCTGTCAAACTCGCAAGCCTTACTTTGGATACGTGAAGAGGGCAATGAACCGTGCCCCCTCAGCCCAAGACACATGGTGGGGGGACCACCTGCGCTCCTGTGGGGGCACCTATACCAAGGTCAAGGAGCCGGAGGGTTATGGAAAGAAAGGCAAGAAGACAGACACCAGCCAAGGCAAGACAGACACCAGCAAAGACGAGAAGCCTACAGACAAGCCCACAAGCAACAGCAAGCCTTCCAGTACAGTTATTGCAGGTGATACATGTTTCTTTCTCGTTTGATGAATGCTGAGAGCAGTAATATCATTTATCATTCAAAATATGGCTTAGTGAATGTGTCTTGGTGAATCTACATTTTATTTCTGATGTTTTTGTCTCAGGCTCTGGTTTACAGGACAAAGGGAATATCATCCCATTCAGTGGCAAAGGCTTTCTGCTTGGAGGGAGTTCGCAGCCATCGTCATTTCAACTCAAGAAACCTATTGTCAACAGTCCCACAACACCCTTCACTACTCCTGTGTCCCCCAGGCTTGTGCTGTCACCTCCTGCTCAAGCGACGGCAAAAGGAATTGACTCGCCTGGACGGCCAGGTCTGAGCTGCCCACAGAAGAAGGGGAGCACAAGCCCCACAACCTCCATAGCAGGGGGAGCACACGGTCCATTCAGAGGACCGAAACCCCCTGTTAAAAAATCTGTCAGCAACACCAAGGCATTTGTCAACATCAGTGGCTCACCTGTTAGGATTTACAAATCCAACACCACTGTGTCCAAGCTACATAGTGACTCCTCAGACACTTTCAAGACCAAAACAGAGCAAAGGTCTGTCCAAGACTTCTTTAACGCCAGTGGCTGGAAGTCTGGAAGTGCAGCTAGTTCTAGTACCTCCACTGTCTCAAAACCTCCAGATGAGACTAAAAGTGCATTTTCATCTGTGGGTGGTGGACAACCAGCCAAAGCTGTCACTTCCTCAGACACCAGACAACTGGACAGCCATCACTCTGGTGTTCCGGCCACATCAAAACCTGCCGTGTCCACGGAGCCGCACTCCTCCAAATATTTCAAAGGCCCTAAAAAGCCTATTGGAGTCAACATTCCAGTTTCTAGGAAGAGGCCTTGGGAAGACCGCACCTCTGCTCACATCTTTGACTTCTTTCAGCAGACAATTGGTGAGTCATCACCATCAACGTCAAGGAGTACAAGGGAGGACATTGCCATGGCGACTACCCCAGCAGCCCATCCTGCAGTTCAGAACAACTCTGCCAGCTCTGCAAGCCTTACTGTGAACGTCAGCTGCCCTGTATGCCAAGCCATGGTGCAAGAGACAAAAATCAATGAACATTTAGATTCCTGTCTCATGTGAGAGAACTGAAATGTGAGGAGAATGCCCTGCAGCTGTTTTATATTGCACAACCTCTAACAGGTCTAAGCATAGGTTAAGTTGTATAGAGTTTGTTTCCCTGAATTCAAAGCCGGTTTTGCTAATAAGTTGAAATATCACTTGTATCTCATGTAGTACTGCTGTAATTAGAGATACAGTTTTGAAGATTTCCAGTTGGCATCTCCTACATCATGTAAAACCCTCTGAAAAACCCTGTTGGTTTTAGTCTTAAAGAAGAACATCTGGACTGCACCGGGTTGTTATGTTTATGGTAGTTTGCAGAGAGACTTGTGCCTTAGTAGATCCATGTAAATATTTCCAAAAACTTTGATCAATTGTGAAATGCTACCTCAGATAACCATGTTTAAGAAAATGTTCCAAATGTTTTAGCATTGGTTTTCGCTCATGAATAATTGATTTCATTGGTGCCACTTTGACTTGATGGGTCAAGGCAATGTTGCCATTGCATAGGCAATTTGCTGCGGTCTTGAATTTGGAAAGTGTCTTCCTGGTATGCTGATCGGGCAGTATTGAATTTCACACGTGCTTGCTATTCACTTCTCTAGGCCTTAGAATTCGTCACATTCGACAGGGTCAAGTATTTTACAAGGGCATGTGCTGACTCATGTCATCAATAATAGTTTCATGCCTTGTTCAATGGAAGCACTAATGTGCATTTCTCTTAAGCCTCTGTAAATTATCCGTAGTAGTAGTGTGTAGCCAACTAGTAACAAAGCTGTTATTGAAGATATTTAGTGTTTTAGTTGTATTGTTTTTTTATTTTCATTAGTAATACCATCATTGAAATAGTATTAATGTATTTGCAGATTATTTTCTGCATGTGTGCTGCTGGTATAAATGTTAAGTTGAATGTTGGATTTGTTTTGTTTCTGATGAAATAAGACCAACGTTCATGTTTTAATAGGAATGTTTATGAAGGGAAAATAAAATGTTCTTACATACCTTCTATGTGTCTTCTGGCTGAATGTGACTTCATAGTCCTGCTTCCTCAATGGCAGACTAATAGAAATCAATAAGATGATCTCAAATACCATTTCATCATATAACGATATTAATTAAATTGACTGAAAAATGACATAATTCTCAGACACATACTTCAATGCCCTTACATGCTTAGACACATATGAATAGATTTCCTGCCCTCCCAAGGGCATAGAGCATTGTTGTGAATCCTCTTTTGATCCGCATTCAAGGAGTACGGGAAGGTTTTATGGGGACGTAACTAGACCGGGCCAAGAGAGCAATGACCGTTTCCGAAAAGAAAAACTGCTTGTGCAATATTACCAATAGTACTATTTTTGTCTGTGGTCTTACATGTACAAAGGAAGGTTTTCCCTGTATGGTTTCTGGTTCATTCTGGAATAAAATCAAGGCATATGTTATTTAGGGAAGGATGACTCAGGGGCAGTGGGGTGAGATATGTCATGGCAGAGAGGGAGGGCAGTAGAGTTCAAGGCATAACAATGAGGCAGGCAGCTGTATGTCACAACTTCTGCTCATCCTGGCCTGCTAGATTCTGAGGACATCCCAGACGATTAGCACAGTGAAAAATAGCATACAATGCATTTTAGTGAGAAGACAAACAAATGAGAAGCTCTAAGATAAGTTGCACCTGTTTCCTCTAGCCTGTTTTTAAAGCACATGTCCACAGGGGTAAATTCATAATCCGTTCATCTTGAGTACACTGCAGTCAAAAGTCACCAACACTTAGGAAGGCCTAATGGGGTAGTCATCCAATAACTGTCCTTGTCTTGACTGTGCAGTGTATCATCAAAAACACACCGTGAGTACATTTCAACTCGTATTGACACACTGCCAATTCATAGAGTATAAAATAATGTTTTTTAAGTAAGGGAATACATCGATGATTTAGTTTTTCACATTTACAATTACACATTATTTGTTGAGACCTTGCTTCTTCAATGACATCTGCCCTTGTATAGGCCACATGTGCCTCTGTTGGGTGGGCTTTGTCTCTTTGTTGAGGGTCTGTTAATGAAACAGGACCATGGTTGGAAATCCCACCATCTGTCCTTCATACTGAAAACCTTTGTTCTGCAGACACATGTCATGAAGACCTCAGCCTAAGTAATGCCTTTTGAACTATTCTCAGCAGTATTCATGTAGCATATGTCATGTTTGTTTCTTTGCGAAGTGTGCCATTATACTAAACAACATTATATCAATGCACTTGTATCCCACAATTGGAGAATTGCAAGAAAATAAGCTTGATAACTTTCATTTGATAAAATATTAAATTATGGCTATTTGGTGGTTCCTCATCATCATTGGTTGCGTTTACACAGGCAGTCCAATTCTGACATTTTTCACAAATTGGCCTTTTGCCCAATCACATCAGATCTTTTCACAGCAGCTGTTTTTCAGAGCTGATCTGACTGGTCAAAATACCAATTAGTGAAAACAAATATCAGAATTGGACTGTCTGTGTGAATCCAGCCAACTGTCTTATAAATAAATCAAATCCCCACACCATAGAGCTGTGACTTCATTTAGCAATAAACAGCATGAATTAGATAGGAGCGTCTCTAACACCCCCCCCAAAAAAAAACTACTGGTAAAGGCTGTAAATATTCAACCACACTTTCCTGTCCGTCACCTTGGGTGACGCCCAATCCAACTAGAACTGGGTTAAAGGGACAGGAAGTGCGAGCCAGAGCCATAAAGGAGATTACGGTTGTTGGCGTCAACGAAAGAATTATACTGTTGCATGGTGCTCGTCGGAGACGAATTTCTTTACCGAATGTGGTTATTTATAACCACTAAAACGTCTTCCCACTAAAGTATCGAATTTAAGTTAAAGGTATAACGATGAACGGTAAATCGGCGAACGGCACAGCGGGCGGAACACTGGCCTTCATTGAGGGGCTACCCCCACTGCCGAAGAGCCTAAGCGGCTTGCTGAATTCAAGCGGCGGGTCTTGGAGAGAGATGGAAAGGATGTATGCAAAGAAAACCATGATCCAGGACGACCTTAGTCGTGGGCGAAACAATTCCGACAATCTGCTTGCGAATAAACCGGCCAACCTTGATGCGGCTTTAGCACTCCTCCGAAAAGAAATGGTAAGTGGAGGGGATGTGATTTATGATTGCAAACAAGATCGTGATGGGTTGTTTTCCTTCTCATTTTACAAGGCAGAATGGTCAAATCATGAGAACAGCTGTTCTGACAATCACGAAATTACTCCAAATGACTAAATTAATTCATGGTCTAATTAGTACTGTAGCTCTTATAGTCAGCTGAAACATGTAAACAGAATTTTGACACAGGCAGTTGCCAATTTCTGTGATAAGATTTGCAACACTGTAGCCAATACTCAACGGTGACAAGACCAAGATGAAACATTGATACATTGTCGCTTGTAGGATTTCATGCCGGTTTGGATTTCTTTGATAGCCTACAGTCGATACTAAATTTGTGAATTTGATTTGTGAACAGATGTTTCTTTATGAGTAGCCATTTGAAGGCTTACAAATCGAACTTTAAGCCTCACTGTAGGCCTATCTTATGATGAATATTTTATCCCATAAAATATTGACTGAATGGAGAGAAACAAATATTTCTAGCTGAAGGCAGGAAGTAGCCCTTGATCATGACTGTTCCGTTACACTACCCAACTCACTGGATGAAGTTATCTTCTGTAGGGTGGGAGCCGCGACGCTCGGTCTGAACGTTAACAGGCATCACTTGCAGTACGGTTTTGGAAGCATAAGGACTTTCTCATTTCTAATATGAAGGACCTATTATCGGCGAGACACAATACAAACAATTTTACATTGATACATAACTTTATAGGGTTAGGGTTCCCACACGGCCATATTTTATGTTACAGCACTTGTTTACGAAAACAGATGGAATACAGAGTTAACTACCTGTACTAATTAGCTATCCGCGTCTAATTGGCTGTCTGCAGAAGACAGAAGCCATAGACATGTCACTGAAATACTGTCTGCTGCAACTGTTAAAATCGGGTAAGTGAACAGTAGGTGTGTATTTTGCACTTGTGAAATGATTTAGATGTATTATGAAAGTAGGGGGATTTATGTTTCAAGGACCAAACTACAGTTGGGAACTGATTCACCTTTTTAGATGGAGTTTTTGGCTTCCTGAGCCAATTCGCCCTTTAAACATAACATTTAGATGCATAGACTGCACCGTTACTCCTTAGTCGTTGGGTAGAGAAGAAGCAATGTTAGGCTCCTTTAGTCCAATATTGGGCTAGGCATGAAGCACAATCTGCTCTTTTGTCTAATCTCTAAAGTTTAGGTATAGTATAAAACACCCTTTTGAGCACTTCAAATAATTCAGGTTTAATTTTGTATTTTCCAGGTGGGGTTGCGTCAGCAGGATATGTCTTTGCTGTGTCAGCTCTGGTCCCTCCACGAGTCAATCCAGGAGTACAAGGGCAGCTGCCACGACCTCAGCGCCGGGCACGGGATAGAGAATGGCTACTTTGATGAAGATGATGAATACTACCAGGAGACGAGCACAACACCAACTGACCAACCGGAGGGAAGTGAGGCGACATCTCCCAAAAACGGGACTAGCAAGGACTCCTGGCTAGGAGACTCTTTCCACATCACCATCTGAGAGACTCAAGAGCTGAGCTCCTTGACTCCACACGTTTGAGGCAATATGCTTTTTTAAATAAAGAGCTGTGCCATGCATTGTTTTGCTGGCTTATAGTACTTTTTCAGCAGACCTTTTCATACAAATATATAAACAAAAGGTTCATTATTTATTATAAATTATATGGTCTTTTCTCTTACTATGGACATTTTGAGTTGAGTTTTTTTTAAATGATTTGTTGTGAGTACTTCCAAGCTCTGTCAACACAATGTTTACAGGGTTGAAATCCCAGAGACTGGGAAGGTCTTAATTAGCAAAAGGGATGGGATGCCTGTCCCTGCAATCAGTGAGGGAGGAAATCAACTTTTAGATGGCATGTAGTGGCAATGTTGACTGTTACGGATTTGTGGTCTGGGTGGAATAGGCTGGAGAAAAGTGTAGAAATGTGAAAAAGTATTAAAATGCTGGAAACGCTTGCTTCTGGAATGGTTTTATACTGGGGTAAGTAAGCATGTGCTTCTTTGAAGCCCTATGGTGTGCTTAATTTCATATTGTACTGTGGCTCTTCATACCTTTTCAGTTAACAGTTCTTCAATGAAACTAGATTGTCGACTTAAGTACAGTTATCACCATTGTTTTCATTTAACAAATCAATACAGGGTACTCATGAATTCATATATTGACCCCACTAGGACATGCATTTAGTACACGTATGGCAATTGTGTCCATTACGGTGTTTTGTAGCCAACTGACACCAAGTCTGCACTCGCAACATTTAGCTGCATAGACTGCTCATCAAAATAATATAGGCTAGGAAGTAAATTCTAGAAGTGAAATTTTGCTTTTGTATCCAGACTTTTTTGTTGTGTAAACTGGTCCACAATTCATGTGTTTGTGGTACGCAAACCAAAGAGTATAATTGAAGCACCTGGGCTGAATTGTAATAGTTTTAGGAATGATACTGTGCAATGTTCTTCTAGATGCTCCTAGTCAGTTTAATTTTTCTCCGATGTTACACAATATAATGAATGTTTTGTAGTACAGGAGGTTGATCTGTTTAGGCATGATTTCTTGACTATGATTAATGCCATTTGACAATATACACACCAGAGGATGACTGGAGGTAAGCTACAGCAAGCTTTCAAAAGGGGGAGTTAAAATAAAATGTCCTCGGTAACTCCTATGCCTCAATGTGTCATGTACTGAATTTTCTACCTCCAGCTTCACCGTTAATGTATATATTGCTGCCACCAGCCCCACATTGAAAGTCAGTATTACAGGATTGAAGTCTCTTATTTTTCTGCATCACACTAAACAGAAATCTCCACACTTAGTGCCTTTAGGTCTCCAACCTTGACTATTGCCGTTATCTGTCCCTTCATCTCACAGCACTTTTCTCACTCTGGTCATGTCTTTCGGACAGTCTGATGGCACACGTGGTGCATAGTATGCTGTAACTACAGCACAGTTACTTGTTCAATTCCCACCTTAAAGGGAAACAGAAGAGGTTTCTTCACCAGAGTCAATAATCCAGAGTAATACAGATATGAAATGTATACAACTGCATCCCGATGAGATTCGGTTTCATGTGGCGATATCCGATAAACAATGTCTTTGTGCATCTGCATCTGCATTGCTTGCTGTTTTTTTTTTTTTGGCTGGGCTTCTGTATAGCACTTTGACATCTGCTGATGTAAAAAGGGCTTTATAAACACATTTGATTGGTCTTGATTTCATCCAATCAGAAAGCTGTTCTTTTACCACAGTCATTTCAAGGAGTTGGTGCTGAATCAGAATCTACAGAGAGCCAATATAGGCCTCAAGCCAAGGAAATTAAACTTCAATCTTAGCAAACATTTTACGATAAAAGTGTGAAGAACATTGTGTTTTAAGTTTAGATTTGCTTCTCTACCCAATGATTTCAGTCCATATTTTGAGTGAAAAAGGTCAAGATGAATGAATTTGTTATCTACGTAGTAATTTAATCTATGATGTATCTTTGATTGTTCCCTCCTACAGAACTCAAAGACAATATTTGAAGGGTTTGTTTTGTTTCAATCCATTCCTCATATTTGATATTTTTCAGTGAATGACCATACTACTGTTTTTAGAAATTTGGTTTTATGCTCTTTTTTGTGATAGTTAAACTTATGCATTTAATAAAATGACTTTACTCAGATTTGTCTGTTATTCCTGCATGAAACTGTCATTCACAGGCAACTGAACACAACTGTCTCTACTTTGTAGCTCTAAAATTAGCTTTGGCTTTACAGGTCAGCATGCACCACTTGATAGGGTATTGATCAAATGCCACCTTTGGCACCAACAGAACATTGCATCATTGCACTTTAGAGTGACTGGATAGTTTATTATAGCTGCCATAGAGACTTTCTTCTTTGGCTGTGTTTGGAGTGCTATTTCAACACTATTGCTGTTTGACATAGTTTAAAGAATGATTGTCTTGTTCAAAATAAGCACCAATTAATGTATATGTGTGACATGTAACTAGACATCTACTGTATATGTACTGCTGAAGATAACATTGTTTCTATCTCATAGTGAAAGCTGAGAAGCAAAGCTTCTGGAATGTCCTGCTCAGATAAAGTAGCGAGCTATTGCACAATCTGGCTCTGCAAGTGTTTTCTTGTTAGGTCAAGGCTCCGTAGACAAATCATGTGAACAACACTGGTGGACCCTCAGATAGTTGCCCTGTTACTGTATCTTCTCACAGACAGTGACCGTCAACCGTCGTTGTCATATACCAAGCAACCCAGCTGGGCAGCTAAAATCAGGGCAGAACTAATCCCCTCTCCACACACTCAGACTTAACGCGTGTTCCTCAGAGTACAGTATGGGCTGCACGTACTCAGATGAGAAGTGCCCTTTTGGAATGCAGCCTGTACTGAACACGCCTCTGTGCTGTGCTGTGCTGGGCTGAGCATCTGTTTAGGAGATTGTGGTGGATTAACATAATCTTGATTGAAAGCAAATCCAAGGTACAGTTGGCGTGACTCTGCCACACAAGCACTGGGCTACGTGCAACCGGGGTGTGCCACCACTCAGACCACAAACACACTACTCACCTCAAAGCTTAATCAATTAATGGGAAAAAAACTATTAAATTCCCTTGGTTTTACTAACGCCAGAAAACACTCTGAAGTATAAACAATGTAACTAGTACAGTTTAGGAGTTTTCAGATGAAGTAGTAAACACCATTCATTTTTCCCATAGGGGATTTTACAAACACTTAAAATAAGGGCTGGGCTTCGTGTAGGATCATAATAATGGAGTACACTTCTTATTGCTTATTTCATAATTCTACCATTGGGCTGCAATAGAATTAAGAACGGAGTCAATGGAATGGCATCAAACACATGGAAGCTATGTGTTTGATATATTTGATACCGTTCCAATAATTCCGCTCCAGCCATTACCACGAGCCGTCCTCCTTTTGTTTTTGCCTTTAGTATCCTTCTGTTTTATGTTACTATATCATACTAATTTGAGTGTTCCGGATTTAGATTTACTATGTTATGTTTAGTCTATGAGAACAGGTTGATTAAGCAGAACAATTAGAGTTAAGGGCCTTGCTCAAGGGCACATCGGCAGATTTTTCACCGAGTCGGCTCAGGGATTCAAACCAGCGACCTTTCGGTTACTGGCCCAACTCTCTTAATCGCTAGGCTACCTGTCATCCACTAGGCGACCTACCTTCCTTGGTTAACTTGTCTAGAGCTCACAGCTTGGCTTTGGCACAGAACAGTCAGCTCTGCTTCAGTGATCCTGCCTGACTTTTACTCTCTGAGCCCTGGACCTGGCTGGAATTATCATCATGAGCTTACACTGAGCTCTTGTTCATCTCCTTCACTGACATAGAGAATTATAAATCACACATTATCTATTCTTCATGACATCTTTTGTCCCGATGAATCAAATGTTTTTTCCCTTCAAGGGCACATTTATACACTGGTTTCAAAATTGTAATGCCTCTGATGTGATTCTTGTTATACTAATCTGATTATCCAGACTCATGACCAATTACTTCACCAGAGGGGTATACTGCAAAGCAGGATCAATAAGCTAGCTAACGTTGACAAGCAACCAGAAATTACTATTGATTTTCTGATTCATTAACAAAGCTAAACTTAGATACACTATATGACCAAAAGTATGTGGACAGCTGCTAAGTATGTGGACAGCTGCTTGTCGAGCATATCATTCCAAAATCATTGGCATTAATATGGAGTTGGATTCACCTCTTCCCCTACTGTATTTATTTATTTATTTATTTTGCTCCTTTGCACCCCATTATTTCTATTTCTACTTTGCACTTTCTTCCACTACAAATCTACCGTTCCAGTGTTTTACTTGCTATATTGTATTTACTTTGCCACCATGGCCTTTTTTGCCTTTACCTCCCTTATCTCACCTCATTTGCTCACATTGTATATAGACTTATTTTTGTACTGTATTATTGACTGTATGTTTGTTTTACTCCATGTGTAACTGTGTTGTTGTATGTGTCGAACTGCTTTGCTTTATCTTGGCCAGGTCGCAATTGTAAATGAGAACTTGTTCTCAACTTGCCTACCTGGTTAGATAAAGGTGAAATAAAATTTTAAAAAACTCCGGAGAACGCTTTTCCATTGCTCCAGAGTCCAATGGCGGTGAGCTTTACACCACTCCAGTCGACACTTGGCTTTGCTCATAGTGATCTTAGGCTTTTGTGCGGCTGCTCGGCCATGGAAACCCATTTCATGAAGCTCTTGACAACCAGTTATTGTGCTGACATTGCATCCAGAGGCAGTTTGGAACTCAGTACTGAGTGTTGCAACCAAGGACAGACAATTTTTACGCGTTACGCGCTTCAGCCCTCGGCGGTCCCGATCTGTGAGCTTGTGTGGCCTACCACTTCAAAGTTGAGCCGTTGTTGCTCCTAGATGTTTTCACTTCACAATAACAGCACTTACAGTTGAACGGGGCAGCTCTAGCAGGGCAGAAATTTGACGAACTGACTTGTTGGAAAGGTGATGATGGTGCCACGTTGAAAGTCACTGAGCTCATCAGTAAGGCCATTCTACTGCCAATGTCTGAAGATTGTCTATGGAGATTGCAGTACCAGTCAAAAGGACACACCTACTCATTCAAAAGTTTTTCTTTATTTGACAATTTTTTATACATTGTGGAATAATAGTGAAGACATCAAAACTATGAAATAACACATATGGAATCATGTAGTAACCAAAAAAGTGTTAAACAAATCTAAATATATTTTATATTCGAGATTCTTCAAAGTAGCCACCTTTTTGTGGAATTTCTTTCCTTCTTAATGTGTTTGAGCCAATCAGTTGTGTTGTAAAAAAGGTAAGGGAGGTATACAGAAGATAGCCCTATTTGGTAAAAGACCAAGTCCATATTATGGCAAGAACAGCTCAAGTAGACAAAGAGAAACAACAGTCCATTATTACGTTAAGACATGAAGGTCAATCAATCCATGAAATTTGAAGAACTTTGAAAGTTTCTTCATGTGCAGACGCAAAAACCATCAAGTACTATGATGAAACTGGCTCTCATGAGGACTGCCACAGGAAAGGAAGACTCTGAGTTACCTCTGCTGCAAAGGATAAGTTCATTACAGTTAACTGTACCTCAGATTGCATCCCAAATAAATGCTTCACAGAGCTCAAGCAACAGACACATCTCAACATGAACTGTTCAGAGGAGGCTGCATGAATCAGGCCTTCATGGTCGAATTGCTGAAAAGAAACCACTACTAAAGGACACCAAAAAAAGAAGAGACGCTTGGGCCAAGAAACACAAGCAATGGACATTAGACCGGTGGAAATCTGTCCTTTGGTCTGATGATTCCAAATTTGAGATTGTTGGTTCCAACTACCGTGTCTTTGTGAGACGCAGAGTAGGTGAACAGATAATCTCTGCATGTGTGGTTCCCACCATGAAGCATGGATGAGGAAGTGTGATGGTGTGAGGGTGCTTTGCTGGTGAAATTGTCAGTAATTTATTTAGAATTCAAGGCACACTTAACCAGCATGGCTACCACAGCATTCTGCAGCGATACGCCATCCCATCTGGTTTGCGCTTATTGGGACTATCATTTGTTTTTCAACAGGACAATGACCCAACACACCTCCAGGGTGTGTAAGGGCTATTTGAACAAGAAGGAGAGTGATTGAATGCCACATCAGATGACCTGGCCTCCACAATCACCCGACCTCAAACCAGTTAAGATGGTTTGGGTTGAGTTGGACTGCAGAGTGAAGGAAAAGCAACCAACAAGTGCTCAGTATATGTGGGAACTCCTTCAAGACTGTAGGAAAAGCATTTCAGATTAAGCTGGTTGAGAGAATTCCAAGAGTGTGCAAAGCTGTCATCAAGGCAATGGGTGGCTACTTTGAAGAATTTGTTTAACACTTTTTTGGTTACTACATGATTCCATATGTGGTATTTCATAGTTTTTATGTCTTCACAATTATTCTACAATGTAGAAAATAGTAAAAATAAAGAAAAACCCTTGAATGGGTAGGTGTGTCCAAACTTTTGACTGCTACTGTATACTGTATATGCCACCACCAAGCTACCACCACCAAGCTTCACTGTAGGGATGGTGCCAGGTTTCCTCCAAACGTGATGCTTGGCATTCAGGCCAAGACTCAGAGAATCTTGTTTCTCACAGTCTGAGAGTCTTTAGGTGCCTTTTGGCAAACTCCAAGAGGGCTGTCATGTGCCTTTTACTGAGGGGTGGCTTCCGTCTTGCCACTCTACCATAAAGGCCTGATTGGTGGAGTGCTGCAAAGATGGTTGTCCTTCTGGAAGGTTCACCCATCTCCAGAGGAACTATAGAGCTATGTCAGAGTGACCAACGGGTTCTTGGTCACCTCTCTGACCGCCCTTCTCCCCCGATTGCTCACTTTGGCCAGGCAACCAGCTCTAGAAAGAGTCTTGGTGGTTCCACACTCCATCCATTTAAGAATGATGGGGGCCATTGTGTTCTTGGGGACCTTCAATGCTGCAGACATTTTTTGGTACCCTTCCCCAGGTCTGTGTACCGACAGAATATTGTCTCAGAGCTCAACAGACAATTACTTCGACCTCATGGCTTGGTTTTTGCTCTGATATGCACTGTCAACTATGGAACCATATATAGACAGATGTATGCTTTTCCAAATCATGTCCAATCAATTGAATTTACCACAGGTGGACTCCAATCAAGTTGTAGAAACATTTTAAAGATATTCAATGGAAACAGGATGCACCTGAGCTCAATTTCGAGTCTCATAGCAAAGGGTCTGAATACTTACAGTTGAAGTCAGAAGTTTACATACACCTTAGCCAAATACATTTAAACTCAGTTTTTCACAATTCCTGACAATTAATCCTAGTAAAAATTCTCTGTCTTAGGTCAGCTAGGATCACCACTTTATTTTAAGAATGTGAAATGTCAGAATAATAGTAGAGAGAATGATTTATTTCAGCTTTTATTTCTTTAATCACATTCCCAGTGGGTCAGAAGTTTACATACACTCAATTATTATTTGGTAGCATTGCCTTTACATTTTTTAACTTGGGTCAAACGTTTCGGGTAGCCTTCCACAAGCTTCCCACAATAAATTGGGTGGATTTTGGCCCATTCTTCCTGACAGAGCTGGTGTAACTGAGTCAGGTTTGTAGGCCTCCTTACTCGCACACGCTTTTTCAGTTCTGCCCACAAATTTTCTATAGGATTGAGGTCAGGGCTTCGTGATGGCCACTCCAATACCTTGACTTTGTTGTCTTTAAGCCATTTTGCCACAACTTTGGAAGTATGCTTGGGGTCATTGTCCATTTGGAAGACCCATTTGCGACCAAGCTTTAACTTCCTGACTGATGTCTTGAGATGTTGCTTCAATATATCCACATAATGTTCCTTCCTCATGATGCCATCTACTTTGTGAAGTGCACCAGTCCCTCCTGCAGCAAAGCACCCCCACATGATGATTCTGCCACCCCCGTGCTTCACGGTTGGGATGGTGTTCTTTGGTTTGCAAGCCTCCCCTTTTTCCTCCAAACATAACACTGGTCATTATGGTCAAACAGTTCTATTTGTGTTTCATCAGACCAGAGGACATTTCTCCAAAAATTACAATCGTTGTGCAGTTCCAAACTGTAGTCTAGCATTTTTATCGCGGTTTTGGAGCAGTGGCTTCTTCCTTGCTGAGCGGCCTTTCAGGTTATGTCAATGTAGGACTCGTTTTACTGTGGATGTAGATACTTCTGCACCTGTTTCCTCCAGCATCTTCACAAGGTCCTTTGCTGTTGTTCTGAGATTGATTTGCACTTCTCGCACCAAAGTACGTTCATCTCTAGGAGACAGAACGCATCTCCTTCCTGAGCGGTATGACAGCTGTGTGGACCCATAGTGTTTATACTTGCGTACTATTGTTTGTACAGATGAACGTGGTACCTTCAGGCGTTTGGAGATTGCTCCCAAGGATGAACCAGACTTGTGGAGGTCTACAATTTTTTTCTGAGGTCTTGGCTGATTTCTTTTGAATTTCCCATGATGCCAAGCAAAGAGGCACTGAGTTTGAAGGTAGGCCTTGAAAAACATCCACATGTACACCTCCAATTGACTCAAATGATGTCAATTAGCCTATCAGAAGCTTCTAAAGCCATGACATCATTTTCTGGAATTTTCCAAGCTGTTTAACGGCACAGTCAACTTAGTGTATGTAAACTTCTGACCCACTGGAATTGTGATAGAGTGTATTATAAGTGAAATAATCTGACTGTAAACAATTGTTGGAAAAATTATTACTTGTGTCATGCACAAAGAAGATGTCCTAACCGACTTGCGAAAACTATAGTTTGTTAACAAGAAATGAGTGGAGTGGTTGAAAAACGAGTTTTAGTGACTCCAACCTAAGTGTATGTAAACTTCCGACTTCAACTGTATGTAAATGTATTTCTTTTTTTATTTGTAGTAAATTTGCAAAAATGTCTAAAAACCTGATTTCTCTTTATCATTATGGGGTTTTGTGTGTCAATTTATGAGGATTTGTATTTTTTTTAATCCATTTTAGAATAAGGCTGTAACATAACAAATTGTGGAAAAAGTCAAGGGGTCTGAATACTTTCTGAATGCACTGTATCAGAATATTTAGGCACGATAGTTGGCTAACTCGATGCTGCTTGATGCTGCTTTGTAGTTTTCCCCTCAGGTTGAATAATGCTAGTACAACACTCACTACAAGCTTGCTAATCTCACCCACCAGCTTGCTGGAACACTTTGACTTTCTCAATTACCAACACTGAGCTAGGTATGTGTATTTTATTTGGAAGGCTTATTACAGCGGTTAAAACCAGTTCTGACATGTCCTTAAGGCACATCGGTCAATTTCACAAGCAGTGGAATCTTTCAAAGCATGGATCTACAATTACCCGCGACCACCTGAGGCCATTCATAACACGTTCCCACTGTTTGAAAGCACTGGGCTGGGTCAGCATGCCAGGCTTTAGATCTCTGTTTATTGGTTTTAACAGTATGTGCCCTGAGAACATGTGGGGATGAATCTTTGTTCTAGCACTGCAGACTGCAGGTTGTTAGCTTCTACTTGACATGCCTTCTTGATTGGATAAGATACCAATACTCAGTATTTATTCAGGATACACCTTTAATTCTTCTCTCCTCTCATTCCACATGTGCTTGCAAGGCAAGCGGTCTAAAAACAATGACTGTTCGTCTTCCTGGACCATTCAGACTGGCAGATGCTCAGATCCAGTTGAGGTATCCAGGTAAAGATACCAAACAAAACATTCCAAGGCAAAGTTCACTCAACAATGTAAAGTCCTGTTACAACTTGTGAGCACACCATGCATCTTGGCATTACATTTGAACCCGAGTTATGGCAGGAATGAGAAACATGTATTTTTTCTATCACTGTAAAAAAAAAAGGAAGAGAGAAACAATAAATGAGACCTGCTGGAAAGAAATCTGTGAGTTATCAAAAATATACTTTTATTCACACTGACTTTAGGCTCTGTCTGCATACAACAACAGCATTTCCAGTGGACATATTTGTGTGCTTTATACAGTTAAGAAATACCAACAAAGCAGCTGGCTTTGGTCAGGAAATATGCAGACTGATATGCACTACATAACCGATTAGAAGGTCTCAAGTGGCCTTAGCACATAAAGCCAGCCTCTGTGAGCATGTGTGTCAAATGCTTATCATTCCACAGTTCCTAGTCTTAATCATACAGGCTTGATTACCAAGAGAGTATTGCTCTTTTTTACAGCTTAAATTCAAAACAATTTAAGACAATAAATGTGATTACTGTAAAGCCCATCAATGCAAGTTCTTTCTGTAACACACACACACCTGTTCCATATCAAAGTATGTTTTGCTTATACACAGCTTGTGGTTTTTGGCATTGCATGGAATTAAGAATACATTCACTATGTGCTACCTCCCTTTCTATAATGGTAGATATTTTCACAAAAAGCCTCAGGAATGTCCCGTGGCCTCAGTAACTCCAATCCCAACAGAGAGGTTGTTGTCAGGTCCACAGTGTCAGTATTTGCCTAGAAGTGTTTGGACAGTGACACATGTTTTGTTGTTTTGGCTCTGAACTCCAGCACTTTGGATTTGAAATGATACAATGACTATGAGGTTAATCAGCCTTTTTATTTGATTATTATAAATGTTTTGGGTGAATCGTTTAGAAATTACAGCACTTTTTGTACATTGGTTCCCTAAAAGGGAGGGACTAAGTATTTGGACAAATTCACATATGTGTATCAGCAGTTTAGTATTTGGTACAATATTCCTAGCACTCAGTGACTAACTACATCAAACTTGCTACTCTACAAACTTGTTGGATGCATTTGCAGTTTGTTTTGGTTGTGCTTCAATAGAAATGAATGGTAAATAATGTATTTTGTCATTTTGGAGTCACTTTTATTGTAAATAAGAATAGAATATGTTTATAAACACTTCTACATTAATGTGGATGCTACCATGATTACAGATAATCCTGAATGAATCGTGAATAATGATTAGTGAGAAAGTTAGAGGCATAAATATCATACCCCCCCCCAAAAAATGTCTTGGGTGTAGGATATTTGTTCTTCTCTAACTCACATTCATCATCATTTACGATGAAGATTATCCATAATCATGGTAGCATCCACATTAATGTAGAACTGTTCCGAAACATATTCTATTCTTATTTACAATAAAAGTGACTCCAAAATGACACAATACGTTATTTACCATTCATTTCTTTAGGCACAAAATAATCTGAAACACAACCAAAACAAACTGCAAATGTATCCAACATGTTGGTAGAGTCACAAACTTGATGTAGTCATATCATGCTAGGAATATGGGAACAATTACTAAAGTTTTGAATACTTTAATACACATAAGTGAATTTGTCCAAATACTTTTGGTTTCCTAAAATGGGGGGGACAATGTACAAAAAGTTCTGTAATTTCTGAATGGTTCAACTGATATGAATGAATGAATATGGCCTCAAATTAAAGCCGACAGTCTGAACTTTAAAGGCCCAATGCAACTATTTTTTATAACAAGATCAAATCATTTCTGGGTAACAATTAGGTACCTTAATGTATTAGTTTTCCATCAAAATGAACAAAAATAGTTTTTTAAGCAAACAAATATTTCTCAAGCAGGAATTTTGCTAGGACTATCTGGGAGTGGTCTGAAAACTGAAAACTAGCTGTTATTGGCAGAAATGTTTGGAATTCTTTGTTGTTGGTTTATTAACCAATTACCACCTGCTGATGTCACCAGGCAAGCCAAAGCTCCCGCCCATGCAAACCTGCTGATTTAGAAGGTCATGTGTAGATTTTTATTTTCAACCAGAAACAAATCAGGAAATAATACTGATAAAATTGTTTACATTGCAGTGTCAGTTTCATCAGCTGTTGTACAATATGATACAAAACAGGGAAGAAAAAATGTTTCACTGCACTGGAACTCAGTCATTGTATCATTTCAAATCCAAAGTGTTGTAATAGAGCCCCCCCCCAAAAAAACTGTCACTGTCCAAATACTTTTGGAAATCACTGTATATTCCTAGGCACACTCCACACAGCACTGCCAGTTTGTCCTCACCACTCTGGTCCAGGGTATAATAGGTGCCATTGTAACAGTGTGTTCTTCAGGACTGGCCTGAAACAGGTCACTGGAACGGCAGGATGTCCTGTATGCTCCATGGAAGCATCTGCAACGCCTGGGCTACACACGTTTCTAACAGCAGACCCACACACACAGCCATCAGGGAGAGCCTTCTGCTGCAGTTTAAAATGACTGGAAAAGAGAGAACAGAAAATAATCACAAACACGACAATATGCAGGAAAAGTACTTCTTCTGAACATCTTTGGAATCATGTTAAACTCCTACTTGCTGTAGAATAGAAAAACATTTATACGAATGAGATTAAAGTCCTATTTGCACTGGACTAGTATTACAAGAGAACGTTGATTATGTAATTATTACCCCAGAATGTCCGTTATTCGTGGACGATTTGGACGGGATTATTTTTTTCCAAACTGCAGCCAGTAATTCTCTCTTTTTTTCAATATATTGACAGTTATGATGGAAACCTGCAGTTTTTTTCTAGGTGTGAATATATTTCAATAGGTCCAGGCCATAACAGGGCAACAATGAGAACTTGAGCTTGGTTCCCGAGTTTCTAAACCATATCAGCCATCATTGGGATAGTGTCGCCATAATATTTGAATTGAGAAAGTGTGATCATAATCATTCGGATATTTTAGCGATCCACAGTAGATGTCCTAAATGCCCCCCAGCCTTCAGACGTGAGCTAAACAGTGCACTTGCACTTGAGATGCGTTTTATGGATGAAAAAGTGAATTTATCATTTCAAAAAGTTTACGTCATTTGTATGCTGCATTGCCATCTATTAACAGCAAGGGTTACATTTAATAGGCACAATCTTTTTTAACTGATGCATTTGGTAGTATTCAATTCATACGCCCAAAACATCGGAAAGTATTCAGACCCGTTGACTTTTTCCACATTTTGTTGTTTCAGCCTTAAATCTAAAATGGATTAAATTTGAAAAAATCCTCAGCAATTTACACACAATACCCCATAATGACAAAGCAAAAACAGGTTTATAGACATTTTTGCAAATTTATTACAAAAAAAAATGGAAATACCTTATTTACATTGGTATTCAGACCCTTTGGTATGATTTTATTTTAAATTGTATTTTTGTTTATTTATTTAACTAGGCAAGTCAGTTGAGAACAAATTCTTATTTACAATGACGGCCTACGCCGGCCAAACCCTAACCCGGACAATTGTGCGCCGCCCTATGGGACTCCCAATCACGGCCGGTTGTGATACAGCCTGGAATCGAACCAGGGTCTGCAGTGATGCCTCTAGCACTGAGATGCAGTGCCTTAGACCGCTGCGCCACTCGGGAGCTATGAGACTTGAAATTGAGCTTAGGTGCATCCTATTTCCATTGATCATCCTTGAGATGTTTCTACAACTTCATTGGAGTCCACCTGTGGTAAATTCAATAGATTGGACATGACTTGGACATGACTTGGAAAGGCACACACCTGTCTATATAAAAAGGTCCCACAGTTGACAGTGTATGTCAGAGCAAAAACCAAGCCATGAGGTCGAAGGGATTGTCCGTAGAGCTCAGACCGGATTGTGTCGAGGCACAGATCATTCTTAAATGGAAGAAATTTGTAACCACCAAAACTCTTTCTGGAGCTGGCCGCTCGGCCAAACTGAGCAATCGGGGGAGAAAGGAGGTGACCAAGAACCTGATGGTCACTCTGACAGAGCTCTAGAGTTTCTCTGTGGAGATGGGAGAACCTTCCAGAAGAACAACCACTTCTGCAGCACTCCACCATTCAGGCCTTTATGGTAGAGTGGCCAGACGGAAGCCACTCCTCAGTAAAAGGCATGACAGCCTGCTTGGAGTTTGCCAAAAGGCACTGAAAGGTTATCAGACCTTGAGAACAAGATTCTCTGGTCTGATGAAACCAAGACTGAACACTTTGGCCTGAATACCAAGCGTCACGTCTGGAGGAAACCTGGCACCATCCCTACAGTGAAGCATGGGTGGCAGCATCATGCTGCGGGAATGTTTTTCAGCGGCAGGGACTGGGAGACTAGTCAGGATCGAGGGAAAGATGAACGGAGCAAAGTACAGAAAGATCCTTGATGAAGAGAGCTCTGGAACGCTCAGGACCTCAGACTGGGGCGAAGGTTCACCTTCCAACAAGACAACGACACAAAGCACACATCCAAGACAACACAGGAGTGGCTTCGGGACAAGTCTCTGAATGTCCTTGAGTGGCCCAGCCAGAGCCCTGACTTGAACACGATCGAACATCTCTGGAGAGACCTGAAAATAGCTGTGCCGCAACGCTCCCTATCCAAACTGATAGAGCTTGAGAGAATCTGCAGAGAATAATGGGAGAAACTCCCCAAATACAGGTGTGCCAAGCTTGTAGCATCATACCCAAGAAGTCAAGGCTGTAATCGCTGCCAAAGGTGCTTCAACAAAGTACTGAGTAAAGGGTCTGAATAGTTATGTAAATGTGATATTTCAGTTTATTTTTTATAAATTAGCAAAAATGTCTAAAAACCTGTTTTTGCTTGTCATTGGGGTGTTGTGTGTAGATTGATGAGGGAAAAAAACAATTGAATCAGTTTTAGGAAAAGGCTGTAACCTAACAAAATGTGGAAAAAGTCAAGGGGTCTGAATACTTTCCGAAGGCATTGTACATAAAAGCATTCACTGTGAAAGTTGATACATGTAAGCCGTTCACATATAAACTATGTGCAGCACTTTGTTCAATTTATCGAATCAGTTATTGTTTTCCTGCTCAAACCGTGAGCAACACCTGTCAAACTCAGACATTACTCTCGAAACACTGTGATGTCTATTTGCAAGGGACGAGTATTATCAAAAGACTTGGAGTAGGTTATTATGTCTGGAATTGTTACTCTCCTGCCATCCAAAAATTACTGACATGACAGATTTGGACGGGACTAAAATTACAGACGTGGTGTTTTGTGCTCGTGCACACAATTACATTACCCAACGTCCCCCCCAGTAAAACGAATCCCATACAAATAGGGTTTAATGATTAAATCACCTTATCCAATCCATTGCAGAAATACTTCCATTTAATCATTATCGTCAGGAAACTGAATAACCCATCAGTGCAATAAACAGATACAAAAATCCAATAGGCCATTATCCTGTGAAATGTGACAAATCACAGCGGCACACAGAGACAAATGCTTGCCTTGCACGGCTGATTGTTTAACAACAACAAAAAGCATAACGCAAGAGTAAGCCAGTTAATTAATGGATTAGCTTTGGACAGTTTTGGAACTATTTATAAACTGCCTATTTTAGTAACTCTAGGGAACAACTGCATTCATGTTCTAACATAGATTCAAGCTAGGAGTAAGAGCTGCCATCTGCTGGTGCACACTAGTGCTCCTAGCCTCCCAATCAATACCCTGTGAGCTGTCCATTTACCCTTTAATTGAAAATGTGATATCTATGGTGATTTATGTACACTATATATACAAAAGTATGTGGACACCCCTTCAAATTAGTGGATTGGGCTATTTCAGCCACACCCGTGTCTGATAGGTATATAAAATTGAGCACATGGCCATGCAATCTCCATAGACAAACATTGACAGTAGAATGGCCTTACTGAAGAGCTTAGTGACTTTCAACGTGTCACCGTCATAGGACGCCACCTTTCCAACATGCCAGTTCGTCAAATTTCTGCCCTGCTAGAGCTGCCCCAGTCAACTGTACGTGATGTTATTGTGAAGTGGAAACGTCTAGGAGCAACATCTGCTCAGCCACGAAGTGGTAGGCCACACAAGCTCACAGAACAGGACTGCTGAAGTGCGTAAAATCTTTGTCCTCAGTTGCAACACTCACTACCGAGTTCCAAACTGCCTCTGGAAGCAATGTCAGCACAAGAACTGTTTGTGGGGGGATTCATGAAATGGGTTTCCATGGCCAACAAGCCTAATATCACCATGCAGAATGCCAAGCGTCGGCTGGAGTGGTGTAAAGCTCGTTGCCATTGGACAATGGAGCAGTGGAAACGCGTTCTCTGGAGTGATGAATCACTCTTCACCATCTGGCCGTCCGACGGATGAATCTGGGTTTGGCGGATACCAGGAGAATGCTACCTGCCCCAATGCATAGTACCAATTGTACAGTTTGGTGGAAGTGGAATAATGGTCTGGGGCTGTTTTTCATGGTTCGGGCTAGGCCCTTTAGTTCCAGTGAAGGGAAATCTTATCGCTACAGCATATGACATTCTAGACAATTCTGTGCTTCCAACTTTGTGGCAACAGTTTGGGTAAGGCCCTTTCCTGTTACAGCATGATAATGCCCCGTGTACAAAGCGAGGTCCATAGAGAAATGGTTTGATGAGATCGGTGTGGAAGAACTTGACTGAGCCCTGACCTCAACACCATCGAACACCTTTGAGATGAATTGGAACGCAGACTGCAAGCCAGGCCTAATCGCCCAACATCAGTGGCCAACCTAACTAATGTTCTTTTGGCTGAATGGAAGAAAGTCCCGCAGACAATGTTCACACATCTAGTGGAAAGCCTTCCCAGAAGAGTGGAGGCTGTTATAGCAGCAAAGGGGGGACCAACTCCATATTAATGTCCATGATTTTGGAATGACATGTTCGACGAGCAGGTGTCCACATACTTTTGGTCATGTCGTGTATGAAATAGGTTATATTCCAGGATCAATAATGAGAAATTAGAACTTTTCAATCAATTTTCCCTCCAAATCGCTCGCTGAATTGTCAAGAACAGAGATGGAGCTAGGTGTGAGTGACTAATGGGAGCATTGCAACACTGATGGAGGAATTGTTTAATGTACCTCTTATGGCTTGAGAGTTGGACGTGAGCACAAACAGCTTGATGAGGCTGAAGCAGAGCGGGGAGTAGTCATGCTCCCATATGACTGCAGGGATGAGCAGGACTTTGCCATAGCTGGACAGCAGGAGGGCTTTCAGCAGTAAGCTCAGTTCAAAGTCAAAGCCAAGCAACCACTGAACCAGCCACAGGAAGGCCAGCACTCCGACAGAAAACGCACCCAATTCTGTGGACAAATGAACGTGAAATCAGTACCAACCATCAGAAGGCTGTCATTTGTATGGAATCAATGTGTAAAGAAAGCAGGATTTGTCACTTCCCCTACACTTGGAAACATTGTTATAACATTGCTATTAACATTGTCATATGCATGTTTGCTAATGAAATGCATGAGTTGTAGTAATAATAATAATGTGCCTGTCCTTTTTCCATGCTTTATATACCCACCAAGAGCTGCCACCCCAAACATGCCATAGAAATCCCATTCCTTGGTGTATCTAATGATGTCTGCAGGGTCATTGCTCTGCTCAGATCCCTGAAGTTGTGACCACCTCAGGTAGGCCTCACACAGCAGGCAAAACACACACAGCTTCCAGTGAATCTGTGGAAGAAACCATCAACAGGACATGGCATCATTTCTTGAGTCCTCTGTCTGCAGAGTAAATGCAATGCAATGTAGATGAAGTTGCATACATTGTCTAAAGCGTGCACTGTACTCTGACTCTTGTGAATAGTTTCAGTGTCTTACTGTACTTACGTTCAATGTAGTGTTGAACAGAATGTGTCTGAATGCTTGAGTTTTGCATAAAACGGCATCAATCAGAATAATGACAGGATCATATTCAATGTACTTGTCTACAGGCTTTTGGCAGGATCCCTGAAAGAAATAGAGACAGACCACAAGCACTGACATGCCTAGTTAAATAAAGGTTAAATAAAAAATGTTAAAAAGCATTTCTCCAGCTTTTATGGCTAAACTAGATAGCTAGCTTACTGTTCTCTGTTATAAGGGTAGAGTCCCAACCACTAACCACTTACTCTATATACATTTCAGCTAGCTAGCCATCATCAGGCATCATAACTTGAATAAAAACAGAGCAGAGACACCCAGCTAGCTAAGTTATACAGCTGGCAGTCACAGGTCCCTTTGGCTTAATTTCTAGCTAAGCCTAGCATCACCAGTTAGCTAGCTAATATCTTAACCAATAAATCAACATGAGCCAGCTAGTCAACTCACACATATGGTTATCTTCAAGATCCCATTACTGTAATCTCTGTGAAGCTCGTGCGCGCCCTTATTGCATTCAATACATCTAAACCGCTTTGCCATTCTGTTTTTTGTTGGTAACGATGGAGAAACCGGCTTGAAAAACCGGACTTCCTGGATTTGTGCGTGATTGGTTGGGAGTTGTAGTCGTTTGCAGTTTGACTGGTAGTTAAGTTCACGATGGGGAGTAGGAACACGGGAACTACATTACCAAAGCGCCAGCGCTCCTCACCTACACATCAAACACAACATGGCACCTGCTGGCAGTGTTGTTGTGGTGGTAGCTCTCTCACTTCTGTACTTATCCCGTGCTATATTTTCCACTGAATACCTCTCTACACTCACTTTCTTCAATAGCGAACTGCACAAACATGGTTGCAGCTCTCCGTCAGAGTGGGAGGAATACACAACGGATTGCGGTAAGCTGTCTTTTAACCCAGTTTTGCCACGTCCTCGTAACTCGCTGTGTATGCAGCTAGCTAAACTAACCAAACCTATTCTTCCGCACCCGTTGACAGGAAGTTACATAGCAAGCGAGAGAGAACTCGTTCTCTCGTAGAGGTTAGGATTTTATTGTAAAGGTCAGGGTGGAATCAGAGACCCCGCAACTAATATTTCAAGACTAACAGAAAGTACTTCGACAAGGTCCCCAGTTTCCCCGAATAATGCAGTGCTATGTTATCCTTATGTATCTAAGTTTTTTATCACGATGCCAGCAAGTACAGGCTCTCTGCAGTGTACGCCTTTCCTGAGCGTAACCCAGAGCGCACCTCAAAGCTCATTCATTGTCTTGCTGGAACAGGTTATGTATTGGAATGTGCATTGTAGCGAAAGAAAATCAAACTGCTTTGCAAATGAATAAAACATATCCAGCTGAATGAATGAATGAGATCATCCTATGGGTTTCCCGCTGAAGTGTCACAACTTGTTAAGGCTTTTATGACTCAATTAACAATACAGGATTAGTATTTGATGAGCAGGCCCTTCATTGCAGGTAAAAGCCTTGAAGCCTGCCAATGTTTGATCCTTATTCACTCAGGGCCAGTTTATTGGGTACACCACCCTGTTCACGAACATGGTTCCTCCTACAGTGTGATGTGGCCATGGCTTGCTATACAAAGCAGGCATTGAGTTACTGTTTGATTCAACGTTAGACTGGGCAAAACGAGTGACCTAAGCGACTTTGAGCGTGGTATGATCGTCGGTGCCAGGTGCCCTGGTTCCAGTATCTCAGAAACGGATGACACGCATGACGGTGTCTAGAGTTGACCAAGAATGGTGCATAAAACATCCAGTCGGCGGCAGTCCTGTGGGTGAAAACGGCTCGTTGAAGGAGAATGGCCAAGAATGGAGCAAGCTAACAGGCGGGCCACAAACAGGCAAGTAACAGTACGACAGTGGTGTGAAAATCAGCACCTCGGAACACACAACTCGTCGGTCCTTGTCACATATGGGCTATTGCAGCAGACGACCACACCGGGTTCCACTCCTATCAGCTAAAAACAAGAAGAAGCAGCTCGTGGGCACGCGACCACCAACACTGGACAAATGGGGAATGGAAAAACATTGCCTGGTCTGATAAATCCCGGTTCTTGTTGCATCATGCTGATGGAGTCAGGATTTGGCCTAAGCAGCATGAGTCCATGGCCCCATTCTGCCTGGTGTCAACGGTACAGGCTGGTGGGGGTTGTCGTGTAATTGTGTGGGGAATGTTTCCTGGCACTCGTTAGGTCCTGTACCTGCGGGACAGGTACAGGATGGCAACAACTGCCCGAGTTACACCAGGAACGTACAATCCCTCCACCAGTGCTCAGACTGTCTGCAATAGGCTGAGAGAGGCTTGACTGGGGGCTTGTAGGCCTGTTGTAAGGCAGGTCCTCACCAGACATCACCGGCAACAACGTTGTCTATGGGCACAAACCCACCGTCACTGGACCAGACAGGACTGGCAAAAAGTGCTCTTCGCTGACGAGTCGCATTTTTGTCTCACCAGGGGTGATGGTTGGATTCGCGTTTATCATCAAAGGAATGAGCGTTACACCGAGGCCTGTACTGGAGCGGGAACGATTTGGAGGTGGAGGGTCCGTCATGGTCTGGGGTGGTGTGTCACAGCATCATTGGACTGAGCTTGTTGTCATTGCAGGCAATCTCAACGCTGCGCGTTACAGGGAAGACATCCTCCTCCCTCATGCGGTACCCTTCCTACAGGCTCATCCTGACATGACCCTCCAGCATGACAATGCCACCAGCCATACTACTCGTTCTGTGCGTGATTTCCCGCAAGACAGGAATTTCAGTGTTCTGCCATGGCCAGCAAAGAGCCCGGATCTCAATCCCATTGAGCACGTCTGGGACCTGTTGGCTAGGGTCATTCCCCCAGGACATGTCTGGGATCTTGCAGGTACCTTGGTGGAAGAGTGGGATCCTGCTCCATCATACAGGCCTCGGTGTAACACTCATTCCTTCGACAATAAACGCGAATCTGACCATCACCCCTGGTGAGACAAAACCGCGACTCGTCCGTGAAGAGCACTTTTTGCCAGTCCTGTCTAGTCCAGCGAATTTGGGTTTGTTCCCATAGGCGACGTTGTTGCCGGTGATGTCTGGTGAGGACCCGCCTTACAACAGGACTACAAGCCCTCAGTCCAGCCTCTCTCAGCCTATTGCGGACAGTCTGAGCACTGATGGAGGAATTGTGCGTTCCTGGTGTAACTCGGGCAGTTGTTGTTGCCATCCTGTACCTGTCCCGCAGGTGTGATGTTCGGATGTACCAATCCTGTGCAGGTGTTACACGTGGTCTGCCACTGCGAGGATCATCAGCTGTCCGTCCTGTCTCCCTGTAGCGCTGTCTTAGGCGTCTCACAGTACGGACATTGCAATTTATTGCCCTGGCCACATCTGCATTCCTCATGCCTCCTTTTAGCATGCCTAAGGCACGTTCACGCAGATGAGCAAGGACCCTGGGCATCTTTCTTTTGGTGTTATCAGAGTCAGTAGAAAGGCCTCTAGTGTCCTAAATGTTCATAACTGTGACCTTAATTGCCAACCGTTTGTAAGCTGTTAGTGTCCTAACAACCGTACCACAGGTGCAGCATGTTCATTAATTGTTTATGGTTCATTGAACAAGCATGGGGAAACAGTGTTTAAACCCTTTACAATGAAGATCAGTGAATTTATTTGGATTTTTACGAATTATCTTTGAAAGACAGGGTCCTGAAAAGGGGACGTTTCTTTTTTTACTGTGTGTGTCACCATAATGACCAAGTTGGCAGCAGTCTGGGTGCTTTGTTGTCTGATGCTGTATATTTCCTTACAGAGTCCTTTATTCTACAGTTGGAGGACCCAGACTGTGAGGAAGGAAGCAACCCACCATGCGAGTCTGTCTTCTCTCTCAACGCAGAGAAAATCCTGGTGAGATGCACCAAATTCACTGAGATCTCAGTGCTTTTGCCTGGGCGTTTCTGTTTGACTGACTCATTGTAGTGGAATAACTAGCGTTGTCTTCGTTCAAACAGAGACAAGCCAAGTTGTTCATAGAGCAGAAGCGATTCCCTTTTGCAGTGGACAACCACAACACAAATGAGGAGCTTGGTAAGAAGTTATTCCTGAAAGAGTTTGGTTTGTGGAGTGTTAGCTATACATTGCTTGACTCTCATTATTCATTTCATTGCAGCTATAGGATATGTTCTTATTGGCAATGGCCTGTACGATGAAGCCATCAAACACTTCTCCTTGTTACTACAGGTTGGTTAACATTCATAGATGCATGAATTACAACACTCATCTTTATACATGTCTTGGTCTAGCCTTCTTGACAGTTTGAATAATGCGTATTTTTTGTTTAGACAAATATATTAATAGTAGAGAGACAGACGTACAGACTTCATCGTTCCCCACGATTAAAGACTGTCGATCTGTCTCCGTTCGTCACACTCAATCTCTGACAGCACTGGCGCGATTTTAACTAAACTTGGGTGAATGATGCGTCTTGCCGTAGATATCCTGCATTTACTAAATTACACTGATTGGCCACATGGTGGCGCTATAACAAACGATTGAAAATGCTAACTTTGAAATGTCACGCCCCTCACCCCATTTGAGCTAAAGTTATGAACTTCAGTACATAGGTCCCTCTCCTCACAAGGAACAAATGCGCCTCAGGGGCCCCTAAGGCCCGCCATGATGGCTTTTCCACCATTTTAGAATTTTTTTAAACACTTAAAACGGTACTCTTCTAGCAAAGAATGACCAATCCGCACGAAACTTATGTGGCATCTCAGGACAAAGGTCTCCCAATGCAATATTTTCCAGACTAGTACCTAAAATAACATGGCCGCTATTGACCAATGAACATTCACGTGGGCGTGGTCTGGCAAATAAATGCATATAAATCAGTCACAGATAATCATACTGTAACAACATTTGGTACACATGTTGCGAACACTGTCAAGACACAACATATGCAAGAACATTCATATCGACTAGAACATTCATGGCGCTATAACGGGCACATGTTTTGTTACTGTCAGTATAGTCTGCTTTGAATTGTTGTCACTGGTTGCATCATTCGTGGGGGACGACATGTTTACTGTTGCCTTTTTTACGTTACAATACTTCCCCTCCTTTCTCCCTGCTTTGAATATGTTGTGCGGTTTGCAATGGAGGACATATCAGTGTGTGTTGTCCTCTTCTAGGGGGATCCAGAGGTGGTCAGTGCCATCTACGGGAGAGGGATAGCATACGGGAAAAAGAGTCTGCAGGTAAGTGATCACAGCGGCATGATACTAGTTCACAGAATGTTGATACCGGCAGTTTTATTCACAGCAAATGTTTTCAGTATGACACATCATAAATAAAATTCTAATTTGCAATGCTCAGCAGTTAGCATATGTGCTTGTCATTGGACGTGATTGATGAAGGCTGCGAGTGGCCTTTTTTGTTGTTGTCCTGGATCGTCCAATAGGGGTGACACTGTCTCTTCTTTTCTCCTTCTATGGAAGGACATCAAGAATGCAGACTTGGCGCTGTTGGAGTTGAGCCGTGTCATCACTCTGGAGCCCAACCGCCCTGAGGTGTATGAACAGCGGGCAGAGGTGAGGATAATGCTAGGCCTCTTAATGCTTCACGGGTTAACCCGCTGTTTGTGTTATACCTTGTGTTAGGGTATTGGTTTTCATTGGTGTTTACTATCATGCTTGAATTGCATGCCTGTTTTTAAATGGAGCAAGTTTCTGTGTCACCCCATGCAAAATTGTTACAAATGAGTGACGGCGGTGTTATTCTCTCAAGCAGGCTTTAAAAAAAAAAAAAATCTTACACAGGAGGCAACTGCTGTTGTATTAACGCTATGCCTTGAAGTAGCCTAGTTGCTAGACCATTGGACCATTTGGATTTCATGTGTTTCAAGTTTTACTTGAATAATATACTTGCAGATCCTTTCTCCGCTTGGAAGGATCAGTGAGGCTCTGAGTGATCTCTCCAAAGCCATCCAGCTCCAGCCCTCCGCCCGCCTCTACAGGCACAGAGGAACTCTGCTCTTTATTGCCGAGGTCAGACTGACGGACCATGATCTGTATATGGGGTCTCTGATTGGTGGTGTTGATATATGAAGTTCGCATAGTTGGTTTTCTGATTTTTGTTTTTCCCCCAAATAGGATTATGTGGCAGCTATGGAGGATTTTCAACAGTCTTTGGATCTGAAGAAAAACCAGCCCATTGCCATGCTATACAAAGGTCTAACATTCTTCCACAGAGGAATGCTAAAGGTGTAGACATTTTTGTAGAAAACCATAGTTGCTCAACTTTGAGTACTGCCAGTGTAACCCGTTTTTGGTTAAATCACTGCATGTTTACGACACGATCTTGTCCCCCATTCAGGAAGCCATTGAAACATTCAAGGAGGCCCTGAAATTAAAATCTGACTTCATAGATGCGCACAAAAGTCTCGGACAAGCCTACAGGTACAGTGGGGAGGCTCTATGACCTGTTTTGGTTTCAACCTGGTCAGTTCACATCGTGGTCAGTAAAAAGGTCAGGGCCTTAGTACTCATGGGCCAATGCAGTGAGTGATCCCTGTGTCCTGTCTGTAGGGAGCTTGGAGACTTTGAGGCAGCTATGGAGAGCTTCCAGAAAGCCCTGATGCTCAACCAGAACCACATCCAGTCACTGCAGCTGAGAGGCATGATGCTGTACCACCACGGCAGTCTCCAGGAGGCAGTCGGCAACTTCAAGGTAATGGCTGCGTTGCACAGCTTCTTTCTCCGGTCACAATATCAGTCTACCAATTACAGTACAGCTGAACTAGTTATTATACATCTACCCTCTCATGATAACAGACTGCTTTACTGTGGACTGTATGTGCAATAGTACTGGCTAGGATGGGGCTGGCCTGCCATTCAAATGATTCTCATTTGCATCAGTTTTTCTAAGCATGCTGTCTAGAGAGAACCCCCCTCGGATCAATACTTGTCCCACTCCCTTTATAACATCAATCCAGCCGTTACAAGCGATTCTGCTGATGCTTTGTTTTCACTGTGGCATCAGGCGGTTGATGGCATCGCAGTCTAACGAGCAGCAGTGCCGCGCTCCTGATCAGACTCGTGTCACGTAGGCCACACTCTGACTGTCGTCATCATTCCATATCCTCTCTCTGTCCCCATGATAGCATTTGGCAGTGTAAACGCCCTGCCTATTTGCCTACTGTCCCATCAGCAGCCCCGCTGTGGCGATTCAGTAGGCCTCACGCGTTACTATGACGGTTACTATTACCTCCCCCAAAACATCACCTTGCATGACCGTGTCGTGTGCTTCCCAGGCTGCCTGTGGAGAATGTGTTTTGGTGGGGTCATGACTCACCGGGCTAGAGCTGTTAGCCTCAGGCCGTTCACACCGTCAACACCGAAAGGTTGAGTGACTGCGGTGGCATCCACTTTGAGTCAGAGTTACGCATGTGTGAATTTGAGGTTCCCTCCCTCCGTTTTTTTAAATTCGTACACCTATGTGTCATTGGACTTGATGTGTAACACCTCCGTGTTGTGTTTTTCAGAGGTGTCTACAGTTGGAGCCCTACAACGAGGTATGTCAGTACATGAAGGGTCTGAGCCACGTGTCCATGGGGCAGTTCTATGAAGGAATCAAGGCTCAGACTAAAGTCATGTTGAACGACCCTCTTCTGGGCCAGAAGGCAAGCTCGGAATATCTCAAAGTGAAATACCTCCGAGGTGAGCGTAGCATTAGTGACCTTAGCTGACTAAACTCCACAGTGAAGTAAGTTTCTGATGAACTTCACCAACGGAGTGGAGAAGAGACCAGGCTTTCTGGAATTCAGCTCAGCTAAAATCGATTCACCCAAGGTCAATTCTTAAAAGAATAATGAAATTCTTACTTTGTACCTATGTTTGTCCTCTGTAGTTGCGTGCCTTTGCTGAAATTCATACTTTTTCTGTAAACGTTAATCAAATACAACAACCGACTGTTTCCTTGTTGAGATTCAATTGCCGCATTTGCGCTGAGTGGTAATTTTAGAGCAACAGCAATGAGAAAACGGTCGGCAGTTGTATTTGATTGTTTATTGAAAAAGTGTGGATTTCAGCAAACGAAGAAAGGCACGCAACTACAGAGGACAAACATGGGTACAAGGTAAGCATTTCATAATTGAAATGTGAGTATTGACCTTGAGCGAGTCGATGTAAGATGAATTCCACAAAGCCTGGTCTCTGCTCCACTCCTTTGGTGGAGTTCATCAGAAACTTCCTTCACCGAGGAGTTTAGTCAGCTATAGTGACCTCTGAACTAACATTTCAACTTGAAGCGGAATGTTGTGTCTTTGATCATTTCCTGCCTATGGAGAGATGGTTAGAATTTTCCTCATGTCATTTCCCCCCACAGAATACTCTCGCTACTTGCACTCGCATCTCGACAAACCTGTAGCAGAATATAATGTTGATCAGGATCTTCCAGGAAACTTCAAAAACCACTGGGCAAAACACCTTCCTTTCCTTATAGAGGACTATGAGGAGCAGCCAGGACTGCAGCCTCATATTAAGTGAGTTCAAAGGGATAGAACCTGCTGCTGACTGAACATAGTAAAGTATTTTCTGTCAGGTGTAGGTAGTATAATAGTAGTATAGGCTGATGGGTAATGGAGCAGGCTCATTTACAGCAGATGACTTTGATCTACTGAGTGTTTGTGCTATTCAACCTATTTGTAACCTGCCCAACTGATCTTGTTTCGTGCCTTGCCGTTGTAGGGATGTTTTACCTCAGAACTTTGAAAGCTACAACGCTGAAGTTCAGAAGCTCATTTGTGCTGCTGATCACCTTGGTGCCCTTATGCAATACGACACACCAGGATTTCTTCCCAATCGTAGAATACACAGAGGTGGGTGAGATACTGAGCATATTTGAGTTCAGCCTCAAATCTGTTGTACATTCTTGGCTGAAATCAGATGAAGTCATTCTGTCAGTTTCAATGTGACTGTGACTATCAGCCCTGAACAACATGTCCTTTGTTAAAAACAATGTGCATGCTGGAACTCATGTCATGATAACAAACTAACTATTGTACATGTTGGTCTTTGTGGAATAAAAATTGTCTCACCCCATCCTATGGCTTTAATCCAGTAGCTCCATAACAGTATATTTCCAAGTTCTGAAATGGAATGTGTGCTGTGTTTCAACTCAATAGCCATGGGACTAGCAGCCCTGGAGGTCATGCAGGCGATGCAGCGCACCTGGAGCAATTCAAAGGTGCGAGTCAACGGCAAAACCAGGCAGATGCAGTGGAGAGACATGTTCGATATTGCCGTCAAATGGAGGAGGTGAGGCTTGGGTGTGAGATTTTGTTTTATAGTAACTTTTTGTTTAAACAAAATGTTATTACCACAATGGGCATCTGCGGTATCAATCACCACCCTGTCTACTGTTTCTGTTTTGTCAGTCCTGAGGTTTGGTACATGTTTCAAGTCATTGTGATGTTCTGTCCCTCTGAAGGATCGCTGATCCAGACCAGCCTGTTCTGTGGCTGGACCAGATGCCTGCCAGAAGTCTCAGCCGAGGGTTCAATAACCATATCAACCTTATCAGGTAACCGAAAGGAAAATGACATCGTCTCAAAGATGGCCGCTGTGTAAATCTGACACAACCGTTGAGTCAAGTTGTATTTTTAGATATTCCTTTTGATTATGTGCTTTTCCTGTTTTGTTTGTTTCCATAGAGGACAAATCATCAACATAAGATACTTGGCCTACTTTGACAACATACTCAATTTCATCAAAGACAGAATATTGGTTTACCACAGGTGTGCCTTTTTAAAGAAAATACAGATTGTTTATTAGAGAAATATTTTCTACATGGTGATATACAGTGCATTCGGAGAGTATTCAGACCCCTTGACCTTTTCCACATTTAGTTACGTTACAGCCTTATTCTGAAATGGATTAAATTGTTTTCGTCATCAATCTACACACACAACCCATAATGACAAAGCAAATGTATACAAAATAAACGTATACAGACCCTTTACTCAGTACTTTGTTGACGCACCTTTGCCAGCGATTACAGCCGCAAGTCTTCTTGGCTATGACACTACAAGCTTGGCACACCTGTATTTGGGGAGTTTCTCCCATTATTCTCTGCAGATCTGTCAGGTTGGATGGGGAGTGTCGCTGCACAGCTATTTTCCGGTCTCCAGATGTTTTCAATTAGGTTCAAGTCTGGACTCTGGCTGGGCCTCTCAAGGACATTCAGAGACTTGTCCCGAAGCCACTCCTGCGTTGTCTTGGCTGTGTGCTTGGGGTCCGCAGGGATGGTGCCAGGTTTCCTCTAGACGTGACGCTTGGCATTCAGGCCAAAGTGTTCAATATTGTTTTCATCAGACCAGAGAATCTTGTTTGTCATGGTCTGAGAGTCCTTTAGTAGCCTTTTGGCAAACTCTCAGTGGGAGTCCCAAACTCCTTTTACTGAGGTGTGGCTTCCGTCGGGCCACTCTACTATTAAGGCCTGATTGGTGTAGTGCTGCAGAGATGGTTGTCCTTCTGGAAGGATCGGCCATCTCCACAAAGGAACTCTGGAGCTCCGTCAGAGTGACCATCAGGTTCTTGGTCACCTCCCTGACCAAGGCCTTTCTCCCCTGATTGCTCAGTTTGGCCTGGAGCCAGCTCTAGGAAGAGTCTTGATGGTTCCAAACTTCTTCTATTTAAGAATGATGGAGGCCACTTTGTTCTTGGGGACCTTCAATGCTGCAGAAATTGTTTGGTACCCTTCCCCAGATCTGTGCATCGACACAATCCTGTCTCGGCGCACTACAGTCAGTTCTTTGGCCTCGTCGCTTGGTTTCTGCAATAACATACACTGTCAACTGTGGGACCTTATACTGTAGACAGGTGTGTGCCTTTCCAAATCGTGTCCAATCAATTGAATTTACGACAGGTGGACTCCAGTCAAGTTGTAGAAACATCTCAAGGATGATCAATGGAAACAGGATTCACCTGAACACAATTTTGAGTCTCATAGCAAAGGGTCTGAATACTTATGTAAATAAAGTATTTTTTAAAATATATTTTTTTAATAAATTTGCAAACATTTGTTTTCGCTTTGTCATTATGGAGTATTGTGTGTAGATTTATTGGGGGGGAATAATATAATCCATTTTAGAAATAAGGCTGTAACTTAACAAAATGCGGAAAAAGGGAAAGGGTCTGAATACTTTCCAAATGCACTGTATGTTGACTTACTGATGCATTGTCCTCAGGGCATACAACCCAAGAGGCCTACTGGAAGTCAGACAAGCACTGGAAAATGTGAACACGGTGGAAGACCTTCTCCCCATAATGAAGGTATTAAGAACACAGGGTTAGACATACAGGGGAGGTTTAGGAAACCCTTTCGGACAGTCGATAATACCCGTCAGTGGCCCGCTTGGGCTAGTGATTTTTGTGGTAATAACGCTATTTTTAATCTAGGATATATAATTGATTCAAAAAACTAAATTCCCGAAGCTGTTTGATTATTTATCACATGCGCGTTGCACACGCACAGCCTAGATAATTTGTCAGGCAGAGAGAGTGCGCAGCTCTCAAACAGCTGGTTGTTTGGTGGAGCAGCTCACCAAAGAACGACAGTGATACGGTAGGGTGACACAAACGCACTAATGAAGTCTGTCCATGTGGTAGCTTTACTCAGTCTCGCCATTTGAGAAGAGTTATTGAGGGGTTATTGTATCACGTTTTAAAACGAGAAAGCGAAATAAAAACGGGTACCCTTTGTAATTGAACGCTTTGTATGGAAAACCAAGTTGTAGCCAACATTTGACGTTGCGCATAATGCTCGGCTTTACCTTAACGAAAGCAACAGACTAGCGCAACACCCGTCAATTGAAACAAACAAAAGCGGCAACATCCCTCTTAAAAACTGATCAGAAATGAAATCACGGAGTAAGTATATTGCTATTGGAGCAGCAGAACTTCTAAATTGCCAATAACGTCAAGGACTTTTCAAGGTCCAAATAGCCTTGATGAAATGTCTGATTTTCGTGGTCGGCTATTCAATGATGCTTGCATTGTGCATCGCAAATATTCAACCAAGACTTTGAACTTCAAATACCTTACCTTAGCGTTTACTGGTGAGCTACATATCATAACTTGGAACATATTTCCTACCCCTATGGAGAATCAATTGGGGCATGCTGTATTTAGTCAGTCAATGCCCACATTATTCTGACATATATTTTAGAATGTAAACATAATGTGAATGTCAATGCATAATTCCATTGGGTAGGGATATTAAAAATGCATTATTCTTCAAGTGGTAATGCATACTTTTTTTGTATAATGTGTTTTTTGTTGGGGGTGGGGCGGGGCTCTATAGACTAACAACAATGAAATGTATAATGTAGGTCCTTGAATTTGGCTTGCCAGTATGAACTGTGTATAGGCTACTTGCTCAGCCTGCAAATGAAATATAAAATCACTTGCTATTGAAATTATGGGAGCATCATACAATTTCCTGTCAGATCTTGACTCTGGACAGTGTTGTTTTTCCATTTGCGTCAGTAGTTTTCAGTTGGCACTGTCCTGGTGAGCCACTGCCAAATTTACCTGAATGTCGAGCCTTGGAACAACACCCTGATAAGAAAATATTGACTCCTCAAAATAGTATGATAGTGTTTTCGGTTTGAGGTCTGATGTATTCATGGGAATAGCATCTAGGAACTACTGAGTGGTTGTGTGTGTGTGTCTGTGTGTGTGTGTGTGTGTGATATCATGTACATCAGAGTTGAGATCTAGGTCAACTTGGCATGTGTTTCAACGCTGATAGAATGTCTGATTTACTGCTGTTTTGCATTTCTATCCTGAAGCAGTTTAACAGTAAAACGAGAGATGGCTTCACAGTTAACTCCAAGGTGCCCAGTCTCAAAGACCCTGGCAAAGAATATGACGGCTTCACAATCACCATAACAGGAGACAGGTCAGTTTATTTGGTTCTAATAAATGAATAAAGAACTAAGCTATTGACATTATAGTCAACCTCCATCAGTGGTTTACCTAAGATTTTCCAATCATAAATGAAATTTGAGAATTTTTCCTGTCATGGAACATCATTTAATGTGCAAAAACATCAGGGTTTGGTATGTCAACTTGGGTTAGTTGAAAGCAGTTAAATACAGGTAACTGCCAACATAATGGAAACACTTGAGTAAATGAGGGATACAAAGTATATTGAAAGCCGGTGGTTCCACACAGCTGTGGTTCCTGAGTTAATTAAGCAAATATCATCCATCATGCTTAGGGTCATGTATAAAAATGCTGGACAGGCCATTATTTTGGCTACCATGACTATGCCCCCATAGGATGACAATGCCACCATCCACAGGGCACGAGTGGTCACTGAATGGTTAGACAAGCATGTAAGTGACGTAAACCATAATCCATGGCCGTTTCAGTCACCAGATCTCAACCCAATTGAACACTAATGGGAGATTCTGGAGTGGCGCCTGAGACTGCGTTTTCCACCACCATCAACAAAACACCAAATTATGGAATTCCTTGTGGAAGAATGGTGTCGCATCCCTCCAATAGAGTTCCAGACACTTGTAGAATAGGCTAAGGTGCAGTGAAGCTGTTCTGGCTCGTGGTGGCCCATCGCCCTATTAAGACACTTTATGTTGGTGTTTCCTTTATTTTGGCAGTTACCTGTGCTTCAATGAATAATATTTTTGTTCATTTGAATTCACAGCTCAGATGTTTGTTAGGGAACTTCTAACAAATGTTCTAGGTCTGTTTGTTGACATTGCATTCCAGTTACATTATGTAGTAGAAACAACTAATCCTTTCCTTGCTAAAACCATGTTGATGGGGAAAGAACCAGACAATCAGTCCATTTGGTGTTGCAGAACAAAAACACAGAAACTGCAAGAGGCAAGAGCTGCAGTGAGAAACATATTGTATAGGATTCTTCAAGTGTGGAATATTATCAAAGAAATATTGGTTGCGTTTGAGAAATGAAATATAAACAGACTAGCCCCTACGGTGTAGGCCGTCATTGTAAATAAATATTTTAGTTCTTAACCGACTTGCCTAGTTAAATAATTCGAACCGATATGAATTCTTTGTCATTCAGCTCGAACTTTCTAAGACATCTTGAAATGCAAGACTTGAAATACTATGATTCAGCTTATTCTCAGCTCTAACCCTGTAGCTTTCACTAAAGTGCACCTGGATGAATGTTGATGTACAGTACCACAGCGGTTATACAGACCATGTTACAAACCACAGTGTTCGTTCAGACGGTGTGTATTTGTGTGGCCTTAGAGTGGGCAACATGCTGTTCTCAGTGGAGACCCAGACCACAGAGGAGCGCACTCAGCAGTACCAGTCTGAGATCGAGTCCATCTACAAAGACCTGACTGCCAAGGGCAAGGCTCTCATGCTGTCCACTGAACTTGGGGTATGCTCTCTCTCTCTCTCTCTCGATCACTTGTTCCCTCTGTTTTCTTTTCTCTGACTGTCAGTGTTGGCTTCCAGTTGTGAAATGAATTGCCATCTCAACGATCCGATCCATAATGTTGCTCTACTATCTGATGTAAATAAAAAATTGTCCTTTGTTGTGTTGATAGATTCACTCTCTACCACTGAAAAATTGTGAGCAGACAGTTTTGCATGAGGCTACCTAACCTGTTCCGTTCCTTATTAAACTCAGTAGATCCCTCCCAAGTTAAAATTCAGTTAACAAACTTCAGACATAACTTAATCATGACGGCCCACATACAGTATCAATATCAGTTTCCCATTGTTGTATAATGATATTACCTCTAAGTGGATCCTGTAGTATGAATTGTTTTTGTTTTCTCTCTTTCAGGATGCAGATGCAGTGTGTAATTTAATTCTCTCCCTGGTTTACTACTTCTGTAATCTTATGCCCCTCTCCAGAGGGTCTAGGTAAGGTGTTATCCAAGTCATATTTTCTGCTGTAACCATCAAGACATGATGTAACGACAGTTTTCAGTTTGGTTCTGTCTGAATTGTGATTTTACTTTGTGAAAAGGTTTTTTAGTTATGAAATCAGTTTAATTTCTCTATATTTTGTCCCCATTTCCCTTTACAGTGTTGTGGCATACTCTGTTGTCATGGGAGCACTGATGGCCAGTGGGAAGGAGGTGATAGGCAGAATCCCCAAAGGGAAGGTAATACTGCTGAATAGTTTTGCTCTACTTTACACCACGTCATTATAATATGTCACATTTTCTAGTGGTGGAAAATGGTTTATTCATAATCATGTATACTATATGTAGTTATCAATGAGCCTGTTTTTTTAAGAGTTTTCCTTGTTTTTTTTTTTTATTCCTCCAGTTGGTTGATTTTGAAGCCATGACAACACACAGTCCTGACAGCTTTAGTAAAACAGCAAAAAACTGGATGAATTTAAAGAGGTGAGTAGCTCGGCATATCCACTTGCGTCACCTTTAAACACATAAGTTGGCCAATTATTTATGTCTATGTGTATTGAACCATATACAGTACCAGTCAAAAGTTTGGACACACCTACTCATTTTTCTTTATTTTGACTATTTTCTACATTGTAGAATAATAGTGAAGACATCAAAACTATGAAATAACATATATGGATCATGTAGTCACCAAAAAAAGTGTTAAACAAATCAAAATATATGTTATGTTTTAGATTCTTCAAAGTAGCCACCCTTTGCCTTGATGACAGCTTTGCACTCTCTTGGCATTCTTTCAACCAGCTTCATAAGGAATGATTTTCCAACAGTCTTGAAGGAGTTCCCACATATGCTGAGCACTTGTTGGGTGCTTTTCCTTCACTCTGCGGTCCAACTCATCCCAAAGCATCTCAATTGGGTTGAGGTTGGGGGATTGTGGAGGCCAGGTCATCTGGGGGCGGCAGGTAGCCTAGTGGTTAGAGCATTGGGCCAGTAACCAAAAGGTTGCTGGATCGAATCCCCGAACTCCCAAAGTAAAAAAATCTGTTCTGCCCCTGAACAGTTAAGGCAGTTAACCCATTGTTCCCTGGTAGGCCATCATTGTAAATAGGAATTTGTTCTTAACTGACTTGCCTAGTTAAATAAATAAAAATCTGATGCAGCACTCTATCACTTTCCTTCTTGGTCAAATAGCCCTTACACAGCCTGGAGGTGTGTTGGGTCATTGTCCCACTGATAGTCCCACTAAGCTCAAACCAGATGGGATGGTGTATCGCTGCAGAATGCTGTGGTTGCCATGCTGGAATTCTAAATATATTCTAAATAAATCACAGACAGTGTCACCAGCAAAGCACCACCACCTCCGTGCTTCACGGTGGGAACCACACATGCGTAAATCATCCGTTCACCTACTCTGCATCTCACAAAGACACAGCGGTTTGAACTAAAAATCTCAAATTTGGACTCATCAGACCAAAGGACAGATTTCCACTTCAAAAAGAAAGGACGACCAAGGCACTCTTCATATAATTAATTAAAATGCCTTTATTAGTATGGCATGTTCAATAGAAACAATGTTTTTAAAAAAAACGACGCGTTTCGGCTGCATGGCCTTCATCAGGGTGTACAAAGAAATAATACAATGTTCTCTGTTTAACAGCTTTTCCAATTAACCCTAATTAGAAGGGGGAGTGGTTAAAATTGATTGGACACACCTAGTAAGCAATAGTATACACACTTTAAAGTGAAATGCTGTAGCTATGTTATCATAAAAATGTAACTCCAAACTAGAAGTATCAGAACACTTAGAAAGGTAGTTTTAACCTTAAATATGTCTGGGCGAAGTGTCAAGAATAAGAAAGCAATACATTCCATAGTACACTAGAACACAGCAAAACATGAACAACAAGAGTCTAAACATAGCTGAGGGCAATTGAGCAAAAATATCCACTAGATGACAGCAAATGTACCCATCACAACCCTACAGGAAGGGTGAGAAATCCATATCTTCATTTAAACCCGGGTATTTAGTGGCCTGTAGTTTGTAAATCCAAAAACTTTCCATTTGGTTTAACTGTTTAAAGTGGTCCCCTTTTCTAATAGAGGCCGGGATATGATCAATACCCATAGCTTGTAGGGGGGCAGGGTTGCCATGGTGTAAGGACTTGTAGTGCCTTGCCATGGGGTAGTCTTCATTGCCTACCCGTATGGCGTACTTGTGTTCTGCTAGGTGATCTTGAAGGCGTCTCTTTGTCCGTCCAATGTAGAACACCTTGCACTGTGGACATTCCAATCTATAGATGACATGAGTGGTTTTGCAGTTAATGAAATGCTTGACGTAATACTCCATTTTGGAAGCTGTATCAACGAAATACTTTTTCTGTGCAATATTTCTGCAATGGTTGCACTGGTTACATTTAAAAGAGCCCTTGGGTTTGTGGCCAAGCCAAGTTTTTTTGAGAGTCACCCGGAAGATAACTGTGGACTAATTTGTCCTTTAGGGTAGGACATCTCTTAAAGCTTATGACTGGTGGCTCAGGAAAGACTTGGCGTAGTAGCGTATCACTTTGGATGATTCCCCAATTATTTTTAATGATTCTTTTAATGTTCTCTGCTTCAGTGCTGTATTTTGTAACAAAATACACTCTCTCTGATGCATTACGAGGCACTCCCCTTCGCAACAAGTTCTCTCTGTCAAGTAATCCAGCCCTTATACCTGCATCTTTCAGGACCTGGACGCTGTAGCCCCGATTCAAGAAACGATTCTCCAATTCAGCAGATTTGACAACAGTCTGTTTCCTGATCGCAAATTCTGCGGACTCTTTGGAATTGGCCATATGGAATATTCTCTTTTAGCCTTTTGGGGTGAAAGCTGTCTGCCCTCAGAATGGTATTCCCATCTGTAGGCTTCCTAAAGATTGATGTGTGCAAACAACCTTTGTCATTTTTACTGATGTCGAGGTCCAAAAAATGAATGTTATCCTTGCTATACTCCATAGTTAGTTTGATGTTAGGGTTAATGCTGTTAAGGTATTGGTGGAAGGAAATAAGTTCATCTTCTGAGCCGGACCAAAAAAGGCAAACATCAACAATATAGCGTCCCCACCCTATAATCCGGTCAAAGAAATGGTTATTAGAAGGATCCAAAATGAAGTCATTTTCCCATTTACCTAAGTACAAACCAGCATAGGAAGGGCTATAGCAAGCTCCCATGGCACATCCTTTGACCTGTTTAAAAATACGGTCCTGAAAGATAAAGATGTTATGATTAAGAGTCCATTCAGTCAGTGAGACAATGAATTCTGTAGGAGGCATCTCAGTTTCAGGTCGGGTACTCAAGAAATGGTGCATAGCTGCCAAACCTTGTTCATGTTCAATGGTGGTGTAAAGAGACTCCACATCCATGGTGACTAAAAAGGAAGCTGTACCTATATTATTCAATTCCTTAATTTTGTTCAACACATCTGTGGTATCTTGAAGATAGGCTGGGAGTGACGTCAGAAAAGGCTTAATAAAGTAATCAATGTACTTAGAGATGGGTTCTGTCAGACTTTCATTACCACTAATGACTGGCCTGCCTGGGGGATTTTCAAGATTTTTGGACTTTTGGAAGAAGGTAAAAAGAAGCCATACGTAGACTGCCATTGAAAAGAAATTTGAACTCATTGTCTGAAATGTAGCCATTCTCCTTAATTTTTAGGTTCTCTGTAGGGTTGAAGCTAAGAGATTGGTAGAATTCATCATTGTCTAATTGACGGTAGGCTTCTGTCACATTTGTCTTTACTCCACACTACTGTAGCGCCACCTTTGTCTGCTTTTTTAACCACAACCCGTTCATTTTTGGACAATGATTCAACTGCATCCCTCTCTATCTTAGAAAGGTTACGTCGTCATTGGTTGTAGTCAATTTTACCCTTAAACAGATTTTCCACATCAAAATTCACCTTCTTGGCAAATGTATTTAGTGTGGCATTCTGGACAATGGGACAAAAGGTGGACTTGGGCTTAAAAGGTGTTTTTGAGGGAACAGAAACTGCCTGACCTGAGACACTGGCGTCTGTAGTTGGAGAGATGTTTTGCTTATACCAGGCCTTCAGATGTAGATTCCTGTAGAAACGAAATAGGTCAATCTTTGTATTAAATTCATTAGTTGAGTATGTGGGGGCAAAGGACAGTCCTTTAGACAATACCCTTAGGCAATCATCAGAAAGGGGTTCTCCAGAAATGTTGATCACAGCCTTGTTCTGGTCCTGCTCCGTGTGGTTGGGTAGTCTTGATTTCTTCCTCCCCCTCCGTGTTGGCCTCTTCTGCGTCCTCTCCCTCTCTTGTTGAGGTACCTGCGTGACTCCTCTTCCTGATCTAAAAAATCTTGGGAGGAGCTGGCCTCTGAATGTCTGGGGTGATCCTCCTCATCACTGCTTGTAAGGTTGAAAGAGACAGATCTAGGCTTCCTCCTCTGCAGATATGATTCTGAATTCTTGCGCGTTGGTTTTCTCCAGGCAAAGACCTTGCCATCTCTATAGTCTACTTCATCTCTTCTAAATTTTCTTAACTTATCTTGCTTCAATGTCAGAGTGAATGTGTCTACTTTCTCTTTCAAGATCATCACATTGTGCTTTGTTGGAATTGTCACTGTGTTCTGTGATTTTCTTTTTAACTTCTTCAATTTCTGTTTGGACTACTTGTCTGTCCTTTTTAGATTCTTCTATTAGAAGTAGCATTAGGTCAAAAGAACACTTGTTGAGAATAGCCTCCCATTTATCTCTAAATTCAGTTTTACCTTGTGCTCCAGTAGCTGTAAACTTCATAATACGGAGTCCTCTGGGGATTAGGCCTTTCCTCCAATAGTCAGACAAGGTAATAGAATTGAGGTCAAGTTTTGTTTCTTTCTCCATAAGGTGTTGCAAGTCTCTGTAAGCCTTGTTTAAGTCCATTCCAGTATTCTCTGTGGCTGTCATCTCATCTAGCAATGAGGTAGTGGTAATAATCCTTTGGCCCTCTTCATGGGAATAGGAAAATCTTGTAGCCTCTTGGGTAAAATCCATAGTTTGAGTTGAAAAATGTCCCCAATAACACAGAAAAAATTACTGTGGAGATTACTGTGGAGCTGCTTCCTCTAAGCACCACCCAAGTGCTAAGCTAAACTAGTAGAAAGAGGAGGAAGGGAAGCGCTACTAAGGTACACAATAGTAAATGTTGGTAGACAGAAGGTGCTCTTTGGTAAAAGGGTTGAGTTGGTCTTCAAAAAGAAAGGAGGACCAAGGCACTCTTCATATAATTAATTAAAATGCCTTTATTAGTATGGCATGTTCAATAGAAACAATGTTTTTTTTTTAAAACGACGCGTTTCGGCTGCATGGCCTTCATCAGGGTGTACAAAGAAATAATACAATGTTCTCTGTTTAACAGCTTTTCCAATTAACCCTAATTAGAAGGGGGAGTGGTTAAAATTGGTTGGACACACCTAGTAAGCAATAGTATACACACTTTAAAGTGAAATGCTGTAGCTATGTTATCATAACAGATTTCCACCGGTCTAATGTCCATTGCTTGTGTTTCTTGGCCTAAGCAAGTCTCTTATTATTGGTGTCCTTTAGTAGTGGTTTCTTTGCAGCAATTCGACCATGAAGGCCTGATTCATGCAGCCTTCTCTGAACAGTTCATGTTGAGATGTGTCATGTTACTTGAACTCTGTGATGCATTTATTTGGGCTGCAATTTCTGAGGCTGGTAACTCTAATGAGCTTATCCTTTGCAGCAGAGGTAACTCAGTCTTCCTTTCCTGTGGCGGTCCTCATGAGAGCCAGTTTCTTCATAGTGCTTGATGGTTTTTGCATCTGCACTTGAAACTTTCAAAGTTCTTGAAATGTTCCGGATTGATTGACCTTCATGTCTTAACGTAATGGTGGACTGTTCTCTTTGCTTATTTGAGCCGTTCTTGCCATAATATGAACTTGTATTATTATTACTATGGTATTTTAATAAATAGGGCTGTCTTCTATATACCACCTCTACCTTGTCACAACACAACTGATTGGCTCAAACGCATTAAGAAGGAAAGAAATTCCACAAATTAACTTTTAACAAGGCACACCTGTTAATTGAAATGCATTCCAGGTGACTACCTCATGAAGCTGGTTGAGAAAATGCAAAGCTGTCAAGGCAAAGGATGGCTACTTTGAAGAATCTCAATTATATTTGTATATATTTATAACTTTTTTTGCTTACTACATGATTCCATATGTGTTATTTCATAGTCTTCACTATTATTCTGCAATGTAGAAAATTGAAAACCCCTTGAATGAGTATGTGTCCCCAGCCTTTTGACTGGTACTGTGTATATATTTATTTTTTAAATTTGTATTCTCTTAGCCTACCAGTGTGGTACCAGAGTCTTCCATCAGTAGCAGGAACCTTCCCAATGACTAGAACCATGATTGAGGTCCTCAACACAGACTCCACATCGCACTGTCCAAAGAAGTCCTAACACTTCTTCTGATGAGAACAAGGGCCTGTCTGTCTGCTCATAGTCTCTGGCCAAGCTCAACCCCCAAAGCACAACGTCTGTCTAAACATGATTCAGAACAACTACATGTTGTTCAGCTATGGCCCTATGTATGCAATACCAGCAAAACCCTATTAGTGTCTAGTATGTAAAAGCTACGAAATGTAACTAATTACATTCATTTGAATGATAGCTAATCTCTCGATTGTGATTGGCACAATTCTGTTTTTAACAACCCTCGCAGCTATTCAGTCTATAAGCAGAGAACGTGTGGGATGAGATTCTAAGATGTAAACTTCAGGGCTATGCAGTTCCACTTGGGATACTTGAACATTTAGAAAAGTGAAGCAATCTTTTTATTTAGTCTTGTTGATATTGGACAGTGTTACTCTGTGCCATTTTCTGGAATTCTTTTTAACTTGACCCAAAAAGGGCATGAGGAAGGGTTGGTTTCAAGTTATGTCCAACTTGTTTTGGGAAAAGAACATTGTGCCATGATATCATTCCTCTCGTATTATTTTGAGACATCTGTGATTTTCATTGTTGCGTTTCTTTCTTTTTTTTCTGTAAAATGTTTGTAAATAATTTGACCGTGGTCTTACAGACACAACATTCGAACAAACGTTCAGGGATACATTTGGGGGATTTTTGTTCAATCGCTCTGAAGAACCTCATGTCAGGACAAGCTTTGGTTTTCAGTTTTACTGTTAATGACAGAGTAGAATATGCATTGCCTGCATGGGTCCTTATTGAATGATCTCCAGAAGATCACATCCAACAACAGAGATCACTGCTTAATTGTCTTTTTTGGCAGAACTACTGTTTTTACGATGTTTCCATATCAACGATTGTGCTGAATTGCTGGGATTATTTTATTTTAGCACTGGGTGAATTAGCTATGTTTATTAAAGCTCAAATGTGGATTTTTAAGTGAGCGATATGTCCCATCTTGAAGTTTTAAACTTGAAGGAATGAAATCTGGAGATTTTTGGGAAATTGGTATGTTCAATACAATTGGTTGACAAATGAGTGGTTTGTTTCTTATTTCAGTTCAACCAGAAGTGATAATTATGTTTATCTACAGTTAAGCCACATCACCCTCAAAAGTGTTTAATGAGGTTGCTTTCTTGCTAAACCTTTCTAACACACCTTACTTGTACTTCATGATTCAGGTCAGCAGATGTCGCACAAGTGCTCTTAAATACTGTAAACCACCATCCTTTAGCCAAGTCATGTGCTGTTAGATAAGCAAGAATATGGTTTGCTTGCTTGCTGCACAGTAGCAGTTAACACTAGTGATTCTGCTCTGCTGAAGGAGGCTGACCGGGTCCATACATGGCTGAAGATATCAGTGAGGCAGAGGATACTCTTATTTATGGTTTAACAGGCTTGAATACTATGGGAAGAATCCTACTTGAAAATGGCAAGCAAGAAGCAGCAGGTACAGTATATGTTACTACCAGTATTTCTGTAGCTATCTTGTTCCATTATCTAGCTAGCTGTCACATGTAACCTAAGCAAAATTTTAAAGTGAGCCAAGAGCAGCGGACTAGAAATGGCTATTAATATTGACAGTGGTATCTGTAAGCACTAGTGAATTTTCCTACCATTATTTTTTTATTTTTTTTTAATCCCCCTGAAATCATCTGATACATTACGTGTAGCCTACAGGGCATGTTCTTTAAGTAGGAAAGTGTGTTAGGGATTAATAATTGAACAATAGGGAACTAAGCCCTGTCATGCATTTGCCAACACTGACATTTGCACAATCGGCTGGCTGTTACTTTGTCATTCCTCAGGTTCCATTGAAGATTTTGTCCCAAATAAAATTACAACTTTATTTGGACTAATGACTTGCGCTGCCAACTTCTACAACAGGTGGGTGCATTTTAGAGACGTTCGCCCTACTTTATTTTCTTTTCCTCATTTGTTTTGCTGACATACTGAGGGTTGGGGTCATTTTGGTTCATTTCTGCTGAATAATTTTGTTAACATTTGTTAGTATTGGTGTGAAGAAGAGGATCGATGCTGAAGACCTGTGGAAGAAGTCTTATCAGTGAGTTTGAAGATCAAGTATCAAAGAACTGTGTGACTCAAATCTGGAAACAAATGTTATTTTAGATGAAACTGACACCTCTCTTTAACAGACACCCCTCTCTCCCAATATTTCACCAGCCATGCCAAGGTGCAAGAGCAAGTAGAGGAGCTCCTGCAGTTGGAGGTTAGTCTTCCAGTCTGCACAATGGTCCATTGTTATCTGTGGTTGAGGTGTACCCTTGGAAAGACTTGAGACATGAGGATGTGTGTGTGTGTGCGCTTTTGCTCCTAAAGGAGGAATGGGATGCCTTTCTGGACCGCATAGACACTGAGCTGAAGACAAGTGACAAACGGCTCACAGGAGGCCCAACTTCACAGAATCTGAGTGCTGATACACCCCTCACAGATGCCAGGAGTGGAGAGTGAGTCAACATAGATAGATACTGAACAAAAATATAAATGCAACATGCAATAATTTCAAAGGTTTTACTGAATTACAGTTCATATAAGGAAGTCAGTCAATTGAAATAAATTCATTAGGCCCTAATCTATGGATTTCACATGAATGGGAGTACAGATATGCATCTATTGGTCACAGATACCTTTAAAAAGGATTGGGGCATGGATCAGAAAACCAGTCAGTATCTGGTGTGACCACCATTTGCTTCATGCAGAATGACAAATCTCTTTCACACGTGCTCAATGGGTGTCTGGTGAGTATGCAGATCATGGAAAAACTGAGACATTTTCAGCTTCCAGGAATTGTGTATAGATCCTTACGACATGGGGGTGTGCATTCTACTGAAATATGAGGTGATGGTGGCGGATAAATGTCACGACAATGGGCCTCAGGATCTCGTCACGGTATCTCTGTGTATTCAAATTGACATCAATAAAATGTAATTGTGTTCATTGTCCGTAGCGTATACCTGCCCATACCATAACCCCACTGCCACCATGGGGCACTCTGTTCCCAATGTGATATCAGCAAACTGCTGGCAAAACACGACACCATACACATGGTCTGCGATTGTGAGGTTGGTTAGACGTACTGCCAAATTCTCTAAAACGACATTGGAGGTGGCTTATGGTAGAGAAATTAACATTCAATTCTCTGGCAACAGCTCTGGTGGACATTCCTGCAGTTAGCATGCCAATTGCATGCTCCCTCAAAACATGAGACATTGCACATTTTTAGAGTGGCCTTTTATTGTCCTCAGCACAAGGTGCATCTGTGTAATGATCATGCTGTTTAATACACTTATTGATATGCCACACCTGTCAGGTGGATGGATTATCTTGGCAAAGGAGAAATGCCCACTAACAGGGATGTAAACAAGAAATAAGAGAAATAAGCTTTTTGTGCGTATGACATTTTTGGGGGATATTTTATTGGCTCATGAAGCACGGGAACAACACTTTACATGTTGCGTTTTATATTTTTGTTAAGTGTATTTAAAAATATAAACTCCGAAGAACTAGGAGAAAGTTACAGAGAAAATCGTGTCTGCTATTTAGACAGAAATTACCCAAACAGACCATCTGTTTTTGTGTTGTGCAGGAATGTGACTCTGGGACTGTACTTTGGGAAAGGGGAGAATCTGCTGCTGGTCCTGATCCGACACTTTGGATGACTACCGTGACGCGAGCACGTGGCTGAGCTTGCGACCCAACAGGTCAGTCAACCTGAGAGGAGCGTATCTCCTATCATCTCTCAGTGCTTCTGACTTCATGTAACATCACCTACCATCTTTCAGTGCCCTTAACTTGTAAGGTCCTCTAGCAGCCCAGTGTCAGTGCCCTTAACTTGTAAGGTCCTCTAGCAGCCCAGTGTCAGTGCCCTTAACTTGTAAGGTCCTCTAGCAGCCCAGTGTCAGTGCCCTTAACTTGTAAGGTCCTCTAGCAGCCCAGTGTCAGTGCCCTTAACTTGTAAGGTCCTCTAGCAGCCCAGTGTCAGTGCCCTTAACTTGTAAGGTCCTCTAGCAGCCCAGTGTCAGTGCCCTTAACTTGTAAGGTCCTCTAGCAGCCCAGTGTCAGTGCCCTTAACTTGTAAGGTCCTCTAGCAGCCCAGTGTCAGTGCCCTTAACTTGTAAGGTCCTCTAGCAGCCCAGTGTCAGTGCTCTTATTGTGCTATGTATCTTCAGTAGGGATGGGCGCGAGTACTCAAATATTTTTGAGTACTCGATTCAAGATTTGTATTCAATTGCTAATAATCAAATACAAGTACTCAATGTCCAAATGCAACTATTTAGCAGGTTGAATTGATAAGCACTGACAAATAGTCAATCTCTAAGATGTTTGTTAGTGGAGTATGTAAAATGCAGTGAAAACATTTTACATTTCATTTTCAGTTGTGTATCGGAACAACCAGTAGACCTAATTGGAACAACCGATAGCATAGCACAAACTTATTTTGCATTTCAGACCCATTTTATACGCTAACAAGCGAGTACTTGAGTACATAAAATGATTTGCACGAGCACTCGAAACACAGACATTCTTTCAAATGCCCATCCTTCATTTTCAGGGACTTCTAGATTCTCAGTCAGCTCGGGTACTGGTGATCTCCTTTGGCTGTCGGGAAGGTGCTCAGATTTGGCTAGATCAGACGGGCTGCAAGTACGACATGCTGCTTGACCCAGAGAGGAAGGTAAGAGCTGTGCTGCCACTATCGAGGGTCACTCAGGGTTGATCATGACCTATTGACCTCTGGTAGCTGAATGTAAAGCTTTTATGTACTCAGTGTTATGCCAATGTTTAGACAACTGGATACATATTCTCTGTTTCAGATTTACAAGGCATTTGGCCTGGGATCTTCCTATTCGAATGTGATGAATTTCGACTCCTTGCTTCAATATGCAGAGTATGTTGTGTTAGGCCAAGAGTTTCCTGACATCCCACCACGTTTCCTGGAAGACTTCTATCAGGTATTTAGATATATAATTGAACATATTTAGTCCTACTTAAGATACGGCCTACAGTAGCAATACATTAAACACAAAATATTTCCTCTTTCGATGAAAGGTATCTATACAATGCCCAATTATTTTGGGATAGGTTTGTATAATCCATGTCCTCATTCTAACTCAGTTTTTGATATGATTTCAGATGGGCGGGGACTTTGTCCTGGATGAAGGTGGGACAGTGATCCTCTCTCATCCCTGCAAGAATCCAATGGACAGGCCTGAAGTAGCACAGATGGTGGCTACCATCTCATCTGTTGGCCGTCCTACCAGCTTCTAATGTAGTAGCGTCTCACTCCATCTGAGTAGACATGGCACTGACCCCTCAGAGGAAGCGCACCACCTTGGCTTATGTGGATGAAGACACTGATCACACTCATGACCTCATGAAGAGCAGTGTCTGATGGGAACTCACAAGCCAATGACAACCGCCCTTCCTGCTGAGGGATCAGTGCTGTGCTACTGCTATTATTCCTGACTGAATTCTAAGATTGTAGATTCTAATGTTTACTGACATTCTATTTAAATTAATTCAGAACTCAATTATGATTTTTAAGGATAATCATTAACTGAGTAAAAATAATCCAGATCTTGATCATGTGAAAAAAATTTGCCTTTTCAAATATTTTATTGCACAATATTTGTACTAGAACTATGCTGTTCTTGGATTTACACTGACTGTGAAAAAGTACAGTAGCAAATGGTATATCATTTTAGTCATGATACCTTTAATAAATATATTGATAATAAAAACAATTGTGCGAGTCTTCGATCCAAAGTATTCAGCCAAAGAGACTGGCTTAGCTTACTGTGAGTAATGAGTTCCATATGTTTATTTTTTCAGTGTGGACTAATATGAGCACCATCTGTCTAACTTGTGTACAGTATATTGTGAACAGTATGTTAAATGTGTTGTAGATTATTATTCAATAGCACCATCAGCCTGTAAACTAACATTTTCTTTGTAGATCAGCGACATCCCCTATTGCTTTTTAAACAAACAAACAAAAAGATTTTACATGAAATATATAAGAAGATGCATAACTACTCATGATAGACTATCCACTCAGAAAGTTGTCGTCAAGCTTGGCTGGATTTGTTTTTCTGAAATTTCTGATACTTTTGAAGAAAAAGGATCAGGCATCAAACTCACAGAGGTAATACATGTTCCTGTCGCAATAGTTGTCCCACCAGTCCCCATCATCTGACGCCATGGCCACGCAGTTCTCCCGCTTGCCTCCGTCTGGCTGGCTGGAGAGGAAGTGCTTGCGCCACTGGAAGTAGGTGACTCGTGTGTTGTCCTCAAACAGGTAGAGTCCCTCAGAGCGCAGGTCATTAATGCCCAGCCACACAGGCCAGTTCCCCGGCTGGAAGAAAGCCTTGACGTACTCTGCCAGGGCTTCCTGCTCCTTCCTGTCCTGAGGCATGGCCATCCTGCCGCCCCGCTCCATGCACTTCTGAGCTGCACCTGGGTACGTCTCATATGTGCGGTAGATCAGATAGCACTTATACCCCACCCGCCGGCCCTTCTGACATCCTAGGAAGTGGAGGAAACATTTCACCTTTCCTTTTTCATGATTTGGTACTTGTTTTTCAGTATTCCATTATAAAACATTTGAACTAAACAGAGGAAAAGGGAGGTACATGAAGACATACCCTCCAAGCGGCCAATCTCTTTGCGGTTCTCCTTGGTGAGGAGGGATATCTGTTGCATGGTGTCCTGTACCTCCCCGAGGGTGCCGTCCAGCTGGGACACTCTGTCCACCAGCTGGGTCACCTTCACATCCAGTGTATAGTGGCCCACATTCAGCCTGTGGATGGCCTGATCCATCGCTGACAGCCTGGACACTGTGCAAGAGAAGAACTCGCAAGATGTTAATGTCTGACAACTCAGCAATAATTTGTACAGTGTGTAGCATATACTTTTGATAAGTTTGTGCCAGACGTACAAATATAGTTGTATGTGTTGTCAAAGTCTGAGACAGGACTGGTTGGCTCTGGCTCCTCCGGTACATCTCCTCTTGCCTGTTTCCCCTGAGTCTCTGGGATCTGAGGTAAACAGTTCAGAGTAAACCGTGGAACCGATACTCCTGCTCCTTTGATGATTGTCTTTATAATGGTGAGGCTGTTATACTTTTCCACAAAAAGACACGAGTTAAAAATACATAAAACTAGTCTAGGGGTTTCCATGTAATTATGGCAATATCATGAAGATGTTACAGTACTCTATTTGTGTTTATGTGCAGGGTGCTGCTGTACCTCAACTGATTTGATGTCTTAGCTCAAACTTTGCAAGCGAGTACTCACCTCAGTTGGTGTTGCATCGACAGGATCTCCAACTTTGGTGTCGCCGTCCGGAGCACTCAAGCTGAGTGAACACATACACAAGACGGTGACTAGGATGGCTGCTATTCCCATTTTCCTCTGTAATAACGTTGTTTTTCCTCAGTATCCCTCCTCTGTCCTGCTCTCTCTTTTTCAATCTCACTCCCTCCACACTCTGTCGTTCTGACTTGTCCTGAGCGCACCACCCCAACAACAGGAAATCTCTTTGTTTTTCCTATCACCTCCCACTTCCACGCTTTGTATTAAGTGTACTTTTACAGAGAAGGACCTTTGGTGGCACACATGTTCCTACAGTCCACATTTAATGGTCTTATTAGGGCTAACCTGCAAGGCTTTGCCAATGGAAATAAATCATAGAGGCAGGGTTGTGGTGATTAAATTGCAGGGAAAATGAGAGTCAATGTATCCCTATGCTGAAGCCATGGCAGACATTAGGAACGCCAGTTAAAATGTCACACAAATCAGTTTACATTCCACAGACCCCAGGACTTGGATATGAACTAGCTAGGTCTGCTAGCATGTGGCTACAGACACTGAAAGGGCTGGGTGTGTGGCTTAACTGAAATGTTCAGATTGCTGTGAGAGAATAACTCGGCAGAATACAAAAATAGGATTTGCGGTATCCTCCGTATGAATGGCTTTGACAGGAAATACTTCTGATTGGAGGAACTTCACCAATAGAGAAATAAAGTACCTATAGGTCTGATGCTTTGCTGGTTTTACATCTCGATTTCCTCAAGGCAAGGGAAGTTCTGTTGAAATGTTTGCCCTTTGCAATAATTGATAGTTCATTCTCTATTTGTGGATTGAGATTTTCTCAACTGAACCCACAAGTTTTCTGCTGCAACATGGTGGACTGATACTGTCACTGTGTCTAAAAATAACTTCATCCCTGAACAATGACCTGGTTCCATTTAATTTATTTGCTTTGAATCTGTGGTTTTCAAAATGCATGAGTGCAATATAGCATATTATGATACAATGAATATAGTTTACATACAAAATTCAGTAAAATAGTACTCTCTAGTATTGTAAAATGGTTGTAGATCTACATTGCAAGTGGTATAAATCACTTAACATGCTGGCTTACCTAAACATACCAATTTGAGTGCTTCTCATTAGTGTAAACTACTGTAATGCTTAGCACTAATACAAGGTCTGAGTAATAAAGGTAGAGAAACAGTTGGAAGGTGGGGGTTCTGGCAGTGGGGAAACAAAAGCACGCATGTAGTGAGATATGCCATAACAAGCCATTTAAGATAAATAGACACGGTCAGTTCAATAGTTGGCTTTCCTTAATACATGTATTAAAATGGTCATCACAATGGTCCTTCTAGTGTTGAGTTGATCCAGTCACTCAAGTTGTGTTGCTTGAAGCTGCTGTTACCAGTTGTCAAGAAAGTCAAATCCAGTCTTCAGGAGGTTACTGCTGGTATTAAACTGGTAGGAGAAAATAGGAAATCTCAATTAGAACTGAGCATACAACTTGAAGTAAATGTACTACGTAACATGTTATTTCAATGTTGTTAGTAGAGTAATTACACTGTTAATATACAGGTAAATGCTGTTGCCAATTTCACTGGATCAAAATATCTTTGACCAGTTTTACCATTTACATTTTAGTCATTCAGCAGATGCTCACAATAGGTTGTTCCAGAAACTCACCTGAGCAAAGGTGGGACTGGTGGCCAGTTGCGACTCAGTCTGAGAAGCAGCCTTTTCCTCTCTATCTCTGGCAGTGTTGCTTGAGCGGGCAGGGGACCTGGTGGGCAGCCCCGGGGATTTGTTGGCTAGCCCTGAAGTGAAGACTTCCTCCACTGTGTTGCTGACTGAGGGGAGGGTGCTCTGAGCGCGCTCCCAGCCAGCCACTGTGGATGACACACTGATAGGTGCAGGGGTAGGGGTCACGCTCATAGGGGTCACACTTATGGCTGTTAGGGGGGGCACACTGATGGGTACAGGGGGAGGAGGCGCAGGTGGCCTGGTGGCTCGCTGCTTGGTTACTCGTGGCGGAGGTGGAGTCTCCTCCGTCTCCTTGGGGGTGGGCTCCTGACGGAGATAAGAGGGCAGTGGCTTCTCCCCTTTCTCCAGGGACTTGATTTGGCTGGGGGTTAGGGAGTGGAAGTCTGCCTGTTCACCCTCCAGCCTGGATCTTTCAGCACTGATCTTCCAGAAGGAGGAGGACTCCTCTTTCCTGCCCAGGCCGAGGCTCTCACCATTGGACACCTTGCTGCTCTGGGTCACCTTGCTCAGCTGGCTGCTCTGGGTGACTTTGCTTGGCTTGTAATCAGCTGTCGAAGAGGAGATGCCCTGCACAGATTCACCTGTTGTCAGGTTGAAGTCCAACTGGCTCTGTAAAATGAGGGGAGATGATGTGTTGACAGAAAATAAAATGTGTAGTCCTACATCAATTTAAGGTCATCTTGTGAGTGATAGAAGAAAAGCCACAGTCATACACACCTTGGTCTCCCAGGAGAATGGGGAAGAGTGCTCATCTTGCCAAGTTATGTCCTGAAATTGAACACAAAAACAGATGTTTTCGTAAAAGTGTGATGATTCGTGATAAACCACTACTCTTCACATGCAGAAACAGTCTGCCAGTCAGATTACTGGATTATAGGGCTGTACTACCTGGCTGTCTGAATATTTTGATAATCCAACAAATTGAGACCAAAACATAAAATGTCTATTTCCCCAGATTTGTCGAAATCAGACAGCGCATGGTATCGTATAAATAATCATTCACATTGGGAAGGCAAAGACCATGATGAAAATTGCCATCTGATCCAACTCGCTCTCTTGCATTGTGTTGTTGGTGTGACGTTTAGCACCAGCCCAAATATTCGTCGTGGCTAGCTAGCTAGCTAGCATGCTACTTTAGCTATTTTAACTAGCTGGAATCATACAAGAAAACGTAGCTAATTCTCTGAAATTAATATATGTGGCTACCAATGCAAATGGGGTAAAAGTCCATACCTCGTCACCAAAATGGACTATTTTCTGTCCTGTCTGAATGAGTAATTTAGGATAACAAATGACTTCTTCTCGGTCAACCCTATGCATAGCATATCGAGAACGAATGTGGGGGTCCATCATTCCATTGTCGATGGCGCTGTCTTGTTCATTCGGTGTCATTTTCTCCCAATCGGATCCATGTCTCTCCTTGATGTTCTCCCTTTCTTGCATTATTTTCCTGGCCATGGAGTTGATGGATGAGAAATACTCCAACTTTTTCTGCTCCATCCTATGGACATCGGCCCCTTCCATGGACGCCGCAGTCATTTTTCTACCAGCTGTACAGTACTCTCCGTGGGCGTTGAAATGGAGCCGTCATTGATGACGTTTGCATGTAAACATGATCATTTCATGGATGTGCAAGCGCCATCTGGCGCCAGAATAAAAAATGCCCTATGTGCATTTTAGGAGAGGAAGTATTTTCTTAAAATCATTCATCGCAACAAACAGTGTATCATTTAAAGCTACACTAAAGACAGATTTAGAAACTATGTGGCTGCATTGCAGTTCCGCTATCTCTCTCTGTGGAAATGTTTGCTCTACGGTAGTCCATAAGGAATAATAGCGACATCTAGTGTCCAGTTGGGCTAGTTCTACGGTAGTCCATAAGGAATAATAGCGACATCTAGTGTCCAGTTGGGCTAGTTCTACGGTAGTCCATAAGGAATAATAGCGACATCTAGTGTCCAGTTGGGCTAGTTCGGTAGGAATAAATAACACAATGGAAAAAGTGTAACAGCGCAACATCAAAGGCTGATGATGGACTGTCTAGTATTCATTTTGTTGTGTTCTGAGAATACAAAGAGAGCATAGATGACAGGTGATTTTAACCCCATTTCATTTGGCTGTCTTTTGTTCCTCCAGACGTTTGTTGTGCTCTAAATTGAAATCTATGTTTTCACGATGACTCATGGAAGGTCATAACACGTGACGTCTTCTTTCGCGTGTTGAGTTTATCATGTGATTCCCCTAGTTCCTGTAAGACTACCCGAGGACTTCTGCTTGATGATGTCGGACATAGTGCACTAGAGTCTAGTTTAGAATACTGGATACAAAGCATGGACTCCCCGTGCAATTGTAACAAGGCTGCGCCTTGGAAAATCGTTTTAACGTTACTTGTGTCGTTCACAACGGCCCTGGTTACATTTCCCTCGGATACAACGGGCTCTGGTGTCAGCCAGTGGTACCAAGACCTCTGCAGGTAAGGCACTGCTCGCTCGAGCACTCATGGCAATAAAGAAGTGCGTATAAAGCTTCTTAGCAAATGGAAGGTGTATTTAGCAACAAACGCAACTTATACAGTGCATTTAGAGTGATACAGTACAATGATACAATGTTTCCATATGTATTGTATTGTATGTATATATGTATGTATGTACGTCTGACACGAATGTTGAATAAAATTATATTTGAACTTTGTCTATTGTTAGTGCTGATGGTCCTTCAGCTGGTCGAAATTAGACACATATCCACAGGAAATGATTATTAAACCAACTTCAAAACGCGGGTATATTTATGTGGCAATCAAGATGTTTGCTCACGACCGAAGATAGATGCGCATATAAAATATCCACATGAAAATATTGTTTACCCGACTTTTTAGAACGCCAGTAGGCCTACTGAACTTGACATTTCTGTCTCAAATGTCGAGCAGCTGAAGGACAACAGGTAGAGCAAGTTCAAATGTAATTCTATTCAACATTCTATCTTGTAAGGCACATCCCCACGATGTTGCAGTGCATTGTTTGACTATCCAAGATCCAATTGGTATTAAAAGTCTGATTTATTAGGCAAGCGAAGTTCCTGGTCCAGTTTTGACAAGGCAGTTTGGATAGAAAGGTGGTGTCTCTAATCAGTTGGCTGATCAGGGTATTATGAGACACATTTTATGCATTTTGTATTGTGTAGTGATACGTGGTCGTCTAGCCTGGCTATCTTGAAATGAATGCACTAGCCGTGGGTCCCTCTGGATGGGAGCATCTTCTAAATGACTAAATTGTGATGTAAATGTAGTGCTATGTATTTTATTTGTTGTGTTTTGATTTCTGTTTGGACCCCAGGAAGAGGTTTTTTTTTCTATATATTTTGAGCGAACAGTCAAATGTGTGCTCTATGTAAGCTTTGAGATTGTGTGAATGTTTAGAAATTAATTCTACATGTGATTTAACTTTTTTTTTTCTCTCCACTTTTGCTCAAGTTACAAATGGGAGGCTATAGACCGGGACAGCAAAGTGAAATACACACTGAAGCTCTGTGATTCCTCACCTAACACAGCATGTGGAGCCGGTAGTGCTGTCTGTGCCCGCAACCTCACCAGTCAAAAGAATCAGTCTGTGGGTGAGTATATTTAGAGACAGGAGTTTTCCCTGATAAGGTGATCTGGTCAGGACCAACTGGGAACAGGCCCTTGTAGCTCCTTAGAAGGCTCCAGAGTTTTTCCTGGTCATGTAACTTATGCTGCCGGAAAACTCTTGGCCCTATAAGCAAGGCTTTACATGATCTTTTATCATTTGTAGCACTGGTGCTCCAAATTGGAACAAGTAAGACACACCAGACAACATTTAGGAGCACCAGAACAAAATACTATGTTTTTTACTGCAAATGACTGACTGTCCTATCAATTCTTAATTGTCATCAGTTGTTACCTTGATGATGTAGAACGCATCGCTAGAGATTGAGCAAGACATTAGAATAAAAACATTTAATAATTATTCAAAAGTGCAACAGCAACCATATTTATATAGGTGATTAGAACACAACCTTTATTGTATTTAAAAATGCAACTGTAAACTGTTATCCATTACTGCATCCAGCTAATAAAACTAACAATACAAAACAGTGTAATAATATTAATGTTGTAACAAGGAAACATGCTGACAGAACTTATACTTGGATAATTAAATAAATGTTTAATCTCCTCTCAGAATAACTAATCAACTTGCTTTTAGGGTTTAGAGTAGGGATGTCCCAAGGACCCCGGATAGCACTAACCCTCTTCCCGTATAGTGTCCGCGATGGTACCCATAATGTTTTTGCAGGACACTTTCCACATGTAATCCATCATTTTTCTGGGTTGGTAACATGGGTCTGAATTTCGTAAAATCCATCTCCTTTTTGGCAATGCAGTAAGCTGTGTTAAATTGAATTTCTATCTCAATTAGCTCTGCCTGTTGACCGGCTTGGGCTGCCACCTGTTTCATGTCAAATACGGCTGCCTGGTAGTGTAGTTCCTCCTGCCAAAATTGGTCGCACTTTAAAGCACTGGCCCAAAGTCTAGTACAGGGCTCTGCCTCTGTCAGGAGAATGTGCCGATGGTTCATTAAGTGAGGTTGGCATCTGATGAGCTGCCCTGCTAACAAGGCAGAATGTTTTTCTGATGGAAAATGGATCACTGTAGGAGGTGCTGCTGTCAGGACACAGTTGGGGTCAGCAGTAGCAACATGAGCGCCTTGTAAGGATGGGCCTTAAAGGCTTCCAGTCAGATGCCAGTCAAGTCATAATATCCTTTGATTCAGTTTGTTTGTTTCAGCCATCTGTCGGTTTAATGCTGTTCCACGAAGACACAATTTGTGATAAAGGACAACGTTTGCTTAATGATTATATGTTAAGAGTAAGGTCTGGTCAGTCAAACAACTTAAAAGGTAGGCTACCTTTTTTACTGGGAGTTTATCTGATCAGACTGTTCCTCAATGATGACAGAAGCTTGGCTTTTCCTGTAGTATTTGTAATCAACGTCATAAAATCCCCCACACTGAAAACACAGGAGCCTTATCCTCAGCTTTTGCTGTAAACAGAGGAAGCACTGATATCAAACTAATTGAATCACACAGCTTGGTACTTAGCTTTGCTTCACTTTAGTGCTGATGTTGCGAAGCATTTCAGAGAAGTGGTTTTGCTCGTCAAATATAGGCTAGCTGTTTCAGCTATAAATCTTTGGTGCTTTACATGGACTTACTCATACAAATTTATAAAGCTCAAATGAATCTGTAGGAATGAATGTACATTGTAAGAAGACCATGTCAGAACAGGGCTACTGGGCTAGACTATTCCGAAACATGATGACTATACGTCCCAGCCCGGGGCACTTGGTCATGCCCTTCGCTCAGTGACAAATCCGTGTTAGGTCACTCTCAGGAAGAAACAGTTGGGTCGTGTGACCTCATGATTAAAGTCTACATGAGATAAATGCCTGCAGCTGGTATGACACCATGGTCTCAACTCGACGATCTCTCAGTGTGAGAGTAGGACTGGAAGGGGCTCTTTGTGACGGATCTAATGCTGATAACTCCTGTAGCGACTAACCTGTCTTTTGTGTAGGAATAATCAGAGGTTAAAGGTGAACCAGAGCAGCTGCCTGTTCACATGACCGTGACTTCATGCTATTGAACATAGAAGCACTGATAAGCATGGAACAGGCAATCGACCTTGCATAACATGCGTTAAAATCCAACAAAAAAGAACCAGAGAAAAACTGCTTTCCAATAGAATTTGATTTGATATTCTAGGACAAAGTAGAGCCCCTATTTACTCAAATGACAACATGCCACTCAATTCAGTGCTTCCGAGTTCAATGTATCAAACAGTAATTTCAGTTGTAATAAAACCCTGCAGATTAGACCCATAAATGTAATACATTGAGACAATAACAAAACTAATAAGCAACAGAATGGCAAAAGTATTACCAGACTTGATAAATATTACTCAAACAGGGTTTATTAAAAATGGACATAAACAAATACAAGAACATGATTTAGTATAATACAATATTCTAAAAACCAAGATGTAAATTTATCAATAATTGGTCTTAATTCCGAAAAGGCTTTGACCGTCTCGGAGTGGCCTTTTTTTTATAAAACATTTGGAAGCATTAAGCTTTCCGGCTAAAATAATACATGTCATAAAAATATTATATAAATATCCTAAAGCAAAAATATATGGAAATAATACACAATCTTTAAGTTTAAGTTGCTTTAGAAAGGGGTACGAGACAGGGATGTCCTCTCTCCCTTCTTGCACAGGCAGTTGAACTGCTTGCAGAAGGAATTAGATAGGACCCAAGCTTAACATGTATTGGTAAGCATGAATATAAACTAAACTTATTTGCTGACAATCTCCTGATATACCTGACTAATATTGTAAAGTCAATGCCTCCCCTTGTTAAAAATATTTTTGAAATAGTCTAAAATATCAGGATATAAAATGTACATAATAAAAAAAAAAAAGGAAAAAAATGTCAATAAGAAAAATAACTCATGATCTACAGCAATACTTTAAGTGGACCACAAAAAATATGAAATGCATAGGATGCTTAATAAGTGACAACAAACAACCAAGTATATAACGATGACTTTATCCCATTACTCAACAACATGAAAGCAGATCTAATTAAATGGAATAACCTCCCGATAAATCTTACAGGTAGAGCAAGTCTTAGAATGGCATGGCTCACAAAGTTTTTACATTTATTACCCCATGAAGACATTCTTTTAAAAAGTATACTCGTCCATAACAGACTTCAACTGGGCAAATAAAACTCATAGAATAAATAGGAAAGTTTTGCAAGTGCTTAAATCTGAGGGTGGTTTTAATCTTGCAGATTTAGAATTGTATCAATTCGCCACCCAAGACTTTTACTTGTGATTTATTGTTAAATGCACTAAAGATTAACAATGGGTATGTATTGATGATGCGCATGCTCATCCCCAGAATCTTTTCGCGTGTTTGTTTTCAAAGGATGGAACTAAGATAATTAACAACTTCATAGTTAACAACATGGAAGAAAATGAAACGGATTCTACAAGAACCAATATCACTCCCTAAAAACACACCCCTATGGAACAGTCCTTGGATAGCTTTTACGAATTTACTGATAAATTGGCCCACATGGAAAACTAAAGGCATAGAAACCGTAAATGACATGGTAATAGGAATTACAATTTCCATGACAGATTTTAAAAAGCAATTTTGTACTGTCCAATGTAGACATTTTCAAGTATATGCAACTTTTTGGGCAACTTGACCAAATTCACATAGAAATGTGAGTTATTGATCTGTCATTGTAATTGAAAGCAACTCTAAAAAGCAGTAGATCTGTTCTATGTGCGCTGTTTCTATGCTTCCCGTTCTTAAGTTTAGTTTTCGAGTCTTTTACTTTCGGTTTTGAACTCCAGCTATATTTCACAGCGGTTTAGATGATACAGTGATTCTCTACACTATACTTGCTGGTTTTGTCACAAACTGAAAGGCAAACTATTAGAATTTTAGCAACAAGGAAATGGTGGAGCGATTTCTGCATAGTGCACCTTTTTAAAAGTTGTAAATCATGATTTCGACCTGAAAGCTTTTGGACATCAGAGCAATGTTGAGGGAATCCTATTTGACTCCGATAAAGATACTCATATGATATGTAAGATTAAAAAAACTTTCAGAGAGCCTATCCAACTGACAATCTCTTAGAAAAAAATATAAACTATTGGAATCAAGACTTAAAAAAAACTGATATAGGCACAAAATGGAGGGAGTGTTGGCGCATAACTAACAAAATTACAGTTAAATTCTACAGCACAATGGCAGAGTCATGTCTTACGTGTAAAACTAACAATGACTCAATAATCCATGCCTTCTGGGAGTGCTATAAAGTCCAAAAGTTATGGGCGGAGTTAGAAAGTTGGCTGTCAGAAGTTTTACAATGCAAGTTTACTTTTAATCCCTCTAACTGCATATTTCAAGACATGGCATTTGAGGGTGCAGTGAGACACAATGGGGTAGACCATACTTTTCTCGTCAAGGATGTTGAGAAAAATTCTACTTCAAAAAACTGGAAATCAAATGATCTTCCATCACTACAATAGTGGATTAATCAAATGTAGTTGTATTTAAATATTGAAAGCTGTGGGCTATGGAGGAAAATGGAACAATGCAATTTAATGGCATAGAGTGCTACAACTACTGGAAAGTTCCGGGGGAAGGATGAGATGGAGTGTGGTTGTGAGATACGTGATGTGTATGCTTGTGGAGGGAACGTGGGTTTGAGCAGGTGTGATGTCGTTGATTTCTGTTGGAATTTTAGTGCGTCTGTTCATTGTCTTTTGTTTATGTATGGTTATGGTTTGAGAAAAAATATGAATAAAATTGAACAAAAAATAATCTTCCAGGTCACCTCTAGTAATTTATGTTACTGGGTCAGCTGAGTAGCAATTAGACAGCTCTAGGCTCTGCTGAATAGCTTTTGTTTATGACACTGCAGATATCTGAGCGATAAAGTATGGTGCAGTGAGCAGTAAGGGGATTACAATGGAACTTGTGAGTGTGACAGTGTTCACTAACACAGAGGTGGATACAGTCACTGCAATCAAATTACAGTACAATCAATAAAAGCTAATAGCGATGTGTCTGTTTATTCAGTGCTATCTGGGACAAGCGGTAGAACATGTTTAAATAGACTAGTGATGGTTACATACGGCTTTGCAGTTGGTGCTGCACCCTAAACCTCATCACCTATCCCTCGGAAGGAGTTTTCTGCTGTGAAAAGCAGTTAGTCCTTGCTGTATTCTGCCCCTGGGAAACAGAAAGTCCAGCCAATGTGGTTAGAAGGGAATAACTGGTTATAACTGGTCATAAAGTTTGTTCTCTCTGCTCTGTTCTCTCTCCAGTTGGAGTTTAGCTGTAACTGTATGTATGGAGCCTGCCCAGGGGCCAGGCTGTTGGCAGACCAGACAGAGATAGGCAGTGTTGTCCAGTGGGTCATATTCCCATGCTGTTTATCTCTCTGGACTGTTCACGGCCAGACAGCTCGGCAGAAAAATGTCCTCGACTACTTAACCTTCCCGACCCCGTGCCGTAATGCTTTGACCCCACCACTGTAGGGACTGTGAGAGTTGGTGGAGGCTTCAGATTCAGTTGAAATCTGTATTAATCATCCGCTAGAAACCACTGGGAAAGTTTTGGGTTATGGTGAACTGTTGTTTGTTTTGTAAGTAGTGCAGTGTTCAGTATAGCCTACTGAAATAAATCCTTAAACATTTATATTACTTCTTTTAGCATTTGCATGTTTAAAGAGGCATGTGTTTCTCACTCATCCACTTCTATTTTCAGGTGATCTGTCCTTGAAGAAGGCGACTGAGAGCAGCGTGATAGATTTCAACAGCACCGAGAAGTGCCCAGGCAGTAGTGGGACTAATGTCCGGAGCAGCATTAGTTTCCAGTGTGGGAAGACTATGGTAAGTCACCCAGTCGCACCTGTCATAACAAATGAAGAGTAGTCATGGAAATTCTACCTATTGAAGGCTGCTTATGAATTTCCTGTCAAATCGCACTTGTGGGTTTAAGTTGAGAAGGATTTTACCGCAAAAGCATGTCTGTTCTTTGTCAGTCTGGTGGTGAAACGAAACTACAAATACTGTGGTGGTCTCTTTATTGAACATTTTTAAGTTCTCTCTAGAAACAGAAGCGTGAACGAAACATGATATTAAATAGCATATAGTGATGTAATATGTTTAGAATGAATACCTGGCCTGCCTGTTGATAAGCAGAGGTGTGTAACCATGTGATTGCAGTATTGACAGTGATCATAGCTAGAATGGTAGCTTTGCAACGGAACAAACACAATTATCATGGTAGTCCAGTTCCTCTAGTAGTGACTTCCTTGTATATGTCATCACATGTATTGTAGCAGAGAGGAGATGAAACTAACTGTCATGTCATATGTCAACTAAAACTATGGTTTTGCTCTTACCCCCCCCCCCCCCCCAGGGAACACCAGAGTTTGTAACTGTGGCCCAGTGTGTTCATTACTTTGAATGGAGAACATATGCAGCCTGCAAAAAGAATAAATACAAGCCTGATAAAGAGGTATGTCTGAATAGTGAAGTGCAGCTGACACAACAGGATGTGTGTGTGTGTGTGTCAGCTCTTAGTGGTCTGTATGCAGGCACGCGCGCGGCAGTGTGTGAGGCCGCAGTGTGTGTGGGGGGAGGTGAGTCTGTGACAGGCACATTCTCCAGTGTGGGAAAAGTCACTTGCTGTCTCTTGTGTATTTTTATTTATTATTTAACTAGGCAAGTCAGTTAAGAACACATTCTTATTTACAATGACAGCCTACCAGGGAACAGTGGGTTTAACTGCCTTGTTCAGGGGAAGAACGACAGATTTTTACCTTGTCAGTTCGGGGATTCGATCTAGCAACCTTTCGGTTACTGGCCCAACGCTCTAACCACTAGGCTACCTGTAAAGAGAAAAGAATAAAGAAATGTGTTTTCATTTAAATATCAACTCATTCCACTATTATATTGGACTTCGGTTACAGTATGTGCCAAAGCACACTGAAAGTCTTCCTGTCAAGTTGTAATTCTACCGTTTTAACTCTGTGTCTAGGTCCCCTGCTATGTCTTCGACACGGATGGGAAGAAGCACGATCTGAACCCACTCATCAAACTCACAGATGGTTACCTGGTGGACGACTCCGATGATGAAGTTCAATTTTATATTAACATATGCAGAAGCCTAAGTACGTTTCCTTAATCGTATTAATTGTCTTATGATTAATTGAAGATGTTAGTGGTTTTTCTTATTGCTTCGTATTGTGGTAAAAATGGCTCTGCTTCCTCCCCAGACCGTCCAGAGAGCCACTGCCCCGCGGGCTCTGCTGCCTGCCTGACCACCAGCAAGGGCTCCTTCAGCATGGGCCTACCCACTACCCAGCTAGAGCTGGCCTCCAGTGACAGGTATAGCCATGCTAATGCTAACCTGTTCACGCACAAAGACCATGCTAACCGCTAGCTAGCATCCTCTGTCTCTAGTCTACCTCAAGCTTGATAATTGCTGAGCGACCTTCATGCTGACCGGTTATCGACCGGCCCCAGAGCTGCGTTGCCTTTCTGAATGGCTGATTTCTCTCTTTTTCTCACCGTGCCAGATTGAGGCTGCGATACGAGGAATCCTCGGACAGCACGCCGGACTTCTGCAGCGGCCACACCCCTGCTGTCACCATCACCTTCATCTGCCCCTCACGCAGGCAGGAGGTAAGAGAGACCTGGGTGTCTGACCCATGGGATCATCCATTGATCAAACCATACTATTCATCATACCACAGAATTAACACACCGAATAGTGGTAATTCATCAAATAGAAGTATGTTACACATGTCAACCTACACGTGAACACTTTGTATTAAAGTACAATATCTCCTCAATTTTTGTTGCGTGTGTGACCTTTGACCTTACCATTACAGGGTACTGACCCCAAGATGACAGCCAAGTCCAACTGCAGGTATGAGGTAGAGTGGGTGACGGAGTACGCCTGCCACAGAGACTACCTGGAGAGTCACAACTGCACCCTGACCAGCAAGCAGCATGACATCAACATAGACCTCACCCACCTCACCCTCAGCTGTGAGTCCGTCCAGCCCCACACACAGGCTTTGAGAAACATTTGACAATGCAATGCTATGCGTAATCATGTGACCTTTCTAATTCTCACTGACTCTGGCTAATTCAATTCACAGTTGAAGCCAGTTCCTCTAACAGTGAATGATAACGTGTTGAGATACACGCAACTAATATCATTGTGTCACGTTCTGTGTGTGTAGCTACAGACGACCCTTATATGGCTGAGGCCAAGAGCAGCGATGGGAAGGACAACTATTTCTACTACCTGAATGTGTGTGGGGAAATCAAGGCAGGAGAGTGTGGTGGCGACCCGCACTATGTGTCCGCTTGCCAAGTCAAAGCAACGGGAGATCAAAGCAAAAAGATAGCTGGGAGATACCACAATCAAACACTAAGGTTGTTTTAATAGGAATACATATTTTCTCTTCATCTCTCTCCATCTCAGCTTGTCTCTCCTTCTCTTTGTAATTTGGAACATTACTAAGAGTTTTATTTCGCTCTATTCCAGGTACTCCGATGGCGACCTGACACTGATCTATCCAGATGGGAGCAGGTGCAGCTCTGGCTTTCAGCGCATGACCATCATCAACTTTGAGTGCAACAAAACAGCAGGTGACCATAACCCATAGCATGTCTAAGGAGAAAACAAGGCCCTTTTTTTAAATGAACAATACTTTCTTCTGTAGAGGTCACTCGCCTAAGTCTTATCTATCACATTCTCATTATTCCTCTTCCTCATTTCCTCATTTGTGTGATTCACAGGAAACAACGGCAGAGGCTCGCCTGTGTTTGCTGGTGAAACAGACTGCACTTACTACTTTGACTGGCAGACGGCTTCCGCCTGTGTGAAGGAGGAGGAGGATCTACTCTGCACGGTCAGCCAGTATAAACACTATGACCTGTCCCCCTTAACACGCTACCCTGGTAAGATGGAGTCCTGGATAATCTCTATTCACAGAGAGATGTTGCATGGGCTATAGTAGACATAGTACTGAAACCTTGAGTTGAACATCATTATTTATGAATGTAAATGCCCAGGACCTGACTTCCAATTTTACACTTGAAGTGAAAGTGATCCGAGCCCTAACACATTTAAATATGGAGGCTAAACCACGTGACATTCTGTTGGTGGTGTTATCTGTCTTTCAGAGTCTGAGTCGGCCCAGAACTGGGAGGCTGTGGACGCCAACGCCCCCAAGTCAGACAAAATGCGCTTCTACGTCAACGTGTGTCACAAAGTCCTCCAGCAGGGGGCCACCAGTACATGCCCTGAGGACGCTGCCATCTGCGCCGTGGGTAAGTCTGGAGAAGATCTGGGTCTGTTTTCGTAAAGCATCTCAGAGTTGGAGTGCTGATCTAGGATCAGTTTAGCCATTTAAATGATGAAAGAACAGGGGGACCTGATCAGTTCTACTCTGAGACGCTTATCTATACACAGCATTCTATCAAATCTGAGAAACAAAGATATTTGTCGTCCTTAACATGTATTCAATCCTCTCTTTTAGGAAAAGACAAAGTTATCAGCTTGGGCAAATTCCTCACCTCCCCGACAAAAAGAAATGACAGCGACGACATACGCCTGGTCTACACAGAGGGAGATGAATGCAGGAAGAACATGAAAATGAAGAGCATCATGATTCTGAAATGCAAGCCAGGTGAGTGTTAGATAGACTTGTAAGTTAGCTGCAGAGTTGAAGGTGAAGAAGGAAGTGCCTGAAAGTGGAGCTAGCTAGTGTTCAGTCTACTTGTTCAACTCCTCCTAACTTTCTTTGTGTGTGTCCCTTCTTCCCAACCCTCCTGTCCTCCTATCCAGGTGATCTAGAGAGTGCCCCCATCATGCGAAGCGTGTCCAGTGATGGCTGTGTGTATGAGTTTGAGTGGTACACGGCTGCAGCCTGTGTCATGTCCAGGACAGTGGGGGACAACTGCAAGGTGGAAGACCCCCAAGCTGGTAGGTCACACGGACCCACTGGACCCAGATGCCTACCAGCGATGGTGATATGATACACTATTTGCTGTTTAATGCAATAATACTACTGATTCTCTTTTGTCTTCGCTCTACAGGATTCTCATTTGACCTGTCCCCCCTGTCTAAACCTGGAGGAGGCTTTTACAACATGTCCAACGCTGATTATGACTACTTCATTAACGTCTGTGGCTCTGTCACTGCAGCCAAATGCCCTGTGAAAGCCGGGGCCTGTCAGGTGGACCAGAGGCATGTTTTATCATACTAAATAAATCCTTATGAATATAGAGGAGGTGGACATGCCCACCAACAGTAGTAGGAAAAGCTTGTATCTGGACTTTGTAAATGTGCTTTAGAGTTCCGACTGTTTGAGGTGGACTGAATGTTTTAGCTTCTGTTCTTCTGTTTGGTGTGTCTGTCTGCTACAGTGGCTCTAACTCATGGAGCCTGGGGGAGTTTAACTCTCAGCTGTCCTACTATGACGGGATGATCAAGCTGTCCTACAGCAATGGCTCTCGGTACAACAACGGGCAACACACACTGCGCTCCACCATGATCTCATTCCTCTGTGACCGAGAGGCCGGCGCCGGCAAGCCTGAGTTCCAGGTACTGACTGGGTCCTGTCATGTGCTACTGACAGAGCTCATCCAATCTCTTATAAGTAGCTCCTCGTATGGTTCACCTATGCAGTGATTCAACTGTAAAATCATTTACCGTGAATATACCATTTTCATAACCATATTGATCCTCACAGGTTGAGGACAGTTACACCTATAACTTCAGGTGGTATACGTCCTACGCCTGCCCAGAGAGGGCACATGAGTGTGTGGTGACAGACCCCAACACACTGGACCAGTATGACCTGTCCAGGTGAGACCCCTGCACAAGGATATGTTATGACTAGAACCGGGAATTTTCCCGGATCACAAAGCTTGATCTGGAAAAACTCCAGGTATAGACAGTAACCACGTTTACATGCACACTAATATCCCGTTATTATTCGGGTTACTCAAGTATTCTGTTTTTGAGTTGACACATATAATCATCATATCCCGTTTGCAGTAACCCGAAAAATCTTGTATCCTGGTTATGAGAAACTTGGATAAGATGCCTGGGATATGCTATCTTAAACGGCATACTGTGGCATGTAAACATCTTATCCTGTTTACTGTTGTTTTTCGCGGTCTGCGTAGGCTCAGTTTCGCATAGTATGGGTGTTGTGTAATGTTTTAATCTGATTGTCAAACAAATAACTTAAAGTAGGCTACCTGCCCAGTTACTGTATATCCACCATAATAATATATTTTTCTCATACTCTGTACTGGACCGTATAGCCTACTGGCTACTTTCCCCCTTAATTTAGGAACGTTTCTGCATATAATTTCTGACATTTGGTAGGCCATATTATATTTTCCTACTTTTGGTAGGCCATTTGTTTGTCAACTATACTGCCCTACCAAGCAAAAAGGCAGTAACTGCTCATTTGGTAATTTATGCTACATTAAATACATGCTTAATCATGTGGACAAGTATCCTGCCTCGTATTGTGTTTTGGAGAAAATGCGGGTCATGTTAACAGTAACTGCATAAAGTTACTGTGAAACCAAGGTAAATAAAAGCAATTTTTCTCAGTTCCATGCTACTGCCTTTTTGCTTGGTAGGGCAGTATAGTTAGTAAGATATATGCAGCTTCTCTTCTGTCATAACTTGTTCCCCCAGAAGACTAAATAAAGGTGTGCTCACCAGAATAACGTCTTACATTGATAAAATGAATATATTAGTGATCTAGTTAACACCGGTAAAGTTGTCTGTTTTGTTTAGGGACCGCGGAGGAAACGCAACAACTCCAAAACAGATTGTTTTGTTGTGCAAAAGATTGTTCCTGTGCAAAATGTCCAAATGTCATCAGTTTGACTGGTTTTAAGGAAATGAAAAGCTGAGAAAACAAAACACTTTTCTGATAACCTGAAGTCTTATCTTGGGTGCATATTTTGTGTTTGAAATACTGTCTGCTTGCATAACAGTGTCAAAGATAACACGTTACATGTGCATCCACATTTTCTCCACTCCCGTTCCCTGATATATTTCAGTTACTGTTCCATTTTATCCATATGAACTTAAATGAGGAACATTCTGTTTATTCATGAATACAGGGATACTCGTGAGTGGGATATCAACGGTGCATGTAAACCGCTTTCCCCGAATAACACCTTAAGCGGCATATGAGTTACTATTTGGAATACTGTGCGCATGTAAACGTGGTCAATGACTACGGCTTAGAATTTGTACTGGTCAGGTCACGGGGTCATGAAAAACTCCCAGTCCTAGTTAAGTCCGATGAAGGCAGACATGAAACAATATTTGAGGAATAATGTGTGTAAACCTCCTCTCTGTCCTCTCTCCCAGTCTCTCCCGGTCTAGTGGAAGGAGTAACTGGCAGGCCATGGACCTGTCTGACCCTAACAACCTGAGGAAGTACTACATCAACGTGTGTCGTCCTCTGAATGCCGTGCAGGGCTGTGACCGCCAAGCCTCTGTCTGCCAGATTAAATACCAGCATCAGCATGTTAGTGTCAGAGCTGTGGGATATCCTGTAGGATGAGTTTAACACACTAGGATGTGTGTTTAAATATTGTTTGGGTCATGGAACGTCAATTTCATAATTTCTGACAATAGCTCATTAATAAACAGTATTAAAAAGTTCAGAGACTATTCCTAAAAAATTATTACAATTTTAGTTGTTGATATAAATTGAAGGTAAGGTTGGTAGTGTCCCCCTTCTGGATCTGGTAGCCATCCGCTGTGGGTCTGTCTTAGTACTGGACTGTAGCTCGATGTGACTCTGGACTTTCTCTGTGTTGTCATCAGGGCATCCTGTCTGAAACGGTGTCTGTCAGTAACATGGGCCTGGCTAAGAGAGGTCCAGCGATCGAGGAGAAGGACCGCCTGCTGCTGGAGTACACAGACGGCTCCGAGTGCATCTCAGACGGCCTGAAACTCACCTACACCACACGTATCCACCTGGTCTGCTCCAGTGGATTTGTGGTAAGTGGAATGGCATATTTATAGGGCTCTGTGTCAAAAAGAAATCAGATTTTGTTTAATCTTTATGTCATTATATCTGCCTAGGATTGTAACACTGATCTGCCTGTCTTTTTCTGTATTTGCAGTCGTCCGTCCCTCGTTTCCTCAATTATGGGAACTGTACTGCCAACTTCATGTGGGAGACCGGGGCAGCTTGTGCCATCAGTACTGCTGATGACCAGAACATGGTGAGCTGTTACATTCCACATCCACTGGCAGCATTATAGTGTTTGTCATGATGTCTAACCTAACATAGCAGGTGTAAAAGAAACGCCTGAGTGGGGTTTCTTTCTAGTAACTGTCGGGGGAGATTCTCTTCTTCACTGTTCAACTAATCCAGTAAATGTGGAGGAGGTGTTAAGCGGAAGTTGCGTCACAGGCTCTCTTTCCATTTCCCCTGAAATGGGCGCATGATGTCTGTAAAGACCTGTTAGATTGTTCGAGGGCTCATCAATCATTTTTGTTGATGGTTCTATTGTATGGCAGACCTGCTCTGTGAGGGATCCCAACACTGGCTTTGAGTTCAATCTGCTTCCTCTGGCCTCCAAGACTGGCTACAAGGCTGAAGGCAATGGGAAAACCTTTGTGGTAAGTCACAGTCAAGCACTCTCAGTGTTGTGGCCTCAGGTCATAGCAGAAATTGTGAATAATGTGCATTTTCCAATCCATTTCCCCGGGCATCCACTTCCTGAGGTAAATTTCTTGTCTCCTATTGGAGACAAGAAACTAGTGTAGTAGTAGAGTTGTTGGACACTGTGCCTGACCTATATGACACTGTCTCCCCCCCCCCCCCACAGGTGAATATCTGTGGTGAGGTGGCAGAGTGTGAGAAGGACCAGGGGAAGCCTGTAGCTGGCTGTGAGCTGGACAATAGCCTGGTTGTTGGTCCTGTGGGAGTGGAGAGATCTCTACAATACTCTACTGACGGCCTGCTCACACTCACATACAAAGGAGACGTGAACAGGCCTACAGGTACAGTCAATGGATCCAACCATCATCACTCACTAAGGGCTGACCCTGGGGCTCAATTAGCATTGCTGGAGTATGGAAGTCTGAACGAAATGCATGTTGTGACACTAAAGTGTACTAAAGTCAGGTTATGAATGTTTTAGTCTGAGCACTAACTTGTTTCCTCTCTCTTCCCCCCCCCCAGGCACCATAGACACCTTCACCATTCGTTTTCTTTGTGACCAGGACGCCCACGTCGGCACTCTGAAACTGGTCCGAGAGGAGCTCAGCTCGTCCACACTCGTCACACACGATGTCTTTTTTGAGTTTTCCACAGCCCTGGCATGCATCCCTGCCCCTGTGGACTGTCGTGTCACTGGTAGGAACAAAACTGTTAACGCAGCAGTTCCCAAACTAGGGGTCGCGAAACCATGTGGGGTCGCCTGATATGAAAATGGATTTGCGGGAGAATTTCCAAAATCCCGCCCCAAAAAATACATTTTGTAAAAAAGGTAGCGTTTTTATATCTCAAAATCATTGTAATGTGGTTAACCTTCAAAATCTACGATTTTTTTGTATTGAAATCTAAAATATACAATTCCACCGTAGAGAGCCCTTAGATGGTGGGAAAAGGCCGCACTTCACCTTTGCGCTTGAATCAGAATGATTCAAGTGCACAGTCAAGTGGGGCCTCTCAAGCTGTCATGTGACCGAATGCTGCAGACAATGGCTTCACGGGTCACTACAGAGGACTTCTGGTTCCTGACTCAAAGGGAATAATACTCTGCCTCCTCCCACAGAGCGCTAAAACCCATAGTACCCTTCGCCAGCTCATATCTGTGTGAAGCTGGATTCAGTTTTCTGGTCTGCATTAAAACCAAATATCAATCCAGTTTGGATGTGACAGCAGAGATGAGGTGCGCACAGTTGACCACGCCCCCTGACTTTGAGAAGCTCTGACGCAACATGCATCAAGCCACACCCATCTCATTAGTGGTGGTGAGATAATGGTGCTTTCAAGACAACTAGGTCAAATCATGACATCAGTGATCTTCAGGTCGGAACTTTAGAAAAAGGCACGAGTTCCTGAGCTGGAATTCCGAGGTAGATGACCGTTCAAAACGATATTCCCCAGTCGGAGTTGTTTTTTCCGAGTTTTTTCCGACTTCCGACTTAAACACTCGGAAGTCTGAGATTTCCTAGTTCCCAGTTGTTTTGAACGCGGCATTAGAGACATGTTAGACTAATTTGCAATTGACTGTCATAGCCCCACATTAAATGTACTGTATGTGATAGTGAGTTGAGAAGATGATCAGAAATACTGTTATAATGTTTTGCAATCGACTGCCATAGGCCCAAATAAAGAAAGTTAACATGGGCTGTTAGTGACAGATTTCTTTCACATGGTTGGGATCGCGAGAGTTTTGAGAACCCCTGTATTAATGTCTTCCAAACGGTATAGATGTCTTCAGTATGCCTCTAACATGGCATATCACTTTATTCACTTTATCAAACTGTGGTCATAGAAATGGGTCTTCATATTAATCGAAAGATATTGTTCAGCTTCTCATCCTGGATTCACAGAGTGATGTTCTACTCTTTCAGATTCCCACGGTAACGTGTATGACCTGAGTCACCTGAGCAGGGACAGTGAAGACAGTCCCTGGGTGGCCATCGACACGTCTGAGCAGGCCAAGAAACGGCGCTTCTTCATCAACGTGTGTAAACCTCTGCCTCCAGTCCAGGGATGCCCCGGTGAGTCGCATGCAATTAGCCTATGTGAAGGCCAGGCAATGAGTCATCGCTTGGCCTTCATGAGGATAGAAAGGGAGCTGTTCCGTCAGTATTAATTGATGTTCAGCTTTTGCGTTTGACTACATGCATACAGTATAGAAGTGTTTAAGTGTTTCAGTCAGACTGTATACAAACATATGAGTGTCTTGTCTTTTTATACGTTTGTACCACAATGGAGTCGATTAGTTTGTCTCGCCGTGTGTGAGGTACTGTCAGTGTTAATGCCGTCCTTTGCTAACTGTCCTCCTCCATCTGCAGATGGTCTCCTGGGTGCATGTGGCACCATAGAGGGTAAAAGTGTAAACCTGGGCTACGTCCAGTCCAGCCCCCAGGTGGCCTCTGACGGCTCCATCAGCATCGTCTACCTCAACGGGGACCGCTGTGACAAAGGCCACCACTCCACACGTATCATCTTCCAGTGTGACGATAACCCTGTAAGTACACTTGCTCTCTATGGGAATGCTCTTCCATGTTCTGGCCGTAGAGTGGCAAGAATCCGTATGAAATGTTACTTATTGATGTTACTGATCCCATTTACCATATATGTTCCCTCCTAATCCCTACAGTACCAGTCAAAAGTTTGGACACACCTATTCATTATAGGATTTTTCTTTATTTTTGACTATTTTCTACATTGTAGAATAATAGTGAAGACATCAAAACTATGAAATATCACATGGAATCATGTAGTAACCACAAGTGTTAAACAAATCAAAATATATTTGCCTTGATGACAGCCATCCTTTTCCTTGATGACAGCTTTGCACACTCTTGGCATTCTCTCAACCAGCTTCACCTGGAATGCTTTTCCAACAGTCTTGAAGGAGTTCCTACATATGCTGAGCACTTGTTGGATGCTTTTCCTTCACTCTGCGGTACAACTCATCCCAAACCATCTCAATTGGGTTTAGGTCCGGTGAATGTGGAGGCCAGGTCATCTGATGCAGCACTCCATCACTCTCCTTGGTTAAATAGCCCTTACACAGCCTGGAGGTGTGTTGGGTCATTGTCCTGTTGAAAAACAAATGATAGTCCCACTAAGCGCAAAGCAGATGGGACGGCGTATCACTGGAGAATGCTATAGTAACCATGCTGGTTAAGTGCCTTGAATTCTAAATAAATCACTGACAGTGTCACCAGCAAAGCACCCTCACACAACTTCCTCCATGCTTCACGGTGGGGAACCACACATGCGGAGATCATCCGTTCACCTACAGTACTCTGCGTTTCACAAAGACACAGCGGTTGGAACCAAAAATCTCAGATTTGGACTCATCAGACCAAAAGACAGATTTCTACCGGTCTAATGTCCATTGCTCGTGTTTCTTGGCCCAAGCAAGTCTCTTATTCTCATTGGTGTCCTTTAGTAATGCTTTCTTTGCAGCAATTCGACCACGAAGGCCTGATTTCACGCAGTCTCTTCTGAACAGTTGATGTTGAGATGTGTCTGTTACTTGAGCTCTGTGAAGCATTTATTTGGGCTGCAATTTCTGAGGCTGGTAACTCTAATGAATGTGTCCTCTCCAGCAGAGATAACTCTGGGTCTTCCTTTCCAATGGAGGTCCTCATGAGAGCCAGTTTCATCATAGTGCTTGATGGTATTTGCATCTGCACTTGAAACTTTCAAAGTTCTTGAAATGTTCCAGATTGACTGACCTTCATGTCTTAAAGTAATGATGGACTGTCGTTTCTCTTTGCTTATTTGAGCTGTTCTTGCCATAATATGGACTTGTTCTTTTACCAAATAGGACTATCTTCTGTATACCACCCCTACCTTGTCACAACACCACTGATTGGCTCAAACGCAAGATAAAGAAAAACCCTTGAATGAGTAGGTGTGTCCAAACTTTTGACTGGTACTGTATATTTTTCATGTTTGGTTCATTTACCAACAGGGCTCTCCTGTATTTGACCGTCAAGACGGCTGTGAGTATGTGTTCATGTGGAGAACCTCCGAGGCGTGTCCTCTCACCAGTGCTCAGGGTAGGTTTTGGAGGAGGAGGCTGCCATGTTTAGTGTCGTGGCTCTGGCTAAGACTGATACTTTTCTCCACCGGTGTCGTCATCGTGCTTAAGGTAACTCTCCTCTCCCTGACTCCTGCAGGTGAAAACTGTAAAGTCAAGGACCCCAGAAGTGGCTACATGTTTGACATGAGTTCCCTGTCAGGGAAGGACTACATGGTGAAGAGTGGCCAGTACCAGTACCACTTCTCTGTCTGCGGGGGGCTTCAGAAAGGGATCTGCACACACAAAGACACAGGAAATGACCAGGTTTCAGCCTGTCAGGTGAAAGACAGCACCCACAGAATCGCTGGTATGTAAAATCTGTCCAAAAATATTTTGAGTTGGTTCAACTTCTTCAGAAAGCTTTGATTTTCTTTTGGTAGTAATTGATAAAACCTCTGAGAAACAGCTGGTTGGTTATTCATCACAGGGATGGCCTCACAGACTCTGAGCTATGTTGGAGATCAGATCGTCCTCAACTACACTGGTGGGGAGACATGTCACAAGATCTACCAGAGATCCACAGAGATCTACTTTTCCTGTCATCCTAAAATGAACCCTGTGAGTCGAAGTGACGCTGAAGAGCAAACGTGTAATATGACATCTATGCTCGTCCCACAGTGTTTGTGAATGTGGGAGTTACTGGGTTGTTGTGGTGTTTCTACCTGTAGGGGGTGCCAGAGTTCATCAAGGAGACTGCGGTGTGCACCTACCTGTTTACCTGGCGTACTGCTCTCGCCTGTATCCCAGTCAAGACTATCAGCTGCTCCTACCAGTATGGATAGTCCTGTTCTATTCTGGGAGCTCTCTTCCCAACACAACCTCCTCTTTCTCCCATACAATGACTAGTTTCCCCTTTGTCAGTTATTTTAAACTGACTGTTTGGTATTTTTCCCCACACAGAGATTCTAATGGCAACTCGTACGACCTCTCCTCTCTGGCCCTGGACTCCAGAAACTGGGTGGTTGAGCCCAGCACTGGGAAGCAGGAGCGCTTCTACATCAACGTCTGCAGGTCTCTGGTGCAACAGGGGGGTAAGTGCCTATCCTCAACACCGGCATCCTTTATATGAAGGACACTGGTGGTTCCTGTGTAGTTTTAATTTCCCCATTTGTGTGAACTAACATCAACCTTCTCGTAAAGTCTTCAATCACAGTTTGAATGTGGTGCAATTATGCTCGCCTTCTGAACCTTTCTTTCCTCATGTTGTAGGCTCCTGGAAGTGTCCGTCCAACGCAGCTTCCTGTCTGAAGAGCGGGGAGCACTATGTGAGTCTGGGAGAGGCCGAGTCGGCGCCACAGTGGGACCAGAACATCCTGGTTCTCAGGTACACCAACGGAGAGATGTGTCCCGGTGGACAGAGGAATAAGAGTACCATTGTACGCTTCAAATGTGACCGGGACAAAGTGGTAAGGGATCATAGACATCACACACAGACACACACACACACACACACACGCACACACACACGCGTAACACAGGCTGAGTAGACTGAACATGTTTCTCCTGTCCCTGCCCCAGGACTCGAGGCCTACACTGATAACGACCATAGAGGAGTGTGTCTACACCTTTGTGTGGTTCACTGCAGCCGCCTGCCCCCTCAACAGCAGCCAGCACGGAGACTGCAGAGTCACCAATCCAGTCACCGGTGAGTCCCACTCCAACACTGAAAAGTGAAAGGGGTCTGTCTACACTAGGCCATGTTACCATTCTGAAAAGGTATTTGCGTTAAGTATGATTAACATGGGAAAATACCACCGTTCTCATTGGATCTCAGTGCAGTCAGGCACGCCAGTGCAAAGAGTTAGTGAGCAACTCCTCCATGTGCTATTGTTTTGTTTTGACACCTGTCTGTACTGTGCTGCCCTCCTGAACCCAGGCCACCTCTTTGACCTGAACGGACTAAGCCAGGAGGGAGGCTACATTTTGTACGACAACCTGGACCCTAAGAAGATGTTTCGGCTCAACGTGTGTGGGGAAGTCGCCAACGCAGGCTGTGGACCAGACACGGGTACAACAATGTTATATCTCACAAGCTCTGGTTTGGCTGGGAAATCTCTGCCCCTTACTGGTAAAAGCCTGATTCCCACAGCAATCATTTAACAGTCCTGCCAATGTCAGCTGGCCAGCAATGATGAGGTCACATAGCCATGGACCAGACACGGGTCCCAAGACAGCTGTTCAAAGATTAAACCCACTTTTCAAGAAGATGGTGGTTTATGCAGCTGGGTTATGTAATGGTCTTTGGCTCTGCATAAAATGTCGTCCCTATTGTCTTGAAATGTATCACTTATGGTCGTTTTGATGTGTGTGCAGGTGTGTGTATCAAGGAGACCAAGAGTGCTCTGAGTGGCGGGCGGGCCAGCAGGAAGCTGTCATACCTGGACCAGGTGGTGGAACTGACCTATGAGGGTGGGGCTGTGTGTGCCGCCAACCCCGCCCTCACACACAAGAGCATCATCAGCTTTGTGTGCAAGGCCCACGGTGAGGCCAGCACGGGGCCGGTACTGGTGGACTCGGACAAGAACACGTGCACACACTTCTTCTCCTGGCACACGCCCTTGGTGTGTGAACACCAGGTAATGACCGGTGGCGCTTCCCAATTCCAAAACAACCCGTAGCCCCCTACCCCTTAAACATAGTAGATCTGAAAGAATTGGATGGATGTAACCATTATGGCAATTTGCATTTGAAACGCTAGCTGGAATTTCTTCAACCGTGCTTACCAGTCATGCCATACAGATCAGGCAACCAGTGAGTCCTTGACGTAAAGTCAGTGTGCTGCTTGATAAAGTAGCAGTGTGGTAGACATCAGATAGAGGCACCATCTACTGTAACTAATTACTGAGGCTAACTAACTGTCTGTGTTGACTAACTAAACTAAGTAGTTCATGTGCTATTTACATAAATGACTGTACTGTTAGTTACCACAATGAGGTGGAAGAGAAAGGGCTATGTGAATACATCATGTTTAGTCTGCTGAATGGTAGACCTTTAGAGATTACTTGTATGTTGAGTTTAACCTGACATATAGAGGTGTACAAATCTTAACAGCTGTCAATTTTGTATTATAATTGGTTTACTGTGATAGGTGTATTATATCTGTACATTTTTTTGTAATAGCAACTTTAATATGTAAACATTGACTTTGCTGCCTGAGGTATGCCTTTTGTCTTTGCTAGCCCCCTCGTCTGTCTCACTTTCGTACTGTGTTCCGTAGGTCAAGTGTTCAGTCCTGAACGGCTCTACCCTCATCGACCTGACCCCTCTGATCCACGTGACGGGTTACTACAGAGCCACTAACGAAGACCTGGTGGGCAAGGACCAGTCCCCTGACTTCTACATCAACATCTGCCAGCCCCTAAACCCCATCCCTGGGGTCACATGTCCCCCAGGGGCCGCTGTCTGCATGAACCCCTACCAAGGGCCCCCCATAGTGAGTCGACAAACACAGAAACGCATGCATGTGCACACACACACACAGAAATGAACACTCATCCATAGTATTCCCTCTGTGTTTACAAACCAACATGTTCAATTGTATATTTCCCTGTGTCTCTCTTGCTAACAGGACATTGGTCGAATCACCTCCGGCCCGGTGTTCAACAGCGTGACCAATGAGGTGTCAATCACCTTCAACAGCACCACTGCCTGCCCCTCTGACCCCACCCAGAACTACACCTCCACCATCATGTTCACCTGCCAGAGGGGCCTGGAGCTGGTCAGTACCACACCAGAGGCATAGATGACGTGTCTGTATGTTAGAGACCTCTCATTGTGATGGCTCTTGTGTTGAAAAGAGTTTTCTTCGAAAATGAGGTTTGGCGTCTTGGAAAACTTGTGCATGTTTAGTCTTTGTGGTATTAAAGCCTCTCTCTTGTCCCCCCCACAGGGCTCGCCCCAGATGATCAGGAAGCACAAGTGTATGTATGTGTTTGAGTGGGCCACTCCCCTGGTCTGTTCTGACGCCACGCAGACCAAAGGCTGCACCCTGACAGACTCACAGCTGCAGTTCACCTTTGACCTCTCACCCCTCTCTGGGGAGATTCAGGTGGTTTGACCTTTTTATATATGCGACCTCTTACCCTCAACATATCTACATGTTCTGTTATACTTAGCTATACGTGTTATCTATGCATTAACACATGTATTTAGTGGAAAGTAGTCCTTTTTTATGATGCTTTTTCATCCATTTGTCTTTCTCTTCCAGGTGCCTGTCGGCTCAGAGACCTATAAGATCAATGTGTGTGGGGAGGTGGCAGACCCCAGCTGTAAGAACAGTGCAGTGTGTGTGCAGTCGCCGGGCGGATCAGCGTTCTCCTATGGCATCAGCCAGGCCATGACTATGGACTACAAACACGAGGAGCAGGCTGTCATCATGCAGTACGGAGGAGGAGACGTCTGCCCTCCAGGTGAGACAGGCTATCCTCAGTCCCACACCCTGGTGTCTATGGGCAAGTCAAATGAGAACCTTCATGCCACAGATATTGCACAATGTTTGACCAGTGTTGCAGTGGCTTATAGGGTGTCACATAAGACTGCAGCCTCTGATGCTTTGGTGAAGTGTTTATCAGCCTGTTGTTGTGCTGTATCTCAAAGTGAAGCTCGTTTGGGCCTTATGGTTTCCATTTCTCCATTTCAGTGACTGAGAATGACGAGGTTTGCGTTTTTCCCTTCAACTTCCTGAAGAAGTTGTATACGGCGTGTACAACCGAGGGCAGGATGGACAATAGACTATGGTGTGCCACCACCAGTGACTTTGACAAGGATAAGAAATGGGGATTCTGCGTTCAGGGTAATGACTGTGTTGAAATCTGTGTAAAAAGGAAACTATTTTGAGTGTGTGTCTCCTAGAGGCTCTGGGCTTAGCTGTGCTCAACTCTGCTGTGTGGGTCGTGTCTCAGTGACAGGGAAGAGGCAGTCGTCCATCCTGTTCACCTGTGACCAGTCAGCCGGCCATGGTACCCCAGAGCTGCTGAGTGAGACAGGGGGCTGCGCTGCCACCTTCCAGTGGAAAACCATGGCTGTGTGCCCACCGAAGAAGATGGAGTGTAAGCTGGTGAACCAGCACCAGACCTTCAACCTGCGCACCCTCTCCTCTCTCACCGAGCCGTGGAAGTTCAGCCACAACAAAGCAGCGTATGTTTAGCTTTTCCCTACTGCTTCTCTTTCTTTCTCCTCCTCTCCCTCCTCCTTTCCCCTTCTTTCTTCCTCTCCCTCTGTACCACTTGATGAGGATCGAACATGCACAGTAGTGGTTAGGCGCTAGAAAACATTTTGCTATCTCCAGGTACTACATCAACCTGTGCCAGGGGATCCATGGGGGCCTGCCAGACTGCCCCGAGGGAGCCACGGTGTGCCGGAAGACCAGCGATGGGAAGACCCAGACCCTGGGCCTCGTCTACACCCAGAAGATGGCAGTCTCTGGTGGGTTTTACAGACTTACTTACTGACACTTACTTCAAGATGGCATGTTTGTGTAATGAACTGAAACTTCTTAGGTTTGTGTGTTTTGTTAAGGATCCCAGTAATATTAGTCCTGGTAGACTTAACCCCTGTAAGGAACCCAGTAATATTAGTCCTGGTAGACTTAACCCCTGTAAGGAACCCAGTAATATTAGTCCTGGTAGACTTATCCCCTTTAACCACCCCTCCTTTTCCCAGATAAGAAGATCCTAGTGAGCTACGCTATGGGAGACAATGTGTGTGGGAACGGCCTCCAGGCCAAGACAGTGGTCCAGCTGACATGTGGTCCTAATATAGGCCAGCCCAAGCTGCTGAGGTGAGTGAGTTGTGAGTAGCTAGCCTGGAAGAGCTTCCTCTCTTGTAGCCCTGTCCCAGATCTCTTTATGACTTGTATTGTTGTTGGCTATTCAGCACAAACAGATCTGGGACCAGGTTACCTCTCCGACAGGGGAAAGCCAACTGGCCTCAAGCCAGCAAAAATATGTGGCCCTGTGGGCAAAATAAACCTCTATCCAACTGAATAACTCTAGGAAAAGTTACTGAATGTTCAAGTTGAAGAGGCACATCTAAACTCCTTCCGAGTTGAAAATTGACCACTTAAACGTCAGTTTCAATTCTTGAACGTCATATTTATTTTTCTAGTTAAACTTTTCCATCTCTCACGGTTTCATTTGTCACTCTTTGAAGGATGCTTGTTAACTCTCACTGTACCACACACACACTGTGTGTCTCTGTCTCTTTGTGCGTAGCGTGGATGATGCCTCGTGTGAATTCGTGCTGGGCTGGGAGACACGTGCGGCATGCGCTGTTCAACAACATGAGGTGGTGATGGTCAATGGAACCATCAAAGTCCCCGATACAGGGGCCAACTTCAGCCTGGGGGCCCTCTACCACAGGTGACACCTCTCATCACCAACACGGTTCAATCAACCCACTTTGTCACAACAATCCAGGCCATTTATCACATTCACCCTTCAGATCCACTAACGAGGATATTGACATGCAGTAACCATCATACTCCCAGAGTTAAACCATTAACTCTGACCGTCTTATGTTGAGACCTGTTATGAGTCAAGCTCATGTGCTGGGCCAAAAACCAGTTTTTCTTCAGGTCATTGAGGTTATATGTAGCAAAACAAGCTTCTTTGCATCCTATCGGTATCATATAACAACCTCACTTGCTAAATGAATGCAAACTCGAGTCGGGAGTGCCTGTGACTGGATTCACATCAGGATTTCCTAAACCCAGACAGAGCGAGATCAGCTAGTCAAATGACGCTCCGAACTGCATGAACGCCTATCACAACAACAGTGGGCCGCCTCAGACGCAGTTGAACCTCTCTACAGTTGCACCAGGGAACAGAAAGCAAACATTTATCAATGTACTAGATGAAATAAGCCTTTTATAAATGTACTCAGACCAGGTTTTTTGTCCCCCTGTCCACTCTGTAGGCTCTACCAGGCCTCTGGGGACATCCGCGCCAACGGGGACAAGTACATCTATGACATCCAGCTGTCAGGCATCACCAACAGCTCCTCCTCCAAGTGTCTGGGGGCCAACATTTGTCAGGTGAAGATCAATGGAGACCACAGGAGGAAGATCGGCTTCTCCAGCAAGGCCAAGTACTACGTCAAAGGTAAAAGGCATACGTGCCAGACACAGGTTTACTCCAAAGCGGTCTGGGCTTTTGGGTAAAACAGTGTGAGTGGGTTTGGGGAATAGTTTTGAATGTCCTGTGTCTCACCTTGCGCTTATTAAAGATGAAACGGATTTCAACATCACTCACAAGATACAGTACTTGGCAATCAAGTAATAATGATACTTACATTGACGTCAATGACTCAACGAGCTCACTCCATTAAGCTGCTTGTGATTGACGGATGGACTCTCTCTCTCTCTCTCTACTCAGATGGTAACCTGGACGTGCTGGTCCCATCTGAGTCTGTGTGTGGGAGGGACAAGTCCACGACGGTGTCGTCGGCCATCTTGTTCCACTGTAACCCCTCAGCAGGAGAGGGCATCCCAGAGTTCCTGTTGGAGACGGATGGATGCCAGTACCTCTTTACCTGGCACACCGCCACTGTTTGTGGTCTAGTGTGAGTCAACAACTCTTTACACACGGACATCAGGGTAGTGTTCAGTTGTCTCGATACGGAAGAAATTGCTTTGAAACAGAGGAAGTACTACCTAAAGTTGTCCTATAAAAATGCTACGATTTTCATCTTCCACTTTTAAAGCGCTTTCTTCCATTCATTGAATTGGACTTTGAATTTGAATGAAAGGTGCTGTATAAAGTAAAGAGGTGTGACATTTTGTCTGGTGTACCATACAGAACCTCCGTGTCCAAGAAGACTAACGACGATGGAGGGCAGGACAGTACGGGCTTGTCTGGACGGAGACGGGCAGTCCTGAGCATGCTACTGGTTGTGCTGGCCATCTGTCTGCTGGTTCTGCTACTGCACAAACGAGAGTGGAGGTAAGAGACACCTACCATTCCTGTCCTCCCCACAGCTTTGTACTGTTATTACAGAGTCTATATGTTTGAAAACAAAATATAGAAAAAGCTCCTCTATAATATTTTCCTATATCTCCAATGTTCCGTCTCCAGGGAGCTGGTGATGCAGAAAATCACTGGATGTTGTAGGAGAGGAAATCCTGTCTCTTATAAATACTCCAAGGTATGCATCTTAATAAATACTATAGTACACCAATCAAACCAACATAGCTATGTGCTTCCATAGACCATACATCAGGATTCTATATCTATGGGAGCTACACTATTGTTCTCAGGCGTGAGCTGCACTTCGAAATCTTGAAAATGGAACCGAAGCGTAAGTTAGAGCGGTATGAGCCTCTTGATAAGCCGGCGCAAGCTCTGCAAACGTTGCACATCCGGTGTAGCTCCTATGTTAAATCACAGTATGCTACAGATTCTCTTTCAATTCAATGTTTATTATTTCACAGCCATTGATTCCATGTCAATGTAGGTGTTGGTGTGGTGAGTGCCCAGTGCTAAATCTCACCCCTGTTTGTCTTGTCTGTCTGTCTTGTCTGTCCCTGTAGGTGAACATGGATGATGAGGGAGGGGAGGATGAGATGGAGTGGCTGATGGAGGAGATTGAGGCCCCAGCCATGTCCTCCCGCCTGGGGAAGGAGCACCAGGAGAACGGCCACATCACCACCAAGCCTGTCAACGCCGACGCCCTACGCTCCTTTTCCCTGGAAGAGCAGGAGGACAGCGAGGAGGAGGTCCTGTCCGTTCCCGGGGTTCGCGTCCTCGGTGGCCGGACCACCCTGCGGCTCTCAGGATCCAGGACCCGTTCCTCAGGGCCCCTCCGCAGCGCCCTGTTGGAGGTGGAGAGTGACGAGGACCTGGTGGGGCTCCTGGGGGACGGGGACAGGAGGGGTAAGGCCAAGCCTCGCCGTGACAACAGACCCCCCCACAGGAAACAACAAAACCCCCAGGATGACAGTGATGAGGACATGCTGACAGTGTGAGGGACTCTCCATCCTCCCCATGTCCACCTAAACTATTATCGCTCTCCTCTTCTCTCCTCTCTCTTTGAACGTCTCCACACAACGATGACAACGCAAGAAAGCAGAAACCCTTAGAGGATTGTTGTTTTTCTCTCTAAAGGAAACGATGCAGAATGTCTGTTGGCTGTTTTAAAGAGCAGGTTTGTTTTTGTCCCCTCTTCGAAAGAAAGTTGATGCCTTCCTGATGACAAATGGTGTTTTCATCAAATAATTGTTTTTGGACTATTTGATTTAGTTAATGTACATAGGTAATGTTATACAGTGCCTTCAGAAAGTATTCATGCCCCTTGACTTATTCCACATTTTGTTGTTACAGCCTGAATTCAAAATGGTTTAAAAACACAATACCCATAATGATCACGTGAAAACGTGTTTTTAGACATTTTTGCACATTTTTGGAAAATGAAATACATACTGTAATTGGACAGGGAAATGTGCAATACCGAGTTTTATTAGACAAGTTTAAAAAGATTGACGTTTCGGCCTTCAATGGCCTCCTTCAGAACAATCAAACAGGGAATGTAATATGGAAAATGAAATACCGAAATATACCATTTACATAAGTCTTCACCCCCCTGAGTCAATAATAATTACAGCTGTAAATCTTTCTGGGTAAGTCTCTAAGAGCTTTCCACACCTGGATTGTTCAATATTTGCACATTATTATTTTTTTAAATTCTTCAAGCTCTGTCAAGTTGGTTGTTGATCATTGATAGACAGCCATTCTCAAGTCTTGCCATTGATTTTCAAGCCTTTTTATGTCAAAACTATAACTAGGTCACTTAGGAACATTCCATGTTGCCTTGGTAAGCAACCAGTGTATATTTAGTCCCCAACTATTTCATGTTATTGTCCTGCTGAAAGGTGAATTAATCTCCCAGTGTCTGTTGGAAAGCAGACTGAACCAGGTTTCCCTCTAGGATTTAGCCTGTGCTTAGCTCTATTACATTTATTTGTATCCTAAAAAAACTCCCTAGTCCTTGCCGATGATAAGCATACCCATAACACGATGCAGCCACCACCATGCTTGAAAATTTGAAGTGGTACTCCCTGATGAGTTGGATTTTCCCCAAGCATAAAGCTTTGTATTCAGGACATAAAGTTAATTTCTTTGCCACATTCTTCCCGTTTTGCTTTAGTGCCTTATTGTAAACAGGATGCATGATTTGGAATATTTGTATTCTGCACAGGCTTCCTTCTTTTCACTCTGTCATTTAGGTTAGTATTGTGGAGTAACTTACAATGTTGATCCATCCTCAGTTTTTTTCCTATCACAGCCATTAAACTCTGTTTTAGTCACCATTGGCCTCATGGTGAAATCCCTGAGCGGTTTCCTTCCTCTCCATCAACTGAGTTAGGAAGGACGCCTTTATCTTTGTAGTGACTGGGTGTATTGATACACCATCCAAAGTGTAATTAATAACTTCACCATGCTCAACGGGATATTCAATGTCTACCGTTTGTTTTATTTTTACCCATCTACCAGCAGGTGCCCTTCTTTGCGAGGCATTGGAAAACATCCCTGGTCTTTGTGGTTCAATCTGTGTTTGAAATTCACTGCTCGACTGAGGGACCTTACAATTATCTGTATGTGTGGTGTACAGTCATGTACAGCACTGTTATTGCACACAGAGAGGCCATGCAATTTATTATGTGACTTGTTAAGCTCATTTTTACTCCTGAACTTATTTAGGTTTGCCATAACAAAGGGGTTTAAAACTTATTGACTCAAAACACTTCAGCTTGTCATGTTTAATTAATTTGTAAACATTTCTAAAAACATAATTCCACTTTGACATAATTGGGTATTGTATGTAGGCCAGTGACACAAAGTCTCAATTTAATACATTTTAAATTCAGGCTGTAACACAACAGAATGTTGAAAAAGTCAAGGGGTGTGAATACTTTCTGAAGACACTATGCATATATGGATATAAATTTCGTCACTTGCATTTTCCAGAGAATCACTTATTCACATTTTAAATTATTTTTGTGGACTGATTTTCATGTTGAATCTCTATACTGCTAACCTTGCAAGGTTTGGGCATGAAAAAACCTCTTAAGTTATTGGGGATTAAAGGGACTGAAAACTGTGATGCTCATTTCATGAATCATTGCATTGGTTAATGGGATTCTTAGGTTGTATTATTCAGAGTTCCTCAAATCATTATGTGGTTTTGTACTTGCGCACCAAATATACATCACAGGCACAGCTAGTTGCTGTATCTGTTATGTGCTAAACATTAACTCTGCTTCTAGAGCAGGGCTATTCAACTCTTACCCTATGAAGTCCAGAGCCTGTGTTTTCTCTTCTACCCACCTGGTCTAAATTAGTCCCTGATTAGAGGGGAACAATGAAAAAAATTCAGTGGATCTAGCTTCAAGGTCCAGAGTTGAGTTTGAGGGTTCTAGATGTTGCCTTGTCAAAGTCATGACCTAAGTTTATTTGAAAAGGGAAGTTTTCTGTCGAGTTAAAAATCCCCTTTTTGTCAAACTGCATGTGCTATCCCTCATAAATGGAAGTAAGGAAAGCTGTAGTGCCATGATTAAATGTATTTGTGAGCTTGAGATCCCCTTTCAGTCTTGCTCAGCAGTATCTATCCCATGCAGTCTCTCTACTGCAGGGGTGTCAAACTCATTCCATGGAGGGCCTAGTGTCTGTGGGTTTTTCCTTTCAATTAAGACCTAGACCACCAGGTGAGGGGAGTTCTTTACTAATTAGTGACCTTAATTATCAAGTACAAGGGAGACAGCGAAGGTCCGTAGGCACTCGGCCCTCCATGGAATGGGGTTACAGCAGCAATCACAGTGAGTGTTTTTCCTGGAAAATACAGTGAGCTGCGAAGTATTGGGACACATTTTTTGTTGTTTTGGCTCTGTACTCCAGCACGTTTAGAAGTTACAGCACTTTTTGTACATAGTCCCCCCATTTTAGGGGACCAAAAATATTGGGACATATTCACCTGTGTGTATTAAAGTATTCAAAAGTTTAGTGTTTAGTCCCATATTCCTAGCACATGATGACTACATCAAGCTTGTGGCTCTACAAACTTGTTGGATGCATTTGCTGTTTGTTTTGGTTGTGTTTCAGATTATTTTGTGCTCAATAGAAATTAATGGTAAATAATGTATTGTGTATTTTAGTTACTTTTATTGTAAATAAGAATAGAATATGTTTCTAAACACTTCTACATTTAATGTGGATACTACCATGATTATTGAGTCTTGACGGTATCGTGAATAATTACAAATTATACCCCCCCCCCCCAAAAAAAAATGCTAACCTTCCCTGTTATTGTAATGGTGAGAGGTTAGCATATCTTGGGGGTATAGTATTTGGGGAAAATACCCTCAAATTAAAGCTGATAGTCTGCACTTTAACCTCATAGTCATTGTATAACTTAAAATCCAAAGTTTACAGAGACAAAACAACAACAAAATGTAACACTGTCCCAATACTTTTGGAGCTCACTGTATGGATTATTTGAAATGAATTTAGCATTTATCAGTTGGCATATATACACACACACACACACACACACACACACACACACACACACACACACACACACACACACACACACACCAGTATACACACACACCAGTATACACACACACACACGCACCAGTACACAGGCAGTCACTAATTCTACTCTCATGTATCTTTAGTTGGGACAATGTCTCATAAATGTCAGTGGTACAGAACAGTAATGAGAAAATGCTTTTGACGTGGAACTCGCCTCACTAACAAGTCTGACTATATGATTCTTTGACAAAGTTATCTCTCTTGGACTGGACTTCAAGTCAGACTTCAAGATGGAGAGTTAATTTGTAATGCTAGTGTTTTATCACTAGTGTTGAAGCTAATGTTCACACCGTAGCAAGCGGCCGGCCACATAGCGACCTTATCCAAACCATTATGGTTCACCTTTCAGGGTATTAAGGTTTGTACACGTTATTAATAGGAGAAAAGTTTTGCCGAGGTGGTCCTCCACGCAGCAGAAGAAAAAACTTCACAATATTTTCCATGTTTTTTTTTTTCAAGTCATGTATTTATTTTCATGTTTCCACACCTCCAAGATCACGAATTGAATTTGTGATATAACTACACAAGGGTACTTTGATATGGGGAAAGCGCACTTGCTACTGTATCTTCTCTGGAGCGATAGAAAGTCATCCTGTGTGGTAGTGATGCAACGAGTAATGCTTGTTGCATCATGTCTAGCTCTGCTGTAAGCACCAAAGCACGTCTGCTTGGTTCATTTTTTGGGTACGAAACATGGGGAAGGGGCTCCTTGAGCTCCATTCTGATGAGGTGATACTTTTTGGAGGTGATTTTGTTCTCAAATGTGTTTTACTGCATTTTTTGTCTGTTTTTCTTATTTCAAATGTAAAAAAAAAAAATATTGCATTATTTTAATAATAAAGATCAGCTGTCCGACAATTTAAAGAGTAACAATTTATCACTTCCGGGATTGTGTAGATTTTTTGAAGGTCAACCATTTGACCTCAACACATTGATGCATGTATTAAACAGAACCTCAGAAGTCTCTGTACTGTACACCAGTACTGTTTGTTTCTAAGTGACTACACGTTTCCCTATTGTAATAAATCACTGAGGCCTCGCATGGCAAACTTGAGGTGGGCCTACGTTGCTGTAAGACCAATCAATATTTTGACCCTGTTGCTTCTAAAACTCCCCAAGAGCAGGTAATCAAGCAAGTAAGCAAAAATAAGTATAAAAACAAATGTATAACGTAACAATGAAAAACTGATGGATATCATTTGTGGTTTGTGATGAACTATCAGTGAATATGTAATTGGATTGGGAACTTTACCAAAAGCTAATCATTCTAAAATTATGTTCAAAGTTCCCCTTGTCTGCAGCCTGCTCAAGTGAACGTGTCAAAATGCGTTGTTGGTCACTGGTCGGTTGAAGGTCAACTTCTCTGTTGGACCCTTGATGTCTTCACACTGTTAAAAACCCTGCACAGGCCCTTCCGCAGTCACAAATGTCTTCGAGACCGAAAGAACTGCTACCATGTACTCATACACTTTTGATGACATCCTAGAGGAGGCGGGCAAGTTCGGCCGATCGCAGAAGCGTATCTTTGCCCTGCTATGCATGGTCTCCATGCCATGGGCCGGTGTCTACGTAGGCATTGTGTTCCAAGGGTTCACCCCAGAGCACTGGTGCCGAGACTCAGGGGTGAGTCAGATCCGGAAGAGCTGTGGCTGGAACCTGATGGACACTAGAAAGATCACGGTCCCGGTGGTCAACACCTCAGGAGTGTTGGTCCACAGCCAGTGTGAGCAGTATGAACTGGACTGGAACGCTACGGGTCTGACATGTGACAACCCAGAGTCTGACCTCACTGACGCTCACCGCAGCAAAGCTCCCATGACCTCCTGCAAGGAAGGATGGGAGTATGACTACAAGGGGAGACAATCCTTTGTGACAGAGGTGAGAACTTCATGAAATATTCCTGAAAATGTTCAAGACATTTAATTGAAATTGGATGTCAGAACAAAGAACAGATTAAGATGGCAGTAAATGACGAGGTATTTGTTCATTTCAGTTTGACCTGGTGTGTGCTGATGCCTGGGTGGTGGACATGTACCAGGCTACACTCAACGTGGGCTTCTTCATAGGGAGCATAGCCATTGGATACCTAGCTGACAGGTAAGGAAGTCTATGTGGATGGTCAGACAGAAGATCCCACCAGTGCAGATGTCTTACTGACTTTTAGAATGACTTAAAAACAGAAAAGTGAAGGAAAATGTACTTGCTAAAAGAGTGAACCCTGAATGAAAGAAGTAAACTTCTGAAATACTGTATGTGCGGAGATGGAAACATGAAACTTGAATTTACATCCCCGTATGTACCTTTTTCTCTTTCATTTTAGATTTGGCAGAAAGACGAGCTTCTTGGTGTCCAACCTCTTGAATGGGATTTTTGGAATTCTTGTAGCATGGTCTCCAAATTGGGTATCCATGCTGGTCTTCCGAGCATTATATGGCTTTGGTGTCAAGGGAGGCTGGGTGGCTGGATATGTTCTGAGTAAGACAACATTACTTACTTAAACAATGTCTAAAATTGTAATTTTACATTTCAAGTTGTAGTTTTACAAATTGTAGTTGTAGTATTTACATTTCAAGTTGTAGTTTTGCTCTGGTGGAGATAATATTTCAGCTTCGTCACTTTCCATATGTATTCTCGGGGTCCTGTCCTTATGCCCTGCTTCTCTCCCCTCTCCTCAGTCACTGAGCTGGTAGGAGTAGAGTACAGGAGGACTGTGGGAGTCATCTACCAAATGTTCTTCAGTGTTGGAATTCTCATCCTGCCCCTCATCTCCTACTTCATCACAGACTGGCGCTGGTTGCAGGTGGTCATCACTGCACCTTATATCCTCTTCCTGTCCTACTACTGGTAAGACCTGGAACTGCCTCATACTGTAGATATTCAGGTCGATTTCAGTTTGTTTCATGTCATCAAGCTTTTTATAATGAGTTTTCTATTCTGGCTTCCAGGTTTATCCCGGAGTCTCCAAGATGGCTTCTCTCTCAGCACAATGCAAAGAAAGCTGTGGAGATCACTGAGGCAATAGCGAAAGAAAACAAGAAAACCCTCTCTAAGAACATTGAGGTGAGAAATTAGGGCTGAAATGAGTAATTGAAATGTGGTTTAAAATTACTCCCATTTGGACATTGTATGTATCTTACAGATACTCAAAGATGCCATTGCATGGTAAAGTGGGTTGTATTGTAACTTACATAATGCTACTGTACTTACAGACGATGAGAGACGACAATGCCGATACCTCAACCGCCTCGTTCATGGACCTAATCAGAACTCCAAAAATGAGAAAACACACCTTCATCCTTAGTTTCAACTGGTAAAATCTATTCGACAAACAACAAGAATATTACTGGAACTTTAATAGCCCTAGTAGTCACAGCTCACAACTATACTATTTCCTTTACAGCCACCATAGACCCCTCAGTAAATAACTGCTGTCTTTCTTCCAGGTTCACTAGTGCTGTCGTCTACCAGGGTCTTATCATGCGTCTAGGAATCCTGGGAGGAAATGTCTACATTGACTTTCTGATCTCTGGTCTGGTGGAATTCCCTGCTGCCTTCCTCATCCTCTTTACCATCGATCGTATCGGACGGCGTCTTCCCTTTGCCACAGCCAACATTGTAGCTGGCGCAGCCTGCTTCATTACTGCTATGATCCCTGAGAGTGAGTCTATGATAACGTCGATGTCAAATGGCAATGACCTGCCTGGTTGAATTTGTGTTACGCTTCTCTCTCATTTTTCTTTCTCTCACATACAGCCATGTTCTGGTTCAAAACAGCAGTGGCCTGCATAGGCCGGTTGGGCATCACCATGGCTTTTGAGATGGTGGTGTTTGTGAACACTGAATTGTACCCTACGTTTGTCAGGTAAGGGTAACCCGCAGGGCTTTTGAAGGCAGTCAATTCAGGAAGTAAACTTGAATAACAATTCAAAATTTGAAAAAAACGGCATCCATTTTCAATGACTTGTCAATGAACTGAGGAATAGAAGCTATTTATTTTTTCAATTAAAATCCCTTCCTAAATACTGACATTACGTATAACAGAAAGTTTAGTTTAAAGCTGCAATTACAGACAGTGACAGTTGTTTCCATCCTCAGGAACCTGGGTGTGTCTGTGTGCTCCACTCTGTGTGACATCGGAGGCATCGTGGCCCCGTTCCTTCTTTACAGACTGGCTGCCATCTGGCTGGAGCTGCCACTCATCATCTTTGGTACCTAATTACAATGTTATAAGATGATTATACACATGCGTTAGTAATATTTTAACACAGCAATGCTGTAAGAAGTTGAATCATGTACTGTACCAGTATCTCAATATCTTGAGCTTGAAACTAATACTTTTGGCTAATGTAGCCTCAAGCACAGCTGTTTAGGGAATGTTTTCTAGATACAAGCAGGCACTAATATGCTGATTTCTATGTGTTGTACAACACAGGGGCCCTTGCGTTTCTGGCTGGAGCTTTGGTCTTGCTGTTGCCTGAGACCAGAGGTGTGCCACTTCCTGACACCATCGATGACATTGAGTTTCCAGAAAAGTGAGATTTCTACACATCAGTTTCTATTATTTATACAAGTGAATGTGTTGAAACATCATGCTTTCAAACAGTAAGGTTAATATTTCAATAAAATGCCAGAGGTGAACAATCTATTCATTGTGGATGTATGTGTTCCTCTTACCGTCTCAGATGCAAAGAAAAAGCTCTGAGGAGTAAAGAGCTGAGGAGGAAAGAGATGATAATGCTGTTACCCGCCGCGATGACCAACAAAGAACCTGAGACTGTCTGATTCCTTCCTGGGAACTTCACGTTTTTGTGATGAAAGTATGAGAAAGTAGTGATGAGCAGTATTTTATTATTTTATGTTAAAATGACCTGTTTCATTTGTTGTCTCTAATACGAATTAATGATTGTTTGTGTTGGTGAAGTATTGTAACTTATTTAGATTTCTTTCACCTTTACCATGTTTCCTGGTTTTACTTATCCGTTAGTTACAGTATGATTTTCCTCTCAGATCATGTGCTTTGTGTCATGTTTTTTTTTTGTTGATCATGTGTTTAAAGTAATTTACAGATGTTTTTGCCGAAGCTTTTTTATAAATGTTGGGAATATTGTCATCATATACAGTGCATTCAGAAAGTATTCAGATCCCTTCCCTTTTTCCACATTTTGTTACATTACAGCCTTATTCTAAAATAGATTAAATACACATTTTTCCTTATCAATCTACACACAATACCCCATGATGACAAAGCGGAAAAATAACAGAAATACCTTATTTTCATAAGTATTCAGACCCTTTGCTATGAGACTCGAAAGGTGCATCCTGTTTCCATAGATCATCCTTGAGATGATTCTACAACTTGATTGGAGTGACAATCATCATTCCCCAATCAGTCATCAATCAGTCGCTAATAAGAAGACACCTGCACCTTTTCATTTACCCTATCACAGCCCCTTTCCCTTGGTTTAAAAACCCAGTCAGTTGTTTTCTCCCCAGATCAATCTCTTTGTGTTCAATCTCTCTCTGTAACTCATTCCCTCTCAATCGCGCTCGCTTTCTGTATTGATCTCTCTTTTGTATTGCTCCTACATGTCCCATTTGTCCGGTTATCCTGTGAGTATTGTTTGACTGTTTGTTTGTTTGCTGGGAAAAGGGGGCACCAAGACAAGTCGCCCATGGGCATACACTACCTGTAGGTAAACCTTGTCTAAATACACTAGTTAGAACTGGCTGGACCACCCACTGTATTTTATTGGTTAGTGAGCTAGCTGTTGTTGAAGCAGGTAGACTAGCTTAGGGGTGTTTTTGAAATTATTGTTTCTTTCCTTGGGTCCAGCTCAGCCCCTTTTCTCACACCCCTTTACCATGTGTTTAAAAATAAACCTTTAGTGTTTGACAGTAAATTTCAGTTGTCTGTTTTTTTGTTTGTTCTCACTGTTCCTTTTCACTATTATTATTTGCATGGGTTATGTTACGGGTCTCGTCTCCATCCCCCCTAGACTGCAGGGCCAAAGGGATTCGTAACAGGCCCTAATCTATGGATTTCACATGACTGGGCAGGGGCACAGCCATGGGGTGGGACCCACTTGGAAGCCAGACCCATCCATTGGAGAGGCAGGCCCAGCCAATCAGAATGAGTTTCTCCCCACAAAGGGCTTAATTACAGACAGAAATACCCCTCAGCACCCCCGTACTGCCAAATTCTCTAAGATTACAGTGGAGACAGCTTATGGTAGAGAAATTAATTTTAAATTCTCTGGAAACAGCTCCCAGTGGACATTCCTGCAGTCAACATGCCAATTGCACGCTCCCTCAAAACAAGACATCTGTGGTATTGTGTTGCGTGTCAAAACTGCACATTTTAGAGAGGCTTTTTATTGTCCCCAGCACAAGGTGCACCTGTGTAATGATCATGATGTTTAATCAGCTTCTTGACATGCCACACCTGTCAGGTGGATGGATTATCTTGGCAAAGGAGAAATGCTCACTAACAGGGATGTAAACAAATTTGTGCACAAAATTTGAGAGAAATAAGCTTTTTGTGCATATGGAACATTTCTGGGATCTTTTATTTCAGCTCATGAAATATGGGACCTGCAATTTACATGTTGCATTTATATTGTTGTTCAGTGTATATATCCATGCAGATCCTCAAAAAAGTTCTACAGCTGCACCATCGAGAGCATCCTGACCGGTTGCATCACCACCTGGTATGGCAACTGCTCGGCGTCCGACAGTAAGGCGCCACAGAGGGTTGTGCGTATGTCCCAGTTCATCACTACTGCCAAACTCCCTGCAAACCAGGACCTCTATACCAACCGTGTCAGAGGAAGGCCCTAAAAATGTCAAAGACTCCAGACACCCAAGTCACAGACTGTTCTTTCTGCTACCGCACGGCAAGCGTTATCGGAGCACCAAGTCTGGGGCCAAAAGGCACCTGAACAGCTTTTACCCCCTAGCCGTACGACTGCTGAACAATTAATCAAATGGCAAACCGGATAATTTACATTGACCCCCTTTTATTATTTCTTTATCGTAGCCTTTTCCTGCAGCCAAATGACCTAGTGACCTCATGGGTGGAATGTTATTAATATTTTTCATCATTAATAAACCATTTTATTAACATCACAAATCCGGTGTTTCTATGTTAAACGGTTATGTTATATTTCAGTGTTCTGTGATGTATATAAACTGTAATATTGGGATGCAAACTCAAAATGTAATACATTTTAATTCTATATCTGACATGGTACAGGTGTCTTCTTGTCACGTGTACTCCTGCAAAGCCCTCTAGTGCTCATCCCGTGTCGCCTTGACCTGCCGCTACTCCCCCAGTGCTCTCTCCCTCTCCCCCTCTCTCTCTCTCTGTGTGTATGTGATTGTGTGGGCAGAGACAGGTATGCTGGAGTCAGAGCAGATCCTCACCAGCTGCAACCTGTTCCATAATCAAGACCTCTACAAATACTCAATCCTGCCACTTCCACACTGCCAGATCGTAATCTCTGCTCAGTCAGTCCATGTTTCTAGTTGTTTGTTCCTGTTGTCCCTGTTGTCCCTTGCCTGCCTGTTTTCCTCTCCGCTACAGTTCTGCCCGCTCTGATTCTGGTCCCTGTCTCCAGTCCGACTTCTCGTCAGTCCTGCTACTCTGTCCTGGATTCCCCACTCTACGCTCCCTTGGATTCCCATCCGGACCTGCTTAGCCTGTCCCCACACCTCTCGCTCCAGCCTCAGCCTCCGCACCTGGTTTCCTGCAACCCGCCCGAGCTTCCACTGACCTGCACTCCATCTTCCCTGGTGTTTCAATAAATACCTTGGTTACCTCATCCCAGTCTCCTCGTCTAGTCACTTTTACCCCTACCCACTTATACGTACTGTATTACCTCAACTACCTCGTACCCCTGCACATTGACTCGGTACTGGTACTCCTTGTATATAGCCTCGTAATTGTTTTTATTGTGTAACGATTTCCTTTTTATTTGACAAATATTCGTCTTACTTTTTAACTCTGCATTGTTGGGAATGAGCTCGTAAATAAGCATTTTACTGTAAAGTCTACACCTGTTGTATTCGGCGATTGTGACCAATAACATTTGATTTGATTTAATACAGTACGCCATCTTATTTAATGTGCAGAGTGCATATGGTACATAATGTCTCTCTCTAACAGGTTACTTCTTGGTCATGGGTCAAGACAGTTGTGGCCCGCATAGGCCGGTTGGGCATCACCATGGCTTTTGAGATGGTGATGTTTGTGAACAGTGAATTATACCACACCGTTGTCAGGTAAGTGTAACCAGGGGGACATACAAAACGAAGAGGTAGCATCTGAAAATGGAGAACTAATAACTAAGATAGGGCAAAATGTATGGAAATTGCTTAGAAATACTACAATTGTTTCTTTCTTCATTAACCTGGGTGTGTCTGTGTGCTCCACTCTGTGTGACATCGGAGGCATCGTGGCCCCGTTCCTTCTTTACAGACTGGCTGCCATCTGGCTGGAGCTGTCACTCATCATCTTCGGTACATGATTAAAACACTAATTAACCTGTTATTAAGATGCTTATACACCGGAGTCCACTGCTGGGTGAAACTCAAAGTGTTCATATGTTGTGTTGTACGTACCACACAGGGGCGATAGCGTTCGTAGCTGGAGGCCAGAGGTGTTCCACTTCCTGAGACTATTGATGACATTGAGTTCCCAAACAAGTGAGATTACTTAAACATTGTTCAAACTAAACTAAGTCGCATTGTAGAAAGTTATATGGGGAATATTAATACATTTACATATTCCATTGGTGATCAGAAACAAAGAAAACCACCTGAAGAGTCAACAGCTGACAAATCTCTTGCCCACTAACATGACAACCAACACAGAATCCACAATCATCTGATTGGTCTTCCTTCTATACCGTATTTATGAATCTATGTAGCATAGCCTATATCCTACAATATGTTTGTTGCATTTGTTGTTTCCAAAAACATGATGTGAATCCTATGTTGTTGTGATATTGGTATTTAAATGTATATGTATCACTATACATACCGGACAATCTCCTCATTAAAGTATGTGATTTGAGAGAAACTTTTCTCATTCTTAAATTGCAACTGCCTCAAGTTATCCCAAATGGTAATATACCCCAGTTGTGTTAATGTTATATACTTTTATTTTTGACTGACCTGACAGAACTTAATAAAGAGGTTTCCCATTCAAGATCCCAATTGCACACAATCTGCTACACAATGTCAGCTGTTTATTACATTTTTTAACATGTGGCCGAACACCATTGCTGTCTTCCAGGCTAGAACATAATTGCATTGCTTAACAATTGAATTATTTTGTTTTCTTAACAAAAATAATGAACCTTGCAATTTCTGACAAAATCACTTACCACAAGTATTTAATTTGTACTTTCAATTCTTAACAAAACTAGATTTGTGGCTCAAATGACAAATTTCTCCAGATTATGGAGAGTAGGGAGTTAAGAATTAATCTTCATCTGACTGTTAATCCAATCCGTAAACTTTGATACTCTGGCGTACACCCCTGGCTTCAAGGCGTTGGCACAGCCCAGACCCCAGGATGTCACTCCCTGGAGGACAAAGCTGTTCTGGGCATGACACACCAGAGGGCCACCACTGTCACCCTGGAAGAGGTCAAAAACATAATCACCACCATTATCATCATCACTCTAAAACAGTTACGTTTAAAATCACTGTGGAAACTGCAGTTTACAACCAACCACACAGTCTTCACTGATATTGAATGACTACTAGTTGTTGCTGAGAATGTATACCTGACAGCTGTCTGTTCCCCCTTCAATGTTCCCAGCACACATCTCATGGTCCTTGACTCTGTTGTTCAGGTAGGCAGGACGATTACACACTTTATTTTCTATAACAGGGAAGCCCGTCTCCTTGAGGAGCCCATCTCCACCAGTTCCTACAAACACAAATATCAATGTTTCATGTCAGAAAATATAGAAATAATTGCTACATTTGTAACAACAAAGTAATGGAGTCCTGAAGAGAAGAATTACTTAATTTTGTCTAATGTTATGAGAGAAATCACAAGGGTAAAAAACATGCATGACTCTTGAACCTTGTGTCTCTCCCCATCCTGTCACATAGCACTCTGTTCCAGGTGGTACCACATAATCCTTCTCGGGTAAGCATGCTGGTAAAACCTTGTCATTTATGAGCGCAGGGCTGCAACCAATCACACAAGTGTTTTTACAGCCTCTGACTTCCAAACAGCAAGACAAATGTGACAAATTTGATTGAGTTTTTCTGGCCTCACTCACGTTTGTAGCTTCAGCAGTGCAATGTCTGTCCTGTCAGGTCCCAGGATCAGTTTCTCCAGATTACGCTCCTGCTTGGTCGCTTCATTTGCTCTCTCTGTGTGGGTTCCCATGAACACCTTGTAGGCAGATGCCCTCTTTGATCTGATACGCACAAACATAGAAAGACAAACTTTTATTTAATCCATAATTAGGGCCTCACAGTAAACATTACTAAGAAGTAATGCTCTTCTTCTGTTGTGTAAGAGGCTATCACTCAGCCACTACTACACAGTATATGTACAGCTGCTCTTCTTGTTGGTATACATTTATTGAGTAATAAACCTCAAGACAACTGAGTTAATACGGGCTGTTCTCTCACCTCTCCAGGCAGTGGGCAGCGGTGAGGACCCATTGAGGGGCGATCAGAGTTCCCCCACAGAAATGAACACCAGTGCTTTAGGAGGACAGACAGAAGAGTGAAGAAGTGAGTTCTCCAAGAGATATATTGTTTTATCTGTCTGGATGGAAATATCAATACATTAATACAATTCATGAAAGGGAATGGGATGCTATCCTCCATACTTGGTCCTCAGGCTGATCTGCCAGGGCCATGAGTGGGGTTTGGACACACAGCCTCCAACGATGCGACCAAAACACCTCTTGGGTTTTGTAACCGGCTGCCCACATTTCAAGCCAGCTGAAGAGCAAAAATAAAGTATTATTTGTGTATTCTACCATGTAGACAGTAACCACATTGATCTGGATGTAACACGTTTGTTTCAGCACAGCCATATGTATAATGATTAACAGAAACTTTATCTCAATGTAGGCCACATACCGCAATCTGGGATTTGGCAGTAGTCCCATTTTTTGCTTCTGTCTGTGGTGTAGCACCATGGTCCATTCACGTCATTGTCAGGGTTTCTACAATTCTAACAGTGAAAAAAGACACTGAATTAATTGAAGTACATCTTCCCAAATGTCTCCTCTATCATATGCAGTACTTCCACAGTATTGTTTGTCATTATTTAAAGGCCCAATGCAGCTGTTCTTATCTCAATATCAAATAACTTCTGGGTAACAATTAAGTACCTTACTGTGATTGTTTTCAAATAAAATGGTCAAAAAGGGCCTTTAAATACAGTACATCTAGCAAGAAAATGCCATGGACTTACGTTGGACTCCAGGCCTTTGTCAGGGTGGGATTCAGGGTTGAAACTGGCATGCTGATGGGGGCTTTGGGAGCTCCACCTCTGACATGTGACGCCCAACATGGTCATAGAAGTGGGACCCCTGTATGTCCCCCCATTGCCCACTTTGCAATCTGAACATCAACAGAAAACGATATCAGTATATAATATAATCAATTGCTCCCCTCAACATTGACAATGTAGGATGAATGAATGAATGAATGAATGAATGAAAGGATTAAAGGATTAAAAAGGATGACCAGCTGAGGGTGTCTGAGAGGGTGCTGGTCTGAGCTGATCGGGTTTGTCAGGTTTGTCAGGTTTGTCAGGCTTGTCAGGCTTAGAAGTAGGCTTGGGAGCCGTTGGGCATTTCTCCACAGCGCAGTACTCCCAACGAACAGAGGGGTCAGTGGTGTAGCACCATGGAGCACGGTCGCCATCAGGGTTCCTACACAGGTTTCTTCTCAAATCGCTGTGAAACATAGGTAAAATACATGTCATCTAATGTCCTCAGACACTGAATAATGACATATTACTTTGTTTGGCTTAAAATTAGGGTTGGGAATTGCCAGGGATCTCACGATACGATATTATCATCATACTTATACTACCGGTCTAACGTTTTAGAACACCTACTCATTCAAGGGTTTTTCTTTAATTGAATGAAATAACACATATGGAATCATGTGCTAACCAAAAAAGTGTTAAAAAAAATCTAAATATATTTGAGATTCTTGAAATAGCCACCCTTTGCCTTGATGACAGCTTTGCACACTCTTTGCATTCTCTCAACCAGCTTCATGAGGTAGTCACCTGGAATGCATTTCTATTAGCAGGTGTGCCTTGTTAAAAGTTAATTTGTGCAATTTCTTTCCTTCTTAATGCGTTTGGTCTTTTACCAACACAAGGTAGGGATGGTATACAGAAAAAAGCCCTATTTGGTAAAAGACCAAGTCCATATTATGGCAAGAACAGCTCAAATAAGCAAAGAGAAACGACAGTCCATCATTACTTTAAGACATGAAGGTCAGTCAATACGGAACATTTCAAGAACTTTGAAAGTTTCTTCAAGCGCAGTCGCAAAAACCATCAAGCGCTATGATGAAATTGGCTCTCATGAGGACCGCCACAGGAATGGAAGACCCAGAGTTACCTTTGCTGCAGAGGATACGTTCATTAGAGTTACCAGCCTCAGAAATTGCAGCCCAAATAAATGCTTCACAGAGTTCAAGTAACAGACGCATCTCAACATCAACTGTTCAGAGGAGACTGCGTGAATCAGGCCTTCATGGTCAAATTGCTGCAAAGAAACCACTGCTAAAGGACACCAATTAGAAGAAGAGACTTGCTTGGGCCAAGAAACACGAGCAATGGACATAAGACCGGTGGAAATTTGTCCTTTGGTCTAATGTCCAAATTTGAGATTTTTGGTTCCAACCGCCGTGTCTTTGTGAGACGCGGTGTGGGTGAACAGATGATCTCCGTATGTGTATTTCCCACTGTAAAGCATGGAGGAGGAGGTGTTATGGTGTGGGGGTGCTTTGCTGGTAACACTGCCTGTGATTTATTTAAAATCACAGGCAGTGTTATCTGCAGTGTTAACCCCTTTATTTAGAACCACAGGCACACTTAACCAGCATGGCTACCACAGCATTCTGCAGCGATACGCCATCCCATCTGGTTTAGGCTTAGTGGGACTATCATTTGTTTTTCAACAGGAAAATGACCCAACACACCTCCAGGCTGTGTGAGGGCTATTTTACCAAGAAGGAGAGTGATGGAGTGCTGCATCAGATGACCTGGCCTCCACAATACCCCGAACTCAACCCAATTGACATGGTTTGGGATGAGTCGGACCACAGAGTGAAGCAAAAGCAGCCAACAAGTGCTCAGGATATGTGGGAACTCCTTCAAGACTGTAGGAAAAGCATTCCAGGTGAAGCTGGTTAAGAGAATGCCAAGAGTGTTCAAATCGGTCATCAAGGCAAAGGGTGGCTATTTAACGAATCTCAAATATCAAATATATTTTGTTTAACACTTTTTGGGTTACTACATGATTCCATATGTGTTATTTCATAGTTTTGATGTCTTCAATACTATTCTTCAATGCAGAAAATAGTAAAAATAAAGAGAAACCCTTGAATGAGTAGGTGTTCTAAAACATTTGACTGGTAGTGTAGGTGCCAATACGATGTGTAATACGATTCTTGCGATTCTCACGATTCTATATGTATTGGGATTCGATGTTCCAAACATATTGCTCACCATGTCTGCTGCAGAGGGACAAGAGAAAGCCATTACAAAACGATCAGGAAATAAAAGTGCTGAAAACATGTTGGCTCACCAGTTAAAAAGAAGATCAATCTAGAGAAGGAGAAATACCTGAGGTTTTGCACAGGTACAGCCAACTACCGCTAGTTAAGTTAATGGGATACTTTGGCAATGAGGCCCTTTATCTTCTTCCCCAGAGTCAGATGAACGCTTTTATATATCTGCGTGCAGTTGCCCCCCAAAATATGCAGTTGAAGTCGGAAGTTTACACACACTTAGGTTGGAGTCATTAAAACTTGTTTTTCAACCACTCCACAAATTTCTTGTTAACAAACTATAGTTTTCGCAAGTCGGTTAGGACATCTACTTTGTGCATGACACAAGTACATTTTCCAACAATTGTCCAACAATTTCACTTATAATTCACTATATCACAATTCCATTGGGTCAGAAGTTAACATACACTAAGTTGACAGTGCCTTTAAACAGCTTGGAAAATTCCAGAAAATTATGTCATGGCTTTAGAAGCTTCTGATAGGCTAATTGACATCATTTGAGTCAATTGGAGGTGTACCTGTGTGTAACGCCCTGGCCATAGAGAGGGGTTTTTGTTCTTTATTTTGGTTAGGCCAGGGTGTTACATTGGGTGAGCGTTCTATGTTCATTTTTCTATGTTTTTGTATTTCTTTGTTTTGGGCCGTGTGTGTGTGTGTGTGATTCCCAATCAGGCACAGCTGTAGTTCGTTGTTGCTGATTGGGAGTCACACATAAGGAGCCTGTTTTTCCTTTGGGTTTTGTGGGGGATTGTTTCTGTTTAGTGTTTTGCACCTGACAGAACTGTTTGGCTGTCGGTTTTCTTGTTTTGTGTGTATACTGTTCTTACGTTTATTAAAATTCAAAGATGAACACTAACTCCGCTGCACCTTGGTCTACTTCCACAGACAGCCGTTACAGAATCCCCCACCAAAAACGGACCAAGCAGCGGAGGAAGGAGAAGCACCAGGAGAGGGGAAATATGGACTCATGGACTTTGGAGGAGATGGAGAGGTGCGTTCAGGATTCCTGGAGATGGGAGGAATTGCTCGACGGAGGTGGACCGTGGGCTCAGGCTGGGGAGTATCGCCGCCCACAGTGGGAGATCGAGGCGGCGATAGCTGAGAGGCGCTGGTACGAAGCGAGGGAGCGCAACAGGCACGAGAGGCAGCCCCAACATTTTTTTTGGTGGGGGGGCACACGGGGAGTGTGGCAGAGCCAGGATTTAATTCTGGGCCAACTCCCCGTGCTTACAGGAGGCAGCGCAGTACTGGTCAGGCACCGTGTTATGCGGTAAAGCACACGGTGTCCCCAGTACGCGTTGATAGCCCGGAGCGCTACATGCCAGCCCCCCGCAAGTGCCATGCGAGAGCAGGCATCGAGCCAGGACGGATTGTGCCAGCTCAGCGTGTCTGGTCTCCAGTGCGCCGTTTTGGTCCAGGCTATCCTGCGCCGGCTCTGCACACTGTGTCTCCAGGGCGCTGGGAGGGCTCAGTTCGCCCAATGCCTGCGCTCCGCCCGTGCCGGGCAAAAGTGGGCATTCAGCCTGGAGTTTGGGTGGCAAGCCTACGCACCAGAACTCCAGTGCTCCCCCACAGCCCGGTTTATCCTGTGCCTCCTCCTCGGACCAGGCCTCCAGTGGGTCGCTCCAGCCTGGTTTATCCTGTGCCTCCTCCCAGGACCAGGCCTCCTGTGGGTCTCTCCAGCCTGGTCTATCATGTGCCTCCTCCCAGGACCAGGCCTCCGGTGGGTCTCCCCAACCTGGTGAGTCCAGTGCCTGCGCCCAGAGCCAGGCTTCCTTCATGTCTCCCCAGCCTGGTGAGTCCTGGGCCAGAGCCGCCAGAGCCGCCCGCCAGTCCGGAGCCGCCCGCCAGTCCGGAGCCGCCCGCCAGTCCGGAGCCGCCCGCCAGTCCGGAGCCTCCCACCACTCCGGAGCCGCAAGAGCCGCCCGCCAGTCCGGAGCCGCCAGAGCCGCCCGCCTGTCCGGAGCCGCCAGAGCCGCCCGCCTGTCCGGAGCCGCCAGAGCCGCCCGCCTGTCCGGAGCCGCCAGAGCCGCCCGCCAGCCTGGTGAGTCCTGTGCCTGCGCCCAGGGCCAGGCCTCCTTCATGTCTCCCCAGCCTGGTGAATCCTGGGCCGGAGCCACCCGCCAGCCTGGTGAGCCCTGTGCCTGCGCCCAGGGCCAGGCCTCCTTCATGTCTCCCCAGCCTGGTGAGTCCTGTGCCTGCGCCCAGGGCCAGGCCTCCTTCATGTCTCCCCAGCCTGGTGAATCCTGGGCCAGAGCCGCCAGAGCCGCCCGCCAGCCCAGAGCCGCCCGCCAGCCCGGAGCCGCCAGGGTCGCCCGCCAGCCGGGCGCAGCCAGGGTCGCCCGCCAACCGGGCGCAACCAGAATCGCCCACCAGCCAGGCGCAGCCAGGGTCGCCCGCCAGCCGGGCACAGCCAGGGTCGCCCGCCAGCCGGGCGCAGTCAGGGTCGCCCACCAGTCCTCCGGCGCGGCCAGGGGCGCCACCTAAGTGGGCGACGCCAAGGATGGAGCGGAGGCCACGTCCCGCACCTGAGCCGCCGCTGTAAGAAGGCTCACCCGGACCCTCCCCTTCAGAGTCAGGTTTTGCGGCCGGAGTTCGCACCTTTGGGGGGGGGGTACTGTAACGCCCTGGCCATAGAGAGGGGTTTTTGTTCTTTATTTTGGTTAGGCCAGGGTGGGCGTTCTATGTTCATTTTTCTATGTTTTTGTATTTCTTTGTTTTGGGCCGTGTGTGGCTCCCAATCAGGCACAGCTATAGTTTGTTGTTGCTGATTGGGAGTCACACATAAGGAGCCTGTTTTTCCTTTGGGTTTTGTGGGGGATTGTTTCTGTTTAGTGTTTTGCACCTGACAGGACTGTTTGGCTGTCGGTTTTCTTGTTTTGTGTGTATAGTGTTCTTACGTTTATTAAAATTCAAAGATGAACACTAACTCCGCTGCACCTTGGTCTACTTCCACAGACAGCCGTTACACTGTGGATGTATTTCAAGGCCTACCTTCAAACTCAGTGCCTCTTTGCTTGACATCATGGGAAAATCATAAGAAATCAGCCTCAGAAAAAGAATTGTAGATCTCCACAAGTCTGGTTCATCCTTGGGAGCAATTTCCAAATGCCTGAAGGTACCACGTTCATTTGTACAAACAATAGTACGCAGGTATGAACACCATGGGACCACGCAGCCGTCATACCACTCAGGAAGGAGACACGTTCTGTCTCCTAGAGATGAGTGTAATTTGGTGCAAAAAGTGCAAATCAATTCCAGAACAACAGCAAAGGACCATGTGAAGATGCTGGAGGAAACAGTTACAAAAGTATATATATCCACAGTAATATATATAGTCCTATATATAAGCTGAAAGGCCGCTCAGCAAGGAAGAAGCCACTGCTCCAAAACCACAATAAAAATCTGCACACCGGGACAAAGATCGTACTTTTTGGAGAAATGTCCTCTGGTCTGATAAAACAAAAATAGAACTGTTTGGCCATAATGACCATCGTTATGTTTGGAGGAAAAAGGGGGAGGCTTGCAAGCCGAAGAACATCATCCCAACCGTGAAGCACGGGGGTGGCAGCATCATGTTGTGGGGGTGCTTTGCTGCAGGAGGGACTGGTGCACTTCACAAAATAGATGGCATCATGAGGGTGGAAAATTATATTGATATATTGAAGCAACATCTCAAGACATCAGTCAGGAAGTTAAAGCTTGGTCGCAAATGGGTCTTCCAAATGGACAATGACCCCAAGCATACTTCCAAAGTTGTGACAAAATGGCTTAAGGACAACAAAGTCAAGGTATTGGAGTGGCCATCACAAAGCCCTGACCTCAACCCTACAGAACATTTGTGGGCAGAACTGAAAAAGTGTGTGCGAGCAAGGAGGCCTACAAACCTGACTCAGTTACACCAGCTCTGTCAGGGGGAATGGGCCAAAATTTACCCAACTTATTGTGGGAAGCTTGTGGAAGGCTACCCGAAACGTTTAACCCAAGTTAAACAATTTAAAGGCAATGCTACCAAATACTATATGAGTGTATGTAAACTTCTGACCCACTGGGAATGTTATGAAAGAAATAAAAGCTGAAATAAATAATTCTCTCTACTATTATTCTGACATTTCACATTCTTAAAATAAAGTGGTGATCCTAACTGATCTAAGACAGGGACTTTTTAATAGGATTAAATGTCAGGAATTGTGAAAAACTGAGTTTAAATGTATTTGGCTAAGGTGTATGTAAACTTCCGACTTCAACTGTATGTACTGTGTATATATATAAATACACACTTGATACTTGGAGTCATAGAATCAATATAATATTGTAAAAAATAATATTGCGATACTCTACGGTATAATTTTTACCCCCATTTCTACTTTAAATGACCAGATAGTAGAATACAGAAATAAAGCTATAGATGATCTAGATAGAGATAATATTTGACTATGCTCTAGGCCTCACGCTTTAGGGAAGTCCTGAGGTGTCTTCTTGTGACTGTGAGGTGTCATCGAGCTCCAGGACTGGCATTTCTTCCCACTGATGGTCTCTGTCACCATGCCACGATATTCACTCCCGCTGCCCACATAACAGTCTTCCTCAGCTGGAGTGGGAGCTGCATCATCTGAACATCAAAAATAATATGAACCATGTTAACCAAATATGAATTTTGGTGAAAAATGTAGGAGGTATGGATTGATAGTGGATGATATGAGTTTCATTATGTAGTTAGTGTATAGCAATTTTAGCACTTGGGAAAGCCCTATATAAATCCAATGCATTATCATCATCATCATCACACGACAGTGTAAAGTGACCTGGTCCAGGAACGTCTCCACAGCTAGGCACCTTGCAGTACTCCCAACGTGTCTCTGGGTCTGTAGTGTAGCACCAGGGCATCCTCTCATTGTCTGGGTTCCTGCAGTAGTTCAGGTCCAGGCCTCTGACAGGAACACAAACAACCACTCATATTGGTTAAGTCACAGTCAGTCTGTATCTTCAAGACATTAAAACACTGACAAATGCAATGCTCCGCTCTTGTTTGAGTAAAAACAAGTTGCCCAATATCGTGGGTTGATCTTACTTGCATGGGTAGTTGTCTGGAGTTCTGTTGTGCTTTTGGGGCGTCTGAGCTGCCCAGACCTGACAGGCTTTCCCAGACGTTGTCACGGCAACAGTTCCCCTGTAGGCACCGCCGTCGCCTGTGCTACAGGTGAGCTCCTCCACCACCGTGGGAGGCTCAGAAGCTAGGAGAGAGGGAGAGAGAAGGGCGAGAGAAGGGAGAGAGAAGGGAGAGAGAAGGGAGAATGGAGAGAGAAGGGAGAGAGAAGGGAGAATGGAGAGAGAAGGGAGAATGGAGAGAGAAGGGAGAGAGAAGGGAGAGAGAAGGGAGAATGGAGAGAGAAGGGAGAGTGAGGAGAACTCCCTGGGCATTAGTGAACTCATGTTTGAATTATTTTTATGTGAAAGAGCAGGGTCATGGGGAGGGTCCTGCTTTTTGCTCCATAAATGAGGCACTGTGCTTTTACCAGTATTTCCAGCATTATCCTGCAAGTGTTGCTGCAGTTAGAAAATCCTAGGAAATATTCTGTAATTGACACAAGCTGTCTTCAAACAATCAATCAACGTCTGGTTGTGATTGTGTGTTCGGGCGGGGTATCACCTGAGCCAGGAAAGGCGTAGCTTTGCGAATCTGGATTGCACAAAACCTATTATTTGGCACGGGAATACTATTTGTAGATCAGTTGTTCTACACCTCACTTTGCTCAAGCTGATCTTCTCCAACAGACTCGGAAGTTGTAGCTACAAATTGGTCAATTAGGGGCAGTTCAAGGGGAGAGTCAATGAAACCAAACATGGAAGTACAGTCTATATAAAAGTACAGTAAATGGAAAGACCAGAATATTGTGTGTAAATATCCTGCTGGGACACTCGCTGCAGATGACAATAATATACACTGAGTATACCAAACATTAGGAACACTTTCCTAATATTAAGTCGTGGTATGGACTCTACAAGGTGTCAAGTATTGCCCAGGGATGTTGGCCCATGTTGACTCCAATACTTCCCACAGTTGTGTCAAGTTGGCTGGATGTCCTTTGGGTGGTGGACCATTCTTGATACACACGGGAAACTGTTGAGCGTGAAAAACACAGCAGCGTTGCAGTTCTTGACACAAACTGGTGCGCCTGGCAGCTAATATCATACCCTGTTCAAAGGCACTTAAATATTTAGTCTTGCCAATTCACCCTCTGAATGGCACATACACAATTCATGTCTCAAAAAGTAGCCTAAAACATTAGGCTACTTTACTACAAACGGAAATGTGCAAAAGACCGTGTTTGAAATCAAGAAATAGAAAAGCATCTCCCTAATAACGGAGAAATTCACTGACACAAACAACCAATATGTGAACAAGTATGGTCAAATGAAACAGTGAATTTTGCTAAAAAATATTTTGGACTAATTGGATAATTAAGTTAAATGATTAAGGTACACACACAACAATTTATTTGCACGTGGTGTGAGAAGGTGCTGTATTGGCCTCTTGTGGTGAGATGATGAAAATGCGGGGTAGAAAAACAACTTGACCAAAAGGTAGATGGGAGACCAATGAGAGAAAAGACTAAAAACATTAATGGGATGACAGTCACTAGGAGGGTCATGGTGGGCAGAGGGGACAGGGGAGAGATAGAGGAGATAGGGTGAAAGCTCACTGCAGCGAGGGATGGAGCAGAAGTCCCAGCGTTTGGAAGGGCTGGTGGTGAAGCACCAGGGTCTGGGGTCGCCATCTGGGTTCCTACAGTAGTCCTCCTCCAGGTACTTCTCAGGAAGACTAGAGAGACAGGGAAAAGGACACAGAAAGAGGTCAAGAGGGGCAGATGAAGGAGCACATGGTAAACATATAACCTGAAGGTAGCCTAGTGGTTAGAGCATCGGGCCAGTAACTGAAAGGTTGCTGGATCGAATCCCCGAGTTGACAAGGCAAAAATCTGTCATTCTGCATCTGAGCAAGGCAGTTAACCCACTGTTCCCTGGGTGCTGAAGGCTGGATGTCAATTATGGCAGCCCACCTGCACCTCTCTGATTCAGAGGGGTTGGGTTAAATGCAGAAGACTAATTTCAGTTGAAGGCATTCAGTTGTACAACTGACTAGGTATCCCCCTTTCCCTATTTATCCAATATTACATAGAGAGAGAGACAGTAAAGTCTCTTACGCGCTGGGACTGTAGCCGTGGTTGTGAGGTTTCTGGGCGTTCCAGCGCTGGCAGGTGTAGCCATTCTCAGTGGTAGAGATCTTTCCCCTGTAGTCCTCACCACTGCAGTGCATACATTCCTCTGTGGGACAAACAACAGCACTTTAGAAATAAAACACTTCCAAATTACACCTACTGTATTAACAAAGTGATGTTATGATGAGGAAAAGTGACTAAAAAAGCTAGTCAACTATTTGTTTAACGATATATACACTGAATTGTCTCTATAGCAGAGCCCTTTTTGTTTCTTGGTAGGACTCTTTTGGGTTCCATGTATAACCCTCTGTGGAAAGGGTTCTACATGGAACCTAAACGGGATCTACCTGGAACCAAAAAAAAGGGGTTCTTCAAAGGGTTCTCCTATGGGGACAGCCGAAGAACCCTTTTAGGTTCTAGATAGCACTTTTGTTTCTAAGAGTGTAATCTGCTTTTGGGATTTTAACTTTTATACCAACATGACATCAGCTATTTCATCATCTTATTGGCAGTGGGGAAATAACAAGATATTAAGGGTACCGCTGCAGTCCTGGACGTTGCAGGTCTCCCACCTGGTCTCAGGGTCTCTGGTGTAGCACCAGGGTCCTTCGCTATCGCCATCTGGGTTTCTACAGAAGTTGGACTCCAGGTCGGCATTGGGGTGTGTTGAAGGGGTCATGCTGTGGGAATGATTCTGTTAATTTACTTCTGCTGCAAAGAAATCTAACTTCACAAGTTGCTTGTAGTCAATAATATGTAAATATAATACTTTATAGGAATATGAGAAATATTGTAGGTGTGTGTGAGTATACTTGGGGTTATGGGGGTATTTTGATGCCCATCTCTGGCATGTCTTCCCTGATTTTGTTTTGGACTTCGTCCCTCTGTAGTCCATACCGATTCCATTCACACACTCCATCAAGTACACTATAAAGACATAGAATAGCATGTCTCAACAGTAGTAGGTGGGTGGCTTGGTTAATAATCTTTGAGATTTTATTAGGCAAGTTCAGCAATGTACTAAACACCCCTCTTGGGTAATCAAAAAGCATCATCAGGACTTTACTATCTGAGACGTTGTCATATATGGTCAGTATGTATTTGATATACCGTATGTACCTCCCACTGAAGGACTGATTGGACTGGGTTGTTTAGATAATCTGCATCACCTCTTCTGTTTGCTTACAGACACAGTCCAAACCTCTTACTGGACTCTCCACAGAGGTTAGCTAAATATTAACCAAAAATAATGTGGACTAATACAATCACATGAAACTCACAGTCCTACATTTAGATTAGAACATTTGTAATCCATTATGCATTAATGATGATAGGATGGCCCTTTCAGGCCTACCTACTTATCGAGAAAATCTGAAAAACTTTAGGACTTGCCTTTCTTTTCGTAGAGAGCTGTGCTGGTTCTTCTCAGAACTTGCTCTGTTTTGGTGTTTGCTGGTATTGTCATACATTCTTGATCCTTTTCAATGTATATAAAGGACCTGCCAAGAAACATTCAGAATAAAATCTGACTATGTAACTCATGTGTAAATCATTATCACTGTTCATGTAATGGCCATAAGCCTTAAATTACCTGCAAGTGAAAGCTGTTTCAGCGTTACACTTGATGGCACATTCTAGGACGGTGCCTACTGAGTACTCCCTCTTCAAGACAGATATAATCCGAGCGCCCTCTGTTTTTGCATATTCATCCAGGACACCCGCACTGACTAAATAGACAAACAGATAAGAAATAATGAGTAAGACTGAATTTGCTTACAATTGCTCTGTGATGCAAAGCTAAAACTCAGTGGTTTCAGGGCTAAACTGCTGTTAAAGACCACTATAGAATGGAGGTTGCAACATGAAGGTATATTGACAGTTTAGCCATTTGTGGAGTGGACATACACCACAGACAAAAGTACAAGTTATTTCAAAACCATTTACAACTAAGAGAAATACATAGAAATGTTTGTGTGATGAAGTGTTTTAACACAACATTGTTCCTATTACTCTTAAATACTGTGCAAAAAGTATTGTATTTACTCATTCTTCCACAGTAGCCTACTTATACTACAGCAGTAAAGCTAGCCCAATAAGGCACGAGGGGGTGTGGTATATGGCCAATATACCACAGGTAAGGGCTGTTCTTATGCACGACGCATCGCGGAGTACCTGGATACAGCCCTTAGCCATGGTATATTTGCCATATACCACAAACCCCAGAGGTGCCTTACTGCTATTATGAACTGGTTACCAACGTAATTAGAGCAGTAAAAAGAAATGTTTTGTCATACCCGTGGTATACGTCTGATATACCACGGCTGTCAGCCAATCAGCATTCAGAGGTCGAAACACTTAGTTTATGAATAGTAATAAAACTGGTTGTGGTAGAATATGTACACATAGGATATACAGTATAAATGATGAGGGTGGCAAGTAGCCTAGCGTTTAAGAGGGTTGGACCAGTAACTGAAAAGTTGCTGGTTCGAATCCCTGAGCCGACGAGGTGAAAACTCTGTCGATGTGCACTTGAGCAAGGCACTTAACCTTAATTGCTCCTGTAAGTCACTCTGTATAGCCAATCAGTATTCAGGACTCAAACCCCCCAGTTTATATAAAGGCTAATAATGAGTTACAATACACTGTACAATAGGACTATCTGCGAGATTAATTAAACAGTAAGAAGAAGAATACAGTTTTAAGGTTTGACAGAAGATAATCTTACAAAATTATTAGATTAAAGAACTAAGCACACCTGAAGTAAATTCATAGACACAGGAACCTAGCAAAAAACTTCAGTGTACAGATAGGACTCATTTGTGAATAAATGTTCAATTTGCAAGTATAAACACTGTGTGGGAGTCCTTCAGTTCACCTCAATTTAAAATGTGTCAAATTATGCCAGCTGTATCTTACCTGCAGAGAAAAGGACGCCTAGCAACACTGCTTTGTACAGGTCCATGATGCGGCACTGTCAAGCATTGCATACAAACTCACCAGTGGGATACGTTTTGTGTCGTTTAAGCCATGTCAGTGAGACAAATAGATAGATTTCACTCATCAGTCAATCATTGGCCTAACAAGGACATGGAGCAGAGGTCAGGCTCTGTTTGTCAATTGGCTTTTATTCCATTCACATACAAAGTACTGTCATGATGTACAGTCGGCTACAGCTCCTTTCAGCCTAACTGATGGTAAAATCTTTCATCCATAACTCATTTTTATACTGTACGAGGGATTTGTATTCTAATCAATAATGTTGTGTCACTCTGTATGTACAGCCACATCTCAAAACCCCTATTAGAAATCAAAGGCAGAGGTAGAAGTGTTTAGTGACATGTTTTAGTGCAAAAAATCAATAGGTTTATGCAATAAATTAAAGTAGATTCAAACGTTTCAGATGTTTTGTTTCAGAGCATTTAATTTTGATACATTATCTGTGCATACTAGTTCTGTGTAAAATCGATATTGGTGGTTAATTATCAGCTAATAGAGACCAATGTCCTCTTTTTGCAAACAGAACTTTACCAAACAACCTACTTTTGTAATTGAGTAATTCACTGAATCGCCTCATTTCAGGTACTCTTTTTGCAAGAATTACTGAAACGGCTCCCTCTCATTCCCTCATTTTGCCTCAGATATGAGTGACAGGAAAGGTGAGCTGAGGGGTAATTATAGGTATATAATGACACCATACTATTAGTTGTAGGAATTGTATTTCACATTAGGCCTATTCCCCCTCTCTCTCTGGCGGGAAGAGGGAACGACATTACATGGCTGCATGACAGATAGATACATCAATATGTTTGACTGCACCTGCATGTTAAAAAAAACTCTTGTTGCGGGCCAATAGCCAATGTCAGATAGTCTACCTTATTTGGCCATCTTAGAAGAATTCGTATCAGAAAAAACTTCTGAAACTTTTACCGCCGAAAGTGCCATTGTTTGGCGCCATACTACAGGATTCATTCAACCGCTACTCCATACATTTGCAGTAAAGTTCTTGACTATATGGTTCTCGAGAAATTGTATGCCTAGCCCTCCATAGCCATTAGCCTACATTTCTCCGTCTACATTACTATTGTATACGACCTTTTAAACGAATGAGTAATTTGTTAATGTAATGGTAGGCTAAACAAAACAACTCATATTTTCTCTCCTTGGAGGTTGATGTTTACAGTAACAGTAACCACTGGCGACGGATAAAACATGAGTGTAGCTTACTCTTGGGAGAGACACGCCAGAGCTAAGGGAACTATGTATTTTTATTTGATTTAAAGAAAAAGGTACGTTTTTATCTTACTATAATAAAAAATGAATTGCTGTTTCATGGAAACAGACTTTTCTACTAATAATCTCTTCAATGACGACTCAACAAGTTTTTAATAGTTAGAAACGTAATTTGCTTTTTTGTTGTTGATAAATGTCTATCTATAATGCACATATCATGTAGGATATGGTGCAAAACCTCACATGTGAGATATTCAAGTAAAACATGTCGGGTAATGTGGGGTAAATATCCCTCCCGGATTCACCTGGTCAGTCTGTGTCATGGAAAGAGCAGGTGTTCCTAATATTTTGTTCACTCCGTGTATAAAAAGTTTGTAGCTGTAACTTAATTCGATTTATATCACGTTTTCTAAATGAAAAAATATTAGCTCAACTTAAATCAGAATACTTTTGTTAGAATGACTTAAAAACTGTAGAGCAAGTTATCCCACATTACCCTATTAAGACCTTCCCTACATTTCTCTTTCCAACTTGCAGAGACCAGACATTACTCAAAAGCATGCCATTGTTAACAGAAGGTGATAAACAAGAGTATTTCATGAAGCATCTCCGAGAGTAATAATGTCAGCTGAAATCACCATGGACAACAATAGCCTGAGAACATGGTCAGCAGGTGGATCGTTTGAGCCAGAGGCAGACCTGGGCCAGGTACCACGACAGGAGCCACATAACACTGGAACACATGACATGGATAACCAGAGGACCCACCTGAACCCTCATGCAGCTGAGCTGGGCTCTAGTCCCTTGTCTCCATCCCATTCACTGAGCCATGAGGCTGTTCTTAGAGAAAATCCACAGGAGGCTGCCTCAGACAGTAACTCATCACTACAAACTACACGACAACTAATGCTACAGAGAGCTCTCCAGCAGGTCAGTAGTGTATTTAAACCATTCAGTGTAGCCTACTATTGTAGACATATTTGTTTCAAGTTTCGGGTCTGAATTGCTTTTACTCACTGATTTGATGCATGCACTCTTGCTTACCAGTAGGTGACAGTAACATACCAATTTGCAGTTGTGTTCAAAACTACTTGAAATGAGGGTATTTTACCCACTTAAACCCATTTTACTTGCTGCACTCTACTTGAAGCAGCATTATTGATCAATGTGTACATGTAGCACAGCAACCTTCATTCACACTGGCACTCTCATGTGAACTGCTTCCCTGCGCTGTTGGCTATCAGTTTAATATAGCACTAATCATACAAATAATCACACACATACACTGTCAATGCTGCTGTACTGTTCAACTGCTCAACCAAGATCACTATTTACTTTATTAACCTACTTATAAATAACAGTCATACTTGACAGCACATAGATTTACATTTTAGTCATTTAGCAGACGCTCTTATACAGAGCGACTTACAGGAGCAATTAAGGTTAAGTGCCTTGCTCAAGTGCACATCGACAGAGTTTTCACCTCGTCGGCTCAGGGATTCGAACCAGCAACCTTTCAGTTACTGGTCCAACCCTCTTAAACGCTAGGCTACTTGCCACCCTCATCATTTATACTGTGTATCCTATGTGTACATATTCTACCACAACCAGTTGTATTACTATTTATAAACTGGGTGGTTCGAGCCCTGAATGCTGATTGGCTGACAGCCGTGGTATATCAGACGTATACCACGGGTATGACAAAACATTTATTTTTACTGCTCTAATGACATTGGTAATGAGTTTTTAATAGCAATAAGGCACCTCGTGCTGTATCCTGTGCATGTGATGAATAAACTTTAATTTATGTTGTGCTATAACATAGTGATGGTGAAGCTGTCAGCAGACCCTGCTGTGTGTTGAGTGTTGTCTATGTCTGCATCGGTGCAGGGCCCAGGGCAACAGGAGCAGCTAGTTCAACAGCAGGTGGAGCAGCTACACAGAATTGTACAGGAGCAGAGCAGACTCCTCTCCCTCATGGGGCCAGGTGGGTACTGACTGACTGAGCTCAACGTAAAACAACCATCAAATACAAATTAATTCAGTGGAGAGGAATGAAATATGTTTACAAAGTAGTATTTTGTTAGAAAGTGCAAAGTTAATTTAGTTCATTTAACTGTATTTGATGATCTTGAAAATAGATTTAGTCCAAAGGGACTTTCCGAAGTGTTGATAGTTTAGAGATTATCATTTGTTTTTGAGGTTACTAAGAAGATCATGTCAGCTCCAAGGCCGTGATTGCTTAAGATTTGTCCAATACACAGAGGCAATAACACAATGCTCTGTTGGGTAATTTAAGAAACTACATGGAATTGAATCTTGTAGCAGCACTAATCTTTTCAGGCTAAACAGGTTTTTCTGAACTAATGAAGGTGTGTATAAGGACCGTCGCTGTAATGTCTCTCTACGAGAGATGGGTGTAGGAGTCAGGCGCAGGAGAGAAGATAATTCCAATAACCAGAGTTCAATAAAGTCCATCAAAAATTCATACAGACACCGGACAAAAATACAGTCCAACAATGACCAAAAGAACAAAATCCAAATGACATAACCTGAATGAATCAAATGATGAACAAAAACAACGTTTCCCAAACATAACACAGGGAAATGAAAAATAAACCCCCACGACACAAAGTGGGTAGAAAGAAAATAAATACCCACACTAATCAACCCAAACAAGAAACAGGTGCACAACAAAACAGACATGACTAAATGAAAAGGAAAAAAGGATCAGTGGCAGCTAGTAGACCGGCAATGACGACCGCCGAGCACCACCCGAACAGGGAGAGGCGCCACCTTTGGTGGAAATCGTGACAGTACCCCCCCCCCCCCCCCCCCCCCCCCGACGCGCGGCTCCCACAGTGCGCCTACATTGGCCTCGAGGACGACCCGGAGGACGAGGTGCAGGGCGATCCGGACGGCGGTTGTGGAACTCCCTCAGCAATGATGGGTCCAAGATGTCCCCCCTCCTTACCCAGCACCTTTCCTCCGGGCCGTACCCCTCCCAATCCACTAGGTACTGCAGGCCCCCCACCCGGCGCCTAGAGTCCAGGATGGACCGTACAGTGTACGCCGGTGCCCCCCCGATGTCCAGGGGGGCGGAGGGACCTCCCGCACCTCAGCGTCTTGCAGTGGACCAGCTACCACCGGCCTGAGGAGAGACACATGAAACGTTTTTAAGGAAGTGTTAGACAAACGTAACACCTTTGCCCGCTTTGAGGATAATACCGTGCCACCACGGAGAGACTAGTCAAGGATCATATCACCTCCACCTTACCTGTCACTCTAGACCCACTTCAATTTCCTATCCCATCTGGACAAGAGGAATACCTATGTAAGAATGCTGTTCATTGACTATAGCTCAGCATTCAACACCATAGTACCCTCCAAGCTCATCATTAAGCTTAAGGTCCTGGATCTCAACCCCGCCCTGTGCAATTGGGTCCTGGACTTCCTGATGGGCCGCCCCCAGGTGGTGAAGGTAGGAAACACACATCCACTTCGCTGATCCTCAAGACTGGGGCCCCACAAGGGTGTGTGCTCAGCCCCCTCCTGTACTCCCTGTTCACCCATGACTGTGTGGCCATGCACGCCTCCAACTCAATCATCAAGTTTGCAGACGACACAACAGAAGTGGGCTTGATGACCAACAACAACGAGACAGTCTACAGGGAGGAGGTGAGGGTGTCAGGAAAACAACCTCTCACTCAACGTCAACAAAACAAAGGAGATGATCGTGGACTTCAGGAAACAGCAGAGGTAGCACCCCCCTATCCACATTGACGGGACAGCAGTGGAGAAGGTGGAAAGTTTTAAGTTCCTCGGCATACACATCACGGACAAACTGAAATGGTCCACCCACACAGACAGTGTGGTGTTGCGCCTCTTCAACCTCAGGAGGCTGAAGAAATTTGGCTTGTCACCTAAAACCCTCACAGACTTTTACAGATGCACAATTGAGAGCATCCTGTCGAGCTGTATCACCGCCTTGTACGGCAACTGCACCGCCCACAAAGGCTCTCCAGAGGGTGGTGCGGTCTGCACAACACATCACCGAGGGAAAAGTACCTGCCCTCCAGGACACCTACAGCACCCGATGTCACAGGAAGGCCAAAAAGATCATCAAGGACAACAGCCGCCCGAGCCACTGCCTGTTCACCCCGCTACCATCCAGAAGGCGAGGTCAGTACTGGTGCATCAAAGCTGGGACCTAGAGACTGAAAAACAGCTTCTATCTCAAGGACATCAGACTGTTAAACAGCCATCACTAACACAGAGAGGCTGCTGCCTACATACAGACTTGAAATCATTGGCCACTTTAATAAATGGATCACTAGTCACTTTAATAATGCCACTTTAATAATGTTTACTTATCTTGCATCACTCATCTCATATGTATACACTGCATTTTATACCTTCTTGCCTATGCCGCTCTGTCATTGCTCATCTATATATGAATATATTCTTATTCCATTCCTTTACTTAGATGCACTGTCGGATCTTGAAGCACAAAGAATAACATCTACTAACCATGTGTATGTGACCAATCCAATTTGATTTGATTGATTTGATTTGAGGAAAATTGTTCAAAATTAACGTTAAGCATACCTGTCTGTACAGATTTTTTGCGATCATTTGTAACTGACTATACAGTACTGTAGATCTGGAATAAAATCAGTTTGTCCCGCAGTGGGGGAGAGGTCACCTTTTGTTCATCTGTGACTGTGGAACCATTGTATCTTCTATTGCTCAATAGAAAGGGACAGCTATTTGACATGTACACATCTGTAAACCCTCAGTAGCAGAAACAATCCACCAGTGGGTCCAGCAAACAGTCAATGTAGGATAAAACCATGAGACTGTCATAGATCTGAACCGCTATGGTCTCAGCATTGTGTTGATCCTTGATTCTGACAATCAACAGATCTATCCTAGCTATGGTACAAGGCAGGAAACACACAGAGAAGACCAGCACAACTGAGGTGACCAGAAACACTGCTCGATGCAGCTTGGTCTTATTCCCTAATCCCACAATCTATGTGGGATAAAACCATGAGACCATCAAAGACCGTGCAGTAGACCAACACAAAGAAAGGGATGAGAATCTGTGTGAAAAACACAACCTCTCTCAAAGTTTCAGTGACGTCCTCGACCGGAGTGTCATTTTTACACCCATAACTGTTAGAGCACTCAAAGGTCTTCAGCATGGTTGGGATAGTCAGGGGGAGCAGCAGTAGCCAGACGATGACAGTGATATAAGGAGACCTTTTTAAAGTCTTGGCAAAGTTATTTTTCCAAGGATGAACTACATTGAAGCAACAATCGATGGAGAGCACAGTCAAGAAGGCGATACTGGCCCCTCAGTTTAAAATCAACATGAAGAGCATGGCCTTACAGACCAGCTTGTTCTCACTTCAGCTTAGTCCATGCTGGAAGTGATAGGCTTTGGCTGGCAAGCATATCACCAGTAGAAGATCTGCCACCACAATATTGAAGAGGAAGATGCTGTTGGTTTTCCAGAATTTGAATTTCAAGAGGAAGATGTAGAGCACTGACAGGTTGAGAGGCAAGGCCAGAGTGAATTCCACAATCATCACTTTAGAGAAGACTTTGTACATCATCTGATTCCCCACATTGCGGTGATCGACTTCAGTGTTTGAGGATGTGTTCTGAAGATGGACCGCATCCATTGTTCTTCAGCCAGAATTACAGAACTCTGCAAGTCCAGCCTATTCCCCTTTTGAGTAAAGATAAAATGTTTCTCCTTCTGTGTCCGCCACAAGAGCATGAATAAAAATGTAAGGAATCTATGTGCAAATTCTTGGTTTTATCTCATATCCACAGGAACAGAAAATCAGGTGGTGTGGCTTGAGGGCTTATCTATACGAACAGAAGTGTACATGAATCTTTATTTTGGGTTGATCTAAAAACAATGATGACACGGCAAGCCTCATAAAGACTATAGACAGTGTGACAGGCTGGCCAATACCTTGTCATATAAAAGAGGAACTGAGAAATAAAGTTAAAAGTACTTCATTTATTTTTTTAAACTGCAGACTAACAAATGAAACACACATGGCTGGTGGCTAAAACAAATGTCTCTTCCACACAGTCAGGAAACACACCTTGTTAAGAAAACACAGGCACTTGTGCTGATAAGCCCCTCCCACCAATTAGGCAATACAATGAGCAATGCACTACAACAGGACATGTTTGGAGATGATAGAAAGCGCAGGTTATGGATTAAATAAATCGATGCAGAAAAAAAAACACTGCATCACAATAATTTTTTGTTTTAAATGGCAATAAATACTTTGAATCCATATATTTAAAAATAGTCATTTAGTCCATAGTGAAGGCTCTCCACACATATTTTCTAAGGAAACGTGATTATCCGATGAAATGACCAATGTAGATATTTCATAAAATAGCAGATGTCAATGCCCTGCCTTAAACTGTCAAGGAACGTAACCTAAAGATTTAATTTAAGTGCATTTACTTACAGAGTTAAAGGTACCGGGCCAAGTTACTAAAAATTACATTTTGTGAGATGAGTTACCTATTTCATTCCACAGTCAAAAGCAATACAAGCAAGATTTTTTTTTAATTCATATGCTTATTAAATGATCTTTATTTACATTATTGAAGTATTGTTTTGTAACATGCAATGTTTTCCAGTTATATTTAGTGAAAGGCCTTGACAATGAATGTTTAGTTATTTTTTATATAAAGAAAAATTGCTGTGTTGACTAGAGGAGCTCTTGGGCGATGCTTCCTTGTAACAACAAGACCTAGTATGTTCCTCGGTCTCATAGGAATTTAACCTTTTAAATCCTAAAGTCCCTCTCTGTTTCTCATCGGCAGGACTGCTGTTATCCCCCTCTCTCTCTGCCCAGTGGCTGGGCCTGATGCCTGCTCTGGCTGCTGGAGTGGATACCTCTGGTCTCTCTGCCAACCCACAGAGGTCCAATCAGAAATCAAACGTTTACGCTTCACCTCCCTCAGGAGATGGATGGCTGCCTAAGACGGGTCCTGTTCTGACACATTCCCTCCATGGTAAGACGTATGCATGACCACGTCGTGGTCTGTTTTTGTTGTAACTACTGCAGTATATGGTATGATAGCAGAAGTTCTGAAAATATTTTGATCAAGTTCCAATAAAA